>NC_086103.1:18908526-20243526 GCF_963921235.1 Mobula hypostoma | reverse complement strand
GAAAGTTTCTTCAGATACATGAACTGTAAAAGAGAAGCGACGGTAGATGTCAGACTACTGGAAAATGATGCTGGAGAGCTAGTAAAGGGGGACAAGCAAATGATGGACAAACTGAATAAGCATCATTCTTCACTGTGGAAGAAGATAACAGTATGCCAGAAGTTCAAGAGTGTTAGGAGGCAGAAGTATGTGAAGTTGTTATTACATGTTTGGGAAACTGAAAGGTCTGAATGTAGATGAGTCACCTGGATCAGACGGTACACAACCTAAGGTTCTGAAGAGGTGGCTGAAGAGATTATGGAGGCATTAGCACTAATCTTTCAAGAATCAATAGATTCTGGCATGGTTCTGGAGGACTGGAAAATTGCAAATGTCATCCTAATCTTCTAGATGAGACAGAGGCAAAAGAAAGGAAATTGTAGGCACCCTAGTCTGACCTTAATGGTTGGGAAGATGTTGGAGTCGATTATTAGGGATGTGGTTTTGGGGTACTTGGAGGCACAAGTTAAAACAGGCCAAAGTCAGCATGGTTTCTTTAAGGGAAAATCTTGCCTGACAAATCCGTTGGAATTCTTTGAAGAAATAACAAACAGGATAGATAGAGGAGAATTGGTTGATGTTGTATACGTATTTTCAGAAGGCCTTTGACAAGGTGCCACATATGAGGCTGCTTAACAAGCTAAGAACCTATGGCATTACTGGAAAGATACTAGCATGGAGAAAGCACTGGCTAATTGACAGGAGAACAAGAGTGGAAATATAGGGATGCTGTTCTGGTTGGCTGCTGGTGACTGGTGGTGTTCCAAAGTGGTCTGTGCTGGGACTGCTTTTTTTTTTACGTTACATGTCAATGAAAAGGATGATTAAATTGATGGCCTGTGGCCAAGTTTGTGGATGATACAAATATACCTGAATGGGCAGGTAGTGTTGAGGAAATAGAGAAGCTAGAGAAGAAAGACAGATCAGGAAAATGGGCAAAGAAGAAGCAGATGGAATTCAGTGTTGGGAAGTCATACACCTTGGTAGAAGAAATAAAAACATAGACTATTTTCTAAATTGAGAACAAATTTGAAAATCTGAGGTGCAAAGGAACTTGGAAGTGTTCATGCAAGATTCCGTAAAGATTAATTTGCAGGTTGAGTCAGTGGTGAGGAACACAAATTCAATGTTAGCACTCAGTTCAAGAGGAATAGAATATAAAAGCAAGGATGTAATGTTGAGGCTTTATAATGCACTAGTGAGGCCTCACTTGGAGTATTGTGAACTGTTTTAAGGAAGAAAGAATGTGCTGACACTGGAAAGGATTCAAAGGAGGTTCATGAGAATGATTCTGGGACTGAAAGGCTTGTCATATGAGGGAAGTTTAATGGTTCTGGGTCTCTATTCGCAAGAATTCAAAAGAACGAGGTGTGACCACATTGATACCTATTGAAGGTTGAAAGACCTCGATAGAGTGGATATGGAGAGGATGTTTCCTATGGTGGGGGAGTTTAAGGCCAGAGGACATAGCCTCAGAATAGGAGGGTGTCCTCTTATAACAGAGAGGGTGAGCAATTTCCTTAGCCGGGGAGTGGTGAATCAGTGGAATTTGTTGCCTCGAATGGCTGTGGAGGCCAAGTCATTGGGTACATTAAAGGCAGAGGTTGACAGATTCTTCATTAGTCAGGAGATGAAGGTATACAGAGAGTAGAGAGGAGATTATGGCTGACAGTGAAAAAGGATCAGCCATGATGAAATGGTGGAGCAGACTCAATCTCCATATGGCCTAACTCTGCTCCTATATCTTATGGTTTTATGGTATAATATAGGGGCTCCCTACGATTAACCGAAAGGTCCATGGACCCCAGGTTGGAAACACCTGGGCTAATATAAAAGATATTTTTCAGATAAAGGGAGACATATCCCATGTCAGTGATTTGGACTATGGGATTATTGGATTTGTGGTTAAATTTGTCGATGCTACAAAGATAGGTGGAGGAGCGGGTAGTGTTGATGAAACAGAGAGCCTGCAGAGAGACTTAGATAGTTTAAGAGAATGGGCAAAGAAGTGGCAAATAAAATACAATATTGGAAAGTGCATGGTCATGCACTTTGGTGGAAGAAATAAATAGGCAGACTATTATTTAGATGGGGAGAGGATTCAAAATGCAGAGATGCAAAGGGACTTGGGAGTCCTTGCACAGGATACCTTAAAGGTTAACCTTCAGGCTGAGTCGGTGGTGAAGAAGGTGAATGCAATGTTGGCATTCATTTCTAGAGGTATAGAATATAAGAGCAGGGATGTGATGTTGAGGCTCTATAAGGCACTCATGATACCACACTTGGAGAATTGTGTGCAGTTTTGGGCTTCTTATTTTAGATAAGATATACTGACATTGGGGAGGGTTCAGAGAAGATTCACAAGAATGATTCCAGGAATGAAAGGGTTACCGTATGAGGAACATTTGGCAGCTCTTGGGCTGTATTCCCTGGAGTTCAGGAGAATGAAAGGGTATCTCATAGAAATATTCCGAATGTTAAAAGGCCTGAACAGATTAGATATGACAAAGTTATTTCCCATTGTAGGGGATTCTAGGACAAGAGGGCACAACTTCAGCATTGAAGGATGTCCATTTAGTACAGAGATGTGGAGAAATTACTTTAGTCAGAGGGTGGTAAATCTGTGGAATTTGTTGCCAAGAGTGGCTGTGGAGGCCAAGTCATTGGGTGCATTTAAGGCAAAGATAGATAGGTTCTTGATTAGCCAGGGTATCAAATGGTATGGGGAGAATGCCAGGGAGTGGGGATGACTGGATGAATTGGATCAGCCCATGATGGAATGGCGGAGAGACTCAGTGGGCCCAATGGCCTATTTCTGCTCCTTTATCTTATATAATAAATACACAGTCCAGGACTCAAGAATTTAAAACTTGTTCTTTATTATGACTAAAGCTATGTTTACAAAGTATGAGAAACAAAAAAAGTAGAATGTGAAACACGATAATTAATTTGTTTTACTCAGAGTGACATCATCGGATGAAGATTTTTGTGTGTTATCATAGAACCAACCATAGAATCATAGAAACTACAGCACAGAAACAGGCCCTTTGGCCCTTCTTGGCTGTGCCGAAACATTTTCTGCCTAGTCCCACTGATCTGCACACGGATCATATCCCTCCATACACCTCCCGTCCATGTATCTGTCCAATTTATTCTTAAGTGTTAAAAAAGAACCCACATTTACCACCTTGTCTGGCAGCTCATTCCATACTCCCACCACTCTCTGTGTGAAGAAGTCCTCACTAATCTTCCCTTTAAACTTTCCCCCCCTCACCCTTAACCCATGTCCTCTGGTTTTTTTCTCCCCTTGCCTCAGTGGAAAAAGCATTCACTCTATCTATACCCATCATAATTTTATATACCTCTATCAAATCTCCCCTCATTCTTCTACACTCCAGGGAATAAAGTCCTAACCTATTCAACCTTTCTCTGTAACTGAGTTTCTCAAGTCCCGGCAACATCCTTGTAAACCTTCTCTGCACTCTTTCAACCTTATTTATATCCTTCCTGTAATTTGGTGACCAAAACTGAACACAATACTCCAGATTCGGCCTCACCAATGCCTTATACAACCTCATCATAACATTCCAGCTCTTATACTCAATACTTCGATTAATGAAGGCCAATGTACCAAAAGCTCTCTTTACGACCCTATCTACCTGTGACGACACTTTTAGGGAATTTTGTATCTGTATTCCCAGATCCCTCTGTTCCACTGCACTCCTCTACGTTGGTTTGTCCTTCCAACGTGCAATACCTCACACTTGTCAGTATTAAACTCCATCTGCCATTTTTCAGCCCATTTTTCCAGCTGGTCCAAGTCCCTCTGCAGGCTCTGAAAACCTTCCTCACTGTCTACTACACCTCCAATCTTTGTATCATCAGCAAACTTGCTGATCCAATTTACCACATTATCATCCAGATCATTGATATAGATGACAAATAACAATGGACCCAGCACTGATCCCTGTGGCACACCACTAGTCACAGGCCTCCACTCAGAGAAGCAATTCTCTACCACCACTCTCTGGCTTCTTCCATCGAGCCAATGTCTAATCCAATTTACCACCTCTCCATGTACACCTAGCGACTGAATTTTCCTAACTAACCTCCCATGTGGGACCTTGTCAAAGGCCTTACTGAAGTCCATGGAGACAATATCCACTGCCTGCCCTTCATCCACTTTCCTGGTAACCTCCTCGAAAAATTCCAACAGATTGGTCAAACATGACCTACCACGCACAAAGCCATGTTGACTCTCTCTAATAAGCCCCTGTCTATCCAAATGCTTGTAGATTCTGTCTCTTAGTACTCCCTCCAATAACTTACCTACTACTGACGTTAAACTCACCGGCCTATAATTTCCCGGATTACTTTTCGATCCTTTTTTAAACAACGGAACAACATGAGCCACTCTCCAATCCTCTGGCACTTCACCCGTAGACAGCGACATTTTAAATATTTCTGCCAGGGCCACCGCAATTTCAACAATAGTCTCCTTCAAGGTCCGAGAGAACACTCTGTCAGGTCCCAGGGATTTATCCACTTTAATTTTCCTCAAGACAGCAAGCACCTCCTCCTTTTCAATCTGTACAGTTTCCATGGTCTCACTACTTGATTCCCTCAATTCCATAGATTTCATGCCAGCTTCCTTAGTAAATACAGACGCAAAAAACCTATTTAAGATCTTCCCCATTTCCTTTGGTTCCGCACAAAGCCGACCACTCTGATCTTCAAGAGGACCAATTTTATCCCTTACAATCCTTTTGCTCTTAATATACTTGTAAAAGCTCTTTGGATTATCCTTCACTTTGACTGCCAAGGCAACCTCATGTCTTCTTTTTGCCCTCCTGATTTCTTTCTTAAGTATTTTCTTGCACTTCTTATACTCGTCAAGCACCTGATTTACCCCCTGTTTCCTATACATTTCATACAACTCCCTCTTCTTCTTTATCAAAGTTGCAATATCCCTTGAGAACCAAGGTTCCTTATTCCTATTCAATTTGCCTTTAATCCTGACAGGAACATACTAACTCTGCACTCTCAAAATTTCCCCTTTGAAGGCTTCCCACCTACCAATCACATCTTTGCCAGATCCACGCACCAATCCACGCTTTTTAGATCCTTTCTCATTTCTTCAAATATGGCCTTCTTCCAGTTCAGAACCTCAACCCTAGGACCAGATCTATCCTTGTCCATGATCAAATTGAACCTAATGGTGTTATGATCACTGGAACCAAAGTGCTCCCCTACACAGACTTCTGTCATTTGCCCTAATTGGTTTCCTAACAGGAGATCCAATATTGCATCCCCTCTAGTCGGTCCCTCTATATACTGATTTAGAAAGCTTTCCTGAACACATTTTACAAACTCTAATCCATCTAGACCCCTAACAGTATGGGAATCCCAATCAATATATGGAAAATTAAAATCCCCTACCACCACAACTTTATGTTTCCTGCAGTTGCATGCTATCTCTCTGCAGATTTGCTCTTCCAAGTCTCGTTGACTATTGGGTGGTCTGTAATACAATCCCACTAATATGGCCATACCTTTCCTGTTTCTCAGCTCCACCCATAAGGACTTAGTAGACAAGCCCTCTAATCTGTCCTGCCTGAGCACTGCTGTAATATTTTCCCTAACAAGCAATGCTACTCCCCCACCTTTCATTCCTCTGCCTCGATCACATCTGAAATATCGGAACCCTGGAATATTAAGCTGCCAGTCCTGCCCCTCCTGTAGCCAAGTTTCACTAATTGCTACAACATCATAATTCCACGTGTCAATCCACGCCCTCAACTCATCCGCCTTCCCCGCAATACTCCTAGCATTGAAATATATACGCCTCAGAAGATTTTTACCACCACTCACAACCTTTCTATCAGCGGATTTGCTTAAACTTTCAATATCATTTATTTTCACCCCAGCCACACTATCAGCTCTGGCACTCTGGTTCCCATCCCCCTGCAAATCTAGTTTAAAGCCTCCCCAGTAGCACTAACAAACCTCCCTGAAAGGATATTGGTCCCCCTGTGGTTCAAGTGTAACCCGTCTCTCTTGTACAGGTCCCACCTGCCCCAGAAGAGGTCCCAATGATCCTGAAATCTGAAACCCTGCCCCCTACACCAGTTCCTCAGCCACTTGTTCCTCCTCCAGAGCATCCTATTCCTACCCTCACTGGCACCTAGCACAGGTAGCAATCCTGAGATTACCACCCTTGAGGTCCTGCTTTTCAACTTCCTACCAACCTCTCTATACTCACTGTCCAGGACCTCTTCACTCTTCCTTGCTATGTCATTGGTACCGATGTGCACCACGACATCTGGCCGGTCACCCTCCCACTTCAGAATGTCATGCAATCGATCAGAGACATCCTTGACCCTGGCATCAAATTGAAAGAATATAAAATGAAAGTGCACTTGCTTTTCCTACGTTTTTTTCTGCTACTTCTTGTAGTTTCTAAAGCTGAATTATAAGCAAAGGGGCAGAAGAACTAATTTTCTTCTTCTAATAAGACTGCAAACAACAAAGCTCCACTTTAGTGGTATATAATGCAAAAAGGTTCCAAGAAAATTGTTGAAAATATTTTCAATCACCAGATGGACCATAGGATAATTCAGAATGAAATATAATAATAAACCTACTTTAAGCTTTGAACTTTAATGTTTGATTATGATTATATGGCAGTATGACAAAACCATGATGTCCTGGTTAAGACAGAAAAAAAAGGAGGTGCATCGTACACTAATGCTGGAGGAATTATCTATGCATCATCTATGGAAAAGAGTACAGCCGATGTTGCGGACTGAAATCCTTCGGCAGGACTGGAGAAAAACAAAGTTCTCCCGAATGGTTTCGGCCTGGAACATCGACTGTACTCTCCTTCATTACTGCTGCCTGGCCTGCTGAGTTCCTCCAGCATTTTGCATGTTTTGCTTAGATTTCCAGCATCTGCAGGTTTTCTCTTGTTTGTGAAAGGAGGTGCATAGCAGATACAGGCATGCAAGAACAAATAAGGAGCTTATGGAGTACAAGAATGTCAGGGAGCTGGAGCAGGGATCCAATTGCAGACCCAGTACTGTGCACACAGTGATATTAATTGAGTAACAAATCCCGAGGTGCAAACAAAGCCAGCGTCAAAGTTCAGGCAGAGATGAAAACATCCAAGAAATCCAAAAAACCAGAATCAGGAAACAGGCAGAGTCGCTATTCAGACAGACAGAGTACAGATACTAATGCTGGAAAGGCTCAGGAAAATTTACTGGTACAATCTGGGAAAAAAAGCACGTGAAAACACAGGACTGAAATACACTGAGCAATAAACAGAGGGGTAGGTGATAGGTGGAGCACGATGAGACACAGGTGGCAGCAATACAAGTGATAATGAGAAACAGGTGAGAGACGGAGTACTCAGTAATACAGGGTCCGGAGTAGAGCAGGAGTGGGGACAGGAGCACATGGGAATACAAAACCACCGACTGACAGCTAGGGGAAAACACACAAACAGACAGAGTTCAACTGGAAGTACTGACAAAGAATTGCAAGAGAACACTTAAGAAAGAAGTCAGGAAGACTAAAAGAAGGCATGAAGTTGCTCTAGCAGTCAAGGTGAAGGAGAATCTGAAAGGATTCTACAGGTATATTAAGAGCAAAAGGATTGTAAGGGACAAAATTGGTCCTCTGGAAGACTAGAATGGTTATCTATATGTGGAACCAAAACAGATGGGGGAGACCTTAAATGCATTCTTTGCATCTCTATTTACTCTGGAGATAGATACAGAATTTATAAAAGTAAGGCAAAGCGGCATCAACGTCATGGATCCTGTACAGATTACAGAGGACGAGGTGTTTGCTACCCTGAGGCATATCAGGTGGATAACTCCCCAGAGCCTGACAAGGTGTTCTCTCGGACCCTACAAATATGCAGAAATTGCTGGTGCCCTAGCAGAGATATTTAAATCATTCTTAACGACAGGAGAGGTATCAGAGGATTGGAGGATAGCCAGTACTGTTTCACTGTTCAAAACAGGCTCTAAACATAAACCAGGAAATTATAGACCGGTAAGTCTGACATTAGTTATGAGAAACATATTGGAAAGTATTTACTGGATATATAAGTATTTGGACAGACATGGACTGATTAAGGATAAATCAGTATGGCTTCGTGCATGGAAGGTCAGGTCTAACCAACCTTATAGAGTTGTTCGAGGAAGTTACCAGGAAAGGAATGAACACAAGGCAGTGGATGTTGTCTACATGGACTGTAGAAAGGCACTTGACAAGGTTCCACATGGAAAGCGGTTCAAGAAGGTTCAGTTTCTCGGCATTCCAGATGAGGTAGTAAATTGGATTAAACATTGGATTTGTGGGAGAATACAGAATGTGGTAATGGAGGGTTGCCTCTATGACTAGGAGCCTGTGACTAGTGGTCCATGGGTCCTTAGTTGTTTG
Source organism: Mobula hypostoma (assembly GCF_963921235.1). Classification (NCBI taxonomy): domain Eukaryota; kingdom Metazoa; phylum Chordata; class Chondrichthyes; order Myliobatiformes; family Myliobatidae; genus Mobula; species Mobula hypostoma. The sequence continues at coordinate 20,235,036 of NC_086103.1, read as the reverse complement.
TTATCTAAATCAATGATCTGGATGATAATGTGGTTAACTGGATCAGCAAATTTGCGGACGACCCCAACCTGGTACTCCAGCTGCAGTGCTGTCGACAAATAGGCTTTGCAGAGGGTGGTTAGGGGAGCAGAGAAGGTTATTGGGGTCTCCCTACCTTCTGTCCAAGACCTCTTTCAGAGTCGATGCCTCCAGAAGACACGGTACATCATTAAAGACCCCTCACACCCTCTCCATGAACTGTTTGTTCTTCTGCTATCAGGCAAATGTTACTGGAGCATCAAAACTAAAACCACAAGGCTACTAAACAGCTTCCTCCCACAGGCAGTCAGACTGCTAAATAGCTGCTCTATCTGACTGTGCTTTTGGACACTTTTAACTCACCCTGAATACTTATAATGGATTTTATCTGACATGTGGCTGTTGTGTTTTACTATTTATTGTTATGTTTATTATTTAGTGTTGCGTTTGTTATGTTATGATTACACTGCTCCTGGGAAAGGCTGTCTCATTCTGCCCTGCAGACCTGATGTGCGGTTGAATGACAATAAAGTTTTTTGAATTTTGAATCTTGAGTCTTGATTGTGGATGTAGTGGACAGCGAGGAAGGCTATCATGGCTTGTAGAAGGATCTGCATCAGACGGAAAAAATGGCTGAAAAATGGCAGATGGAATTTAATGCAGCAAGTGCAAAGTTTTGGCACTTCAGTAAGACAAACCAGGTTAGATCTGACGCAGTGAACGGTAGGGCACTGAGGAGTGCAAAAGAACAAAGGGATCTGGGAATACAGGTCCATAATTCAATGAAAGTGGTGACACAGGTACATAGAGTCTTAAAGAAAGCTTTTGGCACCTTAGCCTTCATAAATCGATGTTGAAATCAAGCTTCTTATGTTGAAGTTGTATAAAACATTGGTGAGGTATAATCTGGAGTATTATGTACAGTTTTGGTCACCTATCTATAGGAAAGATGTAAATAAGATTGAAAGAGTACATAGAAAATTTACAAGGATGTTGCCAGGTCTGGACGATCTGAGCTATAATGAAAAGTTGAATAGGTTAGGACTGTATTTTTCAGAATGCAGAAAATTGAGAGGAGATTTGATAGTATACAAAATTATGAGTAGTATGGATTAGGGTCAAAGTAAGCAGGCTTTTTCCACTGACGTTGGGTGGGACTACAACCAGAGGTCATGGGTTAAGGGTGAAAGATGAGAAACTTAGGGGGAACATGAGAAGAAACTTCTTTATTCAGAGGGTTGTAAGAGTGTGGAATGAGATGCTAGCCCAAGTGGTGCATGCAAGCTTGATTTCAACATTTAAGAGAAGTTTGGATAGGAACATGGATAGTAGGGGTATGGAGGGCTACAGACCTCATGCAGGTTGATCGGAGTAGGTAGAGTAAGTGGTCTCAGCATGGACTAAGTAGGCCAAAGAGCCTGTTTCTATGCTTTACTTTTCCATGACTCTATGACTCTAAAAATAAGGTTGAATTGTTTTGTAAGAAGTCTACGTGACACCCAAACTCTCATCTCCTGATCTCCTTATCAGATCAAACCTAAAGCCATCGATGAAACAGGAGATTCAAGGTCTGCTAAGGGCTAGATTTGCAGCATTCAGAACAGTTATCCAGAACTATACAAGAAGTTCAGGTGCATCCTATTCCGATTGACGTTAAAGTACAATGCACATCAGCTCTGGCAAGGTTTGAATTACATCTTGCAAGGCAAAACCTAGCATTATGAGTATCTGTGATACTTCAATCCCAGATGAGCTAATCGCCTTTTATAAGCACTTTGGAAGGGAAAATTAAACTACATCTGTGCAAATCCCTGCAGCATCTGGTGACCCTGTAATCACTGTCTCAGAACATCTTTCAAGAGGGACCCTTACAAGGTGTCAGGCTCTGACGGTGTTACTGCTAGGGCACTAAAAACTTGTGCCAATCAACTGGCTAGATTGCTGAAGGAGATCTTCTGCTGCATTTGAAGGCTCCCACCTGCTTCAAAAGGGCAACAATCATACCAGTGTCCAAGAAGAATTGATTCTGGCCATGACCAGCTTCTCAATGCACTTCATTACAGTAGACATGATGCAACTTGCTGATAGTCACTGAGACAGCTCACCCTGCTCTTCATAAATATCTAAAACTATAAGGGATGCAGACTTAGATGGCACTTTTAAACGCCAACTCAAAGCCCACCTACTTAACCTTGCTTTGAACTAACATCTTTTTGTCTTTTTCCTAATTTGTATTTTATCCACTCATCCTGAGACCACTAGAGTTAGCTTTAGTCTTGAAGATTGCATTTTCTTATGTACAAACTGCAAGGTGGAACAAGGGTGTATAATGGCTGTTCAGTGGTGATTAAGTCCAAGGATTATCAGTTGCAAGCTCATGAATGAAATGATTAGTGGTGTGATAAAGAATATCATAAAGGCTATGTGGAAATTACTCACACAGTTGGGTGCATTTCTGAGAATAATCTCTCCAAACGAGTTGTGCAGTGACTTATTTCATCTTTTTCAAAGGTACTTCTCAGGCCTGCAGCCACTTCCAGCCACAAAAGGAAGGTCTTCAGAGATAATGAATGGACTCCCCTATATTGAGTCATATATTATTCGAGTTTGGAAAGATATGGCATTTCCATCATTTCACCTGAGTCTAAATCATTGGACTCATGATCATAGTTCTCACTAAACTGTGCGCGTGTACACGTGCACACACGTTTTTCAACCAGCGCACAAAGGAAATTAGTGTGTACACAAAAGGTTAGTTACCTGAAATAATGTAGTAGTTAATAGTTATACTTATTGAAAATGATTTTTTAGCTAACTGTTTCTGTTAACTAGTTAGTCAGTTTTTCAAATACCACAATGCACGTCACTAATTTACGCCACCTCACCTATCCTGTTCCAGTTTGTACAGCTGCATCACAGCAGCAGCTATATTTGGCGGACAGTGTTCATATCATAAAGTTTACAAAGATCTGTTTCAAATCCTGTAGATAGCTTACTAAGTTTTTATTGGAAAAAATATTGATTCACTATGTCGAATTCAAAAGAAGCGAAGGGCATGAAGCACAAAAGAACTGCAAATTTGTTTAAAGTTGAAAGGCTTAACAAAATAGTAGAAACTGCTACACTGAAAGCTTATGAGGTCATGAGTGTTCAGCTACGAGAAATATTTATGTATGATTCGGAGACTGGAGTGATCTGTTTGTGTTGTTGCGATGCAAAAATTGCTGGAGAATTTGCTAGTGGAAAGAAATGGGATGATATTTGGAAACTTGACTTTTTGAAGCATCATTTGGCAAGTAAATTGCATTTGGATAGTGTACAAAAGCTCAGGCAACAGAACCCGTCATTACCCGTTACAGGAGTGCTACGCATGTTAGAGTTGAGTGCAGATGGGCAAGAGCGAAAACGATCAAACCCAGAGGAGATCAAAGTTGAGGTACAAGAATGGTCAGCTTTTGATTTCTCCGCAATTGCAGATTGTGACTTCACATTTGGTGATAAACAAGTTAATGCCTTATGTCTAAAGTATCATGATTTTCTAGCTGAAAATATTGTAATAGTTAAGCAGTTTAATGATTTCAAATTTTCTGCGCAAGAAAAAATTAAATCCAAACTGATTTCAAACTTTGCTCAAATGGTGGCATTTGTACTTCAAAATGAACAGTTTTGCGACCCTGCACAGTTGATGGACATTGGGAGAACCTTTCTTGCGTCCAGAGCACACTGTGAACGAGGTTTTAGCATAATGAATCAACTCAAAAACAAGCTGAAAAACTGTTTAGGTCAATGTCATGTGGATATGTTAATGAGAATCAAAAGCTATCAATGGGATGGAAGTTCTATTAGTCGAGATAGAGTTTATAAAGAATGGGTAAATGCCAAAGACAGGAGAGAGAAAAAATAACTGAGTGACTTAAATACGATAAAAATTAAATATCTCCAACCTGATGGCATGAACATTAAGCCTTCTCCTTCCCACCCTCCTCCCACCTTCTTTATAGGGCCTCTGCCCCTTCCCCCTTCGTCCTGACGAAGGGTTCCGGCCCGAAACGTTGATTGATCGTTTCCACGGATGCTGCCCGACCTGCTGAGCTCCTCCAGTTTGTTGTGAGTGTGGGCATGAACATTGACTTCTCTAACTGTCGTTAATGCCCCTCCTCCCTTTCGTACCTCATTCCTTATTTATTTATTTGTTTGTATGTTTGTTTGTTTATTATTATGATTTTTTTCTTTCCCCCTTTTTCCTCTCTTTTTTTCTCCCTCTGTCCCTCTCACTATAACTCCTTGCCCATCCTCTGGGCTCCCCCCGCCCCGCCCACTTCTTTCTCCCTAGGCCTCCTGTCCCATGATCCTCTCCCTTCTCCAGCCTCGTGTCCCTTTTGCCAATCAACTTTCCAGCTCTTAGCTCCATCCCTCCCCCTCCTGTCTTCTCCTACCATTTCTGATCTCCCCCTCCCCCTCCCACTTTCAAATCTCTTACTATCTCCTCTTTCAGTTAGTCCTGACGAAGGGTCTCGGCCCGAAACGTCAACCGTACCTCTTCCTAGAGATGCTGCCTGGCCTGCTGTGTCCACCAGCATTTTTTGTGTGTGTTTGACTTAAATATGTGTGTTATCTTCTTGTTATTCTGTGCGGTTTTATGTCAAATATTTTGTAAACCTACATAAACTGTCCCATGTGCGCATTCAGTGTGCTCATACTTCTGTCACAAGAAAAAGAATTACACAATATAAAATTTTTGCACGCACTGACTACTAAAAATTAGAGGGAACATTGCTCATGACCCAATAGCACCATGGGAAGACTTTAAACCTGTCATATAGGTAGTGCATCATCAGCATCTCAAGCTGAAAATGAATGCTGAAGGAGTCCTCACAGAACTAGATAAAATAAAAATATTTTGGCGACAACATTTATATGCCGTATTTACTCATGGCTTGCTTTATAATAATAATAAGAAGAACATTATTTATAGAGCAGTTTTCATGCAGATGAAATAGTTTACAGTGTTTTACAACAGGATAAAAGCGCAAACATTAAAATAAAAGACAAAAAGACGTTAACTAAAAGCAAGGTTAAATAGAGAGGTTTTGAACTGGTTTTGAAAAGAGTTTTCCGAGTCTGCATCCCTTATAGTTTTAGGTTTTAAATTCTACAGTTTAGGGGCATAGTTAAAAAAAGATGATCTGTCAATTATCTTGTGAGGGAGATTGTTTGAATTTAAGACACTGGAGGAAGAAGACGTGAAAGCTCAAGCAGGATTATAAAATAAAAGTGATTCTGTAATAGATGGGTGTCCCCCAGCTCTGCTTTCAGCAGATAAAATTAAGAACGTAGTGTGTATTCTTATACTGTGGGTAATAAGGCTATAAGAAATAGGAGCTGAATTAGGTTATTTGGCCCATCAAGTCTGCTTCACCATTTCAACATGACTGATTCATTTCTCTCACAGTTCCAATCTCTTGCCTTCTACCTGTAAACATTCAGGTCTTGACTAATCAGGAAATTATTAACCTCTGCCTTAAATATACTAAATGGCTTGGCCTTCACTGCCCTAATCTCCTCTCTACTCTCTATATCCCTTCATGCCTGACTAATGAAGAATCTGTCAACCTCTGCCTTTAATATAGCCAATAACTTGGCCTCCATGGCTGTCTGTGGCAACAAATTCCACAGATTCAGTACTCATTGCACAACACAACCTGCACTCCACCTGTCCTTTTGTTGTCTGAAAACCTGGCCGCAAGGCCATCAGTCCTGTCATCCAAATCATTGTCGTATAATGTAAAAAGAAGCAGTCATCTTAGCATCACTTTCCTGCAGAAATCTCACTGCCTCTCATTCTTTTAACATGAAAAATGACTTACGATTCTCTGTCCTCAATATGCTCAGTGACTGAGTCTCCACGGCCTTCCTGCATTGAAAATTTCAATGATTTAATACCCTCTGGATTTAGGTTTCTTTTTAAAAAAAATTTCATTCAAGAATATCCCTTTTATTTGAGGTGTCTGCTTGAAGATATCACATCTAGGAGAACCATTATTGAAATAACTACCTTATCAAGCCCCTTAAGAGTATGACATGTTTCAAAGAGTTCACTCCAGAAATTAAAGGCCAGGTGTGCTTAGTTTCTTCTCGAAGGACAAAGCTCAAGTTAATTCCATGAATCAGTCTGGTGATCCTTCAATGTACTCTGCATTATGCGAATATAGTGGGGAAACTGAAAGGCCTGGGTACTGTAAGATTAAGTACTGTGGTTACTTCCATTGGCTGGAGTGTCTAAGATCTGAGTGTAAAGCCCTAGAATAAAAGAATGTTGTTTTAAAACTAAGCTGAGGAGGAATTCTTTTGGCCAGGGGGTGGTGAAACTGTGGAATTTGTTGCTACAGAGTGTAAGTCATGGGTGTACTTAAGGCAGAGACTGATTCTTGACTAGTAATGGCATTAATGGTTTTCGAGAGAAGGTGAGAAAATGGGGTTAAAAAGAAAGAAGTCAGCATGGTTGAATAGGGGAGATGACCGGATGTGCCAAATAGAGGTTAATTCTCCTCCTATGTCTTGTGGCCTTTTGGTCTTATATTGGAGACTATTCACAACTTCAGTGCTTACAGTATAGCTGGTAAAGCATCATGTGCACTCCCACACAGTTGAACTTATTTCACTTGTGCCCAGTATAAAGTTTGCCTAAAGGGCTATTCCCTGAATGGGGGAAGCCTGTGTGTGACTTTGTTTAACGTAGGGATGTTGGTACATGGGCAACCACCACATTATCCTCGACAGATAAGGGTCAGGGTCTAGTTAAATGGAAAGCAAGATGACTAGGAACACTTAATTGCTGCAACCTTTCTCCACCTTCACTGCCATTATAATGTGTCATTATCTACCGCCAGTTCCACCGTTCAGGTCTTGGTTGGATTGCTTCTCATCTGGAGCCTCCCCTTTGACCATACCGCAATGGATGACCTACCAAGAGCTAAGCTCTAGATGGCTTTCCTTTTGAATCTCAGGAACTCACAACAAGGTGACGATTCTCAGAGGTTTGGCTTCACTTGATAATAAAAACAGTAAGTTTACCTCAATAATAAGTGTGTGTGTGTGTGTGTGTGTGTGTGTGTGTGTGTGTGTGTGTTTCTGTGTATGATTTGCTTGTTTTTTTTCCCCCTAATTCTGCTCCTAGATCTTATAGTTTATGGACAGCAGCATCCATCATCATTGACCCCCCTCCATCCAGGCAATGCTCTCTTCTCACTGCTGCCTTCAGGAAGGAAGCACAAGGGCCTTAGGTCCCACACCACAATGTTCAACAACAGTTCTTACCCTCAAGCATCAGGCTCCTGAACCAGAGTGGGTAACTTCACTCACCTCAATACTGATGCTGGAAATCAGTACAATTTTCCATGACAATATTCCAGGTAGAGTCTCGTCAGGGGCATTAATTGTTGAAAGGTTGAGTACTTCCCTTTTTTCCTGAATAATCTTTAATAACTCTGAGTTCTGAGTTTCTAAATGTTCATGCCTCGCACCATAATACTTTTAAAGTGGTATTGTAAACACGAGATTCAAGAGACACACAGACCTGAAGAAGGACGTTGGCCTGAAACTTCGACAGTTTGTAAATTTCCATGAATGCTGCCTAACCTGCTGAGTTATACCAGTATTTTGTGTGCTAGAGTATTGTAAAGACAGTTTTGTGAACAAGGTATGATTTGCTGGAGTGAAATGCATCCACAAAGAATTAAGTATTATAGTCAACCAATCAATACATAAAGATGTTGACATTACCTCCCTGTGAGATATGAATTGAATCACTCTATGCTAACAAAGGGTTCTTTCTTTGATGGGTTTCCCCTTTTCTATCCATTTTCCATATCATATATCATCCCTTCTATGCATGAAATAATTCAGCATTTAATTATTTCTCATGGCAGAAGAAAATTTAAACTATTTATAAGAGAAAACAAAAAATCTAGTTCCATGACTTTCAACAAACTGCAAGTATTTGCTAATATACTTGGAAATAAGTCAATAAGGATTTTTGGAATTTTATGGGATATAAACTAAAATGTCATTCTGGGAATATTAGTCATGGATAATATTTCCTTCAGCTGCTGCAAATCCTTCATCGCAGAGAGGTAGCATCATCAGATATTCAGATTTTTTATTGGCAATCCCCATTCATTTCATAGCGATCAGATACCAAGGTGCATGAGACTGATAATATTTAGATACCATGTAAAAATATCTTTATTAAGCTCCCTTATCTTGTTTGAATTGCAGACAGTTTGATGAGGAAGGAAGCAGATTAACTTGTGGGGCCTCATTTCTAATTTAGTAAATACACCCAGGGCCAGTTCTCCTGTATCGAATAAAGTGGCTGCAGAGCATATGTTCATGCTCATATGTTGCTGTAGCCCATCCACTGCAAGATTCAATGTGTTGTGTATTCACAGTTGCTCTTCTGCACGCCACTGGGCATGGTTATTTGAGTTATTGTCACCTTCCTAGAAGCTTGAACCATTCTGGCCATTATCCTCTGACCTCTCTCATAAACAAAGCATTCTGCCAACTGAAATGCCATTCAATATATATATTTTTTTGCTTTTGGCACCATTCTCTATGAACTCCAGAGACTGCAGTTTGTGAAAATCCCAAAAGATCACCAGTTTCTGTGATACTCAAACCACACCGTCTGACACAACAAACATTCCATGGTCAAAGTCACTTCGATCACATTTCTTACACATTCTGATGTTTGGTCTGATCAACGACTGAACCTCTTGGCCATGTCTGCATGCTTTTATGCATTGAGTTGCTGCCACATGATTGACAGATTAGATATTTAAATTAATATGCAAGTGCACCGGTGTACCTAATAAAATGGCCACTAAGTATTGTCTCATAAAGTGGCCACTGAGTGTAGTTGGTAGATTGTTATAATTTAAAATTGCAGGTGGCTTGTTTTTCCTTCTATTTAATTCCACCCCCCCCTTTCTTTCTTTCGAAACAGTACTTTCCTCTAACTTTTGAATTTGATCCAAATTGAATTTCCTCATTTTCCTTTTCTACAGTTATTTGAGTTCATTCTCACTCTTCAAGACCTGGTATTGAACTGGCACCATTAGTTTCTATCTACAATCTACTTCCTCTATACCGCTCAAGAGATCCTGCAGATGCTGGAAATCTTGAGCCACACACACACACACACACAGACACACACACACACACACACACACACACACACACACACACCACACACACACACAATGCTGGAGGAACTGAGTACATCAGGTAGCATTAATACAGAATATGCTGTTTATACTGTCCTCTGCCCGACCTGCTGAGTTCTTCCAACATTTTGTGTGTGTTGCACTGTGCTATGGTCAAGTTACTCATTAAGTAATTTGTAGAAATAGTTTTTGTGCTGAAATTTGGAGAAGACAATGAAGTGAAGTATACCATGCACCAATAAAAATTTGGTCATTATTTTAAAAATATATATTAGTAGCACTTTCTTGAGAAAGTGCAATTATAACATACAGAACTGCAGTTGGAATGGGACAAGGGCTTACAGGAAATGACAATCTAAGTGCATATGAGAAACATAGAACAAATCGTGCGTGTGTGCGTGTGTGTTACAGACTGTGTGAGTCTGTGGATGTGTGTTTTTGTTTGTGTGTCTGTGCATGTATCTCTGTGTCTGTATCTGTTTGTGCTTGTGTGTGTGTGTGTGTGTGTCTCTGTGTGTACATGTCTGTCAGTATGTGTTTGTGTATGTGTCTGTATGTGCATGCATGTGTGTCTGTAAGTGTGTGTGTATGTGAGTCTGTGTTTGTCCATGTGTATATGTGTATACAGTATATATATATATGACTGTATGTCTGTTTTTGTGTTTGTGTGTGTGTGTGTGTGTGTGTGTGTGTGTCTCTCTGTGTGTGTATGTGTCTGTATGGGTCTCCATGAGCATGTGTCTGTGTGTATGCGTGCGTGTGTTGTGTGATGGTGAGTCTGACTCTGTGTCTCTGTGTGTCCATGTGTGTGTTATGCCTGTGTGTATCTGTGACAGAGTGTGTGAGTGTGTCTGCTTACGAGTGTGTGTGTATTTTTGTATGAGAATGTGTTTCTGTGCCTATCTGTGTCTGAGTCTGTGTGCTTACAAATGTGCTCATGTGGCTGTACGTTTGTGTGTATGAGTTTGCGTGTGTGCCTGTATGGTGTTGTGATGGAAATGAGACGGATTCTTTGGGTCTCAAGGCAAGGATTCTGGACACACAGTTTTAACAATAAGGGGTTTATTTACAAGGGGGGAAGAGCTTGGGGACAATACAAGCGGCTACAATATTCGTACAAACGCGCTTACAATAGGCGAGCATGGGAAAAGTTGGGTCGGCAGTACAAAACACAGGAAAACGGTGTGGGAACAGAGTACAGGTACATATACAAACAAAGGAAAAGTAACTACGATACCTGCCACTTCTTGACTATGGGCAGGCACGGCTCTCTGCTACAGGGACAACAATAAACACTATTAAATGCACAGCTCACCACGTGTCTCCAGCACTGTTCTGCAGTCTTCAGCCTGGAGTGAAGCAGGGTGGTCCCTCGAGGATGGCAAAAAAGAGAGCGAGCCAAGCACATGTAGCACCCTTTACTGGTCAGGGGGCCGGAGGGTCCAGCCCGGGTGATTCACCGGGGAGCCAACGGCTTGATGCTAGACGGGTTAATCCAATTAAGGTGGCCAGTGGTTAAGTGTGCTTTGATTAGTTGGGAAGGGTGAAATGTTGACTGGCATGTGGTGTGCCCTCTGACCAGATAGAGGGGCATGCTGAGCCGTGACAGGCACGGTTCTCTGGATACATATGGGTACGGGTGTGTGTGTCGGTTCGTGTGTGTGTGTGTACACGTGTGCGTGTTTGTCTGTCTAGCTGTGTGTCACTGTGTGTGAGTGTCCCAGTGTCTCTGAGTGTGTGTATGGCTGTTTGAATCTGTGACTCTGTATCTGTGTGTGTGTGTGTGTGTGTGTGTGTGTGTGTGTGTGCGTGCGTGCCAAAGTCAGTGCGTTTGTATATGAGAATGTGTCTCTGTGTCTGAGCCTATGTGTATATGTGTCTGTGTGATTGTGTGTATGTATGTGTGTATGAGTGTTTGTGTTTGTGTGCATGCCATTCTACATGTGGAGTGTGTGCGTGTTTGTGCGTCTGTGACTGTGTGTCTGTCTGAATGTGAGTCTGTGCATGTTCTTGTGTGTGTGTGTGTGCCCATGTTTGTGTGACTGTGTATCTCTCTGTGCATGTGGTCTGTGTGTTTGTGTGTGTGTGTGTGTGTGTGTGCGTCTCTCTGTGTGCGCATGTTTGTGTGTATATATGCATCTGTGTGTGTTTGTGTGTGAGTCTGTGTGTGTATGTTTTTGTGTGTGCACATGTGGGTGTCTGTGTGAGTGTGTGTGTGCGTGTGTGTTTGTGTGTAAGTATGTGTCTGTGCTTATCTGGGTGTGTGACAGTGTGTGTGTGAATCTACCAGTGTGGTTTTATTTTTGTGATTATATGCATGAGTGGGGTATGTTTGTCTGTGTGTGTGTGTGTGTGTGTGTGTGTGTGTGTGTGTGTGTGTGTGTTGGTCTGTTTGTTTGTGTGTGTGTTTGCGCATGTGTGTGTGTGCAAGTGTGTGTATGTGCCTGAGTCTGTGTCTGTGTGTCTTTGTATGCGCATCTGTGTGCCTGAGGAACAACACCTTATATTCCGTCTGGGTAGCCTCCAACCTGATGGCATGAACATCGACTTCTCTAACTTCCGCTAAGGCCCCACCTCCCCCTCGTACCCCATCTGTTACTTATTTTTATGCACACATTCTTTCTCTCACTCTCCTTTTTCTCCCTCTGTCCCTCTGAATATACCTCTTGCCCATCCTCTGGGTCCCCCCCCTTTGTCTTTCTTCCCGGACTTCCTGTCCCATGATCCTCTCGTATCCCCTTTTGCCTATCACCTGTCCAGCTCTCGGCTCCATCCCTCCCCCTCCTGTCTTCTCCTATCATTTTGGATCTCCCCCTCCCCCTCCAACTTTCAAATCCCTTACTCACTCTTCCTTCAGTTAGTCCTGACGAAGGGTCTCGGCCTGAAACGTCGACTGCACCTCTTCCTACAGATGCTGCCTGGCCTACTGCGTTCACCAGCAACTTTGATTTGTGTTGCTTGAATTTCCAGCATCTGCAGAATTCCTGTTGCCTGAGTGTGTGTTTGTGTTTGAGTATTTCTGTTCATGTGTGTGACTGTTTGTGTGCCTGTATGTGTGTATTTAATTGTTTATTTTGCCTTGTTCTTCTCCTAGATCGAGATCTTATGATTATCTGTTTTATAGAAAGCAGCATCCATCATGACAGACCACCACTTTCCAGGCCACGCTTCCTTCTCTCTTCTGCCATCAGGAAGGAGATACTGGAGCCTCAGTTCCCACACCACCAAGTTCGGGAACAGTTATTACCCCTGAAACGTCAGGCTTCCTGAACCAAAGTGAATAACTTCACTCACCCAACAGTGATCTGCACAACCAATGACTCTAGAATGACTTACAAAGCATGTTCTCATTATTTTTATTACTTATCTATTATTATTATTTTGCTTTTCTTTTTGTATTTGCAGAATTTGTTATCTTTTCCATGCCTTTGTGAGTAGTTTTTCATTTATTCCGTTGTGTTTCTTTGTATTGTTCTGTGAATGTCAACAGGAAAATGAACCTCAGAGTTGTATATGGTGACATATATACACTTCGACAACGAAATTGCTTTGATTTTATGGAAACCAGCCTTGTACACAATATAATAAACACAACAATTTCTGCAGATGCTGTAAACTAATATTATTGATACAGCACACAATATTCCAGGTACAGTCTCATCAGAGCCATTTATTAGCAAAGGGAGAGTATTTCCCTTTTCTTCCTGGAAATATTTTTAGTAATTCTTTAAGTGTTCTTCGTTTCCCATGTTCATGGCTTGCACAGTGGAGAATTAAGTATGAGATTCAGGGGATGCACAGCGCTGAAGAAGGATATCTGCTTGAAACGTCAACAGTTTGTTCCCTTCCATGGGTGCTGCCTAACCTGTTGAGATCCTCCAGTATTTTCTTTGTCTTGCTATATTATAGTACAAACAGCTTTGCTAAGGAAATTTAATTTGCTGGAGCAAGTAGCACATTCGCAGAGATAAGTATTATCATCAGCCAATCTATCAATAAACATGTTGAAGTTATCTCCATGTCGGATATTAGTTGAATCATGTGTGTTTATTTAGCAACGTATGCTAGCAAAGGGTACTTTCCTCGCTGGTTTTCCCTTTTCATATGCACTTCTATACCTTGCATCATCCTATCTATGTATGAAATAATTAACTATCTAATTATTACTCATGACAGAAGAAAATTTAAACTATTTATAAATGAAATTTAAAAAAAAGCTAGTTGGATGAATTTCAACCAACTACTGGTCCTATGAGCAAGTATTGATTAATATAGTTGGAAATACCTCAATAAGGATTTTTGGAATTTTATGGGCTTGTCATAGTCCGGTCTGTGAAGTCCGTATTCCGGTTCACGGTCCGGCCCATCGACACTTGCTCCAGGTTTTCCTATCTACCCTGTTTCTGTCCTTGTTGAGCTAATGGAGGCAGCTGATGCTAGTTGGGGCTGGCTGCATAAATACCTTCAGAGACCAGGGCGTGGCTGCTGGATTGTTTTTGTCCTTACTCCTTGTATCTCTTCCCCTGCCTTCTGTTTCCTCACCTGAAGCCTTGCCTTGTCTTGCCGGTAACTCTCGCCTCACCTGAAGTTCTCGTCTTGCCTTGCTTTGCCAGTAGCCTTGCCTTGTCTTGCTGTCTGGTCCTGGAACCACCCTGTACCTAGCTCCTTTCCTGTCCCTTGCCTCCGCCCAGGTAAGCCAGGCCCTCTTGCCGTCACCTGGGGTGGGTTCTGTCCCTTCCTTCCCTTGCCTCTGTCAGGAGGAGATCCGCGCCCAGCCCAGGAGGAGCCTGCCAAGCCTCACCTCAAGTCTCCAGCCTTCAGCCTCGCCTCACCTCAATTCTCCAGCCTCGCCTCGCCTCCAGCCTCCAGCCTCGACTCAAGTCTCCAGCCTCCAGCCTCGCCTCGCCCCGTCTCCAGCCTCCAGCCCCGAGCCTCACCTCGTCTCCAGCCTTCAGCCTCACCTCAAGTCTCCAGCCTCCAGCCTCGCTTCAAGTCTCCAACCTCCAGCCTCGCCTAAAGTATCCATCCTCTGTCCTCCAGCCTCGCCTCAACTCCAACCTCGCCTCGCCTCCAGCCTCCAGCCTTGCCTCAAGTCTCCAGCCTCCAGCCTTGCCTCGCCTCAAGTCTCCAGCCTCCAGCCTTGCCTCGCCTCAAGTCTCCAGCCTCCAGCCTCGCCTCGCCTCAAGTCTCCAGCCTCCAGCCTCGCCTCGCCTCAAGTCTCCAGCCTCCAGCCTCTAGCCTCACAAGTCTCCAGCCTCCAGCCTCGCCTCGCCTCGTCTCCAGCCTCCAGCCTCACCTCAAGTCTACAGCCTCCACCCTCCAGCCTCACCTCGCCTCAAGTCTCCAGCCTCCACCCTCCAGCCTCGCCTCAAGTCTCCAGCCTCCAGCCTCCAGCCTCGCCTCAGCTCGTCTCCAGCCTCCACCCCCAGCCTCACCTCAAGTCTCCAGCCTCCAGCCTCGCCTCGTCTCCAGCCCCACCCTCCAGTCTCACCTCGCCTCAAGTCTCCAGCCTCCACCCTCCAGCCTCCAGCCTCGCCTCGCCTTGTCTCCAGCCTCCAGCCCCCAGCCTCACCTCGTCTCCAGCATCCACCCTCCAGCCTCGCCTCACCTCGTCTCCAGCCGCCAGCCTCACTTCAAGTCTCCAACCTCCAGCCTCGCCTCGTCTCCAGCCTCCACCCTCCAGCCTCGCCTCGACTCCAACCTCCACCCTTCAGCCGCGCCTCGCCTCGTCTCCAGCCTCCAGCCTTGCCTCAAGACTCCAGTCTCCAGCCTTGCCTCGTCTCAAGTCTCCAGCCTCCAGCCTCGACTCGTCTCAAGTCTCCAGCCTCCAGCCTCGCCTCGCCTCAAGTCTCCTGCCTCCAGCCTCGCCTCGCCTCAAGTCTCCAGCCTCCAGCCTCTAGCCTCACAAGTCTCCAGCCTCCATCCTCGCCTCGCCTCGTCTCCAGCCTCCACCCTCCAGCCTCGCCTCGACTCCAACCTCCACCCTTCAGCCGCGCCTCGCCTCGTCTCCAGCCTCCAGCCTTGCCTCAAGACTCCAGTCTCCAGCCTTGCCTCGCCTCAAGTCTCCAGCCTCCAGCTTCGACTCGTCTCAAGTCTCCAGCCTCCAGCCTCACCTCAAGTCTCCAGCCTCAACTTCCAGCCTCACCTCGCCTCAAGTCTCCAGCCTCCACCCTCCAGCCTCGCCTCAAGTCTCCAGCCTCCAGCCTCGTCTCGGCTCGTCTCCAGCCTCCAGCCTCCAGCCTCGCCTCGCCTCCAGTCTCCAGCCTCCAGCCTCGACTCAAGTCTCCAGCCTCCAGCCTCCAGTCTCGCCTCGCCTCGTCTCCAGCCTCCAGCCCCGAGCCTCATCACGTCTCCAGCCTTCAGCCTCACCTCAAGTCTCCAGCCTCCAGCCTCGCTTCAAGTCTCCAACCTCCAGCCTGACCTCAAGTATCCATCCTCCAGCCTCCAGCCTCGCCTCAACTCCAACCTCCACCCTTCAGCCTCGCCTCGCCTCATCTCCAGCCTCCAGCCTCGCCTCAAGTCTCCAGTCTCCAGCCTTGCCTCGCCTTGGCTCAAGTCTCCTGCCTCCAGCCTCGCCTCGCCTCAAGTCTCCAGCCTCCAGCCTCTAGCCTCACAAGTCTCCAGCCTCCAGCCTCGACTCGCCTCGTCTCCAGCCTCCAGCCTCCAGCCTCACCTCAAGTCTCCAGCCTCCAGCCTCACCTCAAGTCTCCAGCCTCCACCCTCCAGCCTCACCTCGCCTCAAGTCTCCAGCCTCCACCCTCCAGCTTCGCCTCAAGTCTCCAGCCTCCAGCCTCCAGCCTCGCCTCAGCTCGTCTCCAGCCTCCAGCCCCCAGCCTCACCTCAAGTCTCCAGCCTCCAGTCTCGCCTCAAGTCTCCAGCCGCCACCCTCCAGCCTCCAGCCTCGCCTCAAGTCTCCAGCCTCCAGCCTTGCCTCACCTTGTCTCCAGCCTCCAGCCCCCAGCCTCACCTCATCTCCAGCCTCCACCCTCCAGCCTCGCCTCACCTTGTCTCCAGCCTCTAGCCTCGCTTCAAGTCTCCAACCTCCAGCCTTGCCTCGTCTCCAGCCTCAACCCTCCAGCCTCGCCTCGATTCCAACCTCCACCCTTCAGCCTCGCCTCCACTCGTCTCCAGCCTCCAGCCTTGCCTCAAGTCTCCAGTCTCCAGCCTCCAGCCTTGCCTCGCCTCAAGTCTTCAGCATCCAGCCTCGCCTCGCCTCGGCTCATCTCCAGCCTCCAGCCTCGACTTGCCTCAAGTCTCCAGCCCCCAACCTCTAGCCTCACAAGTCTCCAGCCTCCAGCATCGCCTCGGCTCATCTCCAGCCTACAGCCTCCAGCCTCACCTCAAGTTTCCAGCCTCCACCCTCCAGCCTCACCTCGCCTCAAGTCTCCAGCCTCCACCCTCCAGCCTCGCCTCAAGTCTCCAGCCTCCAGCCTCCAGCCTCGCCTCGGCTCGTCTCCAGCCTCCAGCCTCGCCTCAAGTCTCCAGCCCCACCCTCCAGTCTCACCTCGCCTCAAGTCTCCAGCCTCCAGCCTCGCCTCGCTTTGTCTCCAGCCTTCAGCCCCCAGCCTCACCTCGTCTCCAGCCTCCACCCTCCAGCCTCGCCTCACCTCGTCTCCAGCCTCCAGCCTCGCTTCAAGTCCCCAACCTCCAGCCTCGCCTCGTCTCCAGCCTCCACCCTCCAGCCTCGCCTCGCCTCGTCTCCAGCCTCCAGCCTCGCTTCAAGTCTCCAGCCTCCAGCCTCGCCTCAAGTCTCCAGCCTCCAGCCTGAAGTCTCCAGCCTCCAGCCTCACCTCGCCTCGTCTTCAGTCTCCAGCCTCCAGCCACACCTCGCCTTGTCTCCGGCCCACAGCCTCGCCTCACCTCGAGTCTCCAGCCTCCAGCCTCACATTGCCTCAAATCTCCAGCCTCACCTCGCCTCAAGTCTCCAGCCTCCAGCCTCTAGCCTCCAGCCTCCAGTCTCCAGCCTCCAGCCTCGCTTCGATTCTCGTCTCCAGCCTCCTGCCTCCAGTCTCACCTCACCTCATCTCCTGCCTCCAGCCTCGCCCCGCCTCAAGTCTCCAGCCTCCAGCCTTGCTTCGCCTCAAGTCTCCAGCCTCAAGTCTCCAGCCTCCAGCCTCACCTCAGGTCTCCAGCCTCCAGCCTCACCTCAAGTTTCCAGCCTCCACCCTTCAGCCTCACCTTGCCTCAAGTCTCCAGACACCACCCTCCAGCCTCGCCTCAAGTCTCCAGCCTCCAGCCTCCAGCCTCGCCTCGGCTCGTCTCCAGCCTCCAGCCTCCAGCCTCGCCTCAAGTCTCCAGCCCCACCCTCCAGTCTCACCTCGCCTCAAGTCTCCAGCCTCCAGCCTCTAGCCTCACAAGTCTCCAGCCTCCAGCCTCGACTCGCCTCGTCTCCAGCCTCCAGCCTCCAGCCTCACCTCAAGTCTCCAGCCTCCAGCCTCACCTCAAGTCTCCAGCCTCCACCCTCCAGCCTCACCTCGCCTCAAGTCTCCAGCCTCCACCCTCCAGCCTCGCCTCAAGTCTCCAGCCTCCAGCCTCCAGCCTCGCCTCAGCTCGTCTCCAGCCTCCAGCCCCCAGCCTCACCTCAAGTCTCCAGCCTCCAGTCTCGCCTCAAGTCTCCAGCCCCACCCTCCAGTCTCACCTCGCCTCAAGTCTCCAGCCGCCACCCTCCAGCCTCCAGCCTCGCCTCAAGTCTCCAGCCTCCAGCCTCCAGCCTCGCCTCACCTTGTCTCCAGCCTCCAGCCCCCAGCCTCACCTCATCTCCAGCCTCCACCCGCCAGCCTCGCCTCACCTTGTCTCCAGCCTCTAGCCTCGCTTCAAGTCTCCAACCTCCAGCCTTGCCTCGTCTCCAGCCTCCACCCTCCAGCCTCGCCTCGATTCCAACCTCCACCCTTCAGCCTCGCCTCCACTCGTCTCCAGCCTCCAGCCTTGACTCAAGTCTCCAGTCTCCAGCCTCCAGCCTTGCCTCGCCTCAAGTCTTCAGCATCCAGCCTCGCCTCGCCTCGGCTCATCTCCAGCCTCCAGCCTCGACTTGCCTCAAGTCTCCAGCCCCCAACCTCTAGCCTCACAAGTCTCCAGCCTCCAGCATCGCCTCGGCTCATCTCCAGCCTACAGCCTCCAGCCTCACCTCAAGTTTCCAGCCTCCACCCTCCAGCCTCACCTCGCCTCAAGTCTCCAGCCTCCACCCTCCAGCCTCGCCTCAAGTCTCCAGCCTCCAGCCTCCAGCCTCGCCTCGGCTCGTCTCCAGCCTCCAGCCTCGCCTCAAGTCTCCAGCCCCACCCTCCAGTCTCACCTCGCCTCAAGTCTCCAGCCTCCAGCCTCGCCTCGCTTTGTCTCCAGCCTTCAGCCCCCAGCCTCACCTCGTCTCCAGCCTCCACCCTCCAGCCTCGCCTCACCTCGTCTCCAGCCTCCAGCCTCGCTTCAAGTCCCCAACCTCCAGCCTCGCCTCGTCTCCAGCCTCCACCCTCCAGCCTCGCCTCGCCTCGTCTCCAGCCTCCAGCCTCGCTTCAAGTCTCCAGCCTCCAGCCTCGCCTCAAGTCTCCAGCCTCCAGCCTGAAGTCTCCAGCCTCCAGCCTCACCTCGCCTCGTCTTCAGCCTCCAGCCACACCTCGCCTTTTCTCCGGCCCACAGCCTCGCCTCACCTCGAGTCTCCAGCCTCCAGCCTCACATTGCCTCAAATCTCCAGCCTCACCTCGCCTCAAATCTCCAGCCTCACCTCGCCTCAAGTCTCCAGCCTCCAGCCTCTAGCCTCCAGTCTCCAGCCTCCAGCCTCGCTTCGATTTTCGTCTCCAGCCTCCTGCCTCCAGCCTCACCTCACCTCATCTCCTGCCTCCAGCCTCGCCCCGCCTCAAGTCTCCAGCCTCCAGCCTTGCTTCGCCTCAAGTCTCCAGCCTCCAGCCTCACCTCAGGTCTCCAGCCTCCAGCCTCACCTCAAGTTTCCAGCCTCCACCCTTCAGCCTCACCTTGCCTCAAGTCTCCAGACTCCACCCTCCAGCCTCGCCTCAAGTCTCCAGCCTCCAGCCTCCAGCCTCGCCTCGGCTCGTCTCCAGCCTCCAGCCTCCAGCCTCGCCTCAAGTCTCCAGCCCCACCCTCCAGTCTCACCTCGCCTCAAGTCTCCAGCCTCCACCCTCCAACCTCCAGCATCGCCTCAAGTCTCCAGCCTCCAGCCTCCAGCCTCACCTCGCCTCGTCTCCAGCCTCCAGCCTCCAGCCTCACCTCGTCTCCAGCCTCCACCCTCCAGCCTCACCTCACCTCGTCTCCAGCCTCCAGCCTCGCTTCAAGTCTCCAACCTCCAGCCTCGCCTCGTCTCCAGCCTCCAGCCTCGCCTCGCCTCGTCTCCAGCCTCCAGCCTCGCTTCAAGTCTCCAGCCTCCAGCCTCCAGCCTTGCCTCGCCTCAAGTCTCCAGCCTCCACCCTCCAGCCTCGCCTCACCTTGTCTCCAGCTTCCAGCCTTGCTTCAAGTATCCAACCTCCAGCCTCGCCTTGTCTCCAGCCTCCACCCTCCAGCCTCGCCTCGCCTCGTCTCCAGCCTCCAGCCTCGCTTCAAGTCTCCAGCCTCCAGCCTCCAGCCTTGCCTCGTCTCAATTCTCCAGCCTCCAGCCTCCAGCCTTGCCTCGCCTCAAGTCTCCAGCCTCCAGCCTCCAGCCTCAAGTCTCCAGCCTCCAGCCTCACCTCGCCTTGTCTTCAGTCTCCAGCCTCCAGCCACACCTCGCCTTGAGTCTCCGGCCCCCAACCTCGCCTCACCTCGAGACTCCAGCCTCCAGCCTCACATTGCCTCAAGTCTCCTGCCTCACCTCGCCTCAAGTCTCCAGCCTCCAGCCTCCAGTCTCCAGCCTCCAGCCTCGCTTCGATTCTTGTCTCCAGCCTCCTGCCTCCAGCCTCGCCTCACCTCATCTCCTGCCTCCAGCCTCGCCTCGCCTCAAGTCTCCTGCCTCCCGCCTTGCCTCGCCTCAAGTCTCCAGTCTCCAGCCTGAAGTCTCCAGCCTCCAGCCTCACCTCGCCTCGTCTCCAGCCTCCACCCTCCAGCCTCACCTCACCTCGTCTCCAGCCTCCAGCCTCGCTTCAAGTCTCCAACCTCCAGCCTCGCCTCGTCTCCAACCTCCACCCTCAAGCCTCGCCTCGCCTCGTCTCCAGCCTCCAGCCTCGCTTCAAGTCTCCAGCCTCCAGCCTTGCCTCGCCTCAAGTCTCCAGCCTCCAGCCTCCAGCCTTGCCTCGCCTCAAGTCTCCAGCCTCCAGCCTCACCTCGCCTCGTCTTCAGTCTCCAGCCTCACCTCGTCTCCAGCCTCCACCCTCCAGCCTCGCCTCACCTCGTCTCCAGCCTCCAGCCTCGCTTCAAGTCCCCAACCTCCAGCCTCGCCTCGTCTCCAGCCTCCACCCTCCAGCCTCGCCTCGCCTCATCTCCAGCCTCCAGCCTCGCTTCAAGTCTCCAGCCTCCAGCCTCGCCTCAAGTCTCCAGCCTCCAGCCTGAAGTCTCCAGCCTCCAGCCTCACCTCGCCTCGTCTTCAGTCTCCAGCCTCCAGCCACACCTCGCCTTGTCTCCGGCCCACAGCCTCGCCTCACCTCGAGTCTCCAGCCTCCAGCCTGACATTGCCTCAAATCTCCAGCCTCACCTCGCCTCAAGTCTCCAGCCTCCAGCCTCTAGCCTCGCTTCGATTCTTGTCTCCAGCCTCCTGCCTCCAGCCTCACCTCACCTCATCTCCTGCCTCCAGCCTCGCCCCGCCTCAAGTCTCCAGCCTCCAGCCTTGCTTCGCCTCAAGTCTCCAGCCTCAAGTCTCCAGCCTCCAGCCTCACCTCAGGTCTCCAGCCTCCAGCCTCACCTCAAGTTTCCAGCCTCCACCCTTCAGCCTCACCTTGCCTCAAGTCTCCAGACTCCACCCTCCAGCCTCGCCTCAAGTCTCCAGCCTCCAGCCTCCAGCCTCACCTCGGCTCGTCTCCAGCCTCCAGCCTCCAGCCTCGCCTCAAGTCTCCAGCCCCACCCTCCAGTCTCACCTCGCCTCAAGTCTCCAGCCTCCACCCTCCAACCTCCAGCATCGCCTCAAATCTCCAGCCTCCAGCCTCACCTCGCCTCGTCTCCAGCCTCCAGCCTCACCTCGTCTCCAGCCTCCACCCTCCAGCCTCACCTCACCTTGTCTCCAGCCTCCAGCCTCGCTTCAAGTCTCCAACCTGCAGCCTCGCCTCGTCTCCAGCCTCCAGCCTCCAGCCTCGCCTCGCCTCGTCTCCAGCCTCCAGCCTCCAGCCTCGCCTCGCCTCGTCTCCAGCCTCCAGCCTCGCTTCAAGTCTCCAGCCTCCAGCCTCACCTCGCCTCGTCTTCAGTCTCCAGCCTCCAGCCACACCTCGCCTTGTCTCCGGCCCACAGCCTCGCCTCACCTCGAGTCTCCAGCCTCCAGCCTCACATTGCCTCAAATCTCCAGCCTCACCTCGCCTCAAGTCTCCAGCCTCCAGCCTCTAGCCTCCAGTCTCCAGCCTCCAGCCTCGCTTCGATTCTCGTCTCCAGCCTCCTGCCTCCAGCCTCACCTCACCTCATCTCCTGCCTCCAGCCTCGCCCCACCTCAAGTCTCCAGCCTCCAGCCTTGCTTCGCCTCAAGTCTCCAGCCTCCAGCCTCACCTCAGGTCTCCAGCCTCCAGCCTCACCTCAAGTTTCCAGCCTCCACCCTTCAGCCTCACCTTGCCTCAAGTCTCCAGACTCCACCCTCCAGCCTCGCCTCAAGTCTCCAGCCTCCAGCCTCCAGCCTCGCCTCGGCTCGTCTCCAGCCTCCAGCCTCCAGCCTCGCCTCAAGTCTCCAGCCCCACCCTCCAGTCTCACCTCGCCTCAAGTCTCCAGCCTCCACCCTCCAACCTCCAGCATCGCCTCAAGTCTCCAGCCTCCAGCCTCCTGCCTCACCTCCCCTCGTCTCCAGCCTCCAGCCTCCAGCCTCACCTCGTCTCCAGCCTCCACCCTCCAGCCTTGCCTCACCTCGTCTCCAGCCTCCAGCCTCGCTTCAAGTCTCCAACCTCCAGCCTCGCCTCGTCTCCAGCCTCCAGCCTCGCCTCGCCTCGTCTCCAGCCTCCAGCCTCGCTTCAAGTCTCCAGCCTCCAGCCTCCAACCTTGCCTCGCCTCAAGTCTCCAGCCTCCACCCTCCAGCCTCGCCTCACCTTGTCTCCAGCTTCCAGCCTTGCTTCAAGTCTCCAACCTCCAGCCTCGCCTTGTCTCCAGCCTCCACCCTCCAGCCTCGCCTCGCCTCGTCTCCAGCCTCCAGCCTCGCTTCAAGTCTCCAGCCTCCAGCCTCCAGCCTTGCCTCGTCTCAATTCTCCAGCCTCCAGCCTCCAGCCTTGCCTCGCCTCAAGTCTCCAGCCTCCAGCCTCCAGCCTCAAGTCTCCAGCCTCCAGCCTCACCTCGCCTTGTCTTCAGTCTCCAGCCTCCAGCCACACCTCGCCTTGAGTCTCCGGCCCCCAGCCTCGCCTCACCTCGAGACTCCAGCCTCCAGCCTCACATTGCCTCAAGTCTCCTGCCTCACCTCGCCTCAAGTCTCCAGCCTCCAGCCTCCAGCCTCGCTTCGATTCTCGTCTCCAGCCTCCTGCCTCCAGCCTCGCCTCACCTCATCTCCTGCCTCCAGCCTCGCCTCGCCTCAAGTCTCCTGCCTCCCGCCTTGCCTCGCCTCAAGTCTCCAGCCTCCAGCCTGAAGTCTCCAGCCTCCAGCCTCACCTCGCCTCGTCTCCAGCCTCTACCCTCCAGCCTCACCTCACCTCGTCTCCAGCCTCCAGCCTCGCTTCAAGTCTCCAACCTCCAGCCTCGCCTCGTCTCCAACCTCCACCCTCCAGCCTCGCCTCGCCTCGTCTCCAGCCTCCAGCCTCGCTTCAAGTCTCCAGCCTCCAGCCTTGCCTCGCCTCAAGTCTCCAGCCTCCAGCCTCCAGCCTTGCCTCGCCTCAAGTCTCCAGCCTCCAGCCTCACCTCGCCTCGTCTTCAGTCTCCAGCCTCCAGCCACACCTCGCCTTGAGTCTCCGGCTCCCAGCCTCGCCTCACCTCGAGTCTCCAGCCTCCAGCCTCACATTGCCTCAAGTCTCCAGCCTCACCTCGCCTCAAGTCTCCAGCCTGCAGCCTCCAGTCTCCAACCTCCAGCCTCGCTTCGATTCTCGTCTCCAGCCTCCTGCCTCCAGCCTCGCCTCACCTCATCTCCTGCCTCCAGCCTCACCTCGCCTCAAGTCTCCTGCCTCCAGCCTTGCCTCATCTCAAGTCTCCAGCCTCCAACCTCCAGCCTGAAGTGTCCAGTCTCCAGCCTCACCTCGCCTTGTCTCCAGCCTCCAGCCTCACCTCAAGTCTCCAACTTCCAGCCTCGCTTCGTCTCCAGCCTCGCCTCAAGTCTCCAGCCCCCAGCCTCGCCTCAAGTCTCCATCCTCCAGCCCCCAGCCTCCAGCCTCCAGCCTCATCTCCAGCATCCAGCCTCCAGCCTCACCTCGTCTCCAGCCTCCAGCCTCGCTTCAAGTCTCCAGCCTCCAGCCTCTCCTCAAATCTCCAGCCTCCAGCCTCGCCTCAAGTCTCCAGCCGCCAGCCTCCAGCCTTGCCTCAAGTCTCCAGCCACCCTCCAGCCTCACCTTGCCTCAAGTCTCCAGCCTCCACCCTCCAGCCTCGACTCGTCTCCAGCCTCCAGCCTCCAGCCTCGCCTCAAGTCTCCAGCCTCCAGCCTCGCCTCGCCTCATCTCCAGCCTCCAGCCCTGAGCCTCACCTTGTCTCCAGCCTTCAGCCTCACCTCAAGTCTCCAGCCTCCAGCCTCACTTCATGTCTCCAACCTCCAGCCTCGCCTCAAGTCTCCATCCTCCAGCCTCCAGCCTCGCCTCGACTCCAACCTACACCCTTCAGCCTCACCTCGCCTCGTCTCCAGCCTCCAGCCTCACCTCGTCTCCAGCCTCCAGCCTCGCTTCGTCTCCAGCCTCCAGCCTCGCTTCGTCTCCAGCCTCCAGCCTCGCCTCAAGTCTCCAGCCGCCAGCCTCCAGCCTTGCCTCAAGTCTCCAGCCACCCTCCAGCCTCACCTTGCCTCAAGTCTCCAGCCTCCACCCTCCAGCCTCCAGCCTCGACTCGACTCCAACCTCCACCCTCCAGCCTCCAGCCTCAACTCAAGTCTCCAGCCTCCAGCCTCGCCTCGCCTCGTCTCCAGCCTCCAGCCCCGAGCCTCACCTCGTCTCCAGCCTTCAGCCTCACCTCAAGTCTCCAGCCTCCAGCCTCACTTCAAGTCTCCAACCTCCAGCCTCGCCTCAAGTCTCCATCCTCCAGCCTCTAGCCTCGCCTCGACTCCAACCTCCACCCTTCAGCCTCACCTCGCCTCGTCTCCAGCCTCCAGCCTTGCCTCGTCTCCAGTCTCCAGCCTTGCCTCACCTGAAGTCTCCAGCCTCCAGCCTCACATCAAGTCTCCACCCTCCACCCTCCAGCCTCACCTCGCCTCAAGTCTCCAGCCTCCACCCTCCAGCCTCGCCTCAAGTCTCCAGCCTCCAGCCTCGCCTCGGCTCGTCTCCAGCCTCCAGCCTCGCCTCAAGTCTCCAGCCGCCAGCCTCCAGCCTCGCCTCAAGTCTCCAGCCTCCACCCTCCAGCCTCCAGCCTCGCCTCGCCTCATCTCAAGCCTCCAGCCCCGAGCCTCACCTCGTCTCCAGCCTTCAGCCTCACCTCGTCTCCAGCCTCCAGCCTCGGTTCAAGTCTCCAACCTCCAGCCTCGCCTCAAGTATCCATCCTCCAGCCTCCAGCCTCGCCTCGACTCCAACCTCCATCCTTCAGCCTCGCCTCGCCTTGTCTCCAGCCTCCAGCCTGAAGTCTCCAGCCTCCAGCCTCACCTCGCCTCGTCTCCAGCCTCCACCCTCCAGCCTCACCTCACCTCGTCTCCAGCCTCCAGCCTCGCTTCAAGTCTCCAACCTCCAGCCTCGCCTCGTCTCCAACCTCCACCCTCCAGCCTCGCCTCGCCTCGTCTCCAGCCTCCAGCCTCGCTTCAAGTCTCCAGCCTCCAGCCTTGCCTCGCCTCAAGTCTCCAGCCTCCAGCCTTCAGCCTTGCCTCGCCTCAAGTCTCCAGCCTCCAGCCTCACCTCGCCTCGTCTTCAGTCTCCAGCCTCACCTCGTCTCCAGCCTCCACCCTCCAGCCTCGCCTCACCTCGTCTCCAGCCTCCAGCCTCGCTTCAAGTCCCCAACCTCCAGCCTCGCCTCGTCTCCAGCCTCCAACCTCCAGCCTCGCCTCGCCTCGTCTCCAGCCTCCAGCCTCGCTTCAAGTCTCCAGCCTCCAGCCTCGCCTCAAGTCTCCAGCCTCCAGCCTGAAGTCTCCAGCCTCCAGCCTCACCTCGCCTCGTCTTCAGTCTCCAGCCTCCAGCCACACCTCGCCTTGTCTCCAGCCCACAGCCTCGCCTCACCTCGAGTCTCCAGCCTCCAGCCTCACATTGCCTCAAATCTCCAGCCTCACCTCGCCTCAAGTCTCCAGCCTCCAGCCTCTAGCCTCGCTTCGATTCTCGTCTCCAGCCTCCTGCCTCCAGCCTCACCTCACCTCATCTCCTGCCTCCAGCCTCGCCCCGCCTCAAGTCTCCAGCCTCCAGCCTTGCTTCGCCTCAAGTCTCCAGCCTCAAGTCTCCAGCCTCCAGCCTCACCTCAGGTCTCCAGCCTCCAGCCTCACCTCAAGTTTCCAGCCTCCACCCTTCAGCCTCACCTTGCCTCAAGTCTCCAGACTCCACCCTCCAGCCTCGCCTCAAGTCTCCAGCCTCCAGCCTCCAGCCTCGCCTCGGCTCGTCTCCAGCCTCCAGCCTCCAGCCTCGCCTCAAGTCTCCAGCCCCACCCTCCAGTCTCACCTCGCCTCAAGTCTCCAGCCTCCACCCTCCAACCTCCAGCATCGCCTCAAGTCTCCAGCCTCCAGCCTCCAGCCTCACCTCGCCTCGTCTCCAGACTCCAGCCTCCAGCCTCACCTCGTCTCCAGCCTCCACCCTCCAGCCTCACCTCACCTCGTCTCCAGCCTCCAGCTTCGCTTCAAGTCTCCAACCTCCAGCCTCGCTTCGTCTCCAGCCTCCAGCCTCGCCTCGCCTCGTCTCCAGCCTCCAGCCTCGCTTCAAGTCTCCAGCCTCCAGCCTCCAGCCTTGCCTCGCCTCAAGTCTCCAGCCTCCACCCTCCAGCCTCGCCTCACCTTGTCTCCAGCTTCCAGCCTTTCTTCAAGTCTCCAACCTCCAGCCTCGCCTTGTCTCCAGCCTCCACCCTCCAGCCTCGCCTCGCCTCGTCTCCAGCCTCCAGCCTCGCTTCAAGTCTCCAGCCTCCAGCCTCCAGCCTTGCCTCGTCTCAATTCTCCAGCCTCCAGCCTCCAGCCTTGCCTCGCCTCAAGTCTCCAGCCTCCAGCCTCCAGCCTCAAGTCTCCAGCCTCCAGCCTCACCTCGCCTTGTCTTCAGTCTCCAGCCTCCAGCCACACCTCGCCTTGAGTCTCCGGCCCCCAGCCTCGCCTCACCTCGAGACTCCAGCCTCCAGCCTTGCCTCGCCTCAAGTCTCCAGCCTCCAGCCTGAAGTCTCCAGCCTCCAGCCTCACCTCGCCTCGTCTCCAGCCTCTACCCTCCAGCCTCACCTCACCTCGTCTCCAGCCTCCAGCCTCGCTTCAAGTCTCCAACCTCCAGCCTCGCCTCGTCTCCAACCTCCACCCTCCAGCCTCGCCTCGCCTCGTCTCCAGCCTCCAGCCTCGCTTCAAGTCTCCAGCCTCCAGCCTTGCCTCGCCTCAAGTCTCCAGCCTCCAGCCTCCAGCCTTGCCTCGCCTCAAGTCTCCAGCCTCCAGCCTCACCTCGCTTCGTCTTCAGCCTCCAGTCACACCTCGCCTTGAGTCTCCGGCTCCCAGCCTCGCCTCACCTCGAGTCTCCAGCCTCCAGCCTCACATTGCCTCAAGTCTCCAGCCTCACCTCGCCTCAAGTCTCCAGCCTGCAGCCTCCAGTCTCCAACCTCCAGCCTCGCTTCGATTCTCGTCTCCAGCCTCCTGCCTCCAGCCTCGCCTCACCTCATCTCCTGCCTCCAGCCTCACCTCGCCTCAAGTCTCCTGCCTCCAGCCTTGCCTCATCTCAAGTCTCCAGCCTCCAACCTCCAGCCTGAAGTGTCCAGTCTCCAGCCTCACCTCGCCTTGTCTCCAGCCTCCAGCCTCACCTCAAGTCTCCAACTTCCAGCCTCGCTTCGTCTCCAGCCTCGCCTCAAGTCTCCAGCCCCCAGCCTCGCCTCAAGTCTCCATCCTCCAGCCCCCAGCCTCCAGCCTCCAGCCTCATCTCCAGCATCCAGCCTCCAGCCTCACCTCGTCTCCAGCCTCCAGCCTCGCTTCAAGTCTCCAGCCTCCAGCCTCTCCTCAAATCTCCAGCCTCCAGCCTCGCCTCAAGTCTCCAGCCGCCAGCCTCCAGCCTTGCCTCAAGTCTCCAGCCACCCTCCAGCCTCACCTTGCCTCAAGTCTCCAGCCTCCACCCTCCAGCCTCCAGCCTCGACTCAAGTCTCCAGCCTCCAGCCTCCAGCCTCGCCTCAAGTCTCCAGCCTCCAGCCTCCAGCCTCGCCTCGCCTCGTCTCCAGCCTCCAGCCCTGAGCCTCACCTTGTCTCCAGCCTTCAGCCTCACCTCAAGTCTCCAGCCTCCAGCCTCACTTCAAGTCTCCAACCTCCAGCCTCGCCTCAAGTCTCCATCCTCCAGCCTCCAGCCTCGCCTCGACTCCAACCTCCACCCTTCAGCCTCACCTCGCCTTGTCTCCAGCCTCCAGCCTCACCTCGTCTCCAGCCTCCAGCCTCGCTTCGTCTCCAGCCTCCAGCCTCGCCTCAAGTCTCCAGCCGCCAGCCTCCAGCCTTGCCTCAAGTCTCCAGCCACCCTCCAGCCTCACCTTGCCTCAAGTCTCCAGCCTCCACCCTCCAGCCTCCAGCCTCGACTCAAGTCTCCAGCCTCCAGCCTCGCCTCAAGTCTCCAGCCTCCAGCCTCCAGCCTCGCCTCGACTCCAACCTCCACCCTCCAGCCTCCAGCCTCAACTCAAGTCTCCAGCCTCCAGCCTCGCCTCGCCTCGTCTCCAGCCTCCAGCCCCGAGCCTCACCTCGTCTCCAGCCTTCAGCCTCACCTCAAGTCTCCAGCCTCCAGCCTCACTTCAAGTCTCCAACCTCCAGCCTCGCCTCAAGTGTCCATCCTCCAGCCTCTAGCCTCGCCTCGACTCCAACCTCCACCCTTCAGCCTCACCTCGCCTCGTCTCCAGCCTCCAGCCTTGCCTCGTCTCCAGTCTCCAGCCTTGCCTCACCTGAAGTCTCCAGCCTCCAGCCTCACCTCAAGTCTCCACCCTCCACCCTCCAGCCTCACCTCGCCTCAAGTCTCCAGCCTCCACCCTCCAGCCTCGCCTCAAGTCTCCAGCCTCCAGCCTCCAGCCTCGCCTCGGCTCGTCTCCAGCCTCCAGCCTCGCCTCAAGTCTCCAGCCGCCAGCCTCCAGCCTCGCCTCAAGTCTCCAGCCTCCACCCTCCAGCCTCCAGCCTCGCCTCGCCTCATCTCAAGCCTCCAGCCCCGAGCCTCACCTCGTCTCCAGCCTTCAGCCTCACCTCGTCTCCAGCCTCCAGCCTCGGTTCAAGTCTCCAACCTCCAGCCTCGCCTCAAGTATCCATCCTCCAGCCTCCAGCCTCGCCTCGACTCCAACCTCCATCCTTCAGCCTCGCCTCGCCTTGTCTCCAGCCTCCAGCCCCCAGCCTCACCTCGTCTCCAGCCTCCACCCTCCAGCCTTGCCTCACCTCGTCTCCAGCCTCCAGCCTCGCCTCAAGTCTCCAGCCTCCACCCTCCAGCCTCACCTTGCCTCAAGTCTCCAGCCTCCACCCTCCAGCCTCCAGCCTCGACTCAAGTCTCCAGCCTCCAGCCTCCAGCCTCGCCTCGCCTCGTCTCCAGCCTCCAGCCCCGAGCCTCACCTCGTCTCCAGCCTTCAGCCTCACCTCAAGTCTCCAGCCTCCAGCCTCGCTTCAAGTCTCCAACCTCCAGCCTCGCCTCAAGTCTCCATCCTCCAGCCTCCAGCCTCGCTTCGACTCCAACCTCCACCCTTCAGCCTCACCTCGCCTCGTCTCCAGCCTCCAGCCTTGCCTCGTCTCCAGTCTCCAGCCTTGCCTCGCCTCAAGTCTCCAGCCTCCAGCCTCACCTGAAGTCTCCAGCCTCCAGCCTCACCTCAAGTCTCCACCCTCCACCCTCCAGCCTCACCTCGCCTCAAGTCTCCAGCCTCCACCCTCCAGCCTCGCCTCAAGTCTCCAGCCTCCAGCCTCCAACCTCGCCTCGGCTCGTCTCCAGCCTCCAGCCCCCAGCCTCGCCTCAAGTCTCCAGCCGCCAGCCTCCAGCCTCGCCCCAAGTCTCTAGCCTCCACCCTCCAGCCTCACCTCGCCTCAAGTCTCCAGCCTCCACCCTCCAGCCTCTAGCCTCGCCTCGCCTCATCTCAAGCCTCCAGCCCCGAGCCTCACCTCGTCTCCAGCCTTCAGCCTCACCTCAAGTCTCCAGCCACCAGCCTCGCCTCAAGTATCCATACTCCAAACTCCAGCCTTGCCTCGACTCCAACCTCCACCCTTAAGCCTCGCCTCGCCTTGTCTCCAGCCTCCAGCCCCCAGCCTCACCTCGTCTCCAGCCTCCACCCTCCAGCCTTGCCTCACCTCGTCTCCAGCCTCCAGCCTCGCTTCAAGTCTCCAACCTCCAGCCTCCACCCTCCAGCCTCGCCTCAACTCCAACCTCCACCCTTCAGCCTCGCCTCGCCTCGTCTCCAGCCTCCAGCCTTGCCTCAAGTCTCCAGTCTCCAGCCTTGCCTCGCCTGAAGTATCCAGCCTCCAGCCTCGCCTCGCCTCAAGTCTCCAGCCTCCAGCCTCACCTCGCCTCAATTCTCCTGCCTCCAGCCTCGCCTCGCCTCAAGTCTCCAGCCTCCAGCCTCTAGCCTCACAAGTCTCCAGCCTCCAGCCTCGCCTCGCCTCATCTCCAGCCTCCAGCCTCACCTCAAGTCTCCAGCCTCCACCCTCCAGCCTAACCTCACCTCAAGTCTCCAGCCTCCACCCTCCAGTGTCGCCTCAAGTCTCCAGCCTCCAGACTCGCCTCGGCTCGTCTCCCCTCCAGCCTCCAGCCCCGCCTCAAGTCTCCAGCCCCACCCTCCAGTCTCAACTTTCCTCAAGTCTCCAGTCTCCAGCCTCCAGCCTCGCCTCAAGTCTCCAGCCTCCAGCCCCCAGCCTCACCTCGTCTCCAGCCTCACCTCACCTCGTCTCCAGCCTCCAGCCTCGCTTCAAGTCTCCAACCTCCAGCCTCGACTCATCTCCAGCCACCCTCCAGCCTCGCCTCGCCTCGTCTCCAGCCTCCAGCCTCGCTTCAAGTCCCAAGCCTCCAGCCTCGCCTCAAGTCTCCAGTCTCGAGCCTCCAGCCTTGCCTCGCCTCAAGTCTCCAGCCTCCAGACTTGCCTCGCCTCAAGTCTCCAGCCTCCAGCCTCCAGCCTCAAGTCTCCAGCATCCAGCCTCCAGCCTCACCTCGTCTCCAGCCTCCAGCCTCGCTTCGTCTCCAGCCTCCAGCCTCGCCTCAAATCTCCAGCCGCCAGCCTTCAGCCTCGCCTCAAGGCTCCAGCCTCCACCCTCCAGCCTCACCTCGCCTCAAGTCTCCAGCCTCCACCCTCCAGCCTCCAGTCTCGACTCAAGTCTCCAGCCTCCAGCCTCGCCTCAAGTCTCCAGTCTCCAGCCTTGCCTCGCCTGAAGTCTCCAGCCTCCAGCCTCGCCTCGCCTCAATTCTCCAGCCTCCAGCCTCGCCTCGCCTCAATTCTCCTGCCTCCAGCCTCGCCTCGCCTCAAGTCTCCAGCCTCCAGCCTCTAGCCTCACAAGTCTCCAGCCTCCAGCCTCGCCTCGCCTCATCTCCAGCCTCCAGCCTCACCTCAAGTCTCCAGCCTCCAGCCTCACCTCAAGTCTCCAGCCTCCACCCTCCAGTCTCACCTCACCTCAAGTCTGCAGCCTCCACCCTCCAGCGTCGCCTCAAGTCTCCAGCCTCCAGCCTCGCCTCGGCTCGTCTCCCCTCCAGCCTCCAGCCTCGCCTCAAGTCTCCAGCCCCACCCTCCAGTCTCAACTTGCCTCAAGTCTCCAGCCTCCACCCTCCAGCCTCCAGCCTCGCCTCGCCTCATCTCAAGCCTCCAGCCCCGAGCCTCACCTAGTCTCCAGCCTTCAGCCTCACCTCAAGTCTCCAGCCTCCAGCCTCGCCTCAAGTATCCATACTCCAGCCTCCAGCCTTGCCTCGACTCCAACCTCCACCCTTAAGCCTCACCTCACCTCGTCTCCAGCCTCCACCCTCCAGCCTTGCCTCACCTCGTCTCCAGCCTCCAGCCTCGCTTCAAGTCTCCAACCTCCAGCCTCGCCTCCAGCCTCCACCCTCCAGCCTCGCCTCAACTCCAACCTCCACCCTTCAGCCTCGCCTCGCCTCGTCTCCAGCCTCCAGCCTTGCCTCAAGTCTCCAGTCTCCAGCCTTGCCTCGCCTCAAGTCTCCAGCCTCCAGCCTTGCCTCGCCTCAAGTCTCCAGCCTCCAGCCTCGCCTCGCCTCAATTCTCCTGCCTCCAGCCTCGCCTCGCCTCAAGTCTCCAGCCTCCAGCCTCTAGCCTCACAAGTCTCCAGCCTCCAGCCTCGCCTCGCCTCATCTCCAGCCTCCAGCCTCACCTCAAGTCTCCAGCCTCCAGCCTCACCTCAAGTCTCCAGCCTCCACCCTCCAGCCTCACCTCACCTCAAGTCTCCAGCCTCCACCCTCCAGCGTCGCCTCAAGTCTCCAGCCTCCAGCCTCGCCTCGGCTCGTCTCCCCTCCAGCCTCCAGCCTCGCCTCAAGTCTCCAGCCCCACCCTCCAGTCTCAACTTTCCTCAAGTCTCCAGCCTCCAGCCTCCAGCCTCGCCTCAAGTCTCCAGCCTCCAGCCTCCAGCCTCACCTCGTCTCCAGCCTCACCTCACCTCGTCTCCAGCATCCAGCCTCGCTTCAAGTCTCCAACCTCCAGCCTCAACTCATCTCCAGCCACCCTCCAGCCTCGCCTCGCCTCGTCTCCAGCCTCCAGCCTCGCTTCAAGTCTCCAGCCTCCAGCCTCGCCTCAAGTCTCCAGTCTCGAGCCTCCAGCCTTGCCTCGCCTCAAGTCTCCAGCCTCCAGCCTTGCCTCGCCTCAAGTCTCCAGCCTCCAGCCTCCAGCCTCAAGTCTCCAGCATCCAGCCTCCAGCCTCACCTCGTCTCCAGCCTCCAGCCTCGCTTCGTCTCCAGCCTCCAGCCTCGCCTCAAATCTCCAGCCGCCAGCCTTCAGCCTCGCCTCAAGGCTCCATCCTCCACCCTCCAGCCTCACCTCGCCTCAAGTCTCCAGCCTCCACCCTACAGCCTCCAGTCTCGACTCAAGTCTCCAGCCTCCAGCCTCCAGCCCCGAGCCTCACCTCGTCTCCAGCCTTCAGCCTCACCTCAAGTCTCCAGCCTCCAGCATCGCTTCAAGTCTCCAACCTCCAGCCTCGCCTCAAGTCTCCATCCTCCAGCCTCCAGCCACGCTTCGACTCCAACCTCCACCCTTCAGCCTCACCTCGCCTCGTCTCCAGTCTCCAGCCTTGCCTCGCCTCAAGGCTCCAGCCTCCAGCCTCACCTGAAGTCTCCAGCCTCCAGCCTCACCTCAAGTCTCCACCCTCCACCCTCCAGCCTCACCTCGCCTCAAGTCTCCAGCCTCCACCCTCCAGCCTCGCCTCAAGTCTCCAGCCTCCAGCCTCCAGCCTCGCCTCGGCTCGTCTCCAGCCTCCAGCCCCCAGCCTCGCCTCAAGTCTCCAGCCGCCAGCCTCCAGCCTCGCCCCAAGTCTCCAGCCTCCACCCTCCAGCCTCACCTCGCCTCAAGTCTCCAGCCTTCACCCTCCAGCCTCTAGCCTCGCCTCGCCTCATCTCAAGCCTCCAGCCCCGAGCCTCACCTCGTCTCCAGCCTTCAGCCTCACCTCAAGTCTCCAGCCTCCAGCCTCGCCTCAAGTATCCATACTCCAACCTCCAGCCTTGCCTCGACTCCAACCTCCACCCTTAAGCCTCGCGTCGCCTTGTCTCCAGCCTCCAGCCCGCAGCCTCACCTCGTCTCCAGCCTCCACCCTCCAGCCTTGCCTCACCTCGTCTCCAGCCTCCAGCCTCGCCTCCAGCCTCCACCCTCCAGCCTCGCCTCAACTCCAACCTCCACCCTTCAGCCTCGCCTTGCCTCGTCTCCAGCCTCCAGCCTTGCCTCAAGTCTCCAGTCTCCAGCCTTGCCTCGCCTGAAGTCTCCAGCCTCCAGCCTCGCCTCGCCTCAAGTCTCCAGCCTCCAGCCTCGCCTCGCCTCAATTCTCCTGCCTCCAGCCTCGCCTCGCCTCAAGTCTCCAGCCTCCAGCCTCTAGCCTCACAAGTCTTCAGCCTCCAGCCTCGCCTCGCCTCATCTCCAGCCTCCAGCCTCACCTCAAGTCTCCAGCCTCCAGCCTCACCTCAAGTCTCCAGCCTCCACCCTCCAGTCTCACCTCACCTCAAGTCTGCAGCCTCCAGCCTCCAGCGTCGCCTCAAGTCTCCAGCCTCCAGCCTCGCCTCGGCTCGTCTCCCCTCCAGCCTCCAGCCTCGCCTCAAGTCTCCAGCCCCACCCTCCAGTCTCAACTTGCATCAAGTCTCCAGC
This sequence comes from Mobula hypostoma, assembly GCF_963921235.1. Classification (NCBI taxonomy): domain Eukaryota; kingdom Metazoa; phylum Chordata; class Chondrichthyes; order Myliobatiformes; family Myliobatidae; genus Mobula; species Mobula hypostoma. Next base: position 20,201,221 of record NC_086103.1, on the reverse strand, counting down.
CTCCACCCTCCAGCCTCCAGCCTCGCCTCGCCTCATCTCAAGCCTCCAGCCCCGAGCCTCACCTCGTCTCCAGCCTTCAGCCTCACCTCAAGTCTCCAGCCTCCAGCCTCGCCTCAAGTATCCATACTCCAGCCTCCAGCCTTGCCTCGACTCCAACCTCCACCCTTAAGCCTCGCCTCGCCTTGTCTCCAGCCTCCAGCCCCCAGCCTCACCTCGTCTCCAGCCTCCACCCTCCAGCCTTGCCTCACCTCGTCTCCAGCCTCCAGCCTCGCTTCAAGTCTCCAACCTCCAGCCTCACCTCAACTCCAACCTCCACCCTTCAGCCTCGCCTCGCCTCGTCTCCAGCCTCCAGCCTTGCCTCAAGTCTCCAGTCTCCAGCCTTGCCTCGCCTCAAGTCTCCAGCCTCCAGCCTTGCCTCGCCTCAAGTTTCCAGCCTCCAGCCTCGCCTCGCCTCAATTCTCCTGCCTCCAGCCTCGCCTCGCCTCAAGTCTCCAGCCTCCAGCCTCTAGCCTCACAAGTCTCCAGCCTCCAGCCTCGCCTCGCCTCGTCTCCAGCCTCCAGCCTCACCTCAAGTCTCCAGCCTCCAGCCTCCAGTCTCACCTCACCTCAAGTCTGCAGCCTCAACCCTCCAGCCTCGCCTCAAGTCTCCAGCCCCACCCTCCAGTCTCAACTTGCCTCAAGTCTCCAGCCTCCAGCCTCCAGCCTCAAGTCTCCAGCATCCAGCCTCCAGCCTCACCTCGTCTCCAGCCTCCAGCCTCGCTTCAAGTCTCCAACCTCCAGCCTCGACTCGTCTCCAGCCACCCTCCAGCCTCGCCTCGCCTCATCTCCAGCCTCCAGCCTCGCTTCAAGTCTCCAGCCTCCAGCCTCGACTCAAGTCTCCAGTCTCGAGCCTCCAGCCTTGCCTCGCCTCAAGTCTCCAGCCTCCAGCCTTGCCTCGCCTCAAGTCTCCAGCCTCCAGCCTCCAGCCTCAAGTCTCCAGCATCCAGCCTCCAGCCTCACCTCGTCTCCAGCCTCCAGCCTCGCTTCGTCTCCAGCCACCAGCCTTCAGCCTCGCCTCAAGGCTCCAGCCTCCACCCTCCAGCCTCACCTCGCCTCAAGTCTCCAGCCTCCACCCTCCAGCCTCCAGTCTCGACTCAAGTCTCCAGCCTCCAGCCTCCAGCCCCGAGCCTCACCTTGTCTCCAGCCTTCAGCCTCACCTCAAGTCTCCAGCCTCCAGCCTCGCTTCAAGTCTCCAACCTCCAGCCTCGCCTCAAGTCTCCATCCTCCAGCCTCCAGCCTCGCTTCGACTCCAACCTCCACCCTTCAGCCTCACCTCGCCTCGTCTCCAGCCTCCAGCCTTGCCTCGTCTCCAGTCTCCAGCCTTGCCTCGCCTCAAGTCTCCAGCCTCCAGCCTCACCTGAAGTCTCCAGCCTCCAGCCTCATCTCAAGTCTCCACCCTCCACCCTCCAGCCTCACCTCGCCTCAAGTCTCCAGCCTCCACCCTCCAGCCTCGCCTCAAGTCTCCAGCCTCCAGCCTCCAGCCTCGCCTCAGCTCGTCTCCAGCCTTCAGCCTCGCCTCGTCTCCAGCCTCCAGCCTTGCCTCAAGTCTCCAGTCTCCAGCCTTGCCTCGCCTGAAGTCTCCAGCCTCCAGCCTCGCCTCACCTCAAGTCTCCAGCCTCCAGCCTCGCCTCACCTCAATTCTCCTGCCTCCAGCCTCGCCTCGCCTCAAGTCTCCAGCCTCCAGCCTCTAGCCTCACAAGTCTCCAGCCTCCAGCCTCGCCTCGCCTCATCTCCAGCCTCCAGCCTCACCTCAAGTCTCCAGCCTCCAGCCTCACCTCAAGTCTCCAGCCTCCACCCTCCAGTCTCACCTCACCTCAAGTCTGCAGCCTCCAGCCTCCAGCGTCGCCTCAAGTCTCCAGCCTCCAGCCTCGCCTCGGCTCGTCTCCCCTCCAGCCTCCAGCCTCGCCTCAAGTCTCCAGCCCCACCCTCCAGTCTCAACTTGCCTCAAGTCTCCAGCCTCCACCCTCCAGCCTCCAGCCTCGCCTCGCCTCATCTCAAGCCTCCAGCCCCGAGCCTCACCTCGTCTCCAGCCTTCAGCCTCACCTCAAGTCTCCAGCCTCCAGCCTCGCCTCAAGTATCCATACTCCAGCCTCCAGCCTTGCCTCGACTCCAACCTCCACCCTTAAGCCTCGCCTCGCCTTGTCTCCAGCCTCCAGCCCCCAGCCTCACCTCGTCTCCAGCCTCCACCCTCCAGCCTTGCCTCACCTCGTCTCCAGCCTCCAGCCTCGCTTCAAGTCTCCAACCTCCAGCCTCGCCTCCAGCCTCCACCCTCCAGCCTCGCCTCAACTCCAACCTCCACCCTTCAGCCTCGCCTCGCCTCGTCTCCAGCCTCCAGCCTTGCCTCAAGTCTCCAGTCTCCAGCCTTGCCTCGCCTCAAGTCTCCAGCCTCCAGCCTCCAGCCTCGCCTCAAGTCTCCAGCCTCCAGCCTCCAGCCTCGCCTCAGCTCGTCTCCAGCCTTCAGCCTCGCCTCGTCTCCAGCCTCCAGCCTTGCCTCAAGTCTCCAGTCTCCAGCCTTGCCTCGCCTGAAGTCTCCAGCCTCCAGCCTCGCCTCGCCTCAAGTCTCCAGCCTCCAGCCTCGCCTCGCCTCAATTCTCCTGCCTCCAGCCTCGCCTCGCCTCAAGTCTCCAGCCTCCAGCCTCTAGCCTCACAAGTCTCCAGCCTCCAGCCTCGCCTCGCCTCGTCTCCAGCCTCCAGCCTCACCTCAAGTCTCCAGCCTCCAGCCTCCAGTCTCACCTCACCTCAAGTCTGCAGCCTCAACCCTCCAGCCTCGCCTCAAGTCTCCAGCCCCACCCTCCAGTCTCAACTTGCCTCAAGTCTCCAGCCTCCAGCCTCCAGCCTCGCCTCAAGTCTCCAGCCTCCATCCCCCAGCCTCACCTCGTCTCCAGCCTCACCTCACCTCGTCTCCAGCCTCCAGCCTCGCTTCAAGTCTCCAACCTCCAGCCTCGACTCGTCTCCAGCCACCCTCCAGCCTCGCCTCGCCTCGTCTCCAGCCTCCAGCCTCGACTCAAGTCTCCAGTCTCGAGCCTCCAGCCTTGCCTCGCCTCAAGTCTCCAGCCTCCAGCCTTGCCTCGCCTCAAGTCTCCAGCCTCCAGCCTCCAGCCTCAAGTCTCCAGCATCCAGCCTCCAGCCTCACCTCGTCTCCAGCCTCCAGCCTCGCTTCGTCTCCAGCCTCCAGCCTCGCCTCAAATCTCCAGCCGCCAGCCTTCAGCCTCGCCTCAAGGCTCCAGCCTCCACCCTCCAGCCTCACCTCGCCTCAAGTCTCCAGCCTCCACCCTCCAGCCTCCAGTCTCGACTCAAGTCTCCAGCCTCCAGCCTCCAGCCCCGAGCCTCACCTTGTCTCCAGCCTTCAGCCTCACCTCAAGTCTCCAGCCTCCAGCCTCGCCTCATCTCCAGCCTCCAGCCTCACCTCAAGTCTCCAGCCTCCAGCCTCACCTCAAGTCTCCAGCCTCCACCCTCCAGTCTCACCTCACCTCAAGTCTGCAGCCTCCAGCCTCCAGCGTCGCCTCAAGTCTCCAGCCTCCAGCCTCGCCTCGGCTCGTCTCCCCTCCAGCCTCCAGCCTCGCCTCAAGTCTCCAGCCCCACCCTCCAGTCTCAACTTGCCTCAAGTCTCCAGCCTCCACCCTCCAGCCTCCAGCCTCGCCTCGCCTCATCTCAAGCCTCCAGCCCCGAGCCTCACCTCGTCTCCAGCCTTCAGACTCACCTCAAGTCTCCAGCCTCCAGCCTCGCCTCAAGTATCCATACTCCAGCCTCCAGCCTTGCCTCGACTCCAACCTCCACCCTTAAGCCTCGCCTCGCCTTGTCTCCAGCCTCCAGCCCCCAGCCTCACCTCGTCTCCAGCCTCCACCCTCCAGCCTTGCCTCACCTCGTCTCCAGCCTCCAGCCTCGCTTCAAGTCTCCAACCTCCAGCCTCGCCTCAACTCCAACCTCCACCCTTCAGCCTCGCCTCGCCTCGTCTCCAGCCTCCAGCCTTGCCTCAAGTCTCCAGTCTCCAGCCTTGCCTCGCCTCAAGTCTCCAGCCTCCAGCCTTGCCTCGCCTCAAGTTTCCAGCCTCCAGCCTCGCCTCGCCTCAATTCTCCTGCCTCCAGCCTCGCCTCGCCTCAAGTCTCCAGCCTCCAGCCTCTAGCCTCACAAGTCTCCAGCCTCCAGCCTCGCCTCGCCTCGTCTCCAGCCTCCAGCCTCACCTCAAGTCTCCAGCCTCCAGCCTCCAGTCTCACCTCACCTCAAGTCTGCAGCCTCAACCCTCCAGCCTCGCCTCAAGTCTCCAGCACCACCCTCCAGTCTCAACTTGCCTCAAGTCTCCAGCCTCCAGCCTCCAGCCTCAAGTCTCCAGCATCCAGCCTCCAGCCTCACCTCGTCTCCAGCCTCCAGCCTCGCTTCAAGTCTCCAACCTCCAGCCTCGACTCGTCTCCAGCCACCCTCCAGCCTCGCCTCGCCTCATCTCCAGCCTCCAGCCTCGCTTCAAGTCTCCAGCCTCCAGCCTCGACTCAAGTCTCCAGTCTCGAGCCTCCAGCCTTGCCTCGCCTCAAGTCTCCAGCCTCCAGCCTTGCCTCGCCTCAAGTCTCCAGCCTCCAGCCTCCAGCCTCAAGTCTCCAGCATCCAGCCTCCAGCCTCACCTCGTCTCCAGCCTCCAGCCTCGCTTCGTCTCCAGCCGCCAGCCTTCAGCCTCGCCTCAAGGCTCCAGCCTCCACCCTCCAGCCTCACCTCGCCTCAAGTCTCCAGCCTCCACCCTCCAGCCTCCAGTCTCGACTCAAGTCTCCAGCCTCCAGCCTCCAGCCCCGAGCCTCACCTTGTCTCCAGCCTTCAGCCTCACCTCAAGTCTCCAGCCTCCAGCCTCGCTTCAAGTCTCCAACCTCCAGCCTCGCCTCAAGTCTCCATCCTCCAGCCTCCAGCCTCGCTTCGACTCCAACCTCCACCCTTCAGCCTCACCTCGCCTCGTCTCCAGCCTCCAGCCTTGCCTCGTCTCCAGTCTCCAGCCTTGCCTCGCCTCAAGTCTCCAGCCTCCAGCCTCACCTGAAGTCTCCAGCCTCCAGCCTCATCTCAAGTCTCCACCCTCCACCCTCCAGCCTCACCTCGCCTCAAGTCTCCAGCCTCCACCCTCCAGCCTCGCCTCAAGTCTCCAGCCTCCAGCCTCCAGCCTCGCCTCAGCTCGTCTCCAGCCTTCAGCCTCGCCTCGTCTCCAGCCTCCAGCCTTGCCTCAAGTCTCCAGTCTCCAGCCTTGCCTCGCCTGAAGTCTCCAGCCTCCAGCCTCGCCTCACCTCAAGTCTCCAGCCTCCAGCCTCGCCTCACCTCAATTCTCCTGCCTCCAGCCTCGCCTCGCCTCAAGTCTCCAGCCTCCAGCCTCTAGCCTCACAAGTCTCCAGCCTCCAGCCTCGCCTCGCCTCATCTCCAGCCTCCAGCCTCACCTCAAGTCTCCAGCCTCCAGCCTCACCTCAAGTCTCCAGCCTCCACCCTCCAGTCTCACCTCACCTCAAGTCTGCAGCCTCCAGCCTCCAGCGTCGCCTCAAGTCTCCAGCCTCCAGCCTCGCCTCGGCTCGTCTCCCCTCCAGCCTCCAGCCTCGCCTCAAGTCTCCAGCCCCACCCTCCAGTCTCAACTTGCCTCAAGTCTCCAGCCTCCACCCTCCAGCCTCCAGCCTCGCCTCGCCTCATCTCAAGCCTCCAGCCCCGAGCCTCACCTCGTCTCCAGCCTTCAGCCTCACCTCAAGTCTCCAGCCTCCAGCCTCGCCTCAAGTATCCATACTCCAGCCTCCAGCCTTGCCTCGACTCCAACCTCCACCCTTAAGCCTCGCCTCGCCTTGTCTCCAGCCTCCAGCCCCCAGCCTCACCTCGTCTCCAGCCTCCACCCTCCAGCCTTGCCTCACCTCGTCTCCAGCCTCCAGCCTCGCTTCAAGTCTCCAACCTCCAGCCTCGCCTCCAGCCTCCACCCTCCAGCCTCGCCTCAACTCCAACCTCCACCCTTCAGCCTCGCCTCGCCTCGTCTCCAGCCTCCAGCCTTGCCTCAAGTCTCCAGTCTCCAGCCTTGCCTCGCCTCAAGTCTCCAGCCTCCAGCCTCCAGCCTCGCCTCAAGTCTCCAGCCTCCAGCCTCCAGCCTCGCCTCAGCTCGTCTCCAGCCTTCAGCCTCGCCTCGTCTCCAGCCTCCAGCCTTGCCTCAAGTCTCCAGTCTCCAGCCTTGCCTCGCCTGAAGTCTCCAGCCTCCAGCCTCGCCTCGCCTCAAGTCTCCAGCCTCCAGCCTCGCCTCGCCTCAATTCTCCTGCCTCCAGCCTCGCCTCGCCTCAAGTCTCCAGCCTCCAGCCTCTAGCCTCACAAGTCTCCAGCCTCCAGCCTCGCCTCGCCTCGTCTCCAGCCTCCAGCCTCACCTCAAGTCTCCAGCCTCCAGCCTCCAGTCTCACCTCACCTCAAGTCTGCAGCCTCAACCCTCCAGCCTCGCCTCAAGTCTCCAGCCCCACCCTCCAGTCTCAACTTGCCTCAAGTCTCCAGCCTCCAGCCTCCAGCCTCGCCTCAAGTCTCCAGCCTCCATCCCCCAGCCTCACCTCGTCTCCAGCCTCACCTCACCTCGTCTCCAGCCTCCAGCCTCGCTTCAAGTCTCCAACCTCCAGCCTCGACTCGTCTCCAGCCACCCTCCAGCCTCGCCTCGCCTCGTCTCCAGCCTCCAGCCTCGACTCAAGTCTCCAGTCTCGAGCCTCCAGCCTTGCCTCGCCTCAAGTCTCCAGCCTCCAGCCTTGCCTCGCCTCAAGTCTCCAGCCTCCAGCCTCCAGCCTCAAGTCTCCAGCATCCAGCCTCCAGCCTCACCTCGTCTCCAGCCTCCAGCCTCGCTTCGTCTCCAGCCTCCAGCCTCGCCTCAAATCTCCAGCCGCCAGCCTTCAGCCTCGCCTCAAGGCTCCAGCCTCCACCCTCCAGCCTCACCTCGCCTCAAGTCTCCAGCCTCCACCCTCCAGCCTCCAGTCTCGACTCAAGTCTCCAGCCTCCAGCCTCCAGCCCCGAGCCTCACCTTGTCTCCAGCCTTCAGCCTCACCTCAAGTCTCCAGCCTCCAGCCTCGCCTCATCTCCAGCCTCCAGCCTCACCTCAAGTCTCCAGCCTCCAGCCTCACCTCAAGTCTCCAGCCTCCACCCTCCAGTCTCACCTCACCTCAAGTCTGCAGCCTCCAGCCTCCAGCGTCGCCTCAAGTCTCCAGCCTCCAGCCTCGCCTCGGCTCGTCTCCCCTCCAGCCTCCAGCCTCGCCTCAAGTCTCCAGCCCCACCCTCCAGTCTCAACTTGCCTCAAGTCTCCAGCCTCCACCCTCCAGCCTCCAGCCTCGCCTCGCCTCATCTCAAGCCTCCAGCCCCGAGCCTCACCTCGTCTCCAGCCTTCAGCCTCACCTCAAGTCTCCAGCCTCCAGCCTCGCCTCAAGTATCCATACTCCAGCCTCCAGCCTTGCCTCGACTCCAACCTCCACCCTTAAGCCTCGCCTCGCCTTGTCTCCAGCCTCCAGCCCCCAGCCTCACCTCGTCTCCAGCCTCCACCCTCCAGCCGTGCCTCACCTCGTCTCCAGCCTCCAGCCTCGCTTCAAGTCTCCAACCTCCAGCCTCGCCTCAACTCCAACCTCCACCCTTCAGCCTCGCCTCGCCTCGTCTCCAGCCTCCAGCCTTGCCTCAAGTCTCCAGTCTCCAGCCTTGCCTCGCCTCAAGTCTCCAGCCTCCAGCCTTGCCTCGCCTCAAGTTTCCAGCCTCCAGCCTCGCCTCGCCTCAATTCTCCTGCCTCCAGCCTCGCCTCGCCTCAAGTCTCCAGCCTCCAGCCTCTAGCCTCACAAGTCTCCAGCCTCCAGCCTCGCCTCGCCTCGTCTCCAGCCTCCAGCCTCACCTCAAGTCTCCAGCCTCCAGCCTCCAGTCTCACCTCACCTCAAGTCTGCAGCCTCAACCCTCCAGCCTCGCCTCAAGTCTCCAGCCCCACCCTCCAGTCTCAACTTGCCTCAAGTCTCCAGCCTCCAGCCTCCAGCCTCAAGTCTCCAGCATCCAGCCTCCAGCCTCACCTCGTCTCCAGCCTCCAGCCTCGCTTCAAGTCTCCAACCTCCAGCCTCGACTCGTCTCCAGCCACCCTCCAGCCTCGCCTCGCCTCATCTCCAGCCTCCAGCCTCGCTTCAAGTCTCCAGCCTCCAGCCTCGACTCAAGTCTCCAGTCTCGAGCCTCCAGCCTTGCCTCGCCTCAAGTCTCCAGCCTCCAGCCTTGCCTCGCCTCAAGTCTCCAGCCTCCAGCCTCCAGCCTCAAGTCTCCAGCATCCAGCCTCCAGCCTCACCTCGTCTCCAGCCTCCAGCCTCGCTTCGTCTCCAGCCGCCAGCCTTCAGCCTCGCCTCAAGGCTCCAGCCTCCACCCTCCAGCCTCACCTCGCCTCAAGTCTCCAGCCTCCACCCTCCAGCCTCCAGTCTCGACTCAAGTCTCCAGCCTCCAGCCTCCAGCCCCGAGCCTCACCTTGTCTCCAGCCTTCAGCCTCACCTCAAGTCTCCAGCCTCCAGCCTCGCCTCAAGTATCCATACTCCAGCTTCCAGCCTTGCCTCGACTCCAACCTCCACCCTTAAGCCTCGCCTCGCCTTGTCTCCAGCCTCCAGCCCGCAGCCTCACCTCGTCTCCAGCCTCCACCCTCCAGCCTTGCCTCACCTCGTCTCCAGCCTCCAGCCTCGCTTCAAGTCTCCAACCTCCAGCCTCGCCTCCAGCCTCCACCCTCCAGCCTCGCCTCAACTCCAACCTCCACCCTTCAGCCTCGCCTCGCCTCGTCTCCAGCCTCCAGCCTTGCCTCAAGTCTCCAGTCTCCAGCCTTGCCTCGCCTCAAGTCTCCAGCCTCCAGCCTTGCCTCGCCTCAAGTCTCCAGCCTCCAGCCTCGCCTCGCCTCAATTCTCCTGCCTCCAGCCTCGCCTCGCCTCAAGTCTCCAGCCTCCAGCCTCTAGCCTCACAAGTCTCCAGCCTCCAGCCTCGCCTCGCCTCGTCTCCAGCCTCCAGCCTCACCTCAAGTCTCCAGCCTCCAGCCTCCAGTCTCACCTCACCTCAAGTCTGCAGCCTCAACCCTCCAGCGTCGCCTCAAGTCTCCAGCCTCCAGCCTCGCCTCGGCTCGTCTCCCCTCCAGCCTCCAGCCTCGCCTCAAGTCTCCAGCCCCACCCTCCAGTCTCAACTTGCCTCAAGTCTCCAGCCTCCAGCCTCGCCTCGCCTCATCTCAAGCCTCCAGCCCCGAGCCTCACCTCGTCTCCAGCCTTCAGCCTCACCTCAAGTCTCCAGCCTCCAGCCTCGCCTCAAGTATCCATACTCCAGCCTCCAGCCTTGCCTCGACTCCAACCTCCACCCTTAAGCCTCGCCTCGCCTTGTCTCCAGCCTCCAGCCCCCAGCCTCACCTCGTCTCCAGCCTCCACCCTCCAGCCTTGCCTCACCTCGTCTCCAGCCTCCAGCCTCGCTTCAAGTCTCCAACCTCCAGCCTCGCCTCCAGCCTCCACCCTCCAGCCTCGCCTCAACTCCAACCTCCACCCTTCAGCCTCGCCTCGCCTCGTCTCCAGCCTCCAGCCTGGCCTCAAGTCTCCAGTCTCCAGCCTTGCCTCGCCTCAAGTCTCCAGCCTCCAGCCTTGCCTCGCCTCAAGTCTCCAGCCTCCAGCCTCGCCTCGCCTCAATTCTCCTGCCTCCAGCCTCGCCTCGCCTCAAGTCTCCAGCCTCCAGCCTCTAGCCTCACAAGTCTCCAGCCTCCAGCCTCGCCTCGCCTCGTCTCCAGCCTCCAGCCTCACCTCAAGTCTCCAGCCTCCAGCCTCCAGTCTCACCTCACCTCAAGTCTGCAGCCTCAACCCTCCAGCGTCGCCTCAAGTCTCCAGCCTCCAGCCTCGCCTCGGCTCGTCTCCCCTCCAGCCTCCAGCCTCGCCTCAAGTCTCCAGCCCCACCCTCCAGTCTCAACTTGCCTCAAGTCTCCAGCCTCCAGCCTCGCCTCGCCTCATCTCAAGCCTCCAGCCCCGAGCCTCACCTCGTCTCCAGCCTTCAGCCTCACCTCAAGTCTCCAGCCTCCAGCCTCGCCTCAAGTATCCATACTCCAGCCTCCAGCCTTGCCTCGACTCCAACCTCCACCCTTAAGCCTCGCCTCGCCTTGTCTCCAGCCTCCAGCCCCCAGCCTCACCTCGTCTCCAGCCTCCACCCTCCAGCCTTGCCTCACCTTGTCTCCAGCCTCCAGCCTCGCTTCAAGTCTCCAACCTCCAGCCTCGCCTCCAGCCTCCACCCTCCAGCCTCGCCTCAACTCCAACCTCCACCCTTCAGCCTCGCCTCGCCTCGTCTCCAGCCTCCAGCCTTGCCTCAAGTCTCCAGTCTCCAGCCTTGCCTCGCCTCAAGTCTCCAGCCTCCAGCCTTGCCTCGCCTCAAGTCTCCAGCCTCCAGCCTCGCCTCGCCTCAATTCTCCTGCCTCCAGCCTCGCCTCGCCTCAAGTCTCCAGCCTCCAGCCTCTAGCCTCACAAGTCTCCAGCCTCCAGCCTCGCCTCGCCTCATCTCCAGCCTCCAGCCTCACCTCAAGTCTCCAGCCTCCAGCCTCACCTCAAGTCTCCAGCCTCCACCCTCCAGCCTCACCTCACCTCAAGTCTCCAGCCTCCACCCTCCAGCGTCGCCTCAAGTTTCCAGCCTCCAGCCTCGCCTCGGCTCGTCTCCCCTCCAGCCTCCAGCCTCGCCTCAAGTCTCCAGCCCCACCCTCCAGTCTCAACTTTCCTCAAGTCTCCAGCCTCCAGCCTCCAGCCTCGCCTCAAGTCTCCAGCCTCCAGCCCCCAGCCTCACCTCGTCTCCAGCCTCACCTCACCTCGTCTCCAGCCTCCAGCCTCGCTTCAAGTCTCCAACCTCCAGCCTCAACTCATCTCCAGCCACCCTCCAGCCTCGCCTCGCCTCGTCTCCAGCCTCCAGCCTCGCTTCAAGTCTCCAGCCTCCAGCCTCGCCTCAAGTCTCCAGTCTCGAGCCTCCAGCCTTGCCTCGCCTCAAGTCTCCAGCCTCCAGCCTTGCCTCGCCTCAAGTCTCCAGCCTCCAGCCTCCAGCCTCAAGTCTCCAGCATCCAGCCTCCAGCCTCACCTCGTCTCCAGCCTCCAGCCTCGCTTCGTCTCCAGCCTCCAGCCTCGCCTCAAATCTCCAGCCGCCAGCCTTCAGCCTCGCCTCAAGGCTCCATCCTCCACCCTCCAGCCTCACCTCGCCTCAAGTCTCCAGCCTCCACCCTCCAGCCTCCAGTCTCGACTCAAGTCTCCAGCCTCCAGCCTCCAGCCCCGAGCCTCACCTCGTCTCCAGCCTTCAGCCTCACCTCAAGTCTCCAGCCTCCAGCCTCGCTTCAAGTCTCCAACCTCCAGCCTCGCCTCAAGTCTCCATCCTCCAGCCTCCAGCCACGCTTCGACTCCAACCTCCACCCTTCAGCCTCACCTCGCCTCGTCTCCAGTCTCCAGCCTTGCCTCGCCTCAAGTCTCCAGCCTCCAGCCTCACCTGAAGTCTCCAGCCTCCAGCCTCACCTCAAGTCTCCACCCTCCACCCTCCAGCCTCACCTCGCCTCAAGTCTCCAGCCTCCACCCTCCAGCCTCGCCTAAAGTCTCCAGCCTCCAGCCTCCAGCCTCGCCTCGGCTCGTCTCCAGCCTCCAGCCCCCAGCCTCGCCTCAAGTCTCCAGCCGCCAGCCTCCAGCCTCGCCCCAAGTCTCCAGCCTCCACCCTCCAGCCTCACCTCGCCTCAAGTCTCCAGCCTTCACCCTCCAGCCTCTAGCCTCGCCTCGCCTCATCTCAAGCCTCCAGCCCCGAGCCTCACCTCGTCTCCAGCCTTCAGCCTCACCTCAAGTCTCCAGCCTCCAGCCTCGCCTCAAGTATCCATACTCCAACCTCCAGCCTTGCCTCGACTCCAACCTCCACCCTTAAGCCTCGCGTCGCCTTGTCTCCAGCCTCCAGCCCGCAGCCTCACCTCGTCTCCAGCCTCCACCCTCCAGCCTTGCCTCACCTCATCTCCAGCCTCCAGCCTCGCTTCAAGTCTCCAACCTCCAGCCTCGCCTCCAGCCTCCACCCTCCAGCCTCGCCTCAACTCCAACCTCCACCCTTCAGCCTCACCTTGCCTCGTCTCCAGCCTCCAGCCTTGCCTCAAGTCTCCAGTCTCCAGCCTTGCCTCGCCTGAAGTCTCCAGCCTCCAGCCTCGCCTCGCCTCAAGTCTCCAGCCTCCAGCCTCGCCTCGCCTCAATTCTCCTGCCTCCAGCCTCGCCTCGCCTCAAGTCTCCAGCCTCCAGCCTCTAGCCTCACAAGTCTTCAGCCTCCAGCCTCGCCTCGCCTCATCTCCAGCCTCCAGCCTCACCTCAAGTCTCCAGCCTCCAGCCTCACCTCAAGTCTCCAGCCTCCACCCTCCAGTCTCACCTCACCTCAAGTCTGCAGCCTCCAGCCTCCAGCGTCGCCTCAAGTCTCCAGCCTCCAGCCTCGCCTCGGCTCGTCTCCCCTCCAGCCTCCAGCCTCGCCTCAAGTCTCCAGCCCCACCCTCCAGTCTCAACTTGCCTCAAGTCTCCAGCCTCCACCCTCCAGCCTCCAGCCTCGCCTCGCCTCATCTCAAGCCTCCAGCCCCGAGCCTCACCTCGTCTCCAGCCTTCAGCCTCACCTCAAGTCTCCAGCCTCCAGCCTCGCCTCAAGTATCCATACTCCAGCCTCCAGCCTTGCCTCGACTCCAACCTCCACCCTTAAGCCTCGCCTCGCCTTGTCTCCAGCCTCCAGCCCCCAGCCTCACCTCGTCTCCAGCCTCCACCCTCCAGCCTTGCCTCACCTCGTCTCCAGCCTCCAGCCTCGCTTCAAGTCTCCAACCTCCAGCCTCGCCTCCAGCCTCCACCCTCCAGCCTCGCCTCAACTCCAACCTCCACCCTTCAGCCTCGCCTCGCCTCGTCTCCAGCCTCCAGCCTTGCCTCAAGTCTCCAGTCTCCAGCCTTGCCTCGCCTCAAGTCTCCAGCCTCCAGCCTTGCCTCGCCTCAAGTCTCCAGCCTCCAGCCTCGCCTCGCCTCAATTCTCCTGCCTCCAGCCTCGCCTCGCCTCAAGTCTCCAGCCTCCAGCCTCTAGCCTCACAAGTCTCCAGCCTCCAGCCTCGCCTCGCCTCGTCTCCAGCCTCCAGCCTCACCTCAAGTCTCCAGCCTCCAGCCTCCAGTCTCACCTCACCTCAAGTCTGCAGCCTCAACCCTCCAGCCTCGCCTCAAGTCTCCAGCCCCACCCTCCAGTCTCAACTTGCCTCAAGTCTCCAGCCTCCAGCCTCCAGCCTCGCCTCAAGTCTCCAGCCTCCATCCCCCAGCCTCACCTCGTCTCCAGCCTCACCTCACCTCGTCTCCAGCCTCCAGCCTCGCTTCAAGTCTCCAACCTCCAGCCTCGACTCGTCTCCAGCCACCCTCCAGCCTCGCCTCGCCTCGTCTCCAGCCTCCAGCCTCGCTTCAAGTCTCCAGCCTCCAGCCTCGACTCAAGTCTCCAGTCTCGAGCCTCCAGCCTTGCCTCGCCTCAAGTCTCCAGCCTCCAGCCTTGCCTCGCCTCAAGTCTCCAGCCTCCAGCCTCCAGCCTCAAGTCTCCAGCATCCAGCCTCCAGCCTCACCTCGTCTCCAGCCTCCAGCCTCGCTTCGTCTCCAGCCTCCAGCCTCGCCTCAAATCTCCAGCCGCCAGCCTTCAGCCTCGCCTCAAGGCTCCAGCCTCCACCCTCCAGCCTCACCTCGCCTCAAGTCTCCAGCCTCCACCCTCCAGCCTCCAGTCTCGACTCAAGTCTCCAGCCTCCAGCCTCCAGCCCCGAGCCTCACCTTGTCTCCAGCCTTCAGCCTCACCTCAAGTCTCCAGCCTCCAGCCTCGCTTCAAGTCTCCAACCTCCAGCCTCGCCTCAAGTCTCCATCCTCCAGCCTCCAGCCACGCTTCGACTCCAACCTCCACCCTTCAGCCTCACCTCGCCTCGTCTCCAGTCTCCAGCCTTGCCTCGCCTCAAGTCTCCAGCCTCCAGCCTCACCTGAAGTCTCCAGCCTCCAGCCTCACCTCAAGTCTCCACCCTCCACCCTCCAGCCTCACCTCGCCTCAAGTCTCCAGCCTCCACCCTCCAGCCTCGCCTCAAGTCTCCAGCCTCCAGCCTCCAGCCTCGCCTCGGCTCGTCTCCAGCCTCCAGCCCCCAGCCTCGCCTCAAGTCTCCAGCCGCCAGCCTCCAGCCTCGCCCCAAGTCTCCAGCCTCCACCCTCCAGCCTCACCTCGCCTCAAGTCTCCAGCCTTCACCCTCCAGCCTCTAGCCTCGCCTCGCCTCATCTCAAGCCTCCAGCCCCGAGCCTCACCTCGTCTCCAGCCTTCAGCCTCACCTCAAGTCTCCAGCCTCCAGCCTCGCCTCAAGTATCCATACTCCAACCTCCAGTCTTGCCTCGACTCCAACCTCCACCCTTAAGCCTCGCGTCGCCTTGTCTCCAGCCTCCAGCCCGCAGCCTCACCTCGTCTCCAGCCTCCACCCTCCAGTCTTGCCTCACCTCGTCTCCAGCCTCCAGCCTCACTTCAAGTCTCCAACCTCCAGCCTCGCCTCCAGCCTCCACCCTCCAGCCTCGCCTCAACTCCAACCTCCACCCTTCAGCCTCGCCTTGCCTCGTCTCCAGCCTCCAGCCTTGCCTCAAGTCTCCAGTCTCCAGCCTTGCCTCGCCTGAAGTCTCCAGCCTCCAGCCTCGCCTCGCCTCAAGTCTCCAGCCTCCAGCCTCGCCTCGCCTCAATTCTCCTGCCTCCAGCCTCGCCTCGCCTCAAGTCTCCAGCCTCCAGCCTCTAGCCTCACAAGTCTTCAGCCTCCAGCCTCGCCTCGCCTCATCTCCAGCCTCCAGCCTCACCTCAAGTCTCCAGCCTCCAGCCTCACCTCAAGTCTCCAGCCTCCACCCTCCAGTCTCACCTCACCTCAAGTCTGCAGCCTCCAGCCTCCAGCGTCGCCTCAAGTCTCCAGCCTCCAGCCTCGCCTCGGCTCGTCTCCCCTCCAGCCTCCAGCCTCGCCTCAAGTCTCCAGCCCCACCCTCCAGTCTCAACTTGCCTCAAGTCTCCAGCCTCCACCCTCCAGCCTCCAGCCTCGCCTCGCCTCATCTCAAGCCTCCAGCCCCGAGCCTCACCTCGTCTCCAGCCTTCAGCCTCACCTCAAGTCTCCAGCCTCCAGCCTCGCCTCAAGTATCCATACTCCAGCCTCCAGCCTTGCCTCGACTCCAACCTCCACCCTTAAGCCTCGCCTCGCCTTGTCTCCAGCCTCCAGCCCCCAGCCTCACCTCGTCTCCAGCCTCCACCCTCCAGCCTTGCCTCACCTCGTCTCCAGCCTCCAGCCTCGCTTCAAGTCTCCAACCTCCAGCCTCGCCTCCAGCCTCCACCCTCCAGCCTCGCCTCAACTCCAACCTCCACCCTTCAGCCTCGCCTCGCCTCGTCTCCAGCCTCCAGCCTTGCCTCAAGTCTCCAGTCTCCAGCCTTGCCTCGCCTCAAGTCTCCAGCCTCCAGCCTTGCCTCGCCTCAAGTCTCCAGCCTCCAGCCTCCAGCCTCGCCTCAATTCTCCTGCCTCCAGCCTCGCCTCGCCTCAAGTCTCCAGCCTCCAGCCTCTAGCCTCACAAGTCTCCAGCCTCCAGCCTCGCCTCGCCTCGTCTCCAGCCTCCAGCCTCACCTCAAGTCTCCAGCCTCCAGCCTCCAGTCTCACCTCACCTCAAGTCTGCAGCCTCAACCCTCCAGCCTCGCCTCAAGTCTCCAGCCCTACCCTCCAGTCTCAACTTGCCTCAAGTCTCCAGCCTCCAGCCTCCAGCCTCGCCTCAAGTCTCCAGCCTCCATCCCCCAGCCTCACCTCGTCTCCAGCCTCACCTCACCTCGTCTCCAGCCTCCAGCCTCGCTTCAAGTCTCCAACCTCCAGCCTCGACTCGTCTCCAGCCACCCTCCAGCCTCGCCTCGCCTCGTCTCCAGCCTCCAGCCTCGCTTCAAGTCTCCAGCCTCCAGCCTCGACTCAAGTCTCCAGTCTCGAGCCTCCAGCCTTGCCTCGCCTCAAGTCTCCAGCCTCCAGCCTTGCCTCGCCTCAAGTCTCCAGCCTCCAGCCTCCAGCCTCAAGTCTCCAGCAGCCAGCCTCCAGCCTCACCTCGTCTCCAGCCTCCAGCCTCGCTTCGTCTCCAGCCTCCAGCCTCGCCTCAAATCTCCAGCCGCCAGCCTTCAGCCTCGCCTCAAGGCTCCAGCCTCCACCCTCCAGCCTCACCTCGCCTCAAGTCTCCAGCCTCCACCCTCCAGCCTCCAGTCTCGACTCAAGTCTCCAGCCTCCAGCCTCCAGCCCCGAGCCTCACCTTGTCTCCAGCCTTCAGCCTCACCTCAAGTCTCCAGCCTCCAGCCTCGCTTCAAGTCTCCAACCTCCAGCCTCGCCTCAAGTCTCCATCCTCCAGCCTCCAGCCTCGCTTCGACTCCAACCTCCACCCTTCAGCCTCACCTCGCCTCGTCTCCAGCCTCCAGCCTTGCCTCGTCTCCAGTCTCCAGCCTTGCCTCGCCTCAAGTCTCCAGCATCCAGCCTCACCTGAAGTCTCCAGCCTCCAGCCTCATCTCAAGTCTCCACCCTCCACCCTCCAGCCTCACCTCGCCTCAAGTCTCCAGCCTCCACCCTCCAGCCTCGCCTCAAGTCTCCAGCCTCCAGCCTCCAGCCTCGCCTCAGCTCGTCTCCAGCCTTCAGCCTCGCCTCGTCTCCAGCCTCCAGCCTTGCCTCAAGTCTCCAGTCTCCAGCCTTGCCTCGCCTGAAGTCTCCAGCCTCCAGCCTCGCCTCGCCTCAAGTCTCCAGCCTCCAGCCTCGCCTCGCCTCAATTCTCCTGCCTCCAGCCTCGCCTCGCCTCAAGTCTCCAGCCTCCAGCCTCTAGCCTCACAAGTCTCCAGCCTCCAGCCTCGCCTCGCCTCATCTCCAGCCTCCAGCCTCACCTCAAGTCTCCAGCCTCCAGCCTCACCTCAAGTCTCCAGCCTCCACCCTCCAGTCTCACCTCACCTCAAGTCTGCAGCCTCCAGCCTCCAGCGTCGCCTCAAGTCTCCAGCCTCCAGCCTCGCCTCGGCTCGTCTCCCCTCCAGCCTCCAGCCTCGCCTCAAGTCTCCAGCCCCACCCTCCAGTCTCAACTTGCCTCAAGTCTCCAGCCTCCACCCTCCAGCCTCCAGCCTCGCCTCGCCTCATCTCAAGCCTCCAGCCCCGAGCCTCACCTCGTCTCCAGCCTTCAGCCTCACCTCAAGTCTCCAGCCTCCAGCCTCGCCTCAAGTATCCATACTCCAGCCTCCAGCCTTGCCTCGACTCCAACCTCCACCCTTAAGCCTCGCCTCGCCTTGTCTCCAGCCTCCAGCCCCCAGCCTCACCTCGTCTCCAGCCTCCACCCTCCAGCCTTGCCTCACCTCGTCTCCAGCCTCCAGCCTCGCTTCAAGTCTCCAACCTCCAGTCTCGCCTCCAGCCTCCACCCTCCAGCCTCGCCTCAACTCCAACCTCCACCCTTCAGCCTCGCCTCGCCTCGTCTCCAGCCTCCAGCCTTGCCTCAAGTCTCCAGTCTCCAGCCTTGCCTCGCCTCAAGTCTCCAGCCTCCAGCCTTGCCTCGCCTCAAGTCCCAGCCTCCAGCCTCGCCTCGCCTCAATTCTCCTGCCTCCAGCCTCGCCTCGCCTCAAGTCTCCAGCCTCCAGCCTCACAAGTCTACAGCCTCCAGCCTCGCCTCGCCTCATCTCCAGCCTCCAGCCTCACCTCAAGTCTCCAGCCTTCAGCATCACCTCAAGTCTCCAGCCTCCACCCTCCAGCGTCGCCTCAAGTCTCCAGCCTCCAGCCTCGCCTCGGCTCGTCTCCCATCCAGCCTCCAGCCTCGCCTCAAGTCTCCAGCCCCACCCTCCAGTCTCAACTTGCCTCAAGTCTCCAGTCTCCAGCCTCCAGCCTCGCCTCAAGTCTCCAGCCTCCAGCCCCCAGCCTCACCTCGTCTCCAGCCTCACCTCACCTCGTCTCCAGCCTCCAGCCTCGCTTCAAGTCTCCAACCTCCAGCCTCGACTCATCTCCAGCCACCCTCCAGCCTCGCCTCGCCTCGTCTCCAGCCTCCAGCCTCGCTTCAAGTCTCCAGCCTCCAGCCTCGCCTCAAGTCTCCAGTCTCGAGCCTCCAGCCTTGCCTCGCCTCAAGTCTCCAGCCTCCAGCCTTGCCTCGCCTCAAGTCTCCAGCCTCCAGCCTCCAGCCTCAAGTCTCCAGCATCCAGCCTCCAGCCTCACCTCGTCTCCAGCCTCCAGCCTCGCTTCGTCTCCAGCCTCCAGCCTCGCCTCAAATCTCCAGCCGCCAGCCTTCAGCCTCGCCTCAAGTCACCAGCCTCCACCCTCCAGCCTCCAGCCTCGCCTCGCCTCATCTCAAGCCTCCAGCCCCGAGCCTCACCTCGTCTCCAACCTCCAGCCTCGGTTCAAGTCTCCAACCTCCAGCCTCGCCTCAATTATCCATCCTCCAGCCTCCAGCCTCGCCTCGACTCCAACCTCCATCCTTCAGCCTCGCCTCGCCTTGTCTCCAGCCTCCAGCCCCCAGCCTCACCTCGTCTCCAGCCTCCACCCTCCAGCCTTGCCTCACCTCATCTCCAGCCTCCAGCCTCGCCTCAAGTCTCCAGCCTCCACCCTCCAGCCTCACCTTGCCTCAAGTCTCCAGCCTCCACCCTCCAGCCTCCAGCCTCGACTCAAGTCTCCAGCCTCCAGCCTCCAGCCTCGCCTCGCCTAGTCTCCAGCCTCCAGCCCCGAGCCTCACCTCGTCTCCAGCCTTCATCC
Organism: Mobula hypostoma; assembly: GCF_963921235.1. Classification (NCBI taxonomy): domain Eukaryota; kingdom Metazoa; phylum Chordata; class Chondrichthyes; order Myliobatiformes; family Myliobatidae; genus Mobula; species Mobula hypostoma. The sequence continues at coordinate 20,182,488 of NC_086103.1, read as the reverse complement.
TCACCTCAAGTCTCCAGCCTCCAGCCTCGCTTCAAGTCTCCAACCTCCAGCCTCGCCTCAAGTCTCCATCCTCCAGCCTCCAGCCTCGCTTCGACTCCAACCTCCACCCTTCAGCCTCACCTCGCCTCGTCTCCAGCCTCCAGCCTTGCCTCGTCTCCAGTCTCCAGCCTTGCCTCGCCTCAAGTCTCCAGCCTCCAGCCTCACCTGAAGTCTCCAGCCTCCAGCCTCACCTCAAGTCTCCACCCTCCACCCTCCAGCCTCACCTCGCCTCAAGTCTCCAGCCTCCACCCTCCAGCCTCGCCTCAAGTCTCCAACCTCCAGCCTCCAGCCTCGCCTCGGCTCGTCTCCAGCCTCCAGCCCCCAGCCTCGCCTCAAGTCTCCAGCCGCCAGCCTCCAGCCTCGCCCCAAGTCTCCAGCCTCCACCCTCCAGCCTCACCTCGCCTCAAGTCTCCAGCCTCCACCCTCCAGCCTCTAGCCTCGCCTCGCCTCATCTCAAGCCTCCAGCCCCGAGCCTCACCTCGTCTCCAGCCTTCAGCCTCACCTCAAGTCTCCAGCCTCCAGCCTCGCCTCAAGTATCCATACTCCAGCCTCCAGCCTTGCCTCGACTCCAACCTCCACCCTTAAGCCTCGCCTCGCCTTGTCTCCAGCCTCCAGCCCCCAGCCTCACCTCGTCTCCAGCCTCCACCCTCCAGCCTTGCCTCACCTCGTCTCCAGCCTCCAGCCTCGCTTCAAGTCTCCAACCTCCAGCCTCGCCTCCAGCCTCCACCCTCCAGCCTCGCCTCAACTCCAACCTCCACCTTTCAGCCTCGCCTCGCCTCGTCTCCAGCCTCCAGCCTTGCCTCAAGTCTCCAGTCTCCAGCCTTGCCTCGCCTCAAGTCTCCAGCCTCCAGCCTCGCCTCGCCTCAATTCTCCTGCCTCCAGCCTCGCCTCGCCTCAAGTCTCCAGCCTCCAGCCTCTAGCCTCACAAGTCTCCAGCCTCCAGCCTCGCCTCGCCTCGTCTCCAGCCTCCAGCCTCACCTCAAGTCTCCAGCCTCCACCCTCCAGTCTCACCTCACCTCAAGTCTGCAGCCTCAACCCTCCAGCGTCGCCTCAAGTCTCCAGCCTCCAGCCTCGCCTCGGCTCGTCTCCCCTCCAGCCTCCAGCCTCGCCTCAAGTCTCCAGCCCAACCCTCCAGTCTCAACTTGCCTCAAGTCTCCAGCCTCCAGCCTCGCCTCACCTCATCTCAAGCCTCCAGCCCCGAGCCTCACCTCGTCTCCAGCCTTCAGCCTCACCTCAAGTCTCCAGCCTCCAGCCTCGCCTCAAGTATCCATACTCCAGCTTCCAGCCTTGCCTCGACTCCAACCTCCACCCTTAAGCCTCGCCTCGCCTTGTCTCCAGCCTCCAGCCCCCAGCCTCACCTCGTCTCCAGCCTCCACCCTCCAGCCTTGCCTCACCTCGTCTCCAGCCTCCAGCCTCGCTTCAAGTCTCCAACCTCCAGCCTCGCCTCCAGCCTCCACCCTCCAGCCTCGCCTCAACTCCAACCTCCACCCTTCAGCCTCGCCTCGCCTCGTCTCCAGCCTCCAGCCTTGCCTCAAGTCTCCAGTCTCCAGCCTTGCCTCGCCTCAAGTCTCCAGCCTCCAGCCTTGCCTCGCCTCAAGTCTCCAGCCTCCAGCCTCGCCTCGCCTCAATTCTCCTGCCTCCAGCCTCGCCTCGCCTCAAGTCTCCAGCCTCCAGCCTCTAGCCTCACAAGTCTCCAGCCTCCAGCCTCGCCTCGCCTCGTCTCCAGCCTCCAGCCCCGAGCCTCACCTCGTCTCCAGCCTTCAGCCTCACCTCAAGTCTCCAGCCTCCAGCCTCGCCTCAAGTATCCATACTCCAGCCTCCAGCCTTGCCTCGACTCCAACCTCCACACTTAAGCCTCGCCTCGCCTTGTCTCCAGCCTCCAGCCCCCAGCCTCACCTCGTCTCCAGCCTCCACCCTCCAGCCTTGCCTCACCTCGTCTCCAGCCTCCAGCCTCGCTTCAAGTCTCCAACCTCCAGCCTCGCCTCCAGCCTCCACCCTCCAGCCTCGCCTCAACTCCAACCTCCACCCTTCAGCCTCGCCTCGCCTCGTCTCCAGCCTCCAGCCTTGCCTCAAGTCTCCAGTCTCCAGCCTTGCCTCGCCTCAAGTCTCCAGCCTCCAGCCTTGCCTCGCCTCAAGTCTCCAGCCTCCAGCCTCGCCTCGCCTCAATTCTCCTGCCTCCAGCCTCGCCTCGCCTCAAGTCTCCAGCCTCCAGCCTCTAGCCTCGCCTCAAGTCTCCAACCTCCAGCCTCCAGCCTCGCCTCGGCTCGTCTCCAGCCTCCAGCCCCCAGCCTCGCCTCAAGTCTCCAGCCGCCAGCCTCCAGCCTCGCCCCAAGTCTCCAGCCTCCACCCTCCAGCCTCACCTCGCCTCAAGTCTCCAGCCTCCACCCTCCAGCCTCTAGCCTCGCCTCGCCTCATCTCAAGCCTCCAGCCCCGAGCCTCACCTCGTCTCCAGCCTTCAGCCTCACCTCAAGTCTCCAGCCTCCAGCCTCGCCTCAAGTATCCATACTCCAGCCTCCAGCCTTGCCTCGACTCCAACCTCCACCCTTAAGCCTCGCCTCGCCTTGTCTCCAGCCTCCAGCCCCCAGCCTCACCTCGTCTCCAGCCTCCACCGTCTAGCCTTGCCTCACCTCGTCTCCAGCCTCCAGCCTCGCTTCAAGTCTCCAACCTCCAGCCTCGCCTCCAGCCTCCACCCTCCAGCCTCGCCTCAACTCCAACCTCCACCTTTCAGCCTCGCCTCGCCTCGTCTCCAGCCTCCAGCCTTGCCTCAAGTCTCCAGTCTCCAGCCTTGCCTCGCCTCAAGTCTCCAGCCTCCAGCCTGCCTCGCCTCAAGTCTCCAGCCTCCAGCCTCGCCTCGCCTCAATTCTCCTGCCTCCAGCCTCGCCTCGCCTCAAGTCTCCAGCCTCCAGCCTCTAGCCTCACAAGTCTACAGCCTCCAGCCTCGCCTCGCCTCGTCTCCAGCCTCCAGCCTCACCTCAAGTCTCCAGCCTCCAGCCTCCAGTCTCACCTCACCTCAAGTCTGCAGCCTCAACCCTCCAGCGTCGCCTCAAGTCTCCAGCCTCCAGCCTCGCCTCGGCTCGTCTCCCCTCCAGCCTCCAGCCTCGCCTCAAGTCTCCAGCCCCACCCTCCAGTCTCAACTTGCCTCAAGTCTCCAGCCTCCAGCCTCGCCTCACCTCATCTCAAGCCTCCAGCCCCGAGCCTCACCTCGTCTCCAGCCTTCAGCCTCACCTCAAGTCTCCAGCCTCCAGCCTCGCCTCAAGTATCCATACTCCAGCCTCCAGCCTTGCCTCGACTCCAACCTCCACCCTTAAGCCTCGCCTCGCCTTGTCTCCAGCCTCCAGCCCCCAGCCTCACCTCGTCTCCAGCCTCCACCCTCCAGCCTTGCCTCACCTCGTCTCCAGCCTCCAGCCTCGCTTCAAGTTTCCAACCTCCAGCCTCGCCTCCAGCCTCCACCCTCCAGCCTCGCCTCAACTCCAACCTCCACCCTTCAGCCTCGCCTCGCCTCGTCTCCAGCCTCCAGCCTTGCCTCAAGTCTCCAGTCTCCAGCCTTGCCTCGCCTCAAGTCTCCAGCCTCCAGCCTTGCCTCGCCTCAAGTCTCCAGCCTCCAGCCTCGCCTCGCCTCAATTCTCCTGCCTCCAGCCTCGCCTCGCCTCAAGTCTCCAGCCTCCAGCCTCTAGCCTCACAAGTCTCCAGCCTCCAGCCTCGCCTCGCCTCGTCTCCAGCCTCCAGCCCCGAGCCTCACCTCGTCTCCAGCCTTCAGCCTCACCTCAAGTCTCCAGCCTCCAGCCTCGCCTCAAGTATCCATACTCCAGCCTCCAGCCTTGCCTCGACTCCAACCTCCACACTTAAGCCTCGCCTCGCCTTGTCTCCAGCCTCCAGCCCCCAGCCTCACCTCGTCTCCAGCCTCCACCCTCCAGCCTTGCCTCACCTCGTCTCCAGCCTCCAGCCTCGCTTCAAGTCTCCAACCTCCAGCCTCGCCTCCAGCCTCCACCCTCCAGCCTCGCCTCAACTCCAACCTCCACCCTTCAGCCTCGCCTCGCCTCGTCTCCAGCCTCCAGCCTTGCCTCAAGTCTCCAGTCTCCAGCCTTGCCTCGCCTCAAGTCTCCAGCCTCCAGCCTTGCCTCGCCTCAAGTCTCCAGCCTCCAGCCTCGCCTCGCCTCAATTCTCCTGCCTCCAGCCTCGCCTCGCCTCAAGTCTCCAGCCTCCAGCCTCTAGCCTCGCCTCAAGTCTCCAACCTCCAGCCTCCAGCCTCGCCTCGGCTCGTCTCCAGCCTCCAGCCCCCAGCCTCGCCTCAAGTCTCCAGCCGCCAGCCTCCAGCCTCGCCCCAAGTCTCCAGCCTCCACCCTCCAGCCTCACCTCGCCTCAAGTCTCCAGCCTCCACCCTCCAGCCTCTAGCCTCGCCTCGCCTCATCTCAAGCCTCCAGCCCCGAGCCTCACCTCGTCTCCAGCCTTCAGCCTCACCTCAAGTCTCCAGCCTCCAGCCTCGCCTCAAGTATCCATACTCCAGCCTCCAGCCTTGCCTCGACTCCAACCTCCACCCTTAAGCCTCGCCTCGCCTTGTCTCCAGCCTCCAGCCCCCAGCCTCACCTCGTCTCCAGCCTCCACCGTCTAGCCTTGCCTCACCTCGTCTCCAGCCTCCAGCCTCGCTTCAAGTCTCCAACCTCCAGCCTCGCCTCCAGCCTCCACCCTCCAGCCTCGCCTCAACTCCAACCTCCACCTTTCAGCCTCGCCTCGCCTCGTCTCCAGCCTCCAGCCTTGCCTCAAGTCTCCAGTCTCCAGCCTTGCCTCGCCTCAAGTCTCCAGCCTCCAGCCTGCCTCGCCTCAAGTCTCCAGCCTCCAGCCTCGCCTCGCCTCAATTCTCCTGCCTCCAGCCTCGCCTCGCCTCAAGTCTCCAGCCTCCAGCCTCTAGCCTCACAAGTCTACAGCCTCCAGCCTCGCCTCGCCTCGTCTCCAGCCTCCAGCCTCACCTCAAGTCTCCAGCCTCCAGCCTCCAGTCTCACCTCACCTCAAGTCTGCAGCCTCAACCCTCCAGCGTCGCCTCAAGTCTCCAGCCTCCAGCCTCGCCTCGGCTCGTCTCCCCTCCAGCCTCCAGCCTCGCCTCAAGTCTCCAGCCCCACCCTCCAGTCTCAACTTGCCTCAAGTCTCCAGCCTCCAGCCTCGCCTCACCTCATCTCAAGCCTCCAGCCCCGAGCCTCACCTCGTCTCCAGCCTTCAGCCTCACCTCAAGTCTCCAGCCTCCAGCCTCGCCTCAAGTATCCATACTCCAGCCTCCAGCCTTGCCTCGACTCCAACCTCCACCCTTAAGCCTCGCCTCGCCTTGTCTCCAGCCTCCAGCCCCCAGCCTCACCTCGTCTCCAGCCTCCACCCTCCAGCCTTGCCTCACCTCGTCTCCAGCCTCCAGCCTCGCTTCAAGTTTCCAACCTCCAGCCTCGCCTCCAGCCTCCACCCTCCAGCCTCGCCTCAACTCCAACCTCCACCCTTCAGCCTCGCCTCGCCTCGTCTCCAGCCTCCAGCCTTGCCTCAAGTCTCCAGTCTCCAGCCTTGCCTCGCCTCAAGTCTCCAGCCTCCAGCCTTGCCTCGCCTCAAGTCTCCAGCCTCCAGCCTCGCCTCGCCTCAATTCTCCTGCCTCCAGCCTCGCCTCGCCTCAAGTCTCCAGCCTCCAGCCTCTAGCCTCACAAGTCTCCAGCCTCCAGCCTCGCCTCGCCTCGTCTCCAGCCTCCAGCCTCACCTCAAGTCTCCAGCCTCCAGCCTCCAGTCTCACCTCACCTCAAGTCTGCAGCCTCAACCCTCCAGCGTCACCTCAAGTCTCCAGCCTCCAGCCTCGCCTCGGCTCGTCTCCCCTCCAGCCTCCAGCCTCGCCTCAAGTCTCCAGCCCCACCCTCCAGTCTCAATTTGCCTCAAGTCTCCAGCCTCCAGCCTCGCCTCGCCTCATCTCAAGCCTCCAGCCCCGAGCCTCACCTCGTCTCCAGCCTTCAGCCTCACCTCAAGTCTCCAGCCTCCAGCCTCGCCTCAAGTATCCATACTCCAGCCTCCAGCCTTGCCTCGACTCCAACCTCCACCCTTAAGCCTCGCCTCGCCTTGTCTCCAGCCCCCAGTCTCACCTCGTCTCCAGCCTCCACCCTCCAGCCTTGCCTCACCTCGTCTCCAGCCTCCAGCCTCGCTTCAAGTCTCCAACCTCCAGCCTCGCCTCCAGCCTCCACCCTCCAGCCTCGCCTCAACTCCAACCTCCACCCTTCAGCCTCGCCTCGTCTCCAGCCTCCAGCCTTGCCTCAAGTCTCCAGTCTCCAGCCTTGCCTCGCCTCAAGTCTCCAGCCTTGCCTCGCCTCAAGTCTCCAGCCTCCAGCCTCGCCTCGCCTCAATTCTCCTGCCTCCAGCCTCGCCTCGCCTCAAGTCTCCAGCCTCCAGCCTCTAGCCTCACAAGTCTCCAGCCTCCAGCCTCGCCTCGCCTCATCTCCAGCCTCCAGCCTCACCGCAAGTCTCCAGCCTCCAGCCTCACCTCAAGTCTCCAGCCTCCACCCTCCAGCCTCACCTCACCTCAAGTCTCCAGCCTCCACCCTCCAGCGTCGCCTCAAGTCTCCAGCCTCCAGCCTCGCCTCGGCTCGTCTCCCATCCAGCCTCCAGCCTCGCCTCAAGTCTCCAGCCCCACCCTCCAGTCTCAACTTGCCTCGTCTCCAGCCTCCAGCCTCCAGCCTCGCCTCAAGTCTCCAGCCTCCAGCCCCCAGCCTCACCTCGTCTCCAGCCTCACCTCACCTCGTCTCCAGCCTCCAGCCTCGCTTCAAGTCTCCAACCTCCAGCCTCGACTCGTCTCCAGCCACCCTCCAGCCTCGCCTCGCCTCGTCTCCAGCCTCCAGCCTCGCTTCAAGTCTCCAGCCTCCAGCCTCGCCTCAAGTCTCCAGTCTCGAGCCTCCAGACTTGCCTCGCCTCAAGTCTCCAGCCTCCAGCCTTGCCTCGCCTCAAGTCTCCAGCCTCCAGCCTCCAGCCTCAAGTCTCCAGCATCCAGCCTCCAGCCTCACCTCGTCTCCAGCCTCCAGCCTCGCTTCGTCTCCAGCCTCCAGCCTCGCCTCAAATCTCTAGCCGCCAGCCTTCAGCCTCGCCTCAAGGCTCCAGCCTCCACCCTCTAGCCTCACCTCGCCTCAAGTCTCCAGCCTCCACCCTCCAGCCTCCAGTCTCGACTCAAGTCTCCAGCCTCCAGCCTCCAGCCCCGAGCCTCAGCTCGTCTCCAGCCTTCAGCCTCACCTCAAGTCTCCAGCCTTCAGCCTCACCTCAAGTCTCCAGCCTCCAGCCTCGCTTCAAGTCTCCAACCTCCAGCCTCGCCTCGTCTCCATCCACCAGCCTCCAGCCTCGCCTCGACTCCAACCTCCACCCTTCAGCCTCGCCTCGCCTCGTCTCCATCCTCCAGCCTTGCCTCAAGTCTCCAGTCTTCAGCCTTGCCTCGCCTCAAGTCTCCAGCCTCCAGCCTTGCCTCGCCTTAAGTCTCCAGCCTCCAGCCTTGCCTCGCCTCAAGTCTCCTGCCTCCAGAGAAACCTTGCCTCAAGTCTCCAGCCTCCAGCCTCTAGCCTCACAAGTCTCCAGCCTCCAGCCTCCAGCCTCACCTGAAGTCTCCAGCCTCACGTGAAGTCTCCAGCCTCCAGCCTCACCTCAAGTCTCCAGCCTCCACCCTCCAGCCTCACCTCAAGTCTCCAGCCAGCCTCCAGCCCCCAGCCTCAGCTCAAGTCTCCAGCCAGCCTCCAGCCCCCAGCCTCAGCTCATGTCTCCAGCCTCCACCCTCCAGTCTCCAGCCTCGCCTCAAGTCTCCAGCCCCACCCTCCAGTCTCACCTCGCCTCAAGACTCCAACCTCCACCCTTAAGCCTCGCCTCGCCTTGTCTCCAGCCCCCAGTCTCACCTCGTCTCCAGCCTCCACCCTCCAGCCTTGCCTCACCTCGTCTCCAGCCTCCAGCCTCGCTTCAAGTCTCCAACCTCCAGCCTCGCCTCCAGCCTCCACCCTCCAGCCTCGCCTCAACTCCAACCTCCACCCTTCAGCCTCGCCTCGTCTCCAGCCTCCAGCCTTGCCTCAAGTCTCCAGTCTCCAGCCTTGCCTCGCCTCAAGTCTCCAGCCTCCAGCCTTGCCTCGCCTCAAGTCTCCAGCCTCCAGCCTCGCCTCGCCTCAATTCTCCTGCCTCCAGCCTCGCCTCGCCTCAAGTCTCCAGCCTCCAGCCTCTAGCCTCACAAGTCTCCAGCCTCCAGCCTCGCCTCGCCTCATCTCCAGCCTCCAGCCTCACCGCAAGTCTCTAGCCTCCAGCCTCACCTCAAGTCTCCAGCCTCCACCCTCCAGCCTCACCTCACCTCAAGTCTCCAGCCTCCACCCTCCAGCGTCGCCTCAAGTCTCCAGCCTCCAGCCTCGCCTCGGCTCGTCTCCCATCCAGCCTCCAGCCTCGCCTCAAGTCTCCAGCCCCACCCTCCAGTCTCAACTTGCCTCAAGTCTCCAGCCTCCAGCCTCCAGCCTCGCCTCAAGTCTCCAGCCTCCAGCCCCCAGCCTCACCTCGTCTCCAGCCTCACCTCACCTCGTCTCCAGCCTCCAGCCTCGCTTCAAGTCTCCAACCTCCAGCCTCGACTCGTCTCCAGCCACCCTCCAGCCTCGCCTCGCCTCGTCTCCAGCCTCCAGCCTCGCTTCAAGTCTCCAGCCTCCAGCCTCGCCTCAAGTCTCCAGTCTCGAGCCTCCAGACTTGCCTCGCCTCAAGTCTCCAGCCTCCAGCCTTGCCTCGCCTCAAGTCTCCAGCCTCCAGCCTCCAGCCTCAAGTCTCCAGCATCCAGCCTCCAGCCTCGCTTCGTCTCCAGCCTCCAGCCTCGCCTCAAATCTCCAGCCGCCAGCCTTCAGCCTCGCCTCAAGGCTCCAGCCTCCACCCTCTAGCCTCACCTCGCCTCAAGTCTCCAGCCTCCACCCTCCAGCCTCCAGTCTCGACTCAAGTCTCCAGCCTCCAGCCTCCAGCCCCGAGCCTCAGCTCGTCTCCAGCCTTCAGCCTCACCTCAAGTCTCCAGCCTTCAGCCTCACCTCAAGTCTCCAGCCTCCAGCCTCGCTTCAAGTCTCCAACCTCCAGCCTCGCCTCGTCTTCATCCACCAGCCTCCAGCCTCGCCTCGACTCCAACCTCCACCCTTCAGCCTCGCCTCGCCTCGTCTCCATCCTCCAGCCTTGCCTCAAGTCTCCAGTCTTCAGCCTTGCCTCGCCTCAAGTCTCCAGCCTCCAGCCTTGCCTCGCCTTAAGTCTCCAGCCTCCAGCCTTGCCTCGCCTCAAGTCTCCTGCCTCCACAGAAACCTTGCCTCAAGTCTCCAGCCTCCAGCCTCTAGCCTCACGTCTCCAGCCTCCAGCCTCCAGCCTCACCTGAAGTCTCCAGCCTCACGTGAAGTCTCCAGCCTCCAGCCTCACCTCAAGTCTCCAGCCTCCACCCTCCAGCCTCACCTCAAGTCTCCAGCCAGCCTCCAGCCCCCAGCCTCAGCTCAAGTCTCCAGCCAGCCTCCAGCCCCCAGCCTCAGCTCATGTCTCCAGCCTCCACCCTCCAGTCTCCAGCCTCGCCTCAAGTCTCCAGCCCCACCCTCCAGTCTCACCTCGCCTCAAGTCTCCAGCCTCCACCCTCCAGCCTCCAGCCTCGACTCAAGTCTCCAGCCTCCAGCCTCCAGCCTAGCCTTGTCTCCAGCCTCCAGCCCCGAGCCTCAGCTCGTCTCCAGCCTTCAGCCTCACCTCAAGTCTCCAGCCTTCAGCCTCACCTCAAGTCTCCAGCCTCCAGCCTCGCTTCAAGTCTCCATCCTCCAGCCTCCAGCCTCGCCTCGACTCCAACCTCCACCCTTCAGCCTCGCCTCGCCTCGTCTCCAGCCTCCAGCCTTGCCTAGAGTCTCCAGTCTCCAGCCTTGCCTCGCCTCAAGTCTCCAGCCTCCAGCCTTGCCTCGCCTCGTCTCCTGCCTCCAGCCTCACCTCGCCTCAAGTCTCCAGCCTCCAGCCTCCAGCCTCACCTGAAGTCTCCAGCCTCCAGCCTCACCTCAAGTCTCCAGCCTCACGTCAAGTCTCCAGCCTCCACCCTCCAGCCTCACCTCGCCTCAAGTCTCCAGCCTCCACCCTCCAGCCTCGCCTCAAGTCTCCAGCCTCCAGCCTCACCTCGGCTCGTCTCCCCTCCAGCCTCCAGCCTCGCCTCAAGTCTCCAGCCCCACCCTCCAGTCTCACCTCGCCTCAAGTCTCCAGCCTCCACCCTCCAGCCTCCAGCCTCGCCTCAAGTCTCCAGCCTCCATCCTCCAGCCTCGCCTCGCCTTGTCTCCAGCCTCCAGCCCCCAGCCTCACCTCGTCTCCAGCCTCCATCGTCCAGCCTCACCTCACCTCGTCTCCAGCCTCAAGCCTCGCTTCAAGTCTGCAACCTCCAGCCTCGCCTCGTCTCCAGCCACCCTCCAGCCTCTCCTCGCCTCGTCTCCAGCCTCCAGCCTCGCTTCAAGTCTCCAGCCTCCAGCCTCGCCTCAAGTCTCCCGTCTCGAGCCTCCAGCCTTGCCTCGCCTCAAGTCTCCAGCCTCCAGCCTTGCCTCGCCTCAAGTCTCCAGCCTCCAGCCTCCAGCCTCAAGTCTCCAACATCCAGCCTCCAGCCTCACCTCGTCTCCAGCCTCCAGCCTCGCTTCAGGTCTCCAGCCTCCAGCCTCGCCTTAAATTTCCAGCCGCCAGCCTTCAGCCTCGCCTCAAGGCTCCAGCCTCCACCCTCCAGCCTCACCTCGCCTCAAGTCTCCAGCCTCCACCCTCCAGCCTCCAGCCTCGACTCGTCTCCAGCCTCCAGCCTCACCTCAAGTCTCCAGCCTTCAGCCTCACCTCAAGTCTCCAGCCTCCAGCCTCGCTTCATGTCTCCAACCTCCAGCCTCGCCTCAAGTCTCCATCCTCCAGCCTCCAGCCTCGCCTCGACTCCAACCTCCACCCTTCAGCCTCGCCTCGCCTTGTCTCCAGCCTCCAGCTTTGCCTCAAGTCTCCAGTCTCCAGCCTTGCCTCGCCTCAAGTCTCCAGCCTCCAGCCTTGCCTCGCCTCGAGTCTCCAGCCTCCAGCCTCGCCTCGCCTCAAGTGTCCTGCCTCCAGCCTCACCTCGCCTCAAGTCTCCAGCCTCACCTGAAGTCTCCAGCCTCACGTGAAGTCTCCAGCCTCCAGCCTCTCTTCAAGTCTCCAGCCTCCAGCCTCACCTCAAGTCTGCAGCCTCCACCCTCCAGCCTCACCTCGCCTCAAGTCTCCAGCCTCCACCCTCCAGCCTCGCCTCAATTCTCCAGCCAGCCTCCAGACCCCAGCCTCACCTCAAGTCTCCAGCCTCTAGCCTCGCCTCGTCTCCAGCCCCACCCTGCAGTCTCACCTCGCATCAAGTCTCCAGCCTCCAACCTCCAGCCTCCAGCCTCGCCTCAAGTCTCCAGCCTCCAACCTCGCCTTGCCTTGTCTCCAGCCTCCAGCCCCCAGCCTCACCTCGTCTCCAGCCTCCACCCTCCAGCCCCCAGCCTCACCTCATCTCCAGCCTCCACCCTCCAGCCTTGCCTCACCTCGTCTCCAGCCTCCAGCGTTGCTTCAAGTATCCAACCTCCAGCCTCGCCTCATGTCCAGCCTCCACCCTCCAGCCTCGCCTCGCCTCGTCTCCGGCCTCCAGCTTCGCTTCGTCTCCAGCCTCCAGCCTCCAGCCTTGCCTCGCCTCAAGTCTCCAGCCTCCAGCTTCGCCTCAAGTCTCCAGCCTCCAGCCTCCAGCCTCCAGCTTCGCCTTAAGTCTCCTGCCTCCAGCCTCGCCTCGCCTCAAGTCTCCTGGCTCCAACCTCGCCTCGCCTCAAGTCTCTTGGCTCCAGCCTCGCCTTGCCTCATCTCCTGCCTCCAGCCTCACCTCGCCTTAAATCTCCAGCCTCCAGCCTTGCCTCGCCTCAAGTCTCCGGCCTCCAGCCTTGCCTCGAATCTCGTCTCCACCCTCCTGCCTCCAGCCTCGCCTCACCTCATCTCCTGCCTCCAGCCTTGCCTCGCCTCAAGTCTCCTGCCTCCAGCCTCGCCTCACCTCAAGTCTCCAGCCTCCAGCCTCCAGCCTCACAAGTCTCCAGCCTCCAGCCTCGCCTCACCTCGTATCCAGCCTCCAGCCTCACCTGAAGTCTCCAGCCTCACGTGAAGTCTCCAGCCTCCAGCCTCACCTCAAGTCTCCAGCCTCCAGCTTCACCTCAAGTCTCCAGCCTCCACCCTCCAGCCTCACCTCAAGTCTCCAGCCAGCCTCCAGCCCCCAGCCTCAGCTCAAGTCTCCAGCCAGCCTCAGGCCCCCAGCCTCAGCTCATGTCTCCAGCCTCCACCCTCCAGTCTCCAGCCTCGCCTCAAGTCTCCAGCCCCACCCTCCAGTCTCACCTCGCCTCAAGTCTCCAGCCTCCACCCTCCAGCCTCCAGCCTCGACTCAAGTCTCCAGCCTCCAGCCTCCAGCCTAGCCTTGTCTCCAGCCTCCAGCCCCGAGCCTCAGCTCGTCTCCAGCCTTCAGCCTCACCTCAAGTCTGCAGCCTTCAGCCTCACCTCAAGTCTCCAGCCTCCAGCCTCGCTTCAAGTCTCCAACCTCCAGCCTCGCCTCAAGTCTCCATCCTCCAGCCTCCAGCCTCGCCTCGACTCCAACCTCCACCCTTCAGCCTCGCCTCGCCTTGTCTCCAGCCTCCAGCTTTGCCTCAAGTCTCCAGTCTCCAGCCTTGCCTCGCCTCAAGTCTCCAGCCTCCAGCCTTGCCTCGCCTCGAGTCTCCAGCCTCCAGCCTCGCCTCGCCTCAAGTGTCCTGCCTCCAGCCTCACCTCGCCTCAAGTCTCCAGCCTCACCTGAAGTCTCCAGCCTCACGTGAAGTCTCCAGCCTCCAGCCTCTCCTCAAGTCTCCAGCCTCCAGCCTCACCTCAAGTCAGCAGCCTCCACCCTCCTGCCTCACCTCGCCTCAATTCTCCAGCCTCCACCCTCCAGCCTCGCCTCAATTCTCCAGCCAGCCTCCAGACCCCAGCCTCACCTCAAGTCTCCAGCCTCTAGCCTCGCCTCGTCTCCAGCCCCACCCTGCAGTCTCACCTCGCATCAAGTCTCCAGCCTCCAACCTCCAGCCTCCAGCCTCGCCTCAAGTCTCCAGCCTCCAACCTCGCCTTGCCTTGTCTCCAGCCTCCAGCCCCCAGCCTCACCTCGTCTCCAGCCTCCACCCTCCAGCCCCCAGCCTCACCTCATCTCCAGCCTCCACCCTCCAGCCTTGCCTCACCTCGTCTCCAGCCTCCAGCGTTGCTTCAAGTATCCAACCTCCAGCCTCGCCTCATGTCCAGCCTCCACCCTCCAGCCTCCAGCCTCGACTCAAGTCTCCAGCCTCCAGCCTCCAGCCTAGCCTTGTCTCCAGCCTCCAGCCCCGAGCCTCAGCTCGTCTCCAGCCTTCAGCCTCACCTCAAGTCTCCAGCCTTCAGCCTCACCTCAAGTCTCCAGCCTCCAGCCTCGCTTCAAGTCTCCAACCTCCAGCCTCGCCTCAAGTCTCCATCCTCCAGCCTCCAGCCTCGCCTCGACTCCAACCTCCACCCTTCAGCCTCGCCTCGCCTCGTCTCCAGCCTCCAGCCTTGCCTAGAGTCTCCAGTCTCCAGCCTTGCCTCGCCTCAAGTCTCCAGCCTCCAGCCTTGCCTCGCCTCGTCTCCTGCCTCCAGCCTCACCTCGCCTCAAGTCTCCAGCCTCCAGCCTCCAGCCTCACCTGAAGTCTCCAGCCTCCAGCCTCACCTCAAGTCTCCAGCCTCACGTCAAGTCTCCAGCCTCCACCCTCCAGCCTCACCTCGCCTCAAGTCTCCAGCCTCCACCCTCCAGCCTCGCCTCAAGTCTCCAGCCTCCAGCCTCACCTCGGCTCGTCTCCCCTCCAGCCTCCAGCCTCGCCTCAAGTCTCCAGCCCCACCCTCCAGTCTCACCTCGCCTCAAGTCTCCAGCCTCCACCCTCCAGCCTCCAGCCTCGCCTCAAGTCTCCAGCCTCCATCCTCCAGCCTCGCCTCGCCTTGTCTCCAGCCTCCAGCCCCCAGCCTCACCTCGTCTCCAGCCTCCATCGTCCAGCCTCACCTCACCTCGTCTCCAGCCTCAAGCCTCGCTTCAAGTCTGCAACCTCCAGCCTCGCCTCGTCTCCAGCCACCCTCCAGCCTCTCCTCGCCTCGTCTCCAGCCTCCAGCCTCGCTTCAAGTCTCCAGCCTCCAGCCTCGCTTCAAGTCTGCAACCTCCAGCCTCCCCTCGTCTCCAGCCACCCTCCAGCCTCTCCTCGCCTCGTCTCCAGCCTCCAGCCTCGCTTCAAGTCTCCAGCTTCCAGCCTCGCCTCAAGTCTCCCGTCTCGAGCCTCCAGCCTTGCCAGCCTCAAGTCTCCAGCCTCCAGCCTTGCCTCGCCTCAAGTCTCCAGCCGCCAGCCTCCAGGCTCAAGTCTCCAACATCCAGCCTCCAGCCTCACCTCGTCTCCAGCCTCCAGCCTCGCTTCAAGTCTCCAGCCTCCAGCCTCGCCTTAAATTTCCAGCCGCCAGCCTTCAGCCTCGCCTCAAGGCTCCAGCCTCCACCCTCCAGCCTCACCTCGCCTCAAGTCTCCAGCCTCCACCCTCCAGCCTCCAGCCTCACAAGTCTCCATCCTCCAGCCTCGCCTCACCTCGTCTCCAGCCTCCAGCCTCGCTTCAAGTCTCCAGCCTCCAGCCTCGCCTTAAATTTCCAGCCGCCAGCCTTCAGCCTCGCCTCAAGGCTCCAGCCTCCACCCTCCAGCCTCACCTCGCCTCAAGTCTCCAGCCTCCACCCTCCAGCCTCCAGCCTCACAAGTCTCCATCCTCCAGCCTCGCCTCACCTCGTATCCAGCCTCCAGCCTCACCTCAAGTCTCCAGTCTCCAGCCTCGCTTCAAGTCTCCAGCCTCCACCCTCCAGCCTCACCTCACCTCAAGTCTTCAGCCTCCAGCCTCACCTTGCCTCAAGTCTCCAGCCTCCAGCCTCGCCTTGCCTCGTCTCCAGCCTCCAGCCCCCAGCCTCACCCCGTCTCTAACCTCCAGCTTCGCTTCATGTCTCCAGCCTCGCCTCAATTCTCCAGACTCCAGCCTCCAGCCTTGCCTCGTCTCCTGCCTCCAGCCTCCAGCCTCGCCTCGTCTCCTGCCTCCACCCTCCAGCCTCGCCTCATCTCCAGCCTCCAGTCTCGCATCAAGTTCCAGCCTTCAGCCTCACCTCGCGTCAAGTCTCCACACTCCAGCCTCCAGCCTCACCTCGCCTCAAGTCTCCTGCCTCCAGCCTCACCTTGCCTCAAGTCTCCTGCCTCCAGCCTCACCTCAAGTCTCCACCCTCCAGCCTCCAGCCTCGCCTCATCTCCAGCCTCCAGCTTTGCCTCGCCTCAAGTCTCCAGCCTCCAGCCTTGCCTCGCCTCGAGTCTCCAGCCTCCAGCCTCACCTCACCTCAAGTCTCCAACCTCCAGCCTCACCTCAAGTCTCCAGCCTCCTGCCTCGCTTCAAGTCTCCAGCCTCCAGCCTCGCCTCAAGTCTCCATCCTCCAGCCTCCAGCTTCCAGCCTCGTCTCCAGCATCCAGCCTCCAGCCTCACCTCAAGTCTCCAGCCTCCAGCCTCGCTTCAAGTCTGCAGCCACCAGCCTCCAGCCTCGACTCAAGTTTCCAGCCTCCACCCTCCAGCCTCACCTCACCTCAAGTTTCCAGCCTCCACCCTCCAGCCTCCAGCCTCGCCTAAAGTCTCCTGCCTCCAGCCTCACCTTGCCTCAAGTCTCCAGTTCCAGCCTCGCCTTGCCTCGTCTCCAGCCTCCAGCCCCCAGCCTCACCCCGTCTCCAGCCTCCAGCCTCGCCTCGACTCCAACCTCCACCCTTCAGCCTCGCCTCGCCTTGTCTCCAGCCTCCAGCTTTGCCTCAAGTCTCCAGTCTCCAGCCTTGCCTCGCCTCAAGTCTCCAGCCTCCAGCCTTGCCTCGCCTCGAGTCTCCAGCCTCCAGCCTCGCCTCGCCTCAAGTGTCCTGCCTCCAGCCTCACCTCGCCTCAAGTCTCCAGCCTCACCTGAAGTCTCCAGCCTCACGTGAAGTCTCCAGCCTCCAGCCTCTCCTCAAGTCTCCAGCCTCCAGCCTCACCTCAAGTCAGCAGCCTCCACCCTCCTGCCTCACCTCGCCTCAATTCTCCAGCCTCCACCCTCCAGCCTCGCCTCAATTCTCCAGCCAGCCTCCAGACCCCAGCCTCACCTCAAGTCTCCAGCCTCTAGCCTCGCCTCGTCTCCAGCCCCACCCTGCAGTCTCACCTCGCATCAAGTCTCCAGCCTCCAACCTCCAGCCTCCAGCCTCGCCTCAAGTCTCCAGCCTCCAACCTCGCCTTGCCTTGTCTCCAGCCTCCAGCCCCTAGCCTCACCTCGTCTCCAGCCTCCACCCTCCAGCCCCCAGCCTCACCTCATCTCCAGCCTCCACCCTCCAGCCTTGCCTCACCTCGCTCCAGCCTCCAGCGTTGCTTCAAGTATCCAACCTCCAGCCTCGCCTCATGTCCAGCCTCCACCCTCCAGCCTCGCCTCGCCTCGTCTCCGGCCTCCAGCTTCGCTTCGTCTCCAGCCTCCAGCCTCCAGCCTTGCCTCGCCTCAAGTCTCCAGCCTCCAGCTTCGCCTCAAGTCTCCAGCCTCCAGCCTCCAGCCTCCAGCTTCGCCTTAAGTCTCCTGCCTCCAGCCTCGCCTCGCCTCAAGTCTCCTGGCTCCAACCTCGCCTCGCCTCAAGTCTCTTGGCTCCAGCCTCGCCTTGCCTCATCTCCTGCCTCCAGCCTCACCTCGCCTTAAATCTCCAGCCTCCAGCCTTGCCTCGTCTCAAGTCTCCGGCCTCCAGCCTTGCCTCGATTCTCGTCTCCACCCTCCTGCCTCCAGCCTCGCCTCACCTCATCTCCTGCCTCCAGCCTTGCCTCGCCTCAAGTCTCCTGCCTCCAGCCTCACCTCACCTCAAGTCTCCAGCCTCCAGCCTCCAGCCTCACAAGTCTCCAGCCTCCAGCCTCGCCTCACCTCGTATCCAGCCTCCAGCCTCACCTGAAGTCTCCAGCCTCACGTGAAGTCTCCAGCCTCCAGCCTCACCTCAAGTCTCCAGCCTCCAGCTTCACCTCAAGTCTCCAGCCTCCACCCTCCAGCCTCACCTCAAGTCTCCAGCCAGCCTCCAGCCCCCAGCCTCAGCTCAAGTCTCCAGCCAGCCTCCAGCCCCCAGCCTCAGCTCATGTCTCCAGCCTCCACCCTCCAGTCTCCAGCCTCGCCTCAAGTCTCCAGCCCCACCCTCCAGTCTCACCTCGCCTCAAGTCTCCAGCCTCCACCCTCCAGCCTCCAGCCTCGACTCAAGTCTCCAGCCTCCAGCCTCCAGCCTAGCCTTGTCTCCAGCCTCCAGCCCCGAGCCTCAGCTCGTCTCCAGCCTTCAGCCTCACCTCAAGTCTCCAGCCTTCAGCCTCACCTCAAGTCTCCAGCCTCCAGCCTCGCTTCAAGTCTCCAACCTCCAGCCTCGCCTCAAGTCTCCATCCTCCAGCCTCCAGCCTCGCCTCGACTCCAACCTCCACCCTTCAGCCTCGCCTCGCCTCGTCTCCAGCCTCCAGCCTTGCCTAGAGTCTCCAGTCTCCAGCCTTGCCTCGCCTCAAGTCTCCAGCCTCCAGCCTTGCCTCGCCTCGTCTCCTGCCTCCAGCCTCACCTCGCCTCAAGTCTCCAGCCTCCAGCCTCCAGCCTCACCTGAAGTCTCCAGCCTCCAGCCTCACCTCAAGTCTCCAGCCTCACGTCAAGTCTCCAGCCTCCACCCTCCAGCCTCACCTCGCCTCAAGTCTCCAGCCTCCACCCTCCAGCCTCGCTTCAAGTCTGCAACCTCCAGCCTCGCCTCGTCTCCAGCCACCCTCCAGCCTCTCCTCGCCTCGTCTCCAGCCTCCAGCCTCGCTTCAAGTCTCCAGCCTCCAGCCTCGCCTCAAGTCTACCGTCTCGAGCCTCCAGCCTTGCCTCGCCTCAAGTCTCCAGCCTCCAGCCTTGCCTCGCCTCAAGTCTCCAGCCTCCAGCCTCCAGCCTCAAGTCTCCAACATCCAGCCTCCAGCCTCACCTCGTATCCAGCCTCCAGCCTCGCTTCAAGTCTCCAGCCTCCAGCCTCGCCTTAAATTTCCAGCCGCCAGCCTTCAGCCTCGCCTCAAGGCTCCAGCCTCCACCCTCCAGCCTCACCTCGCCTCAAGTCTCCAGCCTCCACCCTCCAGCCTCCAGCCTCACAAGTCTCCAGCCTCCAGCCTCGCCTCACCTCGTATCCAGCCTCCAGCCTCACCTGAAGTCTCCAACCTCCAGCCTCACCTCAAGTCTCCAGCCTCCTGCCTCGACTCAAGTCTCCAGCCTCCAGCCTCCAGCCTCGTCTCCAGCATCCAGCCTCCAGCCTCACCTCAAGTCTCCAGTCTCCAGCCTCGCTTCAAGTCTCCAGCCTTCACCCTCCAGCCTCACCTCACCTCAAGTCTTCAGCCTCCAGCCTCACCTTGCCTCAAGTCTCCAGCCTCCAGCCTCGCCTTGCCTCGTCTCCAGCCTCCAGCCCCCAGCCTCACCCCGTCTCTAACCTCCAGCTTCGCTTCATGTCTCCAGCCTCGCCTCAATTCTCCAGACTCCAGCCTCCAGCCTTGCCTCGTCTCCTGCCTCCAGCCTCCAGCCTCGCCTCGTCTCCTGCCTCCACCCTCCAGCCTCGCCTCATCTCCAGCCTCCAGTCTCGCATCAAGTTCCAGCCTTCAGCCTCACCTCGCGTCAAGTCTCCACACTCCAGCCTCCAGCCTCACCTCGCCTCAAGTCTCCTGCCTCCAGCCTCGCCTCACCTCAAGTCTCCACCCTCCAACCTCCAGCCTCCAGCCTCGCCTCAAGTCTCCAGCCTCCAACCTCGCCTTGCCTTGTCTCCAGCCTCCAGCCCCCAGCCTCACCTCGTCTCCAGCCTCCACCCTCCAGCCCCCAGCCTCACCTCATCTCCAGCCTCCACCCTCCAGCCTTGCCTCACCTCGTCTCCAGCCTCCAGCGTTGCTTCAAGTATCCAACCTCCAGCCTCGCCTCATGTCCAGCCTCCACCCTCCAGCCTCGCCTCGCCTCGTCTCCGGCCTCCAGCTTCGCTTCGTCTCCAGCCTCCAGCCTCCAGCCTTGCCTCGCCTCAAGTCTCCAGCCTCCAGCTTCGCCTCAAGTCTCCAGCCTCCAGCCTCCAGCCTCCAGTTTCGCCTTAAGTCTCCTGCCTCCAGCCTCGCCTCGCCTCAAGTCTCCTGGCTCCAACCTCGCCTCGCCTCAAGTCTCTTGGCTCCAGCCTCGCCTTGCCTCATCTCCTGCCTCCAGCCTCACCTCGCCTTAAATCTCCAGCCTCCAGCCTTGCCTCGTCTCAAGTCTCCGGCCTCCAGCCTTGCCTCGATTCTCGTCTCCACCCTCCTGCCTCCAGCCTCGCCTCACCTCATCTCCTGCCTCCAGCCTTGCCTCGCCTCAAGTCTCCTGCCTCCAGCCTCGCCTCACCTCAAGTCTCCAGCCTCCAGCCTGCAGCCTCACAAGTCTCCAGCCTCCAGCCTCGCCTCACCTGGTATCCAGCCTCCAGCCTCACCTGAAGTCTCCAGCCTCACGTGAAGTCTCCAGCCTCCAGCCTCACCTCAAGTCTCCAGCCTCCAGCTTCACCTCAAGTCTGCAGCCTCCACCCTCCAGCCTCACCTCAAGTCTCCAGCCAGCCTCCAGCCCCCAGCCTCAGCTCAAGTCTCCAGCCAGCCTCCAGCCCCCAGCCTCAGCTCATGTCTCCAGCCTCCACCCTCCAGTCTCCAGCCTCGCCTCAAGTCTCCAGCCCCACCCTCCAGTCTCACCTCGCCTCAAGTCTCCAGCCTCCACCCTCCAGCCTCCAGCCTCGACTCAAGTCTCCAGCCTCCAGCCTCCAGCCTAGCCTTGTCTCCAGCCTCCAGCCCCGAGCCTCAGCTCGTCTCCAGCCTTCAGCCTCACCTCAAGTCTCCAGCCTTCAGCCTCACCTCAAGTCTCCAGCCTCCAGCCTCGCTTCAAGTCTCCAACCTCCAGCCTCGCCTCAAGTCTCCATCCTCCAGCCTCCAGCCTCGCCTCGACTCCAACCTCCACCCTTCAGCCTCGCCTCGCCTTGTCTCCAGCCTCCAGCTTTGCCTCAAGTCTCCAGTCTCCAGCCTTGCCTCGCCTCAAGTCTCCAGCCTCCAGCCTTGCCTCGCCTCGAGTCTCCAGCCTCACCTGAAGTCTCCAGCCTCACGTGAAGTCTCCAGCCTCCAGCCTCTCCTCAAGTCTCCAGCCTCTAGCCTCGCCTCGTCTCCAGCCCCACCCTGCAGTCTCACCTCGCATCAAGTCTCCAGCCTCCAACCTCCAGCCTCCAGCCTCGCCTCAAGTCTCCAGCCTCCAACCTCGCCTTGCCTTGTCTCCAGCCTCCAGCCCCCAGCCTCACCTCGTCTCCAGCCTCCACCCTCCAGCCCCCAGCCTCACCTCATCTCCAGCCTCCACCCTCCAGCCTTGCCTCACCTCGTCTCCAGCCTCCAGCGTTGCTTCAAGTATCCAACCTCCAGCCTCGCCTCATGTCCAGCCTCCACCCTCCAGCCTCGCCTCGCCTCGTCTCCGGCCTCCAGCTTCGCTTCGTCTCCAGCCTCCAGCCTCCAGCCTTGCCTCGCCTCAAGTCTCCAGCCTCCAGCTTCGCCTCAAGTCTCCAGCCTCCAGCCTCCAGCCTCCAGCTTCGCCTTAAGTCTCCTGCCTCCAGCCTCGCCTCGCCTCAAGTCTCCTGGCTCCAACCTCGCCTCGCCTCAAGTCTCTTGGCTCCAGCCTCGCCTTGCCTCATCTCCTGCCTCCAGCCTCACCTCGCCTTAAATCTCCAGCCTCCAGCCTTGCCTCGTCTCAAGTCTCCGGCCTCCAGCCTTGCCTCGATTCTCGTCTCCACCCTCCTGCCTCCAGCCTCGCCTCACCTCATCTCCTGCCTCCAGCCTTGCCTCGCCTCAAGTCTCCTGCCTCCAGCCTCACCTCACCTCAAGTCTCCAGCCTCCAGCCTCCAGCCTCACAAGTCTCCAGCCTCCAGCCTCGCCTCACCTGGTATCCAGCCTCCAGCCTCACCTGAAATCTCCAGCCTCACGTGAAGTCTCCAGCCTCCAGCCTCACCTCAAGTCTCCAGCCTCCAGCTTCACCTCAAGTCTCCAGCCTCCACCCTCCAGCCTCACCTCAAGTCTCCAGCCAGCCTCCAGCCCCCAGCCTCAGCTCAAGTCTCCAGCCAGCCTCCAGCCCCCAGCCTCAGCTCATGTCTCCAGCCTCCACCCTCCAGTCTCCAGCCTCGCCTCAAGTCTCCAGCCCCACCCTCCAGTCTCACCTCGCCTCAAGTCTCCAGCCTCCACCCTCCAGCCTCCAGCCTCGACTCAAGTCTCCAGCCTCCAGCCTCCAGCCTAGCCTTGTCTCCAGCCTCCAGCCCCGAGCCTCAGCTCGTCTCCAGCCTTCAGCCTCACCTCAAGTCTCCAGCCTTCAGCCTCACCTCAAGTCTCCAGCCTCCAGCCTCGCTTCAAGTCTCCAACCTCCAGCCTCGCCTCAAGTCTCCATCCTCCAGCCTCCAGCCTCGCCTCGACTCCAACCTCCACCCTTCAGCCTCGCCTCGCCTCGTCTCCAGCCTCCAGCCTTGCCTAGAGTCTCCAGTCTCCAGCCTTGCCTCGCCTCAAGTCTCCAGCCTCCAGCCTTGCCTCGCCTTGAGTCTCCAGCCTCGCCTCGCCTCGTCTCCTGCCTCCAGCCTCACCTCGCCTCAAGTCTCCAGCCTCCAGCCTCCAGCCTCAGCTGAAGTCTCCAGCCTCCAGCCTCACCTCAAGTCTCCAGCCTCCAGCCTCACCTCGCCTCAAGTCTCCAGCCTCCACCCTCCAGCCTCGCTTCAAGTCTGCAACCTCCAGCCTCGCCTCGTCTCCAGCCACCCTCCAGCCTCTCCTCGCCTCGTCTCCAGCCTCCAGCCTTGCTTCAAGTCTCCAGCCTCCTGCCTCGCCTCAAGTCTCCCGTCTCGAGCCTCCAGCCTTGCCTCGCCTCAAGTCTCCAGCCTCCAGCCTTGCCTCGCCTCAAGTCTCCAGCCTCCAGCCTCCAGCCTCAAGTCTCCAACATCCAGCCTCCAGCCTCACCTCGTCTCCAGCCTCCAGCCTCGCTTCAAGTCTCCAGCCTCCAGCCTCGCCTTAAATTTCCAGCCGCCAGCCTTCAGCCTCGCCTCACGGCTCCAGCCTCCACCCTCCAGCCTCACCTCGCCTCAAGTCTCCAGCCTCCACCCTCCAGCCTCCAGCCTCACAAGTCTCCATCCTCCAGCCTCGCCTCACCTCGTATCCAGCCTCCAGCCTCACCTGAAGTCTCCAACCTCCAGCCTCACCTCAAGTCTCCAGCCTCCTGCCTCGACTCAAGTCTCCAGCCTCCAGCCTCCAGCCTCGTCTCCAGCATCCAGCCTCCAGCCTCACCTCAAGTCTCCAGTCTCCAGCCTCGCTTCAAGTCTCCAGCCTCCACCCTCCAGCCTCACCTCACCTCAAGTCTTCAGCCTCCAGCCTCACCTTGCCTCGTCTCCAGCCTCCAGCCCCCAGCCTCACCCCGTCTCTAACCTCCAGCTTCGCTTCATGTCTCCAGCCTCGCCTCAATTCTCCAGACTCCAGCCTCCAGCCTTGCCTCGTCTCCTGCCTCCAGCCTCCAGCCTCGCCTCGTCTCCTGCCTCCACCCTCCAGCCTCGCCTCATCTCCAGCCTCCAGTCTCGCATCAAGTTCCAGCCTTCAGCCTCACCTCGCGTCAAGTCTCCACACTCCAGCCTCCAGCCTCACCTCGCCTCAAGTCTCCTGCCTCCAGCCTCACCTTGCCTCAAGTCTCCTGCCTCCAGCCTCACCTCAAGTCTCCACCCTCCAGCCTCCAGCCTCGCCTCATCTCCAGCCTCCAGCTTTGCCTCGCCTCAAGTCTCCAGCCTCCAGCCTTGCCTCGCCTCGAGTCTCCAGCCTCCAGCCTTGCCTCGCCTCGAGTCTCCAGCCTCCAGCCTTGCCTCGCCTCGAGTCTCCAGCCTCCAGCCTCACCTCGCCTCAAGTGTCCTGCCTCCAGCCTCACCTCGCCTCAAGTCTCCAGCCTCCAGCCTCCAGCCTCACCTGAAGTCTCCAGCCTCCAGCCTCTCCTCAAGTCTCCAGCCTCCAGCCTCACCTCAAGTCTGCAGCCTCCACCCTCCAGCCTCGCCTCGCCTCAAGTCTCCTGGCTCCAGCCTCGCCTCGCCTCAAGTCTCCTGGCTCCAGCCTCGCCTTGCCTCATCTCCTGCCTCCAGCCTCACCTCGCCTCAAGTCTCCTGCCTCCAGCCTTGCCTCACCTCAAGCCTCCAGCCTCAGCTTGCCTTAAATCTCCAGCCTCCAGCCTTGCCTCGCCTCAAGTCTCCGGCCTCCAGCCTTGCCTCGATTCTCGTCTCCAGCCTCCTGCCTCCAGCCTTGCCTCGCCTCAAGTCTCCTGCCTCCAGCCTCGCCTGAAGTCTCCAACCTCCAGCCTCACCTCAAGTCTCCAACCTCCAGCCTCACCTCAAGTCTCCAGCCTCCTGCCTCGCTTCAAGTCTCCAGCCTCCAGCCTCGCCTCAAGTCTCCATCCTCCAGCCTCCAGCTTCCAGCCTCGTCTCCAGCATCCAGCCTCCAGCCTCACCTCAAGTCTCCAGCCTCCAGCCTCGCTTCAAGTCTGCAGCCACCAGCCTCCAGCCTCGACTCAAGTTTCCAGCCTCCACCCTCCAGCCTCACCTCACCTCAAGTTTCCAGCCTCCACCCTCCAGCCTCCAGCCTCGCCTAAAGTCTCCTGCCTCCAGCCTCACCTTGCCTCAAGTCTCCAGTTCCAGCCTCGCCTTGCCTCGTCTCCAGCCTCCAGCCCCCAGCCTCACCCCGTCTCCAGCCTCCAGCCTTGCCTCGTCTCATCTCCAGCCTCCAGTCTCGCATCAAGTTCCAGCCTTCAGCCTCACCTCGCCTCAAGTCTCCTGCCTCCAGCCTCACCTCGCCTCAAGTCTCCAGCCTCCAGCCTTGCCTCGCCTCAAGTCTCCTGCCTCCAGCCTCACCTCACCTCAAGTCTCCACCCTCCAGCCTCCAGCCTCGCCTCGCCTCAAGCCTCCACCCTCCAGCCTCCAGTCTCGCCTGAAGGCTCCTGCCTCCAGCCTCGCCTTAAATCTCCAGCCTCCAGTCTTGCCTCAAGTCTCCAGCCTCACCTCACCTTAAATCTCCAGCCTCCAGCCTCACATTGCCTCAAGTCTCCAGCCTCCAGCCTCCAGCCTCAAGTCTCCAGCCTCCAGCCTCGCTTCGATTCTCGTCTCCAGCCTCCAGCCTCGCCTCACCTCGTCTCCTGCCTCCAGCCTCGCCTTGCCTAAAGTCTTCTGCCTCCAGCCTTGCCTCGCCTCAAGTCTTCTGCTTCCAGCCTTGCCTCGCCTCAAGTCTCCAGTCTCCAGCCTCCAGCCTCAAGTCTCCAGCCTCCAGCCTCACCTCGCCTCGTCTCCAGCCTCCAGCGTCCAGCCTCACCTGGTCTCCAGCCTCCAGCCTCACCTCAAATCTCCAACCTCCAGCCTCGCTTCAAGTCTGCAGCCTCCAGCCTCGCCTCAAGTCTCCAGCCTCCAGCCTCGCCTCAAGTCTCCAGCCTCCAGCCTCCAGCCTCGTCTCCTACATCCAACCTCCAGCCTCTCCTCAAGTCTCCAGCCTCCAGCCTCGCTTCGTCTCCAGCCTCCAGCCCTGCCTCAAGTCTCCAGCCTCCACCCTCCAGCCTCACCTCGCCTCAAGACTCCAGCCTCCACCCTCCAACCTCCAGCCTCACCTCGCCTCGTCTCCAGCCTCCAGCCCCCAGCCTCACCTCGTCTCCAGCCTTCAGCCTCACCTCAAGTCTCCAGCCTCCAGCCACGCTTCAAGTCTCCAACCTCCAGGCTCACCTCGACTCCAACCTCCACCCTTCAGCCTCGCCTCGCCTCGTCTCCAGCCTCCAGCCTTGCCTCAAGTCTCCAGTCTCCAGCCTTGCCTCGCCTCAAGTCTCCAGCCTCCAGCCTCGCCTCACCTCAAGTCTCCTGCCTCCAGCCTCGCCTTACCTCGTCTCCAGCCTCCAGCCTCTAGCCTCACAAGTCTCCAGCCTCCAGCCTCGCCTCGCCTCGTCTCCAGCCTCCAGCCTCCAGCCTCACCTGAAGTCTCCAGCCTCCAGCCTCACCTCAAGTCTCCAGCATCCAGCCTCACTTCAAGTCTCCAGCCTCCAGCCTCGTCTCCAGCATCCAGCCTCCAGCCTCACCTCAAGTCTCACCTCATGTCTCCAGCCTCCAGCCTCGCTTCAAGTCTCCAGCCTCCAGCCTCGCCTCAAGTCTCCAGCCTCCACACTCCAGCCTCTCCTCAAGACTCCAGCCTCCATCCTCCAGCCTCGCCTCGCCTCATCTCCAGTCTCCAGCCCCCGGCCTCACCTCAAGTCTCCAGCCCCCAGCATCACCTTAAGTCTCCAACCTCCAGCCTCACCTCAAGTCTCCAGCCTCCAGCCTCACCTCAAGTCTCCAGCCTCCAGCCTCGCTTCAAGTCTCCAACCTCCAGCATCGTCTCAAGTCTCCAGCCTCCAGCCTCGCCTCATCTCCAGCCGCCAGCCTCCAGCCTCGCCTCAAATCTCCAGCCTCCACCCTCCAGCCTCACCTTGCCTCAAGTCTCCAGCCTCCAGCCTCGCCTCAGGTCTCCAGCCTCCAGCCTCCAGCCTCGCCTTGCCTCGTCTCCAGCCTCCAGCCCCCAGCCTCACCTCGTCTCCAGCCTTCAGCCTCACCTCAAGTCTCCAGCCTCCAGCCTCACTTCGTCTCCAACCTCCACCCTCCAGCCTCGCCTCGCCTCATCTCCAGCCTCCAGCCTCGCCTCAAGTCTCCGGCCTCCAGCTTCCAGCCTCAAGCCTCCTGCCTCCAGCCTCGCCTCGCCCTGTCTCCTGCCTCCAGCCTCGCCTCGCCTTAAGTCTCCTGCCTACAGCCTCGCCTTGCCTCAAGTCTCCTGCTTCCAGCCTCGCCTCACCTCAAGTCTCCAGCCTCCAGCGTCGCCTCAAGTCTCCAACCTCCAGCCTCAAGTCTCCAGCCTCCAGCCTCGCTTCAGGTCTCCAGCCTCCAGCCTCGCCTCACCTCCAGCCGCCAGCCTCCAGCCTCGCATCAAATCTCCAGCCTCCACCCTCCAGCCTCACCTTGCCTCAAGACTCCAGCCTCCACCCTCCAGCCTCACCTTGCCTCAAGTCTCCAGCCTCCAGCCTCGCTTCAAGTCTGCAGCCACCAGCCTCCAGCCTCGACTCAAGTTTCCAGCCTCCACCCTCCAGCCTCACCTCACCTCAAGTTTCCAGCCTCCACCCTCCAGCCTCCAGCCTCGCCTAAAGTCTCCTGCCTCCAGCCTCACCTTGCCTCAAGTCTCCAGTTCCAGCCTCGCCTTGCCTCGTCTCCAGCCTCCAGCCCCCAGCCTCACCCCGTCTCCAGCCTCCAGCCTTGCCTCGTCACATCTCCAGCCTCCAGTCTCGCATCAAGTTCCAGCCTTCAGCCTCACCTCGCCTCAAGTCTCCTGCCTCCAGCCTCACCTCGCCTCAAGTCTCCAGCCTCCAGCCTTGCCTCGCCTCAAGTCTCCTGCCTCCAGCCTCACCTCACCTCAAGTCTCCACCCTCCAGCCTCCAGCCTCGCCTCGCCTCAAGTCTCCACCCTCCAGCCTCCAGTCTCGCCTGAAGGCTCCTGCCTCCAGCCTCGCCTTAAATCTCCAGCCTCCAGTCTTGCCTCAAGTCTCCAGCCTCACCTCACCTTAAATCTCCAGCCTCCAGCCTCACATTGCCTCAAGTCTCCAGCCTCCAGCCTCCAGCCTCAAGTCTCCAGCCTCCAGCCTCGCTTCGATTCTCGTCTCCAGCCTCCAGCCTCGCCTCACCTCGTCTCCTGCCTCCAGCCTCGCCTTGCCTCAAGTCTTCTGCCTCCAGCCTTGCCTCGCCTCAAGTCTTCTGCCTCCAGCCTTGCCTCGCCTCAAGTCTCCAGTCTCCAGCCTCCAGCCTCAAGTCTCCAGCCTCCAGCCTCACCTCGCCTCGTCTCCAGCCTCCAGCGTCCAGCCTCACCTGGTCTCCAGCCTCCAGCCTCACCTCAAATCTCCAACCTCCAGCCTCGCTTCAAGTCTGCAGCCTCCAGCCTCGCCTCAAGTCTCCAGCCTCCAGCCTCGCCTCAAGTCTCCAGCCTCCAGCCTCCAGCCTCGTCTCCTGCATCCAACCTCCAGCCTCTCCTCAAGTCTCCAGCCTCCAGCCTCGCTTCGTCTCCAGCCTCCAGCCCTGCCTCAAGTCTCCAGCCTCCACCCTCCAGCCTCACCTCGCCTCAAGTCTCCAGCCTCCACCCTCCAACCTCCAGCCTCGACTCAATTCTCCAGCCTCCAGCCTCCAGCCTCACCTCGCCTCGTCTCCAGCCTCCAGCCCCCAGCCTCACCTCGTCTCCAGCCTTCAGCCTCACCTCAAGTCTCCAGCCTCCAGCCACGCTTCAAGTCTCCAACCTCCAGGCTCGCCTCGACTCCAACCTCCACCCTTCAGCCTCGCCTCGCCTCGTCTCCAGCCTCCAGCCTTGCCTCAAGTCTCCAGTCTCCAGCCTTGCCTCGCCTCAAGTCTCCAGCCTCCAGCCTCGCCTCACCTCAAGTCTCCTGCCTCCAGCCTCGCCTTACCTCGTCTCCAGCCTCCAGCCTCACAAGTCTCCAGCCTCCAGCCTCGCCTCGCCTCGTCTCCAGCCTCCAGCCTCCAGCCTCACCTGAAGTCTCCAGCCTCCAGCCTCACCTCAAGTCTCCAGCATCCAGCCTCACTTCAAGTCTCCAGCCTCCAGCCTCGTCTCCAGCATCCAGCCTCCAGCCTCACCTCAAGTCTCACCTCATGTCTCCAGCCTCCAGCCTCGCTTCAAGTCTCCAGCCTCCAGCCTCGCCTCAAGTCTCCAGCCTCCACACTCCAGCCTCTCCTCAAGACTCCAGCCTCCATCCTCCAGCCTCGCCTCGCCTCATCTCCAGTCTCCAGCCCCCGGCCTCACCTCAAGTCTCCAGCCCCCAGCATCACCTTAAGTCTCCAACCTCCAGCCTCACCTCAAGTCTCCAGCCTCCAGCCTCACCTCAAGTCTCCAGCCTCCAGCCTCGCTTCAAGTCTCCAACCTCCAGCCTCGTCTCAAGTCTCCAGCCTCCAGCCTCGCCTCACCTCCAGCCGCCAGCCTCCAGCCTCGTCTCAAATCTCCAGCCTCCACCCTCCAGCCTCACCTTGCCTCAAGTCTCCAGCCTCCAGCCTCGCCTCAGGTCTCCAGCCTCCAGCCTCCAGCCTCGCCTTGCCTCGTCTCCAGCCTCCAGCCCCCAGCCTCACCTCGTCTCCAGCCTTCAGCCTCACCTCAAGTCTCCAGCCTCCAGCCTCACTTCGTCTCCAACCTCCACCCTCCAGCCTCGCCTCGCCTCATCTCCAGCCTCCAGCCTCGCCTCAAGTCTCCGGCCTCCAGCCTCCAGCCTCAAGCCTCCTGCCTCCAGCCTCGCCTCGCCCTGTCTCCTGCCTCCAGCCTCGCCTCGCCTCAAGTCTCCTGCCTACAGCCTCGCCTTGCCTCAAGACTCCTGCCTCCAGCCTCGCCTCACCTCAAGTCTCCAGCCTCCAGCGTCGCCTCAAGTCTCCAACCTCCAGCCTCAAGTCTCCAGCCTCCAGCCTCGCTTCAGGTCTCCAGCCTCCAGCCTCGCCTCGCCTCAAGTCTCCATCCTCCAGCCTCAAGTCTCCAGCCTCCAGCCTTGCTTCGTCTCCAGCCTCCAGCCTCACCTCACCTCAAGTCTTCAGCCTCCAGCCTCACCTTGCCTCAAGTCTCCAACCTCCAGCCTCGCCTTGCCTCGTCTCCAGCCTCCAGCCCCCAGCCTCACCCCGTCTCTAGCCTCCAGCTTCGCTTCATGTCTCCAGCCTCGCCTCAATTCTCCAGACTCCAGCCTCCAGCCTTGCCTCGTCTCCTGCCTCCAGCCTCCAGCCTCGCCTCGTCTCCTGCCTCCACCCTCCAGCCTCCAGTCTCGCTGCAAGTTCCAGCCTTCAGCCTCACCTCGCGTCAAGTCTCCACACTCCAGCCTCCAGCCTCACCTCGCCTCAAGTCTCCTGCCTCCAGCCTCGCCTCACCTCAAGTCTCCACCCTCCAGCCTCCAGCCTCGCCTCGCCTCAAGTCTCCACCCTCCAGCCTCCAGTCTCGCCTGAAGTCTCCTGCCTCCAGCCTCGCCTTAAATCTCCAGCCTCCAGTCTTGCCTCAAGTCTCCAGCCTCACCTCACCTTAAATCTCCAGCCTCCAGCCTCACATTGCCTCAAGTCTCCAGCCTCCAGCCTCCAGCCTCAAATCTCCAGCCTCCAGCCTCGCTTCGATTCTCATCTCCAGCCTCCAGCCTCCAGCCTCGCCTCACCTCGTCTCCTGCCTCCAGCCTCGCCTTGCCTCAAGTCTTCTGCCTCCAGCCTTGCCTCGCCTCAAGTCTCCAGCTTCCAGCCTCAAGTCTCCAGCCTCCAGCCTCACCTCGCCTCGTCTCCAGCCTCCAGCGTCCAGCCTCACCTGGTCTCCAGCCTCCAGCCTCACCTCAAATCTCCAACCTCCAGCCTCGCTTCAAGTCTGCAGCCTCCAGCCTCGCCTCACCTCCAGCCGCCAGCCTCCAGCCTCGTCTCAAATCTCCAGCCTCCACCCTCCAGCCTCACCTTGCCTCAAGTCTCCAGCCTCCAGCCTCACCTGGTCTCCAGACTCCAGCCTCACCTCAAATCTCCAACCTCCAGCCTCGCTTCAAGTCTGCAGCCTCCAGCCTCGCCTCAAGTCTCCAGCCTCCAGCCTCGCCTCAAGTCTCCAGCCTCCAGCCTCCAGCCTCCAGCCTCGTCTCCTGCATCCAACCTCCAGCCTCTCCTCAAGTCTCCAGCCTCCAGCCTCGCTTCAAGTCTCCAGCCTCCAGCCTCGCCTCAAGTCTCCAGCCTCCACCCTCCAGCCTCACCTCGCCTCAAGTCTCCAGCCTCCACCCTCCAACCTCCAGCCTCGACTCAATTCTCCAGCCTCCAGCCTCCAGCCTCGCCTCGCCTCGTCTCCAGCCTCCAGCCCCCAGTCTCACCTCGTCTCCAGCCTTCAGCCTCACCTCAAGTCTCCAGCCTCCAGCCACGCTTCAAGTCTCCAACCTCCAGGCGCGCCTCGAATCCAACCTCCACCCTTCAGCCTCGCCTCGCCTCGTCTCCAGCCTCCAGCCTTGCCTCAAGTCTCCAGTCTCCAGCCTTGCCTCGCCTCAAGTCTCCAGCCTCCAGCCTCGCCTCACCTCAATTCTCCTGCCTCCAGCCTCGCCTTGCCTCGTCTCCAGCCTCCAGCCTCTAGCCTCACAAGTCTCCAGCCTCCAGCCTCGCCTCGCCTCGTCTCCAGCCTCCAGCCTCCAGCCTCACCTCAAGTCTCCAGCATCCAGCCTCACTTCAAGTCTCCAGCCTCCAGCCTCGTCTCCAGCATCCAGCCTCCAGCCTCACCTCAAGTCTCACCTCATGTCTCCAGCCTCCAGCCTCGCTTCAAGTCTCCAGCCTCCAGCCTTGCCTCAAGTCTCCAGCCTCCACACTCCAGCCTCTCCTCAAGACTCCAGCCTCCATCCTCCAGCCTTGCCTCGCCTCATCTCCAGTCTCCAGTCCCCGGCCTCACATCAAGTCTCCAGCCCCCAGCATCACCTTAAGTCTCCAACCTCCAGCCTCACCTCAAGTCTCCAGCCTCCAGCCTCACCTCAAGTCTCCAGCCTCCAGCCTCGCTTCAAGTCTCCAACTTCCAGCCTTGTCTCAAGTCTCCAACCTCCAGCCTCCAGCCTCGCCTCGCCTCCAGCCGCCAGCCTCCAGCCTCGCCTCAAATCTCCAGCCTCCACCCTCCAGCCTCACCTTGCCTCAAGTCTCCAGCCTCCAGCCTCGCTTCAAGTCTGCAGCCACCAGCCTCCAGCCTCGACTCAAGTTTCCAGCCTCCACCCTCCAGCCTCACCTCACCTCAAGTTTCCAGCCTCCACCCTCCAGCCTCCAGCCTCGCCTAAAGTCTCCTGCCTCCAGCCTCATTTTGCCTCAAGTCTCCAGTTCCAGCCTCGCCTTGCCTCGTCTCCAGCCTCCAGCCTCTAGCCTCACAAGTCTCCAGCCTCCAGCCTCGCCTCGCCTCGTCTCCAGCCTCCAGCCTCCAGCCTCACCTGAAGTCTCCAGCCTCCAGCCTCACCTCAAGTCTCCAGCATCCAGCCTCACTTCAAGTCTCCAGCCTCCAGCCTCGTCTCCAGCATCCAGCCTCCAGCCTCACCTCAAGTCTCACCTCATGTCTCCAGCCTCCAGCCTCGCTTCAAGTCTCCAGCCTCCAGCCTCGCCTCAAGTCTCCAGCCTCCACACTCCAGCCTCTCCTCAAGACTCCAGCCTCCATCCTCCAGCCTCGCCTTGCCTCATCTCCAGTCTCCAGCCCCCGGCCTCACCTCAAGTCTCCAGCCCCCAGCATCACCTTAAGTCTCCAACCTCCAGCCTCACCTCAAGTCTCCAGCCTCCAGCCTCACCTCAAGTCTCCAGCCTCCAGCCTCGCTTCAAGTCTCCAACCTCCAGCCTCGTCTCAAGTCTCCAGCCTCCAGCCTCCAGCCTCGCCTCGCCTCCAGCCGCCAGCCTCCAGCCTCGCCTCAAATCTCCAGCCTCCACCCTCCAGCCTCACCTTGCCTCAAGTCTCCAGCCTCCAGCCTCGCCTCAGGTCTCCAGCCTCCAGCCTCCAGCCTCGCCTTGCCTCGTCTCCAGCCTCCAGCCCCCAGCCTCACCTCGTCTCCAGCCTTCAGCCTCACCTCAAGTCTCCAGCCTCCAGCCTCACTTCGTCTCCAACCTCCACCCTCCAGCCTCGCCTCGCCTCATCTCCAGCCTCCAGCCTCGCCTCAAGTCTCTGGCCTCCAGCCTCCAGCCTCAAGCCTCCTGCCTCCAGACTCGCCTCGCCCTGTCTCCTGCCTCCAGCCTCGCCTCGCCTCAAGTCTCCTGCCTACAGCCTCGCCTTGCCTCAAGTCTCCTGCCTCCAGCCTCGCCTCGCCTCAAGTCTCCAGCATCCAGCCTCACTTCAAGTCTCCAGCCTCCAGCCTCGTCTCCAGCATCCAGCCTCCAACCTCACCTCAAGTCTCACCTCATGTCTCCAGCCTCCAGCCTCGCTTCAAGTCTCCAGCCTCCAGCCTTGCCTCAAGTCTCCAGCCTCCACACTCCAGCCTCTCCTCAAGACCCCAGCCTCCATCCTCCAGCCTTGCCTCGCCTCATCTCCAGTCTCCAGTCCCCGGCTTCACCTCAAGTCTCCAGCCCCCAGCATCACCTTAAGTCTCCAACCTCCAGCCTCACCTCAAGTCTCCAGCCTCCAGCCTCACCTCAAGTCTCCAGCCTCCAGCCTCGCTTCAAGTCTCCAACCTCCAGCCTCGTCTCAAGTCTCCAGCCTCTAGCCTCGCCTCCAGCCGCCAGCCTCCAGCCTCGCCTCAAATCTCCAGCCTCCACCCTCCAGCCTCACCTTGCCTCAAGTCTCCAGCCTCCAGCCTCGCCTCAGGTCTCCAGCCTCCAGCCTCCAGCCTCGCCTTGCCTCGTCTCCAGCCTCCAGCCCCCAGCCTCACCTCGTCTCCAGCCTTCAGCCTCACCTCAAGTCTCCAGCCTCCAGCCTCACTTCGTCTCCAACCTCCACCCTCCAGCCTCGCCTCGCCTCATCTCCAGCCTCCAGCCTCGCCTCAAGTCTCTGGCCTCCAGCCTCCAGCCTCAAGCCTCCTGCCTCCAGACTCGCCTCGCCCTGTCTCCTGCCTCCAGCCTCGCCTCGCCTCAAGTCTCCTGCCTACAGCCTCGCCTTGCCTCAAGTCTCCTGCCTCCAGCCTCGCCTCGCCTCAAGTCTCCAGCCTCCAGCGTCGCCTCAAGTCTCCAACCTCCAGCCTCCAGCCTCAAGTCTCCAGCATCCAGCCTCGCTTCAGGTCTCCAGCCTCCAGCCTCGTTTCGTCTCCAGCCTCCAGCCTCATCTCGCCTCAAGTCTCCAGCCTCCAGCCTCCACCCTCCAGCCTCCAGCCTCCAGCCTCGCTTTGCCTCGTCTCCTTCTTCCAGCCTCGCCTCGCCTCAAGTCTCCAGCCTCCAGCCTTGCTTCATCTCCAGCCTCCAGCCTCAAGTCTCCATCCTCTAGCCTCGCCTCGCCTCCAGCCTCCAGCCTCCAGCCTCACCTCAAGTCTCCAGCCTCCAGCCTCGCCTCGACTCCAACCTCCACC
The DNA here is from genome assembly GCF_963921235.1 of Mobula hypostoma. Classification (NCBI taxonomy): domain Eukaryota; kingdom Metazoa; phylum Chordata; class Chondrichthyes; order Myliobatiformes; family Myliobatidae; genus Mobula; species Mobula hypostoma. Next base: position 20,149,371 of record NC_086103.1, on the reverse strand, counting down.
CTTCAGGCTCGCCTCGCCTCGACTCCAACCTCCACCCTCCAGCCTCGCATCGCCTCAAGTCTCCAGCCTCCAGCCTCGCCTCGCCTCAAGTCTCCAGCCTCCAGCCTCACAAGTCTCCAGCCTCCAGCCTCACCTGAAGTCTCCAGCCTCCAGCCTCACCTCAAGTCTCCAGCCTCCAGCCTCACCTCAAGTCTCCAGCCTCCACATTCCAGCCTCACCTCGCCTCAAGTCTCCAGCCTCCACCCTCCAGCCTCGCCTCAAGTCTCTAGCCAGCCTCCAGCCCCCAGCCTCACCTCAAGTCTCCAGCCTCTAGCCTCGCCTCAAGTCTCCAGCCCCACCCTCCAGTCTCACCTCGCCTCAAGTCTCCAGCCTCCACCCTCCAGCCTCCAGCCTCGCCTGGCCTTGTCTCCAGCCTCCAGCCCCCAGCCTCCACCCTCCAGCCTCACCTCACCTCGTCTCCAGCCTCCAGCCTCGCCTCAAGTCTCCGGCCTCCAGCCTCCAGCCTCAAGCCTCCTGCCTCCAGCCTCGCCTCGCCCTGTCTCCTGCCTCCAGCCTCGCCTCGCCTCAAGTCTCCTGCCTCCAGCCTCGCCTCACCTCAAGTCTCCAGCCTCCAGCGTCGCCTCAAGTCTCCAACCTCCAGCCTCAAGTCTCCAGCCTCCAGCCTCGCTTCAGGTCTCCAGCCTCCAGCCTCGCCTCGTCTCCAGCCTCCAGCCTCATCTCGCCTCAAGTCTCCAGCCTCCAGCCTCCACCCTCCAGCCTCCAGCCTCCAGCCTCGCCTCGCCTGAAGTCTCCAGCCTCCAGCCTTGCTTCGTCTCCAGCCTCCAGCCTCACCTCACCTCGTCTTCAGCCTCCAGCCTCACCTTGCCTCAAGTCTCCAACCTCCAGCCTCGCCTTGCCTCGTCTCCAGCCTCCAGCCCCCAGCCTCACCCCGTCTCTAGCCTCCAGCTTCGCTTCATGTCTCCAGCCTCGCCTCAATTCTCCAGACTCCAGCCTCCAGCCTTGCCTCGTCTCCTGCCTCCAGCCTCGCCTCGTCTCCTGCCTCCACCCTCCAGCCTCGCCTCATCTCCAGCCTCCAGTCTCGCATCAAGTTCCAGCCTTCAGCCTCACCTCGCGTCAAGTCTCCACACTCCAGCCTCCAGCCTCACCTCGCCTCAAGTCTCCTGCCTCCAGCCTCGCCTCACCTCAAGTCTCCACCCTCCAGCCTCCAGCCTCGCCTCGCCTCAAGTCTCCACCCTCCAGCCTCCAGTCTCGCCTGAAGTCTCCTGCCTCCAGCCTCGCCTTAAATCTCCAGCATCCAGTCTTGCCTCAAGTCTCCAGCCTCACCTCACCTTAAATCTCCAGCCTCCAGCCTCACATTGCCTCAAGTCTCCAGCCTCCAGCCTCCAGCCTCAAATCTCCAGCCTCCAGCCTCGCTTCGATTCTCATCTCCAGCCTCCAGCCTCCAGCCTCGCCTCACCTCGTCTCCTGCCTCCAGCCTCGCCTTGCCTCAAGTCTTCTGCCTCCAGCCTTGCCTCACCTCAAGTCTCCAGCCTCCAGCCTCAAGTCTCCAGCCTCCAGCCTCACCTCGCCTCGTCTCCAGCCTCCAGCGTCCAGCCTCACCTGGTCTCCAGCCTCCAGCCTCACCTCAAATCTCCAACCTCCAGCCTCGCTTCAAGTCTGCAGCCTCCAGCCTCGCCTCAAGTCTCCAGCCTCCAGCCTCCAGCCTCCAGCCTCGTATCCTGCATCCAACCTCCAGCCTCTCCTCAAGTCTCCAGCCTCCAGCCTCGCTTCAAGTCTCCAGCCTCCAGCCTCGCCTCAAGTCTCCAGCCTCACCTCGCCTCAAATCTCCAGCCTCCACCCTCCAACCTCCAGCCTCGACTCAATTCTCCAGCCACCAGCCTCCAGCCTCGCCTCGCCTCGTCTCCAGCCTCCAGCCCCCAGTCTCACCTCGTCTCCAGCCTTCAGCCTCACCTCAAGTCTCCAGCCTCCAGCCACGCTTCAAGTCTCCAACCTCCAGGCTCGCCTCGACTCCAACCTCCACCCTTCAGCCTCGCCTCGCCTCGTCTCCAGCCTCCAGCCTTGCCTCAAGTCTCCAGTCTCCAGCCTTGCCTCGCCTCAAGTCTCCAGCCTCCAGCCTCGCCTCACCTCAATTCTCCTGCCTCCAGCCTCGCCTTGCCTCGTCTCCAGCCTCCAGCCTCGCGCGTCTCAAGTCTCCAGCCTCCAGCCTCGCCTCACCTCGTCTCCAGCCTCCAGCCTCCAGCCTCACCTCAAGTCTCCAGCATCCAGCCTCACTTCAAGTCTCCAGCCTCCAGCCTCGTCTCCAGCATCCAGCCTCCAGCCTCACCTCAAGTCTCACCTCATGTCTCCAGCCTCCAGCCTCGCTTCAAGTCTCCAGCCTCCAGCCTTGCCTCAAGTCTCCAGCCTCTCCTCAAGACTCCAGCCTCCATCCTCCAGCCTTGCCTCGCCTCATCTCCAGTCTCCAGTCCCCGGCTTCACCTCAAGTCTCCAGCCCCCAGCATCACCTTAAGTCTCTAACCTCCAGCCTCACCTCAAGTCTCCAGCCTCCAGCCTCACCTCAAGTCTCCAGCCTCCAGCCTCGCTTCAAGTCTCCAACCTCCAGCCTCGTCTCAAGTCTCCAGCCTCCAACCTCGCCTCGCCTCCAGCCGCCAGCCTCCAGCCTCGCCTCAAATCTCCAGCCTCCACCCTCCAGCCTCACCTTGCCTCAAGTCTCCAGCCTCCAGCCTCGCCTCAGGTCTCCAGCCTCCAGCCTCCAGCCTCGCCTTGCCTCGTCTCCAGCCTCCAGCCCCCAGCCTCACCTCGTCTCCAGCCTTCAGCCTCACCTCAAGTCTCCAGCCTCCAGCCTCACTTCGTCTCCAACCTCCACCCTCCAGCCTCGCCTCGCCTCATCTCCAGCCTCCAGCCTCGCCTCAAGTCTCTGGCCTCCAGCCTCCAGCCTCAAGCCTCCTGCCTCCAGACTCGCCTCGCCCTGTCTCCTGCCTCCAGCCTCGCCTCGCCTCAAGTCTCCTGCCTACAGCCTCGCCTTGCCTCAAGTCTCCTGCCTCCAGCCTCGCCTCGCCTCAAGTCTCCAGCATCCAGCCTCACTTCAAGTCTCCAGCCTCCAGCCTCGTCTCCAGCATCCAGCCTCCAGCCTCACCTCAAGTCTCACCTCATGTCTCCAGCCTCCAGCCTCGCTTCAATTCTCCAGCCTCCAGCCTTGCCTCAAGTCTCCAGCCTCCACACTCCAGCCTCTCCTCAAGACTCCAGCCTCCATCCTCCAGCCTTGCCTCGCCTCATCTCCAGTCTCCAGTCCCCGGCCTCACATCAAGTCTCCAGCCCCCAGCATCACCTTAAGTCTCCAACCTCCAGCCTCACCTCAAGTCTCCAGCCTCCAGCCTCACCTCAAGTCTCCAGCCTCCAGCCTCGCTTCAAGTCTCCAACCTCCAGCCTCGTCTCAATTCTCCAGCCTCCAGCCTCCAGCCTCGCTTCAAGTCTCCAACTTCCAGCCTTGTCTCAAGTCTCCAACCTCCAGCCTCCAGCCTCGCCTCGCCTCCAGCCGCCAGCCTCCAGCCTCGCCTCAAATCTCCAGCCTCCACCCTCCAGCCTCACCTTGCCTCAAGTCTCCAGCCTCCAGCCTCGCTTCAAGTCTGCAGCCACCAGCCTCCAGCCTCGACTCAAGTTTCCAGCCTCCACCCTCCAGCCTCACCTCACCTCAAGTTTCCAGCCTCCACCCTCCAGCCTCCAGCCTCGCCTAAAGTCTCCTGCCTCCAGCCTCATTTTGCCTCAAGTCTCCAGTTCCAGCCTCGCCTTGCCTCGTCTCCAGCCTCCAGCCTCTAGCCTCACAAGTCTCCAGCCTCCAGCCTCGCCTCGCCTCGTCTCCAGCCTCCAGCCTCCAGCCTCACCTGAAGTCTCCAGCCTCCAGCCTCACCTCAAGTCTCCAGCATCCAGCCTCACTTCAAGTCTCCAGCCTCCAGCCTCGTCTCCAGCATCCAGCCTCCAGCCTCACCTCAAGTCTCACCTCATGTCTCCAGCCTCCAGCCTCGCTTCAAGTCTCCAGCCTCCAGCCTCGCCTCAAGTCTCCAGCCTCCACACTCCAGCCTCTCCTCAAGACTCCAGCCTCCATCCTCCAGCCTCGCCTTGCCTCATCTCCAGTCTCCAGCCCCCGGCCTCACCTCAAGTCTCCAGCCCCCAGCATCACCTTAAGTCTCCAACCTCCAGCCTCACCTCAAGTCTCCAGCCTCCAGCCTCACCTCAAGTCTCCAGCCTCCAGCCTCGCTTCAAGTCTCCAACCTCCAGCCTCGTCTCAAGTCTCCAGCCTCCAGCCTCCAGCCTCGCCTCGCCTCCAGCCGCCAGCCTCCAGCCTCGCCTCAAATCTCCAGCCTCCACCCTCCAGCCTCACCTTGCCTCAAGTCTCCAGCCTCCAGCCTCGCCTCAGGTCTCCAGCCTCCAGCCTCCAGCCTCGCCTTGCCTCGTCTCCAGCCTCCAGCCCCCAGCCTCACCTCGTCTCCAGCCTTCAGCCTCACCTCAAGTCTCCAGCCTCCAGCCTCACTTCGTCTCCAACCTCCACCCTCCAGCCTCGCCTCGCCTCATCTCCAGCCTCCAGCCTCGCCTCAAGTCTCTGGCCTCCAGCCTCCAGCCTCAAGCCTCCTGCCTCCAGACTCGCCTCGCCCTGTCTCCTGCCTCCAGCCTCGCCTCGCCTCAAGTCTCCTGCCTACAGCCTCGCCTTGCCTCAAGTCTCCTGCCTCCAGCCTCGCCTCGCCTCAAGTCTCCAGCATCCAGCCTCACTTCAAGTCTCCAGCCTCCAGCCTCGTCTCCAGCATCCAGCCTCCAACCTCACCTCAAGTCTCACCTCATGTCTCCAGCCTCCAGCCTCGCTTCAAGTCTCCAGCCTCCAGCCTAGCCTCAAGTCTCCAGCCTCTCCTCAAGACTCCAGCCTCCATCCTCCAGCCTTGCCTCGCCTCATCTCCAGTCTCCAGTCCCCGGCTTCACCTCAAGTCTCCAGCCCCCAGCATCACCTTAAGTCTCTAACCTCCAGCCTCACCTCAAGTCTCCAGCCTCCAGCCTCACCTCAAGTCTCCAGCCTCCAGCCTCGCTTCAAGTCTCCAACCTCCAGCCTCGTCTCAAGTCTCCAGCCTCCAACCTCGCCTCGCCTCCAGCCGCCAGCCTCCAGCCTCGCCTCAAATCTCCAGCCTCCACCCTCCAGCCTCACCTTGCCTCAAGTCTCCAGCCTCCAGCCTCGCCTCAGGTCTCCAGCCTCCAGCCTCCAGCCTCGCCTTGCCTCGTCTCCAGCCTCCAGCCCCCAGCCTCACCTCGTCTCCAGCCTTCAGCCTCACCTCAAGTCTCCAGCCTCCAGCCTCACTTCGTCTCCAACCTCCACCCTCCAGCCTCGCCTCGCCTCATCTCCAGCCTCCAGCCTCGCCTCAAGTCTCTGGCCTCCAGCCTCCAGCCTCAAGCCTCCTGCCTCCAGACTCGCCTCGCCCTGTCTCCTTCTTCCAGCCTCGCCTCGCCTCAAGTCTCCAGCCTCCAGCCTTGCTTCATCTCCAGCCTCCAGCCTCAAGTCTCCATCCTCTAGCCTCGCCTCGCCTCCAGCCTCCAGCCTCCAGCCTCACCTCAAGTCTCCAGCCTCCAGCCTCGCCTCGACTCCAACCTCCACCCTTCAGGCTCGCCTCGCCTCGACTCCAGCCTCCACCCTCCAGCCTCACCTTGCCTCAAGTCTCCAGCCTCCAGCCTCGCTTCAAGTCTGCAGCCACCAGCCTCCAGCCTCGACTCAAGTTTCCAGCCTCCACCCTCCAGCCTCACCTCACCTCAAGTTTCCAGCCTCCACCCTCCAGCCTCCAGCCTCGCCTAAAGTCTCCTGCCTCCAGCCTCATTTTGCCTCAAGTCTCCAGTTCCAGCCTCGCCTTGCCTCGTCTCCAGCCTCCAGCCTCTAGCCTCACAAGTCTCCAGCCTCCAGCCTCGCCTCGCCTCGTCTCCAGCCTCCAGCCTCCAGCCTCCACCTGAAGTCTCCAGCCTCCAGCCTCACCTCAAGTCTCCAGCATCCAGCCTCACTTCAAGTCTCCAGCCTCCAGCCTCGTCTCCAGCATCCAGCCTCCAGCCTCACCTCAAGTCTCACCTCATGTCTCCAGCCTCCAGCCTCGCTTCAAGTCTCCAGCCTCCAGCCTCGCCTCAAGTCTCCAGCCTCCACACTCCAGCCTCTCCTCAAGACTCCAGCCTCCATCCTCCAGCCTCGCCTTGCCTCATCTCCAGTCTCCAGCCCCCGGCCTCACCTCAAGTCTCCAGCCCCCAGCATCACCTTAAGTCTCCAACCTCCAGCCTCACCTCAAGTCTCCAGCCTCCAGCCTCACCTCAAGTCTCCAGCCTCCAGCCTCGCTTCAAGTCTCCAACCTCCAGCCTCGTCTCAAGTCTCCAGCCTCCAGCCTCCAGCCTCGCCTCGCCTCCAGCCGCCAGCCTCCAGCCTCGCCTCAAATCTCCAGCCTCCACCCTCCAGCCTCACCTTGCCTCAAGTCTCCAGCCTCCAGCCTCGCCTCAGGTCTCCAGCCTCCAGCCTCCAGCCTCGCCTTGCCTCGTCTCCAGCCTCCAGCCCCCAGCCTCACCTCGTCTCCAGCCTTCAGCCTCACCTCAAGTCTCCAGCCTCCAGCCTCACTTCGTCTCCAACCTCCACCCTCCAGCCTCGCCTCGCCTCATCTCCAGCCTCCAGCCTCGCCTCAAGTCTCTGGCCTCCAGCCTCCAGCCTCAAGCCTCCTGCCTCCAGACTCGCCTCGCCCTGTCTCCTGCCTCCAGCCTCGCCTCGCCTCAAGTCTCCTGCCTACAGCCTCGCCTTGCCTCAAGTCTCCTGCCTCCAGCCTCGCCTCGCCTCAAGTCTCCAGCATCCAGCCTCACTTCAAGTCTCCAGCCTCCAGCCTCGTCTCCAGCATCCAGCCTCCAACCTCACCTCAAGTCTCACCTCATGTCTCCAGCCTCCAGCCTCGCTTCAAGTCTCCAGCCTCCAGCCTTGCCTCAAGTCTCCAGCCTCTCCTCAAGACTCCAGCCTCCATCCTCCAGCCTTGCCTCGCCTCATCTCCAGTCTCCAGTCCCCGGCTTCACCTCAAGTCTCCAGCCCCCAGCATCACCTTAAGTCTCTAACCTCCAGCCTCACCTCAAGTCTCCAGCCTCCAGCCTCACCTCAAGTCTCCAGCCTCCAGCCTCGCTTCAAGTCTCCAACCTCCAGCCTCGTCTCAAGTCTCCAGCCTCCAGCCTCGCCTCGCCTCCAGCCGCCAGCCTCCAGCCTCGCCTCAAATCTCCAGCCTCCACCCTCCAGCCTCACCTTGCCTCAAGTCTCCAGCCTCCAGCCTCGCCTCAGGTCTCCAGCCTCCAGCCTCCAGCCTCGCCTTGCCTCGTCTCCAGCCTCCAGCCCCCAGCCTCACCTCGTCTCCAGCCTTCAGCCTCACCTCAAGTCTCCAGCCTCCAGCCTCACTTCGTCTCCAACCTCCACCCTCCAGCCTCGCCTCGCCTCATCTCCAGCCTCCAGCCTCGCCTCAAGTCTCTGGCCTCCAGCCTCCAGCCTCAAGCCTCCTGCCTCCAGACTCGCCTCGCCCTGTCTCCTTCTTCCAGCCTCGCCTCGCCTCAAGTCTCCAGCCTCCAGCCTTGCTTCATCTCCAGCCTCCAGCCTCAAGTCTCCATCCTCTAGCCTCGCCTCGCCTCCAGCCTCCAGCCTCCAGCCTCACCTCAAGTCTCCAGCCTCCAGCCTCGCCTCGACTCCAACCTCCACCCTTCAGGCTCGCCTCGCCTCGACTCCAACCTCCAGTCTCCAGCTCCAGCCTTGCCTCACCTCAAGTCTGCAGCCTCCAGCCTCGCATCGCCTCATGTCTCCAGCCTCGCATCGCCTCAAGTCTCCAGCCTCCAGCCTCGCCTCGCCTCAAGTCTCCAGCCTCCAGCCTCACAAGTCTCCAGCCTCCAGCCTCACCTGAAGTCTCCAGCCTCCAGCCTCACCTCAAGTCTCCAGCCTCCAGCCTCACCTCAAGTCTCCAGCCTCCACATTCCAGCCTCACCTCGCCTCAAGTCTCCAGCCTCCACCCTCCAGCCTCGCCTCAAGTCTCTAGCCAGCCTCCAGCCCCCAGCCTCACCTCAAGTCTCCAGCCTCTAGCCTCGCCTCAAGTCTCCAGCCCCACCCTCCAGTCTCACCTCGCCTCAAGTCTCCAGCCTCCACCCTCCAGCCTCCAGCCTCGCCTGGCCTTGTCTCCAGCCTCCAGCCCCCAGCCTCCACCCTCCAGCCTCACCTCACCTCGTCTCCAGCCTCCAGCCTCGCCTCAAGTCTCCGGCCTCCAGCCTCCAGCCTCAAGCCTCCTGCCTCCAGCCTCGCCTCGCCCTGTCTCCTGCCTCCAGCCTCGCCTCGCCTCAAGTCTCCTGCCTCCAGCCTCGCCTCACCTCAAGTCTCCAGCCTCCAGCGTCGCCTCAAGTCTCCAACCTCCAGCCTCAAGTCTCCAGCCTCCAGCCTCGCTTCAGGTCTCCAGCCTCCAGCCTCGCCTCGTCTCCAGCCTCCAGCCTCATCTCGCCTCAAGTCTCCAGCCTCCAGCCTCCACCCTCCAGCCTCCAGCCTCCAGCCTCGCCTCGCCTGAAGTCTCCAGCCTCCAGCCTTGCTTCGTCTCCAGCCTCCAGCCTCACCTCACCTCGTCTTCAGCCTCCAGCCTCACCTTGCCTCAAGTCTCCAACCTCCAGCCTCGCCTTGCCTCGTCTCCAGCCTCCAGCCCCCAGCCTCACCCCGTCTCTAGCCTCCAGCTTCGCTTCATGTCTCCAGCCTCGCCTCAATTCTCCAGACTCCAGCCTCCAGCCTTGCCTCGTCTCCTGCCTCCAGCCTCGCCTCGTCTCCTGCCTCCACCCTCCAGCCTCGCCTCATCTCCAGCCTCCAGTCTCGCATCAAGTTCCAGCCTTCAGCCTCACCTCGCGTCAAGTCTCCACACTCCAGCCTCCAGCCTCACCTCGCCTCAAGTCTCCTGCCTCCAGCCTCGCCTCACCTCAAGTCTCCACCCTCCAGCCTCCAGCCTCGCCTCGCCTCAAGTCTCCACCCTCCAGCCTCCAGTCTCGCCTGAAGTCTCCTGCCTCCAGCCTCGCCTTAAATCTCCAGCATCCAGTCTTGCCTCAAGTCTCCAGCCTCACCTCACCTTAAATCTCCAGCCTCCAGCCTCACATTGCCTCAAGTCTCCAGCCTCCAGCCTCCAGCCTCAAATCTCCAGCCTCCAGCCTCGCTTCGATTCTCATCTCCAGCCTCCAGCCTCCAGCCTCGCCTCACCTCGTCTCCTGCCTCCAGCCTCGCCTTGCCTCAAGTCTTCTGCCTCCAGCCTTGCCTCACCTCAAGTCTCCAGCCTCCAGCCTCAAGTCTCCAGCCTCCAGCCTCACCTCGCCTCGTCTCCAGCCTCCAGCGTCCAGCCTCACCTGGTCTCCAGCCTCCAGCCTCACCTCAAATCTCCAACCTCCAGCCTCGCTTCAAGTCTGCAGCCTCCAGCCTCGCCTCAAGTCTCCAGCCTCCAGCCTCCAGCCTCCAGCCTCGTATCCTGCATCCAACCTCCAGCCTCTCCTCAAGTCTCCAGCCTCCAGCCTCGCTTCAAGTCTCCAGCCTCCAGCCTCGCCTCAAGTCTCCAGCCTCCACCCTCCAGCCTCACCTCGCCTCAAATCTCCAGCCTCCACCCTCCAACCTCCAGCCTCGACTCAATTCTCCAGCCACCAGCCTCCAGCCTCGCCTCGCCTCGTCTCCAGCCTCCAGCCCCCAGTCTCACCTCGTCTCCAGCCTTCAGCCTCACCTCAAGTCTCCAGCCTCCAGCCACGCTTCAAGTCTCCAACCTCCAGGCTCGCCTCGACTCCAACCTCCACCCTTCAGCCTCGCCTCGCCTCGTCTCCAGCCTCCAGCCTTGCCTCAAGTCTCCAGTCTCCAGCCTTGCCTCGCCTCAAGTCTCCAGCCTCCAGCCTCGCCTCACCTCAATTCTCCTGCCTCCAGCCTCGCCTTGCCTCGTCTCCAGCCTCCAGCCTCTAGCCTCACAAGTCTCCAGCCTCCAGCCTCGCCTCACCTCGTCTCCAGCCTCCAGCCTCCAGCCTCACCTCAAGTCTCCAGCATCCAGCCTCACTTCAAGTCTCCAGCCTCCAGCCTCGTCTCCAGCATCCAGCCTCCAGCCTCACCTCAAGTCTCACCTCATGTCTCCAGCCTCCAGCCTCGCTTCAAGTCTCCAGCCTCCAGCCTTGCCTCAAGTCTCCAGCCTCTCCTCAAGACTCCAGCCTCCATCCTCCAGCCTTGCCTCGCCTCATCTCCAGTCTCCAGTCCCCGGCTTCACCTCAAGTCTCCAGCCCCCAGCATCACCTTAAGTCTCTAACCTCCAGCCTCACCTCAAGTCTCCAGCCTCCAGCCTCACCTCAAGTCTCCAGCCTCCAGCCTCGCTTCAAGTCTCCAACCTCCAGCCTCGTCTCAAGTCTCCAGCCTCCAGCCTCGCCTCGCCTCCAGCCGCCAGCCTCCAGCCTCGCCTCAAATCTCCAGCCTCCACCCTCCAGCCTCACCTTGCCTCAAGTCTCCAGCCTCCAGCCTCGCCTCAGGTCTCCAGCCTCCAGCCTCCAGCCTCGCCTTGCCTCGTCTCCAGCCTCCAGCCCCCCGCCTCACCTCGTCTCCAGCCTTCAGCCTCACCTCAAGTCTCCAGCCTCCAGCCTCACTTCGTCTCCAACCTCCACCCTCCAGCCTCGCCTCGCCTCATCTCCAGCCTCCAGCCTCGCCTCAAGTCTCTGGCCTCCAGCCTCCAGCCTCAAGCCTCCTGCCTCCAGACTCGCCTCGCCCTGTCTCCTGCCTCCAGCCTCGCCTCGCCTCAAGTCTCCTGCCTACAGCCTCGCCTTGCCTCAAGTCTCCTGCCTCCAGCCTCGCCTCGCCTCAAGTCTCCAGCATCCAGCCTCACTTCAAGTCTCCAGCCTCCAGCCTCGTCTCCAGCATCCAGCCTCCAGCCTCACCTCAAGTCTCACCTCATGTCTCCAGCCTCCAGCCTCGCTTCAATTCTCCAGCCTCCAGCCTTGCCTCAAGTCTCCAGCCTCCACACTCCAGCCTCTCCTCAAGACTCCAGCCTCCATCCTCCAGCCTTGCCTCGCCTCATCTCCAGTCTCCAGTCCCCGGCCTCACCTCAAGTCTCCAGCCCCCAGCATCACCTTAAGTCTCCAACCTCCAGCCTCACCTCAAGTCTCCAGCCTCCAGCCTCACTTCAAGTCTCCAGCCTCCAGCCTCGCTTCAAGTCTCCAACCTCCAGCCTCGTCTCAAGTCTCCAGCCTCCAGCCTCCAGCCTCGCCTCGCCTCCAGCCGCCAGCCTCCAGCCTCGCCTCAAATCTCCAGCCTCCACCCTCCAGCCTCAACTTGCCTCAAGTCTCCAGCCTCCAGCCTCGCCTCAGGTCTCCAGCCTCCAGCCTCCAGCCTCGCCTTGCCTCGTCTCCAGCCTGCAGCCCCCAGCCTCACCTCGTCTCCAGCCTTCAGCCTCACCTCAAGTCTCCAGCCTCCAGCCTCAATTCGTCTCCAACCTCCACCCTCCAGCCTCGCCTCATCTCCAGCCTCCAGCCTCGCCTCAAGTCTCTGGCCTCCAGCCTCCAGCCTCAAGCCTCCTGCCTCCAGACTCGCCTCGCCCTGTCTCCTGCCTCCAGCCTCGCCTCGCCTCAAGTCTCCTGCCTACAGCCTCGCCTTGCCTCAAGTCTCCTGCCTTCAGCCTCGCCTCGCCTCAAGTCTCCAGCCTCCAGCGTCGCCTCAAGTCTCCAACCTCCAGCCTCCAGCCTCAAGTCTCCAGCATCCAGCCTCGCTTCAGGTCTCCAGCCTCCAGCCTCGCCTCGTCTCCAGCTTCCAGCCTCATCTCGCCTCAAGTCTCCAGCCTCCAGCCTCCACCCTCCAGCCTCCAGCCTCGCTTTGCCTCGTCTCCTTCTTCCAGCCTCGCCTCGCCTCAAGTCTCCAGCCTCCAGCCTCAAGTCTCCAGCCTCCAGCCTTGCTTCATCTCCAGCCTCCAGCCTCACCTCGCCTCAAGTCTCCATCCTCTAGCCTCGCCTCGCCTCCAGCCTCCAGCCTCCAGCCTCACCTCAAGTCTCCAGCCTCCAGCCTCGCCTCGACTTCAACCTCCACCCTTCAGGCTCGCCTCGCCTCGTCTCCAGCCTCCAGCCTTGCCTCAAGTCTCCAGTCTCCAGCCTTGCCTCGCCTCAAGTCTCCAGCCTCCAGCCTCGCATCGCCTCAAGTCTCCAGCCTCCAGCCTCGCCTCGCCTCAAGTCTCCAGCCTCCAGCCTCTAGCCTCAGAAGTCTCCAGCCTCCAGCCTCACCTGAAGTCTCCAGCCTCCAGCCTCACCTCAAGTCTCCAGCCTCCAGCCTCACCTCAAGTCTCCAGCCTCCACATTCCAGCCTCACCTCGCCTCAAGTCTCCAGCCTCCACCCTCCAGCCTCGCCTCAAGTCTCTAGCCAGCCTCCAGCCCCCAGCCTCACCTCAAGTCTCCAGCCTCTAGCCTCGCCTCAAGTCTCCAGCCCCACCCTCCAGTCTCACCTCGCCTCAAGTCTCCAGCCTCCACCCTCCAGCCTCCAGCCTCGCCTGGCCTTGTCTCCAGCCTCCAGCCCCCAGCCTCACCTCGTCTCCAGCCTCCACCCTCCAGCCTCACCTCACCTCGTCTCCAGCCTCCAGCGTCACTTCAAGTCTCCAACCTCCAGCCTCCAGCCTCGCCTCGCCTCATCTCCAGCATCCAGCCTCGCCTCAAGTCTCCGGCCTCCAGCCTCCAGCCTCAAGCCTCCTGCCTCCAGCCTCACCTCGCCTCAAGTCCCCAGCCTCCAGCTTTGTCTCAAGTCTCCACCCTCCAGCCTCCAGCCTCGCCTCGCCTCAAGTCTCCTGCCTCCAGCCTCGCCACGCCTCAAGTCTCCTGGCTCCAGCCTCGCCTCGCCTCAAGTCTCCTGGCTCCAGCCTCGCCTTGCCTCGTCTCCTGCCTCCAGCCTCACCTCGCCTCAAGTCTCCTGCCTCCAGCCTTGCCTCACCTCAAGTCTCCAGCCTCCAGCCTCCACCCTCCAGCCTCCAGCCTCCAGCCTCGCCTCGCCTCAAGTCTCCGGCCTCCAGCCTTGCCTCGATTCTCGTCTCCAGCCTCCTGCCTCCAGCCTCGCCTCACCTCATCTCCTGCCTCCAGCCTTGCCTCGCCTCAAGTCTCCTGCCTCCAGCCTCGCCTGAAGTCTCCAACCTCCAGCCTCACCGCAAGTCTCCAGCCTCCTGCCTCGCTTCAAGTCTCCAGCCTCCAGCCTCGCCTCAAGTCTCCATCCTCCAGCCTCCAGCTTCCAGCCTCGTCTCCAGCATCCAGCCTCCAGCCTCACCTCAGTCTCCAGCCTCCAGCCTCGCTTCAAGGCTCCAGCCAGCCTCGCCAAGTTTCCAGCCTCCACCCTCCAGCCTCACCTCACCTCGTCTCCAGCCTCCACCCTCCAGCCTCCAGCCTCGCCTAAAGTCTCCTGCCTCCAGCTTCACCTTGCCTCGTCTCCAGCCTCCAGCCCCCAGCCTCACCCCGTCTCCAGCCTCCAGCCTTGCCTCGTCTCCTGCCTCCAGCCTCCAGCCTCGCCTCAAGTCTCCTGCCTCCAGCCTCGCCTCAGCTCAAGTCTCCAGCCTCCAGCTTCCAGCCTCCACTCTTGCCTGAAGTCTCCAGCCTCCAGCCTCCAGCATCAAATCTCCAGCCTCCAGCCTCGCTTCGATTCTCATCTCCTTGCTTCAAGTCTTCTGCCTCCAGCCTTGCCTCGCCTCAAGTCTCCAGCCTCCAGCCTCACCTCGCCTCGTCTCCAGCCTCCAGCGTCCAGCCTCACCTGGTCTCCAGCCTCCAGCCTCACCTCAAATCTCCAACCTCCAGCCTCGCTTCAAGTCTGCAGCCTCCAGCCTCGCCTCAAGTCTCCAGCCTCGCCTCAAGTCTCCAGCCTCCAGCCTCCAGCCTCCAGCCTCGTCTCCTGCATCCAACCTCCAGCCTCTCCTCAAGTCTCCAGCCTCCAGCCTCGCCTCAAGTCTCCAGCCTCCACCCTCCAGCCTCACCTCGCCTCAAGTCTCCAGCCTCCACCCTCCAACCTCCAGCCTCGACTCAATTCTCCAGCCTCCAGCCTCGCCTCGCCTCGTCTCCAGCCTCCAGCCCCCAGTCTCACCTCGTCTCCAGCCTTCAGCCTCACCTCAAGTCTCCAGCCTCCAGCCACGCTTCAAGTCTCCAACCTCCAGGCTCGCCTCGACTCCAACCTCCACCCTTCAGCCTCGCCTCGCCTCGTCTCCAGCCTCCAGCCTTGCCTCAAGTCTCCAGTCTCCAGCCTTGCCTCGCCTCAAGTCTCCAGCCTCCAGCCTCGCCTCACCTCAATTCTCCTGCCTCCAGCCTCGCCTTGCCTCGTCTCCAGCCTCCAGCCTCTAGCCTCACAAGTCTCCAGCCTCCAGCCTCGCCTCGCCTCGTCTCCAGCCTCCAGCCTCCAGCCTCACCTCTAGTCTCCAGCATCCAGCCTCACTTCAAGTCTCCAGCCTCCAGCCTCGTCTCCAGCATCCAGCCTCCAGCCTCACCTCAAGTCTCACCTCATGTCTCCAGCCTCCAGCCTCGCTTCAAGTCTCCAGCCTCCAGCCTTGCCTCAAGTCTCCAGCCTCCACACTCCAGCCTCTCCTCAAGACTCCAGCCTCCATCCTCCAGCCTTGCCTCGCCTCATCTCCAGTCTCCAGTCCCCGGCCTCACCTCAAGTCTCCAGCCCCCAGCATCACCGTAAGTCTCCAACCTCCAGCCTCACCTCAAGTCTCCAGCCTCCAGCCTCACCTCAAGTCTCCAGCCTCCAGCCTCGTCTCAAGTCTCCAGCCTCCAGCCTCGCCTCGCCTCCAGCCGCCAGCCTCCAGCCTCGCCTCAAATCTCCAGCCTCCACCCTCCAGCCTCACCTTGCCTCAAGTCTCCAGCCTCCAGCCTCGCCTCAGGTCTCCAGCCTCCAGCCTCCAGCCTCGCCTTGCCTCGTCTCCAGCCTCCAGCCCCCAGCCGCATCTCGTCTCCAGCCTTCAGCCTCACCTCAAGTCTCCAGCCTCCAGCCTCACTTCGTCTCCAACCTCCACCCTCCAGCCTCGCCTCGCCTCATCTCCAGCCTCCAGCCTCGCCTCAAGTCTCTGGCCTCCAGCCTCCAGCCTCAAGCCTCCTGCCTCCAGAGTCGCCTCGCCCTGTCTCCTGCCTCCAGCCTCGCCTCGCCTCAAGTCTCCTGCCTACAGCCTCGCCTTGCCTCAAGTCTCCTGCCTCCAGCCTCGCCTCGCCTCAAGTCTCCAGCATCCAGCCTCACTTCAAGTCTCCAGCCTCCAGCCTCGTCTCCAGCATCCAGCCTCCAGCCTCACCTCAAGTCTCACCTCATCTCTCCAGCCTCCAGCCTCGCTTCAAGTCTCCAGCCTCCAGCCTTGCCTCAAGTCTCCAGCCTCCACACTCCAGCCTCTCCTCAAGACTCCAGCCTCCATCCTCCAGCCTTGCCTCGCCTCATCTCCAGTCTCCAGTCCCCGGCCTCACCTCGTCTCCAGCCCCCAGCCTCACCTCAAGTCTCCAACCTCCAGCCTCACCTCAAGTCTCCAGCCTCCAGCCTCACTTCAAGTCTCCAGCCTCCAGCCTCGCTTCAAGTCTCCAACCTCCAGCCTCGTCTCAAGTCTCCAGCCTCCAGCCTCCAGCCTCGCCTCGCCTCCAGCCGCCAGCCTCCAGCCTCGCCTCAAATCTCCAGTCTCCACCCTCCAGCCTCACCTTGCCTCAAGTCTCCAGCCTCCAGCCTCGCCTCAGGTCTCCAGCCTCCAGCCTCCAGCCTCGCCTTGCCTCGTCTCCAGCCTCCATCCCCCAGCCTCACCTCATCTCCAGCCTTCAGCCTCACCTCAAGTCTCCAGCCTCCAGCCTCACTTCGTCTCCAACCTCCACCCTCCAGCCTCGCCTCGCCTCATCTCCAGCCTCCAGCCTCGCCTCAAGTCTCTGGCCTCCAGCCTCCAGCCTCAAGCCTCCTGCCTCCAGACTCGCCTCGCCCTGTCTCCTGCCTCCAGCCTCGCCTCGCCTCAAGTCTCCTGCCTACAGCCTCGCCTTGCCTCAAGTCTCCTGCCTCCAGCCTCGCCTCGCCTCAAGTCTCCAGCCTCCAGCGTCGCCTCAAGTCTCCAACCTCCAGCCTCCAGCCTCAAGTCTCCAGCATCCAGCCTCGCTTCAGGTCTCCAGCCTCCAGCCTCGCCTCGTCTCCAGCCTCCAGCCTCATCTCGCCTCAAGTCTCCAGCCTCCAGCCTCCAGCCTCGCTTTGCCTCGTCTCCTTCTTCCAGCCTCGCCTCGCCTCAAGTCTCCAGCCTCCAGCCTCAAGTCTCCAGCCTCCAGCCTTGCTTCGTCTCCAGCCTCCAGCCTCACCTCGCCTCAAGTCTCCATCCTCTAGCCTCGCCTCGCCTCCAGCCTCCAGCCTCCAGCCTCACCTCAAGTCTCCAGCCTCCAGCCTCGCCTCGACTCCAACCTCCACCCTTCAGGCTCGCCTCGCCTCATCTCCAGCCTCCAGCCTTGCCTCAAGTCTCCAGTCTCCAGCCTTGCCTCACCTCAAGTCTGCAGCCTCCAGCCTCGCATCGCCTCATGTCTCCAGCCTCCAGCCTCGCCTCAAGTCTCCTGCCTCCAGCCTCACCTCGCCTCAAGTCTCCAGCCTCCAGCCTCTAGCCTCACAAGTCTCCAGCCTCCAGCCTCACCTGAAGTCTCCAGCCTCCAGCCTCACCTCAAGTCTCCAGCCTCACCTCAAGTCTCCAGCCTCCACATTCCAGCCTCACCTCGCCTCAAGTCTCCAGCCTCCACCCTCCAGCCTCGCCTCAAGTCTCTAGCCAGCCTCCAGCCCCCAGCCTCACCTGAAGTCTCCAGCCTCCAGCCTCACCTCAAGTCTCCAGCCTCCACATTCCAGCCTCACCTCGCCTCAAGTCTCCAGCCTCCACCCTCCAGCCTCGCCTCAAGTCTCTAGCCAGCCTCCAGCCCCCAGCCTCACCTCAAGTCTCCAGCCTCTAGCCTCGCCTCAAGTCTCCAGCCCCACCCTCCAGTCTCACCTCGCCTCAAGTCTCCAGCCTCCACCCTCCAGCCTCCAGCCTCGCCTGGCCTTGTCTCCAGCCTCCAGCCCCCAGCCTCACCTCGTCTCCAGCCTCCACCCTCCAGCCTCACCTCACATCGTCTCCAGCCTCCAGCGTCACTTCAAGTCTCCAACCTCCAGCCTCGCCTCGTGTCCAGCCTCCACCCTCCAGCCTCACCTCGCCTCATCTCTGGCCTCCAGCCTCGCTTCAAGTCTCCAGTCTCCAGCCTCACCTCGCCTCAAGTCCCCAGCCTCCAGCTTTGTCTCAAGTCTCCACCCTCCAGCCTCCAGCCTCGCCTCGCCTCAAGTCTCCTGCCTCCAGCCTCGCCACGCCTCAAGTCTCCTGGCTCCAGCCTCGCCTCGCCTCAAGTCTCCTGGCTCCAGCCTCGCCTTGCCTCGTCTCCTGCCTCCAGCCTCACCTCGCCTCAAGTCTCCTGCCTCCAGCCTTGCCTCACCTCAAGTCTCCAGCCTCAGCTTGCCTTAAATCTCCAGCCTCCAGCCTTGCCTCGCCTCAAGTCTCCGGCCTCCAGCCTTGCCTCGATTCTCGTCTCCAGCCTCCTGCCTCCAGCCTCGCCTCACCTCATCTCCTGCCTCCAGCCTTGCCTCGCCTCAAGTCTCCTGCCTCCAGCCTCGCCTGAAGTCTCCAACCTCCAGCCTCACCGCAAGTCTCCAGCCTCCTGCCTCGCTTCAAGTCTCCAGCCTCCAGCCTCGCCTCAAGTCTCCATCCTCCAGCCTCCAGCTTCCAGCCTCGTCTCCAGCATCCAGCCTCCAGCCTCACCTCAAGTCTCCAGCCTCCAGCCTCGCTTCAAGGCTCCAGCCACCAGCCTCCAGCCTCGCCAAGTTTCCAGCCTCCACCCTCCAGCCTCACCTCACCTCGTCTCCAGCCTCCACCCTCCAGCCTCCAGCCTCGCCTAAAGTCTCCTGCCTCCAGCTTCACCTTGCCTCGTCTCCAGCCTCCAGCCCCCAGCCTCACCCCGTCTCCAGCCTCCAGCCTTGCCTCGTCTCCTGCCTCCAGCCTCCAGCCTCGCCTCAAGTCTCCTGCCTCCAGCCTCGCCTCAGCTCAAGTCTCCAGCCTCCAGCTTCCAGCCTCCAGTCTTGCCTGAAGTCTCCTGCCTCCAGCCTCGCCTTAAATCTCCAGCCTCCAGCCTCGCCTTGCCTCAAGTCTCCAGCCTCACCTCACCTTAAATCTCCAGCCTCCAGCCTCACATTGCCTCAAGTCTCCAGCCTCCAGCCTCAAGTCTCCAGCCTCCAGCCTCGCTTTGATTCTCGTCTCCAGCCTCCTGCCTCCAGCCTCGCCTC
This sequence comes from Mobula hypostoma, assembly GCF_963921235.1. Taxonomy (NCBI): domain Eukaryota; kingdom Metazoa; phylum Chordata; class Chondrichthyes; order Myliobatiformes; family Myliobatidae; genus Mobula; species Mobula hypostoma. Next base: position 20,131,073 of record NC_086103.1, on the reverse strand, counting down.
ACCTCGTCTCCTGCCTCCAGCCTCGCCTTGCCTCAAGTCTTCTGCCTCCAGCCTTGCCTCACCTCAAGTCTCCAGCCTCCAGCCTCAAGTCTCCAGCCTCCAGCCTCACCTCGCCTCGTCTCCAGCCTCCAGCCTCCAGCCTCACATGGTCTCCAGCCTCCAGTCTCACCTCAAATCTCCAACCTCCAGCCTCACCTCAAGTCTCCAGCCTCCAGCCTCGCCTCAAGTCTCCAGCCTCCAACCTCCAGCCTCGTCTCCAGCATCCAACCTCCAGCCTCACCTCAAGACTCCAGCCTCCAGCCTCGCTTCAAGTCTCCAGCCTCCAGCCTCGCCTCAATTCTCCAGCCTCCACCCTCCAGCCTCACCTCGCCTCAAGTCTCCAGCCTCCAGCCTTGCCTTGCCTCGCCTCCAGCCTCACCTCAAGTCTCCAGCCTCCACCCTCCAGCCTCACCTCGCCTCAAGTCTCCAGCCTCCACCCTCCAGCCTCCAGCCTCGACTCAAGTCTCCAGCCTCCAGCCTCCAGCCTCCAGCCTAGCCTCGTCTCCAGCCTCCAGCCCCAAGCCTCACCTCGTCTCCAGCCTTCAATCTCACCTCAAGTCTCCAGCCTTCAGCCTCACCTCAAGTCTCCAGCTTCCAGCCTCGCTTCAAGTCTCCAACCTCCAGCCTCGCCTCAAGTCTCCATCCTCCAGCCTCCAGCCTCGCGTCGACTCCAACCTCCACCCTTCAGCCTCGCCTCGCCTCGTCTCCAGCCTCCAGCCTTGCCTCGTCTCCAGTCTCCAGCTTTGCCTCGCCTCAAGTCTCCAGCCTCCAGCCTTGCCTCGCCTCAAGTCTCCAGCCTCCAGCCTCGCCTCGCCTCAAGTCTCCTGCCTCCAGTCTCACCTCGCCTCAAGTCTCCAACCTCCAGCCTCACCTCAAGTCTCCAGCCTCCAGCCTCACCTCAAGTCTCCAGCCTCCATCCTCGCTTCAAGTCTCCAACCTCCAGCCTCGTCTCAAGTCTCCAGCCTCCAGCCTCCAGCCTCGCCTCGTCTCCAGCCTCCAGCCTTGCCTCGCCTCCAGCCGCCAGCCTCCAGCCTCGCCTCAAATCTCCAGCCTCCACCCTCCAGCCTCACCTCGCCTCAAGTCTCCAGCCTCCAGCCTCGCCTCACGTCTCCAGCCTCCAGCCTCCAGCCTCGCCTCGCCTCGTCTCCAGCCTCCAGCCCCCAGCCTCACCTCGTCTCCAGCCTTCAGCCTCACCTCAAGTCTCCAGCCTCCAGCCTCGCTTCGTCTCCAACCTCCACCCTCCAGCCTCGCCTCGCCTCATCTCCAGCCTCCAGCCTCGCCTCAAGTCTCTAGCCGCCAGCCTCCAGCCTCGCCTCAAGTCTCCGGCCTCCAGCCTCCAGCCTCAAGCCTCCTGCCTCCAGACTCTCCTCGCCCTGTCTCCTGCCTCCAGCCTCGCCTCGCCTCAAGTCTCCTGCCTACAGCCTCGCCTTGCCTCAAGTCTCCTGCCTCCAGCCTCGCCTCGCCTCAAGTCTCCAGCCTCCAGCGTCGCCTCAAGTCTCCAGCCTCCTGCCTCCAGCCTCAAGTCTCCAGCCTCCAGCCTTGCTTCAGGTCTCCAGCCTCCAGCCTCGCCTCGTCTCCAGCCTCCAGCCTCATCTCGCCTCAAGTCTCCAGCCTCCAGCCTCCACCCTCAAGTCTTCAGCCTCCAGCCTCGCCTCGCCTCAAGTCTCCAGCCTCCAGCCTCCAGCCTCCAGCCTCGCCTCGCCTCGTCTCCTGCTTCCAGCCTCGCCTCGCCTCAAGTCTCCTGCCTCCAGCCTCGCCTCACCTCAAGTCTCCAGCCTCCAGCCTTGCTTCGTCTCCAGCCTCCAGCCTCACCTCGCCTCAAGTCTCCATCCTCCAGCCTCGCCTCGCCTCCAGCCTCCAGCCTCCAGCCTCACCTCAAGTCTCCAGCCTCCAGCCTCACCTCAAGTCTCCAGCCTCGGTTCAAGTCTCCAGCCTCCAGCCTCGCCACAGGTCTCCAGCCGCCAGCTTCCAGCCTCGCCTAGTCTCCAGCCTCCACCCTCCAGTCTCACCTTGCCTCAAGTCTCCAGCCTCCACCCTCCAGCCTCCAGCCTCACCTCAAGTCTCCAGCCACCAGCCTCACCTCAAGTCTCCAGCCTCCACCCTCCAGTCTCACCTCGCCTCAAGTCTCCAGCCTCCACCCTCCAGCCTCCAGCCTCCAGCCTCGCCTCGCCTCGTCTCCAGCCTCCAGCCCCCAGCCTCACCTCAAGTCTTCAGCCTTCAGCCTCACCTCAAGTCTCCAGCCTCCAGCCTCGCCTCGTCTCCAGCCTCCAGCCTCCAGCCTCGCTTCAAGTCTCCAGCCTCCAGCCTCCAGCCTCGCCTCAAGTCTCCAGCCTCCAGCCTTGCCACGTCTCCAGCCTCCACCCTCCAGCCTCCATCCTTGCCTCAAGTCGCCAGCTTACAGCCTCGCCTCGCCTTGTCTCCGGCCTCCAGCCCCCAGCCTTGCCTCGTCTCCAGCCTCCACCCTCCAGCCTCGCCTCGCCTCGTCTCCAGCCTCCAGCCTCGCCTCAAGTTTCCAGCCTCTAGCCTCGCCTCGCCTTGCCTCCAGTCTCTAGCCTCCAGCCTCACCTTGTCTCCATCCTTCAGCCTCACCTCAAGTCTTCAGCCTCCAGCCTCGCTTCAAGTCTCCAGCCTCCAGCCTCGCCTCAAGTCTCCAGCCTCCAGCCTCGCCTCGTTTCCAGCCTCCACCCTCCAGCCTCGCCTCGTTTCCAGCCTCCAGCATCGCCTCAAGTCTCCAGCCTCGCCTCGTCTCCAGCCTCCACCCTCCAGCCTCGCCTCCAGCCTCCAGCCTCGCCTCAAGTCTCCAGCCTCCAGCCTCGCCTCGTCTCCAGCCTCCACCCTCCAGCCTTGCCTTAAATCTCCAGCCTCCAGCCTCACCTCGCCTCAAGTCTCTAGCCTCCAGCCTCACCTTGCCTCAAGTCTCCAGCCTCCAGCCTCGCCTCGATTCTCAAATCTCCAGCCTCCTGCCTCCAGCCTCGCCTCACCTCGTCTCCTGCTTCCAGCCTCACCTCGCATCAAGTCTCCTGCTTCCAGCCTCGCTTCGCCTCAAGTCTCCTGCCTCCAGCCTCCAGTCTCCAGCCTCGCCTCGCCTCACGTCTCCAGCCTCCAGCCTCCAGCCTCAAGTCTCCAGCTTCCAGCCTCGCCTCACCTCGTCTCCAGCCTCCAGCCTCCATCCTTGCCTCGCCTCAAGTCTCCAGCCTCCTGCCAAGCCACGCCTTATCTCTTGCCTAGCCTCGAGCCTAAAGACTCCAGCCTCTAGCCTCTAGCCTCCTGCCAAGCCAAGCCAAGTCTCTAGCCTCTAGCCTCAAGCTTCAAGCCTGTAGAATTCTGCCTCATCCTGCCTGCCTGCCAAGCCTCGTCCCTGCCTCATTCTGGGGTCTGAGCCAGAGGCAAGACCCAGGTACTGGGTCCTTGTCCAGTCTCTGGCTCGGAGTCCAAGCCCGGGCTCCTAGCTCTTTTGTCCAGTCCTGTTCCAGGTTTCGTGTTTTCCGGTCCTTGTCCTTGCTATCGCCCTGTATCCTTATCCTGTCCCTAGTACTTCAGTGTCTGTGTCTTGCACTTGGGTCCGTTCCCAGCCGTGCCCTTATTACAGGGCTATAAATCAAAATATCACTCTGGGAATGTTAGTCATGGGTAATGTTTCTTTCAGCCACTGGAAATCCTTCTCAGCAGAGTGGTAGCACTAAAGATTCTTTATTGGCAATCCCCAATCATTTCATAGTGATCAAATACAAAGGCGCATGAGAAAATGATAACAGTTAGATGCTGTCTGAAGGTATCATCTGAAGCTCCCTTATCTTGTTTGAATTGCAGTTTGATGAGGAAGGAAGCAGATTAAATTGTGGAGTCTCACTTCTAATATAGTAAAAACACTCAATGCCACTTCTCCTGCACCTAATAAAATGGCTGTTGAGTGTATGTTTATGGTCTTCTGTTGTTGTAGCCCATCCACTTCAAGGTTTGAAGTGTTGTACATTCAGAGTTGCTCTTCTGCACACCACTACACAGTTATCTGATTTACTATTGCCTTCCTGTCAGCTTGAACCAGTCTGGCCATTCTCCTCCGACCTGGCTCATAAACAAAGATTGTTTGCCCACAGAATTGCCATTCACTGGATTTTTTTTTGTTAATCTTTAGAGACTGTTGTGTGTGAAAATCCCAGGAAATTAGCAATCTGTGAGATACTCAAACCAACCCATCCAGCCCCAGCAAACATTCCATGGTCTAGGTCACTTAATCACATTTCTTACCCATTCTGATATTTGGTCTAAGCAATAACTGAAGCTCTTGACCACAGCTGCATGTGTTTATGCATTAAGTTGCTGCCATGTGATTGACTGATTAGATATTTGCGTTAATGAACAGGTGCACAGGTGTACCTAGTAAAGGGGCCACTGAGTATTGGGAGATTGCTATATTTTAAAATTGTAAATGGCTTGCTTTTCCTTCTACTTCACTTATTTCCCTCTCCTTTTTATACAGTATTTTTTTCTCATTTTCTTTTTGGATTTGACCCAAACTGAATTTACTCACTTTTCTTTTGTACAGTCTTGAGTTCATTCTCACTCTCCAAGAGAAGGCACTAACCTGTCAGCGTTAGCTTCTATCGACAATCTACTTCCTCTATACCACTTGTAGACACAAGCGGTTCTGCAGATGCTGGAAATCTTGAGCAGCACACACAAAATGCTGGAGGAACTGAATACGTCAGGTAGCATCAATGCAGAATAAGCTGTTTATACACTCTCCACTGATACTGCCCGACCTGCTGAGTTCCTCAAACACTTTGTGTGTGATGCTATATGCAACAGTAAGGTTGCACTTTCAGTAATTTGCAGAAAGAGTTTTGTGCTGATATTTGGAGAGGAAGATGAAGCGAAGGATTCCACACTCCAAAAAAAAAGGTCATTTTTTGTTATTAAAATGTTAATAACAAAATATTGATGCAAACACTCTTGCAAAAGTACAGTCCGATACATAGCTTTCCCTAAATCTGCTCATTTAAGAAGTATTTTCTCAAAACTGCCCTTTGCAATTGGATTCTCAGGTGTCAACAAAGCAAAAGAGCTGGTATTGACATCAGGAAAAGAGGACAGTGCAAATGCTGTTGTTACCTCAACTGTGCCCAATTGACGCCACCGCCAAGAAAGCTTACTAAAGCCTTTATTTCCTCAGGAGGCTGATGAAATTTGCTATGTTCCCGCTGACCATCACCAATATTTCAGTGATGCACCACAGAAAGCATTCTATTTTGATGTACCATGGCTTGGTGTGGCAGTTGCAAGAAACCAGGATGGCAATGCTTAGTTGTTTGTAGGTCGGGTTAATACCTGACTTTCAAGAGCACTTGTGAGTTATGTTCCGGCTGGACTTAGTCCTTAAACTGCTGGAGAACAGTGCGGAAAGAACAGATGCTGTTTTCTCCCGGCAGGGATTAGTTTTTAGTTCCAAGTGCTCCTGCCACGTTTTGGCATCCTGCAACCTTATCCTTCAATCTCTTTGAATTATGGAGGACAGCATGTGTATAAATGTCTCTCTCCAGCAGACTTCATCATGACTCCAGTATTTATACTATTTTTTAATGTTTCTTAATTGTACATATGACTTTTTTTTGTGTTCTATCGTTGAGCAGCAGAGAACCATCTTACTGGCCTATCAAAGTTCTCCTTGGGAACTAGTTGACTTGATCAGCATTTCTGATCTGGCTATGGTTCACGATTGCACTTAATAAAAAAAAAACTGCTGAGAGCTTCAGACATCACAGAAACTAGCCCCCCTCCCCAATGGACTCATGATATATTGATGCTAATACAGTGTCAACAGTTCTAAAGGAGAGAATTAAGTTACAGACAATAGACAATAGGTGCAGAAGTAGACCATTCGGCCCTTCGAGCCTACACTGCCATTCTGAGATCATGGCTGATCATCTACTATCAATACCCGGTTCCTGCCTTGTCCCCATAACCCTTGATTCCCCTATTCATAAGATACCTATCTAGCTCTTTCTTGAAAGCATCCAGAGAATTGTCCTCCACTGCCTTCTGAGGCAGCGTGTTCTACACCTCCACAACTCCCTGGGAGAAGAAGTTCCTCCTCAAATCTGTCCTAAATGACCTACCCCTTATTCCTAAACCATGCCTTCTGGTACTGGACTCTCCCAGAATCTGGAACATATTTCCTGCCTCTATCTTGTCCAATCCCTTAATAATCTTATATGTCTCAATCAGATCCCCCCTCAATCTCCTTAATTCTAGCGTGTACAAGCCCAGTCTCGCTAACCTCTCTGCGTAAGACAGTCCGGACATCCCAGGAATTAACCTAGTGAACCTACACTGCACCTCCTCCACAGCCAGGATGTCCTTCCTTAACCCTGGAGACCAAAACTGCACACAATACTCCAGGTGTGGTCTCACCAGGGCCCTGTACAAATGCAAAAGGATTTCCTTGCTCTTGTACTCAATTCCCTTTGTAATAAAGGCCAACATTCCATTAGCCTTCTTCACTGCCTGCTGCACTTGCTCATTCACCTTCAGAGACTGATGAACAAGTACTCCTAGATCTCTTTGTATTTCTCCCTTACCTAACTCCACACCGTTCAGATAATAATCTGCCTTCCTGTTCTTGCTCCCAAAGTGAATAACCTCATACTTATTCACATTAAACGCCATCTGCCAAGTTTCTGCGCACTCACCCAGCCTATCCAAGTTACCTTGAATTCTCCTAACATCCTCATCACATGTCACACTGCCACCCAGCTTAGTATGATCAGCAAACTTGCTAATGTTATTCACGATGCCTTCATCTAAATCATTGACGTAAATCATAAACGGCTGTGGTCCCAATACCGAGCCCTGTGGCACCCCACTAGTCACCACCTGCCATTCCGAGAAACACCCATTCACTGCTACCCTTTGCTTTCTATCTGCCAACCAGATAACCAAGTTATAAGTGTCTTGCATTTACTTTGGATTTCATTGGGTTGATAGAAATATATTTGATTGTTTTAAAATATTTTCTATTATTTCTGCATTTTTGTATATTTCGCATATTTTGTAATCTTCTGAGTCCTATTAGTATTTGTAATAGATTTTGCATGTTCCACAATGAGGGTAATTTATAATTTTGACAGCTGTAAAGAAAAAGCACTTCAATGGGATTTCTTAAAACTGGAACGTGCCAATGGCCTGCAGGACCTTATGAAATACACCAGAACTGCTTTTGTTCAGTTCTAGACTAGACAAAAGCATAGTTAGCAAGAAGGTGAACTGCTCTTCTAGAAATTTCTAGATCATCATTTCTAGTAGCTGAGGCTTCAAATCCAAGGGAACCAGAAGGAAAAAAAAAACAGAAACATAGCTTTAGAATGGTAAACTCCTGTGCTAGAGAATTCTGAGACTGCAGAATTCATTTTGTGTGAATGTTATTTCAAGAAATCTCCGGTAGTATTCTGGGTGAATGAAATTAGGTTGTTCGGGAATGGAAGCAGTTGTTAGATGTGATGGAAAGATTTAGTGCTATGGAGGATAAACACAGAATGATTGCAAGGCCTCAGTGTTTTGCTCCTATGTTAGAGGAAGCACAAAATAATGTGCAGATGCTGTAAAACTTGCTGTACGCTGGATGAACTCAGCAGGTCGGGCAGCATCAGTCAGAAACGATGAGTGACGTTTTGGGCCGGAACCCTTCGTCAGGACTGAAGAATGAAAGATGGGGAAGGATTTGAAGAATGCTTGTAGTGTCAGTTGATAGACCAGTAATTTGAAAGACAAAGGGGTGGGGGAGGGGAAGCAATGATGTCATAGCCCTGAAAACAATGGGTAGTAGAAGAAGGAGGCGGAACCATGAGGGAGCTGAGTGAAATAGGGATAGAGGAAGGGAGGGGGAGGGAATTACTGGAAGTTGGAGAATTCTATGTTCATACCAAGGGGCTGGAGACTACCTAGACGGTATATGAGGTGTTGCTCCTCCAACCTGAGTTTAGCCTCATCATGGCAGTAGAGGAGGCCATTATTGGACATATCTGAATGGGAATGGGAAGCAGAGTTGAAGTGGGTGGCTACCGGGAGATCCTGTCTGTTGTGGTGGACAGAGTGGAGGTGCTCGACGGAATGGTCCCCCAATCTGCGTCGGGTTTCACCGATGTAGAGGAGGCTGCACCGGGAGCATCGGATGCAGTAGATTACCCCAACAGACTCACAAGTGAAGTGTTGCCTCACCTGGAAGGACTGTTTGGGGCCCTGAATGGTGGCAAGAGAGGAGGTGTAGGGACAGGTGTAGCACTTACGCTTACAGGGATAAGTGCCGGGTGGGAGATCAGTGGGGATGGACATGTGGATCAGGGAGTCGCGGAGGGACCGATCCCTGCGGAAAGCGGAGAGGGGTGGAGAGGGAAAGATGTGCTTAGTGGTGGGGTCCTGTTGAAGGTGGTGGAAGTTGCGGAGGATAATGTGCTGGATCCGGAGCCTGGTGGGGTGGTAGGTAAGGACAAGGGGAACTCTGTCCCTGTCGTGGTTGCGGGAGGATGGGGTGAGGGCCAAAGTGCGAGAAATAGAGGAGATGCAGGTGAGGGCATCATTGATGATGGTAGAAGGGAAACCACGATCCTTAAAGAAAGACGACATTTGAGATATCCTGGAACGGAAAGCCTCATCCTCGGAGCAGATGCGGTGGAGACGGAGGAACTGGGAATAGGGAGTGGCATTTTTGCATGTGGCGGGGTGGGAAGAGGTATAGTTGAGGTATAGTCAAATCAATGCAGAACTGCACACAACAAAGACAGACAAACAACCAATGTGCATAGACAACAAACTGTGGAAATGCATACTTTGGCATGTTCTCACTGGAAAAGAGACTGTGAGGCTGAGATTATTTCATTAGCTCCTTCAGCGTACTGGCCGAGATATGAGGAGCCAATCTACCTTGAGTGTTGTATATTTTGGTAATTCCATACTGTTACACTAAAACATTTGGGGTTCAAAAGGCTCATTATCACACTTCAGCGTACATTTTATGGTCGACTCTCCTCTCCTAATCGATTCCTTCTTCTTCAGCCATAGAGTCATAGTCATAGAAAAGTACAGAACAGAAACAGACCTTTTCGCCCATCTAGTCCGTGCCAAACCATTTAAACCGCCTATTTCCATTGACCCGCACCTGGGCCGTAGCCCTCCATATCCCTACTTCCATGTTCCTGTCCAGACTTCCCTTAAACGTTGAAATTGAGCTTGCAGCCACCACTTATGCTGGCAGCTCATTCCACACTCTCACGACCCTCTCAGCGAAGAAGTTGCCCCTCATGTTCCCCTTAAACTTTTCATCTTTCATCCGTAATCCATGACCTCTAGTTGTAGTCCTACCCAAACCTTATCTTTGCCACCTATCACATCCCAGCTTTTAACTTCATACCCCTTTCCCCACCCCCCACCTTCCCCATCACCTTCTAGCCTGTACTCTTGCCCTTCCTCCCTTCCCTTCCAGTCATGAGAAAGAGCCTCAGCCCGAAATATTGACTGTTTTTTCTTTTCCATAGATGCTGTTTTACCTGCTGAATTCCTCTAGAATTTTGTACATATTACTTTATTCTCTGTTTGGGTATGTTGTAACCTGCCAGACTCAATCCTGAGTTCTCCAAATTTAGATAACTTGCTCTTTCTTTCTTTCTGTGCCAGGACTAAGCATTTCAATTCATTATTGATCTGATTTTGGTTCAGTTTCTCTCTTGCCATTATTATAGCCCTTCCTGTTTGAGCATGTTCCACAGCCCTGCTATCAACAATATGTTAAGCATAATCTGACTCCAACAGGCACATTACATTATCTGGTCTCACCCTATCAGAGATATTCCCTTTGTTCGACTTATTCCTTCCCTACCTTCCATGTTACCAAATATTCAATTTAATGCCAGAGAATGTATATGGTATACAACCTGAAATTCTCACTCTTCGCAGACACCCACAAAACAGAAAAAACACCCCAAAGAATGAATGACAGAAAACATTAGAACCGCAAAGCCCCCCCCTCACACACAAACAAAAGCATCAACCTTCCCCCTCCATCCACTTGCCCAAGAAAAAGCATCAACCACTCCCCCCACCACCCATCATGCAAGCAATAGCAAAGCCCCCCACCCCCAGAGACAATAATCTAGAGCCCAGCAGAGCTACAGTCCATCCCAACACAACATCTCAGACAGGTCCTCTCTCTCACTACCGAGGGGGAGAGAGATATCGCTCCTTCCACAATGAGAGGGGAGACCAACAGCTCGCTACATCAATGTTACAATCTGCCATGTCGCTTTCCCCTGACTTGATGACCAGCAGACTCATCGTGAGAGACAGAGATCACTCAAGTGCAGGGGGCTTCTTTAGACAGCCACATATGCAGGCTGCTTCCTGTCTCGAGGCTTCAATCCCCTGCGATGCCTCAGTCACTGACATTGGTGAGGAATCGGGTCATTAGCAGGTCCAAAGGTGCACATCTGCCAGGCGCACCTGGAGATATCAAGACTCCAGGTCACAAGGCAAGTCCATGAGTGAGAACCCACTACCTGTGGAGAAATGTAGTTTGAGCTGCAGCTGTAGATCATGGACTCCGATGGGACCCCAACCACCTTGAAAAAGGAAAAAAAAGAGGCATGAGAAGAACTAAACTGTTTCGTGGATGGACTGGAAAAGGTCGCCCAGGTCCACAAGCACCTCTGGCGCCATCTTTGTTCCTCCCACTCCAGTTATAACATGTTCTTTCTCTTTTCCAGGTCTGATGAAGGTTCCTGGACTTGAGACGTTTAGTTCTGTTTCTCTTTCCACAAATGCTGCCCGACTTGCTGATTGTTTCCAGCATTTTCTGTTTTTGTTTCAGATTTCCAGTATGTGCAGCTGTTTCGATATCTCACCCATGGTGACTTGTCCCTGGAGTGGTGCAGCATACCATTCAGTTCAAATGTAGTTCAGGATGGTCAATAAATGATGGTGCTGCCCACAATGCCCGGAGCATTAAACCATTAATAATTACACGGCTATTGAAAAGAAATCCTGCCTCTACCTGAAGTAACAACCACATAAATTAAAGAGGCTAGGTGTGAGGAGGTTAGTTCACAACAGAGGGATGGGAACCAGTGCAGAGAGACAGAGGGGTGTAAAGTGAGCGTAGAAGCAAAAAGTACAAAGGGGAAAAGTAAAAGTGGCAGGCCGACAAATCCAGGGCAAGCATTAAAAAGGGCTAAGAGAGTTGTAAAAGAGCGCCTGAAGGCTTTATGTGTCAATGCAAGGAGCATTCGTAATAAGGTGGATGAATTGAAAGTGCAGATTGTTATTAATGATTATGATATAGTTGGGATCACAGAGACATGGCTCCAGGGTGACCAGGGATGGGAGATCAACGTTCAGGGATATTCAATATTCAGGAGGGATAGACATGAAGGAAGGGGAGGTGGGGTGGCGTTGAAAGTGCCGCTCGTTTCTCAGGCCATGTAAAACTTTGCTGCTCAGAGCAATCGTTAGTCCGTACAGATGTAAAAAAAATTAGAGGGAACATCGCTGTGATGGATAGAGGTGAGGAATTTTACTTGTGGGCAGATATTGACATTAGCAACACTCATCCATCCATGATGAAAAGTAAATCGGAAGTCACCATGGCAATGTTCTATTCAAAACAGACAGGTTCCAATACATCCGTGCCGGGTCTTTACCATCCCCTCTGACCTTCAACTGTCGGAGGCAGAATGCTCTGTCCTCAGTAAGGGCCTCACCTTTGTCCCCCTTGGCCCACACCTCAGCGAGTTCCGCATTCGCCATGATGCAGAACTCTTCTTCCGCCGTCTCCGTCTCCGAGCCTACTTCTTCGGCAAGGACTCTTCCACCCCCACCGATGACCCCTTCTCCCGTCTTCAACCCTCCTCTTCTTCATGGACACCCGCCTGCTCTGGATCTCTTTATCGCTAACTGCCGACGGGACATCAACCGTCAACCGTCTCGACTTCACTGCACCTTGTCCCCATTCCAACCTCACTCCTTCCGAACGCTCTGCTCTCCACTCCCTCTGCACTAATCCTAACCTTATTATTAAACCTGCCGATAAGGGGGCTGCTGTTGTTGTCTGGTGTACTGACCTCTACCTTGCCAAGGCACAGCGACAACTCGCGGATACCTCCTCTTATTTACCCCTCGATCGTGACCCCACTAAGGAGCACCAGACCATTGTCTCCCACACCATCACCGACTTTATCCGCTCAGGGGATCTCCCATCCACTGCTACCAACCTTATAGTTCCCACACCTCGCACTTCCCGTTTCTACCTCCTACCCAAGATCCACAAACCTGCCTATCCTGGCTGACCTATTGTCTCAGCTTGCTCCTGCCCCACCGAACTCGTTTCTGCATACCTCGACTTGGTTTTATCCCCCCTTGTTCAATCCCTTCCTACCTATGTTCGTGACACTTCTCACGCTCTTAAACTTTTTGATGATTTTAAGTTCCCTGGCCCCCACCGCCTTTTTTTCACCATGGACGTCCAGTCCCTATATACTTCCATCCCCCATCAGGATGGTCTCAAAGCTCTACGCTTCTTTTTGGATTCCAGACCTAATCAGTTCCCCTCTACCACCACTCTGCTCCTTCTAGCGGAATTAGTCCTTACTCTTAATAATTTCTCCTTTGGCTCCTCCCACTTCCTCCAAACTAAAGGTGTAGCTATGGGCACCCGTATGGGTCCTAGCTATGCCTGCCTTTTTGTTGGCTTTGTGGAACAATCTATGTTTGTGCCTATTCTGGTATCTGTCCCCCACTTTTCCTTCACTACATCGACGACTGCATTGGTGCTGCTTCCTGCACGCATGCAGAGCTCGTTGACTTCATTAACCTTGCCTCCAACTTTCACCCTGCCCTCACGTTTACCTGGTCCATTTCCGGCACCTCCCTCCCCTTTGTATATCTTTCTGTCTCTGTCTCTGGAGACAGCTTATCTACTGATGTCTGTTATAAGCCTACTGACTCTCACAGCTACCTGGACTATTCCTCTTCTCACCCTATCAACCCCTGCTTTAAGCATACAATTCAGCTTTATGTTTTTTGAAAAATACAGAGAAGTGTGTTGTTTGGCTTAACAATCAACACACCCAAGGATGTGATGGAGACAGCCTGCAAGAGTCGCTATGAATTCTGGCACCAACATAACATGCCCACAATGCTCGGCAGAACTACACAAAACAAAACAAAACAGAACAGAACTCAACAGGCAACAAAATGACAGCAGCAAAACAAGCCCCTTTCCTTTCCTCCCACCCAGACCCACAGTGCTCCAGCTCCAGGGCAGGCCATCAGCCCTCAGTCTCCAGGCCTTAGGCCTCCCCTCCTCAGTCTCCAGGCCTCAGGCCTCCAGCCTTCAGTCTCCAGGCCTCCGCCATTGGGTTTCGAATTGCACTCTTCCAATTGAGCTTTGGGTTTCAATGCCCAATGACTTGGCATCCATAATTGTCTGTGGAAATAACTTTACTGATTCACCACCCTCTGGCTAAAGAAATTCCTCCTCATCTCTGTTCTAAAGGGACATCCTTCTATTCTGAGGCTGTGTCCTCTGACACCTCCAGCCTTCCAAGTGTGCTACCACTGAATCATGGCAGGCACAAACCCTTTCAACATAAATGAAAATAGTATTATTTTTAATAATTATTGTTCATATAAAATCTGCGCGATAGGAGTTCAATGCAAGTTCAACCACTAGTTTGGAACTGAGCCCCTGTGATCAGTAAAACCCTGAGGGTAAATATCCACCTGTCCCAAACCAACTGGTCACAGTGAGGGTAGCAGTTACAACTTTATCAGGCAGGAGTAGGTTAGTTAAGTTTCCTGCTCCTCAGAGTATTCAATGTTTTTCTCTAAAATGATTGAGCACAAAAGACATTCAACCATTCATCCATTTTCCAGCTTTTTGGTAAAACTCTCCAATTCGTCTCACCTCTCCTCATGTATTTCCATATCTTGCATACCTTTTCATTTAGAATCAATCAACAATCCTTAATGAATCTATTTCCATTACAATTATGGACAGAATTCCAAATCATAAACAGGCTGCACAGAAAAAGAAACGTTTCCTTGTGTCACCTCTGCACCTTTAACCGAGCTCCTTAAATCTGTCCTTCTATCAAACCCATTAATCTTTTGAACACCTCAATCAAATACCCTCTTCTGCTTTTGAGGTGAATAACCCTCACTTCTCCAGTGCCTCCTTGTGACTAAGTGCCTCATGCCCGGTTCCATTCCAATAAACATCATCTTCAAGCAGTTCAAAACCTAAACATCCTTCTCGCATTAAACCCTCTGGCTGAGTCACAACCTAACCTGCTTTTTCCATGTACTCTGTATTAGTATGTAAACCTGTGCACTATACTTTCCCAAATACAGAACTATGCAATGGTCTTAGCCATATTTATACATCTAGGGTGCCTAAGACATTTGCACAGTACTGTATTTGTCGACAGGGCCTGTATTGTGCTGTAAGTTTTCTACGTTTCTATGAAGCGGGGAGTGAGTTTGTAAATCTGGCAGGAGCGAAGGATGTTGGGAATGGCGAGGGTAGAACACAGATGGAGGGGTGTGGGGCAGGTGGCAGAAAAGGGTTTCTGGGGTGGGGTGATGCAGGTGCAGACAAACCCACCCCTGATACACCAGGGAAGGTCATTTGATTCCAAATAATTGATTTATTGATCATTTCAGAACATCTCCCTGGGGCTTCCCACTCCCTTCCCTCTCCCTTCCCTGTTTCCCAATCATGATTCCCCTCTCCCTATCCTTTTCCCACTCTCAATCCATATCAGAATCAGGTTTATCATCACTCATATGTGACATGATTTTTTCTGTGGCAGCAGTACAGTGCAATACATAAACTCAGTACAATACTATGGCAAAGTCTTAGGCACCCGAGGTATATATATGAAGGGTGATTGATAAGTTTGTGGCCTAAGGTAGAAGGAGTTAATTTTAGAAAACCTAGCACATTTATTTTTCAGCATAGTCCCCTCCTACATTTACACACTTAGTCCAGCAGTCGTAGAGCATACAGATCCCTTCTTTGTAGAAGTCGGCATCTTGGACCTCCAGCAAGTGGTCCACCGCAAGGGCGATTGATAAGTTTGTGGCCTAAGGTAGAAGAAGATGAGTTATTAGCTTCAAAATTTCTGCTTAATCACTCAAAGAGTTGAACAGCATGTGCATGTAACGGGAGCTGTATAACACAGGTGTGGGGGCAGGTGTAGCACTTGTTCCACCTGTAAGGAAAAGTGCCAGGAGGATCAGTGGGAGGGATGAATGGACAAAGGAGTTGTGTAGGGAACCATCCTGAGGAAAGCAGGAAATGAGCAGGAGGGAAAGATGTGTTTGGTGGTGGGTTCTAGTTGGAGATGATGGAAGTTACAAAGAATTATGTGCTGGACGCAGAGGCTGGTGAGGTGGTAGGTGAGAACATCCCTGGTGGGGTGGCGGGAGGGTGGAGTGAGGGCAGACATGCGTGAAATGGAAGAAATGTGGTTGAGGGTGGCATTGATGGTGGAGGAAGGGAAGCCCCTTTCTTTGAAGGAGGTGGACACCTCCTTCATTCTGGAATGAAAAGCCTCATCCTGAGAGCAGATTTGGCGGAGACGGAGGAATTGAGAGAAGGGGGTGGCATTTTTACAAGTAGCAGGGTGGGAAGAGGTACAGTCAAGGTAGCTGTGAGAGTCAGTGGATTTATAATAGACATCAATAGATCATCTGTCTCTAGAAATAGAGACAGAGAGATTGAAAAAGGGGAGGGCAGTGTTGGAAAAGGCCCGGGTAAATTTGAGGGCAGGGTGGAAGTTGGAGGCAAAGTTGATGAAGTGGTGATCTCCATTTAGTTGATTATGTGACTTCTCAAACCAATTGGCTACATCAGTGATGATTTGGTGTGTCATATTAAAGGGGTTAAATACTTATGCAATCAATTATTTTGTGTTTTATATTTGTAATTAACTTAGATCACTTTGTAGAGATCTGTTTTCACTTTGACACAAAAGAGTCTTTTTCTGTTGATCAATGTTAAAAAAAAGCAAGATTAAATCCACTGTGATCAATGTTGTAAAACAATAAAACATGAAAACTTCCAGGGGGGCAGGGGTGAATAATTTTTATTGTGACACGGTATGTCACAATATCCTACCTTAAGATTCTTTTTCTTGAAGGCATTTACAGGAAAATAAAGAAATGCAATAGAATTTACTGTATGAAAAGCTGTTCATAAAGAAAGACTGGACAAACAACCGATGTGTAAAAGAAGACAAATTGTGTAAATTAAAAAAAAATGAGAACATGAACTGTAAAGTCCTTGAATCAAATCAAATTGGAATCAGAAGCAGGTTTATGGTCACTGACATCAGTTGTGAAAGTTGTTGTTTTGTAGCAGTAATACAGTGCAGGCAGAACGAATTACTATAAGTTTCAATAAAAAAGAAATAGTGCAAAAGAGGAATTGTGAGGTTGCATTCATGGGCCATGCTGAAACCTGATGGCAGAGGGGAAGAAGCTATTTCCACAATGTTGAATGTGCAACTTCAGGCTGCTGGTGGTAGCAATGAGTAGAGGGCATGTCTTCTATCGTGAGGGTCCTTAATGATGGACGGACCCTCCTCGAGGCATCCCTCCTGAAGATGTCCTTGACGGTGGGGAGGCTTATGCCCATAATGACACTGACTGAGTCCACAACTTTCAGAAGTCTCGTATGGCCCTGTGCTTTGGCTCCTCCATGTCAGATGCAACCAATCAGAATGTTCTTCACAGAAGATCTGTAGAAATGTGATAGATTCTTTGGAACACACCAAATCTCCTCAAACTCCTAATATAGTACAGACACAGGTATGCCTTGGTCATGATTGCATCAATATGGTGGGTTCTCTGAGATGTTGATGCCCTGGGACATGAATCTGCTCACCTTTTCCACCGTTGTCATCTCAATCAGGATTACCGTGTGTTCTCCCAACTTCCCCCTCCTGGAGTGCATGATCAGTTCCTTGGTCTTCCTGACACTCTGGTGACACCACTCAGTCAGTATCTCACTCCCGTCTGCCATTTCACTGCCATCTGGGTTTCCACAACTGCAATTACATTGCTGGTGTATTTATACAGGGTGCTTGAGCTGTGCCCAGCCACACAGTTATGAGTGTGGAGACAGTAGAACAGGGGGCTAAGCACGCATCCTTGAGGACTGAGGGAGAATGGGTGAGCTATTGGAGCTGACCATTGCGGAACTTTTCAGAGAGGGGAATCCATGCCTTTGGACTAGAAGGGATGACACTAGAAGGCAAAGACTAGCAAAAGTAATATCTTTCCCTTACGGCAGAAAGAGAAGAAAAATATAGCATCCTGCTTAACTACTAAAAACAGCTCCAAATCAGTGCACAGCTAATCCAAGCACATTCCTGGACCAGGAACAGCAATGTTCTAGACCACTTCCCATTCAGTTCCATTGTATAAAATTTCTCCTCCAACCATAATATTTAAACAGAAAATTCCTGATCCAAGCCCCAAATATTCCCCAATTATCTGGTTTTCAGAGTCCAGACACTAAATACTGTCAGTCAGTTGCCAGATTTTATGCTGCGGTGCCAATATAATTTAGAAGCTTTATAAAATCATACTTTACGGTTGTTTTTTACTCCCCTCTTCTGCCCTCTTGACCCCCGACAGGGTTCAGTTGGGCATATGCCAGCAGTTCTCTATTCCCTCACAGAAGTAACCACTCTGAGTGGTTGGTGGGAAGTGGCACGAGGGTGGGGCTGGCTTTACTTGCCAGCACAAGTGCAGGAGAACTGATGTCAAGAGATGCATTACTGGCGAGGCCTTCCCCATGAGTGGGTATAGCCGCAAGGCAGTGGAGGTTTTGAGATCAGTTATCCTTCTCCTAGATGAGCTGCCAACCACCGCTGACAAAACCCAATTGCCCCAAGCGACTGCTTTTAAGGTAGCAGTAATGTGACTTTGCTCCCGCTCCTGTCAGTAGAAACAGGCTTCGCAGCTAAGCCACACATGAAGGCCAGGATCTGAACTGAGTTGTCAGAAACTATTAGAGATTCTTGTAATTGGGAGCATTTAACAGGAAATGGGAGCTTATCCCCACTACCATCCCTGGCTATAACGACTTTAAGGAACCAAAGGAAACTGTGCAAGGATAAAAATAAATAAATAATAATAATGAATAGGTAAGCATCAATATCAAGAACATAAGGTGAGGAGACATCGAAAGTGAGTCCAAAAGTTGTGGGAACAGTTCAATGAATCTCAAGGTGGTATTGATGTACTTTGGTAATAAATTTACTTTGACTTTCCCTCAATTTTGAAGATATTTGTTTGTTTTAGTCAGAACATTGAAATATAACAGCAGGGATTCTATATCAAACATTAGTTAGGCTACAGTTGGAGTACTGTTACAGTTCTAGTCACCACACTTTGCAAAGGAAAGAGTGCAGAGGAGATTCATTGGGAAGTTGCTGTCTTGGAGCATTTTGGCTATAAGAAGAGTCTGGATAGGCAGGCTTTGTTTTCCTTGCAATAGAGAAATCTAAACATAGAAAACCCACAGCACAATACAGGCCCTTCAGCCCACAATGCTGTGCCGAACATATATTTACTTTAGAAATTACCTACGGTTACACACAGTCCTCTATTTTTCTAAGCTCTGTGTACCTATCCAAGAGTCTCTTAAAAGACCCAATTGTATCCACCTCCACCACCATCGCCAGCAGCCGATTCCAAGCACTCACCACTCTCTGCTTAAAAAACTTACCCCTGACATCTCCGCTGTACCTACTTCCAAGCACCTTAATACTGTGCCCTCTTGTGTTAGCCTTGGGGAAAAAGCCTCTGACTATCCACATGATCAATGCCTCCCACACAATCAATTAAGGGAATGTTTGACTGAAGTATCCTAAATCCTGAGGGAGATAAATAGATATTGAGAAACATTTCCCCTGAGAGGAGGTGTTTATATCCAAAGGACATAAGCTTAAGGAAAGAGGTAAATGGTAGGAAATTAGAATGGATTCGAGGAAGAAATATTTTGTCCAGAGGGTGACTGAAATATGAAATGCAGTGTCTGAGGGTGTGGAGAAGGGCGTAATTCTTACAACATTTGAGAGTACTTAGATGACCACTTGAAATGCCATGGCATAGAAACCCATGGCTGTGAGTTGAAAAATGAGAATAGTACAGATAGATATTGATGGCAGTACACAGGAAAAGGATTTGATTTGCACTGTATGACTCTGTAGGTCTATGAACTAACCTGAGGGAGAAGTGGAGTCAGGCAATGTTATGGAATTAATAATGGTTTAATGAAAGCAGTAATGATATGTGGTTCAGCATTCAATGAAGTCAATCATTATACCAAGATTGTGAACAGTTTGGTTCAGTTTCGGATTGATGCCAGGGAGAGAGGTGGATTTGGTTGTGAAGAAAGACACCACTGATGATGACTATGATGTTCCCTGTATTCTGGTGGAGGAGATTTCTCCTCTTCCAATACTGGATTCAAATTTATTTATCACATATGCATTGAAACACACAGTAAAATGTGCCATTTGTGTTAACGACCAACACTCCCAAGACTGCACTGGGTGTAGCCAGCCGACGCCAACATAGCATATGCACAATTCTCACAGTTCTCAGCAGAAAACACAGAACATAACAAAAATGGTCAGCGGACTGACATCAGTGTAAGAGGCCATTTGTTGGTAATGCAGTGCACGGTTTGAAAAGAGTTCGAGAGCTTTCAACTTCTTGTCAGTGGGCTGAAGTTGGCATGGGGCCAATATTGTTTGGTATGGCAGGTGTTTCTCTCCGGATGGTTTTTGTCAAGCCACTCCTCCAGCTCGTGGCTGCCTCGATGCACCGCGGCAAAGTCGTCTTGCGTCTCAGTGAGAAGGCATGTTTGGACCAGGTGGAGACCGTCCTGAGTCGTAGCACCACAGAGGCAAGCTGGGGTTTATGATGAAGTGTGGCCCGGGAGGGGCAGCTCGTTTGGGTGCCGGGGTTGGATCAATCTTCGTCTGGCATCTCGTCCACAGCCATTCCAAAATGGGGGGCCCTGAGCTGGCATCACCTGATGGAGTCCTTGAAGCAAACAAGCCTCCACATGACGTCAGCGTGTTGGTTCAGGTCAAGAATACTCCTGTGGCATTCCCCTTAATAATAAGTGTATCGCCTTGGATACTGTTGGGGGAGATGATCTCTCAGTGGGAAACCCCAGCGTCCAGATCTCTGGCACTGAGTTTGGCTCTGTGGCTCAGAAGGGATGCGGGGAAAAGAGGAGTCAATAGTGATAGAGGATTCCATAATTAGAGGAGCAGAAAGCAGATTCCGTGGATGTGAAAGAGACACCCAGAAAGTAGGTTGCCTCCCAGGTGCCAGGGTCAGAGGTCAAGTCACAGCATTCTAAAGGGGGAGGGTGAACAGCTGGAAGTTGTGGTGCATAATGGTACCAGTGACATAGGTAGGAAATGGGAGGAGGTCCTGAAGAGAGAACATAGGGAGTTAGGCAGAAAGCAGAAAAGTAGGACCTTCAGGGTAATAATCTCTGGATTGCTGCCTATGCTACGTGCCAGTGAAGGCAAGAATAGGATGATTTGGGGGATGAATATGAAGCTGACAAATTGGCGCAGAGGGCAGAGCTTCAGATTTAGTCATAGTCATACTTTATTAATCCCGGGGGAAATTGGTTTTCATTACAGTTGCATCATAAATAATAAATCGTAATAGAACCATAAATAGTTAAATAGTTAAAGAGTGGTGAATCTGTGGAATTCATTGTGACAGGCGCCTGTGCAGGCCAAGTCATTGGGTATATTTAAAGCAGAGGTTGATTGGGTCTTGATTAATCAGGGTGTCAAAAGTTACAGAGAGAAGGCAGAAGAATGGGGTTGAGAGGGTTGATGGAGTAGTAGAGTAGACTCGATGGGCTGAATGGCCTAATTCTGCTCCTATGTCTTAAGGTGTTAAAACAGAGCACAACAACAGTAAAACAAGCCCCTTTTCCTCCCTTCCACCTACCTGGCAATTTAGATTCCAAGCAATACACACAAAATGCTGGAAAAACTCACCAGGTCAGGCAGCATCTATGGAGAGGAATAAGCATTTGACATTTCGGGCCAAAACCCTTCATCAGGACCCTTCTTCACGGAAGATTTTGGCCTGAAACATCAACTGTTTATTTCTCTCTATAGATGTTTGCCTGAGAGAGTAAGTAGTGAGATAACACTGAAAGTTAAGAGTATTCATATGGAAATGGTGCCATGCTTTGGAACATATTGCCGAGGGGAAGATGGCAGATGTGCAGTGTCCAGGATCGCTCCTTGGAGGAACACCAGACAAGCATCACAGGCTCAGGAAACCACTGACTGAGGCTTGGTGACAATTGGTTTTGATAATGTCCTTGTGAATCATCCTGGGTGTTCAGTATATTTGAGGTGCTCTATAAATACAAAGCATGTCTGTTGTCATTGTGACTTGTACCAAAGGCCAGAACTGCTTTGTGTTCATTGGGGTCAAGGATAATATCTCCTTTTCTGAGGGATGGAAGGTGCTTCTGCATGAATTCCTTTAACCCGCGGAGACTGTTGAACTTGGTCAAAGGAGAAGGAGATGCAAGGCAATTGAAGAACAAACAGGTTTAGACTTATGATGCAGAGTCTCAGCCCAAAGCTCTTCTCTATAGATGCTGCCTGACCTGCTGAGTTCCTCCAGTGTTTTGTGTGTGTTGCGAGGCTCAGGTTTAATAAGCTTGGACATTACACTCTAAACGTGGACACACACACACACACACACACACACACACACACACACACACGCACACATATATAAACATGCACACACAAACGTACACACACACAAACATGCACACACACACACAAACATACACACACACAAACATGCACACACACACACACAAACGTCATGCACAAACATTCACACCCCCATATACTAACACAAAAACACACACGTGCACTAAGTGCAAATCCCCATACACACATACATGCACGCATACACATGAGCTTGCGCACAAGCATTCACACCCCTTACACAAACACACACGTATATACAAGGACTTGCACACACACATTTCTGTTTCCCATCCGCCCCGGTGTACTCAGTCACTGAACCACCACACGTCTTGTGAATGGAGAACTCCAACGATTTGCTACCTTCTGCGGTGATGTAGTTAACTCCCATTCATCTGACAACCCCCACCGCCACAGGACGGGATTACCACTACTTTTACTTTATATTTATACAATGAAAAGAAAAATCGAAGGTTTGACTCAGAGTCCTGAGGTGAGAAAAGCTGAGTGCATTGATAAATAATGCAACAGGCTGTGAGAGCACTAAAGAAGCTCTTTACTCCAGTTTTTACCAAGGGCAAAGGCAACCTATTTGATCTGGAAAGGGAACTAAGGGGTTTTGCAGAAGTAGGTTGTGGCACTATTCACATCTCTACCCAATGTGTTTGCTGAACAGTTTTGCAACCTTAAGGTAAATAAATCTCACCGGCCGGATAAGATGCATCTGAGGATCCTTAAGGAAATAAGAGAGGAAATTCCAAGGACTCTGGCACGAATCTTCCAGGACCACTGAATACCAGAGAGTTGTCTGGGGACTGCAGAAAGACAGATGGTACTGCTATTTTTAAAGTAGGGGGAGAAATAACTCCAGTCATTGATTTAAGTGTTCATTTCGGGTAAGGTTATTGAAACTCTTATTGTAGATAAGTACATTAAAGATAGCTTTGTGGGCTCATGAATCGGATGTCTTGCCAGTTGGGGGTTGGCAAAGAAAATGCAAACGGTAAAGCAATAGATGTGGTATTTATTTCTCCTGGGTTAAAGATTCAGGAGTAAGGATGAAAGATTAGCGTTATTTGTCACATGTACATCGAAACATTGAAATATCCGGTGATATACATTGCTTTGTGTCAACAATCAACGCAGATCAAGGACTGTGTCGAGGACAGCCCCTATGTGTCACCACACTTCAGGTGCCAACATAGCACGCCCATAACTCACTAACCCTAATTTGCAGGCTTTTGGAACATGGGCGGAAACCAGAGCACCCAGAAAAAAACCATGTGGTCATGTACAAATTCCTTACAGACAGCAGCGGAAATCAAACCCCCACTGATGATTGCCGGTGCTGTAACGTGATTGTACTAACTGCTTCGCTAACTTGCTGCCCTTGTATAGCCTTATATAGCTTTAAAGAAAGTGAGAGGCATATTGCACAACTGGCTGACTCCTAGATCAGAAAGAGCAGTGTGCAGTTGTGATCAGTAGCTTGGGGTCCCACAGATACGTGTTGCAGAGCTCTTATGTTTAACACGAAGATCTGGGGCTGGGACAAGAGCACAATTGTTGGTTTTATGGACATTATGAAGCTCACAATGCTGATAGGCTCCAGTGCTGAACTGGACAAATTGTAGGATAATATGAATGGACTTGGAAATTGGCGGAAGAAGTATAATTTAGCAAAACACTCAGTGTTCTTTAAATTGGATCAAAATTCCACGAAGAAACAATTACTTAAAAGGAAAGATGAGAATCCCGATTGAAAATAAATTGGACCTTGGTGGAAACGAGGAAAACAAATCAAATGTAGTGAAATGTCAATATTGAGCCAAAACTGTCAGTCAGTCTTTTAACTTTATTTTTACACTTCTGTGACTGCATTTTGAAGATTATGCCGAGCTCAGAGTATCACAGTTCAAAAGAAATATTGCAGCCACTGAACGGATGTGGAGAGGACAACCTGATAATTGACAGCTACTGGAATTGGAATATTTGGAGTAATTGTCACTTCAAAGTTCAAATTAAATGTACGTATATATCACCACGTACGACCCTGAGATTAATTTTATTGCGGCTATTCACAGTAAATACAAAGAAATACATTCAAATCAAAGCAACACTTTCAGTTCGCTGGATGAACTCAGCAGGTCGGGCAGCATCAGTTAGAAACGATAGTCGACGTTTCGGGTCGGAACCCTTCGTCAGGACTAAAGAATGAAAGATGGGGAAGGATTTGAAGAATGCTTGTAGCTTCAGTTGAAAGACCAGTAATTTGAAAGACAAAGGGGTGGGGGAGGGGAGGCATTGACGTCATAGCTCTGAAAACAATGGGTAGTAGAAGGAGGCGGAACCATGAGGGAGCTGGGGGAGGGGGCAGAGTGAAATAGGGATAGAGGAAGGGAGGGGGAGGGAATTACCGGAAGTTGGAGCATTCTATGTTCATACCAAGAGGCTGAAGACTACCTAGACGGTATATGAGGTGTTGCTCCTCCAGCCTGAGTTTAGCCTCATCATGGCAGTAGAGGAGGCCATGTATGGACATATCTGAATGGGAATGGGAAGCAGAGTTGAAGTGGGTGGCTACCGGGAGATCCTGTCTGTTGTGGTGGACGGAGTGGAGGTGCTCGACGGAGTGGTCCCCCAATCTGCGTCGGGTTTCACCGATGTAGATGAGGCTGCACCGGGAGCACCGGATGCAATAGATGACCCCAACAGACTCACAAGTGAAGTGTTGTCTCACCTGGAAGGACTCTTTGGGGCTCTGAATATTTGCAAGAGATGAGGTGTAGGGGCAGGTGTAGCATTTACGCTTACAGGGATAAGTGCCGTGTGGGAGGTAAGTGGGGATGGACGTGTGGATAAGGGAGTCGCGGAGGGACCGATCCCTGCGGAAAGCGGAGAGGGGTGGGGAGGGAAAGATGTGCTTAGTGGTGGGGAACACACATCAAAGTTGCTGGTGAATGCAGCAGGCCAGGCAGCATCTATAGGAAGAGGCGCAGTTGACGTTTCAGGCCGAGACCCTTCATCAGGACTAACTGAAGGAAGAGTGAGTAAGGGATTTGAAAGCTGGAGGGGGAGGGGGAGATGCAAAATGATAGGAGAAGACAGGAGGGGGAGGGATAGAGCCGAGAGCTGGACAGGTGATAAGCAAAAGGGGATACGAGAGGATCATGGGACAGGAGGTCCGGGAAGAAAGATGGGGGGGAGTGACCCAGAGGATGGGCAAGACGTATATTCAGAGGGACAGAGGGAGAAAAAGGAGAGTGAGAGAAAGAATGTGTGCATAAAAATGAGTAACAGCTGGGGTACGAGGGGGAGGTGGGGCCTAGCGGAAGTTAGAGAAGTCAATGTTCATGCCATCAGGTTGGAGGCTACCCAGACGGAATATAAGGTGTTGTTCCTCCAACCTGAGTGTGGCTTCATCTTTACAGTAGAGGAGGCCGTGGATAGACATGTCAGAATGGGAATGGGATGTGGAATTAAAATGTGTGGCCACTGGGAGATCCTGCTTTCTCTGGCGGACAGAGCGTAGATGTTCAGCAAAGCGGTCTCCCAGTCTGCGTCGGGTCTCACCAATATATAAAAGGCCACATCGGGAGCACCGGACGCAGTATATCACCCCAGTCGACTCACAGGTGACGTGATGCCTCACCTGGAAGGACTGTTTGGGGCCCTGAATGGTGGTAAGGGAGGAAGTGTAAGGGCATGTGTAGCACTTGTTCCGCTTACACGGATAAGTGTCAGGAGGGAGATCAGTGGGGAGGGATGGGGGGGACGAATGGACAAGGGAGTTGTGTAGGGAGCGATCCCTGCGGAATGCGGGGGGGGGGGAGGGAAAGATGTGCTTAGTGGTGGGATCCCGTTGGAGGTGGCAGAAGTTACGGAGATGTTGGACCCGGAGGCTGGTGGGGTGGTAGGTGAGGACCAGGGGAACCCTATTCCTAGTGGGGTGGTGGGAGGATGGAGTGAAAGCAGATGTACGTGAAATGGGGGAGATGCGTTTAAGAGCAGAGTTGATAGTGGAGGAAGGGAAGCCCCTTTCTTTAAAAAATGAAGACATCTCCCTCGTCCTAGAATGAAAAGCCTCATCCTGAGAGCAGATGCGGCGGAGACGGAGGAATTGCGAGAAGGGGATGGCGTTTTTGCAAGAGACAGGGTGAGAAGAGGAATAGTCCAGATAGTTGTGAGAGTCAGTAGGCTTATAGTAGACATCAGTGGATAAGCTGTCTCCAGAGACAGAGACAGAAAGATCTAGAAAGGGGAGGGAGGTGTCGGAAATGGACCAGGTAAACTTGAGGGCAGGGTGAAAGTTGGAGGCAAAGTTAATAAAGTCAACGAGTTCTGCATGCGTGCAGGAAGCAGCGCCAATGCAGTCGTCGATGTAGCGAAGGAAAAGTGGGGGACAGATACCAGAATAGGCACGGAACATAGATTGTTCCACAAACCCAACAAAAAGGCAGGCATAGCTAGGACCCGTACGGGTGCCCATAGCTACACCTTTAGTTTGGAGGAAATGGGAGGAGCAAAAGGAGAAATTATTAAGAGTAAGGACTAATTCCGCTAGACGGAGCAGAGTGGTGGTAGAGGGGAACTGATTAGGTCTGGAATCCAAAAAGAAGCGTAGAGCTTTGAGGCCTTCCTGATGGGGGATGGAAGTATATAAGGACTGGACATCCATGGTGAAAATAAAGCGGTGGGGGCCAGGGAACTTAAAATCATCGAAAAGTTTAAGAGCGTGAGAAGTGTCACGAACATAGGTCGGAAGGGATTGAACAAGGGGTGATAAAACAGTGTCGAGGTATGCAGAAACAAGTTCGGTGGGGCAGGAGCAAGCTGAGACAATAGGTCGGCCAGGACAGGCAGGTTTGTGGATCTTGGGTAGGAGGTAAAAATGGGAAGTGCGGGGTGTGGGAACTATAAGGTTGGTAGCAGTGGATGGGAGATCCCCTGAGCGGATAAAGTCGGTGATGGTGTGGGAGACAATGGCCTGGTGCTCCTTAGTGGGGTCACGATCGAGGGGTAAATAAGAGGAGGTATCCGCGAGTTGTCGCTGTGCCTCGGCAAGGTAGAGGTCAGTACGCCAGACTACAACAGCACCCCCTTTATCAGCGGGTTTAATAATAATGTTAGGATTAGTGCGGAGGGAGTGGAGAGCAGAGCGTTCCGAAGGAGTGAGGTTGGAATGGGGACAAGGTGCGGTGAAGTCGAGACGGTTGATGTCCTGTCGGCAGTTAGCAATAAAGAGATCCAGAGCAGGCAGAAGACCAGAGCGGGGTGTCCATGAAGACGGGAGAAGGGGTCATCGGTGGGGGTGGAAGAGTCCTTGCCGAAGAAGTAGGCTTGGAGACGGAGACGGCGGAAGAAAAGTTCCGCATCGTGGCGAACACGGAACTCGCTGAGGTGTGGGCGAAGGGGGACAAACGTGAGGCCCTTACTGAGAACAGAGCGTTCTGCCTCCGACAGTTGAAGGTCGGAGGGGATGGTAAAGACCCGGCACGGATGAGAGCTGGGACCAGAGGGGGGAGGGGGGAGGCTGGTGGTGTCAGTGGAGAGGGAGATGTCTTCATTTTTTAAAGAAAGGGGCTTCCCTTCCTCCACTATCAACTCTGCTCTTAAACGCATCTCCCCCATTTCACGTACATCTGCTCTCACTCCATCCTCCCACCACCCCACTAGGAATAGGGTTCCCCTGGTCCTCACCTACCACCCCATCAGCCTCCGGGTCCAACATATTATTCTCCGTAACTTCCGCCACCTCCAACGGGATCCCACCACTAAGCACATCTTTCCCTCCCCCCCCCTCTGCATTCTGCAGGGATCGCTCCCTACACAACTCCCTTGTCCATTCGTCCCCCCCATCCCTCCCCACTGATCTCCCTCCTGACACTTATCCGTGTAAGCGGAACAAGTGCTACACATGCCCTTACACTTCCTCCCTTACCACCATTCAGGGCCCCAAACAGTCCTTCCAGGTGAGGCATCACGTCACCTGTGAGTCGACTGGGGTGATATACTGCGTCCGGTGCTCCCGATGTGGCCTTTTATATATTGGTGAGACCCGACGCAGACTGGGAGACCGCTTTGCTGAACATCTACGCTCTGTCCGCCAGAGAAAGCAGGATCTCCCAGTGGCCACACATTTTAATTCCACATCCCATTCCCATTCTGACATGTCTATCCACGGCCTCCTCTACTGTAAAGATGAAGCCACACTCAGGTTGGAGGAACAACACCTTATATTCCGTCTGGGTAGCCTCCAACCTGATGGCATGAACATTGACTTCTCTAACTTCCGCTAGGCCCCACCTCCCCCTCGTACCCCAGCTGTTACTCATTTTTATGCACACATTCTTTCTCTCACTCTCCTTTTTCTCCCTCTGTCCCTCTGAATATACCTCTTGCCCATCCTCTGGGTCACCCCCCCCCCGTCTTTCTTCCCGGACCTCCTGTCCCATGATCCTCTCGTATCCCTTTTTGCCTATCACCTGTCCAGCTCTCGGCTCTATCCCTCCCCCTCCTGTCTTCTATCATTTTGCATCTCCCCCTCCCCCTCCAGCTTTCAAATCCCTTACTCACTCTTCCTTCAGTTAGTCCTGACGAAGGGTCTCGGCCTGAAACGTCGACTGCACCTCTTCCTATAGATGCTGCTTGGCCTGCTGCGTTCACCAGCAACTTTGATGTGTGTTGCTTGAATTTCCAGCATCTGCAGAATTCCTGTTCTTAGTGGTGGGGTCCTGTTGAAGGTGGCGGAAGTTGCGGAGGACAATGTGCTGGATCCGGAGGAGTTTCCTTGTACATGATCGATTGTTTGTCCATTGTATCCGATGACCTGTGCAGTGCTTCTTTTAGATGATGTGAACTGCGTGAAGAAACCTGTGTTGGAGAGATTTAAAGTGGAAAAGCCTTTGCACTGGCGAAGTTCCACTCTTAACCTCAGAGATCTGAGTCTAGTGGCAAAAACTGGGGTTTTCCTTGATTGCAATGGATGATTACGTCTTCGTCTGTCACACTGTTCTCTCTCAATGAAGCATTACAGAACCACCTTCCTGGCGGTTGAACCTCACTGTTAATCTCATCTGCCCAATCTGCTGGAGCTGGCTTTGAATGCTACGACATGTAGCCGCTGGCTGCCCTCAACTGGTTTAGCCAGTCTGTCAAAGTGGATTACCAGGCTGTGGCTGCTGTTGCATGCAAAGAGGCTGCTTATCAGTCCTGTATCATTCTGACTTAGTCCTACTCATCTGACCTGGAACATCTACCAAGTGTTGTCCATTTTATCTGTCGAGGGACTTTTCTGCCAACATCTTGGTAACAGTGTACATTCCACCTCAGGTCAATGTCATATTCTAGAGGACTTCATGAAACAGTGCTCCCGAATGCCTGGTTGCAGGGGATTCCAACCTGGCCAGCCTGAAGAAGTCTCTGAACAACTACCACCAACATATCACCTGTGGCACCAAAAGAAGCAACACACTTAACCACTGTTATATCACCATCAAGAATGTCTGAATAACTGGCTGTACTTTTACTCCCGGTGTATAGGCAGCAGCAGTTATAAGGATCAAGAAGGTATGGTCAGGGGATGCAGAGGAGAACTTCAGAAGTGCTTTGAGTCAGTGCACTGAAGAATGTTCAGGGATTCATCTTCAGATCTGAATGAATATACCATAGTTTTCACCGACTTAACCAAGACCCATGTGGATGAGTGTGTGCATTCGAGAATACACGAATTAAAATCTGTGGATGAACCAGGAGATTCATAGTATGCTGAGGGCTAGTTTGGTGGCATTCTAGACTGGTGATGCAGAACTTTACAGCAAGTCAGCTCTGACAAGTTTCACTTTCTAGAAGGCAAAACGTAACATAATGAATATCTGTGATACTTCATGCCCAGATGAGCTGAATGCCTTTCATGCACACTTTGAAAAGGAGAGTAGAACTACACATGAGCAAGTCCTTACAGCGCCTTGTGACCCTGCAGTCGGTGTCTCGGAAACCAACATCAGAACACCTTTCAAGAGGGTGAACTCTCACAAGGCATCACCCCTGATAGTTAGCTGGTAGGGCTCTGAAAACCTGTGCCAACAGACTGGCTGGAGTGTACAAGGACACCTTCGATCTCTCTCTGCTGCAGTTAAAGATTCCCACCTGCTTCAAGAGTGCGACAATCACACCAGTTCCCAAGAAGACTAGGATGAGCTGCCTCAACAATTATCACCCAGTGGCACTCACATCTACGGTAATGAAATGCTTTGAAATGTTGGTTCATGGCCAGAATCACCTCCTGCCTAAGCGAGGTCCTAGACCTACTACAATTTGCCTGTCACAACAGTAAGTCTACAGCCTGTACACTCTCATTGGCTCTTCACTTGGCCTTGGATCACATGATTATTGTTTATTGATTACAGAACAGAGTTCAACATAATCATACCCTCAATGCCAGTCATCAAGTTCTAAAACCTGGACCTTTGCACTTCTCTCTTCAGAAGGATCTTTGACTTCCTCATTGGGAGACGACAGTCAATGCAGAGGAAGCAACATCTTCTCTTCACTGGCAATCACCTGGTGCACCTCAAGGTTTAGCCCACTGCTATACCTTGTTAGAACACACAATATAGAATTTGCTCATTGATCAGAATTTATAGCACATTAATCTTTAAAATATTTGATCTAAGATTGGCACCTTATCTGTGCAACATTTTTCTCAGTAGTATTGTCCTGAAATTATTTAGGATTTTGCTGAGGTCCTTGTTATAATAATGTTTTGAACTCAAATTGTTTTTAAACCAAAGGTTCAAAAGGTTCAAAGGTTCATTTTATTGTCAAAGTATGCATGTACAATACAACTCTGATACTTCTCTTCTCCAGGTAGCCATGAAATACAGAAAAACCATGGGTGTTGTTGAAAGAAAAAGCATCAAATTCCCACCCCGAACACGAAAAAGAAAAAGAAACAAAACTTGCAAACCCCCAACAACCCCGCTCCCTCACAGAGAGAAAAACAGCGACAATAGCAGCAAAACCCACACCCCCTCACTTGCAGAATAGAACAGTGACAATAGCTTCAAAGCCCCTGGCCCCTTCTCTCACACACAAAACGTACCAGATCGCCCACACAAAGAAACACCAACAAGAAAGTAATATCCCAATTCCCTAACCACTCCCTCTCACAAACACTAATATATCGCCCACCCACAGATCAGCCACAAGAAACAGAACACCGAAAACTGCCGGAGACTATAATTCCAATCATTATGTAAATCTTAGAATTTCAAAAACATCTTCCTGTCAGCATTCGACAGAAATCAGACAGAAATTGCCAGAATAATTGAGAGAAACACATACAAATTGCTGTTAGAACTCAGCAAATCAAGCAGCATCTATGGAAATCAATAAACAGGTGATGTATCGGACTGAGGCCCTTCATCAGGATTGACTAATGAGTCCACGTCCAGTGGAACTCATCCACATTTATAATCCAGCAGCTTGAATTAGAATCAGATTTATTATCACTGGCTTATATGATGAGAAATTTGTTGATTTGTTGCAGTAGTACATGCAAAGATATACAGTTAAAAATAAAGAAGAGGTGCAAAAATAGAATAATAGATGAGTTTTTCAACCATTCAGAAACCTGATAGTGGAGGGGAAGAAGCTGTTTCTCTAACTTTAAATATGGGTCTTCGGGCATCTGTGCCTCCTCCCTGTTGGTAATTATGGGAAGAAGGCATGTCCTGATTCTTGGAGTTCTTCATGATGAAAGATGTTGTTGATTGTGGGAGAATATTGTGCTTGTGATGGAACCATCATTATGACCTCTTTAAGTTTTGGATAATTTAAGGGAAACTACAACAAAAAGGGGTGATGGATGATGGGAATAAGAAACCAATTGGGGGAGGGGAAAGGATGAGTTATAAACTATAAGATCAACATCTCAACTGCCTGTGTAGTGAAGAACCCAATGGTATGAACATTGTGCTTTACCATTTTCAGGTACCCTTTACCTCTTGAGCTCTCTTCTCTTTATCTCCTTACAATCCACCTCATTTTTCTTCCACTTCTCATTCTGCAGCAAGCTCCACCTCCCAGCCCACCATCACCCATTTTAGTTTTCATCCACTTACTGGCCATTCACTTCACCCATTAGATCCTCTTTACCATTTGGTTCCATCTGCCCCTTATCTCTCCATTGTCCCTTCCTTACTTAACAGATTCCCTCACTTGACACCTTTGTGTCCCTGCTTTTCACCCTCCATCTTCCCTTATCCCACCTAGCTCACAGTCTTTTCTTTAACTCTTTCATTATCTGCTTCCTCCTAACACCTACCTGCCTCTGTCATCCAACTCCACTCCTGCTCCCAGCTGGTTCCATCCATTCATCATCCATTATGCACCCAATCAGACCTTTCTCATGCCTTCCCCCACCCCCTCACCCTTTCACCTTCAGACTATCCTCCCTCTACACTTTCAACCCTGATGACAAAGGGTCTCGACCTGAAACGTTGACTGTACCTCTTCCTATAGATGCTGCCTGGCCTGCTGCGTGCACCCAGCATTTTTTACGTGTGCTGCTTGAATTTCCAGCATCTACAGATTTCCTCTTGTTTGCGTACATCTTCAGTTCCTTTCCTTCCCCACAAATGCTGTTTAACTTGCTCAGTTGCCCGAAAAGTTTGTTTTTTTTTACTTGTGTAGTTGGCAAAGTAGCCTTGATATCAGTGACTGTGAATAGCTGTACTGGGCAGAAAGATTAACAAGGCCTCATATGCTTTGAGTAACACAACGTTAGATAGAGCAGAAGAAGTTCCAGGAAAACAGATATAGTATTCATAAAAATACTGATGTTATCAGATGGTAAAATAAGTTAGCATAGCACTGGCATTCATTCTTGGGGACATTGAACGGAAAAGCAGAAAGACAAATCAAACATGCTTCTTCATGTTTGCACAGTTCTACACATATTAAAAATAATGATAAAGGCATTGATGGAGGCATGAAACAAATTGTATGGAATGTATTAGAATTGCTGGTTATGTATAATTATTAGGAAAGGCTAGTTTCTTTGAAAAAGGCTGAAAAGGTGTTTTTTATATTGAAAACTTGATCCTGAATTGATAAGCAAGTGAAGAGAAACAGTCAAAAAACTTCATTCTCCCTTAATAAAATTACCAGATCACCACAGTCTCAGAACATTAGTTTCCATTCAATCTGACATTAAGTGTGCACAGTCTCTGTGCTCACAGGCATTGTAAGGCTGACAATGTTGCACTGGTATCAGTTTTTAATCATTGCTGTGATGGCTTGCTTGAGTTTTGAGTAAGCACTTGCTAAAAAAATTAGGCCTTTGGGTGAGAGTGCCCAGCTGCTTGCTTCAACCACAGTTTTTTGTATTTGAAGGGTTTAAAGCTTCCTTGTAATATTCTCTGCAATGATTATCTATCATTCACCCTCCATAAATTAGCAAGGTTTACAATTAAAGATAAAAGACTGAACAAGTTTATATATACTTTTGGCAATATAAAACAGACTACAAAACTAAAATCAGTAGTGTTTTAAGCCAGGTGGTTGTGTAAGGCCAAACTTCAATAAGTACTGCGATAATATCAACCTCCTCAGATGTGTGTTCTTGTGCATATCTTAAAACTTTAAAGATATATTTAAGCATACACTTGAGAAACTAGGAGGGCAAAAAGGCAGTATGAGATTGATAAGTGTTAAGGAAAATCCTAAGAGGTTCTGTAGATATAGTGTGTACAAGTCTAACGAGAGAGAAAATAGGCTCCCTTAGAAACCAGCAGTCACTTTGTTTCAAGTCACAGGAGATGGGTAGGATTTTTAATGAATAATTTCTCCCTGGTGTTTATTGAGGAAAACATCATGTCTGCACAAGGAATAATTGAAATGTGGAGATTTTTTTTATTGCCCAGGAGGAAGTATTTGCAGCCTTGCAGACAATTATGGCGAATAAATCCTCAAGGCCTTGCCAACTGCAACCTTGAACCTTGTGGGAGGCTTTGTGAAGCTATTTGTTTCACTGTCAAACACTGGTGCTCGTCTGAAGACTGCTGGATGGTTAACGTTATTCTGTTGTTTAAGAAGAGTAGCAAAGACAAGCTAGGGAACTACAGGCTGGTCAGCCTGATACCAGTGGTGAAGAAGTTACTGCAGGGAATTCTGCCGGATCTACCAGCATTTGGATAGCTAATGTCTGATTAGAAGTCAGCATATTTTTCTCTGTAGGAAATTGTTGTAGGGTTCTCAGTAATATTAACTGTAATGGTAACTGTTAACAGCTAATAATAAAATGGCTTCTCTGTAGTGATATAATGAAATGGCTTCTCTGTAATGTTAACTGATGAGGTAATGTTCTTTGTAGCTGAAATATTTGGGTTATAATTATAGATAACGGGGAACTAACCAACGGAAGCCATGTTATTCTATCTGTATGTGTGGGAACCTGGTGAGTGCATGGGGAGATTGGCGAGGAGAGGCGAAGAGGAAGGACGTGCAGGGGAGTGCTCTGGAAGAGCACCGTGGTTGGTCCCAGTCTGAGGGTCGTGGAGTTCAGAGGAAATCGAATGGTGGATCGAGGATACTGCGTGAGCTCCAACGTTGTGCACAGCTGTATAATCCCTATTCTTGGCACCTTTTTATTTTATATTTTTTTGTTTCTCTACTAACCCCATAGTCACAGTAAAATTTATAAAGTGTAATTGTTTAAACGTACATTGTGTACTGCCTGATGTTTTACATTGTGGGTTGTACTGAAATGCATTACACAGCATCTATGCAAACGTGAGACGCAGTTTGGCGGGCAGACGGCAGTTTCCCCTAGACGAACGTGGGTTGATAGAGCTGAGTGTTACATTGTGTTTGAAAGAATGTTTAAAGTTCTTTGAAGAGGTAACTGAAAAGATTGGAGAGGGTAGGGTGGTGGATGTTTTCATTTTGGACTTTAGCAAGGCCTTCAGCAATGTTCCAAATGGTAGGCTAGTCTAGAAGGTAAGGATCAATGGAACCCAGTCAGACCTTGTTGGGTGGATTCAAGTTGGCTCTGAGATAAGAAGCAGAGTGTGGTGGCTGAAGGATCTTTCTCAAAATGGAGGCAGTGACAAGTGGCGTACCACAGGCGTCAGCGTTAAGATGCTTGCTATTCAATGTTTAATATAAATGATTTGGCTGTGAACGCAGAAGGCTAGATCAGTACATTTGTGGATGACACAAAATTTAAAGGTGTTATTGATAATGAAGAAGTTTAATATAGATTACAAGGCATTCTTGATCAGATAGAGAAGTGGGTTGAGTGTGGCAGAATGATTTCAAAAGAGATAAATGCAAGGAGATGTAGTTTGCAAAGTCAAGCCAGTGTAGGACTTGCATTATTAATGATTGGGACCTCAGCAGTAAAATGGAACAGAAGGACCTTGGAGTACAAGTGCAGTTTGTTGAAAATCGAGGATGTAATTTGGAGACTTTATAAAGCACTGGCGAGGCCTCACTTGGAGCACTTTTAGGCCCTTATCTTGAAAAAGGATGTGCTGAAACTGGAGGGAGCTAAAAGGCAGTCCATGAAAATGATTCCAGGATTAAATGGCTTGTCAGGTGAAGAGCGTTTGATGGCTCTGCATTCACTAGAGGACAGAAGGATGAGGGGTGACCACATTCAAATCAATTGACTGATGAAAGGCCTTGACAGAGTGGATGTGGAGAGGATGATTATGATGGTGGGAGAGTCTAAGACCACAGAATACAACCTTAAAATAGAGGGTAAACACGAGCAATTCTGCTGATGCTGGAAATTCA
The DNA here is from genome assembly GCF_963921235.1 of Mobula hypostoma. NCBI lineage: Eukaryota > Metazoa > Chordata > Chondrichthyes > Myliobatiformes > Myliobatidae > Mobula > Mobula hypostoma. The sequence goes on along the minus strand of NC_086103.1, from coordinate 20,095,398 downwards.
AGCAACACACATCAAAGTTGCTGGTGAACGCAGCAGGCCAGGCAGCATCTCTAGGAAGAGGTACAGTCAACGTCTCGGTCGAAACGTCGACTGTACCTCTTCCTAGAGATGCTGCCCGGCCTGCTGCATTCACCAGCAACTTCGATGTGTGTTGCTTAAAATAGAGGGACGTCCTTTTAGGCTGGAAATGAGGAGGAATTTTTTGAACCAAAGACTGGTGAATCTTTGGAATTCATTGCCGGAGGCAAAATCTTATTGTATATGTAAGGCAGAGGTTGATATATCCTTGATTGGTCAGGGCATGAAGGGTTACATGGAAAATGCAGAAGATTGTGTCTGAGAGTAAAATTGGATCAGCCATGATGAAATGGCGGAGCAGACTCGATGGGCCAAATAGCCCAATTCTGCTTCTAGATCTTATAGTCTTATAGTCTTAGAATGGTGTCATAGACAGAGTGCATGGTGAAAAAGGCACTTAGCCTGTTGGCATTCATCAGTCCTAGTACTAAGTATAGGAGCTGGGATATTATATTGTGGTTGGGTAAGTTATTGGTGTGTCCACACTTTGAAAACTGTGTATCTTTTTATAGGAAAAATGTGCCTAAAAAGTGCAGGAAAGATTTACAATGGTGTTGCTAGGACTAAAGGACCTCAGCTGTAGGCAGAGGCGGACCAGACAAGGTTTTTATCTCTTAGAACATTGGAGTTTGAGGGGGCAAACTTACCGAAATATTTTGAATTATGAAAATCTTTTCCTCAGGGTGGAAGAACCAAAACATAGATGCATAAAGTAGGTTTAGGGTGAGAGGAGATCTATTGAAAAGAGACCTGAAGAGCAATTTTTTTCATGCAGAGAATGATAGGTACAGTATATGAAATGTGCTACAATACAAATTGGTGGAGCAGGTACAGTAGTACCATTTAAGAAGAACTTGGACAGGTGTGAGGAGGAGTATGGTTTGGTGGGATATGGAAAGCAGGAAACAGGAGACTGGCTGGATGGACAATGTGGTTGACATAGACTGGTTGGGTTGAAGGGCTTGTATCCATGCTGCTTGCTGTACAAATCCATGACACTAAAGATAAAACACAAGAAATATGCATGAGGTCTCTCAGTGGGAGGTTCATCCAAATCATTAAGATCCAAATGATCCACAGTGGCTTGGCTACTTGGATTTAGAAATGGCTTGCAAATAAAAGACAGAAGGTAGGGGCCAATGGGACTTAGTCTGGCTGGAGAACCGTGACTATTGTGGTTCTGCACGGATCTATACTGGGACCTCTTTGTGCTTAGCCCATTGCTGTTTACACTGCTAACACATGACTGTGCAGCCAGATTCAAGGAGAACCTGATCATTAAATTTGCAGATGATACCACAGTGGTGGGGCTCATCAGCAAAAATGATGAAACTATGTACAGGGAGGAGGTCAAACACCTAGAGAGCTGGTGCAGGGATAACAACTTGATGCTTAATGTCACCAAAACCAAGGAGATGATTGTCGATTTCAGACGGTCTCAGCCTGAGCACACACCCCTCAGCATCAGCGGCTCCACAGTGGACAGAGTGGAAAACATCAAATTCCTTGGGGTGCAGATCTCGGACAATCTCACCTGGTCCAGGAACACCACTGGGATTGTGAAACGGGCCCAGCAGAGATTGCACTTTCTGAGGAAGCTTAAACAAACATCACTCCCCACTAACATCTTAACTACATTCTACAGAGGCGTGGTTGAGAGTGTGCTGACATTTGCATCACAACCTGGTACTCCAGCTGCAGTGCTGTCGACAAAAAAGCCTTGCAGAGGGTGGTTAGGGGAGCAGAGAAGGTTATTGGGGTCTCCCTACCTTCTGTCCAAGACCTCTTTCAGGGTTGATGCCTCCAGAAGACACGGTACGTCATTAAAGACCCCTCACACCCTCTCCATGAACTGTTTGTTCTTCTGCCATCAGGCAAACATTACAGGAGCATCAAAACTAAAACCACAAGGCTACTAAACAGTTTCCTCCCATAGGCAGTCAGCTGCTCCACCTGACTCTGCTTTTGGACACTTCTAACTCACACTGGACACTTATAACTTGATTTTAACTGACATGTGGCTGTTGTGTTTTACTATTTATTGTTATGTTTATTATTTAGTGTTGCGTTTGTTATGTTATGATTGAACTGCTTCTGGGAAACGCTGTCTCATTCTGCCCTGCAGAGCTGATGCATGGTTAGAATGACAATAAAGTTTTTTGAATCTTGAATCTTGAATCTTGATATATATCAATGACTTGGATGAAAACATGGATGGGTAAATTAGCATGTTTGCAGACAATAGAAAGATTGGTGGCATTATGCATTCTGCAGAAGATTGCCTAAGTATATAGATCAGTTACAGATATGGTTGGAGAAACAGTTTAATCCACTAAAGTGTGAGATGGTGCACTTTGCTTGATCAAATGTAAAGGACAATACACAGTTAATTGAAAGACACAAGTGTGTTGATCTTGGAGTCCAAGTCCAATGTTCCCTAAAAGTGGCTGCACAGATTGATGGCTGGTAAAGAAGGCATTGGGTTCAAAAGTCAAAAGGTAATGTTGCAGCTTTATTAAACTCTCATTAGGCTGCACCTGGAGTATGAATTCAGATCTGATCACTTCATTATAGGAAGGATGTAGTGGCTTAGGATAGGGTGTAGAAGGCTTTATTAGTCAAAGCATTGAGTTCAAGAATTAAGAAGTTATCTTCCAGCTTTATGTAACACTGGTTGGGCTGCCTCAGCAGTACTGAATTCAGGTCAGGTCACTCCATTCTAGGAAAGACCTGGAGGTTTAGGAGACGGTACCAGGATGGTGTCTGGATTAAAAGGCAAGTGCTACAAGAGGGAGTTGGACAAACTTGGGTTGTTTTCTTGGGAGTTGTGGAGGCTGAGGAGAGATTTCATAGAAGTTTATAAGATTATGAGAGGCATAGATACAGTAGATAGCTGGGATCTTCCTCTTGCAGTCGAAATATCTAATACTCAAGGTCATGTATTTAAAGTGAGAGGGAGTAAATTGATGGAACATTTTTGGGGCAATTTTTTTACTCAGACAGTAATGGGTGCCTGGAATACACTGCCAGGGATGGCAATAGAGGCAAATACAATCAAGGTGTTCAGCAGGTTCTTAGGTAGGCACATGATTGTGCAGGTAATAGAGGGATATGGACACTGTGTAGACAGAGGGATTAGTTGATGATCAATTACTGAACTCAGAATCATAGAGCACAGCAGCACAGAAGCATGCCCCTTGATGCATCAAGTAAATGCTGAACTATTATTCTGCTGAGTCCCATCTACCTGCAGCTGGAGCACAGCTCTCCATACCACCCCCCCCCCCATCTATGTATTTACTGCACCCAAACTTCCCTTAAGTGTTAAAGTCATATCTGTATCCACCACTTCCACTGCTAGCTCACGTCGTTAGTATACTTAGTTTGGTACAGCAATGAAGACCAAAGCGTCTGTTTCTGTTCTATCTTCCATGTTCTATGTTCTTTTAAGAATGGGGAACTATTTTTCTATCCATCTCAAATTCCTTTCCTAAAAACATCGGGATCATTAAACAGTGGGAGATAAAGAAGCAGATATATAAGAAGTTTACGGAAAAGCATTAAAGCAATTGGGTAGTTGAGAGGGTAGCTTTAGTTTTCCCAATATTGTCTAGGCCTTCATTAGTGCCAGAGGCATAGATGGGGCAGAATTTGATAGGCATATCCAGAGAGTTTCTTGAAATGGATGGATTACTTTCCTCACTATTTTATTTATTCCTCATCCACCATGCTCTCATTTGTTGGGTGAGAAATAGTGATGTGAGCAGATGTTAAAATATGAGTATTTAATTATAATTGTCATTGACCTGAAATGTTAAGAACATGGGACATAGAACACTACAGCACAGTGACTCTTTGACCCACTATATTATGACAACATTATAACCTACTCTAAAATCAATCTAACTCTTCCTTCATGCAGAGCCCTCCATTTTGTTATCATCCATGTGCCCAGCAAAGAGTTTCTTAAGTGTCTGTAATATATCTGCCTCTGCCACCACCCCTGGCAGGGCACTCCACACACTCACCACTCACTCACTTACGGTTGACATCCCCCCGATACTTTCCTCCAATCGTCTTAAAATACGCTCCCTCTCTTCTACTCTCTTCACACACGCCATTTGACTTCTTCTTCCCCTCTGCTATCCGATCTCTGAATGGACATTGAGTCCATGAACACTGCCTCACTACGTACTTACTTATTTCTGCATTACTTGTTTAATTTATCTAGTGGGGTACCGCAAGGCTCAGTGCTGGGACCCCAGTTGTTTACAATATATATTAATGACTTGGATGAGGGAATTGAATGCAGCATCTCCAAGTTTGCGGATGACACGAAGCTGGGTGGCAGTGTTAGCTGTGAGGAGGATGCTAAGAGGATGCAGGGTGACGTGGATAGGTTGGGTGAGTGGGCAAATTCATGGCAGATGCAATTTAATGTGGATAAATGTGAAGTTATCCACTTTGGTGGCAAAAATAGGAAAACAGATTATTATCTGAATGGTGGCCGATTAGGAAAAGGGGAGGTGCAACGAGACCTGGGTGTCATTATACACCAGTCATTGAAAGTGGGCATGCAGGTACAGCAGGCGGTGAAAAAGGCGAATGGTATGCTGGCATTTATAGCGAGAGGATTCGAGTACAGGAGCAGGGAGGTACTACTGCAGTTGTACAAGGCCTTGGTGAGACCACACCTGGAGTATTGTGTGCAGTTTTGGTCCCCTAATCTGAGGAAAGACATCCTTGCCATAGAGGGAGTACAAAGAAGGTTCACCAGATTGATTCCTGGGATGGCAGGACTTTCATATGAAGAAAGACTGGATGAACTGGGCTTGTACTCGTTGGAATTTAGAAGATTGAGGGGGGATCTGATTGAAACGTATAAAATTCTAAAGGGATTGGACAGGCTAGATGCAGGAAGATTGTTCCCGATGTTGGGGAAGTCCAGAATGAGGGGTCACAGTTTGAGGATAAAGGGGAAGCCTTTTAGGACAGAGATTAGGAAAAACTTCTTCACACAGAGAGTGGTGAATCTGTGGAATTCTCTGCCACAGGAAACAGCTGAGGCCAGTTCATTGGCTATATTTAAGAGGAAGTTAGATATGGCCCTTGTGGCTACGGGGATCAGGGGGTATGGAGGGAAGGCTGGTGCAGGGTTCTGAGTTGGATGATCAGCCATGATCATAATAAATGGCGGTGCAGGCTCGAAGGGCCGAATGGCCTACTCCTGCACCTATTTTCTATGTTTCTATGTTTCTATTTAATATATATACATACTTACCGTAATTCACGTTTTTCCTATTGTTATGTATTGCAATGTACTGCTGCCACAAAGGCAACACGTTCCATGACACGTGCCGCGATATTCAACCCGATTCTGATCCTGATGCTGTTACTTTGTTCTGCAAACTCTGTCAGGAGGGAGACAATGAGAGTGAGAGGAGAATAATTAGATGAGAGTAATCTGTGGTGACTGTAAATGGAATGTTGATGGGGAACCATTTCGTTCAGCACTTCCACATCATCCACCACAAGCGGGAGTTCCCACGTGCTCACAGGAAGAACATATAAATGTTCTTACAGAGGCATTGTACTCCAAATTCCGATGCCCTGGACTGTAATAGCTCTATGCTACCATAATTGCTCACACAGTCTTGACTTTGTGGTTCTTAGATACTGTCTTGATATGGTGTGTTACATTCTAAATAGCAAACATACAATTGATAACATCAAAAGTTACTACACTGAAGGCCTATTTTAGTAAAAAGTTATTTACACGTTGCTTCAATTCTGCAGCATCTGTGCGGCTAATCTGCAGATCTTTAATCTTAAAATTACAAAACCGAAGATATTTATCACAATTCACAGAAAGATCAGCAACAGAGTGCAGGAAGGAATGCTGGGAAGAATGTCAAGCAATGTCTAAAAGTGAGGCGCCTAACTTGTTAACCCACATCCCAGAAATACAAATGCCTTTTGATCAACAAATCAAATCAAAATCCTCCCACATTAATCATTAATTGTATTTGATATCTAAACAGCAAACATTCAGAGAAATCTCCAAGAACATCCCCATCAGTATTGATATTGGTTTATTATCACATGTACCAAGATGCAGTGAAAAGCTTGTTTCGCATACTGGTCTCACAGATCAAATCATTACACAGTGCATTGAAGCAGGGAGAGCAATAGTAATGCAGAATAAATTTTAATAGCTAAAGTTCAGGTATAGAAACATAGAAACATAGAAAATAGGTGCAGGAGTAGGCCATTCGGCCCTTCGAGCCTGCACCGCCATTTATTATGATCATGGCTGATCATCCAACTCAGAACCCAGCCTTCCCTCCATACCCCCTGACCCCTGTAGCCACAAGGGCCATATCTAACTTCCTTTTAAACATAGCTAATGAACTGGCCTCAACAGTTTGCTGTGGCAGAGAATTCCACAGATTCACCACTCTCTGTGTGAAGAAGTTTTTCCTAACCTCGGTCCTAAAAGGCTTCCCCTCTATCCTCAAACTGTGACCCCTCGTTCTAGACCTCCCCAACATCGGGAACAATCTTCCCGCATCTAGCCTGTCCAATCCCTTTAGGATCTTATACGTTTCAATCAGATCCCCCCTCAATCTTCTAAATTCCAACGAGTACAAGCCCAGTTCATCCAGTCTTTCTTCATATGAAAGACCTGCCATCCCAGGAATCAATCTGGTGAACCTTCTTTGTACTCCCTCTATGGCAAAGATGTCTTTCCTCAGATTAGGGGACCAAAACTGCACACAATACTCCAGGTGTGGTCTCACCAAGGCCTTGTACAACTGCAGTAGTACCTCCCTGCTCCTGTACTCGAATCCTCTCGCTATAAATGCCAGCATACCGTTCGCCTTTTTCACCGCCTGCTGTACCTGCATGCCCACTTTCAATGACTGGTGTATAATGACACCCAGGTCTCGTTGCACCTCCCCTTTTCCTAATTGGCCACCATTCAGATAATAATCTGTTTTCCTATTTTTGCCACCAAAGTGGATAACTTCACATTTATCCACATTAAATTGCATCTGCCATGAGTTTGCCCACTCACCCAACCTATCCAAGTCACCCTGCATCCTCTTAGCATCCTCCTCACAGCTAACACTGCCACCCAGCTTCGTGTCATCCGCAAACTTGGAGATGCTGCATTTAATTCCCTCATCCAAGTCATTAATATATATTGTAAACAACTGGGGTCCCAGCACCGAGCCTTGCGGTACCCCACTAGTCACCGCCTGCCATTCTGAAAAGGTCCCGTTTATTCCCACTCTTTGCTTCCTGTCTGCTAACCAATTCTCCACCCACACCAATACCTTACCCCCAATACCGTGTGCTTTAAGTTTGCACACTAATCTCCTATGTGGGACCTTGTCAAAAGCCTTTTGAAAATCCAAATATACCACATCCACTGGTTCTCCCCTATCCACTCTACTAGTTACATCCTCAAAAAATGCTATGAGATTCGTCAGACATGATTTTCCTTTCACAAATCCATGCTGACTTTGTCCGATCATTTCACCGCTTTCCAAATGTGCTGTTATCACATCCTTGATAACTGACTCCAGCAGTTTCCCCACCACCGACGTTAGGCTAACCGGCCTATAATTCCCCGGTTTCTCTCTCCCTCCTTTTTTAAAAAGTGGGGTTACATTAGCCACCCTCCAATCCTCAGGAACTAGTCCAGAATCTAACGAGTTTTGAAAAATTATCACTAATGCATCCACTATTTCTTGGGCCACTTCCTTAAGCACTCTGGGATGCAGACCATCTGGCCCTGGGGATTTATCTGCCTTCAATCCCTTCAATTTACCTAACACCACTTCCCTACTAACATGTATTTCGCTCAGTTCCTCCATCTCACTGGACCCTCTGTCCCTTACTATTTCTGGAAGATTATTTATGTCCTCCTTAGTGAAGACAGAACCAAAGTAATTATTCAATTGGTCTGCCATGTCCTTGCTCCCCATAATCAATTCACCTGTTTCTGTTTGCAGGGGACCTACATTTGTCTTTATCAGTCTTTTCCTTTTTACATATCTATAAAAGCTTTTACAGTCCGTTTTTATGTTCTCTGCCAGTTTTCTCTCATATCTGCCAGTTTTCTCTCATACAATAAAGTGCAAATTCATCAGAGATGCTGTGCTCAGCCCAGGAGTCCTGTTAACGTAGCAGTTAGCATAATGCTGTAACAGTGCCAGAGACCAAGGTTCAATTCTGCTGCAGTCTATAAGGAGTTTGTATATTCTTCTCATGACAGCCTGTTTCCTCCGGGTGCTCTGGTTTCCTCCCATATTCCAAGGACATGCAGGTTAGTAGCTTAATTGCCCATATGGATGTAACTGGGCAGACTCATTGGGCCGGATGGGTCTTTTATCCTGTTGCATCTGTAAAATAAAATTAAAATTAAACAAGGATAGTCCTTCTCAACTTTTCACCATATGCGTGAGCCATTTTTAAACCAATTTGATTCATTCAACTCAAAAGCAAGAGATGGGGACACTGGATTCAGTGAAGGCTGTATTGAAGATACTACCCCAGCTGTACTTCTTTAAAACACGTGTTCCTGAGGAAGCCATTCCTCTAGTTCATTTAAAAAAGCTACAACACTGGCATCTACCTAACAATATTGAAAATTGCTCTGGTACATCCTGCTCATAAAGGACAAGAGGAATCCAGTCTTGTTCTTATCACCCTACTCTCAGTCATAATCAAATTGATGACAGTCATTATTGAGAGACTAGCAAGCAGCACTTACTCATCATTAGTATACTTACCAATGCCTAGTTTGGATTTCCATGGACCAGATGGCTCTAGATTTCATCCAACCGTAGACCAAAGAGGCAACTGCTCTTGACATCGGTGACTGGTAAAGCTAAAGTCAATGAGTATGTTGGCCTTCACAGAAAAGAAGATGGGTCATAGTGGTTGGTATTCAATCATTCCAGACCAAGAATATCATTGCTGGAGTTCATCAGGCAGTATATGGGGCCCAATCATTTCCAGTTGCTTCAAAATGACCTTCCTATCATGAAAAGTCAGGTGGGAAATCTTGCTCTTCATTGCATATTGTTCAATTTCTAGAGTCATAGAGCTATGGAGTCATGTTTTTTCTCCATTCTGATGTTTGATCTGAACAACAATGGAGCCTCTTGACCATATCTGCATGCTTTTATGCATTGAGTTGCTGCCGCATGATTAGCTGATAAGATATTTGCATTGAGGAGCAGGTGTACAGGTGCACCTAATGAAGTGGCCACTCAATATATATATATTAGCAAGGCCATGACAAGGTAGATTGGGTGATTGAGGGTTCAGTTGTATGTGAGAGGTCTATTAAAGGATCTGAAAACATCAGGACTGAAGCTGTTCTTAAGTCTGGTGGTAATGTACTGTCAAGCTTTTCTAACTTTTGCCTGATCTGAGAGAAGAGAGAATGACAGGAGTAGGAAGGGTCCTTGATGATGTTGGCTGTTTTCCAAAGGCAGTGATAACAATAGATGGAGTCAATGGAGGGAGTAGGACACTTTCAATGTCTTTCTATGGTGCATATTAGATTAGATTAGATTAGATTCAACTTTATTGTCATTGTGCAGAGTACAGATACAAAGCCAATGAAATGCAGTTAGCATCTAACCAGAAATGCAAAGAATAGTGTTATATACAAAATAACTGTGAATAAAAAGTAAGTGCTACAGCACACAAATATAAAAGTACTGAGACAGTACAATATGGGTGCAGTACTGCTTAGCGCTGTGATGTGAGGTTCAGCAGGGTCACAACCGCAGGGAAGAAGCTCTTCCTGTGCCTGCTGGTGCGGGACCAGAGGCTCCTGTAGCACCTACCGAATGGGAGGAGAGTAAAAAGTCTACGGTTAGGGTGAGATGCATCCTTGATAATACTTTTCGCCTTGCTTAGGCAGTGTTTTTGGTAGATCTTCTCAATGGAGGGCAATGCAATAACACTATGGAAATCAGATTCACGAGAATGCATGCTCTCCATAGAGTTCAAAGTAAGTTTACTATCAAAGTATGTACATGTGAGCATATACTTTCCTGAGATTCATTTTCTTGTTGGTATTCACAGTAGAACAAAGAAACACAACAGAATTTATGAAAAACTATACATAAAAAAAGACTGACAAACATCCAATGTGCAAAAGGAGACAAGCTATGCAAATAATAAAAACAATGGACAAAACTGAGAACATAAGTTACAGAGCCCTTGAAAGTGAGCCTATAGGTTGTGGAGTCAGGTCAGCAAAGTTATCCATCCTGGTTCAGGAGCCTGATGGATATAGGGTAATAATTGTTTGTGATCCTGGTGTTGTGGGACCAAAGGCTCCTGTACCTCCTTCTCAATGGTTGTAGTGAGAAGAGGGCTGGCCTGGATGATAGGTTTCCTTAACGATGGATGCTTGTTTCTTGTGGCAGCACCCCTTGTAAATGTGTACAATAATGGGGAGGGCTCTGCCTGTGTAACAATGATATCTATTTCATTGGTGTGCAAAATATATTCATTTTTGACAATGGATTTTAACTCCATTTATTGGAGTTCATTACGGTGTTTCCAATGGGAATCATTATTTTTCGGGGATCTCGTGCAAGGATCATGGCCGACTGAGCAAATGTAGTTACGAAAGTAATTCAGAACCTTGTTGCTTTAGGACAAAGAGCCTGAAATGAGAAATACATTTAAATTTATTCTGTTTCAATGCTATATCCGTAAACAAATTATCTATTCCAGTATCAACGATCCTATCAGTGAAAACACCTTATCTTTGCATTGCTGTGTGGTTCAGCGATAACTCAGTCGTCACACAATTAATTGACAAAGGACAAAATGCAGTATTGCCTGATGTTGAAATTAGCCAGTTTTATTTGGAAGTAAACAAAATTTAAGGCATAACTTTGAAAGAGAACAAGGGAACTTCCTACAGAGTTTTGACCAATAGATCATCCTTTAACTGAAGTTGTTATAACCAGTCATTGTTAAATTGTACAACATTTGCTGGAAGAACTCAGCCTGGGATGATGGTGGAGCTAATTACTGCAGTGTGATATACAGAACCACAACGGCTTATCAGTGGTTATCTCCACCTTCTCCCCACCCGACTCTGCTCTATCTGAATTCTTTTTTTTCTACCTCCATCCTTCATCCTCTCCTCCTCTCCCCTCCCTACTTAGCCTGCCATGTGGCTTCACCAGTCCTCAGTCCACCTATCACATCAGTCTACTATATCACTACATCTCCTTCTCCTCTTCAGAGCCTCTTCTGAGGCCTGATGTAAGGTTTCAAACCAAAAAGTTGACAATTCCTCCCCCATCCCACTAGATAGTCAATAAGACAGTACAATCCTGACGAAGGGTCTCGGCCTGAAACGTCGACTGTACCTCTTCCTAGAGATGCAGCCTGGCCTGCTACGTTCACCAGCAATTTTGATGTGTGTTGCTTGAATTTCCAGCATCTGCAGAATTCCTCATGTTTGAGACAGTACAATAACAACTTTTAGAGGACCGTTGGACAGGTGCGTGGATTGTAATGATTTAGAAGGCTATTGGCCAAATGCTGTTTGATGGGGCACCTTGGTCAGCATAGATGCTGTCTGACCTGCTGAGTTCCTCCAGTACTTTGTGTGTGTTACTCTGTCATTCTGTTGATACAAAAGACAGCCAACTATTACATTGTTTGACCCCCATCCTAGGAGATTCAAAGAGGCTCAATAAACATAAAAATTAATCTGTTATTTTCTTCTTTGCAGTTACAATGGTGATGAATCAGAATATCCCTTGGAAAATGACTAGTTTCACATATCAATGGTTGGGACACTGTGCTTAGGCTGTTTTTAAAGACTGGTTCTAACAAGTATTAACTGGCTGTTACCCTTATTCTCATGATAGCTCTCCCATGTCTAACATCATATATCATATAATGCTAACAAACTTTAATTATTTATTGCTATATCAAAGTGTCAGGTGTAATCTCCCAAGTTTTCTATGTCAGCGGTCCCCAACCACCGGGCCGTGGACCGGTACCGTGCTGCAAAGCATGTGCTACCGGGCCGCGAGGAAACGATATGAGTCAGCTGCACCTTTTCCTCATTCCCTGTCACACACTGTTGAACTTGAACATAGGGTTGCCAACTGTCCCGTATTTGCCGGGATATCCCGTATATTGGGCTAAATTGGTTTGTCCCATACGGGACTGCCCTTGTCCCGTATTTCCCCTGCTAAAGTAGAGCATTCCTATGAAACCGTTCCTGCTAAAACAGCATAAGGCGAAGAAGTAATTACTATTACTTTGTATGGGAAAATTTTTGAGCGTTCCCAGACCCAAAAATTAACCTAGCAAATCATACCAAATAACACATAAAACCTAAAATAACACTAACATGTAGTAAAAGCAGGAATGATATGATAAATACACAGCCTATATAAGGTAGAAATAATGTATGTACGGTATAGTCAGAAAGATTAAGCCAAAACCGATTTGTGGAAAAAAATCGGCACGTACGCGCATGTGCCCACAGGTGCCCGCGCAAGGCTTCATGTGTGGTAGTCTTTCTCTGGGTAAACACAAGTGTCCCGGGATTTGACTGCTATTTTTGTCCCTTATTTGGAAGTGAGAAAGTTGGCAACCCTAACTGTAAAAGACATGTTGAGGTGAGTTTAACCCTACTTGAACAACACCCCCGCCCCGGTTGGCCAGTCGGCAAGAATATTGTCAATATTAAACTGGTTCGCGGTGCAAAAAAGGTTGGGGACCCCTGTTCTATGTCATGCTCAGAAACCTGACTTGTGCTTGTATATTACCATCAAAGGTTCAAAGTATACATATTATCAAAGTATATATACAGAATACAAGCCTGGAATTCGTCATCCTGCAGGCAGCTACAAAGCAAAGAAGCACCACGAAAACCATCCAAGAAAACATCATACACCCAAGGAGAAGGAAAAGAACAAATTACATGAGCAAGAAAAAAGTGAATGGACAACACATACAATATCAGCTATCAAGCCAGGAGTTTAGTTCTGTTCAGCACCACGCTGCTAGCCAACACAGGAAAGACAGCAATGAGCAAGACTTCATTTTCTCTGAATATAATCATTCAAAGATCCTCCAACACAGGAAAGACAGCAATGAGCAAGACTTTATTTTCTCTGAATATAATCATTCAAAGATCCTCTCCCTGTTCACTGACAAGGGTTGGGCTGAAATAGCAGCTTTGCAAGAAATGCACAAATTGTAGCAAATCTTGGAATGCATTGATGTTGATGCTGAATTTTAAGGGAATTTGTTCGGATCAGTGCAGCAAAAATGATAGAGATGTATGCTCCTGTTTACATGCAGGCATACGGACTGAAACACCATATGGGACTTCTCCGAAGTTCGTCACCTTTGGCGTTTGAGTTACTGAGATTTTGAGAATGGTACCATCTGGAGCTTAGCTCCTGAAAGAGTCATCCATAGTGGTAAGGTCAAAGGGGAGGTTTCAGAACAAGAGTGATCCAACCAAGACCTCGGCAGTGGAGCTGGTGGAAGAAGATTATACATCACAATGACAGTAAAGGTGGGGGACGACCACTGCAGTGAAGGGCCCCACTTGTCTTTCGTTCGATGCCACTGGACCCTGTCCCCTATCTGACAAGGACCATGTGATGGCTGCCAAAGCATCAGCCGCCCCATGTTAAACAAAGTTACACACAGGTGTTCTCCATTAAGGGAATAACCCCTGAGAAGAATATCATACTTGAGATGTGGGAGAGAGCAGAGGTCTCTGTGGGTACTGGTTGGGAGGCTGGTCCCCCACTGTCGGTGCTTCCCTTCAGTGTTCGGTTGGTCCTGCTCTCCTGTGTTCACTCAGTGGAAAACAGACTGGACCATGACAACGTCCTATGCACCATTAATCTACAGGCCTTGTCACTTAGGGACTTGGGCTATATTTTTTCTGTCACAGCTATCATAACTATAAGTGCTATGTGCTGTTGGTGCTGTGTTTTCCACCTTGGCCCCAGAGGAATTCTGTTTCCTTTGGCTGTCTTCATCTATGTTTGAATGACAATTGAAATTGACTTGATTTGATCTGTGTACAGTATTGGCGATCATGTAGCCTCCTAGGACAATGTAAATTTCAAATGATTGAGAGGCTGAATTGTCTTCAGTGCATCCCTTAACACTTACTCCTAAAGCCTAGAAAATGGCAATTGGCAGAATTTTGGACATCTTTTTACAATGGAAGACCAACAATTTCTGCCAGACCAAAGTACATTTTTCACTGAGTAGATGATCTTCCAGCTGCACTTGATGTTTGTCTTATAATCAGAATCAGGTTTATTTCATGAAACTTTTGTTTAGAGGCAGCAGCACAGATAGCATTAAAAATAGTACCAGTTACAAGAAAAAATATATAAATAAAATAAATAAGTAGTATGAAGAGAGAGCAAAATACTGAAGTATTGATTAAGGGTCCATGGACCATTCAGAAATCTGATGGCAGAGGTGAAAAAGCTGTTCCTAAAACATTAAATGTGTGTCTTCAGGCTCCTGCACCTCCTCCCTGATGACAGTAAAGAGAAGAGGAAATGTCCTGCGTCATGGGGGTCCTTAGTAATGGATGTCATCTTTTTGAGGCCTCACCTTTTGAAGATGTCCTCGATACATCCCATAGATTAGAGGGTATTCTATGCACAGCCGCGCGGGACAAATCACACCAAGCACCTTATATCCTTTTTCGCAGTCTACAACGAGGAGGCCAACCAACTTGTACTCATTGCAGCCATCACAAGGGCAGAATGCATTGAGAGTGAGACTCAACGATGTAGGAAGGATCTGAAGGGGAGGGCAGGAGCCTCTCACTGCAAACCAAGGAGGGTTTTGGTTCTTGTTGGTGAGTGTTGCCTAAGGGGGAATGTGGACATTCTGGGCTAAGATGAATGGTCTCAGACTGAAACATTGACTGTTTGTTTCCTTCTGTAGATGCTGCCTGAGCTCTGAACTGCTGACTTTTGCATTCTGAAGTTCAAAGTCTAAAGTACATTTTATTATCAAAGTATATATATGTCACCACAAGCAACTCTGAGATCTGTTTTGTTCTGGGAATACTCAACAAATCTATAGCATATGGCTATGACAGAATCAATGAAAGATTGGCCAACTAGGGTGTTCAACCAGAATGCAGAAGTAAAAAAAAAACTGTGCAAATGCAAAAAGAAGAAACAATAGTATAAATAAATAAGCAATACATATCGAGAACGTGAGATAAATAGTCCTTGAAAGTGGGTTCATTGGTTGTGGGAACGTTTCAATGATGGAGCAAGTGAAGTTGAGTGAAGTTATCCCCATTGTTCAAGAGCCTTTGGTCAAGGGGTAATAATTGTTCCAAAACCTGGTGGTGTGATTTCTGACGCTCCTGTACCTTCTCCCTGATGGCAGCAAGGAGAAGAGAGTATGTCCTGGGCGGGGGGGGGGGGGTGTGGTGGGGGGGGTCCCTGATTATGGATGCTATTTTCTTGATATATTTCATGAAATAAACATCATCCCATGCTGCCATTCAGTCCTGGGTATGACTCTAAATTGCAACCGGTGATGAGGCTCTGACTGGGGATTTCCAGAGCTTTGGGGAAAGTGGAGTTACCCCTTAGTCATTCATTGCTCCTGGGGCGCTCCGACCCAGAACAGTAGCACCTGCAAGGGTTCCTGCTCAGGATACGAGCGAAGGCCAACGGCGGATCCAGCAGGTTCAGTAACTGAACTTATGATAGAGAAGGCAGATGAGCTACGACCTCAAATATCAACGGCTACAGTACAGGCGGATGAACATTTGGGAAGAGAAATGGTGATTTCTTTAGTTTGCCCAACAGTAGGCAATAGCAAACCACTGTTGCTATTTGCTAAGAAAACCATGGTCAAACTCACAAAATGTATCAAACAACAACAGCGTCAAGAGGATCTTCAAGACAATTCTGAAGATGCTTCGCTCGGTAGGGTTGATTCTGGACTGCAGGGGATCCCTGACCGTCATCAAGCTACTGGTCATAAAATTCAGGTAACACAAAAGAAAATTATTGCCACTTGAAATGTAAGAACCCTATATCAAGCAGGAAGATTGGACAATGTGATAAATGAAATGGAAAGACTAAAGATTAACAAAAAATTAACAGAAACACAATATTGATGTTAAGGATACTATCAGAACGAACTATTCAAGTGCAAAAAGATTTGTTTGTTTGTTTTATCGACTACACAAAAGCATTTGATAAAGTGAAGCACAATAAGTTATTTGAAATATTACAGGAAATTCTAGATCTAGAATTGAAAGACCTCCTCCTAATCAGAAATCTGTACTGGGAACAAACTGCGCTGTAAGAATAGATGGAGAATTGAATCAGTTTACGAAAATCAAGAGAGGCATTAGACAAGGGTGTGTTTTCTCCCCTGATTTATTTAATGTGTACAGTGAAACAATATTACAAAAAATAAGAGACATCTTGGGAATCAAAGTTGGAGCTGAAAACATCAATAATTTCAGATATGCAGATAACACTGTGTTAATTGCAAGTATGGAGGAAGAACTACAACACTTAATTAATTGTTGAAGAAAGTGCAAAACTGGGTCTATCTATCAATTGCAAAAAGACAGAATGTTTGGTGATATCCAAAAAGAAGGAGAATCCTATCTGCAGGCTGAGAATAAACGGGGAAGACATAAAACAAGTACAGAACTTTTGCTACTTAGGAAGCTGGGTGACATCAGATGGCAGGTGCGACTTGGACATCAAAAGAAGAACAGGGATGGCAAAAGACACCTTTACGAGAATGAAGAGTATACTGACCAATACTAAACTAGGCATGACAACCCACCTCAGAGTACTGAAATGTTACATTTATTAAGTTATGTTATATGGCTCAGAGTGTTGGACAATATCTAGCAACATGAGGAAATGAATTGTATCAGCAGAGGTGTGGTTTTTGAGGAGGATGCAAAGAATATCATGGACAAAAGGAATATCTAACGAGGATGTCATGAACAGAGCAAACACAAAAAGAGAAATAATATATGAGATCATGAAAAGGCAACGTAACTTCATTGGACATGTGATTAGGAAAGAGGAGTTAGAGTGCATGGTAATTATAGTCATAGTCATAGTCATACTTTATTGATCCTAGGGGAAATTGGTTTTCATTACAGTTGCACCATAAGTAATAAATAGTAATAGAACCATAAATAGTGAAATAGTAATATGTAAATTATTCCAGTAAATTATGAAATAAGTCTGACCCTCCAAGGGAGGAGTTGTAAAGCTTGATGGCCACAGGCGGGAATGACTTCCTTTGACGCTCTGTGGAATGAGTCTCGGTGGAATGAGTCTCCGGCTGAATGTACTCCTGTGCCCAACCAGTACATTATGTAGTGGATGGGAGACATTGACCAAGATGGCATGCAACTTATCCTCTTTTCAGACACCACCGTGAGAGAGTCCAGTTCCATCCCCACAACATCACTGGCCTTACGAATGAGTTTGTTGATTCTCTTGGTGTCTGCTACCCTCAGCCTGCTGCCCCAGCACACAACAGCAAACATGATAGCACTGGCCATCACAGACTCATAGAACATCCTCAGCATCGTCCGGCAGATGTTAAAGGACCTCAGTCTCCTCAGGAAATAGAGACGGCTCTGACCCTTCTTGTACACAGCCTCAGTGTTCTTTGACCAGTTCAGTTTATTGTCAATTCGTATCCCCAGGTATTTGTAATCCTCCACCATGTTCACACTGACCCCCTGGATGGAAATAGGGGTCACCGGTGCCTTAGCTCTCCTCAGGTCTACCACCAGCTCCTTAGTCTTTTTCACATTAAACTGCAGATAATTCTGCTCACACCATGTGACAAGGTTTCCTGCCGTAGCCCTGTCTCAGCCTCATCTCCCTTGCTGATGCATCCAACTATGGCAGAGTCATCCGAAAACTTCTGAAGATGACAAGTCTCTGTGCAGTAGTTGAAATCCAATGTGTAAATGGTGAAGAGAAAGGGAGACAAGACAGTCCCCTGTGGAGCCCCAGTGCTGCTGATCACTCTGTCGGACACACAGTGTTGCAAGCACACGTACTGTGGTCTGCCAGTCAGGTAATCAAGAATTCATGACACCAGGGAAGCATCCACCTGCATCGCTATCAGCTTCTCCCCCAGCAGTGCAGGGGGGATGGTGTTGAATGCACTGGAGAAGTCAAAAAACATGACCCTCACAGTGCTCGCTGGCTTGTCCAGGTGGGCGTAGACACGATTCAGCAGGTAGACGATGGCATCCTGAATTCCTAGTCGGGGCTGGAAGGCGAACTGGAGGGGATCTAAGTGTGGCCTGACCATAGGCTGGAGCAGCTCCAGAACAAGTCTCTCCAGGGTCTTCATGATGTGGGAGGTCAAAGCCACCGGTCTGTAGTCATTGAGGCCGCTGGGGCGCGGCGTCTTCGGCACAGGGACGAGGCAGAACGTCTTCCACAGTACAGGAACCCTCCAGAGCCTCAGGCTCAAGTTGAATACATGGCGAAGTACTCCACATAGCTGAGGGGCACATGGGAAAGTTTGAAGGGAAGAAAGCAAGAGGAAGACAAAGACAAATGATGATGGAGACAGCAGACAGAGAACTGGAAATGAATACCAATGAATTGATCCACTTGACCCGAAACAGGAGTGTGTGGGCCATGGCAGTCAAAGCTCAAACTGGGCACAGCACCTGATGATGATGATGCTGCTGCCATGCTGGCATTTGAAATCACATCTCTTAATCAATGATCCAAGATTTTCCAATGGTCCAAGTCCATTAAAATAGCCAATACGTTAACATACATGAGTGTGTCCACAGTGGTCACAATGGTGTAAGGGTGGTACACTCATGCTGCCAGTAAAGTTGCTGCATTACACTCGCTCACCTCAGGTTCAGTCCTGCCTGTGTGAAGTTAGGCATACTGCTTGACTTGCTTGAGTATTCTGCTGAATGACTTTGCTGGTCTGCTCAGAGAACCATCCCACAAGATTCATCAGGAACTAAGTAAGTCAGGCAGCATGTAGGGAGGGGAATAAGGGGTCATGGTTCAGGCAAAAATCCTTCATCTCAGCCCAAAACGTCTACTCTTTATTTTCTTCCATGGGTGCTGCCTGGCAGACTTGCTGAGTTCCTCTAGCATTTTGTATGGTAGTGGTCAGGATATGGCTGAAGTTGGGTATGCTTTTCCCATGTTATCTTAGAACTTATGATACACTTCTTCACATCAGTCAATCAAAGAGAGACCCTCTTTAGTCCCTCAGTCTTCTCTTTGGTCAGCAGTTGTATCAATGATTAAGGATCAAATACCAACTTTATTCGCCATACATTTACATTTACTTGTATTAGGAGTTTGCTGTGGTGTATCAGCACGACATGCAATAAAGAACAACATTCAACAATCATAAAACCATACCATAAGATATAGGAGTAGACCATTTGGCCTATTGAGTCTACTTTGCCATTTCATTATGGCTGATCCAATTTTCCTCTCAGCCCCAATCTCCTGCTTTCTCTCCATACCCCCTCATTCTCTGTCTTGTCAAGAACCTATCAAACTCTACATTAAATATGCATAACCAGGAAAGACTAGGTGACAACCGCGAAAAGAGTGGTGACGACTGGAGAGTCAGTGACAGCCCGGAGAGACGGCAACCGGGGAAGAACGGGCTGGCAACCCCCTCTGAGAGGAGGACCCCCACAAAAGCTACAATGAATCTAAGGGAAAGATACCCCCGGGGTGCCCGAGAGGGGGGGAGGATGAACACCCCAGTCAGATGGCCACGACGACATCAGACCCAGGCAATGAACAAACAACAATGAGAAAGCAGTGTGCATGTGGCAACACCTGCAAGAACGATCGCGGCTTGAAGATCCACCAAGCGAGGATGAAGTGTTTGGCGGGAGCAGGAGCAGCACAACGCGCAGGTGTCCAAACTGGTGAGACGAAGGAGGGGCCAGGCCCGGAGACACCCCATAGTCACCCCATGGTGCCCAGAACCTCCAAGTGTTGCAAAGTAATCCCTCTAACATGAAGTCTAACAGGAGGCGGATCAAATGGCCTGCAGCTAACATGACTTCACTGTGGAAGCAGTTTGATGAAGATGTTAACCAAATTCTGGAGGCAACGGAGAAGGGAGGGGTTGATAGGAAGCTGCAAGCCATGACAACAATTATTGTCAGTATCGCAGCTCCCAGTGGAGGTTGGTTGTAGGGGATTCATAGCCCGTTCTTTAGTTAGAGCCTTCAGCATTTTGGGCATCAAGGGAGAGAGGAAGAGAAGAGCCATCCGCAGTACCACCGATGTGGCAGAGAGGGCCTCAAGATGGCTGTGGCTCAAAAGAGGGGAGCCATGGAGTCATAAGTAGCTAGCCATCTGGACACAAGCTGGGGTCTGATCAGCCCCGGCTGAGTCACCTGGAGGAGGTTGTATGATGTTGAAAGACCCGAAACACCCGATGATTCCAGGAATATCACTGAAGATGTGTCCAGAAGCATCAATAGATGTATGTACACAGCGATCTTCACAGCTGCCTGTGGCAAAGAATTCCACAGATTTACCACTCTCTGGCTAAAAACGTTCCTCCTCATTGCCATTCTAAAAGGATGCCCCTCAATTCTGAATCTGTCCTCTGGTCTTAGACACTCCCATCTGCCCTTTCACCATTTGATAGGTTCCAAAGGTCACCTCTCAGTCTTCTGAATTCCAGTGAATACAGACCCAGAGCCATCAAACATTTTTCATAAAACAAGCCATTCAATTCTGGAATCATTTTCATGAACTTCCTTTGAACCCTCTCCAACTTCAACAGATCTTTTCTAAAATATGGGGGGGCAAAACTGCTCAAAATACTCCAAGTGAAGCCTCACCAGTGCTTTATAAAGTATTAACATTACATTCTTGCTTTTATGTTCCAGTCGACTTGAAACGAGTGCTAACATCATCGTCCTCACCACAGACTCAACCTGCAAATTAGCTTTAAGGGACTCCCGATTCCCTTTGCGTCTCTTTATAATTATAAACAATAAAGAATGATATAAAAATAATTTAGAGTTAAGCTACAGATATGGAATAAAATTTGTAGAAGTACATGAATACCCGCTATATAAAAACTGGTTTACAATTACACTGCAGTTTTAGTGACTGAGGTAATAGAGTGGGTGGGGCAGGGGTTTTATTGGAATCATTAATCAGATTAATTGCCTGAGGGCAGAAATTTTTAAAATGGTGTGAAGTCATTGAAGCTATTGCCCTTTCCAGTTGTGTATAACCTCCATGTCTTTCTGCCTGCCTTTCAGTTTTTCTGTAGGTGACAGATGTCCTGAACAAGAATACCAGGGTGGCATCTGTGGATCTGACTGTGGCTGCCTTCAACACCAAGAGGAAGTGTGTTTGATTCAGGATGAGGCATTCTGCTTCAACTGGCTACATTGCTGCTATTTTCAAACTGCATGCTTGCTGAAGGCACCCCAAAACTTTTGCATCTCCTGCCGTTCCCACCAGGGTTCTGGAGCAGCCTTCCGGCCTGCCGTCATCACTGCCAGATCAACTAACCACTTTGACAACGCAGTTAAAGTCTCAGCCAGAATGATCGGCTGAGATGTCACCAGAAGTGGTGGGAACAGCTGGAGATCAGCCAGCAGCTCACTGTTCAGGGGCAAGATGGAGACACTGATTAATTTGATCGGAGTGTTTTGGTATGTTTTAACCACTGTGAAGAGATACCATCCACCTGTTTGACTTTGGTGACTCTTCATTTCAAGTTAGAACCATAGAACCATAGAAAACTACAGCACAGAAACAGGCCTTTTGGCCCTTCTTGGCTGTGCCGAACCATTTCCTGCCTAGTCCCACTGACCTGAACATGGACCATATCCCTCCGTACAAGTTCCTGATATTTATTGCCTATTTATTTACAGTACAGTATTATCATTTATCTCTCTTTTTGTATTTGTACAGTTTGTAGTTTTTGCGCATTGGTTGTTGTCCGTTCTGTTAGGTACGGTCTTTCATTGATTCTATTATGCTTCTTGTATTTGCTGTGATTGCCCACAAGAAAATGAATCTCAGGTTTGTATATGGTGACATACAATGACATGCAAAAGTTTGGGCACCCCTGGTCAAAATTTCTGTTACTGTGAATAGCTAAGCGAGTAAAAGATGAACTGATTTCTAAAAGCCATAAAGTTAAAGATGACACATTTCTTTAATGTGTTAAGCAAGAAAACTTTTTTATTTCCATCTTTTAATGTTTCAAAATAACAAAAAAGGAAAAGATCCCAAATCAAAAGTTTGGGCACCCTGCATGGCAGCACTTAGTAACACCCCCTTTGGCAAGTATCACAGCTTGTAAACGTTTTTTGTAGCCAGCTAAGAATCTTTCAATTCTTGTTTGGGGGATTTTCACCCATTCTTCCTTGCAAAAGGCTTCTAGTTCTGTGAGATTCTTGAGCTGCCTTGCATGCACTGTTCTTTTGAGGTCTATCTACAGATTCTCGATGATGTTTAGGTCAGGGGACTGTGAGGGCCATGGCAAAACCTTCAGCTTGTGCCTCTTGAGGTAGCCCATTGTGGATTTTGAGGTGTGTTTAGGTTCATTATCCTGTTGTAGAAGCTGTCCTCTTTTCATCTTTGGCTTTTTTACAGACAGTGTGATGTTTGCTTCCAGAATATACTGGTATTTAATTGAATTCATTCTTCCCTCTACCAGTAAATGGTCCCCATGTCACTGGCTGCAACACAAGCCCAAAGCATGATCGATCCTCCCCCTGTGCTTAACAGTTGGAGAGGTGTTCTTTTTGTCATTTTGAAACTGTAAAAGACGGAAATAAAAAAGTTTTCTTGCTTAAAATATTAAAGAAATGTGTCATCTTTAACTTTATGGCTTTTGGAAATTAGTTCATCTTTTACTTGCTTAGCTATTCATAGTAATAGAAGTTTTGACCAGGGGTGCCCAAACTTTTGCATACCACTGTATATGCATTTTGATAATAAATTTACTTTGAATTTTGATGGAGAAGTTATCTCCCCACAATAGTATGATATCGAATAATTGTCCAGATCCTCTGAACAAGTAAAAAAAATGCTAATTTAACCACAAAAGTTTGCGTCAGCAAGCAAAGTGTGACGGAGTCAATGGAATGTAATCCAGTGACAAAAAATTACTCATAAAGGTTGAGTCTTTATTTTTGCTGTTGCAACTATTTAGAGATAAGTTTGAAAGTGACAGGTACATTTCCGATGTGAAGATATAAAAAGTTAGAATCTATCTTCCTATGCAAAGATAACTTAAGAGACGGTGTTGAAGAACAGCTCCTCCATTAACAAAAATGTTCTACATTAGTTTGATCTTATTAACCTGCTGTGCTCTTGGCTGCCACGCTAACAAAGCTGCTAAAGAAATTTTAGACCTGATTGATAAATTGAAGCTCGAATCCTTGGGTGTAAGTTTAATCTCTACCAATTATATTTATTTTTTATATCTGTAGAGCAATATAATTTAAAAATGCTCACTTTCTAGCTTGAAACTTTAATTCTGTTTCCATTTCTACAGATCATGCATGACTTATGGTTTTATTTTGAATTTTTAGAATCTGCAGGTTTTTTGATTATGTTTGTTAAATTTGACGTTAGTATTTTGAAGGATGGAAAAGTTTGCATTTATGTGTCTTAACTCCTTTTTTATATAAAATTTTGAAATGCTTTACAGCCATGTAATTCTTATTGAATCACGTTAGGATATAGGAATTGTGGCAGATAATTCATCAGTGCCTCAAACAGAGCATAAAACTACTGACATGTGACCCACCAACAGTGGAAACTGAAGGGTAGTCCTTCCTAGGAACAGTAACAGAAGAGATTCCACAGATACTGGAAATCCAGAGTAGCACATAAAAATGGTAGGGGAAATCAGCAGTTCAGGTAACATCTATGCAAATGAATGAACAGTCAACGTTTCTGGCCAAGACCCTTATGGACTTTATGAGATTCTGATGAAGGATCTCAGCCCAAACCGTCGACTGCTCATTCATTTCCATAGATGCTGCTGAGCCTCCTGAGTTCCTCCAGCATCTTGCATGTGTTTCCCAGGAGTAATGCCCTGTCCTTCCTCAAAATACTAGCATGGGATGTTTTAAATCCACAAGGTAAGGGAAACAAAAAACAGTTTACCATGATGCCTGAAGGAAGGCAATACTTGTAGCTCCAGTCTAGATTAGTGTGCTTACTTCTTCAGAATGTGACTTAGTGGCAATAGGCTACAAGCTGAGCTGACAACCAGCAGACTATTGCATTGGCTTCTCTTTAAATTACTCATATTTTTCATCAGCACGACAAAATATATATATGAATATATTGTCTCTTTTCCCAGGGTTTGAAACTTCAAGTACCAAAGCATGTAAGTCTTCATTTATTTGTAAATACAATATAATTTTTATGTGAGTATTGTTCTCTCAGATCAGTAAATCTCTGATAATCCAAGATCCATATATTCTGAAATCCTAACTGGTCGAAATCTTGCTCGTTCATGAATCCTGAGTGTGAGCCAGGATCTGGAAAAGAATACGGATATGTGTCCGCAACCATAGTAAAGGTTGAAAGCACTAATTTATTATATATTCTCTTAAAGCACACTGAAAACTTAATTATACTACTGTGTAACAAGTAAAAATTATATTAACAGAAGTGTGCTGGGTATCAATAGAGAGCAACATCCAATCATCCAGAAACCTGCTCGCATGCACTGCAGAAATATCAGGGATAAAGGATTATTTGGATTGCAATATTTCATCCATATGGATATATGTATCGAATGATTGGATTAATTCATGCTATTTGATTCATCAACATCATCAGGTGCCGTGCCCACTTTGAGCTTTGACTGCCATGGCCCACACGCTCCTGTTTCGGGTCAAGTGGATCAATTCATTGGAATTCATTTCCAGTTCTCTGGCTGCTGTCTCCATCATCATTTGTCTTTGTCTTCCTCTTGCTTTCTTCCTTTCAATCTTTCCCATAATTACCGTGCACTCTAACTCCTCTTTCCTAAGCACATGTCCAATGAAGTTACATTGCCTTTTCATGATCTCATACGTTACTTCTCTTTTTGTGTTTGCTCTGTTCATGACATCCTCGTTAGATATTCGTTTCATCCATAATATTCTTTGCATCCTCCTCAAAAACCACATCCCTGCTGCTTCAGTTTGTTTCCTCATGTAACTATCTATTGTCCAACATTCTGAGCTATATAACATAACTGGATAAACACAACATTTCAGTACTCTGAGGTGGGTTGTCATGCCTAGTTTAGTATTGGCCAGTATACTCTTCATTCTCGTAAAGGTGTCTTTTGCCATCCCTATTCTTCTTTTGATGTCCAAGTCGCACCTGCCATCTGATGTCACCCAACTTCCTAAGTAGCAACAGTTCTGTACTTGTTTTATGTCTTCCCCGTTTATTCTCAGCCCGCAGATAGGATTCTCCTTCTTTTTGGATATCACCATACATTCTGTCTTTTTGCAATTGATAGATAGACCCATTTTTGCACTTTCTTCAACAATTATATCAATTAAGTGTTGTAGTTCTTCCTCCATACTTGCAATCATCTGCATATCTGAAATTATTGATGTTTTCAGTGCCAACTTTGATTCCCAAGATGTCTCTTATTTTTTGTAATATTGTTTCACTGTACACATTAAATAAATCAGGGGAGAAAACACAGCCTTGACTAATGCCTCTCTTGATTTTCGTAAACTGACTCACTTCTCCATCTGTTCTTACAGCGGCAATTTGTTCCCAGAACAGATTTCTATTTGATTACAGCATTTGATCCTATTTGATTACAGCACTTAATGGCACATTCATTGATCGTATATGCTTAGAAATCCAGGTATTATGAAATTGCATAGGAGGAGCTGAAGCCACTTTGTATTGGGGCTGACAGCAGCTACAGCTGAATAGGAATCCAGTCAGCAAAACTTTGAGGCAACGAAGTTAAATTCTATTGCACTTCATCATGCAGTTAAAATTGGTTAGATGAACTTCTGTTGACTGGTGTATTTCCTTTCAGCGTATCAGTAAACTGATTAGACATGCTACTGCAATTGCTTTGTAGTCATTTTCACACAGAATACAATAGCGTAGTGCTTCAGTGACTGGGCAAGTATGCAGAAATATGGATGATTGATCTGCAACTATGAACCTGAATCCCACAGTGGCAAGTAGGGGACTCGGTTAATCAATATGTTTGATTCTGAAAATTAACCCATCCTAATATTTATCTCATTCACCAATCAGATCAGATTATATTAGTTTATTGTCAAATACTTTCGGCCAGCATGCAGTGAAATTTCTTGCTTGTGTGAAAGTCACAGAGTGAACTCAGAGCAAGCACTAAACAACAACTAATGCAGCAGAGTGCAAAAACAAAAGTATGGCGAAAACATTGTAGTGAAGCTGAGCTAGTGCAAGAAATACTAAAGTGACAATAACAGAAGAGGTAGAACTTTAGGGTTTAATAGCGTGAATGAGTATGAAATGTGAAAGAGGTGATTGGATCAGTTTTTCACAATAGGATTGATTCTTTGAGAACTAGGACCTATCTAGCACATGACTGCACCATCTTCTGGGGTTGGGATGCTCTGACTGTCCGAACATGGACAGCTGGGGTGGCCCCTTTAAAGATTCAGACCCGCTGCATTAATTGGCGACCATGTTTTGGTGCCAGGATTTTAATAGTTAAAGAGCAGCTGAACTGAGGTTCAGTGTTCAATTGTCAGCTGTATTTTGGATTCTCATCTGACGTCTAGTTTAGAAGCCTGTCCTCGTCTCAGTCTTGCATCAGGTCTTGATTTTAGTCTCAGATATTCCAGCACTCGGGTCCTTATCATCCTTGTCTAGGGCTCTCATCACATTAGTCTCAGAAATTCCTTCCTGTCCAAGAAGTAATTGGGGAAGGTAATAAATGTTTTTAGTAGGGTTACACTCCCTGCCTGCAAGTTTTTTTTTGATTTTCTCTTAAAACACACTTGTTTATTCATGCTTCCAATGAAAGAATATCAACCTAAAACATTAACTTTCACTCTTCATAAATACTGCCCTGGATCACCAGAACTTTCCTTTTCCTTATATCAGATTTTCATATGGATCTCCTTTTCTAACGTGTCGTAAATGCGCCTTATAATTTGTTAATTTATTTGCAGTAATATTGCTTTATGTGGTTGCATGTGAGTTGTGTGTACTATGCTGTGCAACTTGATCCAGAGGACCAATACTGATTCCCATTACCATTCCAACATGTCAGTCCATGGTCTCCTCTTCTGCCAAGATGAGGCCACCTTCCAGTTGGAGGAGCAACATCTTATATTCCATTTGGGTAATCTGCAACTTAATGGCATAATATTGATTTCTCTTTCCAGTAAAACAGTTTTTTCCCTCCCCTCCTCTCTTTTATTCCCCACCCTGGCCTTTTACCTTTTCTCACCTGCCTATCATTCTCATTGGGTCCCCTCTTCCTTTCCTTTCTCCTATGGTTCACAGTCCACTCCTATTGGATCCCTTCTTCTCCAGCCCTTTACCCTTCCCACCCACTAGGCTTCATTTAACACATTCTAGCTAGCCTCCTTTCCCTCCCCCACCTATTTATTCTAGCATCTCCCCCCTTCCTTTCATGATAATCAATTTCTCCAGGAAAAAAAAATCCTACATCCTTTCCTCTTCTTCTATTTCCCACTCTGGCCTCTTATCCCTTCTATCCTGCCTATCATCTTCCCCTGGTGCCCTTCCTTACTTTTCTTCTCCCATGGTCCACTCATCTCTCCTATCAGATTCCTTCCTCTCCAGCCCTTCTTTTCCTCCCATGACCCACTCTCTAATCCTATCAGAATCCTTCCTCCCCAGCCTTTTACCTTTCCCGTCCACTTGGCTTCAGCTATCACCTCTTAGTTAGCTTCCTTTCCCTCCCCCTCCTTTTTATTCTGCTGTATTCCCTCTTCTTTTCCAGACCCGAAGAAGGGTTTCGGCCTGAACATCGACTGTCTGTTCATTTCCATACATGCTGTCTGACCTGCTGAGTTCCTCCAGCATTTTGTGTGCGTTGCTTTGGTCCAGAGGAATGTTTGCTGGAGGAATATGGTTGAATGACAATAAACTTAAACTTAAACTTAAACCTGATTTACAACACATACTGACTTTTGCTTCTCATGGGATCTTGATGGGTAAGAATGCAATGCTGAGGCTTTATAAAGCACTGGTGAGGCCTCACTTGGAGTATTGAAAGATATTTTGGTCCCCTTATCCCCAAGAAAGGATGTGGAAACAGTTCAAATGAGGTTCATGAAAATAATTCCATGATTGAAAGGCTTATCATATGAGGAACATTTGATGGTTCTGGGCCTAAAGTCACTGGAATTCAGAAGAATGGTGGGCGGGGGGAATCACATTTAAACCTATTGAATGTTGAAAGGCCTTAATAGAGTGGACGTGGAGAGGATGTTGGTTGAGTCTAAGACCAGAGGACACAGCTAGGTATAGAAGGATGTCCATTTATAAAGGAAATGAGGTGGAATTTCTTTAGCCAGAGAGTGGTGCATCTGCAGAATTTGTTGCCACGGATGGAGGCCAAGTCTTTATGTATATTTAAGGCAAAGGTTGATTGGCTTTTGATTAATCAGGACATAAAGAGACACGGGACAAGGCAGGAGACTGGGGTTGAGAGTGAAGTGCATCAGCTATGATTAAATGGTGCAGAAGGCTTGATGTGCCAAATGGCCTAATTTTGCTTCTATATCTTTTGGTTTTATGGTCTTATAACTTGTAAATCAAAAAGAGACATCTGAAGACGCTAGAAACTTAAATCAAAAGGAACGCTGGAAATACTCAGCAGATCATGCAGCATCTGAAGAAAGGGAAGCAGCTAACATTTCAGGCCAAAGACCATTCAACAGAACTGAGAAGGAGTTAAAATAAATATGTTAAGCTAGAAGGTGAATGAGTGAGAAAGGAAGTCTCGTATACCATAAAACAGGGGTGACCGTGGGGAAAGCTGCTTCAAGTTGCTGCCCTGGGAGGGGCTGCTGATTCCTCATGCTCTCGGGGATGTTATCAAAATTCTGAGATTTATTCTGGACTGTAATTCAAACTAACTATAGTTCATATTGGCCTTTTTTTGTGTTCTCACACTTTCTTTACTGTTGCCGATTGGTGGGCTGAGGGTTTGGGATTTGATGTTCCTGTTGCTGTTTCTGCATATGGGTGATCTGTTAGTATTTGTGTGGGACAGTGGGGTTGGGGTTTGTGAGATTTTGTTTCTTTTTTGTTTTGTGCGCAGGGAGGGATTCACGTCTTTCTTTCAACTATTTCTATGGTTTTCTGAATTTTATGGCTATCTGGAGAAGACTAATCTCAGATTGTATTCTGCATTTATACTTTAATGATAAAATGAACCTTTGAAATGAATTTATCTGCTTAATGAGTAAATGGCACCAATTATAGAGTAAGACGTAGTCAACAGAAAGTAGGAGTTGCAAAAGAAAGAACAGGAAGACATGCCTGGCAGGTCAGGTTGACCATGGCAACAAAAGGGGTTTAAAAAAAACAATAAGCAAGTCAAAATACACAAAGTGCTGGAAGGACTCACACGGAGAGGAGCAAACAGTCAACGTTTCGAGACACGGGACTTCATCAGGACTTGAAAGGAAGGGGAAGAAGCCAGAGTAAGAAAGTAGGGGGAGGAGAAGGAGTGCAAGCTGGCAGGAGTTAGGGGAAGCCAGGTGAGGGGGAAGGTGTGTTTGTGAGGGAGAAAGGATTGAGTGAGAAGCTGGGAGGTGACAGGTGGAAGAGGCAAAGAGCTGAAAAAGAGGGATTATGATAGGAAAGGACAGTGGCCATGGGAGGAGGAGGCGTACCAGAAATGCAAACTAAGGGAACAGCATCACATTTTCTGTCCAGTCAGTCTACAATCTGCAGGCATGAACATTGAATTCTCCAATTTCAGCTTAACTGCTTCCGTTCTGTGTCTTTTACCTCTCTCTTCCAGATCTACCCAATTCCCTCCATACATTCACCCTGTTTCTTTACCCTCCTCTGCCCATTCTAACCATCACCCCCACATTCCTTCCACTGGATCCCCTCCTCCCACTTTGCCCATCGGTCTTTCACACCTTCCTCATTTGGTTCCATGCTTCAGTTTTCAATCCAATCAGATTCCAACATCTTTGATGCCTCCAATCATCAGCTCCCAGTGTTTGTCTTGATTTCCATTTTCCCTCCTTCCTTCTGTCTATTACCCCTCCTCACTTGGATCCACCTATTCCTAGATAGTTCTTATTTCACCCCTTCTCTGCATGTTTCTATACTGGGTCTATTCTCCCCTCTGCTCTTTCAGTAAAGATCAGGGGTTCCCTACCTTATTTATGCCATGGATCCATACTATTAGCTGAGGGGTCCATGGATCACAGAGAACCCCCAGTCTAGATGAATGGTCTTGACATGAATTGTGATGACAATTGCCTTTCTCTCTGTGCAGATTCTACCTGGTCCATTGAGTTCCTCTAGCATCTTATCTGTTGCTCCTGAAAACCTTGTCTAAAATTTATAAGATGATAAGATATAGGAGCTGAATTAGGCCATTCAGCCCATCGAGTCTGCTCCACCATTCCATCATGGCTGATTTATTAACCCTGTCAACACCGTTCTCCTACCATCTCCCTATAACTTTTGATAATCTTACTAATCAAGAACGTATCGACCTCTGCTTTAACTATACCCAATAACCTGGCCTTCACAACCATCTGTAGTTATAGTCATAGTCATAGTCATACTTTATTGATCCCGAGGGAAAGTGGGTTTCGTTACAGTTGTACCAACCAAGAATTGAGCATAAATATAACAATATAAAACCATAAATAATTAAATAATAATATGTAAATTATGCCAGATGGAAATGTCCAGGACCAGCCTATTGGCTCAGGGTGTCTGACCCTCCAAGGGAGGAGTTGTAAAGTTTGATGGCCACAGGCAGGAATGACTTCCCATAACGCTCAGTGTTGCATCTCGGTGGAATGAGTCTCTGGC
This sequence comes from Mobula hypostoma, assembly GCF_963921235.1. Taxonomy (NCBI): domain Eukaryota; kingdom Metazoa; phylum Chordata; class Chondrichthyes; order Myliobatiformes; family Myliobatidae; genus Mobula; species Mobula hypostoma. The sequence goes on along the minus strand of NC_086103.1, from coordinate 20,064,187 downwards.
TGAATGTACTCCTGTGCCCAACCAGTACATTATGTAGTGGATGGGAGACATTGTCCAAGATGGCATGCAACTTGGACAGCATCCTCTTTTCAGACACCACCGTGAGAGAGACCAGTTCCATCCCCAGAACATCAATGGCCTTATGAATGAGTTTGTTGATTCTGTTGGTGTCTGCTACCCTCAGCCTGCTGCCCCAGCAAACAACAGCAAACATGATCGCACTGGCCACAACAGACTCGTAGAACATCCTCAGCATCGTCCGGCAGATGTTAAAGGACCTCAGTCTCCTCAGGAAATAGAGACGGCTCTGACCCTTCTTGTAGACGGCCTCAGTGTTGCATTGTACTCACTGTAACATTGAAGTTCACAGATTCACCACATCTGGCTGAAGAAATTTCTCTTCTTCTCTGTTCTGAAAGGATGTCCTATTATTCTGAGGTTGTGCTCTTGGCTCCTAAACTCCCTCACTTGAGGAAAAGTTCTCTCCACATCCACTTGACCTAGGTCTTTCAATATTGGATAGATTTTAATGAGATTTCCCCCTCTTATTCTTCTGAACTCCACTGAGTACAAGTCCAGGACCATCAAACACTCTTCATATATTACCCATTTTATTCCCAGGATCATTTCCATGAAACTCATCTGCATCCTCTCCAACGCGAGCACAGCCTTTCTTAGATAAGAGGCTCAAAACTGTTCAGAATACTCTAAGTGTTTCTGACCAATGCTGTGTTTTACCCTACGAAATACATAAGGTCTGCCCTGCTCTCCTGCAGGTTTATGAATGTCTTTTCTCAATTTGCCAGTTCTAATGAAGGATCTTTAAGCAGAAATGTTAACTTCGTCTCTCTTCCCACAAATGCAGCCTGAACAATTGAGTATTTCCAGCAATTCCTGTTTTAAATTTTGATGATATATCTTATTTGTTTGTATGATTAAATCATTTGAGTAATCCTCCTAAAACAGAAGGAAGCCTAATTGATAATTTTCTAACAGAAACATTTCACTTATCCTTCTCCTCAGCCTTATAATTGCAGGAATACATCAATTGTTAAATTTTCTGAGGGTATAATGAAAATGAAGAAAAACATCCCCTGGCGTGCTCAAGAGGTCATACTCATGAACTTACAGCATCTGAAGATGACCAAAGTAAGTATTTGACATGATCCCTCAAGTGTCATTAAACAATGGACAATGAAAGGAAGGAGTCTAGAAATCGGATTACACTCTTTTTGATGTGTTTAAGCAATCTTATATGCTTGTGCTAAAGCTGAATTGGGGCCCTTCAAAAGTGCACAATTAGTGTCACTCTTTAGCCCATCATGCTGATCATTGTACTAATCTACACCAAACGCATTTACATTCATTACACCCTTGGCCTTCCATGCCTTGGCAGTACAAGCTATTGACCAGATGCTGCTTAAATGCTCTAAGAAAGTCTGCCTCCACCACCCTTTCAGACAGCAATTCCACACTCCGACCACCTTAAAGCCCCATCAGACTCCCCACGTTCACCTTCAGGGGTGGAGTGGCGAGAGTGTGTTACAACAAAGCAGGTTCACGGGTTTGATAAGTGAGAAAGAAGACACTGATTACGAATAAGCACATTAATCATTTTTTTTATAAACAGTAAAACATTTGACCAAACATCTAAGCCACTCAAACTACGATACTAAACATTCAATAACATTTCAAACTCAACAGGTACCTCATTAAGTCTGCCCAACTACAAAACTAAACATTCAACAAACAGATGTTTGGCTAAGTGTGCATGAGGCCCCCCTCCCACTACATCTGCAGCATTCTTTCCCATTGTTTCTTCAGCACTGGTTCCGAATTCAGTGTGAAGATGAATGCCCAGAGACAAAGAAGCAGAAGTTTAAGAAGACTTGAGAAGTTTGGCATGAACATTGACTTCTCAAACTTCTGCTAATGCCCCACCTCCCCCTTGTACCCCATGCGTTATTTATTTATATACACACATTCTTTCTCTCTCTCTCTCTCCTTTTTCTCCCTCTGTCCCTCTGACTATACCCCTTACCCATCCTCTGGGTTTCCCCTCCCCCACCTTTTCCTTCTCCCTGGGCCTCCTGTCCCATGATCCTCTCGTATCCCTTTTGCCAATCGCCTGTCCAGCTCTTGGCTCCATCTCTCCCCCTCCTGTCTTCTCCTATCATTTTGGATCTCCCCCTCCCCCTGCCACTTTCAAATCACTTGCTAACTCTTCTTTCAGTTAGTCCTGACGAATGGTCTCGGCCTGAAACATTGACTGTACCTCTTCCTAGAGATGCTGCCTGGCCTGCTGCATTCACTCGCAACTTTGATGTGTGTTGCAAGTATTTTGCATCAGTCTTCATTGTAGAAGACACCGGCACTATGCCAGAAATCTGAGAGTAACAGGAGGCAAAAGAGAGTACAGTTATCACTAAGGAGAAAGCACTTGGGAAGCTGAAAAGTCTGAAGGGAGATAAGTCACCTGGACCCGATGGACTATACCTCAGGGTTCTGAAAGAGGTAGCTGAAGATTTTAGAGGTATTAGTAGTGATCTTCCAAGAATTACTAAATTCTGGTATGGTTCCAGAGGGCTGGAAAATTGAAGGGAGGGAAGCTAAAGATAGGAAATTTAGGGTAGTTAGCCTGACTTCACAAGACACTAGAGTCTATTATTAAGCATGGGGTTTCTGTGTATTTGGAGGCACATGATAAAAGAAGCTGAAGTCAGCATAGTTTCCATAAGAGGAAATCTTGCCTTGTATTCTGAGGCTGTGTCCTCTGATCTAAGACTCCACCACCACTGGAAACGTCCTCTCAATGTCCACTCTATTTGGGTTTTTCCAGTATTCAATAGGTTTCAGTGAGATCCTTCCTTCTTTTTCTAAACTTTTTTCTCCAGGACTTGAATATAGCTCACATCATTGGTATATTTACAGATGTCATGAAAATTGTTGATTTAGTGGACAATGAAGGAAGTTTTCTTAGGTACACCAGGTGTTAACATAACTGGGAAAATTAGCAAAGGACTGGCAGATGAAATTTAGCCTGGACAAGTGGGAAGCATCAGGACAGGACATATCATGTGAATGGCAGGCCCTTTGAGTGTTATGGAACGGTGACAGGATACAATTACATAGTTCGATGGAATTATCAATACTGGTAGAGAAACTGATCAAGAAGGCATCTGGCACACATTCCTTCATCCGTCAGAGTACTGAGTACAGGATTTTACTCCCTGGAGCATAGGTCAAAGAGGGGAGATTTGGTAGAAGTGTACAAACTTATGAGGAGTGCAGATATGGTAAATGCAAGCAGGCTTTTTCCACTGAGGCTGGGCAAGCCGACAACTAGAGATCATAGGTTCAGGTGAAAGGTGAAATAATTAAGGCGAATATGGGAAAGAACTTCTTCATGCAGAGGGTTGTGAGAGTGTGGAATGAGCCACCAGTGGAAGTGGTGGATGTGGGCTTGATTTCAAGATTTAATAGAGGTTTGGATCAGTACTTGAATGGGAGGGATATGGAGGGCTATGATCTAGGTGCAAGCCGATGGGACTAAGCAGGGTAGTTTGGCATGGACTAGATGGGCAAAGGGCTCATTTTTGTGCTGCAGTGCTCAATGACTCTTTGCCTCTAGAACGAATTTCATGTTACAGCTGTGCAAGATGTTAACGAGATCTCACCTCAAGTGAGGTGGAAAATCTAGTCAGGTGGAAGAAGGCAGCATACATGAGGTTTAGGACGCAAGGATCAGATGGGTCTATTGAGGAATATAGGGAAGCAAGAAAGGAGTTTAAGAAGGGGCTGAGAAGAGCAAGAAGGAGGCATGAGAAGGCCTTGGCAAGTAGGGTAAAGAAAAACCACAAGGCATTCTTCAATTATGTGAAGAAAAAAAGGATGACAGGAGTGAAGGTAGGACCAATTAGAGATAAAGGTGGGAAGATGTGCCAGGAGGCTGTGGAAGTGAGCGAGGTCCTTAATGAATAGTTCTCTTAGGTATTCACCAATGAGAGGGAACTTGATGATGGTGAGGACAATATGAGTGAGGTTGATGTTCTGGAGCATGTTGATATTAAGGGAGAGGAGGTGTTGGAGTTGTTAAAATACATTAGTATGGATAAGTCCCTGGGGCCTGACGGAATATTCCCCAGGCTGCTCCACGAGGTGAGGGAAGAGATTGCTGAGCCCTAGCTAGGATCTTTATGTCCTCATTATCCACGGGGATGGTACTGGAGGATTGGAGGGAGGCGAATGTTGTCCCCTTGTTCAAAAAAGGTAGTAGGGATAGTCCGGGTAATTATAGACCAGTGAGCCTTATGTCTGTGGTGGGAAAGCTGTTGGAAAAGATTCTTAGAGATAGGATCTCTGGGCATTTAGAGAATCATGGTCTGATCAGGGACAGTCAGCATGGCTTTGTGAAGGGCAGGTTGTGTCTAACAAGCCTGATAGAGTTCTTTGAGGAGGTGACCAGGCGTATAGATGAGGGTAGTGCAGTGGATGTGATCTATATGGATTTTAGTAAGGCATTTGACAACGTTCCACACGGTAGTCTTATTCAGAAAGTCAGAAAGCATGGGATCCAGGGAAGTTTGGCCAGGTGGATTCAGAATTGGCTTGCCTGCAGAAGGTAGAGGGTCGTGGTGGAGGGAGTACATTCAGATTGGAGGATTGTGACTAGTGGTGTCACACAAGGATCTGTTCTGGGACCTCTAATTTTCGTAATTTTTATTAACGACCTGGATGTGGGGGTAGAAGGGTGGGTTGGCAAGTTTGCAGACGACACAAAGGTTGGTGATGTTGCAGATAGTGTAGAGGATTGTCGAAGATTGCAGAGAGACATTGATAGGATGCAGAAGTTGGCTGAGAAGTGGCAGATGGAGTTCAACCCAGATAAGTATGAGGTGGTACGCTTTGGAAGGACAAACTCCAAGGCAGAGTACAAAGTAAATGCTAGGATACTTGGTAGTGTGGAGGAGCAAAGGGATCTGGGGGTACATGTCCACAAATTTGCCTCACAGGTGGATAGGGTAGTTAAGAAAGCTTATGGGGTGTTAGCTTTCATAAGTCGAGGGATAGAGTTTAAGAGTCGCGATGTAATGATGCATCTCTATAAAACTCTGGTTAGGCCACACTTGGAGTACTGTGTCCAGTTCTAGTTGCCTCACTATAGGAAGGATGTGGAAGCACTGGAAAGAGTACAGAGGAGATTTACCAGGATGCTGCCTGGTTTAGAGAGTATGCATTATGATCAGAGATTAAGGGAGCTAGGGCTTTACTCTTTGGAGAGAAGGAGGATGAGAGGAGACATGATAGAGGTGTACAAGATAATAAGAGGAATAGATAGAGTGGATAGCCAGCGCTCTTCCCCAGGGCACCACTGCTCAATACAAGAGGACATGGCTTTAAGGTAAGGGGTGGGAAGTTCAAGGGGGATATTAGAGGAAGGTTTTTTACTCAGAAAGTGGTTTGTGCGTGGAATGCACTGCCTGAGTCAGTGGTGGAGGCAGATACACTAGTGAAGTTTAAGAGACTACTAGACAGGTATATGGAGGAATTTAAGGTGGGGGATTATATGGGAGGCAGGGTTTGAGGGTCAGCACAACATTGTGGGCTGAAGGGCCTGTACTGTGATGTACTATTTTATGTTCTATGTTCATTTGGAATAATCTGTGAATTTCTGGTGATCACAATACAGGAAGAGTGAGTTTCAGCTAGAGAGAGCAAAAACACAAATCAAAGCAAAGTTCTCAGGACTAGATGGCTTGAGTTAGAAGGAGAGACTGGATATGTTGGGGATGTTCTTCCTGGAGTGAAGAAGAATGAAGAAGAATGAGGATTTTATAAACCACATAGAGGTTTATAAAATCATAAGGGACATAGATTGGACAGGTAACCACAGATCAATTTCCCAGGGTAGGGGTGTCTGAAATTGAAGATTTAAGGTGAAAGGTGAAATATTTAAAGATCTTCACCCAGAAGGTGATGGGTATATGGAATGAACTGCCAGAAGAAGTATTACAGGCAAGTACAGTTACAAGGTCTAAAAGATATTTGGGTAGGTACAGGGATTGGAAAAATTTAGATAAACATGGATGAAATACAGGCATACGGGACAATCTGAGGTAGCTTGTTTGGTCAAAAGGTCTTCTTTCCATGCTGCATAATACAATAGCTCAATTAAATAATTCAGATATCATCAGACTTCTCTTTCTGCTCTTGAATGCTGACACATCCACACAGTCATACTCATATGCATAAAAATATAAATGCATAGGCGGACACGCAAGCAAATACACACAAACACACCTCCCCACTAGTTAGGACATCTTCAAGGTAGACCCTCACCATACAGAACATGCCCTCTTCTCTTTACTAACATCAGGAAGGAGATATAGAATTCCGAAGAGCCACATTCAATGATTCTGAAACAGTTTCTCCCCTTCCATCATCAGATTTCTGAATGGTCTATTGACCCATGGAAACTATGCCATTACTCATTCTTTTGCATTACGTCTTTGCACTGAACTCCTGTCAAAAAACAACAAACCTCATGTTATATATATAACTATGATAATAAACCTGATTCTGATTTTGACACAAGGTAACTTAAACATGTCCACACCTTGTGCTACGCTTCAAACATACACTTGGATTGTTATTCACCTCAAGTCCTGACTTATTCCCACTGCAATTCCCCACTCAAAGATTAAACTTATAAGTAAAACTAGAGATAGCATTTTGTATTATATTAGATTTGCTTGAGGTTCAATATATAAAATTATGAAGAGTATAGGTGGGGTAATTGCAATAAGTGTTTTCAACTGTGGTCAGAGGACAGTGAGTGTGTGGGACAAGTTGTTCACCAGAAATGGTGGATATGAGTTTGATTTCAACATATAAGAGAAATTTGGATAAATATATGGATGGTAGGCATATGGGGGGGCTATGGTCTGGCTGCACTTTAATGGGACTAGGCAGAATAATAGTTTGGCATGGAACTGAAGGGACTGTTTCTGATTTCATGACTCTGTATTATCCAGTGAGTCAAAAACCACCATGACAAGGAAAAGGGTCAACTCAGTGATAGTGATTCTTTCTGACACAGTGCTTTTCCAGACTCCAGAAGAAGCTTCAATATTAGCAACTAAGTGATGATAGTCTCCAATATGCTTTTATGGAGAGAACTTGGATATGGGTCGAAGTAGAGCTCAGAGTTATATTCCTTGCATATTTGTGGCAGCCTGATACCTGCCCATTTCCTGGACCTGGTTGTCTCACTTTATTTCCTGAAGGCTTCAGATGTACATTGCTTGTTTTCTCACATTATGTATGAAACCAAGAATAAACCATACACATTTTCCATGCATCCACACACAAAGTTCCCAATCCAATTCTGGAAATGTTCGTTATTACACATTTTACCTTGTGTTGTTTTGATTTTTGATTGCATAATGCTAAGCTAAGTATTGTTTATGCATTGCAAATGTCTAGACAATTACCTAAATGTCTCTTCTATAGGAAGAAGGCTCCAAATGCAAGAAAACTGATATTGTGACCGTGTCTAAATTCCTGAGTAATTTTCAGACATTTCTGAGAATGATTTTAAGATCGAAATCTAGAAAATCACGATGAATAAAGAAAATTGCTTCTGAAAGTAAACAGACACAGTTGTTCATAAGTGAATGTAACCACCATCGAAGCCTGTGATGCGTTGGAAAAATCACTGGATTTCATATTATTTTGTTTTATTTAGTTTAGGAATTGGGAGAGAAGTTATTGATTATAATATTTGTTGCATATTTTATATAATCGTTTATTTATTAAAGCTATCTTGTTAAATCTTACTGTGCTGTAATGTCATAGACTCTTTTTGACCAATCAACCGACAGATAAGAATGAGTTTAGAGTCTCCTAAGATCTTCTCTATTCAATCACATTCAAGAAAAATACCTGAACCACCACTTAGACCAGCAAACATGTCATCCATTCACCTTGCAGAATGTTAAAAGTATGAAGGTGTGCTAGATGTTTCAAAATGAAACACTTTTCTGCGGTACGATGCTTTGCTAATATTTTCCATCATTGAGACTTCCCTTTTCCATCCAAAATCTTTGAAATTATGAGTGGAAATCCCAGGCTTGCATCAACATTGCATGAATGCAAATACATCTCCACATCCCAATGGCCAATTAGTGACATCAGTGGCAGTATTGTTCATCTGTCCAAAAATAGAAGGCAAGAAGTTTGTTAATACCCTGTGAGTCATTTGGTGAGTCTTGTTTGTCACTTTGGAGGTTGTATTCTCAAACTCTCCTCTTGCCTTTCATTAACTAGGCTGTTCTTTTGGATAAGACATTTATTTGATCTTCTATTTTCTAGAGAGTTTCCTGGGCAACATGGAAACAAGAAAATGTTTTTCAGTAGCTGTTCTTTCTCAACTAACACAATAAAAAATGATCAACCAGCCAATCATCTCACTGCTCCTTGCTGGAAATTTCTAGGTCCATTTTCCTTAAAGAATAGTATTTACACTTCAAAACTGGAGTGGCACAGTAGCCTCATGATGAGGCACAATCCTTTATATTACTAGTGACCAGGGTTCAATTCCCACATCCTCTGTAAAGAGCTTCTACATTTTCCCCGTGACTGTGTGGGTTTCCTCCAGGTGCTCTAGTTTCCTCCCACAGTCCAAAGACGTACTGATTGGTAGGTTAACTGGTCATTGTAAATTGTCCCATGATTACGCTAGGGTTAAATCAGGGATTGCTGGCTGGAGTAGCTTGAAGAACTGGCTGGAAGCGCCTATTCCACTCAATAGGTACATAACATATTAGCTTGGATTATTTTGTGCTATCTTGAAAAGCATTATATAACTGAAAATTATCTTCCATTCACAAAGTTGTCATTATCAATTTCGGTTATCGGGTAATAACAGATGCTCTATTTCCATGAGATGTTTATCTGCTTGCACATCTAGATGTAAGTTAAAAACACAAACTGTTGTGGGTATTGGTCCAAAACATTAACTGTTTATTTTGTACTTTATACATTTTGAGATACAGCATGGAACAGGCTCTTCTGACCCAATAAGCTGCACCTACCAACTAACCACCTATTTAACCCTAGCCTAATCACAGGACAACTTACAATGACCAATTAAGCTAGTAACCTGCTCACCTTTACACAGTGGGAGGAAACCAGAGCACCTGGAGGTTTACAGGAAAGATGTACAAACACCTTACAGTGTCACACAGGTGTAATAGAGCAGCATGGACTTGTTGGGCCAGAATGCCTGTTTCTGTGCTGTAGCTCTAAAGACAAATAAAACAATGAAGACATCCATCTGAGCCAGTCCTACTTGCCCACGTTTCATCCATCCCCTTGAAATCTTTCTTGAAGACTTTGTTTCTGTGAGGGTCACTGGTGAACTCAAGTGCAGGAATCACAGAGACTTCGACAATTAAAATAAAACTAAAGATTTATCACAGAAATTAACAAGAGCTCAGACGAACTACAGAATCTTGACAAACTGAAATCATGTATGATACACTGAAGAACACAGTATGAGTTTCACCTGACAAGGAACCACAAAGACCCAGCAGAGAGAGGTTGGCACGCATACACTCTGGGAGACATAGGAATTCTGGACATTGAAAATTTTGTGCTAATTAAATTATTCTAAATTGATGAAAAGTGATAAACTCAAAGGGAACTTAACAATCCCCATGATCCCAAATGAAACACCTGCAATACAAACCGAAAACTCAGAGCTAGTCCAATGACAAACAATTAGACGTAACAAGTAAACTATCTAAGGACAAGGCATACCCATGAGGTGATGCTGAGAAAAAAGCCCACATACTAAATGACAAAATAAAATCTCTTCTTAAGAATGTACCTTGATTGTGAAAGATTCCAAGAGGAGCAGACGTGATGTTGGGATGTGACATCTGGCAGCATTGCTGGTTTCCCATGGTGACAATCCTCTTGTGTTAATCAGAGCTCCCCTCAGAGGTTCAGAGATTTCCCTTAGCAGAAACCATGAGGTAGAACTAGATCGTCTAACAATGAATGATAACACCATCTAACAACGATAAGTTTCTGGTAAAGATGGCGCCTGTGTACAACACTCCCATGGTCAACATCTTCTGGATAGACCACAAAACTATTTATTTCATTTATTTTATGTCTGTTTTTCATCTCAAGTGTCTTTCTCGAACTGTTGGTGCCTGTGATTTGCAATGTGGAGATTGTTTGGGTGATCCAGCGCTTCGCAGTCTCCGAGAGGATTCTGGTTGGCAGAAGCAGTGAGTGCTATCCTCATGACAGGGAGCTTGTGAGCCGATGCTTGACTCCATTTTGTCAATTAAAGCTTTCATTGTTCACCGATTAAAGCGACAAGGGAGATTGAAACATTGAGGCAAGTGTGGAGGATGAGCGCCGGTTGCCTGCCTTTTGATCACTGGTGGGATCACTCTGTGACCAGAGAGGGGAGACAATGTGGCCTACTGCTCTGCCCCGAGGTTGTTCCCCAGGTTTTCTGTGCTTTGGTTATAGATATGGATATCGTTTTGGACTATGGACTACAGACTTTTTTTCAGTCTGACAGTATTTTACATTCTGCGTTTTTCAATCCGACCTTTCACAGTTTTTTTGTGCGGGGAGAGGGGGGTTTGGGGGGGTGGTCGATGTTCCTGTTCCATTTTTGTTTTTTTTGTGTGGGGAGGAGGGATTGATGATCATATTGCCATTCTCTTTTTTCTGGTTTCATGGCTATCAGGAAAAGAAAAAAATTAGAGTTGTATATTTTGATAATAAATGAACCCTTGAATCCTTTAAATGCCATAATCCTGAAAACATGATGTCGGGAGAACAAAGACAATTATCTGTGCTGCTGGCTCCTCATTAACTCACATTAACTCAAAAAGACTTTTGACCAGCGACCAATATGGACATCGGAAATTTGGTGGGGGAGGGGGACTTTAATGAGGTTTTCTGTCCAAGGAGAGAAAGGCAGCCACTGGTCCTGGCAGTGATAATGAGCTTTGAGCAGCGACCAATTGGCATTTAGAGCAAACTAATGGAAGGCAGGAACAAGCACAGCGGCTGTCAATGGAATGGACAGTCAGAGTGGTGATCTTGAGGTTTTAGCTCTTCAAGGCTTCGTCAAGGAGAGGCTTCACTCAGACAAAGCAAACAAAAGAAAAATTCAAGTTATTTTTTTCCTTTGCTTCTTTATATCTGCTCAACTAGGACAGTAGAGATGCTAGGCAGGTTAGTTGAATGCTCGTCTTGTGGGATGTGGGAAGGCAGAGAGTCCTCCAGTGTCCTTACGACTACAACTGCAAGAAGTGTGTCCAGCTGCAGCTTCTAACAAATCACAATAAGTAGTGGGATCTGAAACAGGATGAACGCCAGATTGTTCGGGATGTTGAGGGGGTGATATAACATATAGAGAAATGATTACACACAAGGTAAGGACAGAGGAAACTGGCAACAGTTGGGAAAGGGAAAAGGGTTAAGGAGCCAGTGCAGAGTACCCCTGTGGCCATTCCTCTCAACAACAGGTATGTCGCTTTGGATAATATCAATAAGGATGATCTAACAGAGGAAAATCACAGCGGTCAGGTCTCTGGCACTGAATCTGCCTCTGTGACTCAGGAGAGAAGAGGAAAGAAGAGGCACACTGTGATGATAGGGGATTCTTTAGTTAGGGAAAGGGACAGGACGTTCTGTGGGCAAGAACAAGATTTCCAGATGGTATCTTGCTTCCTGAGTGCCAGGGTCCAGGACATCTCTGATCATGTCCTTAGCATTCTTAAGTGGGATGGTGAACAGCCAAAAGTTGTGTCCATGTAGGTACCAATGATATGGGTAGGACAAGTGATGAGGTTCTGCAAAGGGAGTTCAGGGAGTTAGGTGCTAAGTTAAAAAGCAGGATGTCTAAGGATTGCCACGTGTTAGTGAGGCCAAAACTAAGAAGACTATACAGTTGAAGATGTGGCTGAGGAGTTGGTGGAGGAGGGTGGGCATAAGATTTTTGGATCATTGGGCTGTCTTCTAGGGAATGTGGGACCTGTACAGAAGGGACAGTTTGCACCTGAACTGGAAAGGGACTAGTATCCTGGTGAGAAGATTTGTTAATGCTGCACAGTGGGTTTAAACTAGAATTGCAGGGGGATGGAAACCAGAGTGCTAGAACAGTTAGTGGAGAAGATGTTAGTAAGAGCTCAGATAAAGTCAGGAATGAAAAGGCTGAGCATGTTGCAACTAGTATCCTGAGTCGCCTATGTTTCAATGCAAGAAGTATTGTAGGAAAGGCGGACAGTACTGCTGAAGGGGGTTAGCTGGTTTGCAAACCGAGGCAATGTGCAGTGAGAAGTTGTTGATTGAGCAAAATTGCAGTCAACAGGATAAGTTGCAACGGAAAAGGTGGACGAAATTGAATTGCATGGAATTGACTTTATTTCTTACATTCTTCATGTACATAAGGAGTAGAAATCTTTACATTATGACTCCATCTAAATATGCAATGTGCAATTATAGTAATTTATAATAAATATTATGTATAACAGGATAGTTAATATAATATAGAAATACAGTTGTGTCAGCATGAATTAATCAGTCTGATGGCCTGGTGGAAGAAGCTGTCCCGGAGCCTGTTGGTCCTGGCTGTTATGCTGCGGTACTGTTTCCCAGATGGCAGCAGCTGGAACAGTTTGTGGTTGGGGTGACTGGGGTCCCCAAGAAACTTTGGGCCCGCTGAGAGCTTAATGTCCAAGGATACATGTTGTATCAAAAAGACAGGCAGGAAGGCAGAGGGGGTGGCATTGTTCTATTGGGAAAAAAATGAACTCAAATCATTAGAAAGATGTGACATAGAGTTGAAAGGTATTGAATCATTGTGGATAGGGTTAAGGAACTGCAAGGGTAAAAAGACCCCAATGGAATTTGGATAGAGATCCCCAAAGATGAATAAGGATGTGGCCTACAAATTACAATGGGAGATTCAAAAATACATCCCAAAACGGTGAAGTTACAATAGTCATAGGGGATATCAATATGCAGGATGATTGGGAAAATCAGGATGGTGCTGGATTACAGGAGGGGAAATCTCCAGAGTGCTTACAAGATGGCCTTTTAGAGCAGCTTGTGGTTCGGCTCACTTGGGATTCAGCTATTCTGGATTGGGTGTTGTGCAATGAACCAGAATTGATGAGTGAATTTCAGGTAAAATAACCCATAGGGGCAAGAGAACATAATATGATCAAATTCATTCTGAAATTTGAGAAAGTGAAGCTAAAGTCAGATTCATCAATATTACAGTGCAGTGAAGGGAATTACAGAGAGAGGAGCAGGCCAGAATTGATTGGAAAAGAACACTGGCAGGGACGATGGCAGAGCAGCAACGGCTGGAATTTCTGGAAGCAATTCGGAAGACACAATACATACATCACAAAAAGGGAGAAGTAGTCTAAAGATGACACAACCATGGTTAATAAGAGAAGTAAAAGCCATCATAAAAGCTGAAGAGAAGGCGTATAATAGAACAAAAATTAATGGGAAATAGGAGGATTTGGAAGATATTAAAAACCAACAGAAGGCAACTGAAAAAGTCATTAAGAAAGAAGGAATACAAAAGTGAGTTTGCCAATAATATTAAAGAAGGTATCAAAAGTTTTTTCAGACACATGAAGTGTAAAAGAGAGGCGAGAGTAGACATTGGTCTGGTGGAAAATGATGCTAGAATTGTTGTGGCGGGGGCAACAAAATGGGAGATGAAATGAATAAGCATTTTGCATCATTATTCTCTGTGGAAGAGACTAGCAGTTAGGTGGAAGTTCCAAGTGTCAGAGGTCATGAAGTATGTGAAGTTATGATAACTGGAAGGAAGTTTCTTAGGAAACTGAAAGGACTGAAGGTAGATAAGTCACCGGGACCAAATGGTGTACACTACGGCATTCTGAATAAGGTGGCTGAAGAGATTGTGGAGGCATTAGTATTGATCTTTCAAGAATCACTAGATTCTGGAATGGTTCCAGAAGACTGGAAAATTGCAACTGTCATGTCACTCTTCAAGAAGGGAGAAAGACGGAATAAATAAAATTATAGGTCTAATCTCAGTGGTTGTGAAGATGTTTGAGTCGATTGTTAAGGATGTGGCTTCGGGGACTTGGGCAGACATGATAAAATAGGCCACAGTCAGCAAAGATTCGTCAAGGGAAAATCTTGCCTGCCAAATTTGTTGGAATTCTTTAAAAAACCAACAAGCAGGAGAGACAAAGGAAAATCAGTTGACGTTGTATACTTAGATTTTCAGAAGGCATTTGACAATGTGCCACACATGAGGCTACTAACAAGCTACAAGCCCATGGTATTACAGGAAAGATTCTAGCATGGATAAAGCAGTGGCTGGTTAGCAGAAGGCAAAGAGTGGGAATAAAAGAAGCCTTTTCTGGTAGACATCTGGTGAGTAGTGATCTTTTTAGGTTATATGTCAATAATTTGGATGATGGAATTGATGGTTTTGTTGCAAAGTTTACAGGTAATACGAAGATAGGTGGAGGGGCAGGTAGTTTTGAGGAAGGTTACAGAAGGACTTAGACAGATTAGGAGAATGGGCAAATAAATAGCAGGTGGAATATAGTCTCTGGAATTGTATGGTCATGCACTTTGATAGAAGAAATATATATATATAGAAGAAGGAGAATATAGGGAGCTAGGTAGGGAGTTGAGAAAAAGGACCGCAAAGGTAGTAATCTCAGGATTACTGCCTGTGCCACGCGACAGTGAGAGTAGGAATGCGATGAGGTGGAGGATAAATGCGTGGCTGAGGGATTGGAGCAGGGGGCAAGGATTCAAGTTTTTGGATCATTGGGACCTCATTTGGCGCAGGCGTGACCTGTACAAAAAGGACGGGTTACACTTGAATCCTAGGGGGACCAATATCCTGGCAGGGAGATTAGCGAGGGCTACTGAGGTGACTTTAAACTAGAATGGTTGGGGGGTGGGAATCAAATTAAAGAGGCTAGGCGAGAGGAGGTTAGTTCACAACAGGGGGATGGGAACCAGTGCAGAGAGACAGAGGGGTGTAAAGTGAGGGTAGAAGCAAAAAGTACAAAGGAGAAAAGTAAAAGTGGCAGGCCGACAAATCCAGGGCAAGCATCAAAAGGAGCCACTTTTCAGCATAATTGTATAAGGGCTAAGAGAGTTGTAAAAGAGCGCCTGAAGGCTTTGTGTGTCAATGCAAGGAGCATTCGTAATAAGGTGGATGAATTGAAAGTGCAGATTGTTATTAATGATTATGATATAGTTGGATTCAAAGAGACATGGCTCCAGAGTGACCAGGGATGGGAGCTCAACGTTCAAGGATATTCAATATTCAGGAGGGATAGACATGAAGGAAGGGGAGGTGGGGTGGCGTTGCTGGTTAAAGAAGAGATTAACGCAATAGAAAGGAAGGACATAAGCCGGGAAGATGTGGAATCGATATGGGTAGAGCTGCGTAACACTAAGGGGCAGAAGACGCTGGTGGGAGTTGTGTACAGGCCACCTAACAGTAGTAGTGAGGTCGGAGATGGTATTAAACAGGAAATTAGAAATGTGTGCAATAGAGGAACAGCAGTTATAATGGGTGACTTCAATCTACATGTAGATTGGGTGAACCAAATTGGTAAAGGTGCTGAGGAAGAGGATTTCTTGGAATGTATGCGGGATGGTTTTTTGAACCAACATGTCGAAGAACCAACTAGAGAGCAGGCTATTCTGGACTGGGTTTTGAGCAATGAGGAAGGGTTAATTAGCAATCTTGTCGTGAGAGGCCCCTTGGGTAAGAGTGACCATAATATGGTGGAATTCTTCATTAAGATGGAGAGTGACATAGTTAATTCAGAAACAAAGGTTCTGAACTTAAAGAGGGGTAACTTTGAAGGTATGAGACGTGAATTAGCTAAGATAGACTGGCAAATGACACTTAAACGATTGACGGTGAATATGCAATGGCAAGCATTTAAAGATCGCATGGATGAACTACAACAATTGTTCATCCCAGTTTGGCAAAAGAATAAATCAAGGAAGGTAGTGAACCCGTGGCTGACAAGAGAAATTAGGGATAGTATCAATTCCAAAGAAGAAGCATACAAATTAGCCAGAGAAAGTGGCTCACCTGAGGACTGGGAGAAATTCAGAGTTCAGCAGAGGAGGACAAAGGGCTTAATTAGGAAGGGGAAAAAAGATTATGAGAGAAAACTGGCAGGGAACATAAAAATGGACTGTAAAAGCTTTTATAGATATGTAAAAAGGAAAAGACTGGTAAAGACAAATGTAGGTCCCCTGCAGACAGAAACAGGTGAATTGATTATGGGGAGCAAGGACATGGCAGACCAATTGAATAATTACTTTGGTTCTGTCTTCACTAAGGAGGACATAAATTATCTTCCAGAAATAGTAGGGGACAGAGGGTCCAGTGAGATGGAGGAACTGAGCGAAATACATGTTAGTAGGGAAGTGGTGTTAGGTAAATTGAAGGGATTGAAGGCAGATCAATCCCCAGGGCCAGATGGTCTGCATCCTAGAGTGCTTAAGGAAGTAGCCCAAGAAATAGTGGATGCATTAGTGATAATTTTTCAAAACTCGTTAGATTCTGGACTAGTTCCTGAGGATTGGAGGGTGGCTAATGTAACTCCACTTTTTAAAAAAGGAGGGAGAGAGAAACCGGGGAATTATAGACCGGTTAGCCTAACGTCGGTGGTGGGGAAACTGCTGGAGTCAGTTATCAAGGATGTGATAACAGCACATTTGGAAACCGGTGAAATGATCGGACAAAGTCAGCAAGGATTTGTGAAAGGAAAATCATGTCTGACGAATCTCATAGAATTTTTTGAGGATGTAACTAGTAGAGCGGATAGGGGAGAACCAGTGGATTTGGTATATTTGGATTTTCAAAAGGCTTTTGACAAGGTCCCACACAGGAGATTAGTGTGCAAACTTAAAGCACACGGTATTGGGGGTAAGGTATTGGTGTGGGTGGAGAATTGGTTAGCAGACAGGAAGCAAAGAGTGGGAATAAACGGGACCTTTTCAGAATGGCAGGCGGTGACTAGTGGGGTACTGCAAGTCTCAGTGTTGGGACCCCAGTTGTTTACAATATATATTAATGACTTGGATGAGGGAATTAAATGCAGCATCTCCAAGTTTGCGGATGACACGAAGCTGGGTGGCAGTGTTAGCTGTGAGGAGGATGCTAAGAGGATGCAGGGTGACTTGGATAGGTTGGGTGAGTGGGCAAATTCAAGGCAGATGCAATTTAATGTGGATAAATTTGAAGTTATCCACTTTGGTGGCAAAAATAGGAAAACAGATTATTATCTGAATGGTGGCCGATTAGGAAAAAGGGAGGTGCAACGAGACCTGGGTGTCATTATACACCAGTCATTGAAAGTGGGCATGCAGGTACAGCAGGCGGTGAAAAAGGCGAATGGTATGTTGGCATTTATAGCGAGAGGATTCGAGTAGAGGAGCAGGGAGGTACTACTGCAGTTGTACAAGGCCTTGGTGAGACCACACCTGGAGTATTGTGTGCAGTTTTGGTCCCCTAATCTGAGGAAAGACATCCTTGCCATAGAGGGAGTACAAAGAAGGTTCACCAGATTGATTCCTGGGATGGCAGGACTTTCATATGAAGAAAGACTGGATGAACTGGGCTTGTACTCGTTGGAATTTAGAAGATTGAGGGGGGATCTGATTGAAACGTATAAAATCCTAAAGGGATTGGACAGGCTAGATGCAGGAAGATTGTTCCCGATGTTGGGGAAGTCCAGAACGAGGGGCCACAGTTTGAGGATAGAGGGGAAGCCTTTTAGGACTGAGATTAGGAAAAACTTCTTCACACAGAGAGTGGTGAATCTGTGGAATTCTCTGTCACAGGAAACAGTTGAGGCCAGTTCATTGGCTATATTTAAGAGGGAGTTAGATATGGTCCTTGTGGCTACGGGGGTCAGGGGGTATGGAGGGAAGGCTGGGGCGGGGTTCTGAGTTGGATGATCAGCCATGATCATAATAAATGGCGGTGCAGGCTTAAGGGCCGGATGGCCTACTCCTGCACCTATTTTCTATGTTTCTATGTTTCTATGAAAGGAAAGGGTTGATTATTTTCTAGATGGAGAGAAAATACAAAAATTTGAGGTGCAAAGGTATGTGGGAGTCATTGTACAGAGTTCCCTAAAGGTTAATTTGCAGATTGAGTCTGTGGTGCGGAAGGCAAATGCAATGTTAGCATTCATTTCAAGGGGACTAGAGTATAAAATCAAGGATGTAATGTTGAAACTTTATAAAGCACTGGCGAAGCCTCACTTGGAGAATTATGAGCAGTTTTGGGCCCATTATCTTAGAAAGGATTGCTGAAATTGAAGAGAATTCAAAGGAGGTTCGCGAAAATGATCTCAGCATTAAATGGCTTACATGTGAAGAGTATTTGCTGACTCTGGGCCTGTATTTACTGGAAATCAGCCGAATGAAAGGTGACCTCATTGAAACCTATTGAATAGTGAAATGTCTTTATAGAATGGATCTGGAGAAGATGTTTTCTATAGTGGGAGTGTCTACGACCAGAGGACAGAGCCTCAGAATCGAGGAGCGTCCATCTAGGATGGAGATGAGGAAGAATTTATTTAGCCAGAGGGTGGCGAATCTGTGGAATCCTTCGCCACAGGCAGCTGTGGAGGCCAAGTCTTTATGTATATTTAAGGCAGACATTGATAGATTCTTGATTGGTCAGGTCATGAAGGGATAGGAGAAAGCAGGAGAATGGGGTTGAGAGAAAAATTGAATCAGCCATGATGAAATGGCGGAACAGACTTGGTCGCCAAGTGGCCTAATTCTGCTCCTATATCTTAAGGTCGTATGGTTTTATTCCTACTGCTGCAGAATCAAATTGATGTAGGAAACCATACCATACTTTGTTTGTATGCCAACAGGGCGGCACTTGACCAAACGAAACTGCAGAGAGTTACGAGGTCATCATGGAAAACATTTGCTCTGCACCAACTTTTCCCCCCTGCCCCCAACCAATGGACTCCGTTTATACTTTTCACTGCCTCAGTAGAGCAGCCAGCGTAATCAAAGATTCCACCCCAGATATTCTCTCTTCTCCCGTCTCTTATCAGGCCGAAGATACAAATGCCTGAAATCACGTACCACCAGGTGCAAGTACAGTCTATCCCACAGTTATCAGCCTTTATCAGTCCAGAGACCCGGATAGTAGTTTGCCTCCCTGGTGCCAGGGTCCGGGATATTCCTGATCGTGTTCAAGATATCCTGAAGTGGGAGGGTGAGGAGCCAGAGGTTGTGGTACATATAGGTACCAATGACATAGGTAGGAAAAGGGAAGAGGTCCTGAAAGGAGAATATAGGGAGCTAGGAAGGGAGTTGAGAAAAAGGACTGCAAAGGTAGTAATCTCAGGATTACTGCCTGTGCCACGCGACAGTGAGAGTAGGAATGCAATGAGGTGGAGGATAAATGCGTGGCTGAGGGATTGGAGCAGGAGGCAGGGATTCAAGTTTTTGGATCATTGGGACCTCTTTTGGCGCAGGCGTGACCTGTACAAAAAGGACGGGTTACACTTGAATCCTAGGGGGACCAATATCCTGGCAGGGAGATTAGCGAGGGCTACTGAGGTGACTTTAAACTAGAATGGTTGGGGGGTGGGAATCAAATTAAAGAGGCTAGGCGAGAGGAGGTTAGTTCACAACAGGGGGATGGGAACCAGTGCAGAGAGACAGAGGGGTGTAAAGTGAGGGTAGAAGCAAAAAGTACAAAGGAGAAAAGTAAAAGTGGCAGGCCGACAAATCCAGGGCAAGCATCAAAAAGGGCCACTTTTCAACATAATTGTATAAGGGCTAAGAGAGTTGTAAAAGAGCGCCTGAAGGCTTTGTGTGTCAATGCAAGGAGCATTCGTAACAAGGTGGATGAATTGAAAGTGCATATTGTTATTAATGATTATGACATAGTTGGGATCACAGAGACATGGCTCCAGGGTGACCAAGGATGGAAGCTCAACGTTCAGGGATATTCAATATTCAGGAGGGATAGACATGAAAGAAAAGGAGGTGGGGTGGCGTTGCTGGTTAAAGATGAGATTAACGCAATAGAAAGGAAGGACATAAGCCGGGAAGATGTGGAATCGATATGGGTAGAGCTGCATAACACTAAGGGGCAGAAAACGCTGGTGGGAGTTGTGTACAGGCCACGTAATAGTAGTAGTGAGGTCGGAGATGGTATTAAACAGGAAATTAGAAATGTGTGCAATAAAGGAACAGCAGTTATAATGGGTGACTTCAATCTACATGTAGATTGGGTGAACCAAATTGGTAAAGGTGCTGAGGAAGAAGATTTCTTGGAATGTATGCGGGATGGTTTTTTGAACCAACATGTCAAGGAACCAACTAGAGAGCAGGCTATTCTAGACTGGGTTTTGAGCAACGAGGAAGGGTTAGTTAGCAATCTTGTCGTGAGAGGCCCCTTGGGTAAGAGTGACCATAATATGGTGGAATTCTTCATTAAGATGGAGAGTGACATAGTTAATTCAGAAACAAAGGTTCTGAACTTAAAGAGGGGTAACTTTGAAGGTATGAGACGTGAATTAGCTAAGATAGACTGGCAAATGACACTTAAAGGATTGACAGTGGATATGCAATGGCAAGCATTTAAAGATTGCATGGATGAACTACAACAATTGTTCATCCCAGTTTGGCAAAAGAATAAATCAAGGAAGGTAGTGCACCCGTGGCTGACAAGAGAAATTAGGGATAGTATCAATTCCAAAGAAGAAGCATACAAATTAGCCAGAAAAAGTGGCTCACCTGAGGACTGAGAGAAATTCAGAGTTCAGCAGAGGAGGACAAAGGGCTTAATTAGGAAGGGGAAAAAAGATTATGAGAGAAAACTGGCAGGGAACATAAAAACTGACTGTAAAAGCTTTTATAGATATGTAAAAAGGAAAAGACTGGTAAAGACAAATGTAGGTCCCCTACAGACAGAAACAGGTGAATTGATTATGGGGAGCAAGGACATGGCAGACCAATTGAATAATTACTTTGGTTCTGTCTTAACTAAGGAGGACATAAATAATCTTCCAGAAACAGTAGGGGACAGAGGGTCCAGTGAGATGGAGGAACTGAGAGAAATACATGTTAGTAGGGAAGTGGTGTTAGGTAAATTGAATGGATTAAAGGCAGATAAATCCCCAGGGCCAGATGGTCTGCATCCCAGAGTGCTTAAGGAAGTAGCCCAAGAAATAGTGGATGCATTAGTGATAATTTTTCAAGGCTCGTTAGATTCTGTACTAGTTCCTGAGGATTGGAGGGTGGCTAATGTAACCCCACTTTTTAAAAAAGGAGGGAGAGAGAAACCGGGGACTTATAGACCGGTTAGCCTAACGTCGGTGGTGGGGAAACTGCTGGAGTCAGTTATCAAAGATGTGATAACAGCACATTTGGAAACCGGTGAAATGATCGGACAAAGTCAGCATGGATTTGTGAAAGGAAAATCATGTCTGACGAATCTCATAGAATTTTTTGAGGATGTAACTAGTAGAGTGGATAGGGGAGAACCAGTGGATGTGGTATATTTGGATTTTCAAAAGGCTTTTGACAAGGTCCCACACAGGAGATTAGTGTGCAAACTTAAAGCACACGGTATTGGGGGTAAGGTATTGGTGTGGGTGGAGAATTGGTTAGCAGACAGGAAGCAAAGAGTGGGAAAAAATGGGACCTTTTCAGAATAGCAGGCGGTGACTAGTGGGGTACCGCAAGGCTCAGTGCTGGGACCCCAGTTGTTTACAATATATATTAATTACTTGGATGAGGAAATTAAATGCAGCATCTCCAAGTTTGCGGATGACACAAAGCTGGGCGGCAGTGTTAGCTGTGAGGAGGATGCTAAGAGGATGCAGGGTGACTTGGATAGATTGGGTGAGTGGGCAAATTCAAGGCAGATGCAATTTAATGTGGATAAATGTGAAGTTATCAACTTTGGTGGCAAAAATAGGAAAACAGATTATTATCTGAATGGTGGCCGATTAGGAAAAGGGGAGGTGCAATGAGACCTGGGTGTCATTATACACCAATCATTGAAAGTGGGCATGCAGGTACAGCAGACGGTGAAAAAGGCAAATGGTATGCTGGCATTTATAGCGAGAGGATTCGAGTACAGGAGCAGGGAGGTACTACTGCAGTTGTACAAGGCCTTGGTGAGACCACACCTGGAGTATTGTGTGCAGTTTTGGTCCCCTTATCTGAGGAAAGACATCCTTGCCATAGAGGGAGTACAAAGAAGGTTCACCAGATTGATTCCTGGGATGGCAGGACTTTCATATGAAGAAAGACTGGATGAACTGGACTTGTACTCGTTGGAATTTAGAAGATTGAGGGGGGATCTGATTGAAACGTATAAAATCCTAAAGCGATTGGACAGGCTAGATGCAGGAAGATTGTTCCTGATGTTGGGGAAGTCCAGAACGAGGGGCCACAGTTTGAGGATAGAGGGGAAGCCTTTTAGGACCGAGATTAGGAAAAACTTCTTCACACAGAGAGTGGTGAATCTGTGGAATTCTCTGCCACAGGAAACAGTTGAGGCCAGTTCATTGGCTATATTTAAGAGGGAGTTAGATATGGCCCTTGTGGCTACGGGGATCAGGGGGTATGGAGGGAAGGCTGGTGCAGGGTTCTGAGTTGGATGATCAGCCATGATCATAATAAATGGCGGTGCAGGCTCGAAGGGCCGAATGGCCTACTCCTGCACCTATTTTCTATGTTTCTATATTTCTATGTTTTGAACAAGCACTTGTATGATCAGGTGGCCTCTTGACCTCAATATCTTCATCATAATGTTCTTGCTCTTTATTGTTTGCCTGCATTATTGTCCTGATCATTGAGGACAAGTTCAAAACATGAGGTCTCAAAAAGGTGTCATCCACCATTCAGGATAACAAATATATATTTATTAAATATATACAGTACTGTGCAAAGGTCTTAGGCACTGTAGATATTTTACATAAATTTTGCTTTAGCTATTTCTTTTTTATCTTCTGCATTAGTATGTCTGAAGAAAAGAGCAAATTTTAAATTACCAAGCACTAGGTTTGCAGAATATTAAATGTTACAGAGATTTTTTTGTGTTTTGTTAAAGAAAGTAACAAATGAAGTCATTGACCACTTTTCTAATAAAACGTGATTACTGTGTAGGTAGATAGTCCAGAGCATGGTTAAAGAAAGCTAGCAAGCAGGATGCTAATGAAAAATGACATAATGAGTTGAATAAACGAAACTGATTAACTGAAGCAGAACTGGGTGTAGAAAGAATTAAACTGGGCAAAGCCAACTAAACTAAACACTGAAGATGTGGCAGATGTGACAGTTAAGCCTTCAAATCATCAATTCTTAAACCATGGCAACAGTGAGCATAGCAACAAGACATAAGGTGGCCATCTTGCATCAGCAGGGCCTCTCCCAAGCAGAAATTATGCAGCCGACAGAAGTTTTAAGATGTACTGTCCAAGCTCTTTGGAAGAAGCACAAAGAAATGGGCAGGGCTGCGGACCAGAAACACAATGGTCAGCCAAGGAAACAATGCAGCAGACGAGAGATACATCAAACTGATGTCCTTTCTAATTCAGAAGACATTCAGCACTGCTGTTAGCTCTGAACTCACAGAAACCACTGGAACCTAGGTAAACCCCTCCACAGTCCAGACAAGTCTTGCCAGAAGTAATCTTTATGGAAGAGTTGCTGCTAAAAAGCCAAGAGACTTACTTACACAGAAAAACACAATGACTAGAGTGTGGAATACTGGCAGTAAGTATTCTGGACGGACGAGTCAAGTTTGAAATTTTTGGCTCAACCAGGAGGCAGTTTGTCTGTAGAAGAGCTGGAGAGCTCTACATGAATGAACATCTGCAGCCAACAGTGAAGCATGGTGCAGGCTCCCTGTGGGTTTGAGGCTGCATTTCTGCAAATGAAGTTGGTGATCTGGTCAGAGTTAATGGAATCCTCAATGCTGAGAAGCCCAAATTCTCATCTATCACTCAACACCTTCAGAGAGGTGTCTGATCCGTCCCAGCTTCATTCTGCAGCAGGATAATGACCCCATGCACATGGCCAAGGTTATAAAGAACTACCTTCAGTGAAAAGTAGAACAAAGAGTTCTGAAACAGATGGTCTGGCCTCCACAAAGTCCTGATCTTAATATCATCGAGGCTGTCTGGGATTACCTGGAGAGCAGAAGCAAACAAGACAACCAACGTCTGCAGGAGAACTGAGGCAAGTTCTCCAAGATGCTTGGAACAACCTACCACCCAATTTTCTTATAAAGCTGCACGACGGCGTACCTAAGAAAATTGATGCAGTTTTAAAGGCAGCAATATTTGGTTTGATTTAGATTTTTTTTTACTGTTTACTGCTCTTTATAGTAAATCTTTTGATCTTTAGAAACTTCTCATTTCATTATTTTTGAAAGCATCTTAGCTTTACATAATTTTTTCACGTGTCTGCATTGTTATTGCTTTACCTTGTTATGTCTCACTAGACTGTGTAATGTATTGCTCTGTGTGAACAATATGCAAGACAGGCTTTTCACTGAATCAATGTTTCACATATGACATTAATAAACCAAAACCATGCATTGGTTACCATGGTCCTTTTGAAGCTGAGATACTGCTCCCCATGTCAGACTGGGGCAGATAGTGTAGTGGAGCCAAGTGAAGTGCAGAGACTCTATCTCTGTGTACTGCAAGTTCTACATTTTTGAAATCCGACCTGATGGCATGAACATTGACTTCTCTAACTTCCACTAATGCCCCATCTCCCCCTCGTACCCCATACGTTATTTATTTATATATACACATTCTTTCTCTCTCTCTCCTTTTTCTCCCTCTGTCCCTCTGACTATACCCCTTGTCCATCTTCTGGGTTCCCTCCCCCTTTCCCTTCTCCCTGGGCCTCCTGTCCCATGATCCTCTCATATCCCTTTTGCCAATCACCTGTCCAGCTCTTGGCTCCATCCCTCCCCCTCCAGCCTTCTCCTATCATTTTGGATCTCCCCCTTCCCCCGCCCCCCCCACTTTTAAATTTCTTACTAGCTCTTCCTTCAGTTAGTCCTGACAAAGGGTCTCGGCCCAAAATGTCGACTGTACCTCTTCCTAGAGATGCTGCCTGGTCTGCAGGCACAGGCTGCAGAGCTGCAGGAACAAGAGGCAGGAAGAACAGAAACGTCTCCTAAAAGAGTTGAGGAGGGAAGCATTGGCTATACACCCTGACAGAGAGATAGTTCTCAAATGGAGTCTGCTAAATTACAATCATGAATACAATCAAAGCAAACCTTGATTAAACAAATGCCACCTGAGAGGGGATCACTTCACTGACATCAACACTGAGCTAATTCCACAACCTATCTACCCACTTTCAAGAACTCTATAACTCAAGATCTCAGAATGAGAATGAGAATCAAGTTTATTATGTTAACTTAGCAGCAGCAGTTCAATGCAATACATAATATAAAAGTAAAAAGTAATAACTATAAATAAATAAGTAAATCAATTACAGTACACATATATTGAATAGATTAAAAATTGTGCAAAAAACAGAAATAATATGTATTAAAAAAGTGAGGTAGTATTCAAAGGTTCAATGTCCATTTAGGAATCAGATGGCAGAGGGGAAGAAGCTGTTCCTGAATCGCTGAGTGTGTGTCTTCAGGCTTCTGTACCTCCTGCCTGATGGTAACAGTGAGAAAAGGGCACGCCCTGGGTGCTGGAGGTCCTCAATAACGGAAGCTGCCTTTCTGAGACACCGCTCCTTGAAGGTGTCTTGGGTACTTTGTAGGCTAGTACCCAAGATGGAGCAGACTCAATTTATAACTCTTTGCAACTTCTTTCGGTCCTGTGCAGTAGAACCCCTCCCCCCATACCAGACAGTGATGCAAATTGTCAGAATGCTCTCCATGTTACATCTATAGATGTTGAGTGTATTTGCTCACATACCAAATCTCTTCAAACTCCTGATGAAGTATAGTCATGGTCTTGCCTTCTTTATAACTGCGTCAATATGTTGAGGCCAGGTTAGATCCTCAGAGATCTTGACACTCAGGAACTTGAAACTGCTCACTCTCTCCACTTCCGATCCCTCTATGAGGATTGGTATGTGCTCCTTCATCTTATCCTTCCTGAAGTCCACAATCACTCTTTTGTCTTACTGACATTGAGTGCCAGGTTGTTGTTGCGACACCACTCCAGTAGTTGGCATATCTCACTCCTGCATGCCCTCTCGTCACCACCTGAGATTCTACCAATAATGGCTGTATCATCAACAAATTTATTGATGGTATTTGAGCTATGCCTAGTCACACAGTATCTACACAAGACCTTAGCCAAAAGGGTGCAAAGCGATAACCATTGATTCTGTTGTGGTTATTATTCTATGGATTTATTAAGCATGTTTTCAAGAAAACGTAATGGTGACATATAGGTAATTTGATAATAAATATACTTCGGATTCTGAACTTTATTTATTATTTGCTGGTGAACGCAGCAGGCCAGGCAGCATCTCTAGGAAGAGGTGCAGTCGACGTTTCAGGCCGAGACACTTCGTCAGGACTAACTGAAGGAAGAGTGAGTAAGGAAAATCCCTTACTCACTCTTCCTTCAGTTAGTCCTGACGAAGGGTCTTGGCCTGAAACGTCGACTGCACCTCTTCCTACAGATGCTGCCTGGCCTGCTGCGTTCACCAGCAACTTTGATGTGTGTTGCTTGAATTTCCAGCATCTGCAGAATTCCTGTTGTTTTTATTTATTATTTATTTATTTGTCATTATTATTCTGTATTTTTTTTCTTTTTTGCATGTTTTCCTTTCAACCGATTGGAGATATTTATCAGGAACACTGCTAACACATGTCCCTGAGCATTGTCAATGATCCTTCCCATCTGTCAAAGAATCTCTTTGACCCACTACCATCAGACAAGAAGCATTCCAGCATTAGGACAAAGACTGTTAGGATGGGAAACAGGGTTTCACCAGGTTTTGAGACCATTGAACTCTCTGCCACCACCAAGGTCTCATCACGATTGAAGCACCAGTAACATTATACTCTACTTTTTAACCTGTGTCATAAATGCACCTATGATTTGTTCATTTACTTGTGGCACTATTACTTTATGTGCTGTGTGTGAGTCATATCTACCGCAACTGAACCTTTGTCTGGAGGAACATTGTTTTGTTTAGTGGTATACATACGTACAGCTGAATAATAGTCAACTTGAACTTGACTTGGTTTACACAATTTGTTGTCTTTTGCACATTGTCCGTCTTTGCAGTTTTTCATTGATGCTATTGTGTGTTTTTTTTTTCTTTTTACTGTGAATGCTGGCAAGTAAATTAACCTCAGGGCAACATATATGGATTTTGATAATAATTTTTTTTTTAACTCAGAAATTTGAACCCCTGAACAGAATACTGCAGAGAAGTTGGTATGTGCATGGAGATGGCCTGAGAATCAGCAGGGTGCAGCAGAGAGCTCATGGAAAAATGCATGGGAGATAAATCACAACGGATATCAATGCCAGAGGTAATCTTGGTAATGCTGTGAGAGCAGGAACTTTAAAGTCAACAAAATTAGGAACTACTGTGTATCAGAAAGTCCTGTGTTCTCCAGGGTAAGCAATTTTTTTCTCAGCGGAAACAGTGAGTGCAAACAGGGTTGCGATGGCTATGAGAAATGAAAGCACTTTATAATCGCAAGTAGCATACTCCACCCACTACCCCCACAGCAAGACAATAGTACTATTCCTGCATTTTGTATATAAATTGAATTACAGATGTGTATATGAGCCATAACAGCTGTGTAAAACAAGTACTTACCCAGCATCTTTCGAACATTGCAGCAAGATGATCGGTCTATACCTACTGCTTTTGTTTGGATATTGTAATTATAGTGGCGATGCTTCTTCAAGGATTACTGAAATTTTACAAGACATTAGAACCAACGAAGATAAGATTTTAAAGGTAAGTTCAAGTTGCTGATAACTGAATTTTTTAGTTTGTTTAGAAGCTGGAAAACTATCCACAATTTGTGATAAGTCTATTTATAGCAGTTTATTTAGTTGCTTTCATCCTAAGTTTGTCACTGGTGAAAGTAACCTTTAGTCAGGAGATTGGGCTGAAGAGGCAGTCTCTCCCTCTCGTGCCAAGAGCGTGTGCAAGAGCATCTGGTGCATTATTGTCCTGACTTTTGCCTCCCTTCCTGAGGGGGAGTGTCCTGACTTTTGCCTCCCTTCCTGATGGGGAGTGTCCGGCGTTCACGCTGTACCTCCCCCCCCCCCCACACCGACAGCTGTGATTAGGAAATTCACCCTGAGCTGAAAAACTGCAGCTGACCGCAGGGTCACTGATCACTGTTCGTTGAATTCTGATCCACCTTCTCCAACGAAACCTAATGTTTCACGAAGACTAAGACGTGCCTAAATTTCAGCTGCACTTATTATATTTTCACCTTTATTATGAGACTTAAATATTAACAAATATCATTCCTTTTAGGCCTTACCAAGAAATATGGACACACCAAGAACTAATCTGGTAAGGAATCAATTTTTTTTTTAACTTTGCAAGGATATCTTTGTACTAAGAACTCTAATTTATGTACTAGCCTTGAGTAAAAGGTAGTTGGCCTTTATTTTCAGGCACTGCACTGTAAAATGTATGTGATAGCCTAAAGCAGGACAGACAAAATGCTAGAGGAACTCAGTAGACCAGGCAGCTTCCATGGAAAAGGGAAGAAACCAGAATAAGAAGCCCTCTTCCTTTCAAGCCCAGATAATGGATCTTGGTCTGAAACCTTGACTGTTTATTTTTCTCCATAGATGCTGCCTGGCCTTCCGAGTTCTTGCAGCATTTTGTATGAGTTACTCTGCTTTTGTAGTATCTTTAGAATCTCTTGTATTCATGACTACCCAGTTGGGAGCATAAGTATCTAGAGGCAGAGACCCAAAATAATGGGAAAAACGTAGAGGAGAGAAATATTGATATTGTTAATTGGAATTCCTTGGTTAACTGAGTGACCTATCATGGATTCATAGAATCATTGAATAATTCCAGCTCGGAAGGAGTTCATTCATCACTTCATGTCCAGATTGCTCTCCATCTGGCCCCCTGCAGCCATTACTTTGTGATCTTCTAATTTTTTCTCCACTACCTTTGTGAAGGCCTCAACCAAACTTGGTTACACACAAATGCAAGTAGTGCATTCCCGATTCCAACTATACTTTGCACAAAATAAGTTTTTTTTAATTTCTTATTTCACTCCTAAAGCTCTTCCTCTTTACTTTATATCTGTGACTTCTAGTCGTTAAACTCTCTACTAAAGGGAGTAACCTCCCTCTGTCTATTCTGGACAGACCCCTGATTACGTTGCATACTTCTATTAGATCTTATCTCAGCCACCTCTGAACAGAACAGCCTCAGCCTCTCTAATAGACCCTTATAACAGTAATTCCTCATCCCAGAAACTACTCTGATAAATATTTTTCAGGCTATCTCTAATACTTCCACATGATTTTCATAATGTTTGGTTCACAGTTTATTAAAAGCTCTTTAAAACAGAATAGAGCTTTTATCCAGTCTATAGGTCTCTAATTTTTCTCTTGATCTGATCTGATTTAAAAAGTGATAGTCCTGGGATGCTTTTCTATTATGACAATCTATTTCTCCATTACAAATGCTGAATTTCATTAATAGTGACCTGCATTTTAAAGCACCATTCAAATAGAAAAACATCCAGAAAGCATAATTAGAAAAAAACAAACAGAAATAAAACAAAATCTGCAAGTGTTGGAAAGTTGGAATAAAAATAGAATAGGTAGGACAAAGGAAATACCTGTAAAAGAATGAGACCAGGATTGCCAAGAGGATCTGTCAATGTCCACTTTGCAATAGATAAAGGGGAAATTTGGATAGTGATATTACAAAGAAATGTTAAATATTGTGAAATACAGGACTATACCTTCCAGGTCAGGCTATACAGATGGAGAGAGAATAATTAAACCAATATCACAAATGGATGACTTGCAGCAGAAATCTGATTGACAAAGGTAAACAGTGGTAAGTGTTTTAATATCAATTTACTGTTATTTTTCCCTTTAGGATATTAGATGTAGTAATCAAGTTCTTGGCAAGTTTTATGAAGGACTGAAGAAAGTCAACATGTCCAGTCACAGTCACAGTCACAGTGAACTCTATGTTGTTATGGAACGTATCCTGTCAAACTTAGAAATAGAAAAGGGAAACATGGTATGTCACATTTCTTCAGTTTATCTACTTTCAGAAACACTATTTTGAATTAACTTTTCACTAATGATACATTTTAATACCTTTTAGTCAAGGACAATAGACTGCCAGCAACCTCAAGTGGTGAAAGTGAGGTCGACAGAGTTCCTGACAAGATTCACTAACCTTTTACAAGTCATTAACAGAAACAGCCGGGGCAGAAGGCATTTAAGCCCAAAATAATATTGGATTTTGGTCAAACTGAAAACCCTTGAAAGGGTAAAGATGCCAACAAGTTAATGAGTTATTTGATTCAAATCAATACAAATGCATATAACATTTCCAAATTAATGAATGAGATTTATTGAATAATTTGCCTTTTTTAAGGACTGTGTTTCAAAAGAATGTAATAATTAAGAATTATATAGTATTTATTTATTTATTATGTCACTCTTGTGGGAGTTACTCAAATGGTAATAAGAAAATATTTTTATATTGTGTATAGTAATTGATGTTACTGTTGTCGATATTTATACCTGAGTAAATTATTTTTGCTTACTTTCTATTTTCTAAAAAAAAAATGCATGTAATTAAGAGGTTTATAATTGTTAGTTATAAGGTCTTTGGCTGCGGGAAAGGGCACCCCCCCCTTAGATTAGAGAGTAGACTAGATTTGATTCATCACCAAGAACTGACTAAAAACCAATTGCCTAGAAACTGAATGGCACTAGAGAAGATCTGTTAGATTGTCAATTTATGGTGGAGTTTTAAGAATGCTTAACACTCTATGTGCACTAGCCTCTGAAGATTCCAGGACATCTTCAAGGAGCAATGTCTCAGAAAGGCCTCACTATGGACCCCATCACCCAGGTCATGCCTTGTTCTCATTGCCACCATCAGGAAGGAGGTTCAGAAACATAAAGGCACATACTCAACAATTAAGGAACAACTTCTTCCTCTCTGCTCTCTGATATCTGAATGGACATTGAACTCTTGCACACTACCTCACTACGTTTTTATTTCTATTTTTGCTCTACTTATTAAATTTACTATTAAATGTGTATATATATTTTTGTATTTCACAGATTTTTCTCTATTATTATATATGCGATTGCAGTGCTACTGCCAAGTTAACAAATTTCACCATATATGCTGGTGACTTAAAGCTGATTCTGAAGGGAATCTTGCAGGAAAATTCAGCAGTGTACCAGGCTTAAACATAAAACATGAAACATAGAAAAGTACAGCACAGTACTGGCCATTCAGCCCATAATGTTGTACTGAACTGTATAAACCTACGTCCACGATCAATCTAACGCATTTGTCCATTTTTCCTACATCCATGTGCCAATCTAAAATGTCCAGAATTCCTCAGCTTCTACCACCACCCTGGCAGTGTGCTGCATCACCTACCACTCTCTGCGTAAATATCCTACCTCTGACATCTCCCCTAAACTTTCCTCCACTCACATTTAACTGTTCTCCTATGCATCCTATGCACTCAAAAAATTAGTATTGCCTAGAAATGACAGGTGCAAGCCACATCAGCTTTCAGGCCTGTTTTGTATAACAAAAAAGAACAATATTAATGTGGTCAAGTTTTGTGTTAACTTTGAGAGTGACAATGAATGGATTAATTGATAAGCTAATAAAAAGTTAACTACATTGCCAAGAGGAAACATGACCCCTAGAAAGAGTGTGAGATAATAACTAAATTGGTAAAGTGAGATGGCATAGAGTATGAAAGTGAACAGGAAAAAAAAACAGACATTGAAGAGATTTTGCTGTACAAAAAGGTGAGCTGAACTTAACAAAACTAAACTTAGCAAAGCTAAACATTGGCACTTTGATGATCAGACACAGAAAAAAAGATAACGGACCCCTCTCATCTTCTAAATTAAATACTGACTGAGATGTGAAACAAGTTCCTTGTGATTGCCTTTATAGCAAAAGATACACAGAACATGCTAAATGTAAGATGAACCAAGAATCTATTGAGAGAGTAAAATATATGATCCTCCTAAGCAAAATGTACAAGAGGAATTATTGGGTGTGACTTGGAGCTCAAGAGTTACAGACATTTGATTCTGTAATGGAAATAGTTAGAATAGTTTGCAATAGCTTATATTCCCTTTTAAAGTGTATTTACCTGCCTAAGACAGAAAACAACAAATGTTTATTAAACTGCTTCTTGGGGAGTACGGGTTGATCTGCAAGGAGAGGTTAAGTAGCCCATAAGACCATAAGACATAGACTCAGAATGAGGCTATTTAGCCCATCAAGTCTGCTCAGCCATTTCAATATGGCTGATCCATTTCCCTCTTAACCCCATTCTTCCACCTTCTCCCAATAACCTTTCATGCCCTGACTAATCCAGAATTTACCAATCTCCGCTTAAAGTGCACCCAGTAATCTGACCTCCACAGCCGCCTATGGCAATGAATTCCATGGGTTTACCACCCTCTGGCTAAAGAAATTTCTGCTCACTTGTATTCTAAATGGATATCCCTCAATTTTGAGGCTGTGCTTTCTGGTCCTAGGTTACCACTCCTCTTCAGCTTCACTCTACCTAGGCTTTTCAACATTCGATAGGTTTCAATGAGGTCCTCCCTCATTTTTCTAAATTCCAGTGAGTACAGGCTTAGAGCCATCAATCACTGCTCATATGGTAAGCCTTTAATTCCTGTAACTATTCTCATGAACCTTCTCTGAACCATCTTCAATGTCAGCACATCCTTTCTGAGATAAGGGGCTCAAAACTGTTCCCAATACTCCATATGAGGCCTCACCAGTGCCTTATACAGATCAGCATTACATCTTTACTTTTATAACCTAGTCCTCTTGAACGAATGCTAACATTGCATTTGTCTTCCTCATCACCAACTCAACCTGCAAATTAACCCTTGGGGAATCCTGCACAAAGACTCCCAAATCTCTTCGCATCTTAGATTTTTGTATTGTCTACACATTTAGAAAATAGTCTATGCTTTTATTTCTTCCATCATAGTGCATGACCATAGACATTCCTACACTGTATTCCAACTGCCATTTTTTTGCCCATTCTCCTGATCTGTCTAAGTCCTTCTGCAGCCTCTGCACTTCCTCAACAGTACCAGCCCCTTCACCTATCTTTGTATCGTCCGCAGACTTGGCCACAATGCCATCAATTTCATCGTCCAAATCATTGACATACAAAATATACTGAAGTGGTTCCCCAATACAGACTCCAGTGGAACACTACTAGTCACCAGTAGCTAATCAGAAAAGGATCCATTTATTCCCACTCTTTGTCTCCAGCCATTCAGACAATGCTCTATCCAAGCTAGAATTTTTCCTGTAATACCCTGGCCTCTGATCATGTTTAGCAGCCTCATGTGTGGCACCTTGTCAAAGACCTTCTGAAAATCTACGTACACAACATCCACTGATTCTTCTTTGTCTATCCTGCTTGTTATTTCTTAAAAGAATTCCAACAGGTTTGTCAGGCAAGGTTTCTTCTCAAGGAAACCATGCTGACGCTGGCCTATTTTGTCATGTATCTCCAAGTACCCCGAAACCACATTGTTAACAATAATTTCCAACATCTTCCCAAGCTTTGAGGTCAGGCTAACTGGCCTATAATTTCATTTCTTCGGCCTCTCTCCATTCTTGAAGAATGGCATGACATTTGGAGTTTTCCGGTCCTCCAGAACCATGCCAGAATCTATTGATTCTTTAAAGTATATACTCTGTCAGGTTTAGAAGGTTGAGGATAATTATTTTGAAGCATACAAAATTATTAGAGAATTGACAGTCAAGATGGTCAATGTATTTCCCCTCTATGGATAGTCAAGATCTTTGGGACTTGGTCTCAGAATGGAAGATCTTCCATTTAAGTCTGAGGTGAGAAGAAATTTATCACCAAGAAGACGAATAAACATTTTTAATTCTTCAGTTCAAGACAGATACAGATGCTCACCTGCTGGCTAGACGCAAAGTTCAATGTTCAAAGTAAATTTATTATCAAAGTGCATATATGTCATTGTGTACCGTACTACTTCAAGATTCACTTTTTTGCAGGCATTCACAATAGAATAGAGAAATACAATATAATCAATGAAAAACTAGTAACAAATGCTGACAAGCAACCTACATACAAAATAAGACAAGCTGTGCAAATAAAAAATAAATAAATCAGTAAATATCTAACATTGAGAACATGAATTGTAGAGCCCTTGAAGATGAGTTCATTGGTTGTGGAATCAGTTCAGCATTAAGGTGAGTGAAGCTATCTACACTGGTTCAGGATCCTGATGGTTGAAGGGTAATAACTGTTCCCGAACCTGGTGGTGTGGGACCTAAGACTTCTGTACCTGCTGCCCAAAGGTCCAGCAAGAAGAGGGTATGGTCAGAATGGTGGGGTCATTGATGATTGTTACTGCTTTTTCGTGGCAGCACTCCTTGCAGATGTACTCAAGTCTATGATCAACAGATTTCAGGCACTATGGCAAAGGATTGAGATCTAGCAGAAAATGTATTTGGTGTAGTAGCA
Organism: Mobula hypostoma; assembly: GCF_963921235.1. Taxonomy (NCBI): domain Eukaryota; kingdom Metazoa; phylum Chordata; class Chondrichthyes; order Myliobatiformes; family Myliobatidae; genus Mobula; species Mobula hypostoma. Next base: position 20,029,356 of record NC_086103.1, on the reverse strand, counting down.
TAACCATGACCTTAAGGAACCAAAAAGAGATTGAATGGCACACATGTTTTACACCCATTCCAATTCTTCTTATGTTCTTCTGTCTTGTAAGACACTCTGAGTAAATAAAAATTGTCTCCTGATTGTGGGCAAATCTCATTTGAAACTGGCTTCCAAATAATGATCTCTGATGTAAAGAGAGCCTTTATCCTTCATAAATCAAGCTACCGATACAGGAGATAGGATGTCATGTTGAAATTGTATAAAACATTGCTGAGCCCTAATGTGGAGTATTGTGTGCAGTCCTGAGGCTAGAGCAAAAGAAAAACTCAACAGCTTCTCTGGAGGCAATGGGATGGCTAATGTTTCCTGCTGAGACACTGTGTTAGCACTGAAGCAGACATATTCTGTTTGGTGTTTGCCCTGGACATGAAGACTAGATCATTGTTAGCATATTTTCAATCAAGACTTTGCTTCTCATTCCATTCACAGAATGAAAATCTGACTCGTTATCAAAGAACAAGCAATTCACTTCATCGTTCTAAAATTCTGAGGTTGGAAACGGAATTGGAATTGGTTTATTATTGTCACATGTACTCAATGTTACAGTAAACATAAATTAAAAACAACAACAAATGCAGATACTGGAAACCTAAAATAAAGACTGTTCTTGCAGATCAATGTATTACACAGTACATTGAGGGAGTATAAGGTAAAATAATAACAGAACACAGAATAAAGTGTGACAGCTTCAGGGGAAGTGCAAGTGCAGGTAGACAATAAAGTGCAAGATCATAAAAAGGTAAATTGTGACGTCAAGACTCCATCTTATTTTACTAGGGAACCACTCAACCAGTCATTCAATCAACCATGATGGAATGGTAGAGCAGATGATGGGCTGAATGGCTTAATTCTGCTCCTATGCCTTATGATCTTATAACAGTGGGTAAGAAAGTGCCTTTGTGCTTGGTGGTATGTACTTTCAGGCATTTCTATCTTCCGCCTAATGGGAGATGGAAGAAGAGAGAATGACCTGAGTGGGTGGGGTCTTTGATTCTGCTGTATTCTTTACTGAAGCAGCAAGAGAATAGACAGCGTCCCCACAGGGGAAGATGGTTTCTGCGATGTGCTGATTTTACAGTCATGGGAAGAGCAGTTTCTGTACAACGCCTGATAGGATTTGTTCTATAGTACATAGAATGCATAAAAATTAGAAAGGGTTACCAGGAACATGCCAAATTTCCTTAGCGTCCTGAGGAAGTTCAAGCATTTGGTGAGCTTTCTTGGCTGTACTATTTATGTGACTGAATGAGGATTCATATGTTCGCTGCCAGGAATTTGAAGCTCTCAACCCTCTCGACCTTTGCACCATTGATGTAGACAGGAGCATTTGTACCGCCTCAATGATCGGCTCTTTTGTTTTGCTGATGGTGAGGGGAAAATTGTTTTCAGGACGCCATGTCACTAAGCTCTCTATCTCATTCCAGTACTCTGATAACTCATCATTATTTCAGTTATGGCCTGCTATGGTGGTATCATCTGCAAACTTGTAGATGGAGTTAAAGCAGAATCTGGCCACACAGTCATGACTGTCCAGGGAGTAGAGTAGGGGGTTCAGAACACAACGTGAGGAGCACCAGAGTTGACAATAATCATGGCGGAAGTGATGCTGCCTATCCTTACTGTTGGACAGGAAATCAAGGATCCATTTGCAGAAAGAAGCATAGAATCCAGGTTTAGGAGTTTGGAGATGAGTTTGTTTGGAATTGTAGTACTGAAGGCAGAACTGTTAATGTACAATAGTCCAAGAAATTTGCTTTTACTATCCAGATAAACCAGAGATGAATGTAGGGGCAGGATGATGGTGTCCATCTCCCTTGGTGGTTGGCAAATTGCAGTGGGTTGAGATTATCTGGGAGGCTGAAGTTAGTGTCTGCCATAGCTAGCCTCTTGAAGCACTTCATGGTGGTGGATGTTATATCCATTGTGCGGTAATCATTAATGCACCTTGTTTTTCTTAGCCACTGGGATGATAATAATCTTCTTAAAGTACATGGGAACCTCAGATTCAAGCAGGAAAAGATTGAAATTATATGCGAGTACCCCACTAGCTGATCTGTACAGAATGTACACACACAGCCAGGGGCATCATCTGGTCTAGATGCTTTCCATGGATTGACCCTCGGGAAACCATAGAAACCATAGAAAAACTAAAACACAGAAACAGGCCTTTTGGCCCTTTTTGGCTGTGCCGAACCATTTTCTGCCTAGTCCCACTGACCTGCACACGGACCATATCTCTCCATACACCTCCCATCCATGTATCTGTCCAATTTATTCATTAAATGTTACAAAAGAACCCGCATTTACCACCTCGTCTGGCAGCTCATTCCACACGCCCACCACTCTCTGTGTGAAGACGCCTCCCCTAATGTTCCCTTTAAACTTTTCCCCCCTCACCCTTAACCCATGTCCTCTGGTTTTCTTCTCCCCTTGCCTCAGTAGAAAAAGCCTGCTTGCATTCACTCTATCAATACCCATCATAATTTTATATACCTCTATCAAATCTCTCCTCATTCTTCTACACTCCAGGGAATAAAGTCCTAACCTATTCAACCTTTCTCTGTAACTGAGTTTCTCAAGTCCCGGCAACATCCTTGTAAACCTTCTCTGCACTCTTTCAACTTTATTAATATCCTTCCTGTAATTTGGTGACCAAAACTAACACAATACTCCAGATTCGGCCTCACCAATGCCTTATACAAACTGATCATAACATTCCAGCTCTTATACTCAATACTTCGATTAATAAAGGTCAATGTACCAAAAGCTCTCTTTATGATCCTATCTACCTGTGATGCCACTTTTAGGGAATTTTGTATCTGTATTCCCAGATCCCTCTGTTCTACTGCACTCCTCAGTGCCTTACCATTTACCCTGTATGTTCTACCTTGGTTTTTCCTTCCAAAGTGCAATACCTCACACTTGTCTGTATTAAACTCCATCTGCCACTTTACAGTCCATTTTTCCAGCTGGTCCAAATCCCTCTGCAAACTTTGAAAACCTTCCTCACTGTCCACTACACCTCCAATCTTTGTATCATCAGCAAATTTGCTGATCCAGTTTACCATATTATCATCCAGATCATTGATATAGACGACAAATAACAATGGACCCAGTACTGATCCCTGTGGCACACTACTAGTCACAGGCCTCCACTCTGAGAAGCAATCCTCTACAACCACTCTTTGGCTTCTTCCATTGAGCCAATGTCTAATCCAATTTACCACCTCTCTATGTCTACGTAGCAACTGAATTTTCCTAACTAACCTCCCATGCGGGACCTTGTCAAAAGCCTTACTGAAGTCCATGTAGACAACATCCACTGCCTTCCCTTCATCCACTTTCCTGATAACCTCCTCGAAAAACTCCAATAGATTGGTCAAACATGACCTACCACGCACAAAGCCATGTTGACTCTCCCGAATAAGTCCCTGTCTATCCAAATGCTTGTAGATTCTGTCTCTTAGTACTCCCTCCAATAACTTACCCACTACCGATGTCAAATTTATCAACTTATAATTTCCCGGATTACTTTTCGATCCTTTTTTAAACAACGGAACAACATGAGCCATTCTCCAATCCTCCGGCACCTCACCTGTAGACACCGACATTTTAAATATATCTGCCAAGGCCCCTGCAATTTCAACACTAGTCTCCTTCAAGGTCCGAGGGAATACCCTGTCGGGTCCTGGGGATTTATCCACTTTAATTTGCCTCAAGATAGCAGGCACCTCCTCCTTTTCAATCTGTACAGTTTCCATGATCTCACTACTTGTTTCCCTTAATTCCATAGACTTCATCAGTTTCCTCAGTAAATAGAAATGCAAAAAACCCATTTAAGATCTCCCCCATTTCTTTTGGTTCCACACATAGCCGACCACTCTGAACTTCAAGAGGACCAATTTTATCCCTTACAATCCTTTTACTCTTAATATACCTGTAAAAGCTCTTTGGATTATCCTTCACTTTGACTGCAAAGGCAACCTCATGTCTTCTTTTAGCCCTCCTGATTTCCTTCTTAAGTATTTTCTTGCACTTTTTATACTCCTCTAGCACCTATTTACTCCCTGTTTCCTATACATGTCATACAACTCTCTCTTCTTCTTTATCAGAGTTGCAATATCCTTTGAGAACCAAGGTTGCTTATTCCTATTCACTTTTCCTTTAATTCTAACAGGAACATACAAGCTCTGCACTCTCAAAATTTCTCCTTTGAAGGCTTTCCACTTACCGATCACATCCTTGCCAGAGAACAACCTGTCCCAATCCATGCTTTTTAGATCCTTTTTTATTTCTTCAAATTTGGCCTTCTTCCAGTTTAGAACCTCAACCCTAGGACCAGATCTATCTTTATCCATGATCAAGTTGAAACTAATGGTGTTATGATCACTGGAACCAAAGTGCCCCCCCACACATTCTTCCGTCACTTGTCCTAACTCGTTTCCTAATAGGAGATCTAATATTGCATCTCCTCTAGTTGGTACCTCTATATATTGACTTAGAAAACTTCCCTGGACACATTTTACAAACTCTAACCCATCTAGACCCCTAACAGTATGGGAGTCCCAATCAATATCTGGAAAATTAAAATGCCCTACCACCACAATTTTATGTTTCCTGCAGTTGCCTGCTATCTCTCTGCACATTTGCTCCTCCAATTCTCGCTGACTATTGGGTGGTCTATAATACAACCCCATTAATGTGGCCATACCTTTCCTGTTTCTCAGCTCCACCCATAAGGACTCAGTAGACAAGCCCTCTAATCTGTCCTGCCTGAGCACTGCTGTAACATTTTCCCCGACAAACAATGCTACCCCCCTCCCCACCTTTTATTCCTTTGCCCCTATCACATCTGAAACATCGGAACCCTGGAATATTAAGCTGCCAGTCCTGCCCCTCCTGTAGCCAAGTTTCACTAATTGCCTTAACGTCAAAATTCCACGTGCCAATCCATGCCCTCAACTCGTCTGCCTTCCCCCCAATACTCCTAGCATTAAAATATATACACCTCAGAAGATTTTTACCACCACTCCCAACCTTTCTATTTGCGGCTTTGCTTGAATTTTTAACATCATTTATTTTCACCCCAGCGCACTGTCAGCTCTGACACTCTGGTTCCCATCCCCCTGCAAATCTAGTTTAAAGCCTCCCCAATAGCACTAACAAACCTCCCTGAAAGGATATTGGTCCTACCCGTCTCTCTTGTACAGGTCCCACCTGCCCCAGAAGAGGTCCCAATTATCCCGAAATCTGTAACCCTGCCCCCTACACCAGTTCCTCAGCCACTTGTTCATCCTCCAGAGCATCCTATTCTTACCCTTACTGGCACGTAGCACAGGTAGCAATCCTGAGATTACCACCCTCGAGGTCCTGCTTTTCAACTTCCTACAAAGCTCTCTATACTCACTCTCCAGGACCTCCTCACTCTTCCTTGCTATGTCATTGGTACCGATGTGCACCACGACATCTGGCTGATCACCCTCCCACTTCAGAATGTCATGCAATCGATCAGAGACATCCTTGACCCTAGCACCTGGGAGGCAACAAACCATCCTGGATTCTCTGTCATGGCCACAGAACCTCCTATCTCTGCCTCTGACTATCGAGTCCCCTATCACTACCACTCTCCTCTTTTTCCACCCTCCCTTCTGCACTGCAGAGCCAGACTCAGTGCCAGAGATCCGGCTGCTGCAGCTTGTCCCAGGTTAGTCATCCCCCCGCCAACCGTATCCAATGCAGTATACTTGTTGTTGAGGGGAATGGCCACAGGGGAACCCTGCTCTTCCTGCCCTTTCCTCTTCCCTCGCCTGACAGTGACCCAATTTCCTGTCCTCTGCTCCTTTGGCGTAACTACTTCCCTGTAGCTACTATCTATAATATATTCTCCCGAATGACCCGGAGGTCATCCAGCTCCTGCTCCAGTTTCCTAAACAACAGGAATTCTGCAGATGCTGGAAATTCAAGCAACACACATCAAAGTTGCTGGTGAACGCAGCAGGCCAGGCAGCATCTGTAGGTAGAGGTGCAGTCGACGTTTCAGGCCGAGACCCTTCGTCAGGACTAACTGAAGGAAGAGTGAGTAAGGGATTTTAAAGTTGGAGGGGGAGGGGGAGATCCAAAATGATGGGAGAAGACAGGAGGGGGAGGGATAGAGCCAAGAGCTGGACAGGTGATAGGCAAAAGGGGATACGAGAGGATCATGGGACAGGAGGTCCGGGAAGAAAGACAAGGGGGGGGGACCCAGAGAATGGGCAAGAGGTATATTCAGAGGGACAGAGGGAGAAAAAGGAGAGTGAGAGAAAGAATGTGTGCATAAAAATAAGTAACAGATGGGATACGAGGGGGAGGTGGGGCCTTAGCGGAAGTTAGAGAAGTCGATGTTCATGCCATCAGGTTCAGGCTACCCAGACGGAATATAAGGTGTTGTTCCTCCAACCTGAGTGTGACTTCATCTTTACAGTAGAGGAGGAGCCCGCCAATAAGGGGGGTGCTGTTGTAGTCTGGCGTACTGACCTCTACCTTGCCGAGGCACAGCGACAACTCGCGGATACCTCCTCTTATTTGCCCCTCGATCGTGACCCCACTAAGGAGCACCAGGCCATTGTCTCCCACACCATCACCGACTTTATCCGCTCAGGGGATCTCCCATCCACTGCTACCAAACTTATAGTTCCCACACCCCGCACTTCCCGTTTCTACCTCCCACCCAAGATCCACAAACCTGCCTGTCCTGGCCGACCTATTGTCTCAGCTTGCTCCTGCCCCACCGAACTCGTTTCTGCATACCTCGACATGGTTTTATCCCCCCTTGTTCAATCCCTTCCTACCTATGTTCGTGACACTTCTCACGCTCTTAAACTTTTCGATGATTTTAAGTTCCTGGCCCCCACCGCTTTATTTTCACCATGGATGTCCAGTCCCTGTATACTTCCATCCCCCATCAGGATGGTCTCAAAGCTCTACGCTTCTTTTTGGATTCCAGACCTAATCAGTTCCCCTCTACCACCACTCTGCTCCGTCTAGCAGAATTAGTCCTTACTCTTAATAATTTCTCCTTTGGCTCCTCCCACTTCCTCCAAACTCAAGGTGTAGCTATGGGCACCCATATGGGTCCAAGCTATGCCTGCCTTTTTGTTGGGTTTGTGGAACAATCTATGTTCCGTGCCTATTCTGGTATCTGTCCCCCACTTTTCCTTCGCTACATCGACGACTGCATTGGCGCTGCTTCCTGCACGCATGCAGAACTCGTTGACTTTATTAACTTTGCCTCCAACTTTCACCCTGCCCTCAAGTTTACCTGGTCCATTTCCGACACCTCCCTCCCCTTTCTAGATCTTTCTGTCTCTGTCTCTGGAGACAGCTTATCCACTGATGTCTACTATAAGCCTACTGACTCTCACAGCTATCTGGACTATTCCCCTTCTCACCCTGTCTCTTGCAAAAATGCCATCCCCTTCTCGCAATTCCTCCGTCTCCGCCGCATCTGCTCTCAGGATGAGGCTTTTCATTCTAGGACGAGGGAGATGTCTTCCTTTTTTAAAGAAAGGGGCTTCCCTTCCTCCACTATCAACTCTGCTCTTAAACGCATCTTCCCCATTTCACGCACATCTGCTCTCACTCCATCCTTCCGCCACCCCACTAGGAATAGGGTTCCCCTGGTCCTCACCTACCACCCCACCAGCCTCCGGGTCCAACATATTATTCTCCGTAACTTCCGCCACCTCCAACGGGATCCCACCACTGAGCACATCTTTCCCTCCCCGCCTCTCTCTGCATTCCGCAGGGATCGCTCCCTACGCAACTCCCTTGTCCATTCGTCCCTCCCATCCCTCCCCACTGATCTCCCTCCTGGCACTTATCCGTGTAAGCGGAACAAGTGCTACACATGCCCTTACACTTTCTCCCTTTCCACCATTCAGGGCCCCAAACAGTCCTTCCAGGTGAGGCAACACTTCACCTGTGAGTCGACTGGGGTGATATACTGCATCCGGTGCTCCCGATGTGGCCTTTTATATATTGGCGAGACCCGACGCAGACTGGGAGACCGCTTTGCTGAACATCTACGCTCTGTCCACCAGAGAAAGTAGGATCTCCCAGTGGCCACACATTTTAATTCCACATCCCATTCCCATTCTGACATGTCTATCCACGGCCTCCTCTACTGTCAAGATGAAGCCACACTCAGGTTGGAGGAACAACACCTTATATTCCGTCTGGTTAGCCTCCAACCTGATGGCATGAACATCGACTTCTCTAACTTCTGCTAAGGCCCCACCTCCCCCTCGTACCCCATCTGTTACTTATTTTTATGCACACATTCTTTCTCTCACTCTCCTTTTTCTCCCTCTGTCCCTCTGAATATACCTCTTGCCCATTCTCTGGGTCCCCCCCCCCTCGTCTTTCTTCCCGGACCTCCTGTCCCATGATCCTCTCGTATCCTCTTTTGCCTATCACCTGTCCAGCTCTTGGCTCTATCCCTCCCCCTCCTGTCTTCTCCTATCATTTTGGATCTCCCCCTTCCCCTCCAACTTTCAAATCCCTTACTCACTCTTCCTTCAGTTAGTCCTGACGAAGGGTCTCGGCCTGAAACGTCGACTGCACCTCTTCCTACAGATGCTGCCTGGCCTGCTGCGTTCACCAGCAACTTTGATGTGTGTTGCTCCAGTTTCCTAACGGGGTTTGTCAGGAGCTGCAGCTGGATGCACTTCTTGCAGGTGTCGTCGTCAGGGACACCGGAGGGCTCCCTGATTCCCACATCCTGCAAGAGGAGCATTTCAACATCCTGCCTGGCATTCTCTCTACTCTAAACAATCTGGAAGGGAAGGCTGACCTTATATTGTAATGTGACTCTAGGTTCAAGTGTACTGGAGGTGTCAGTTGTTAGCTGTTACTTCCTTCTGTTCAAAATGTGTTAAGCTCATCGGGAAGTGATGTACTGTTATTGGCGATGCTGTCTGATTTTGTTTTGCAGCCCACTGTAGCATGCAATCTTTGCCACAACTGATGGCTGGTCTAGGACTTGACTTTGGACTACAACTATCTCCTGACATCTCTGAAAGAGCTTTATGAAGGTCATATCTTAATTTCTTGTAAAGACCAGGGTTACCTGATTTGAATGCTGCAGTTCTAGACTTCAAGTAGGGAGTTGTTCTCCCAGTTCATCCATAGTTTCCAGTTTGGCTTTCTAAGATTTCATCTGATGTTCTGTGCAACGATACAGTAATTATCTCACCATTCCAATGGTAATACAGAAATCTCCAGCTCCTACTGTGAATCGAACTTGTCCATAAGTGATCAAGCATTATTCAGTTTAATCAAATCTAACCAGACCCATCTACAAAAGAAAGGCAGTTACAATATTATTGATTTCATATTATTAGGGTGTCAATAATTACTCAAAAGTTATTATATTTTTGATGTATAATCACTTCTGTGTTATGAAGAAATGGATTTGTAAACATTAAGACTTGGCAATTACAGTTTAGAATTGTCTGATTAAATTGTTTCACTGAATTTTGTGAGGGCTGTCAGAAATGTGATCTTGCAAGCTAGACCTTATGCTTACTTGGCAAACTGAGTGACCAGATGGAGAAACTTAAATGTCTAACTGAGTGCAACCAGTGATTTAAGGTTTGATGCATCAAGCTGTGCTGATTAGGCAATGCTATAATCTAATGCTGCTGTGTTGACAATGTTGTTTCTTCTGGTTATTATGTCCAGTTCTGGTCACCTCATTTTAGGAAAGATGTGGAAACTGTAGAAAGGGTGCAAAAGAGGTTTACCAGGATGCTACCTGGATTAATGAGCATGTCTTATAAGGATAGATTGAGAGAGCTAGATCTTTTAGTTTTGGAGTGGAGGATAAAAGCTGAGTCGGTAGAGGGATATAAAATGAGAAGAGGCATTGACAGAATGGACAGTCAGCATCATTTTCTCAGGGTAGAAAGGGATAATATTAGAGGGCATAGTTTTAAGGAGTTTGGAGGAAATGGTAATACAGAAATGTATTGGTGGATGTCAGAGGTAAGTTTTTTACATGGGGAGTAGCGGATACATGGAATGTGTGGTAATAGAGGCAGATATTGTATATTAGAGACATTTAAGAGACTCTTAGAAAGGCATATGGATGTCAGAAAACTGGAAGATTATATAGGAGAGAAAGGTCTGATTGTTGTTGGAGTAGGTTATAAGGTCAGCACAACTTAGTGGGCTGAAGAGCCTATACAGCACTGTTCTATGTTAAAGAAGTAAAACACATATTGGGGGCTGATTGCTTTGTGGAGCACATGTTCATTCTGCAGAAATCACCCCAAGCTTTTGTTTACCAATTCTCCATCCAACTCCCATATTAACCTACCAGCCTACATTGTTACAAAAAAGGCCCAATGCCTGCATGAAGAACAACAACTCATCTTCCATCTGAGCATCTAAGCATGTCGAAGTTTTCTGAACTGAACACAGAATTCTCCAACTTCTCCAAACGCAATGTACTTTGTCTGTTTGTATCGGAGCAGGCCATTTATGTTTTAAGCCATCCGCCTGTGATTATGGTTCAGTTTTTCTCCCTATTCCAGTCATGTTCCGCAGCCCTGCTATTAACTACAGATTATTTTTTATCACCCTCTAGCTGCCCCCATTAATCTTTTTGACTGGTAGAACCCTACAACTCATGCCCTGGGAAAGCCTGCCCTTATCCTATCACACATCTTTCTTTTGTTCTATCTATCCACCTTGCCCCTTCTCTGAAACTGAAAGCTACCTGTAAATCTGAAAGCTATCAGTAAAGGGGCTTCAATCAGAAACTTTAAATCTGATTCTACCTCCACAGGTTCTGCTTAACCTGTTTCGTTGTTTCCAGTAGTTTTAATTTTAATTTAATTCCAAATTTCAACATCTGTAGTATTTTTAATCTTATTTCTAATTATTTTATCCATTGCTTGAAACTGATCCTGAGAAGATTTAGCGATTAGCTTTATTTGTCAGACACATTGATCCATTGAAACATACAATGAAATGAGTCATTTGCATTAAAGGTCAACATAGTCTGAGGATGTATTGGGGGCAGCCTGCGAGTGTTGCCAACATACAGCATATGCCTACAAATTAGTAACCCTGACTAACCCATGTATTTTTGGAGGAAATCAGAGCACTTAGAGGAAACTCACATGGTCTTGGGGATAGCATACAAACTCCAAATGCTGTGATGATGATTGAAGAGGACTAGCAAAAAATTGTGAACATGTAGCAGAGCTGAGATGAAGTTGAATACAAATGGGCGGCCACTAGATGCTACTTGACTAGCTAAGTTCCTCCAGCATTTTGTGCGTGTTGCTCTAAAAATATTAATATTCAGTTTAGAAATGGTAAGTAAAACAACTTTCCTCTGAGTGGAATTAAAATTGATTTGGATAGCAAATGTACCCATCCCCACAAAATGGCTATTCACCAGTGCATTAAAAATACTTCAAGGCACCTTCTCAAACAACAGGAATTCTGCAGATGCCGGAAATTCAAGCAACACACATAAAAGTTGCTGGTGAATGCAGCAGGCCAGACAGCATCTCTAGGAAGAGGTGCAGTCGATGTTTCAGGCCGAGACCCTTCGTCAGGACTAACTGAAGGAAGAGTGAGTAAGGGATTTGAAAGTTGGAGGGGGAGGGGGAGATCCAAAATGATAGGAGAAGACAGGAGGGGGAGGGATGGAGCCAAGAGATGGACAGGTGATTGGCAAAAGGGGATACGAGAGGATCATGGGACAGGAGGTCCGGAAAGAAAGACAAGGGGGAGGGGGACCCAGAGGATAGGCAAGGGCGACAGAGGGAGAAAAAGGAGAGTGAGAGAAAGAATGTGTGTATAAAAATAAGTAACAGATGGGGTACGAGGGGGAGGTGGGGCATTAGCAGAAGTTAGAGAAGTCGATGTTCATGCCATCAGGTTGGAGGCTACCCAGACGGAATATAAGGTGTTGTTCCTCCAACCTGAGTGTGGCTTCATCTTTACAGTAGAGGAGGCCGTGGATAGACATGTCAGAATGGGAATGGGATGTGGAATTAAAATGTGTGGCCACTGGGAGATCCTGCTTTCTCTGGCGGACAGAGCGTAGGTGTTCAGCAAAGCGGTCTCCCAGTCCGCGTAAGGTCCTATTTACCTTGCCTGATGGAGAATATAATAATACTATTACAATGTCAAGGAGACAGTTTGGCAGTAGCGGCGTCGCAGGAGTTGTCAGTCTGCGTTGAACTCGACATAAGATGCCTTTGGGGCCCAGGCTCTGCACTTTTCCTCAGGGTTTACTCCTGAAGCCTCCGCCATGAGTGAATGTGGCTGCAAGGCAGCAGAGGTTGGAGATCCAAACAACACACACACAGTATGCAGGAGGAACTCAGCAGGCTAGGCAGCACCTGTGGAAAAGAGTACAGTTGACGTTTCAGGCCGAGACCCTTCTTCAGGACGTTCCCTTCTCCTAGATGAGCTGACACCCATAGATGAACAGTTTGTTCTCCATATTGGATTGCCCTGGCTTGCGTATTGACTTGTGTATAACAGCTAGGATGACCCATGAATGACCCCAACCAACAGAGGCCTCTGGGAGACAAATCAAGAGCATTGCAAATTTTACTTGTCCAAACACCTTGTGCCTCAACATAAATGCAAAGCAAAGCAACAGAAGAAAGGGAAACAATTTCTGTTTTAGAGAGAACTATTCTAAATCCATTGGTGATGTGGTGGAGATAGGTCTCTACCAAAGGAGGTGTAAGGTTCTCCTTTCTTCCATTAACCTACTGGTCAACCTTGGGCAAGGTGTAGCACCTACTTAGCCCCCAAATCATGGTCACGTAAAGCCATGGAAGCAGGTAGTGGATGGTCATGCAAGCAACTGGTACGTATCACGAGTCCTGATTATGTGACCACTGATGCCAGCAGACAATCTCTGAAGAGCATTGATAAAGGCTGGGGTCACCCGTCTTGCAAAGATGCTACCCAGAAGAAGACAATGGCAAACTACTTCTGTAGAAAAATTTGCCAAGAACAATCATAGTCACGGAACCATGATCACCCAAGTCATATGACACGGCCTATAGTGAATGAATGAATCACTACAAATCCCATCTAAATTGCCAGATATTTGTTCCTCAGAGTTGTGAGTGATTGGCAACAAGTATAGTTACACTGGAAATTCCTCTGTAATCAGGAACAGGAGAGCGCAATAAAATTAATTTCTTCCTACAGCTATGCACACCTAATATTGTTACTTACCTTCCTTTTCTCCTCTTACAAGAAATTGTCACGGGCAATTACCATGAGGCAATCCAAAATCACAGCTCAAGTTTGAGAAGTAGACACAGAAAACTTATCAAGTGGTGACAAGTTTTGTATAATTGAACACATCTCTGGCATATGAGAACAGTTGTCTTGAAAGCTAACTGAAGTTGGGAGGAATGGATTGGCCTGACCAAGGTTTTGAACAAGAAGTATTAGATTTAAGATTACTGCATAGAACATTCATTTTGTTAGCCAGTCTTCCCATAAACATGGTCTTCAACAGAGAGTTTTTTTTTGGGGGGACTAGCCAAGATGACATTGTTTGTTTAGTGAGCCCGTCTTCGTTAGGGGATTGGAGATGGAGAGGGTCAGTGACTTTACATTCCTTGGCATTACTATATCAGAGGATCTGTTCTGAGACCAGCATACACAGTACTGTGCAAAAGTCTTTGGCACATTATAGCCAGGGTGCCTCAGTTTTTGCACAGTATTGAAGTAATTTTATGTATTGCACTGTACTCCTGCTGCAAAAAAAAAACAAATTTCATGACATACAGTATGTGAGTGATGATAAACTCGATTCTGATATGTCACTATTATGGGCTGAGAGTGGGAAAGGGGAAAGGAGAGAGGGAATCATGGTTGGGAAAAGGGAAAGTAGTGTCTGCACCCTCACCACACCCAGCTATTGGCACTCCTTCCCTGCCACCTGTCCCACACCTCTCCTGTGCAACTCCTCCCTCATCATGCCCAACACCCTTTGCTCCCGCCAGATTTACAAACTCGCTCTCCACACCACCATCGACATGTACAGTTCTGTGCAAAAGGCTTAGACACCTTATCTATATATGCACCTCAGACTTTTGCACAGTACTGTAATTGCCACCATAAAGAAGGCACAATAGTACATCTACTTTCTGAGAAATTTGTGTAGATTTGGTAGGTCATCTAACATTTTGACAAACATCTATAGATGCACAACGGAGTGTATCCTGTTTGATTGCATCATAGTCTGATGTGGAAACACCAGTGTCCAGGAATGGAAGAAACAACAAAAAATCTTGGATACAGCCCAGATTATTACAGGCAAAGCCTTCCCCATTATTGAGCACATCTACAAGGAGTGTTGCCACAAAAATGCAGCATCCATGATCAAGAACCTCATTATCCAGGCCATGCTGTCTTCCCATGACTACTATCAGTCAGGTGGTGCAGGAGCAACAGATCTCACACCACCAGGTTCAGGAACAACTATTACACTACAACCATCAAGTTATTGAACCAGCATGGATAACTTCACACTCCTCAATGCTTGTAATAATCCACAACCTATTAGCTCACTTTCAAGAACTCTACAAATTATGTTCCCAGTATTAATTTTTCATATTTATTATTTGCATAGTTTGTCCACTTTTGCACATTGGATGTTTGTCAGTCTGTATTATAGTTTTTATAAATTCTTTTATATTCCTGTAAATGCTTGCAAGAGAGGAAATCCTAAGGTAGTATATGGTGATAAAACGTACTTCAGGAATAAATTTACTTTGAAATTTGAAACTTACTTTGAAAGTTGAAGTTAAAATGACTGTGAGTGAATTTGAAAAAAATGTCGATGTAATTTTTAAACGCAAGCTCTTTGCAAATGCCCATCTCACAGTGTTGTTGAACCAACTTGTAACAATGAAGTTGCAAATATTGTAATGAGCATTGAACATTGAAGGCTGCAGCCATAGAAACTACAAAGATGGAAATGAAGAAAAGTACACGTATTGAAAACACCGTGCAATTGATCAGATACACACAGCTCATCGCTGATTTCAAACACCCTTCTAAGAAGATCTTTGGTGGGTTGTCGTAAATGTAAACAACAGAAAATAAGCAGATGCTGGAAATCCAAACAACACACACAAAATTCTGGAGGAACTCAGTAGGCCAGGCAGCATCTATGGAAAAGAGTGCAATCGACATTTCAGGCCGAGATGGCTTGAAAGTTTGAGAGTTTTTGGTAATGGCCACACCCCCCGCCTTTAACCATTCCCCATCCCCTTTTCACTCTCTCACCTTATCTCCTTGCCTACCCATCGCCTCCCTCTGTTGCTCTTCCCCCTTTTCTTTCTTCCATGACCTTCTGTTCTATTAGATTGCCCTTTCTCCAGGCCTGTCTCTCTCTCACCAATCAACCTCACCACTCAGCTCCCCTTCCCTTCCCTCCCGGTTTCACCTATCGCCTTGTGTTTCTCCCTCTCCACCTCCCACCTTCTAACTCTGACTCCTCATCTTTTTTTTCTCCAGTCCTGCTGAAGAATCTCGGCCCGAAATGTCGACTGTTCTCCTTTCCATAGCTGCTGCCTGGCCTGCTGAGTTCCTCCAGCACTTTGTGTGTGTTGCTATCATAAGCATACTTGGCTAGTGATGAGGGTGCATACAAGTGAGGTCTCCGTCGGTCAGGATCGACCAGTGATGTTGTGTCCTCGCTCCCTACATACACAAGCCTGGGCAGTACAATATGGAGAGCCCATTTTGCAAGCTCCCTCTCTCTATGCATCTGATGAACCCAAATGAACAGCAGAGACCAATACAATTTGCCACCAGCAGCATCACAGGAGTTGTCAGTCAGTGTGAACTCAAATTTAGGATCGCCTTAGGGACTCCAACTCCAGGTTTTTCCCTCAGGATTTACTCCCTAAGCTTTCCCCATGAGTGCGTATAGCCCGCAAGGCACAGGAGGTTTGAGATCAGAATTTTCCTTCTCTTAGGTAAGCTGCCAACTAAGGCTGAGGAGCTCCATCTGCCTGAAGTGACTGGTTTTAAGCCATCAGTAATCTGCCTTTGCTCCTCCTGTCAGTAGAAATGGTTCTGCTGGGCTTCGTAGCCAAGCCGCACATGAAGGCCGGGAGTTGAACTTGGCTTTCAGAGCTATTTGAGGCGCACGCCATCACATACAAAAATCCGTCACTAAATGCGTGTAGCACTCTGCAGGGGTGGGGATAGGGGCAGGTATGTAAGGGCATTTAGTCACATGGGTGACAGAAAAATGGAGTGATATATAGCAGGGAAGAGTTAGTTTGATCTTAGAGTAGATTAAAGGGTCAACACAATATCATGGGCCGAACAGCCTGTACTGTGCTGTAGTGTTCTATGTTCAAAGTTCAAAATAAATGTATTATCAAATTATGTATATATTGCCATATATTACTCTGAGATTCATTTTCTTGCAGGCATTCACAACAGAACAAAGAGGGGAATGACTTAAGGGGTACTCTGCGCTGGCTGCCCATTTTCCCTTCCTTCACCTGATAGTCACTCAGTTACCTGCCTCCTGCAAACTAAGGGTGACGACCTCTCTGTAACTCCTATCTATCATTTCCTCAGTCTCCCATATGAGCCAAAGGCCATTGGTTATGTATGTATGATTCTGGGATTAGTTTGCCTGGAGTGCATCATGCTGGTCGGTGAGCTTTTAGAGGTTTATACAGTAGTGAGTGGCATAGAGAAAACGAATGGTCAGTCTTTTTCCCACGACTGGGGACTCCAAAACTGGAGGGAATGGATTTCAGGTGGGGCGATTTAAAGGGGAGCTGAGGAGCTCCATTCTTGGACACAGAGCGTGGGGTGGGTGTATGGAACAAGCTGCCGGCAGGGATGAGTTAGACTGACAGGTTTGCTTATCACGCTGTGACTCTAAATATAGGGAAAAGATGAGCAATGGGGAATGTTATTGTGGTGCCAAACAGCATGGTTGTCAGTAGCACTACACTTCTATATACAGCTCTTTCATGTAGATATCTTGTAACAAACTAATAGTCAATCAACATCAACAGTCTGTATATTTGTCTGAATACTTTTCTAGATGCGCCTCAACCTGTTAACTGTGTCATACAATGTGAACGATGCAGGAGTGGCACAATAATCGTTATGAACTGGACTTACTGGCAAACAGCTGCAAGTGTTTGGTCTCTAAATATTCCTGAAGGCTTAATCACAAAATACATAACCTGCTTTTTAAAAGTTACTATCAAAGCAATTTGTTTTGTTTTCCATCACCCCAGTGGCACTAGCACATGTTTACCACTTAATTAGGATTGGTTTTATTTATGGTATCATAACAGTTAGAGTGATGCTATTACAGTTCGGGGTGTTAGAGTTTGGAGTTCAATTCTGACGCTCTCTTTAAGAAGTTTGTACGTCCTTCCTGTGAACGTGTGGGTTTCATAGATAGCTAGATATACTTTATTAATCCCGAGGGAAATTTGGTTTTGTTACAGCCGCACCAACCAAGAATAGAGCGTAAACATAACAATACAAAACCACAAACAATCAAACAACAAAATGCAAACTATGCCAGATGGAAAATCAGTCCAGGACCAGTCTATTGGCTCAGGGTGTCTGACCCTCACGGGCGGAGCTGCACGTTCGATGGCCACAGGCAGGAACGACCCCTCGTGCCGCCAAGTGTTGTATCACGGTGGAATGCGGCCGAAGTCCAACAGTAAAAGTTCAATATCTAATCTACAAACACGTTCCTCGATCGTAATATGACCCAGATTGCACCATCCGTTGTTAACCAGATCAGTAAGCACCCAACTCCTTTACGCTTACCGCTCTCAGTGCACTTCCGGTCAGCCAGAACGGTATTACCCACCGAACTCCTCTTCTCCAAAAGTCTCTGTTGTCTTGACCTGGTCCTCTTTCCTCGGCTTTGTGATCCCCCTCTGCATCCTCTGTGTGTTTTCCTCCGGATTTCAGCAGGGGTGTCCATCGCTCTGCTCGTTAAACCAGCTGGCATTAGCTCGTCCCTGGAATACACAATGCGACCTTGCTTCTGTCCTGTGTGTTCCTCCCTCAGTTCAAAAGATATATGGGTTAGTAGGGTGATTAGTCATTGTAAATTGTCCTGTGATAAGGCTAGGGTTAAATAGTTGGCTGCTGGGTGGTGCAACTTGTTGGGCCAGACCAGATTGTTCCATGCTGTATCTCTAATTAAACAAATAAAACAAGATAAGCAATTTCCAGATACACCAGGAACTTTGTGCAAACAACGGGAATCTTGTTCTATACATTTCTTCACTGTGGTTACTAAATGAAAATATTAAAGTCCAGCTCAATTTTTTCCTTAACTCAAGTCCACAAATAAAGGCTTCGAGCTATGTCCACTGACAGAATCTTGAAATGATTTCCTTTCCTTAAAGGAGTACATTAGTGACCCAGAGGTTATTTTAATTAGGCACACAGAGTGCTGGTGGAACTCAGCAGATCATGCGGCATCGATAGAGAGGAACAAACCATCAGTGTTTTGGGCCAACGTCTTTCATCAGGACTGGAAAGAATGGGGTAGAGGACAAAATAAGAAGGTAGCATGAAATGAAGCAGTACAAGATGGAAGATAATAGGTGCAACCAAGGGAGGGGGAAGGTGGACTGCTGGGGGAGGTAGGATGAAGCAAGAAGCTGTGAGTTGATAGGTGGAGAGATAAAGTGCTGAAGAAGAAGGAATCTGATAGGATGGAGAAGCTGGAAGTGACATGTGTTTTATTACAGAAGAGCAGAAGGAATTAATAGAAAAGTGGGCTAATCGACTGCTCATGCCTATTCACACAACTCATAAAATCATGGGTGATCCATTCCCTCAGCATCAATTTGTCTCTTGACTTCCTTAATATCCAAAATATTGACATCTGCCTTCAGCAGTCATAGAGTATAACCCTCTACATCAGAGGTTCCCAACCTGGGGTCCATGGCGTACAAAAGGTTGGGACAGCTGCTCTACATCCTTCTTGGGTAGAGAATTCCAAAGATTTACCACTCTCTGGTGAAATGTCCTCTTGCTTCATTATTTAATTATTTATTTATCAAGATACAATGCAGAATAGGCTCTTCCAGCCCTTCGAGTCATGCCTCCCAACAAACCTCCAATTTAATCTGAGTGTAATAACAAGAAAATGTACAACGATCAATTAACCTAACAATCGGTAGGTCTTTGGACTATGGGAGGAAACCGAACTACCTGGAGGAAACCCATGTGGTCATGGGGAAAACACAATCTCCTGATAGACCGTGGTGGGAATTGAACCCTGTTTCTCTGTACTGTAAATCATTGTGCTGACCACTACACTGCTGTGCCACACCAATACTAAATAACCAGCCTCTAATTTCCAGTCTAACAACATGACTTCTAAATAACACAGCTGTTAAAAATCATTAGATTTAGGACATCTTTTAGGAATTAGCTGGATAGCGAGCATAGACACAAATGAGAACCAGTCTTGATAAAAATCTGCAGAAGCAGTAATCAGTTTTGTAGTTAAAAGGACAGCTGTGTAAACACAATATGCTGCTTCTGGCAGTTTGATAGGTAAGGTTTATAAATGGATATGACATTGATACATCCTCATATTTATCAGCCAAGCATAAGACAGAGGGGCTCTGTGTCCTGTCCTAGTCAATCTAAGCATCAAGCATCTTCATTGGCAAAAGAGATTGAAGTTTTTCACTGAATGTAAAATTACATTGAATGTAATTTTGCTACATTATTTTGCAGCAATGTGACAAAGGTCAAGGAAGGTTCCACAGCAGACTTATGTTATCACATAGTACAACAAACATGGCCGTAGAGATATTTGGTCTGTCAATAACTGGGATATTTGTACACCCAGAGAGTCAGCCCTTACATTAACTGTTGCGATTCCAGACACCTACTGTTATCATTGCTTGCCAGAGTGTAAAATCTTGATGTGTTTTGAGTTTGGGCTGATTCTCCTGGGTTTCTCCGGAGGGTCTTCAAGGAAGATTGTCTAGATGCCTGCTTGTTGCAGTTTCAATGCGGTCATTCTGAATGACAATACCAGCCATGGAAAAGAGCATCCGTGTCCACTCTGCAAGCCCTGTAGGAATTGTCTTTATTTCAATGAGGTCCCTACTCATTCCCCAAAATTTAGATGAGCATTAATCTCACCTTGTAGGACAAAGACCTGCACACCCTCAGCAGGGAAAAAATAATCCTCTCAGCATTTATTAAAAACTTTGTAAGTTTGAAAAATGAGATTACGTGTTTTTTTTAACCTAGTGTATATAGGGGGGAGAGGGAGGGGAATCCCTCCCCGAATATAGGTCTAATCTATTCAACCTCTCCTCGTGTGGTAAACCCGCCATTTGAGAAACCAATCGTAACTGGCGTTGCAACAGGAACCCCGCATGCAACATCAGTAAGACCAAGGAATTGGTTTTGGGCTTCAGGAAAGGGAAGTCAAGAGAATGCACACCGTTCGCCATTCAAGACTTAGCAGGGCAAAAGGTGAGCAGCTTGAAGTTCCTAAGCATCGTCATCTCAGAAGATCTGTCCTGGGCTGAACACATTGATGCAATCATGAAGAGGGCATGCTTTACTTCATCCAAAGACTATTGGAAATTTCTACAGATGTACTGTGGAAAACGTTCTGATTGGTTGCATCACCGCTTCGTATGGAGGCTCAAATGCACAGGGTTGAAAGAGACTGGACAGGGTTGTTGACCCATCCCACTCCATCACGGGCACAGCCCTCCCCACCACTGAGGATATCTTCAAGAGGTGATACCTCTTGAAGGCAGCATCTATCTTTAAGGACCATTATCATTTGGGACATGCCCTGTTCTGGTTAGTGCTGCCGGGGAGGAAATACAGAAGCCTAAAGACCCACACTCAACATTTGATGAACAACACCTTCCCCTCTGTCATCATAGTTCTGAACGGTCATTGAACCCATGAGCACTGCCTCGCTATTCTTCTTTGACACTATTTACTGTAACTTGCAGCAATTTTTATATCCTGCACTTTTGTGCAGCCACAAAACAATGAATTTCATTACACATGTCAGTGATAAGCCTCACTCTGATTACGATTCGGAGTCAATCCAGTGAGTCTTCTCTGCACTCCTACTAAACTGAGCATGTCCATTTTGAGCTGTCTCAGCACTGCATGTGTAGTCTCAACAATGACATATATAAACACAGAACTTTATTCTTGTATTAACAGTCCGTCATGGCAAAGAACAACATATCATTTGTCTTCCTAAATTGCTTACAGTGAATTATATACAAAGAAACATAGACCCTTTTGAATGTCAACATTACTTAATCTGAAACTGCTATTCTTTCATATGAGAGAGTCTGCAGATCCACAATCACGAGAAATTTTCAGTTGTTGGAAACCCAAAGCAACATATACAGAATGATGGAGGAACTCAGCAGGTCAGGCAGCATCGATGGAAAAGAATAAGCAGTCGATGTTTCAGGCTGAGGGTCTTCGTCAGGGCAGAGAAGAATGAGGAGAAGTCAGAATAAGAAGGTGGGGTGAGGGGAGGAAGAAATACAAGGCATTGGGTGATAGGTGAAACCCGGAGAGGAGGGAGGGGTGAAGTACCGAGCTTGGAAGTTGATTGCTGGAAGAGATAAAGGACTGGAGAAGGGGGAATTTGGTAAGAGAGGATAGGAGGCCAAGGAAGAAAGGGAAGGAGGAGGAGTGACAGAGTGAGCTGACAGGCAGGTAAAGTGATAAGGTGAGAGAAGGAAACAGGAACAGAAAATGGGGAGGAGGTTGGGGGTGGGCAATTACCAGAAGGTCGAGAAATCGATGTTCATGCTGTCAAGTTGAAGGCTACCCAGATGGAATAGAAGGTGTTGCTCCTCCAACCTGAGTGTGGCTTTATCGTGGCAGTAGGGAGGACGTGGACTAATATGTTGGAAGGGGAATGCGGAGTGGAATTGACATGGGTGGCTACCGCGAAATCCCACTTCTTTTGGTGAATGGAGCATAGGTGCTTGGCGAAAACACACACAATATGCTGAAGGAGATCAGTAGGTCAGGCAGCAAATATTGAGAGAAATAAAGAGTTAACATTTCAGTCCAAGATGATGACTCTTCATTCCTCTTCATGGATATTGCTTGACCTGCTGAGTTCCTCCAGCATTTTGTGTGTGTTACACAGGAGCTCAGCAGGTCGTGCAGCATCTATGGAGAGGAATAAATAGCCAACATTTTGGGCTGAGACCAAAGTACATCACAACTTTTCACAATCTATAACGTTCTCAGCTATTTATTTAACTTGTTTATATCCCATAGAACCATAGAACATTACAGCACAGAAACAGGCCTTTTGGCCCTTCTTGGCTGTGCTGAACCAATTTTCTGCCTAGACCCACTGACCTGCACCTGGATCATATCCCTCCATACACCTCTCATCCATGTACCTGTCCAAATTTTTCTTAAATGTTAAACGTGAGCCCACATTTACCACTTCATCTGGCAGCTCATTCCACACTCCCACCACTCTCTGTGTGAAGAAGCCCCCCCCCCTAATTTTCCCTTTAAACTTTCCCCTCTTCACCCTTAAACCATGTCCTCTGGTCTTTTTCTCCCCTAGCCTCAGTGGAAAAAGACTGTTTGCATTCACTCTATCTATACCCATCAAAATTTTGTTTTAATTTATTCCCCTTTTGGTTTTCTTCCTTATCACTGTTTACAATCCCATTGTGTTCTGCATTCCATCCTGTTTCACCTGGAAAATGGTGCCTCATATGCCAGAATGCTGTCTTTCAAGGACAGCCATGATCATTTCTGAAGCTGGTGGTAAACTGTCTTCGTTGGGTCTCAACGCCTCTCTCTGTATTCGGATCATGGACTTCTTGACAGAAAGACCACGGTCACTCCATGTTGGCAACAACATCTCTAGCTCCAACACAATGAGAGCCAGCACCCTGAGAGTTGCGTTTTCAACCCACCGCTGATGCATGGCTGTACCACTAGATTTAGTTTTAACCAAATCCTCAATGTCACTGGTGAAACATCAATGTAAGAAACATCAACAACGATGTTGAGACAGAGAGGAGGTAGAGTGGCTGGTACATTGGTATGAGTACAACTTTAGACTCAACGTGGATAAGACTGAAGAGATTACCTGGATTTTAGAACACTATAGGCTGGCCACCGCTCACTGAACATTTAGTATCTTCTTCGATATTACTCCTTTCATAATTCATCTTTTTCTTCATGATGACATTCTTAGTTTCCTTCTGCAAGTTTTTAGAAGCTTCCCAATCCTCTATCTTCCCACCAGCTTTGGATTCCTTGTATGCCCTCTCTTTGGCTCTGACTTCACTTGTCAGCTGTGGTAGTGTCCGTCTTCCATCCAAAACTTTCCTCTTATTTGGAATATATCTGTCTTGCAGTTCCATTACTTTTTGCAGAAACTCCAGCCATTGCTGCTCTGCTGTCCTTCTTGCTAGTGTCCCCTTCCAATCAAACTTGGCCAGTTCCCCTGTCATCCCATTGTAATTTCCTTTATTCCACTGAAATACTGAATACATCAGAATTTAGTTTTTCCTTCTTAAATTTCAAAGTGAACTCGATCATACGGTGATCACTGTTCCCTAATGATTCCTTCCTTAAGCTCTCTTGTCACCTCTGGATCATTGCACAACACCCAATCCAGCACAGCCAATCCCCTAGTGGGCTCAACAACAAGCTGTTCTAAAAAGCCATTCCTTCAGCATTCTACATTTCTCTCTCTTGAGGTCCATTACTGGCCTGGTTTTCCCAATCCACTTTCATGTTAAAATCCCCAACGATTATCATGACATTTCCCTTCTGACACACCTTTTCCTTTTTTTTTTGTAATTTATTTTTCATTGAAGTTCATCATCAAACAAAACTTTCCATAAGATGTTTTTCAGATACTGTCCATATATATCATATAGTCATGTTTGTCCCAAATCTCCACATATTTATCTGAGGTGTACACTTATAGAAAGGAGAGGAAAGAAAGAACAATCAAAAGAAGGAAACTATGTACAAAGTAGAGAGTGATCTTTTTTTTTACAACATATTCATTGATTTGTGAGAATAAGATCAGGTTTATGAGATTTTATGTAATTAAACCATTTTTCCCAGTATGAATCAAATTGTTCCAACTTATGATTAACAGATGCTGTTATCTTCTCCATTTTGTAAATGTCCATTGTAATTTCCATCCATACATTTAAAGTTGGGCTGTCCTGTGACAACCATTTCCTGGTAAGGGTCTTTTTACCAGCCACCAGCAGTATATTCATTTAATATTTATCTCTTTTCAACCATTCTTGAGATATATACCCAAAATATATGGTTAGGGACCTTTTACCCTTGCCATTTCTTAATTCAGAGACTCTACACCTTCCAATCCTATGTCATCCATTTCTAGTGATTTAATATTATTTCATACACACAGGGCCACACCACCCCCTCTGCCTACTAGCCTACCTTTCCGATACACCTTATATCCTTTGACATTCAACTCCCAAAGGCAGCCATCCTTTAGCGAAGTTTCAGAGATGGCCACAACATCATACTTGCCAATCTGTCGCTGAATTTCAAGATCATCCATTTTATTTCTTATTCTGTATGCATTCAAATACAACACTTTCAGTCCAGTATTTGCTGCTTCCTGTTTTCAATGCACCATGCCTCTATTGCCCTGTAACTCATAGATTATACCTAATCTCCTGCCTGTCCTTTCTATCATCCCTGTTGAACGCTATCTTTGATTTTATTTCTGTTTTCCCCTTCTTCAGCCCTATCGCTCCAGTTCCCATCTCCCTGACAAATTTAAACCTGCCTGCTAGGATATTGGACCCCTTTGGGTTCAGGTGTAATCTGTCCTTTTTGTACAGGTCGTACCTCCCCCAGAAGATGCCCCAATGATCCAGGAACCCGAATTCCTGCCCCCTACACTAGTCTCTCAGCCATGCATGAATATGGTTGATTATGCTATTCTTGTGCTCGTTAGCATGTGGCACAGGCAGTAATCCCGAGATTACCACCCTGGAGGTCCTGCTTTTCAGTTTCCTACCTAACTCCCTGAATTCTCTCTTCAGGACCTCCTCCCTTTTTCTACCTATATCATTGGTACCAACGTGTACCAAGACTTCTGGCTGTTCACCCTCTCCCTTCAGAATACCCTGCACCCGAACTGAGACATCCCGTACCCTGGCACCTGGGAGGCAACACACCATGCGGGTATCTCTTCAGGCTGACAGAACCTCCTGTCTGTTCCCCTCACTATGAAATCCCCTATGGCTACCGCATTCCTCATCCTCTTCTCTCCCTTCTGCAGCACAGAACCAGGCTCAGAGTCAGAGACCCATTCGCCGTGGTCATCCTCTGTCAGGTCACTTCCCCTCAACAGCATCCAAAACAAGATAACGATTACTGGGGGGGATAGCCACAGGGGTGCTCTCTGCTATCTCTCTGCTAGCAGAGAGCTCTTCCCATCCCTTCCCTGACAGTTACCCACTTATCTAACTCCTGCAGCCTCAGGGTGACTAACTCCTTGTAGCTTCCCTCTATCTCCTGCTCACTCTCCCTAATAGTTTACAATTTACAATGACTAATTAACCTGCTAACCGTTAAGTGTTTTGAAAATGGGAGGAAACCAGAGAAGCTGGAGGAAACCCATGCACTCACAGGAAGAATGCACAAACTCCTTTCAGAGGATGCCAGAATTGAACTTCAGACTCTGATGCCCCAAGATGTAAAAGTGTCACGTTAACTGTTACACTACCCTATGGAACTCTATAGAAATCAGGTAGCCTCTATGGGAAGAGAAACTGAGTTAGCAATATTGCCTGTCTGCTGAAGTGTTTTTTGCAGCATCTGTAGATTTTAAATTTTCATACTCTACAGGATTATTAAGAGATAAGCACAGTGTATCTGTTCTGATCCCTCATAGCTCCTGGTGATGACTGTTCCTGTTCCTGCTGTGGGACCTAAGACTCTTGTACCTCTGGCCCAATGTTGGTAGTGAGAGGGGAGCATGGTAGATGTACCCACATTTGATCTATAGTGTACTATATCTTGCAAATCAATTCCTCATCAGATGTTTAAAAAACATTGTGAGATAATCTGCCTCCATCAGTCAGGCAGTGTATTTGAAAAGATGCTTAATTAGAACCTTTTAGTCCTTATCATAAATATGAGCCCTCTGAGAAACATGTGGAAAAAGTTTCAAACTATCTACTCTACCTCTGATTTCTATCCAGACTCACCTTATAACTGAAAAATTTCATCCCAGGCATAAAATAGTTTATCCTAGAGAACCTCTTCTGTATCCTGCCCAGATAAATCACATCCTTCCTGTAATGCACAAAATATTCCAGCAGTGGCCGAACCAAAGTTTTTAAAACTTCTATTAAGACATCCTGGTTTTTACATTCTGTGCCCTGGCTAAGTATCCTGTGCCTTCGGAACTCCTGTATCTGCCTGTGCTGCCACCTTAATAAAACTTAGAACTTGTACACCAATGTCCCTTTGAACCTTGATAGTCCCAAAGACACTACCAGTCATGTCTATATCCTTCACGATATAGTTTTGGTCTCCTAATCTGAGGAAAGACATTCTTGCCATAGAGGGAGTACAAAGAAGGTTCACCAGATTGATTCCTAGGATGGCAGGACTTTCATATGATGAAAGACTGGATCGACTAGGCTTATACACGATGGAATTTAGAAGATTGAAGGGGACCTTATTGAAACGTATAAAATCCTAAAGGGATTAGACAGGCTAGATGCAGGAAGATTGTTCCCATTGTTGGAGAAGTCCAGAACGAGGGGTCACAATTTAAGGATAAAGGGGAAGCCTTTTAGGACCGAGATGAGGAAAAACTTCTTCACACAGAGAGAGGTGAATCTGTGGAGTTCTCTGCCACAGGAAACAGTTGAGGCCAGTTCATTGGCTATAGTTAAGAGGGAGTTAGATATGGCCCTTGTGGCTAAAGGGATCAGGGGGTATGGAGGGAAGGCTGGTTCAGGGTTCTGAGTTGGATGATCAGCCATGATCGTACTGAATGGCGGTGCAGGCTCGAAGGGCCGAATGGCCTACTCCTGCACCTATTTTCTATGTTTCTATTTTTCTATGACCTCACAGCAGAACTAAATATCATTATATAATTTGGGTAGGCAACAACGCTGTCCATTCTTTAGGAGTTTCAGGTGGGTGCTCATACCCCCTGACTTCCCTCTCCTTTGCAAGCTTCAGATGTAAGACAGAATGTCTAAAAGCAAACTTCATATGAAAGTGATATTTTAGACCTTTTTTTTCTTTTCATGCATAAGGAAGTGTGTAATTTGAAAATACTGGAATGTTTACTAGGGCAAAATGTTGATAGAGCTTATCAAATAAAAATTAAAATACCAGCTGAAGATTATTTATTATTATGATACAGTAGAGTTGCGGTTAGCATAATATTATTACAACACCAACGATTGCGGTCAATTCTCATTGCTGCCTGTAATGAGTTAGTATATTATCCCTGTGATGGCGTGGGCTTCCTCCGGGTACTCCATTTTCTTTTCACATTCCAAAGATGTTCGGGTTAGTAAGTTAATTGTTCACATTTATGTAATTGAACGACACAGACTTGTTGTGCCTGAAGGGACAGTTACTGTACTATAGCTCTAAAATTCAGGGCGCTACGGTAGCATAGTGGGTAACACAACATTATTGCAGCACAAGGTGTTCTGAGATTCAGAGTTCAATTCTTGTGCCATGTATAAGGAGCTTCTACTATAAGACCATAAGACATAGGAGCAGAATTAGGCCATTCAGCTCATCAAGTCAGCTCTGTTATTTCATCATGGCTGATCCCGGATCCCACTCAACCGCATACACCTACCTTCTTGCCATAACCTTTGATTCCCAGACCAATAAGGAAACTATCAATTTTCACTTTAAAAATACCCACGGTCTTGTTGTCCTCCACAGCTGTCTGAGGCAGAGCATTCCACAGATTCATTACACTCTGGCTAAAAAAATTCCTCCTTACCTCTGTTCTAAAGGGTTGTCCTTCAATTTTGAGGCTGTGTCCACTAGTTCTAGACAGCCTACCATAGGAAACAGCCTCTCCACATCGACCTTATTTCGTCCTTACAACATTTGGTAAGTTTCAGTGAGATCCTTCCCGCATTCTTTTAAATTCCAGCGAGTACAGACCCAAAGCTGCCAAACACTCCTCATATGTTAACCCACTTCTTTCTGAGAATCACCCACATGAACCTCCTCTGGACTCCCTCCAAACAAAACATCCTTTCTGAGATATGGAGCCCAAAACTGTTGACAATACTTCAAGTGCAGCCTGACAGTCTTATAAAGCCTCAATATTATCTCTTGTATTTATATTCTATTCCCCTTGAAATGAATACCAACATTGTTTTTGTCTTCTTTACCACAGACTCAACTTGCAAATTAACCTTCTGGGAGCCTTGCACGAGGTTTCCTAAGTCCCTTTGCAACCTTGATGTTTGAATTTCCTCTCCATTTAAATAAGATTAAAGATTAAAGTCTGTCACGAGCCTTTGTAGCCCATCAGGCCGGTGCTTATGCCGGTTTCCGCGGCGTGAAGCGACTGAGAGTACGAGACTCCCCCCTGGATAGGACGCCAGTCCAACGCAAGGTTAATCCCCAGCATTTTTGCCGGTACCCATTCTCAGCTGGGTAGACTGGAGCATTGTGTGGTTAAGTGCCTTGTTCAAGGATACACACGCTACCTCAATCAAGGCTCGAACCCACAATCTTCAGATCACCAGTCCAACGCCCTAACCACTTGGCCACATGCCACACAATAAGAGTCTGCACTATTGTTCCTTTTACCAAAATGCATTATCATACATTTCCTAACTCTGCATTCCATCTGCCACCTCTTTGCCTTTTTTTCCAAATTGTCTAAGATCTGCTACAATTGCATTGCTTCCCCAGCACTACCTACCCCTCCACCTATCTTTGTATTATCTGCAAACTTTGCCACAAATCCATCAATTCCATTATCTAAATCACTGACAAACAATGTGAGATGTAGTGGTCCCAATACTGACCCCTGAGGGACACCAAATGTCATTGGCAGCCAACCAGAAAAGGCCCTCTTTATTCCCACTCACTGCCTCCTGCCTGTCAGCCATTCCTCTATCCATGCCATTATCTTTCCTGAAATGCCATGGGATTTTATCTTGTTAAGCAGCCTCATATGTGGTACCTTATCCAATGCCTTCTGAATATCCAAGTAAATGACATTGACTTCCTCTCCTTTGTCCACCCTGCTTGTTACTTCTTCAAAAAACTCTAACAGATTTGTCAGGTAAGATTTCCCTTCACAGAAACCATGCTGACTTTGACTTTTATAATTATTAGTCTCCAATACCCCAAAACCTCATCCTTAATATGGACTTCAACTCCTTCCCAACCACTGAGTTTAAGCTAACATGCTTATAATTTCCTTGTTTTTGTCTTCCTCCCTTCTTAAAGAGTGTAGTGACACTTGCAACTTTCCAGTCCTCCGAAAACATGAGAGAATCAAGTGATTCTTGAAAGATCTTAACCAATGCATCTGCTCACTCTTCAGCAATCTCTTTCAGAGCTTCAGAATGTCATTCATCTGATCCAAGTGACTTAGCCGTCTTAAGACCTTTCAGTTTGCCTAGCACTTTTTTTCCTTTGTAATAGCAATGGCACTCACTCCTGCTCCCTAACATTCACGGACGTCTGGCACACTGCTAGTGAAGGCTGATGCAAAGTACCCATTAAGTTCATCCGCCATTTCTTTGATCCCCATTATTACCTCACCAGCATCATTTTCCAGTTGTCCAATATCAACTCTCACCTCCATTTTACTCTTTGTATAACTGAAAAATCTTTCAGTATCCTGCTTTATATTATTGGCTAGTTTGCCCTCAAATCTTATCTTTTCCCGTCTTATGGCTTTTTAGTTGCACATGGTTGGATTTTAAAAACTTCCCAATCATCCAACTTCCCACTCACTTTTGCTACAATATATGCCCTTTCCTTGGCTTTTATGCAGTCCTAACTTCCCCTGTCAGCCACAGTCGCTTATCTCTGCCATTTGAGAACGTCTTGTCTGTGGGACATATCTATCCTGTGCCTTGTGAAATATTCCCAGCAATCTTAGCCACCTCGACACTGCTGTCATCCTCACCAATATCCCACTCCAATCCATCTGGGGAAGCTCCTCTCTCAGTCATGTCTCTGTAATTCCTTTTCTTCCATTGTGACACTGATACATGTGATTTATGCTTCACCCTTTCAAATTGCAGTATGAATTCATCCATACCATGATCATTCCCCTCTAGGGGTTCATTTACCTTAAACTCCATAATAAGATCTGGGTTACTACATAACACTCAATCTAAGATAGCCTTTCCCCGAGTAGGATCGAACAGAAGTTGCTCTAAAAGGCGATCTCGTAGACATTCAACTAATTTCCTCACTTGCGATCTGACATCAGCCTGGTTTTCCCAATCCTCTTGCATATCGAAGTCCCCTATTACAATTGTGACACTGCCCTTATTACATGCCCTTTGCAATCTGAACCCCACATTTTGGGTACTATTTGGAGGCCTATATATGATTCCCATAATGTTCATTTCAATCTTGCAGTTTTTTCACTCCAGCCACAAAGATTCAACATTCGCTGGCAGTGTGTCACCTCTTTCTAAAGATGTAGTTCCATCTCTTCTCACCAATAGAACCACAGCACTGCCTATGCCATCCTGCCTGTCATTTTGATACAAAGTATACCCTTTAATATTAAGCTCCCACTCTGACCTTCTTTCAGTTTTGACTCAGTGATGCCCACAACGTCATACCAACCAATCATTAATTGTGCCTCAAGTTTATCCACCTTATTCCGAATATTACGTGCATTTAAGTACAGCATCTTCTATCCTGCATTATTTGCCTTTCTGAATTTTGCCTCTGTGGTACAATTTAACTCTGCACTGTCTGCATTTGTACCCAATCACAGGCTTATCCTTCGTTACATCCATATTACACCTATCATCTATTTGTAAACCTGCTGGTTCATCCTCAGCTCTATCATGCTGTTTTCGATCCTCCTGCCACTCTCAACATTCTACCCTCACCCCGTGAACCGAGTGGGTTTCCTCTGTGTGCTCTGATTTCCTCTCACAACCTCAAGAGTTAATAGGCCATTGTAAATTCTCCTGTGATTAGACTAGGGTTAAAATAGATAGGGTACTGGGCATTGCAGCCTATTGAGTTGGAAAGGCCTGTTTCACATTGTATCTCTAAATAAAAAAATGAAATTAAAAATAATATTTTTTACAGTTTTTTCTGAAAAAGACAAACCTGCTTATTTCTTCAGCACGGTGAGAATTTGGGGATTTTATGTTATTTGACACATCAACAAAGTCAGAATTAAAATATGATGCAAAATGAGAGTCTCCTTCAACAAGGATCACACTCTTCCAGCACTGATTATAGATATCAATATAATCAACAAAATCTAAAGTCCTTAGACCTCCTCTTCTTCCTTCAAACTGCATAACGATGTATACCTTATGTCTCAAAGAGTCCGTCAAGTGACAAAAGAGCTAAGCTGATTAAAAAATCACAATCTGTCTGTCATGGGTATACTTCAAACAGAATCTGTCTTACATAGAAATTTATAGTACATTATAGCCCTTCTGCCCACAAAGTTGTGCCGACCATGTAACCTACTCTATAGACCACCTAGAATTTCCCTAGCACATAGCCCTCTATTTTTCTAAGCTCCATATACCAATCTAAGAGGCTCTTAAAAGACCCTATTGTATCTGCCTCCACCACCGCCGCCGGCAGTGCATTCCACGCAGCCTCTATGTGAAAAACTTACCCCTGACATCCCCTCGATACCTATTTCCAAGTACCTTAAAATTACGCCTCCGCGTGTTAGTCATTTCAGCCCTGGGAAAAAGCCCCTGGCTATCCACACGATTGATGCCCCTCATCATCGTATGCACCTCTATCAGTTCACCTCTCATCCGCCATCGTTCCAAGGAGAAAAGGCCAAGTACACTATTCTCATAAGGTATGCCCTCCAATCCAGCCAACATCCTTGTAAATCTCCTCTGCACTCTCTCTATAGTATCCACATCCTTCCTGTAGGCAGGTGACCAGAAATGAACACAGTACTCCAAGTGGGGTCTGAACAAGGTCTTATATAGATGTAACATTATCTCACGGTTCTTGAACTCAGTTCCACAGTTGATGAATGCCAACACACCATATGCCTTCTGAACAACACTGTCAACTTGCGCAGCAGCTTTGAGTGTCCGATCGACATGGACCCAAGATCTCTCAGCTCCTCCACACTGCCAAGAGTCTTACCGATTATATTATATTCTGTCTTCAAATTTGACCTACCAAAATGAATCACTTCACCCTTATTTGGGTTGAAGTACATCTGCCACTTTTCAGCTTAGTTCTGCACCCTATTGATGTCCTACTGTAACCTCTGAAGATCCTCCAGACTATCCACAACACCCCCAATCTTTGTGTCATCAGCAAGCTTACTAACCCACCCTTCTATTTCTTCATCCAGGTCATTTATAAAAATCTACAACCACCCTTTACTATCTGTGGGCAAGCCAATTCTGGATCCACAAAGCAAGGTCTTGGTATTTTAAGTTAGGATTCTAGTGATTCTTAGGTGGCTGCCCTTAGACACTTATTGGCCTTGGTAATAAACTTAAAAATATTCTTCAGGAAAATGACATTTGATATATGGTCCAATGGACCATTTTAACAGGGCAACAAGAAGGCTGCTAAGATGATCTTCCGTAAGGATAGATAGTTTACATTACTTTATACTTTATACTTTATTGTAGCCAAACAATTGATACTAGAACGTACAATCATCACAGCGACATTTGATTCTGCGCTTCCCGCTCCCTGGATTACAAATCGATAGTAAATATCAAAAATTTAAATTGTAAATCATAAATAGAAAATAGAAAATTGGAAAGTAAGGTAGTGCAAAAAAACCGAGAAGCAGGTCCGGATATTTGGAGGGTATGGCCCAGATCCAGGTCAGGATCCGTTCAGCAGTCTTATCACAGATGGAAAGAAGCTGTTCCCAAATCTGACCGTACGAGTCTTCAAGCTCCTGAGCCTTCTCCTGGAGGGAAGAGCGACGAAAAGTGTGTTGGCTGGGTGGGTCGTGTCCTTGATTATCCTGGCAGCACCGCTCTGACAGCGTGCAGCATAAAGTGAGTCCAAGGACGGAAGATTGGTTTGTGTGATGTGCTGGGCTGTGTTCACGATCTTCTGCGGCTTCTTCCGGTCTTGGACAGACAACTTCCATACCAGGTTGTGATGCACCCTAGAAGAATGTTTTCTACGGTGCATCTATAAAAATTAGTGAGGGTTTTAGGGGACAGGCCAAATTTCTTTAGTTTTCTCAGGAAGTAAAGGTGCTGGTGGGCCTTCTTGGCAGTGAACTCTGCTTGGTTGGACCAAGTCAGGTCATTTGTGATATTGACCCCGAGGAACTTAAAGTTTTTGACCTGTTCCACTTGCGCACCACCAATATAAATTGGGTTGTGCGGTCCGCTACTCCTTCTGAAGTCAACAACCAATTCCTTCATCTTGCTGACGTTGAGGGATAGGTTATTGTCTTCGCACCATGCCACCAGGTTCTTAATTTCCTCTCTGTACTCAAACTCATCATTACCCGAGATACGGCCTGCAATTGTTGTGTCAATTGTTTCTGATGGGGTAAACCTGCAGCACTTTAAATTCTTAATGTGCAGCAGGGTTGCACAATTGTAAAGAAATATTTTTAAAATGGACAATAGCACTACTGGTTGACCCCATGGAAGCCACTGTGATCAAGTTCATTAAAAGAATAGGGTGAGGCAGATCCAGATGCTATTTACAGAAAATAAAGGCTGTGAAAAGGCCTTCTAGTAAGTGCCTGGAGAGGTCCTGATGGTAACAATGGGGAATGCAAGGGCAATTCAAGTATCAATGCCTTATGAAAGTTCATCTACTTGGCAAGTAGAGAAGAATTGGCAGATGGAGTTTAATTCAGGGAAAATGTGAGGTGCTGCACTTCGGGAGTCAAAGGTAAGGGGAATATGTACAGTTAATGGCAGCATCCTTAACAACACTGTTGTATAGAGAAATCTTCCAGTAAGACAGCAGTGTGTTTGATCACAGTGGCTTCCATGGGGCCAACCAGTAGTGCTATTGTCCATTTTAAACATATTTCTTTACAATTGTTCAACCCTGCTGGACATTAAGAATTTAAAGTGCTGCAGGTTCACCCCATCAGGAAGTTGCGGAGAAACTGAAGGAGCTGGACGGTGTGGATTGTGCTGCTAACTGCATCAAAGGGGTGTTGGGGGAATCAGTCTGCAAAGGTGTTGTGCAGTTTAATGACTAGTGATCATCTTGTAATCGCAGCGCCCTGTTGGACATTGTTAAAGTGATTTTTTGGCAAATGGCATGGGAAGACAGCAGGGGAGCTGGATGGCCTGTGTCGTAGCTTGGACGAGGCCTTAAGCCACAGTGTTGCCTGTTTACAGCTGTCCAGCAGAGATGCATCAGAGTCAGTGTGCTCCATAGGAGGCGGAGTGGCGCATTGTCCCGTGAGGGCAGTGCTGCACCCCACTGTTCACTTGGCAGAAGACGAGCTGTATTGTGTTCAACGGCAGACTGCTGCAACATTCATTGGATTCAGGGTCTTGCACTATTTGATCATGTGACTGTATGTTACTGATATGTTATATGTGCTTGCAATCTTATATGTGCTATATGTGCCTTGTGCACAACTGGCCCCGGAGTACGTTCCTTCATTTGGCTGTATTCGTGAGCATTCATGTATGGTTGAATGACGATTAAATTTGAGGTTGAACTTGGGGTCCAAGTCCACAACTCTTTGAAAGTGGTTAAGGGCGGTAGAGAAGGTGAATGGTAAACTTTCCTTCATTGGTCAGAGTATTGAGCAGAAGAGTAAGGAACCCATGTTGTGGCTTTATAAATTTTGACTGAGCCACATCAAGAGTACTGCATGCAATTCTAGTCACCCCCTAGTAAGAAAGAATTGGAGGATTCTAGTAAGGGACTTACCAGGATTTTGTTTAGATATGTTATATGTATGAGTTATAAAGAAAGGATGAATAAACTATGGTTGTTTACTCTGGAGTGCAGAGACTGACTGAAGGGAAATTCAGAAGTACTTTAATTGGAATAACTCATGGGGAACTGTTGAAAATGCTTACAATGGCAAAACGATGCTACTTTCTGCAGCGAGATTTGGATTGCATTTTCAGAAATAATTGCCGTTTCACTAGAAACTCAAAATAATTGCACAGATGTTTGAAAAAATGCAATTGAAACCTACTGGGAAGGAACAAAGAAATAAAATTAATCTCTTAGAAACTGAACAACAATCCTGATGATATAATTATATGGTGTCAGGAATCATGAAAAATGAAACAGTTGCACTTGGATATCGTGAGCAACTTCAAGTTATTATCTATGAAAGTCTGTGTTGGCATTGGAGAGGGTCTAGAGGAGCTATTGAGATTAATCCCAGGAATAAATCATATGAGGTGTGTTTAGTGGCTCTGGGATTGTACTCATTAGAGTTTAGAAGAATGAGGAGGGATCTCATTGAAACTTGTCGAATATTGAAAGGCCGAGATGGAGAGGAAGTGGAGAGAATGTTTCATTTAATAGGAGAGTCTAGGAGAAGAAGGCACAGAATCAGAATATAAAGACAGACCTCCCTCTATAATTGAGATGAGGAGGAATTTCTTTGGCCAGATGGTGGTAAATCTGTGGGATTCGTTGCCACCGATGGCTATGGAGGCCAAGTCATTGAGTACATTTAAAGTGGAAGTAGATAGGGTTTGATTAGTAAGGATGTCAAAGGTTACAGGAAGAAGGCAGGAGAATGGGATTGAGAAGGATAATGAATCAGCCCTGATGGAATGGTGGAGCAGACATGACAGGCCGAATGGTCTAATTCTGTTCCTTTGTCTTATGGTCCCTTATAATTAATGTCCCTTTAACAAATAGAATTTGTTGTTAGCCCTCACTCTCCTAATCTTGCTTTACAAACAAACAGTGGGTGTGATGTAACGTTCGGGTAAGTGATGTGCAATGTTTATTTATAACTCATGAATGTTCTTCTGTGGCACTAACCCCAGTTTATAAAAAAGATAAAGCGTACTAAATGCTCTGCATCTCAATGACACTGGGAGAAGAAAGACAGATTAATAATCTGGATGTAATACAACAAAGAGATTCTTTTGGAGAAGATTGGCTTCGGAAACACCACAGAACAGCTCAGAGGAAACCACAATAATATAAAGTCAAAAGTTCAAATCAAGCAATTTTCTGTTGTAGAGACTAATGGGGATTAATGAATTTCTCTGTTGCTGAGAAGACTAAAATGTAAAATGCTATAATATTAGAAGCAATCAGTAGAAATCCAAATTGGAAACAAAATAAATGGTGGACTCATTCAAGACTGCAATGTTTACAGTGCGAAAAACAAGATTTTACACAAACACTCCAAGTAACTCTGTGAAAACGTTGTTGAAAAGCACAAGTCAGGAGATGGATACAAGAAAATTTCTAAGTCACTGAATATCCCCTGGAGTACAGTTAAGTCAATCATTAAGAAATGGAAAGAATATGGCACAGCTGTAAGTCTGCCTAGAGCAAGCCATCCTCAAAAACTGAGTGACTGTGCAAGAAAAGGACTAGTGAGGGAGACCACCAAGAGACCGATGACAACTCCGGAGGAACTACAAGCTTCAGTGGCTGAGATAGAAGAGACTGTGCATACAACAACTGTTGCCTGGGTACTTCACCAGTCACAAGTTTATGCAAGAGTTGCAAAGTGAAAGCCACTGTTGAAAAAACTCACATGAAAAATTGACTAGAGTTTGTCAGGAGATGTGAGGGTGAATTTGAAGTCAGCTGGAAGAAGATTCTATGATCTGATGAAACCAAAATTGAGATTTTTGGTCATCAAACTAAATGCTATGTCTGGTGTAAGCCAAACACAGCACATCATCAAAAACACACCATCCCTACCGTGAAGCATGGTGGTGGCTGTGTCATGCTATGGGGATGCTTCTCTGCAGCAGGCCGTGGAAGGTTTGTGAAGCTTGAGGGTAAAATAGATGGAGCAAAATGCATTGAAATCCTAGGGGAAAAGCTGATGCAGTCTGCAAGTGGACTGTAACTTGGGGAAAAAAAATTATTTTCCAGCAAGACAATGACCTCAAGCAGAAAGCCAAAGCTACACAGGAATGGCTTAAAACCACAAAGTTAAAGTTCTAGAGAGGCCAAGTCAGAGTCTAGACCTTAATCCAATTGAGAACTTGTGGTTGGACTTGAAAAGAGCTGTTCACTCACAATCTCCATGAAACTTGACTGAGCCTGAGCAGTTTTGTAAAGAAGAATGGGGAAAAAGTGCAATGTCCAGATGTGCAAAGCTGATAGGGACCTATCCACACAGACTCAAGGCTGTAATTGCAGCCAAAATTGCATTTACTAAATACTGATTTGAAGGGGGTGAATACTTATCCAATCAATTATTTTGTGTTTTATATTTGTAATTAATTTACATCAATTTATAGAGATCTGTTTTCACTTTGACACTGTTGATCAGTGTCAATAAAAGCCAAATTAAATAGTCATAGTTATACATTATTGATCCCAGGGGAAATTGGTTTTCGTTACAGTTGCACCATAAAAAATTAAATAGTAATAAAAACATAAATAGTTAAATAGTAATATGTAAATTATGCCAGAAAATAAGTCCAGGACCAGCCTATTGGCTCAGGGTGTCTGACCCTCCAAGGGAGGAGTTGTAAAGTTTGATGGCCACAGGCAGGAATGACTTCCTATGACGCTCTGTGTTGCATCTCAGTGGAATGAGTCTCTGGCTGAATATACTCCCTTGTCCAACCAGTACATTATGTAGTGGATGGGAGACATTGTCCAAGATGGCATGCAACTTGGACAGCATCCTCTTTTCAGACACCCCTATCAGAGAGTTCAGTTCCATCCCAACAATATCACTGGCCTTACGAATGAGTTTGTTGATTCTGTTGGTGTGTGCTACGCTCAGCCTGCTGCCCCAGTGCACAACGGCAAACATGATCGCACTGGCCACCACAGGCTCGTAGGAAATTCTCAGCATCGTTCGGCAGATGTTAAATCTACTGTGATTCAATGTGGTAAAACAATAAAACATGAAAACTTCTATTGGGGTGGGGGGGGTACTTTTTATAGGGCACTGTAGCTCGGATTCCTCTCGTTTATATGGGACACAATGCCATTTAATTGAGGCAGGAGACTGTTGCTGAAAAAGTTCTAATAAGCATTAGTTATGTGCATTCGTGTGGCCATTAGACACTACCCCATGTTTAGAGTAAGTAGCTTTGAAATAGCATCATGTTTGTATTCAAAAAGCAGCGATTTTTGCCACTGATAGTTGGCAAGAAATAAGTGGTAAGACAATTAAGAACTGTTTTGTTCATTGCGGTTTCAAACATTCAGGCTTGGTGATGCCAGAAACGGCCAGGAGTGAAAATACAATAATTTCACTATTTAAACAAATTACAAACTCCAAAGAACAAATTTACCTTGAATTTTAGATTATGGGGACATGCAGTCCTCTTTTATTGTCATTTAGTAATGCATGCGTTAAGAAATGATATAATTTGTTCCTCCAGAATGATATTACAGAAACACAAGACAAACCAAGACTATTAAAAACTGACAAAAACCACATAATTATAACATAGTTACAACAGTGCAAGCAATACCGTAATTTGATAGAAGAACAGACCATGGGCACGGTAAAAAAGTCTCAAGGTCTCTCGAAAGTCCCATCATCTCATGCAGATGGTAGAAGGAAGAGAAACTCTCTTCCTGCCGTGAGCTTCCAGCGCTGCAAACTTGCCGATGCAGCATCCTGGAAGCACCCGACCCCAGTCCAACTCCAAGTCTATCCGAAAACTTCGAGCCTCCAACCAGCTCTCCAACACCGAGCACCGAGCACCATCTCTGCCGAGCACTTTGACCCCGGCCCCAGCAACAGGCAATAGGTAAAGTCGAGGATTTGGGGCTTTCCCCTCCGGAGATTCTCGATCGCACAGTAGCAGCGGCAGTGAAGCAGGCATTTCAGAAGTTTCTCCAGATGTTCTTCCGTGCTTCTCATGGCTGTCTCCATCAAATCAGGATTGTGCACGGCATTCTACTTCACAAATATGATATCAATTTGGAGCGGCCGCGTGCGCTGCGTCGCGCCACCATCTTCTCCTCCCCTCCCACCAATGAAAATGAAGATTTAGAGGATGAAATTGTTGACAGCATTATAGGAAGGCAATCTATTATCTGCACTTGTCTGCGCTGATTTTGTTCATTGCGTACACTGAATAAACACCCTTCTTTTTCTGTCTTACTGTACCTAGTGTAGTAAATGCCTGCTGTGTATTCTTTATGCCAGATGTTGGAATCCTGGGAGACCCAGAGTCTCCCAGGGAACTACATCTGTGTGAAGTGCATCCACCTGCAGCTTCTTGATGACCATATTGAATTGAATTGACATTATTTCTTACATCCTTCACATACATGAAGAGTAGAAATCTTAGTGCTATATCTCCACCTAAATGTGCCATGTGCAACCATAGTAATTTATAATAATTTGTAATAAATAGAACAGTCAATGTAATGTAGAGTACACTCAAAGCAGCGTTAGTTCATCAGTCTGATGGTCTGGTGGAAGAAGCTGTCCCGGAGCCTGTTGGTCCTGGCTTTTATGCTGCGGTACCATTTCCCGGATGATAGCAGCTGGAATAGATTGTGGTTGGGATGACTTGGGTCCCCAATGATCTGACATATCCTTTTCACACACCTGTGTTTGTATTGTCCTGAATCATCAGAAGTTCACAACTACAGAAGCACTGGGCTGTCTGCACCACTCTCTGCAGAGTCCTGTGATTAAGGGAGGTACAGTTCCCATACCAGGCAGTGATGCTGCCGGTCAGAATGCTCTCAACTGTGCCCCTGTAGAATGTTCTTAGGATTTGGGGGCCCATACCAAACTTCCTCAACTATCTGAGGTGAAATTGGCACTGTTGTGCCTTTATCACCACACAGCGGGTGTGTACAGACTACATGAGGTCCTCGGTGATGTGGATGCCAAGCTGTTTACCCTCTCAAATCCAGATCCATTGATGTCAATAAGGGTTAGCCCGTCTCCATGCCTCCTGTAATCCACAACCGGCTCCTTCGTTTTCGCGACATTGAGGGAGAGGTTGTTTTCTTGACACCACTGTACCAGAGAGAGGACTTCTTCCCTGTTATTGCTACCTCGTTATTATTTGAGATAAGGTCAATCAATGTAGTGTCGTCGGCAAATTTAAACAGCAGATCGGAGCTCTGGGTGGCGATACAGTCATGGGTATACAGGGAGTAAAGCAGGGGACTCAGTACACAGCCCTGAAGGGTTCCTGCATTGAGAGTCAGAGGGTTAGAGGTGAGGGAGCAGCAGCTGGATGAACTTCAGCTTGTACAGGAGAATGAGGAGATCATCGATCAGAGTTACGGGGAAGTATTCACCCCAAAGTTGCAGGAGATGAGTAGTTGGGTGACTGTTAGGAGAAATGGAAATATGAATACGCAGTTAGTACACAGCACTCCTCAGCCATTTCCCTCAAAAATAAGTATACCATTTTGGGTACTCTTCTGGGGGATGAACACCCCAGGGAATGCCACAGAGAACAGTTTACTGGCACTGAGCATAGGTCCATGGCACAGAGGGAAAGAGGGAGAATAGGGGAGCAGTACCAACAGGGGACTCAATAGTCAGAGGAACAGGCAGGAGATTCTGTGGACATGAATCGGACATCGGATGGTAGGTTGCCTCCCTGGTGCCAGAGTCAGGGACATCTTGGATCACATCCACAACATTTTGGAGAGGGAGGGAGGACAGCCAGATATCTGTATACCTATTGCTACCAATGACATAGGAAGGAAAAGCAAAGAGGTCCTGAAAGAGAATTTAGAGAGTGGGGTAGAAAGCTGAGAAGCAGGAGATCCCGGGTAGTAATTTCTGGATTGCTGCCTGTGCCATGCACCATTGAGGGAAGAAACAGGATGGTTTGGCAAATCAATGTGTGGCTGAGAAGCTGGTGCAGGGGGAAGGGCTTCAGGTTTATGGATCATTGGGATCTCTTCCGGGGAAGATATGACCAGTTCAAAGTGACAGGTTGCACCTGAACCTGAGGGGAACCAATATTCCAGTGAGCAGGTTTGTTTGAGCTCTTAGAGAGGTTTTAAACTAATTTGGCAGGGGTGCAGAAACCGGAGTGAGGGGACTCAAGATAGGACAAATGGTTAAAAAAACAACAAAGATAGCATGCGGTCAGACTGTCAGGAAGGGCAGGCAGATGATTGGACATAATTGTAGCCAGCAGGGTGAGTGTTAATGCAGTAGGGATGCAGAATCAAAAAGAGTAGAAAATACAGTACTCAAAGTGTTAAATCTCATTGCATGCTGTATAAGAAGTAAGGTGGACGATCTTGTTACACAATTACAGATTGTCAAGTATGACGATGTGACCATCACTGAATCTTTGCTGAAGGATGGTTGTAGTTGGGAGCTGAATGTCCAAAGTTAAATATTGTATCAGAGAGATAGAAAGTTAGATGGAGGGGGTGGGGTGGCTCTACTGGTAAAGAATGGCATCTGATCAGTAAAAAGATGTGACATAGGATCGGAAGATGTTGAATCCTTGTGGGTTGAGTTAAGAAAATGCAAGGATAAAAGGACCCTGATGCAGTTATATACAGACCTCCCAACAGTAGCTGGAAGGTGGACCACAGGTTACAACAGGAACTAGAAAAGGCATGTCGAAAGAGCAATGTTATGATAGTCATGGGAAATTTCAACATGCAGGTTGATCGGGAAAATCAGATTGGAAAAGGATCTCAAGAGAGTGAGTTTATTGAATGTCTATGAGATAGCTTTTTAGAGCAGTTTGTCACTGAGCCTACAATGAGATCAGCTATGGATGTTATGTAATGAATGGGAGGTGATTCGGGAGCTTGAGGTAAAGGAACCCTTAGGAAGCAGTGATCATAATATGATTGAGTACAGCTTGAAATTTGACAGGGAGAAAGCAAAGTCTGACGTAACAGTATTTCAATGGTGTAAAGGAAATTACAGGGGTATGAGAAAGTAGTTGGCCAAAGTAAATTGGAAGAAGGTGTTGACAGGGATGCCAGCAGATGTTGTATATTTGGACTTTCAGAAGGCCTTTGACAAGGTGCCACACATGAGGCTGCTGACCAAGTTAAAAGCCCACGGTATTACAGGGAAGTTACTGGCATAGATAGAGCATTGGCTGATCGGTTGGAGGCAGTGAGTGGGAATAAAAGGATTCTTTTCTGGTTGGCTGCCAGTGAGTAGTGATGTTCCACAGGGGTCAGTGTTGGAACCACTTCTTTTTATGCTGTATATCAATGATTTAGATGATGGAATAGATGGCTTTATTGCCAGTTTTGCAGATGATACGAAGATTGGTGGAGGAACAGGTAGTGTTGAGGAAACAGGTAGGCTGCAGAAGGACCTAGACAGATTAGAAAAATGGGCAAGAAAGTGGCAAATGAAATACAATGTTGGAAAATGCATAGTCGAGCAATTTGGTAGTAGGAATAAACGTGCAGACTATTTTCTAAATAGGGAGAAAACCCAAAAATATGAGATGCAAACAGTCTTGGGAGTCTTTGAGCAGAACAATCTAAAGGTTAACTTGCATGTAGAGTTGGTGGTGAAGAAGGAAAGTGCAAATTTGCATTCATTTCAAGAGGTCTAGAATACAAGAGCAAAGATGTGATGTTGAGGCTTTGTAAGGCATTGGTGACGCTTCACCTTGAATATTCCGAACAGTTTTGGGCTCCTCATCTAAGAAAAGATGTGCTGGCATTGGAAAGGGTTCAGAGGAGATTCACAAGGATGATTCTGGGTATGAAAGGATTATCATAAAAGGATTGGTTGATAGTTCTGGGTCTGTACTCATTGGAATTTAGAAGGATGAAGGGGGATCGCATTGAAACTTTTTGAATATTGAAAGACCTAGACAGTGTAGATGTAGAAAGGATGTTTCCCATGATGAGGAAGTCAAGGACAAGAGGGCACAGCTTCAGGATAGAGAGGTGTCCAGTTAAAACGGAGAAGTAAAGAAATTTCTTTCACTAGAGGGCGGTGAATTTGTGGAATATATTACCACAGGCAACTGTGGAGGCCAGGTCACTGAGTGTATTTGAGGCAGAGCTTGATAGTTTCTTGATTAGACAGGGAATCAAAGGTTATGGGAGGAAGACTGAGGAGTGGAGCTGAGGAGAGGAAAAAGGATCAGCCATGATTGAATAGTGGAGGAGACTCAATGGGCCAAATGGTCTCATTCTGCTCCTATGTCTTATGGTCTTATGTTCTTATAAATTCCTCTGTCAGTAATGATTAGAACCAATACAGAGTAATACAGTAGCTACTACTGGTAGTGTTCTAATATGTTTTGTATTTGAGCTGGGAAGTTGATTGGTGAAAGAGATAAAGGGCTGGAGAAGGGAGAACCTGATGTGACAAGATAGAAGGCCATGAAAGAAAGGGAAGGATGAGGAGCATCAGAGGGAGGTGATGGGCAGGTAAAGAGATAAGGTGAGAGAGGGAAATAGGAATAGAGAATGGTGGGGGAGAATCGGGGTGGCCAATTACTGGAAGTTTGAGAAATTGTTGTTCATGTCATCATGTTTGAGGCTATCCAGGGGCTGTGCAGGTTGGTCCTCCAACTTGAGTGTGGCCTCATCATGGCAGTAGAGGAGGCCATGGACTAACATGTGAGAATGGGAATGAGAAATTGAATTGAAATGGGTGGCTACCTGGAAATCACACTTGTTCTGGAGGATGGAGCATAGGTGCTTGGCAAAAGCACACATAAAATGGTGGAGGAGATCAGTAGGTCAGGGAGCAGGTACGGAGCGGAATAACAAGTCAACAGTTGGTCCCAGATGACAACCCTTCATTCCTCTCCGTAGATGCTGCTTGAACTGCTGAGTTCCTCCAACATTGATGTCCCGTCGGCAGCAGCAATTAAAGGATCCGGAGGATGCAGAAGACCAGAGCAGGAAGAGGAGGAGGGTTGAAGATGGCAGAAAAAGTCATTAGTGCGGGGTGGAGAGTCCTTGCCAAAGATGAAGGCAAGGCAACGAAGGCAGCAGAAGAAGGGCTTAGCCTCATGTCAGTCATGGAACTCATTGATACATAGCAAAATAAATAGGGTACTGGGCAGTGCAGCCTGTTGGGCTGGATTGGCCTGTTTCATATTGTATCTCTAAATAAAAAAATTAAATTAAATTAAATTTACAAAGTATCTTTAAGTTGTTTTCTGAAACAGGCAAACCTGCTTATTTCTTCTGCACAGGGAGCATTTGGGGATTTTACGCTATTTGACACATCAGCAAAGTCAGAATTAAAATATGATTCAAAATGAGAGTCTCTTTCAACAAGAATCACACTTTTCCAACACTGATTACTGATATCAATACAATCAACAAAATCTAAAGTCCTCAGACGTCCTCTTCTTCCTTTAAACCACAGCACGATATCTACCTTGTGACTCAGAGTCTGTTAA
This sequence comes from Mobula hypostoma, assembly GCF_963921235.1. Classification (NCBI taxonomy): domain Eukaryota; kingdom Metazoa; phylum Chordata; class Chondrichthyes; order Myliobatiformes; family Myliobatidae; genus Mobula; species Mobula hypostoma. The sequence goes on along the minus strand of NC_086103.1, from coordinate 19,984,534 downwards.
CTAACAGAAGAACTAAGCTGATTAAAAATTTGTAAATTGACTGTCATGGCTATACTTTGAACAGAATCTGTCTTGGCATTTTAAGTTAGGATTCTAGTAATTCTTAGATAGTTGCTTTTAGAGACCTACTAATCTTGGTAATGAACTTAAAAATATTCTTCAGGAAAATGACATTTGATACATTGTCCAACGGACCATTTTAACAGGGCAACAAGAAGGCTACCAAGATAATCTTCTATAAGGATAGATGGATCATTAACAGAATAGGGTAAGGCAGATCCAGATGCTATTTACAGAAAACAGGGGCCATAAAATGCCTGGAGAGGTCCTAATGGTAACAATGGGGAGTTTAACTTCTTGTGGAAGTTCATCTTCTTACCAAGTAGAGAAGAATTGGCAGATGGAGTTTAATTCTGGGAAAATCTGAGATGCTGCACTTTGGGAGATCAAAAGCAAGGGGGAATTGTACAGTTAACGGCAGCATTCTTAACAGCACTGTTGTACAGAGTTCCAGTAAGACAGCGGTGTGTTCAATCACAGTGGCTTCTACGGGGCCAACCAGTAGTGTTATCTTCCATTTAAAAAATATATTTTTATAATCGCCCAACCCTGTGGTACATTAAGAATTCAAAGTATCTTACATCTACCCCATCAGCAAGTTGCTGGACTTGGTGTGGATTGTGCTGCTACATGCATTGGAGAGGTGTTAGAGGAGTCAGTTTGCAAAGGTGTTGCGCAGTTTAACAGCTGGTGATCACCTTAGTTACTTCTCTTGTGATCGCAACGCCCTATTGGACATGGTTAAAGTGGAATGTTACAAGTCCAATTCACTGATTTTTTGGCAGATAGCGAGGCAGAGAGCAGGGGAGCTGTGTGACCTTTGTCATAGCTAGGACGGGGCCTTAAGCCACTGTGTTGCCTGTTTGCAGCTGCCCAGCAGAGAGGCATCAGAGTCGATATGCTCCATAGGAGGCGGAGTAGCGCATGGTCCAGGCTGAGGATAGTGCTGCACCCCACTGTTCACTCGGCAGAAGACGAGCACATGTGTGTGTTCAACGGCAGACTGCTGCAACATTCATTGGATTCGGGGTCTTGCACTATTTTTTTCGTGTGATGGTATGTTGCTGATATCTTATATGTGCTTGCAATCTTATATTTGCTGTATGTGCCTTGTGCAGTGTCTGACTGTTAGCATCTTGTTCTGCACAACTGGCCCTGGAGTACATTGTTGCATTTGGGTGTATTCATGGGTTGAATGACGATTAAAGTTGAGGTTGAACTTGGGGTCCAAGTCCACAGCTCTCTGAAAGTGGTTAAGGGCAGTAGAGAAGGTGAATGGTAAACTTCCCTTCATTGGTCGGAGTGTTGAGCAGAAGAGTAAAAAGAACCCATGTTTGTGGCTGTGTAAATTTTGGCTGAGTCACGTCTAGACTACTGCATGCAATTCTAGTCACCCCCTAGTAGGAAAGAATTGGAGGATTTTAGTAAAGGACTTACTAGGGCTCTGTTTAATTAGCGGGTCTGAGTAACAAAGAAAAAATGAATAAACTACAGTTGTTTACTCTGGAATGCAGAGACTTGCTGAAAGGAGACCTGACAAAAGATTATAAAGGTATGAGAAGCACAGACAGGTTAGACAGACAGTCTTTGTTACCAGAGTAGACATGTAAAATACTGGAGGATGTGCTTTTATTTGGAGGTGAGAAAGTTGAAAGGAGTTACGTGGGGCAGGTTTGCTCACACAGACAGTGATAAGTGCCTAGAACAGAGCTGCCGGGGTTTAGGTGGAAGCAGATAAGATCGTGACAATTAAATGAATTTGAAAGTGTAGGGATTGGAGGATGATGGATCATGTGCAGACATGAGATTTAATTTGATTTGGTGTAATTTCCCCTATTATGTTAAAGTGATGAAATATTTTGGAAGGAATCACAATGCACACGCAGTAACGACCTTTCATAAGCTCAGGGAGAAATGGACTCTTTATCCGGAATCTTCATGACATGTTGTGTGGATTCCCAGTGCCAATATTTTATATCGCACTACAAAATATGCCATTGGCTCTAAAGTGCTTTGAAAAGATTTACATAAACATTTCCTTGTTCTACAATATGAATGTTGCCAGGGATTTCAGGAAATTAATGTTTTCCTTCACTAAAACTGACATTATTTTAAACAATTATGTGAACAAATTGAGTATTCTAACATCAGGTTTTGGTCATTCTATCACATTTGAGGAAAGGAATTTCAGGTCACAACTTCTTTACTTTTTTTTTAAGTACAGAAATTTGGAATGTAATATTGTTTTCCAAATTAATAGAACATAGAACAGTACTGCACACTACAGGCCCAATAGCTTATGATGTTCAGATGACACTTTAACTTACTCCAAGGTGAATCTAACCCTTCCACACCACATATCGCTCCATTTTTCTTTCTTCCATGTGCCTATTTTGTAATATTTACAAAATACTCTGAAAACTCTAGGATACCAAAAGTTTCTTCTAATACATATGATGTATAAGAGAGGCGAGAGTGGATATCTGACCACTGGAAAACAATACTGGAGAGTTTATAATGGGGGACAAGGAAACAGCAGATGAACTGAATAAATATTTTTGCATCAGTCTTCAATGTGGAAACACTAGAAGTAAGCTGGAAGCTCCTGGTGTCAGGAGTCATGCAGTGTCTAAAGTTACCATAACTTCAGAAGACTCTTGGGAAACCGAAAGATCTGATGGTAGATAAGTCACCTGGGCCAGCTGGACTATACCCCAGGTCTCTGAAAGAGGTGGCTGAAGATATTGTGAAGGCATTAGTAATGATCTAAGAACCCTTCAATGTTCTGGAATAGTTCTGGAAGTCTGGAAAATTGCAAATGTCACTGCAGTCTTCAAGAAGGGAGAGAGGCAGAAGAAAGGATACTATAGGTCAGTTCGCCTGACCTCAGTGGTGTGAAAGATGTTGGAGTTGATTATTAAGGATGAAGTCTCAGGGTATCTTGAGGCAAATGATAAAATAGGCCATAGTCAGCACGGATTCATCAAGCAAAAATTTTTCCAGAAAAATCTGTTGGAATTCTTTGAAAAAATATCAAGCAGTATAGACAAAGGAGAGTTGGTTGATGTTGTGTGCTAGGATTTTCAGAAGGCCTTTGACAAGGTGCCATATATGAGGCTGCTTAACAAGCTAATAACTCATGATATTACAGGATGGATAAAGCAGTGGCTGATTGGGAGGAGGCAAAGAATGGTAATAAAGGGAGCCTTTTCTATTGGTTGGCAGTGACAAATGGTGTGCCTCAGGGATCTGTGTTCAGACCGATTCTTTTTACGTTATATGTCAATAATTCCAATAATGGAATTGATGACTTTGTTGCAAAGTTTGCAGATGATACGAAGATAGGTGGAGGGGAAGGTGGTTTTAAGGATGTAGAGAGGCTACAGGAGGACAGATAAATTAGGAGAATGGCCGAAGAAGTGGAAGATGGAATACAGTGTCGTGACGTGTATGATCATGCACATTTGTAGAAGAAATGAAAGGGTTGACTATTTTCTAAATGGAGAGAAAATAAAACTGAGGCGCACAGGGACTTGGGAGTCCTTGTGCAGGGTTCCCTAAAGATTAATTTGCAGGTTGAGTCTATGATGAGGAAGACAAATGCAATGTTAACATTCATTTCAAGAGGACTAGAATATAAAATCAAGGATGTAATATTGAGACTTTATAAAGCACTGGTGAAATCTCACGGAGTATTGTGAGCAGTTTTGTGTCTCTCATCTTAGAAAGGATCTGCTGAAACTGGAGAGGATTCAAAGGATTTTCACAAAAATGATTCCAGGATTGAAAAACATGTCATATAAAGAGTGTTTGGTAGCCCTGGGCCTGTATTCACTGGAATTCAGAAGAATGAGGGATGACCTAATTGAAACCTATTGAGTGGTGAGAGATATTGATAGAGCAGATGTGGCGAGAATATTTCCTATGCTGCGAAAGTCTAAGACCAGAGTATATTGCCTCAGAATAGAGGGGCACCTCTTTTAGTACAGAGATGAAGAAACAATTCTTTAGCAACAGTTCAGTGAATCTGTGGAATTCATTGCCACAGGCAGCTGTGGAAGCCAAGTCTCTATGCATATTTAAGGCAGAGGATGATAGATTCTTGATTGGTCAGGGCATGATGTGACACAAGGGAAGGCAGGTGATTGGACCTGAGTAGAAAATTGGACCAGCTATAATGAAATGGTAGAGCAGACTCAATGGGCCAGAAGGCCTAATTCTGTTCATATATCTTATGGTCTCATGGTTTTATAATAAGCTCTCTGGATTTCAATTTCTTTCTAATGGAATATTAATTAACTGGATTATTCTCGTCAGCCTAAAGCTGCTCTGAGTGGAAATTCACAAATGTTTTGATTGGGATAACTGGCAGAAAATTGCTGGGAAGGAGCAAAGGAATAGAATTAATGCCTTACATAATGGACAACAATCCTGATAATATGATTATATGGTGTCACCGTATCCTGAAGAATGAAACATTTGGACTTGGATATTGTGAACAGTTTTAAGCTCTTACAGTGGCATGCAAAAGTTTGGGCGCACCTGGTCAAAATTTCTGTTACTGTGAATAGCTAAGCGAGGAAAAGATGATCTGATTTCCAAAAGGCATTATGTTAAAGATGACACATTTCTTTAATACTTTAAGCAAGAAAACTGTTTAATTTCCATCTTTTACAGTTTCAAAATAACAAAAAAAAGAAAAAGTGCCCGAAGCAAAAGTTTGGGCACCCTGCATGGCAGAACTTAGTAACACCCCCTTTGGCAAGTATCACAGCTTGTAAACACTTTCTATAGCCAGCTAAGAGTCTTTCTATTCTTGTTTAGGGGATTTTTGACCATTCTTCTTTGCAAGAGGCTTCTAATTCTGTGAGGTTCTTGGGCCATCTTGCATACACTGCTCTTTTGAGGTCAATCCACGGATTTTCGATAATGTTTAGGTCGGGGGACTGTGAGGGCCATGGCAAAACCTTCAGCCTGCACCTCTTGAGGTAGTCCATTGTTGATTTTGAGGTGTGTTTAGGATCATTATCCTGTTGTAGAAACCATCATCTTTTCATCTTCAGCTTTTTTACAGACGGTGTGATGTTTGCTTCCAGAATTTGCTCGTATTTAATTGAATTCATTCTCCCCTCTACCAGTGAAATGTTCCCCGTGCCACTGACTGCAACACAAGCCCAAAGCATGATCGATCCACTCCCGTGCTTAACAGTTGGAGAGGTGTTCTTTTCATGAAATTCTGCACCCTTTTTTCCCCATACATACCTTTGCTCATTGTGGCCAAAAAGTTCTATTTTAACTTCATCAGTCCACAGGACTTGTTTCCAAAATGCGTTCCATTGATGCTGAATTTTGTGGTGAGGACACAGGAAAGGTTTTCGTCTGATGACTCTTCCATGAAGGTCATATTTATGCAGGTGTCACTGCACAGTAGAAAACTGCACCACCACTCCAGAATCTGCTAAATCTTCCAGAAGGTCTTTTGTAGTCAAATGGGGGTTTTGATTTGCCTTTCTAGCATTCCTATGAGCAGATCTCTCAGAAAGTTTTCTTGGTCTTCCAGACCGCAACTTGACCTCCACCGTTCCAGTTAACTGCCATTTCTTATTTACATTACGAACTGTGAAAATGGCTACCTGTAAATGCTTTGCTATCTTCTTTTTGCCTTCTCCTGTTTTGTGGGCATCATTATTTTAATTTTCAGAGTGCTGGGCAGCTGCTTAGAGGAGCGCATAGCTGCTGATTGTTGGGACAAGGTTTGAGGAGTCAAGGTATTTATAAAGCTTTGAAATTTGCGTCATCCGGCCTTTCCTAACGATGATTGTGAATAAGCCATAGCCCTAACAAGCTAATTAAGGTCTGAGACCTTGGTAAAAGTTATCTGAGAGTTCAAATCTCTTGGGGTGCCCAAACTTTTGCAGAGTACTCCTTTCTTTCTTTTCACTGTAAAATTGTACAAGACAAAAATAATACACTCATCTTGCTTAAAATGTTGAAAAGAATGTTTCATTTTTAACTTTATAACTTTTGGAGATCAGTTCATCTTCTACTCACTTAACTATTCACAGTAATGGAAATTTTGACCAGGGGTGCCCAAACTTTTGCATGCCACTGTAAGCATCCTTCTTCTCCAGAAGTGTCAGGATGGTATGTACTGCTGTGGCTATTGCGTTGTCTATTGATCAGTTGTGTCGGTAGGTGAATTGTAGGGGGTCAGTTTGGGTGGTAGCAAGCTTCAGATGTAATCATTGACCAGCCTCTCAAACCATTTGCTTATTATTGAGGTGAGTGCTACAGGACACCAGTCGTTCAGGCATGTTACCTTGGTCTTTTTTGGTACAGGGACATTGGTGGATAAGTTGAAGCAGGAGGGCATTCTACTGGGAGAGGGAGAGATTAAAAATGTCTGTAAACACACCTGTCAGTTGTGCTGCACACATCCTGAGTACTCGCCCTGGAATACCATCTGGTCCCACAGCCTTGCAAAAGTCTACTTGTTGGAAAAATCCAAATTGGAAGCAAAATAAAATGATGGATTCATTTATCACTGCAATGTTTACAGTGTGAAAAACAAGATTTTACACAAAATGCCAACCTTCTCTTCCCTCAGCTATGATCTGATTCTTCAAACTGTGGACTCACTTTTAAGGACTGCTCATTGCATTATCTCGAAATTTACTGCTTATTTATTATTATTATTATTTTGCATATTTTTTCTTTTGTTTTGTATTTGCACAGTTTGGGGTCTTTTGCACATTGGTTATTTGTCAGTCTTGTTGAAAATAGATTTTTAAAAATTTGATTGCAATTTTGGTATTATTGTGAATGCCCGCAAGAAAAAGAATCTCAGAGTCGTGACATATATGTACAGTGGGTTCTGATTAATTGGACCATCAGTTAATTGGGGCAGCCGTTTATCTGGAATACTCTTAAAGAACAAATGCTAATTAATACAATAGATGGAATACCCCTCGCTCATTTGGGACACTATGCCACTTAATTGAGACGGGCGGCTGTAGCCAAACAGGTTCTAACAAGTGTCAGTTGTACACATTTGTGTGGTTGTTAGACGCTACACCATGCTTAGAGTGAATAACTTTAAAATATCATCAGTTGCATTTGTTTGTATTCAAAAAGCAGTGATTTTTCTCACTGATAATGGGTAAGAAATAAGCAGTAAGGCAATTCAGAACCGTTTTGTTCACAGTGGTTTCAAGCATTCAGGCTTGACAAAGCCAGAAAAGGCCGGGAATGAAAATGCAATGATTTCACATTTCAACAAGTTAGAAACTACAAAGAACTTAAAGGCATCAAAAATCATACTGAATTTTACAATGAAAATTATAATTTAGAGTAGTGCTCACCAACCTTTTTAAGCCCAAGATCCCCTACCTCGACCTCAATGAAAGGAAGATCTACCTACTAAATCATTTAGAGAAACAGCAGCTCAAATTGTACTTCCAATTTGAGGCCTTTTATTTGAGTGAATTGTATTTGAATCACACAAAATACTTTCGTCAAACCTTCAAATTAATTCAAACAAGAAAACACTGTAACTAGCATATCAAACAGGACATAGCAGTCTTTCTTTAAGAATGTTACAATACTTCACACCTTTAATTCTAAGTTTCATTATTTAATTTTATTTCAACACAAAAAATAAATGAATAAAAATTGACTGTTGCACTCAGTGTGATGACTGGGGCTGAATACTTTCCGCTAGTTCCCTGAAATTTGCCTCATAACTACAGACAGCCCGTCTGAAACAGTCTGTGAGGTGTAGGGTTGCCAACTGTCCTGTATTCCCCCCGCTAAAGTAGAATGTTCCTATGAAACCTTTCGTGCCGAAATGCTTTATGCCAAAGAAGCAATTACTATTAATATATATGGAAAAAATTTTGAGCGTTCCCAGACCCAAAAAAATAACCTACCAAATCATACCAAATAACACATAAAACCTAAAATAACACTAATGTATACTAGATATGATAAATACACAGCCTATATAAAGTAGAAATAATGAAAATTAAGCCAAAACCGATTGGTGGGGTAAAGAAAAGAAATCGGCACGTACGCGCATGCGCACACAGGTGCCCACGCAAGGCTTCATGGTCATGGTAGTCTTTCTCGGGGTAAACACAAATATCCCGGGATTTGATTGCTACTTTTGTCCGTTATTTGGTAGTGAGAAAGTTGGCAACCCTACTGAGGTGTCTGTCAGTAAGTCAGCTCCTGTACTTAGATTTAATAATTTTCATCTGTGAAAATGCAACTTCACATAGATAAGTTGACCCGAAGAAGGCACTGACTTTTAGTGGTACCAACGCTCACACCTCGCGTTGCTCGGCCCCATCGGTAGTAATTGCCACCAGTTTATGAATGGGGATGTCATTTTCACGGACATATTTTTTAAAACTCATTGTAAGTATCCTCACCTCTGGTTCTTTCTTTTAATTACAAAAGAGTGAGGAGGTCCTCCTTTGTTGTAAAATCCTGGAAAGCCATTCTGACAAATACAACAAGCTGAGCTGTTGCATTACATCCAGGGATTCATCGAACTGTAGTGAAAAATATTCACGTCCTCTGATGGTGACCCTACCCTCCTTGTCACTGTTGCAGGACCAAGCAGTATATTACGTATTTTAACTATTTTATGAAACTAACTAAATGGGGCATTTGCTTAATAGAGTCAAAATGTACTGGTCCCAATGTGTCCTAATTTACTGGAAAGCACTGTATTTGGTCATATTTGCTTTGAAATTTTGGATTTGAATCTTGCGAAAAATGCAAGAGTATTTGAACATCTGGTTGGGCACAGTTAAGCCCAAAATTCCACAGTTAAAAGCTATTGGACACGGGAAGACTGTTTATATTCCATAAACATTTCTAGTGACTAGAATTGTGCCCAGCTGGTGTGAAATGTTCATCGTTCATTTTGGTGAGTTTATTTCTATTACTTTTGTGTTTTGTTTAAAGGGATAGATGTAGAACTGATGAATAACCTGGCTGAGGTATGCAGAATCAGGTATCAATCGCAAAATAAGCAAGTGGATATAAATTTATGTTTTCATGTAATAGTATGGAAGCTTTAGGGTTTTGGTAAATTGGTTTATTTTTGTCATGTGCTCTGGAAAAATGTCATTTTGCATGCTACCCACACAGATTGTTCTGTCATATGTTTTCAATGAGGTAGTACAAAGGAAAAGAGTAGTGCAGGCAGACATTAAAGTGCAAGGCCATGATGAGGTAGATTGTGAGGTCAAGGGTCCATCTTATCGTACAAGTGGACCATTCAATAACTTAAGATGGAAGCTGTCCTTGAGCCTTTGTACATCTCCTTTGTACATGCTATGCCTCTATACATAGCAGGGAGGTTAAAAAGATCCGCCATGACATTTGGAATGACAGTACAGACCTGCAACAAAGTTAAAAATGATCAAACTCACATCATGGAATTTCTACATTAAAATGCATTGAAGCACAGGATGTGGTTACCGAGCTTACATCCGGATTCGGAAAAGGAAACATATTGAAACTGCAGTGAGAATATTGAAAGTTCTCCCAAAGTAAGTTATGGTCTCATTTTAGTGGTTACTTTCCTGGGCTTGAATAGTGAAAATATTAGCTTGGGGAGACAGATAAGTGCGTAACAGTCAGGAGAGGGAAGGGCAGGAGTCAGAGACAAGAGAGTACCCCTGTGGCTGCACCCCTTAACAATAAGTACTCCTGTTTGAGTACTGTTAGGGGGGATGGCCTATCTGGGGGAAGCAACAGTAGTTGCACCCCTGGGTATAGAGTCTGGCCCTGTGGCTCAGAAGGGTAGGGAAAGGAAGAGGATGGCACCATTAATAGGGAGCTCTATAGTTAGGGGGTCAGGCAGGCGATTCTGTGGATGCAGGAAAGAAACGCGGATGGTAGCTTGCCTCCCAGGTGCCAGGGTCTGAAATGTTTCTGATTGTGTCCATGATATCTTGAAGTGGGAAGGAGAATAGCCAGAGGTCATGGTACATATTGGTACCGATGACATAGGTAGGAAAAGGCAGGAGGTCCTGAAAGCAGACTACAGGGAGTTAGGAAGGGAGTTGAGAAGCAGGACTTCAAAGGTAGCAATCTCGGGTTTACTGCCTGTGCCACGTGACAGTGAACATAGGAATAGAATGAGGTGGAGGATAAATGCGTGGCTGAGAGATTGGAGCAGGCGGCAGGGATTCAGATTTCTGGATCATTGGGAGCTCTTTTGGGGCAGGTGTGACCTGTACAAAAAGGACGGGTTGCATATGAATCCCAGAGGGACCAATATCCTCACAGGGAGATTTGCTAAGCCTATTGGGGAGAATTTAAACTAGAATTGCTGGGGGGTGGGAACTGAACTGAAGTGACGGAGGAAAGGGAGGTTGGCTCACAAATAGAGAAAGCTTGGAGACAGTGCGAGAGGGAAGATAGACAGGTGATAGAGAAGGTACACGCTCAGACCAATGGTTTGAGATGTGTCTATTTTACTGTGAGGAGTATTATGAACAAAGCGGATGAGCTTAGAGCGTGGATCAGTACTTGGAGCTATGATGTTGTGGCCATTAGAGAGACTTGGATGATGCAGGGACAGGAATGGCTACTTCAAGTGCCAGGCTTTAGATGTTTCAGAAAGGACAGGAAAGGAGGCAAAAGAGGTGGGGTGTGGCACTGTTGATCAGAGATAGTGTCATGGCTGTAGAAAAGGAGGAAGTCATGGAGAGGTTGCCTATGGGGTCTCTGTGGGTGGTAGTTAGAAATAAGAAGGGGCCGATAACTCTACTGGGTGTTTTTTATAGACCATCCAATAGTAACAGGGACATCGAGGAGCAGATAGTGGGACAGATTCTGGAAAAGTGTAATAATAACAGGGTTGTTGTGGTGGGAGATTTTAATTTCCCAAATATTGATTGGCATCTCCCTAGAGTGAGGGGTTAGATGGGGTGGAGTTTGTTAGATGTGTTCAGGAAAGTTTCTTGACACAATATGTAGATAAGCCTACAAAGAGGAGAGGCTGTACTTGATCTGGTATTGGAAAATGAACATGGTCAGGTGTCAGGTCTCTCAGTGGCAGAGCATTTTGGAGGTGGTGATCACAATTCTATCTCCTTTACCATAGCATTGGAGAGGGATAGGAACAGACAAGTTAGGGAAACATTTAATTGGAGTAAGGGGAAATATGAGGTTATCAGGCAGGAACTTGGAAGCATAAATTGGAAACAGATGTTCTCAGGGAAATGTATGGAAGAAATGTGGCAAACGTTCAGGAGATATTTGCATGGGGTTCTGCATAGGTACGTTCCAACGAGACAGGGAAAAGATGGTAGGGTACAGGAACTGTGGTGTACAAAGGCTGTTGTAAATCTAGTCAAAAAGAAAAGAAGATCTTATGAAAGGTTCAAATAACTAGGTAATGTAGAGATCTGGAAGATTATAAGGCTAGCAGGAAGGAGCTTGAGAATGAAACTAGGAGAGCCAGAAGGGGCCATGAGAAGGCCTTGGCAGACAGGATTAAGGAAAACCCTAAGGCATTCTACAAGTATGTGAAGAAGAACAAGGGGATAAGACGTGACAGAATAGGACCAATCAAATGTGACAGTGAAAAGTGTGCATGGAACTGGAGGAAATAGCAGAGGTACTTAATGAACACTTTGCTTCAGTATTCACTACGGAAAAGGATCTTGGCGATTGTAGGGATGAATTGCAGCGGACTGAAAAGCTTGAGCATGTAGATATTAAGGAAGAGGATGTGCTGGATCTTGGTGTCTGAGTCCATAGGACACACAAAGCTGCTGCGCAGGTTGACTTTGTGGTTAATAAGGCTTACGGTACATCGGCCTTCATCAACCGTGGGATTGCGTTTAGGAGCTGAGAGATAATGTTGCAGCTATATAGGACCCTAGTGAGACCCCGCTTGGAGTACTGTGCTCAATTCTGGTCGCCTCACTACAGGAAGGGCATGGAAACCATAGAAAGGGTGCAGAGGAGATTTACAAGGATGTTGCCTGGATTGGGGAGCATGCCTTATGAGAATAGGTTGAGTGAACTCGGCCTATTCTTCTTGGAGCGACGGAGGATTAGAGGTGACCTGATAGAGGTGTACAAGTAAATGAGAGGCATTGATTGTGTGGATAGTCAGAGGCTTTTTCCCAAGGCTGAAAAGGCTAGCACAAGAGGGCAGAGTTTTAAGGTGCTTGGAAGTAGGTACAGAGGAGGTGTCAGGTGTAAGATTTTTTTACACAGAGAGTGGTGAGTGGGTGAAATGGACTTCCGGCGATGATGGTGGAGGCGGATACGATAGGGTCTTTTAAGAGACTCCTGGACAGGTACATGGAGCTTAGAAAAATAGAGGGCTATGGGTAAGCCTAGGTACTTCTAAGGTAAGGACACTTTGGCACTGCTTCGTGGGTCCAAGGGCCTGTATTGTGCTGTAGATTTTCTATGTTCTATGTTTCTATGTAATTTCTCTGTGAAAATGACAGCAACTAGCATTAGCACATGTACAATTATACAGCAAAGTTAAAGACTTGCTACCTAAGATACAGAGGTTTACTGAACATTGCTTTGCCAAATACCAAACCAATGATTTGTTTGCCTTAAAATTCATAACTGGTCAGTAGGAGGAAGTACATAGTCACAATGGTGCACGAACCCTGTTTCTAAAATATATTCCATTGACATCAAGAGATGAATTTGGACTCAGAGTGTAATGTTGTGACTCAGCAATGTAAGCAATGTAGAGTATTTAGGTACAAGGAATGCACTCCCAAGCAGATGTATTCAAAAATTTACAAACTTTTTTTTGGAATAATTCTATAACTAGAGGGGATGCAATTAAGATTGAGAGGGTGTACAAATGGGATGTCTGTGGCAAGTTCATTTTACACAGGCAGCGGTGATGCGTAAGTGGAACAGATCAAATGCTTTAAGTTCCTCGGGGTCAATATTACAAATGACCTGATTTGGTCCAACCAAGCAGAGTTCACTGTCAAGAAGGCCTACCAGTGTCTTTATTTCCTGAGAAAACTAAAGAAATTTGACCTGTCCCCTAAAACCCTCACAAATTTTTATAGATGCACCATAGAAAACATTCTTCCAGGGTGCATCACAACCTGGTATGGAAGTTGTCCTGTCCAAGACCGGGAGAAGCTGCAGAAGATCGTGAACACGGCGCAGCACATCACACAAACCAATCTTCCGTCCGTGGACTCACTTTACACCGCATGCTGACGGAGCAGTGCTGCCAGGATAATCAAGGACATGATCCACCCAGCCAACAGACTTTTCATCCCTCTTCCCTCCGGGAGAAGGTTCAGGAGCTTGAAGACTCGTACAGCCAGATTTGGGAACAGCTTCTTTCCAACTGTGATAAGACTGCTGAATGGATCCTGACCCGGATCTGGACCGTACCCTCCAAATATCCGGACCTGCCTCTCAGTTTTTTTGCACTACTTTACTTCCCATTTTTCTATTTTCTATTTATGATTTATAATTTAAATTTTTAATATTTACTAATTTTAACTATTTGTAATGTCCTTAATATTTAATATTTGTAATCCAGGGAGTGTGAAGCACAGAATCAAATATCGCTGTGATGATTGTACGTTCTAGTACCAATTGTTTGGCGACAATAAAGTATAAAGTATAAAGTACAAGTATAAAGTATTTTATTTTATTGAGATACAGTGTGGAATAGGCCCTTTCAGCCCTTTGAGTTGTGCCACCCGGCAACCCCTGATTGAACACTAGCCTAATCATGGGATAATATACAATGTGGGAGGAAACCCATGCGGTCACGAGGAGAAAGTACAAGCTCCTTACAGACAGAGGCAGGAATTGAACCCTGGTTGCTGGTACTGGAAAGCATCGTGCTAACCACTACGCTACCGTGTCTCCCCAATATGGTGCACTGGGGATGAGTTGAGGCAAATATCATGGCGGCATTTTGGAGGCTCTGCTTCTTAAAGAAGATGGTTGGAAAGGAGCATCTCCTGCAGCCCCCTCCATCTTCTTACCCCATTCCTTACCCCAGATGTATGGGGCCCTAAATTAGGCATGTGATTATGCAGAAAATGGAGGGATATGCACTGTTTGTAGGATGAAGGGATTCACTTACTGAGGCATAGAAACATAGAAAACCTACACTAAAATACAGGCCCTTTGGCCCTCAATGCTGTGCCGAACATGTACTTACTTAGAAAATACTCTCTAGCATTTAATTATTAGTTGTATTAGTTTAGTGTTAAAGGTCTATTCCGGAGCTGTGCTGCTCAGTGTTCTAATGGTGACATGGTGGTGAAAACGGAATTTGGATTATTTGCCTTCATCATCCGGAGGATTGAGGACAAGAGTTGGATGTCATATTACAACTGGAAACAACATTGGTGAGACCATACCTGCAGCACTGTAGTATTGGTAAATTACTGCTATATGAATCAAACCATTCTGACAGATCATGCATTACATAAAGGTATTAAAAAGCAAACAGATTACAAAATGTTTGCAGTTCTGGTCATATAGCTTCAGGAAGGATGTCACTCAGCTGCAAATGATGCAAAAAAGATTCACAACTCTGTTGCCTGGACTTATGGGCTTTAGTTATTAGGAGAGATATGCTGTCTTCTTTTCCACTGAAGCACAGGACATTGACGAATGATCTTATAAAGATTTAAAGGATTTTTAAATATTACCTTTATTTGACTCATGTACATCAAGACATAAGAATAAAATGTGTAATTTCCATCAACAACCAACACAGTTAAAAAATGTGCTCGGGACAGCCCACAAGTATTGTCATATTTCCAGCGCCCACATAGTTTAGCACAACTTACCACCATGACATATCCCCATCTTGCTAACCGTAATCAGTATGTCTTTAGAATGTGGGAGGAAAATGGAGCACCTGAAGGAAACTTGAGTATTCATGGGGAGAATATACAAACCTCTTACAGACAGTAGCATAAATTGAATCATAATTGTACTGCTGGTGTTGTAAAGCACTATGTTAACCGCTAAACCCCTAAACTTATAGAGGTATATAAAGGCATGAGCAGCATAGATGAAATGAAAGGTCACAGTCTTTTTCCACAGTGTATGGGAGTCTTAGATAAGATGAACGGACAGTCTTTTTCTCAGTGTATGGGAGCCTGTAACTGGAGGCATAGACTACAGGTGAGAATGGTTAATATGGGATTAAATAAATGGGATTAGCTCAGGTGGGCAACTTGGGCATCATAGATTTGATGAGCTGAAGGGCCTGTTTCTGTGCTGTATAACTCTATGACTATTTAAAAAAAAATTAAAAAGATTGAAAGGATTTTGTTTTGGTCCAATTGATATTTTAATGATAGCTTTGCTGTTGTTGGTCAGGACTTTGTTTTGGCTTCTGTATAATTGGCATTATTTAGCTATTTATCACAGGAAAGGGAAAATGAACACTGCAAAACCAGCTGAAACACTATGGGTAGTTTTGTTCTGAGACTGATGCAAACACCTCTCCTTTGTATGGCTAAAAAGTTTAAGCAATGAAATTTCTCAGAGATAATATCAATTAAAAGCATTTTTGATTTCCTTTTGAGTGTGTGACTGGCGCATAATGACCAAGCTCATTTCATTGGTCATGCACACAAAAATAATTCTTATCTTAGGGAGAAATCAGCAGTGGCTTTTTGCAAAGGAATCTGGTTAACCGATTATGTTCTAAGAATGATCTGTTCAGATATAAGGATTAATAACGAATGTGCATTTTTTCTGGACTCAGTCATTCCATACCAGGGACATTTCTCCCAAACACAGTTTACAGGAATTGCCTAAGCCAGCAAATGGGTGGCCATTTGAGTTGGGAGGGGAAAAATTAGTGGTTAAAAATATTTGTGTTTAGAATATCATAGTACACATTCCTGATAATAGCTGACAATTACAGGAATATCTGCAAGTCAAAGTTGAGTTTATTGGCAAGTGTACAAATGCATGTATGCACAGGTGCAATGGAAAAGTTATTTGAAACAGTTGCACATGCACATAGCAACGTATCACAAGAAAAACATAATTTTGTACAGTGCTGTGTACAGTAAGTCTGAGGCACCCGAGAATTTCTTATATGGTTTCAGATAGTATGGCCTCCACAGAGCCCTAATATGAACATCTTCGAGGCTGTCTGGGATTACCTGGAGAGATAGAAGCAAGTGAGACAGCCAAAGTCTGCAGAACTGTGGCAAGTTCTCCAAAATGTTTGGAACAACCTACCAGCTGATTTTCTTATAAATACACAATAGTGTACCTAAGAGAATTGATACAGTTTTAAAAGGCAAAAGGTGGCCACAACAAATTTTGATTTGATTTAGTTTTTTACTGTTTACAGCTTTTTATAATTTTTTTTCAAATTTAGAAGCTTTTCATTTTGTTATTTTGAAAGCATCTTCGCTTTTCAGATTTTTATTCACTTGTACCAAAGCCTTTTGCACTGTACTGAATTGGTTAAACAGGGATCACAAATAAAGCATAAAAGCAAAGTCTCTTTCAGTGAAAAGTGGTCCTGGTGCAGGTATTCTGACTTAGTAATTAGGATTGTGCAGGTTTGTTCGAGAACTAAATGTTTGAATGGCAGTAACTTCAACCTGGTGGTGTGGGACTTCAGGCTACTCTACCTCCTGCCTGACGGTAGGTGTTAGTGCCGAGGTGGTGAAGATCTTTGACGGGGTAGTACCTCATGTACCTGAGGAGTGATATGCCAGTTGTAATTATATGCAAATTCTTTAAGAACTCAGAAGGCCATTCAGCCCATCTGGTCCATAGTGGCTCCCAACGAAGCAGTCCCTTCTCCTTCACCAGACGTTCTTATACCCCAGTGACACATTCCCTCTTACATGCCAGAAAAATGGAAAGTTATGTATGAGGGATGGGTTTGATGGATCTTAGAGATGGTTAAAATGTTGGCACAAACTTGTGGGCCAAAGGGCCTATACTGTGCTGTAACGTTCTGTATTCATCAACCATCTTTAATTCACTTTGTCATCAACTGATATTAAGGTTTATAAAAACAGAATATACTGGAATGACTCACTGGGCCAAACAGCATCTTAGCCTGAAGCATTAACAATTCACTTTCCACAGATGCTTCCTGACCTGGTGAGCATTTTCTATTGTTATTTTTAAGATTCTGAGCTGCTGCAATGTTTGTTTTTTTTTCCATTATTTTCTTGTATGCAAGAACAATTTAAAATAACTTACTTGTCAACATCTTCGGAATATGGCAGGAAATTAGAGTATCCATTGGAAAACCTACACCATCACAAACAGATCATGAAATCTCAAAGGCCAACTCCCAAGGTCAGGATCGAGCCTGCACCCCTGGAGCTGGGAAGTATTAGTAACACTATCATTCCATTTGAACTCTGGGCTTCTATTAGTGTTAGTGTCAGGGCTCTTCACATAAGACCATAAGAAACGTGAGCAGAATTCGGCTATGCGAAACCCGACGCAGACTGGGAGACTGTTTTGCTGAACACCTACGCTCTGTCCGCCAGAGAAAGCAGGATCTCCCAGTGGCCACAGATTTTAATTCCACATCCCATTCCCATTCTGACATGTCTATCCACGGCCTCCTCTACTGTAAAGATGAAGCCACACTCAGGTTGGAGGAACAACATCTTATATTCCGTCTGGGTAGCCTCCAACCTGATGGTATGAACATCGACTTCTCTAACTACCACTAATGCCCCACCTCCCCCTCGTACCCCATCCGTTACTTATTTTTATACACACATTCTTTCTCTCACTCTCCCTTTTCTCCCTCTGTCCCTCTGACTATACCCCTTGCCCATCCTCTGGTTCCCCCCTCCTTTGTCTTTCTCCCCGGACCTCCTGTCCCATGATCCTCTCATATTCCCTTTGCCAATCACCTGTCCAGCTCTTGGCTCCATCCCTCCCCCTCCTGTCTTCTCCTATCATTTTGGATCTCCCCCTCCCCCTCCCACTTTCAAATCTCTTACTAACTCTTCCTTCAGTTAGTCCTGACGAAGGGTCTTGGTCTGAAACGTCGACTGTGCCTCTTCCTAGAGATGCTGCCTGGCCTGCTGCGTTCACCAGCAACTTTGATTTGTGTTGCTTGAATTTCCAGCATCTGCAGATTTCCTCATGTTTGGCCCATTGTGTCTGCTCTGCTGTATGACCATGGCTGATTCATTTCACTCTCAACCCAATTCTCCTGCCTTCTTCCCATAACCTTTCACACCCTGAAAGATTTTATCAAACTCTGACTTAGATACACCCAATGACCACCTATGGCAATGAATTCCACAGATTCACCAACCTCGCTCTTATCAGGGTAAGCAAATCTAAATGCACATCTACTATGGTCTCATCATGACAGTGGAGGAGGCCATGGATAGACCTATCGGAATGGGACTGGAAAGTGGAATTAAAATGAGTGGCCACTGTGAGGTCCCACTTTTTCTGGCAGTATGAGCGTAGGTGCTTGGCAAAGTGATCTCCCAATCTACGTCGGGTCTCATCGATATACAGGAGGCCTCACTGGGAGCACCAGATACAGTATATGACCCTAACAGAAGTGTCACCTCACCTGGAAGGACTGTTTAGGGCCCTGGATGGTAGTGAGAATGGGGATGTAGGGGCAGGTGTAGCACTTATTCCACTTGCAAGGATAAGAGCTAGAAGCAAGATCTGTGGGGAGGGACGAATGGACAAGGGAGCCACATCGGGAGAGATCCCTGTGGATAGCAAAATGTGGGGGGGGGGGGTTGAAGGGAATGATGTGCTTGGCGGGGGGATCCCACTGGAGGTGGTGGAGGTTTCAGTGAATTATGTGCTGGATGCAAAGATTTAGGTTGGAGGAACAACACCTTATTTTCCTTCTGAGTAGCCTCCAAATTGATGGCATGAACATCCATTTCTTGAGCTTCCGGTAATGCCCCCCTCCATCTCCTCTCTCCTTTATTACTTCCTATCCCCTTTTCCCTCTCTCCCCTCATCTCCTTGCCCACCTATCACCACCCTCTGGTGCTCCTCCCCACATTTCTTCCTTCCAAGGCCTTCCGTCTCTTTCACCCATCAATTTCCTAACTCTTTACTTCATCTCTCCCCCTTCAGGTTTCACCTATCATCTTGTGTTTCTCTCTTCTCTCCCCCTACTTTTCAAATCTACTCCTCAGGTATTTTGTCTCCATATCTGCCGAAGGGTCTCGGCCTGAAACATCAACTGTACTCTTTTCCATGGATGTTGCCCGGCCTGCTGAGTTCATTCACAATTCTGTGTGTGTTGCTTGGATTTCCAGCATCAGCAGATTTTCTCTTGTGTGTGAAGGATTCCAACAGGTTCATCTGGCAAGATTTTTCTGAAGGAAACCATGTTGACTTTGTCCTATTATATCCTGTGTCACCAAGTTCTCCACAACCCCATTCTGAAAAATTGATTCCAACATCTCCCCAGCCACTGAGGGCAGGCTAACTGATCTATAATTTTCTTTCTGCTGCCTCCCTCCCTTCTTAAAGAATGGAGTAGCATTTGCAATTTGCCAGTCCTCCGGAACCAAGCCCAAGTACAATTATTCTTAAAAGATCATTACTAATGCCTCCACAGTCTCTACTGCTACCTCTTTTTGAACACTATGGTGCAGTTCATCTGGTCCAGGTGACTTATGCACCTCTAGCTTTTTCAACTTTTTGAGCAACTTCTCCCTTGTAATAGTAGTTGCCCTTGCTTATCTTTCCTCACATGCTTCAACATCTGGCACACTACTAAAGCCTTCCACAGTGAAGACTGATGCAAAATACTCATTTAGTTCATCAGCCATCTCTTTGTCCCTGGTTACTATTTATCCAGTCTCATCTTCTGGCACTCTTCTTTCCACTCTCATCTCTCATTTTTGAAAAAGCTTTTTCTATCCTCTTGGTATTGTTTATTAGTATGCTTTCATATTTCATCTTTCCCCTCCTGTTAGTTGTTTCCTGCAGGTTTTTAAAAGCTTCCCAATCTTCTATCTTCCCGCTAATGTTTGCTTTGTTGTATGCCCTCTTTTTTTGCTTTTAAATTTGCTTTGACTTCCCTTGTCAGCCACAGTCATACTATTTTGCCATTTGAGTATTTCTTTGTCTTTGGAATACATCTATCCTGCACCTTCCCAATTTTTCCCAGAAACTCAAGCCATTGCTGCTCTGCTGTCATCCTTGCCAGCATCTCCTTCCAACTTACTTTGGCCAAATATTCTCTCATGACATTGTAATTTCCTTTATTCCACTGAAATACAGCTGCATCAGACTTTACATTCTCCCTATCAAATTTCACATTGAACTCTGTCATATTGTAATCATTGTCTCCTAAGGGTTCCTTTACCTTAAGGTCACTAATCGCATCCAGTTCATAACATAACACCCAATCCAGTAAAGATCCCCTAGTAGGCTAAACGACAAGTTCCTCTAAAAAGCCATCTCGAGGTCATTCACAAATTTCACTCTCTTGAGGTCCATTACCAACCTGATTTTCCCAATCTACCTGCAGGTTAAAATCTCCTATGACTATCATAGCTTTGCCCTTTTGATATGCCTGTAGCAACAAATAATCTGCTGGAGGAACTCAATGGCTCAATCAATATTCGCTAATGTTGTTGGTGTGGGAGTGGGGGGGGGGGAGAGTGGATAGGTGGACTGAGGAGGGGTGAGAGATGATTGTCGGATGAAGCCTCATTGTGGAGGGAAAGAGAGGGAGGAAGAACACAGGGGCAGCTCAGTAATAGTTAGAAGCAGACAAGCAAACAAGAAAAGCAGATGGGTCCAGAAGTTTCTATCTGTGTGGATTTTCTAGCTTCTCCTCATGACCATGAAAGTGTCCTTTGGGTTCTCAGTTTCCTCCCATGTGCCACAGGTGGGCAGGTCAAACAGCCAGTGCCAATTGCACCTAATTCATCATTTAGTGGTAGAATATGAAGGAGTTGATGTGAATGTGGTGAGAGTAAGATGCAAAAATGGGACTGACATAAATTTATTGTAAATGGGTAACTGGCAGTAAATGGGCTGATGCGTCTGCTTCCATGCAGTATGCAAGCCCTCCTCTCTGACCCTGTAGGAGATGCATGGGAGGGAAAGATACACAGGTGGAGGCTTCGCACCGGAGAAGCAAGAATGAATCTGAGCAATTTATTACCACAGAAGGCTGTGGACGCCAAGTCACTGGGTAAATTTAAAGCAGAGTATGATTGATTCTTGATTAGAAAGTATACCAAATGTTACGGGGATAAGGCAGGACAATGGGGTCGAGAGGGATAATAAATCAGCCATGATGGAATAGCAGAGCAGACTCAATAGGCCAAATATCCTAATTCGGCTCTTATGTCTGCTCTTAAAGGGGTATGTCTCATGGGAAGGCAGATCGATACAGTTTAATACAGCATCACAGTCAGTCATGGGTCAAAAGGCATGTTTCTGTGTAGTACTGTTCTATTTTGAAAATATTAACAAAGATATTGCAAACTGATACAAACAAATCAATATCTACTTTTTATTGACTGCAGTTAGTAAAGGTAATTCTTCAATGGGGAAAAATGAGATTCTTTAGGTTAGGTAATCAGGTATAAACGATGGCTTTGTGATTTTCATTTAATATACAAGTTTATCACTAAAGAAAAGTAGAATATTAGATAAATTCAGGTCCATAAATTTTCCTCTGACATCTGGTGTGGGAGATGTAGAAATCATAAATGATCCCAACAGATATTTGGTCAGTTTTGGTAAGCTGTT
The DNA here is from genome assembly GCF_963921235.1 of Mobula hypostoma. NCBI lineage: Eukaryota > Metazoa > Chordata > Chondrichthyes > Myliobatiformes > Myliobatidae > Mobula > Mobula hypostoma. The sequence goes on along the minus strand of NC_086103.1, from coordinate 19,962,718 downwards.
GGCAATGCCATGGAAGTGTATCTCTAGCTGAAGCACTAGAGAGAGGGGCGGCCTTGAACAGAAAACAACTGCAATGGGCCTGTAACAATCGCGTATAAAGGGAGACTGACCGTCAGAGTAAGGGTTGTGCTTTCCTTTATCTGCTCCAGATCACAAGTTCAATGCTAAACTGGCAAAATGACTCTCGCAGGAAACAAGCTTTTAAACAGAGGCCAAACGGATGCAACTGCTCTGCTTCTGGTTGATAAACGTAAGGAGGTAAAACTCTGAAAACAATTCAAGGGCAAAGTTACTGGAATGCACAGAGATGGATACCGCTTGTATTATTGTAGTGATATTCTGATAGAAAGAATGTTTTGAAAGAAAAATGAGATTGAAACATTTTGTTTGTGCAACATTTTGGTGTGCTAAAACTCAGTTGTAAAACTGAACAAAATCCAATTGGAGATATCAGTTGCACAAGAGATTCTGCAGATGATGGAAATCCAGAGCAACACACACAAAATGCTGGAGGGTCTCAGCAGACCAGGCAACATTTACACAGGGGAGTAAGCAGTTGCTGTTTGGGCTGAGACACTGATGAAGAGTCTTGGCCTGAAAGTTTGACTATTGATCCTCCACAGAAGATACCTGACCTGCTGAGATCCTGCATTTTGTGTGCTGCTCTGTGATATCATGGGGTGGTTTATATAGTGTATTTAATACTTCAGTAATATTTGAGCAATATTGTAAATCTATTGTTTGATTACATATTCCTTGTTTGTTTCCATAATTCATTAATGGTTATATATGAAAGTACATGAATGACATATATCATTACACCACCACGTTATATGTGAGTACCTTACTGAATGCAAATGAACCCATATCCCTGGCTACAGTGTTTTGTTTTGATTAGTTTTTGGAGTTACAAAACATAACAGCGGTGATGAGGAGGTTTTTAAAGGAAACCAAAATGACTACCTACCTGTTGAAGTGCAGCACATTTGTTTCTTTGGAATGAGAGAGCGACGACTGAGTTTTAAAAAAAGGCAGAAAATGGACGAAATTCATGGGTTCATAAACAGTGATTACCAGGTGATAATAAAAATATATAAATAAATAAGCAGAAATTGCTGGCTACGTCGGATAAACAGACTCGTTCCATTGTATAACGGATAACTGGATGATGCATACTGAATAAACTGAGCTGTATTTTGAACCAAACGGAAAATCCAATGAGAAATAAGTGGCAGTTTTGCCGAATGTAATAAGTGGGAAATCATATAGTTTGCTTAGAAGTTTAACTGTTCCAACCAAACTAGGCAAAATGGAGTTTTGATGATATTCTGAACATAATGCAAGATCATCTAAAACCAAAATCATTGTTGGTAGCAAAATTCTTTAGGTTTCATTCATGGAATCCAAAGAAAGGGGAATCCATTTCACCTTACATGGCTGAATTGAAGAAATTGTCCAAGCATTGACAGTTCAGTGATGGCCTTAATGATGCCTTGAGAGATCGTTTAGTTTGTGGAATCTTACAAGAAAGCATTCAAAAATGGCTCCTAACTGAATCATAGCTTATATTTAAAATAACTGTTGAAATCACTGTATCAGTGGAGACAGCAGCCAGAGACAAAATTTAGTGGCAGTCAGGATCGAAAGTGAACATGAACAAAATTGCAATGTCTGAACAGAAAACTACCCGGCTAAACAAACTGTGCTACCTTTGTGGCAGGAACTTACACACACACCTAGACCAATATATATTTAAAGATTAAATGCAGAACATGCAATGAAGTAAGACACGTACAAAGAGGATGTCAGGCAGACAAAATAAATGGACTGCATAGGGAAAGGAAAATGATGAAAAGTCAAGTTTCAGTTTCAAAGAGTACTAAAAAATAATGTTGCTAAAAAAATCTGACAATACTGACAGTGGCACAGGACTGAGTCACCTTGAGATTTACAATGTGAAAACTAAAAAGAGACGAACAATATGGCTTCCACCCAAAGTGAACAGCAAATCAATTAAAATGAAATTGGACTCTGGGTCAACTGTTTCAGTCATTCAACAAAATGAGTTTGAACAGCGTTTCAAAAATATTGAACTAAAGCCAGCAAATATCCAACTAAGAATTTTTACTGGAGAAAAGATATCTCCTGTGGGAATGACATTCATAGCAACGGAATACAACAACCAACAAGCCACATTGGGCTTGTATGTGTTAAAGACAGAAGGGTCAGCATTGTAGAGCTATGATTGGCTGAGACAACTATAACTTGATTGGAGATCCATCCACCATTTTGATGCCACATCTCCTGCAATAGAGTCAACTGGAAACAAATTAAGAAAGTTACTGGATGATGTCACAGTCGTGTTTAAAGTTGGCATTGGAAAACTCAAGGATATCAAGGGTAAAAATGTGTTAAATGAAAATGCAACACCCAAGTTTTACAAAGCCTGTCCGATTCATTCTACCTTCTGTGATAAAGAACTGAGTGAGCTAGATCACATGTAGGCTGAAGGAGTTCTTTCCAAGGCTGTGTGGAGCCTAAGAACAATGACAGTGGTCCCAGTAGCCAAGAAGGATGGGTCTGTCAGGATCTGTGATGACCTTAAAGTCACCATCAACCCAGTACTATGGACGGAGATGAAAGAAGAGTCCAAAATATTTTGCACCATAAAAACTCAAAGGTATTTATCACTTTTATAAGCTTACTTCTGGAGCAGTATCTACACCTGCATTTTGGCAGAAAGCTACAGACTAGCGTCTACAAGGCTGAGAAGGCACTCAGTGTTACCTGGAATACATCACTGTAATTGGTGAGGATACTAAAGAACATCTCCAAAATCTCAAAACAGTGTCAAAAAGATTAGAAGATTACAGGCTCAGAGCACAGTGCAACAAGTGTGAATGCTTTAAACCAAGCATCACTTATTGTCGTCACACCATAGACACACAAGCATTACACAAGTGTGCAGAGAAAATTCATGTAGTGGTGGATGCTCCAAGGCCAAAGGACGTATCATAGTTTCTGTCCGTTTTTAGGATTTGTCACACACTTTCACAGGTTCTTGCCAAACTTGGCAGCTGTGCTCCACTCCTTGCACTCAGTACTACAAATCTGCAGGACATGGCAATGGACAAAACAGTGTGTGCTGGTGATCCAAAAGGTAAAAGAAATGGTGACGTCAGACACTGTACTCACGCATTATGATCCGCATTGTCCAGTGAAGCTTCCCTGTGACACCTCACCTTATGGTATAAGTGCAATCATGTCACATGCTATGAGTGATGGAAGTGAATGGCTTATAGCCTTTGCATCACATTCCCTTACCACTGCAGAGAGGAAAAAAAATGCACAGATTGACAGAGAGGCCTTGAGTTTGGAGTGTAAATATTTACAGAAGGGGAGTTCTTGTGCTTCATCATGCTAGCGTTATGCTAGTGTTATAAACTATAATATGAAGAGAATTATCAATTACATTAGGAATACTGTATTTTGCACACAGTCTTATGTGTGGACAATGCCTTCCGCCACTAAGTGGCTGAAGATGAGAAGATAATCAATGACATTCCATGGCCTCCTCTACAGTCATAATAAGGCCACACTCAGGTTGGAGGAACAACAAATCTTATTCCATCTGAGTAGCCTCCAACCTGATGGCATGAATGTTAATTTCTTTAACTTCCAGTAATTTCTCCTCCTTTCTCCATTCCTTATTCTGTCTCCCCTCCGAACGTTTTGCTTCTCCTCACTTGCCCATCATATCCCTCTTAGTACCCCTTTCCCGTGGTCCACTGCTTCCTCCGATCAGATTCCCTCTTCTTTCAGCCCTTTCCCTCTTCCAGTTATTACCTCCCAGCTTCTCACTGCATCCCCCTCGCCCACCCACCCACACACCTTCCCCCTCACCTGCTTTCACCTATCACCTGTCAGTTCGTACCTCCCCTCCCCCATCTTCTCATTCTGGTTTCTGCCCCCCTCCCTCTTCCAGTCCCAATGAACGGTTTCAGCCATAAATGTCGACTGTTTATTCCCGTTTAAAGATAGTTTCTGCTCCTCCAGCATTTTATGGGTGTTGCTCAAGATTTAGAGCATCTGCAGAATCTCTTGAGTTTATTCGTGCACCATGGATCAATTTCAGAGACGGTATTAAACTTGCAACGCTCACAACACGCTGGAGGAACTCAGCAGGCCGGGCAGCATCCGTGGAAACGACCGGTCGACGTTTCGGGCCGGAGCCCTTCGTCAGGACTGTAGAGGGAAGGGGCAGAGGCCCTATAAAGAAGGTGGGGGGAGGGTGGGAAGGAGAAGGCTGGTAGGTTCCAGGTGAAAAACCAGTAAGGGGAAAGATAAGGGGGTGTGGGAAGGGAGGCAGGGAGGTGATAGGCAGGAAAGGTGAAGAAAGAATACGGGAAAACACAATGGGTAGTAGAAGGAGGCAGAACCATGAGGGAGGTGATAAGCAGGGATAGGGGAAGGGGGGGGGGGGGAATTACCGGAAGTTGGAGAATTCTACGTTCATACCAAGGGGCTGGAGGCTACCTAGACGGTATATGAGGTGTTGCTCCTCCAACCTGAGTTTAGCCTCATCATGGCAGTAGAGGAGGCCATGTATGGTCATATCTGAATGGGAGTGGGAAGCAGAGTTGAAGTGGGTGGCTACTGGGAGATCCTGTCTGTTTTGGCGGAAGGAACGGAGGTGCTCGACAAAGCGATTCCCCAATCTGCGTTGGGTTTCACCGATGTAGAGGAGGCCGCACCGGGAGCACTGGATGCAATAGATGACCCCAACAGACTCACAAGTGAAGTGTTGCCTCACTTGGAAGGATTGTTTGGGGCCCTGAATAGTGGCAAGAGAGGTGGCAAGTTTAATATATTAAACTTGCAATCGTGCAAATGAACAATGTTTGTCAATAATACTTGGAAATTTTTTAAAGCAATTGCTGCATAGATTACCTTTCAGGTTTATTCAAATTGTGCCACATGATATGATGAATCAAAATACCAATAGTACTAAATAGGTACTGCATTTATACTCCAATCAATAAACACTTCCATATTGCATCTCGTTATCCACTGTTATTCACCCTTGCATGGGATGCTGCTCTGGGATTTATAGAAAACTTTCATAGTGCTCCATTGCACACATCATGCATAGGAGCTCTTATTTCTTTACAGTGTCATGTACCCCATGACGGGAATAAAGAACCAGCAGAGATGGAGAGATGGAAAACACTTTGGAGACCAGTATTGCTATTACCTAATAATATTTATTAGTAACTACGTAATACAGTAATATAATTGTGGATAAATTAAACAGGTTAGCAATGAGTAAGTAAATCAGCAAGTGTGGAAATATATATGATGAAGGGTCTCGGCCTGAAACGTCGACTGCGCCTCTTCCTATAGATGCTGCTTGGCCTGCTGCGTTCACCAGCAACTTTGATGTGTGTTGCTATATATGATAAACCAAGCTTCTTCAAGTATAGGGGTAAAAAGATATAGTCTTACGATGATGAGTAAAGTTCAGTTCGTGGTATTGAGTTGAGTAGTGATGGAGAGAGAGAGAGGGAGAGATTTGAGTCTTCAGTTGAGTTGACCCAGTCGATCTTCTTGTTGTCCTCCGAAATCCTTTAAAAGTCACCAGCTGTGACCACAACAAAGGGGACCGTTTTTCTGTGGTGGATCTATCAACCCAGGCAAAGGTTAGACACATGGACAACTCCCCACCGATCAATCCCTTTTCTCACTGCAAGAGCGACTGATCAATCTACCTGATCGATCCTCCAAAAACACACTTTTTCTGCGGGCACAACAAAGCTCATTCAGTGTCCCAAAACATGTGTCTGATGTCTGTATCATCTGACCTCCTATTTATCTCACCGTACTGGGTACCAACTGTCATTCAAATAACTCCTCCTTCCTTTCTCTGTGTAAGAAATGTACAAGCAGGCAAATGTTCTTGAGAAGTATAAACACGCTGCCGAAAAATCATTACATCGATTGTCATCAAATAACCGCCCTCAGTTACCATAGCGACTTACGAGCTGCTCGGTGCCATCTCCAACTCAGCAGAAATCCAAAAGTTCCTGGGGCCTTAAAATGACAGTCCAAAAGTTATTCTTCATCTCTCTCTCGCTCTTTCTACCTCTCTCTCTTTTCAAAAGCACAGTTCATAGGGGTAATCGAGCACAGTGTATAGGGGTAATTCAGGACCCCATCACAACAGAGATTACAATTCAGTTTTATAGAAGTTTAAAGATAAAAGCTTAGTTTTATTTGTCACATGTACATTGAAACATACAGTGAAAGTCATTGCTTGTGTCAAATCAGATCAGTGAGGATTGTGCAGAGGGTAACCCTTAAGTGTCTTCACGTTTCAGGTTTCAACACAGCATGCTCACAACTCACTAATTCTAACCGTATGTCTTTGAAACGTGGGAGAAAACTGGAGTACTCGGACATGGGAAGGATGAGCAAACTGGTTACAGGCATTAGTAGGAACTGAGTCCACAAGGGTTGGTATTGGAACTGCTACTTTTCACATTATTTATCAATTATTTAGATAACGAAATTGATGGTTTTGTGGCAAAATTTGCAGATGATACGAAGATAGGTGGAGGATTAGGTAGTGCTGAGGAAGCAATGTGATTGCAGAAGAATGGGCATATTGGAAGAATGAGCAAGTGGAAGAATGAGCAAGTTGGAAGAATGGGCAAAAAAGTGGCAGAGAGAATACAGTGTTGTGAAATGTATGATAACGTATTTTGGTTAAAGGAACAAAAGTGCAGACGATTATTCAAATGGGGGCAATTTTCAAACAAGTGTAGAGGGCCTTAGGAGTACTTCTGCAAGACTCCCAGAAGATTAATTCGCAGGTTGAGTGTGTGAAGGCAAAGGCAATGTTGCCATTCATTTCAAGAGGAATAGAATATAAAAGCAAGGGGATTATGCTGAGGCTTTATAAGACACTAGTCAGGCCACACTTGGAGTATTGTCAACAGTTCTGGGCCCAATATCTCAGAAAGGATGTGTTGTCATAGGAGAGAGTCCAAAGGAGTTTCACGAGGATGATTCTAGGAATGAAGGAGTTAACATACGAGGAGCGTTTGGTAACATTGGGCTTGTACTCACTGGAATTTAGAAGAATGCTGGGAGATTCCATAGAAACCCACTGAATGTTGGAAGGACTAGATTGGGTGGATGTAGAGAGGATGTTCCTTATGGCGGGGGTGTCCAGAATTAGAGGCACAGCCTCAAAATTGAGGGGTGACCCTTTAGGACAGAGAAAAGGAGGATTTTTTTTTTAGCCAGAGAGTAGTTTGCTCTGCCACAGACAGCTGTGGGGGGCCAAGTCTGTGGGTATACTTAAAGCAAAAACTAACAGTTTCCTGATAGGCCAGGCATCAAAGCTTATGGTGAGAAGGCAGGTGTATGGGGTTGAGTGGGATCTGGGATCAGCTGTGATGGAATGGCAGAGCAGACTCGATGGGCTGAAATTCCTAATTCTACTCCTAGGTCTTATGGTCTTACCTCTGGCGTTGTAAAGAAGTTTGCTAACGTTATGCTACTGTGCCACATATTGGTGTAATATGTACCAAACGTAGCAGTGCTTCTGGAATAACTTCAGAAGTCAATAGTATCCTTCATCAAGAAGTCATCCATGAGTGGATGGGTATGTGCAGGCTGGAATTTACAGAACGATTGCTGTAACCCCTTCTAAATGCAAAGGACTTATGTACAATGTTTAAAACACTCCTGCTAACTCATGGCTGACAGAGGCACATACATTCAAGTTTTAAGCCCATGAGTTCAGATACTAATCACTTTGAAGGATTAAAAACACACGGACTCAAGTTTTAAAACTATCGGTTTCCAGCCATTAAAAACTGCTCCCAGGTTATAAAATATAGGCCTTAATATGTGGGTGTATGGTTTTCTGATGAGGTGCAAGAGATGCTGTCATCTGGTGGAAAAATAGCAAACTGCTGGAAGATCTCCTTGAGTATGGCAGCATCTGTAGAGACAGAGATTTTTTTACAGTATATAGAGCTAGGGTGCATAACGAAGAGCTTTGCACAGTAATGCACCTGTCAACATGGAGCAGACAATGAGCTTGTAAATCTGGCAGCAGCAAGGAATGTTGGGAATGGAGAAGGTGGAGCACTGCTGGAGGGGTACGGCACAGGTGGCAGAGAAGGAGTGCAAGGGGAAGCGGGTGGTGAGGGTGTTGAATCACCCAGCCCTGAGACAACTGGCAAGGTGACTTGATTCCATACAATTGGTTTATTGATCATTACAGAATGTCTCTCTGGTGCTTCCTGCTCCCTCCCCTCTACCTTCCCCTTTTCTCAACTATGATTCCCCTCTCCCTGCCCCCTTCCCAGTCTCGGTGCACAATACAGACCCATTTTGGAAGCAGGTTTATCATCACTCAAGTATGACTGTGATAGAGCATTCCACAGATTTACCACTTTTTTGCCCATTCTTCAAACTTGTCTAAGTCCTGCTACAAACGCATTGCTTCCTCAGTACTACCTATCCTTCCACCTACTTTCGTATCATCCACAATCTTTGCCACAAAGCCAACAACTCCGTTATCTAAATCATTGACAAACAATGTGAAAAGTAGCGGTCCCAATACCAGCCCCTGAGAAACACCACTAGTGACTGGCAGGCAAACAGGAAAGGCCCCTTTTATTCCCACTCACTGCCTCCTGCCTGTCAGCCATTCCGCTATCCGTGCCAGTATCTTTCCTGTAACGCCATAGGATTTTACCTTGTTAAGCAGCCTCATGTGTGGCACCTTATCAAACACCTTCTGAAAATCCAAGTAAATGACATCCACTGCCTCTCCTTAGTCCTCAAAAACAAGAGAAAATCTGCAGGTGCTAGAAATCCGAGCAATGCACACAAAATGCTGGGTGAACTCAGCAGATCAGGCAGTATCTATGAATAAAAGTATAGTTGACTTTTTCCTTCCATGACCACCCTCCTCCACCTCGCGGAATTTGTCCTCACTCAAAATAATTTCTCCTTTGGCTTCTCCCACTTCCTTCAAACAAAAGGGGTAGCCATGGGCACTCACAAGGGTCCCAACTACGCCTGCCTGTTTGTCAGCTATGTTGAACAGTCTATGCTTCAAGCCTACACTGGTGACTGTCATGCACTTTTCCTAAGCTATATTGATGACTGCATTGATGGTGCTTCCTGCACCCATGCTGAACTCGTAGACCTCATCCACTTTGCCTTCAACTTCTACCCTGCCGTCAAATTTACCTGGTCCGTTTCCAACATCACACTTCACTTTCTCGATCTCACTGTCTCTATCTCCAGAGACAGCTTATCTGCTGATGTCTACTTCAAACCCATGGACTCTCACAGCTACCTGGACTATACCTCGTCCCACCCTGCTACTTGTAAAAATGCCATTCCCTTCTCTCAATTCCTCCAACTCCACTGCATCTGCTCTCAGGATGAGGCTTTTCATTCTAGAATGAAGTTGTATTCTGTTTTCAAAGCAAGGGGCTTCCCTTCCTCCACTATCAACACTGCCCTCAACTACATCTCTTCCATTTCAAGCTTGGCTGCTCTTACCCCATTGTCTCACCCATCCTACCAGAGATAAGATTCTTTTTGTCCTCACCTACCACTCCACCAGCCTCTGCGTCCAACACGTACAATAATTCTCCAAAGCTTCCACCACCGCCAATGGGATCCCACCACCAAGCACCCCCCCACACACACTTTCTGCTTTCTGCAGGGTTCACTCCCTATGCGATTCCCTTGTCCATTCCTCCCTCCCCACTGATCTCCCTCCTGGCACTTATCCTTGCAAGTGGAATAAGTGCTACACCTGTCTCTACACCTCCTCCCTCACTACCAATCAGGGCCATAGTCCTTCCAACGGAGGTGACTTTTCACCTGTGAGACTGTTGGGGTCATTTACTATGTTTGGTGCTCCCAGTGCGGTCTTCTGTATTTGGTGAGACCTGACGTAGTTTGGGAGATCGCTTTGCTGAGCACCTACACTCGGTCTGCAAGAACGAGTGGGATCTCCCAGTGGCCACGCATTTTAATTCCACTTCCCATTCCTATTCCGATATGTCTATCCATGGCCTCCTCCACTGTCGTGATGAAGCCACACTTATGTTGGAGAAACAACACCCTATATTCTGTTTGGGTAGCCTCCAACCTGATGGTATGAGCATCGATTTCTCTAACTTATGATAATAACCCCACACCCTCTCGCACCATTTCCCATTCCCTTTTACCTCTCACCTTACCCACCCATCGCCTCCCTCTGGTGCTCCCACCCACACCCCCTCCCATTTTATTTCTTCCATGGCCTTCTGTCTCTTTCACTAATCAACTTCCCAGTTCTTTACTTCATCCCTCCGCACCTCCCCCCAGGTTTCACCTATCACCTGGTGTTTCTCTCTCCCCCCCTTCCACCTTTTAAATCTACTCCTCAGCCTTTTTTCTCCAGTCCTGCTGAAGAATTTTGTCTGAAACATCAACTGTAATTTTCTCCACAGATGCTGCCTGGCCTGCTGGGTTCCTCCAGCATTTTGTGTGTGCGGTCCTTTGCCATGCTTGCTAATTCCTCGAAAAACTCTAACAAGTTTGACAGGCAAGATTTCCCTTTACAGAAATCATGCTGACTTTGACTTATTTTATCATTATCCAAGTACCTCGAAAGTTCATCCTTAATAATAGACTCTAATACTTTCCCAACCACTGAGGTTAGGGTAACTAGCCTATAATTTCCTTTCTTTTGCCTTCCTCAAAATCTTAAAGAGTGGAGTGACATTTGCAATTTTCCAGTCCTCCAAGACAATGCCAGAATTAAGTGATCTTGAAAGATCATGGTCAATGTATCCATTATCTCTTTAGCAACCTCTCTCAGGCCTCTGGGATGTAGTCTATCTGGCCCAGGTGACTTATCAACCTTAAGACCTTTAAGTCTGCCTGGCACTTTTTCATTTGTAATAACAATGACACTCACTCCTGCTCCCATACACTCACGGACCACTGGCAAACTGCTAGTGTCTTCCACAGATGCAAAGTACCCTTTAAATTCATCTGCCATTTTTTTTGTCCCCCATTACTACCTCACCAGCATCATTTTCCTGTGGTCTAATATAAACTCTCACCTCCCTTTACTCTTTATACAACTGGAAAAACTTTTGTTATCCTGCTTTATATTATTGGCTAGTCTGGTCTCATATTTCATCTCTCCCTTCTTATTGCTTTTTTTAGTTGCCTTCCCAATCATCCAACTTCCCACTCACTCTTGCTACCTTGCATGCCCTATCCTTGGCTTTTATCCAGTCCTTAACTTCCTTTGTCAACCACAGTTGCCTACCCCTGCCATTTGAGAACTTCTTCATCTGCGGAACATATCTATTCTGCGCCTTGTGAACTATTCCCAGAAACTCTTGTCAGGTCACTGGTCTGAGTGCTACTGGTCCCAGTACTACCTGTCGCATGGTCAGGATTGCCTGGTGAGGAGGGTGGCTAGACACCCTGCAGGACGAAAAACAAGACCTGTCAAAGGGCGGATGAACCCTCTCGTAGGGTCAACGGCCATCTAGCAAACACGTGCCGCGAAGCGCGGAAAGGCCATCCCTTGCATCGAAACTTGGTTTGGCCATTCACTGCAACAGAACTTCCCCCAGCTGTCTTGGACCCCACCATGCCTCTGAATCCGGGAGAGGATGTCGAGAGGGGGTGTGGACCTGTGCAACCCCCTACTCACTAAAAATCCACTCACGCACATGCTGTTCCTCTCTGAGGTGTAGGGTATCCCACATCTCAAACCCCACTAACTGACTGAAAGAACCATCATCATCCTATGGGATGGATAGCCAGAAGAAGAAGATTCCCAGAAACTTCAGCCATCTCTGCTTTGCCATCATCCCTGCCTGAGAACTTCTTCATCTGTGGAACAAATCTATTCTGCGCCTTGTGAACTGTTCCCAGAAACTTCAGCCATCTCTGCTTTGCCATCATCCCCGCCAGTATCCTTCTCTAATCCACCTGGGCAAGCTCATTTCTCATGGCTCTGTTCAGTTCCCACATTCCCTAGTATAAAAAACAAATAGTTTAATTGACTAAAGATAACAGCTTCTAGATGTTAATAATGTGCTTCTGGGCATTTTAAAATTGCATTTGAAACCTCTACTGTCCAGTACAGCATAAGATAGTGCTTCTAGATTTTAAATCTCACATTTCTATGTTTAAAACACATTCCTCGAAGCATAAAAAATGCTTTCAGTTTCAAAGTGGTTATAAACAGCTGCACTTTCCAGGTTTCAAAACCTACATTGACAATTTATAAAAAAAAGTCTGCTATTTTAAAAATAAAAGAACCACACTTCTAAATTTAAAAGCACTAACTTTGATGTAGATACACTGGCTGTCAGACTGAAAGTTGAAAGCTGTGGTATTATTAAAAATTACACATTCTGTTTTATGCATTAAACCCTGTGCTGTTCTGAGCTAGTAACACAACTAAAGTGCCAATGACACAGATTTAAAAATGTTACTGACTCAGTCGAACTGGGAACAATCTTTATGGGGCTCAAAGAGCAACTCATCACTGAAGTCTCTTATAAAGGTATTTTAGACACGACAACATTTGGGTGATGGGCTGCTCAAGGTGGGTTTGCACCTCAGGTGAAGGGGCTGCATCTGGGGCAGTTCACTCATCATTGGTCCCCACCAGACACTAAGCTGTCACCTGTGGCTCTAACTAGCTGCTTGCATGTCACTGCGTCCACACCCCAGTACACTGATTTGACAGGCAGGCTAAACCAGGTGAGGGTAGTCGACAGACATTATACCCCAATGAGATAGGGACATGTCCAGCCTAGCATGCAAAGTCAGATCCGGTGTACCGGGTGGATGAGATCAACAGTAAGTTCCTGCAGCCAGGAAGGCTCTTTGTGGAGACCAAAGGGCATGACAAAGCACAGAAGAAGTCATAGTCATCCACTGCAACCAAGGAAGACTCCGGTTATGACAACTAATCGTACTGCTGGAGCCGGACTTCAAAGGTTAAGAGAGTGGCACTGCCCCAGCGCAATGGATTTTGAAAACTTTCCTGCACAAGTTTCATTGGAATCATCAGATATGATGTATAGCCAATCATATTATAATAATGCAAACACAACAAGCAATGAAATAAGATATGGCATGAAGTTACCAATAATAAACAAACGTAATAAAACATTTGTTCTCCACTGTGTCTGTGAAGAAGCAGTTTGCAATGTCTGCTGGTCTACTAGAACCCTTCCAGGGATTCAAGCCCTTAGGGGATAAAGTATATCCTGGACAAGGATAACAACATTTTAATTTAAAAATGGTGCAAATATTGTAAATGTGTAAATCCATAGTGTTTTTTTGTCTACATATGATCAGTCCTGTTGACAGTTCACTTGTTATCCTTCAGCCCAAGTTAACTTTAGACAGAACTCAGTATGAATTTTGATGATGTATTCAGTATGTTCGGAGTATATCTCCTTGTAGATCACACCCTCTCTCAAATGTCTTTACTTAATATCCAAAACATATTGTGACAAGTTCATTAATGTAACATGGAGACCTAAGAGACTGCAGATGCTGGATTCTCAAGCAAAATAAAACAGAATTTGCAGGAAGAACTCAGGGTTAGTCAGCATCTGCTGAAATGAGTAGAGAATTAATATTTTGGGTCAGTATTAACATACTCAACCCGAAACTTTGAATATGTTTCTCTCTGTAGATGCTACCTAATTCTCTGAACTGTTCTAGGTGTTTGTTTCTCTTTGATTAATATATCTTTTATATGCCTCCATCATGTTGGTTCAAATAGGAAAACTTATAGTCAAACATTAGCAGAATTAAAATGCTTTGATAAAGAAGAGTTTGAACTTATCAGCAAGTTAGAATTCATTCATAATTAGCTTCCTTGATGCTAACACTGACAAATGATTTTCAGGGTCAGACGTAATGGCATCAGATCCACTTTGTTACTTGTGAAATATCTTTCCACTTTGTCAGTAATTTCAAAGAGCAGAGGTCCAGAAGAGAATTAGAAACAGGTTTATTACCCTGGGAAACTCGCTTTGCAGCAACTGTACAATACAAGACATAAAATTACTATGAATTAAAAAAAATAAATAATGTAAAGAAAAGGAATAATCAGGTACTGTTCATAGGCTGTTTAGAATTCCGATGGCAGAAGCAAAGAAGCACTGAGTGTGGGTCTTCAGATTCCCATACCTCCTCCCTGCTTCTTGTAAAAAAAACGGGTTTGTCCTATTTACCTGTGATGCCTCTTTTAGCAAATTCCTCACCGACAGCGACACTACACTCATCACAGGCCTCCAGTCAGAGAGGCAGCCATCTAGTACCACTCTCTGGCTTCTCCCACGAAGCCAATGTCTCATCCAATTTACTGCCTCATCTTGAATGCCGAGCAAATAAATCTTCTTAACCACCCTCCCGTGAGGGACATTGTCAAATGTTTTGCTAAGGCCAATGTAGACAACATCACTGCCTTGCCTTCATCCACTTTCCCGGTAACTTCCTCCAAAATCTTTATAAGATTGGTTAAACATGACCTACTATGCATGAAGCCATGCTGACTATCTTTAATTATTTCATGGCTATCCAAATACTGATATGTCCAGTCCCTTAGACCTTCCAATAATTTTCCCACTACCGATATCAGACTCACAACCTATAATTTCCTGGTTTATTTTTAGAGCCTTTCTTAAACAGCGGAACAACATTGGCTATCCTCCAATCATCTGGTACCTCACCTGTCACTAAGGATGATTTAAGTATCTCTGTTAAGGCCCCAACAATTTTTTCATTTGCCTCCCTCAGAGTCCGAGGGAACACTTTGTCATGCCCCGGCAATTTCTCCACCTTAATTTGCCTCAGGACAGCAAACACCTCCTCCTCTGCAATCTGTAAAGGGTCCATGAAGTCCATGCTGTTTTGCCTCACTTCTATAGACTCTGTGTCCATCTCCTGAGTAAATATAACTGTAAAAAAAAAATTAAGATCCCCTCCATCTCTTTTGGCTCCACACATGGATTACCATTCTGAACTTCCAAAAGTCCAATTTTGTCACTTGTAATCCTTTCGTTCTTAACATAGCTGAAGAATCCCTTAGGATTCTCCTTCACTTTGTCTGCTAGGGCAACTTCATGCCTAATCTTTGCCCTCCTGATTTATTTCTTAAGAGTTCTCTTGCATTTCTTATACTCCATAAGCACCTCATTTGCTCCTACCTGCCTATACCTGCTAGGTACCTCCTCTTTTTGCTTAACCAAGGCCTCACTATCACTTGAAGACCAAGGTTCCATACACCTGTTATCTTTGTTGTTGTGTGAATGAAGTCATCGGAGGAAAGTGCTGGTAGTTATGAAGCAGCCTTTTTATTGTTGGGCACGTGACCAAGTGGTTAACGCGTTCGTCTAGTTACCTCATGGTCACTAGTTCGAGCCTCAGCTGTGGCAGCGTGTTTGTGCCCTTGAGCAAGGCACTTAATCATACATTGCTGTAGTCTGTGTGAGGAGTGGCGGCCCACACAGACTTCCAATCTGCGCCTTGCAAGGCATGAAATTGCCCGATGCAGGCCTCTCATGATCTGAGTCGACATTCCCCTCCCCCTCTTTACTTGACAAAACAAGATACAGCAGGCATCACTTTAAGACCCTTTCGGTGGAGGGGTCTTTTTGGCCCAGACGTGCACACCATATTGTGTGTTAAAGATCAAAGAAAAATTCTGGATAATTCAAACTAATCCATATTTACAATGCTTCCTTTGAAATACACACCCCTTTCACACATTCCCTCCTTTGCACCCATATTAGTGACACCCAAATAGACACAAACAACAAATTTAAATCAGCGTTGTCAAGCCATTGCTCAGAGTTACAGAGTTAGGCAAGGACTCTTCCACCCCCACCGATGATCCCTTCTCCTGTCTTCAACCCTCCTCTTCTTCATGGACACCCCGCTCTGGTCTTCTGCCTGCTCTGGATCTCTTTATCGCTAATTGCCAACGGGACATCAACTGTCTCGACTTCACCGCACCTTGTCCCCATTCCAACTTCACTCCTTCGGAACGCTCTGCTCTCCATCCCCTCCGCACTAATCCTAACCTTATTATTAAACCCGCCGATAAGGGGGGTGCTGTTGTAGTCTGGCGTACTGACCTCTACCTTGCCGAGGCACAGCGACAACTCGCGGATACCACCTCTTATTTACCACTCGATCGTGACCCCACTAAGGAGCACCAGGCCATTGTCTCCCACACCATCACTGACTTTATCCGCTCAGGGGATCTCCCATCCACTGCTACCAACCTTATAGTTCCCACACCCCGCATTTTCCGTTTCTACCTCCTACCCAAGATCCACAAACCTGCCTGTCCTGGCCGACCTATTGTCTCAGCTTGCTCCTGCCACACCGAACTCGTTTCTGCATACCTCGACACGGTTTTATAACCCCTTGTTCAAGCCCTTCCGACCTATGTTCGTGACACTTCTCACGCTCTTAAACTTTTCGATGATTTTAAGTTCCCTGGCCCCCACCGCTTTATTTTCACCATGGATGTCCAGTCCTTATATACTTCCATCCCCCATCAGGAAGGTCTCAAAGCTCTACGCTTCTTTTTGGATTCCAGACCTAATCAGTTCCCCTCTACCACCACTCTGCTCTGTCTAGCGGAATTAGTCCTTACTCTTAATAATTTCTCCTTTTGCTCCTCCCATTTCCTCCAAACTAAAGGTGTAGCTATGGGCACCTTTAGTCCTAGCTATGCCTGCCTTTTTGTTGGGTTTGTGGAACAATCTATGTTCCGTGCCTATTCTGGTATCTGTCCCCCACTTTTCCTTCGCTACATCGACGACTGCATTGGCGCTGTTTCCTGTACGCATGCAGAACTCGTTGACTTTATTAACTTTGCCTCCAACTTTCACCCTGCCCTCAAGTTTACCTGGTCCATTTCCGACACCTCCCTCCCCTTTCAAGATCTTTCTGTCTCTGTCTCTGGAGACAGCTTATCCACTGATGTCTACTATAAGCCTACTGACTCTCACAGCTATCTGGACTATTCCCCTTCTCACCCTGTCTCTTGCAAAAACGCCATCCCCTTCTCGCAATTCCTCCGTCTCCGCCGCATCTGCTCTCAGGATGAGGCTTTTCATTCTAGGACGAGGGAGATGTCTTCCTTTTTTAAAGAAAGGGGCTTCCCTTCCTCCGCTATCAACTCTGCTCTTAAACGCATCTCCCCCATTTCACGTACATCTGCTCTCACTCCATCCTCCCGCCACCCCACTAGGAATAGGGTTCCCCAGGTCCTCACCTACCACCCCATCAGCCTCCGGGTCCAACATATTATTCTCCGTAACTTCCGCCACCTCCAACGGGTTCCCACCACTAAGCACGTCTTTCCCTCCCCCGCCCTCTGCATTCTGCAGGAATCGCTCCCCACTCAACTCCCTTGTCCATTCGTCCCCCCCATTCCTCCCCACTGATCTCCCTCCTGGCACTTATCCGTGTAAGCGGAACAAGTGCTACACATGCCCCTACACTTCCTCCCTTACCACCATTCAGGGCCCCAAACAGTCCTTCCAGGTGAGGCAACACTTCACCTGTGAGTCGACTGGGGTGATATATTGCGTCCGGTGCTCCCGATGTGGCCTTTTATATATTGGCGAGACCCGACGCAGACTGGGAGACCGCTTTGCTGAACATCTACGCTCTGTCTGCCAGAGAAAGCAGGATCTCCCAGTGGCCACACATTTTAATTCCACATCCCATTCCCATTCTGACATGTCTATCCACGGCCTCCTCTACTGTAAAAATGAAGCCACACTCAGGTTGGAGGAACAACACCTTATATTCCGTCTGGGTAGCCTCCAACCTGATGGCATGAACATCGACTTCTCTAACTTCCGCTAAGGCCCCACCTCCCCCTCGTACCCCATCTGTTACTTATTTTTAAGTACACGTTCTTTCTCTCACTCTCCTTTTTCTCCCTCTGTCCCTCTGAATATACCTCTTGCTCATCCTCTGGGTCCCCCCCGCCTCCTTGTCTTTCTTTCCGGACCTCCTGTCCCATGATCCTCTCGTATCCCCTTTTGCCTATCACCTGTCCAGCTCTTGGCTCTATCCCTCCCCCTCCTGTCTTCTCCTATCATTTTGGATCTCCCCCTCCCCCTCCAACTTTCAAATCCCTTACTCACTCTTCCTTCAGTTAGTCCTGACGAAGGGTCTCGGCCTGAAACGTCAACTGTACCTCTTCCTACAGATGCTGCTTGGCCTGCTGCGTTCACCAGCAACTTTGATGTGTGTTGCTCAGAGTTACATTTTAGATTTAATCTTCAATGTATATTCAGCTCTGAAGGTTGGTCACTGAAGCCAATATTCGTTTTATGTCCCAACCCCAAAACCGCCCAAACAGTCCCTCCTCTTAGCCCCTCTGTACAAAATAAATTAGTACCAGGAAAAGCTATCCTTGAGGAGGACCTACTCAAGTGGGGCAGCAGAAGTGGAGAAGATGGGACCTGTACAGAAGGGATGGTTTACACCACTGGAGGGAGACTAATATCCTAGCAGGAAGGTTTGTTAACGCTGCATGGTGGGGTTTAAACTAGAGTTGCAGGGGGATAGGAACCAGAATGCCGGAACAGTTAGTGAAGAGGTTGTGGAGGCAGATGTTGGCAAGACCTCAGACAAAGTTAGGATATTAAAAGATTGAGCATGGTATGACTAATGTCCTGAAGTGCCTGCATTTCAATCCAACAAATATCGTAGGAAAGGCGGATAATGGTGCTGAAGATGACGTAGCTGGTTTACAAACAGAGGCAACGTGTAGTGAGGAGAAGCTGTTGATAGGGCAAAATTACAGTCAACAAAATTAGTTGCAATGTAAAAGGCGGACAAAATTGATTAGGGTGAATACAGGAATGAAGGTGTTGTATTTGAATGTGCACAGTATGCGGAATAAGGTAGATGAACTTGCAGCACAGTTGCAGATTGGCAGGTATGATGTTGTAGGCATCACTGAATCATGGCTGAAAGAAGATTATAGCTGGGAGCTTAATGTTCAAGAATGCACATTTTATCAAAAGGATAGGCAGGGAGGCAGAGGGGGCGAGTGTTACACTGTTGGGAAAAACTGAAGTCAAATCATTAGAAAGAGATAACCTAGGGTCAGAAGGTGTTGAAACATTGTAGGTTGGGCTGGCTGGTGGCGCAATGACATCAGCGCCGGACCCGGGAGCGGAGGTTCCCGGGTTCGAAACTAGTCGGGTCTGCCCCCGAGTACACTTTCCATCCGTGCCGGGTTGAGTGTCGAGATCGCAACTTGACCTCGTAAAATAAAGGGAAAATACTGCGAAAATGTCTGTGTGCGGAATGGCTCGCCACACAGACTCTCTCTCGCTCACTCTGCACCTTTGAAAAAGCCATCAAAAATCCATCATCACGGGCGCACATACGGACGCACACACGGACACGCAGACGCACATGCACAGGCGCGCACACACGCAGGCACACGCCAAAAAGAAAAGAAACATTGTAGGTAGAGTTAAGGAACTGCAAGGATGAAAAGACCCTGATGGGAGTTATATACAGGTCCCCAAATAATAGTAAATATGTGGTCTATAAATTAAAATGGGAGATAAAAATGAATGCCAAAAAGGGCAAGGTTATAATGGTCATGGGGGACTTCAATATGTAGATTAACTGGGAAAATCAGTTTGGTGCTGGATTCTGGGGGGGTGGGAGAATTTTCTAGAGTGCCTACGAGATGGCTTTTAGGGGCAGCTTGTGATTCAGCTCACAAGAGAATAGCTATTCTGGATTGGGTGTAGTGCAATGAACTAGAATTGACTGGAGAGCTTAAGGCAAAAGAACCCTTCAGGGCAAGTGATTATAATATGATCGAATTCACCCTGAAATTTGAGGAGGGGGAAGTATCACAGTGGAGTAAAGGGAATTACAGAGGCAAGAGAAAGGAGATAGCCGGAATTGATTGGAAAAGAACTCTGGTAGGGATGGCGGCACAGCAGAATTGGCAGGAATTTCTGGAAGCAATTCAAAAGGCACGGGATATATACATCCTGAAGAGGATGAAGTATTCTAAAGAGAAGATTACACTACTGTGGCTAACAAGAGAAGTCAAAGTCAACATAGAAGTCAAAGAGAGGGCAGTTAATGGAGCAAAAATTAGTGGGAAGTTAGAAGATTGGGAAGCTTTTAAAAACCAACAGTAGGCAACTAAAAAAGACATTAAGAAGGTAAAGTTGGAATACAAAAGTAAGCTTCCCAAAAGTATTAAAGAGGAGACCAATATACATAAAGTGTAAAAGAAAGGTGAGAGTGGATATCATACTGCTGGGAAACGAAACTGGAGAGGTTGAAACAAAGAGTAGGGACTAATGGGTCCTTTTCAGAATGGCAGGCAGTGACTAGTGGGGTACCACAAGGCTCAGTGCTGGGACCGCAGCTATTTAGAATATACATTAATGATTTAAATGAAGAAATTAAAAGTAATATTAGCAAATTTGCAGATGACACAAAGCTGGGTGGCAGTGTGAAATATGAGGAGGATGTTATGAGAGTGCAGTGTGACTTGGACAGGTTGGGTGAGTGGGCAGATGGAGATTAATGTGGATAAATGTGAGGTTACAACACACATCAAAGTTGCTGGTGAACGCAGCAGGCCAGGCAGCATCTATAGGAAGAGGCGCAGTCGACGTTTCAGGCCGAGACCCTTCGTCAGGACTAACTGAAGGAAGAGTGAGTAAGGGATTTCCTTAATTTCCTTAATTTCCTTAAATTCCTTAAATGTGAGGTTATCCACTTTGCTGGCAGGAACGGGAAGGCAGATTACTACCTGAACGGTGTCAAATTGGGAAAAGGGGAAGTACAACGAGAATTAGCTGTCCTTGTTCATCAGTCACTGAAAGTAAGCATGCAGGTACAGCGGGCAGTGAAGAAAGCTAATGGCATGCTGGCTTTCATAACAAGGGGAATTATGTATAGGAGCAAAGAGGTCCTTCTGCAGTTGTACAGGGCCCTGGTGAGACCACACCTGGAATATTGTGTACAGTTTTAGTCTCCAAATTTGAGGAAGGACTTTCTAGCTATTGAGGGAGTGTAGCATAGGTTCACGAGGTTAATTCCCGGGATGGAGGGACTGTCATATGTTGAAAGACTGGAGCGACTGGGGTTGTATACACTGGATTTTAGAAGGATGAGAGGGGATCTGATTGAAACATATAAGATTATTAAGGGATTGGACACGCTAGAAGCAGGAAACATGTTCCCGATGTTGGGGGATTCCAGAACCAAAGGCCACAGTTTAAGAATAAGGGGTAGACAATTTAGAACCGAGTTGAGGAAAAACTTTTTCACACAGAGAGTTGTGGTTCTGTGGAATGCTCTGCCTCAGAAGGCAGTGGAGACCAATTCTTTGGATTCTTTCAAAAAAGAGTTAGATAGAGCCCTTAAAGATAGTGGAGTGAAGAGATATGGGGGGAAGGCAGGAACAGAGTACTGATTGTGGATGATCAACCATGATCATAGTGAATGGTGGTGCTGGCTCAAAGGGCTGAATGGCCTACTCCTGCACTTATTGTCTATTGTCTATTGTAAAGGGGGAAAACGAAATGGCGGACAAATTGAATGAGTATTTTCCATCAGTCTTCACAGTGGGAGACAGTAGCAGTATGGTGGAAGTTTCAGGTGCCGGGGACACGAAGTGTGTGAAATTACCAAAGTAGAGTAAAGGTTTTGGGGAAAATGAAAGATCTGAAGGTAGATAAGTCACCTGGACCAAATGGTGTACATCCCAGAGATTTGCAAGGGGTGATTAAAGAGATCGTGGAGGCATTATTAACGAAACAAAAGAAAGGAAACTACAGGCCAGTAAGTCTGGCCTCAGTGGCTGGGAAGATGTTAAAGTCGATTATTAAGGATGAGATCTCAGGGTACTTGTAAGCACATGATAAAATAGGCTGTAGTCAGCATGGTTTCCTCAAGAAAAATCTTGCCTGACAAATCTGTTGGAATTCTTTGAAGAAATAACAAGCAGGATGGAGAGAGATGAATTGGTTGAAGCTCAGGAGGCCTTTGATGAAGTATCACACATAAGGCTGCTTAACAAACTACAAGGCCATGGTATTACAAGAAAGATTCTAACATGGATAAAGCAGTGGCTTATTGGCAGGAGTTAAAGAGTGGGAATGAAGTGAGCCTTTCCTAGTTGGCTGCCGATGACTAGTGGTGTTCCACAGTGGTCTGAGTTGGGACTGGTTCTTTTTACGTTACAAGTCAATGATTTAAATGATGGAATTGATGGCTTTGTTACAAAGTTTGCAGATGATACGAAGATTGGTGGAGGGGTAGGTGGTTTTGAGGAAGTGGAGAGGCTACAGAAGGACTTAGACAGATTGGGAAAATGGGCAAAGAAATGACTGATGGAATACCGTCGGGAACTGTATGGTCATGCACTTTGGTAGAAGAAATGAAACGGTTGACTTTTTTCTAAAAGGAGATAAGATACAAAATCTGAAATGCAAAGGGACTTTGGAGTCCTTGTGCAGGATTTCCTAAAGGTTAATTTGCAGGTTGAGTCTGCGATGAGGAAGACAAATACAATGTTAGCATTCATTTCAAGAGAATATAAAAGTAAGGATGTAATGTTGAGACTTTATAACGCACTGGTGAGGTCTTGCTTGGAGTATAGTGAGCAGTTTTGGGCCCCTTGTCTTAGAAAGGATGTGCTGAAACTGGAGAGGATTCGAAGGAGGTTCACGAAAATGATTCCAGAATTGAACGATTTGGCATATGAAGAGCATTTGATGTCTCTGGGCCTGTATCCACTGGTATTCAAAAGAATGAGGGGTGACCTCATTGAAACCTGTTGAATGGTAAAAGAGTGGATGTGGAGAGGATGTTTTCTATGGTGAGAGAGTCTATGATGAGAGGATACAGCCTCAGAACAGAGGGGCATCCTTTTAGAACAGAGATGAGGAGGAATTTCTTTTGCCGGAGAGAGATGAACTTGTGGATTTCTTTGCCACTGGCGGCTGTGGAGGCCACATCTTTATGTGTATTTAAGGTAGAGGTTGACAAATTCTTGATTGGTCAGGGCATGAAGGGATACAGGGGGAAGGCAGGAGATTGGGGCTGAGAGGAAAATTGAATCAGCCATGAAATGGCAGCGTAGATTTGATGGGCTATTGGAACAAATCTTTAGAAATGCATCATTATTCTTATTCCTGTGAGCTCTTTCCCTGCTGGCCATTTGCAGCTTGTCACGTGACTGGCAACAATGAATATAGAATCAACTCAGATTTTATAAAAACAAACAAACATTTATTAAACTTTGCTCAAAAACAGCAAAATGTATTTAAACGACTAACTTAACCAGAAGTTAACTGCTATACGGCAACTCTGGATCAGTTCCTTAAAGGGTAAACTCCAACACAGTTCTTAGAATAGTAAATTCGAAAGTCCAGGAGATTCATGCAGTCAATTAAGAGAGACTTTCCTGAAGTAAAGAATTCCTCGAAGACGTGTCGTTACTGCTGATCCCAGCCAGAACCTGCCTTGTCCGCAGGATTCACGACAACGGAAATAAACAGCTTAAAAGGAACTGACCTTTTTCCTCTGTAGACTAGATACTGCACAACCTTTTCTGCTGCTTTTATCAGAGGTTATCTCATGCAGATCACTCTTACTCGAATGAATTCAATATTCGTCAATTATCACCAAAACAGCCGATCGACTCCTTCAGGTTCCCGTCTTCACTCTCCAATACTACTGAAAAGATACATAAACAAATCTGGCAGCTATTGGTGAGACTGCCGGCCCAACACTTCCGTACCTTACAATAGACAGTCAAACTCCGTTTTAAAATTAAACTGCATCATAAGGCAAATACACAGCATAGCGGAATATCTCACTGACGATTTAAACTGAAAACTAACTGCGTCACCAGGGGTCTACCCTCTTATACCTGGTGAGAACAGGTCATCACGTGACCTCACATTGGTGGTGGGGGGGGGAGTTACATCATGTGACCTCCGCAAGACCATTACATCATCCTCACAAGACAGTCACAAGATAACCATGAGGTATGTAACAAGCTCAATCATATTCCTTGTCTTCACCCCTTCATTCTCTGGTTGTTGAAACTCTCTCCTTCTCAGGGCACCAGAAGATAAATTCATCTGGCTCACAGGCCTTCTCATCGGTGCACAGGAAGGGGTTGGGGGTGGTCTCTATTGGAATGACTGCAAGGACTTCTTCCTGGCGGCACCTTCTTTCAAACCGCCCAGTCATTTGCTGGCCCAGCCGCTGAAAGGGCCCAGATGATTTGCATTCACCCCCCATTCCGGCTGGGGAGTGCTGCCTTCAGATGCCACATGCAATCTTTCTCAGTCTGCCATGCCGTCAAAGTTATGGAATCTGATGTCTCCGCTTTAATTTAAATCCCGTCCCATTTATTTCGCCAATATCTTTTCTGTGCTATGCTATTCAGCTTATCATCTACCTTCAGCAACCAGCCTTCATTACAGAGTACCACTACTGTTACAGTTTGTCATGCTATTCACGGGATTCTGTCACGCTCTTTGCATTTGTTGTGGGTGTGTTTCCATCTGCAGTGGTCAGGTCTGGAGCGGCCAGCTGGTGCTCATGTCTTACGTTCTCTGTAATTACACAATTACTTCATCTCCCACTCCATCTGTGAAGGCCACAAGGTGAGTCGTACTGTTTAACCCAAGTCCAGTGTTTCCACTGGCTGCCCCACTGAGTCTGCACACAGACACAAGCGTCACTTGTAAAAAAGAGCCATCTGTGGTCCTATCCATCTGGGAGCAAATCCTGCTCTTTCCATTCGTGCTGGGTTGAGCGTTCAGCTAGCAACTCAGCCTCATAAAAATAAGAAAGCCTGTTAAGAAAAAATGCTGTCATGACTCCAATCGGAGTTAAGGGCTTTCTTCTTCTTCCCTTATTGTAGCACCTTGCTTCCATCATGGCCACCAGTCCCACCGCCTGAGCTGAGCAACCCTCTGGCAGTTCTCCTGACTTCTTCACCTGTTTCCTACACCTCAACCCATCCAGTCCATGGATTCCTGTCTATGTACCCCTGCGACCCATCTATAAAAACTCCCTCAGCTTCCCCTTTCAGAGGTGCTTCCTTTACGTCGATATCGTCTTCCTCCTCTGCTTCCATTTGGCACTCGTGTTCCTCCCCCTGTTATGATAGTGCTTGTGGGATTAATTCCAGTGTCCCTAACTATCGTTATTGTCTTGTGAACAGCTGTCAGTGTGTCAGTTTTTATGATACTGTTTATGAGGTTTATGCAGGCCCTTCTGTATTTTAACTGTGATTATCTTTACTTGACCACAATTTTGCTTGTGTCTAGCCTGCGCTGCTAACAAAGTAACCCATGGACACCATCCCGGCTCCAGACTCTGATGAACGGAGCCACTGCGACGACACTGGCTATATTGTGAATTCCATTGGCTGTACGCGCTCTCTGCCCCTGGCTTGTTCATATTATTTCTCCCTTCCCTGAATCTATAATGTCCCCTGATTCCCTGAGGATAGTTAGTCCAAGGATAGTATCCTCATTATTTGGACAGACCCAGAACTACACTGATACCTGCAGCCATTGATTTTGAGTATCTGTGACTTGCTTCTTTCTGCTCTCACCATTTTAACTCCTACATCTGTATTATAAATAGCCAGGGGGCAAGGGTAGGGCAGTTATCGATACCGATGCCCTTGTGTCGACCAACATACTACACTGCTGACCCCCTAACAATGCTGTTGTGTACATTCACAGATCTCCCGCGCTAGTAGTGGAGGCCGCTGTCACCTCTTTTTCTGACCAGGAAACCGTCTCCAAGACCTCTATGATCTTATCGGCAGTCAGTTTGGTCAGACTGGGTGCAGATCGGGTGAGAGATTGCATGAGTGTTGTGATTTTCACCTATTTTTGGACTCTGCCTCCAACCATGCCCCAATAGGCCACAGCTGTAGCATATCAACTCATTTACTATTTTATGCCTCGATCAACAATCCTTTGCTTGGTGCCTTGGTTGCAGGCACACAAAGCAAACCCTCTGTGGCGTCACAGCAGTTGCAACCTCTATAGCCACTCCACGATTTCCCTTGCACTTCCTTTAGTCTAACTTACTGGCTCGTGAAACTAGTGCAGAGTAGGTCGACCCCACAGCTATCCCCAAGTCTAAAACTTCCTAGTGGGCTGAGCTCAAGTCTTCCTTCATCATTTTCAGGAAGACTGGATTGGCCCTTCCTGGATTATCCAACCCTGAATGCTCCTCTTATGCTTGATATTTACATTCTGCATAATCCACGGCTGCCTCATCAAGTCTTTGAATCACCACCATTATCATGCCCCAGGTACACTCACCTCCCCCCTTTAAAAGAGCAATATCTTTTTTCATTGCTGGTGTTCCTAGTAGTTACCCATGTACCAGCCTGCACCTCCTACATATTCCTCCACCTCTTCACTGTTATCAATATGTGTGTGTCTTTAGGGTGCATCCGGAGAGTTTTTAACCACCTCGTCGAGCTTGTGCCAGAATTCTGAATTCACACATGCGACTGTAAGTGAGGGCAACTCTAACAAAATGCTTAGTTTCTCTCCAAGAGTGAAAGGCTTATGAATGGTGGTAATTAGGGTCAAAGGCTGGTTTGGATCATCAGGGTTCTCGACCTGATGTTGCCCGACCTTAATAGGTGCCATCCTGACAGACATTTCTGGGTAAAACCTCTCTCTGAAATATCTACACAGCAATTCCCACACAACATAAAGCATAAATGATGGCTATGAGTTAAACAGTGCACACTTAAAACTGCAGAGTAGGTACACCGCTAACTGTCACTTACGTGAATTTGAACTCATGATGCGTCCTGTATTCCTTTGCAGCACACTCACCAAACATGAATGCTAAAATGCAGCTCCTGGAATGTGTATACCTGCCCCCACTGGCTTTCCGAACCTTCAATAACCACCCTTCGCAACTGATGGCTTTGCCTCACCAAATTAGTACAAAGTTTCATCTCTTACGTAAACAGAAATGCACGTGCACACACTACTTTTATATCTACCGGTTCACCTCTGTGTTCATGGTACCTTGTGTTCCCATGTACCACCAACCCGAACAGATCGAAGTGCGAGTGCTAATTTTAAGAAGAACCCACTCAGATTGCTAAGATCGCTGGCCACACGATGGATTGCAAGAGGGTATCCCACTTCTGATGCCAAATGTTGCGTGAATGAAGTCACGGGAGCAAAGTACTGGTAGAGACAAAGCAGGCTCTTATTCGGCAAAACAAGACACAGCAGGCATCACCTTGAGATCCCTACAGTGGTAAGGTCTGCTTGGGCCAGACCTGCACATCATATTGTGTGCTAAAGATCAAAGAAAGATTCAGGACAATCCAAACAAATCCATATTTACAATGCTTCCTTGACACCTCCCTCCTTTGCACCCATACTACAGACACCCAAGTACACTCAAACAGCAAATTTAAATCAGCGTCGTCCACTCATTGTTCAGAGTTGCATTTTAGATTTAATCTTCAATGTATATTCAGGTCTGAAAGTTGGTCGCTGAAGTCAATATTCACTTTATGTCCTAACCTCAAAGTTGCCTGAACAATCTTTACCTTTTATTCTGACAGCACATACAAGCATTGTACTCGGAAAATTTCATTTTTGAAGGTCTCCCACTTACCAAGTACACCTTTGCCAAATTAATTCAGCACAATCTGGTTCCTAAGTAAGTGATTTTGATTCATTTTTTATTAGTTCTTCAAACAACACACATAAAAGTTGCTGGTGAACGCAGCAGGCCAGGCAGCATCTCTAGGAAGAGGTACAGTCGACTCAACAGACCAACCACATACCAAGAATTCCACTTGTGCAACAACAAAACACAAATTAGTCACACAAGTTAGCCGTCGTGTTAAATAGAAGTACTTGTACAATACTGTATAAAAGACTTAGCTACATACATCTAGCTCGGGTGCCCAAGACTTTTGCACGGTACTGCGTCGGTCTACATGGAGTGGAGAGTGAGTTTATAAATTTGACAGGAGCAAAGTATGTTATGAATAGTGAGGGTAGAGCCCAGTGGGTGGTGTGTGGGCCAAGTAGTAGAGAAGAAGTGCCAAGGACTGGAGCTGGCGTGTATGCAGTCTCACCCAGTCCTGAGACACCAGGCAAGGTAATTTGTTTCTGAATATTTGGCTTATTGATCATTAAAGAATATCTCTCTGGTGCCTTCCTCCCCTTCCCTTCTTCCACATGATTTCCCTCTTCCTGCCCCCTTCCCGCTCTCGGTCTACAATAGAGACCCATATCAGAATCGAGTTTATCATCACTCACGTATGTCATGAAATTTGATTTTTTATTGCAGCAGTACAATGCAATGTATAAAATTACTGCAGTACTGTGCAAAACTTTATGCACCTGAGCTATACACCTTGAGATTCCTCTCCTTACAGTCAACCACAAAACAAAGAAACCCAAAACATCCAATATGCAGGGAAAAAAAAGTTGTGCAGACAAGAAAAGTAAACAAATAGTATGTAGAATGAAAGTGGATCCTCAGACACGAAGCCCAGAGCAGTCCACACAACCTTGGCCTCAGTTCAGCACAGAGTGCGGCAAACGTCACAGAGCCTGAAGACACAGAGCCCAGCGCAGCCAGAGCAATCCACGGCCTCAGCTTTAGAGCAGCGCCGAGCACAGTAAAGGTTGTGGAGCAGCGAGCAGCATAGGCCCAACCCTCTTCTCTGGTCCCAACGTCCTTTCTTTACATTCCATCTAGCCTGGCAATTAAATCATCC
Organism: Mobula hypostoma; assembly: GCF_963921235.1. NCBI lineage: Eukaryota > Metazoa > Chordata > Chondrichthyes > Myliobatiformes > Myliobatidae > Mobula > Mobula hypostoma. The sequence goes on along the minus strand of NC_086103.1, from coordinate 19,933,812 downwards.
AAATATCGGGTTCTTCCTCACTCTAAGACCCAGGCTCTGTTGAATCGAGATGTTCTGGGCCTGGACCCTGCTACCCCGTACCTGAACTTTCTAAGTCAGCCCGGTGCTTAGATCGATTATACCTCACTTGTGGTTGAGGTGAACAGGCCATGAAATTGTTTCTGCTCTGCTCCACTTGCCCTCAACCTTGCCTCATCTCCTCCTCGAAACTCGCACCAACTTCACCACGCTCCTGCACGCTTTGACCCTCAACTCAGCCTCACCTTTGCTCACCTCTTCACTGTTTGTAGTGATCATTTACCATAATCTTTTTTTTACAGGAAAAGTGTTATAAAAAAGTATTTACTTTATTTTTGTTAACGGCCAGTAAGCAGTCACAGAACCTCAGTGGTGCCATCTCAAACCATCAGTGCTGTTGTTCTTCATGAATCATCTTAACACCCATCTCGGTAAGTTCACTTGTACGTGGATCCATAGGAGACAGTTGCATTCAGCACTTACTTTAGGTATCACGTTATTTTCAGTGTTGCACTTGACGACAGTACTGGTTGCTACTCACTATAATGGTGTCCACTGCCCCCTGTAGGACTATATGTGATGTGCAGCTAAATGTAAAATACGGTAGTACAGCAATTAGTAGTATACTTTTAGACTATAGAATTTTACAGCACTTTACATGCCCTTCAGCTCACTATGTCGTGCTGAACTTTTAGCCCACTCTAATATCAATCTAACCCTTCCCTCCCACGCAGCCCGCCATATTTCTATCATCCATGTGCCTATCTAAGAGTTTCTTAAACTCTAGGGTAGTAGAGAGGTTGTTCTTCCTTAATTCCTATTCAGGGATTCGCAATTAATGCAATACTGTATCCTTGAAGTCAGTCCCCTGATCCAAATCTGTTTGTGTCAAAGTATCACTTTCTTGGCAAATATATTGTACAGAATATGTACATTGTATATATTGTACATTAGTATGTAACTCCTCTCGTTTGCTACCAGAATCAGATTTATTATCATCAGCATGTGTCGTGAAATTTGCTAACTTAGCAGCAGCAGTACAATGCAATACATGATAATATAGAAAGGAATAAATCAGGAGTAGGCAACCTACGGCCCGCGGGCCAGGTCCAGCCCGCGAAAGTATTTTGACCGGCAAATATTGGGATACTATGATTATCCGGCCCACGAGCGATTTTTCCTTATTCTGAGTGTTCCACACTGATGGACATGCATGGCGTCTTGTTACACTGGCCCCAGGTTCTGTTTTGTTGCAAACCAAACACTGGTGTATACGAATGACGAGCAGGCAGACTATCCTATTCATATGTATTAGATACTCGTCGCGCACGCGCAGGTTTTCAGATGGAATCGTTCAAATTTGTAAACAGAAACAGCGTCACTGTGTTTTAACAAGAAATCCACACTAAATATCCAGATATCTACACGTGATACGATACTTGTTGAATAACTTGCGTTTCGAAATAAAGTCAAAGAAAAAAATTCCAATGGCAATGAATGCAAAACGCAGGAAGGTAGACGCTGAGTGCAGAAAAAGCAGTGAAAATGAAGGAAATACCCGTGCCAGCTACAAAGTCTCAAAACGAATTGCAGAAAAATTGAAGCCTTTTACAGATGGAGAGTTTGTCAAAGAATGTTTACTGACAGTGGTGGATATTGTTTGTCCTGAAAAGAAATCTTTATTTGCATCTATCAGCCTAGAGCAAGAAAGATGACATGGCAAGTTGAAGAAATGTCAGCAGATGTTAAAAGTTGTTTAAGGGATGCCTGCAACAAATTGCATTTTTTTCAATTGCGCTTGGTGAGAGTACAGACTTGAGAAACACTGCCCAACTTGCAGTGTTTGTGTGAGGAGCGACCTCAACTTTTCAAATTTTTTAGGAGTTTATTCAATTAATTCCTATGAAGGTCACGGTTACTGGAGCAGACTTTTTTGAAGCTTCGTTGAAAATGATGTCAGAAATGAAACTCAATGGTGTTGAAGCTAATTGGCATCACAACTAACAACAGGAATTCTGAAGATGCTGGAAATTCAAGCAACACAGATAAAAGTTGCTGGTGAATGCAGCAGGCCAGGCAGCATCTCTAGGAAGAGGTGCAGTCGACGTTTCAGGCCGAGACCCTTCGTCAGGACTAACTGAAGGAAGAGTGAGTAAGAGATTTGAAAGTGGGAAGGGGAGGGGGAGATCCAAAATGATAGGAGAAGACAGGAGGGGGAGGGGTGGAGCCAAGAGCTGGACAGGTGATAGGCAAAAGGGATATGAGAGGATCATGGGACAGGAGGTCCGGGAAGAAAGACAAGGAGGGAACACCTACGCTCTGTCCACCAGAGCAAGCAGGATCTCCCAGTGGCCACGCATTTTAATTCCACATCCCATTCCCATTCTGACATGTCTATCCACGGCCTCCTCTACTGTAAAGATGAAGCCACACTCAGGTTGGAGGAACAACACCTTATATTCCGTCTGGGTAGCCTCCAACCTGATGGCATGAACATCGACTTCTCTAACTTCCGCTAATGCCCCACCTCCCCCTCGTACCCCATCTGTTACTTATTTTTATACACACATTCTTTCTCTCACTCTCCTTTTTCTCCCTCTGTCCCTCTGAATATACCCCTTGCCCATCCTCTGGGTCCCCCACCCCACGTGGCATCACAACTGATGGGGCACCAGCAATGGTGGAACAGAAAAACTAAACTGAGTTCTTTGATTACTAATTGACATCCTTGGTTAAGCACAAATGATTTTCTAGCATGTGTTATTCATTAATTTGAGGCAAAACTTAACTAGATGTATTTAAATGGATAATTCCCATATTCCAAGTTTTTATGGCATTTATCTGGCTCACCGCCAGCTCATTAATACGCGATCTGGCCTATATAGGCAAAAAGGTTGCTGATCCCTGGAATAAATAAATCAGTTACAGAAAGTATATATATGTATATTGAATAGATTTAAAATAGTGCAAAAACAGAAATAATATATATTTAAAAAGTGAGGTAATGTCCATGGGTTCAATGTCCATTTAGGAATTGTATGGAACTGTATACAACTATATCAGATTAACCTTTTCTGCTGTATAACAAGGTACAGGCATTTAATCATTATTTGTTGACCAATTTATTGAATAAGGATTAGTACAGGTCTTGCAGAAAAGAAATAAATTGGAACAGAGCATATTACGAGAGTATTAGGCAGGAACTAATGTTGAGATGCAAAGGGGTTTGGGAGTCCTTGTGCAGAACACCCTAAAGGTTAACTTGAAGGTTGAGTTGGCGGTGAGGAAGGCAAAGGCAATGTTCACATTTCTTTCAAGAGATCTAGAATACAGGAGCAGGTATGTGATTCTGAGGCTTTATAAGGCACTGGTAAGGCCTCACTTTGAGTATTGTGAACAGTTTTAGGCTCCTCATCTAATAAAACATATGCTGACATCGGGGACGGTTCAGAAGAGGTTCACATGGATGATTCTAGGAATGAAATGGCTATCATATGAGGAATGTTTGATAGCTCTGGGACTGTACTTGCTTGAATCTAGGAGGATGAAGGGGGATCTCATTGAAATCTTTTGAATGACTCTCTTGGTGGCGCCAAATGGAGTAAGTCATTTTTGGCTGGGCTCCAGAAGTTTTTCAATTTTTTCATCACCCTTCTATTATATATATTAAAGTGTCTTTAATACCTTTATATGCTTGAATTTTGAACTTTAATCGACGGAAATGTCTACCAGACTAAGAAAGGCATTAGCCGAAGGCAAAGAAACTAAGAATGGAAACAGGAAGAAGGAAGGTACTTTCAAACAACCTAAACAGCCTCCACTGACTTTGCAAGCTATCTCGAATTTATTGGATGAAAAACTTGACAAGAGATTCGCTACATTGGAACTAATGTTGAAGGAGAATCAAGGTAAATTGGTAGCACTTGGAAAAGAGAGCGAAAAACAGCAACGGCAAATTTCAGAGTTTATTGATGCGGGGAAACAGAGGGATTCCACAATGAACTCTTTGGAAAAGAAATTAAATTCAACTACTCGTACATTGGAGCAGTATAAAGCCAAGGTTATTGATTTGGAGAGTCATAGTCGCAGACAGAATTTTTGAGTAATAGGACTCAGTGAAGACGTTGAGAGCGGGGACCTTAATAAATTTTTTTCTCAATTTTTAATGTAAGTCTTTGGCTCGGAGGTCTTCTGTTCTCCTCTGGTATTCGATAGCGTGCATTGAGCATTAAAACCAAAACCCTGGAAAGAGTTACATCCGCGTCCTGTAATTCTCCAGTTTCACTGTGTGAGTACTAAGGAACACTTAATTCGAATTGCTCGTCGGAAAGGAATTATTGTTCATCAAAATCTTAAGTTCTGTTTGGTTGAAGATTATTGCCCTGAAGTACTCCAAGAAAGATTGTGTTTTAAATTGGTGATGTTGGATCTTTATGAAAGGAATTTTCGACCGGCGCTGTCATACCCCGCCCGCTTAAGAGTTGTTTTACCTGATAATTCATCTAAATGGTTTAAAACCATGGACAATGCACAACAATTTCTCGAATACCTTGAGCTCAGATGCTTAACGAATTTACTGTTCTTTTGAGTTTGTATACACTTGGTTTATTAGTGTCGGACATTTTACATTTGTAGAGCTTTGGCCTTGGGCTGAGTCTTCTGGTACTTTGTTTTTGCTTATGTCTGCTCTATGTTAATATCCTTTTTCTTTCCCTTGATTATTTTATTTTTCTTTTATTTTTAAATGTCTGTTTTAGAAAATTATTAAGACTCTGACTTGGTGATCATTTGATTTTTTTTTGAAATATTATTAAGATTGTACTCTGTTTTATTTCTTAAGATCAGGTATTTTATAATGGTCTGTAAAGGGTTGTTTTTTTCATTTAACTGTGTTTGGCGTTCCATTTGCAATGTTTAGACTATGGGTGGTTTTTATTTTAGTTTTTATAATTGGAGATTTGCCGTCAAGAGAGATGGGGATTGGGTTACTGGCTGCCTATTGGCCAGGTTTCGGGGCTTTGTGGGAGGGGAAGAGGATTATTTTTACTTTAGTTTTTGGTTTAGTTTTTTTCACTTGGTCTGACTTGAAACTACAAAAATGTCTGCATTGTCGTAACTTCCGGTTCCTCTTTAAACTTTTGTTCCTCTTCCTGATCCGTGAGCTTCCTGTGCAATTTGGTTAACCCTTTACTTACTGTATGGTTTATTTAAGGAAAATTAATGATATTATTAACTTTGTTTCATGGAACACGAATGGTTTGAATCATCCAATTAAACAGAAGAAGATTTTTAAAGTTTTTCAGAGATTGAATGCTCTGATTATTTTTGCACAGGAGACTCATGTGAGGAAGGAGGATAATCAGCATTTTTTTAGGTTTTGGAAAGATCAACAGTTTCATTCAAACTCATCGACCAAAGTGAAAGGTGTTTCCATTTTTATAGATTCTTCCATCTCATTTGTCCATAATGTCCATAATCTCAGACCCATATGGTAGATTTGTATTAATTACTGGTTTACTTCATAATCAAAGAGTAGTTTTGGTTAATGTTTATGCACGAGATATTGATTATCCTGAATTCTTTAAACATTTATTTGTATCTCTTGCTAATTTAAATGAATATATGTTAATAATGGGCGGTGATTTTAATTGTTGTTTGAATCCTATGATGGATAGGTCTGCACCCAATCAGGCACTTCCAAACAAATCTGCTATTCTTATTAATTCCCGTTGAGTTGACGGGGGGATTTTAGATATTTGGATGTTTTTATATCCTAATGATAAAGAGTTCTCTTTCTTTTCTCATGTATATAATAATTACTCTAGAATCGATTACTTTTTTACTGATTCTCGATTAGTTTCATTTGTCACTACCTGTGAGTATAATACAATCGCCATTTCTGACCATGCGCCTTGAAACTATCAATTAAATTTAGGGCTGCAAATTTTAGTACTAGACAATGGAGGTTTAATTCTATTTTGCTTCAAGATTTAAATTTTGATAATTTTATTAAAGAACAGATTGCATTTTTCTTTTCATCTAACTCAACGGAAGAAATTTCCAGTGGGATATTATGGGATACCTTTAAAGTATATATTCGCGGGCAAATTATTTCATACTCTGCTGAGGTGAAAAAACGTATTAATAGTGAAATGCATACATTGGCTGAAAAGATTAAGGAAATTGATAAAAAGATTCCATTGCTCCTAATTTGGAGCTTTATAAAGAGAGAGTTGAACTTCAGATGCAACATAGTTTGTTATTAACAGCCCCGACTAAAAATCAATTACTTAAAACTAAGAGTCAATTTTACACACATGGTGATATATTGGGGAAATTACTGGCTAATCAATTGAAAGCTGCTTTGGTGAAACAGATTAATAATGTTCGTAGACGGGATGGTAATTTGACGGTTGACCATGATGAAATTAATAAATCTTTTCAAGAATTTTATACCAATTTATATCAATCAGAATTTCCTGATGATCCTACCATAATGCATGAATCTTTAAGGAAACTAAACATTCTGAAATTAACAGCCAATGAACGTATAACATTAGATGCACCCATTACTGAAGAGGAAATAAGGAAAGCAATTTTTTCAATGAATTCTGGTAAAGCACCTGGCCCAGATGGGTATACAGTTGAATTTTATAAATCTTTTTCAGATGTACTTTCTCCCTGGTTATGTAGAATCTTTAAAGATGCCTTATTTGTAGGAAATTACCACAATCCTTTTATGAAACATCTATCTCATTAATTTTTAAAAAAGATAAAAATCCCACTGAATGTGCATCATATTGACCTATATCTTTGTTGAATGTGGATTCTAAAATCTTTTCCAAAATATTAGCAATTAGAATAGAGAAGGTACCACCACAAATTGTCTCCGAAGATCAGACAGGATTTATTAAAAATCGTTACTCACATTTTAATATTAGGAGGCTAATGAACATTGTATACACTACTTCAGTTAAAACTCCAGAATGTGTTATTTCGCTTGACGCCAAGAAGGATTTTGACAGACTTGAATGGGTATATTTATTTGATATACTTGAGAAATTTAATTTCAGCTCATTCAATTGATATATCGTACACCTCTGACTGCTGTATTTACCAATAATCAGAGATCCCCGTTTTTTAGGCTTTTTTGAGGTACAAGACAGGACTGTCCTTTAAGCTCTTTACTTTTTGATATTGCCCTGGAGCCCTTGGCAATTGCTATTCACGATTCACCTAATAAATTTGGCATTATTCGTGGGAATGGAATACATAAAGTATCACTATATGCAGATGACCTGTTACTATATATCTCTAACCCAGGGAAATCCATCCCTGCAGTAATAACACTATTTGCTCAGTTTAGTAGTTTTTCTGGTTATAAATTGAATCTTAATAAGTGTGTGCTTTTACCATTAAAGATGCAAGTTCCAATTTATAGACAAGCACCACTTAGATTAGTTACTGATTATTTTACTTATTTGGGTGTCAAAATTACTAAGAAGGACAAGGATCTATTTAAAGTTAATTTTTTACCCTTAATTGATTATGTTAAGCAACTATTTACTAAATGGTCCTCTTTGTCCATATCTTTGATTGGTCAAATTAATACTATTAAGATGATTATTTTACCTAAACTTTTGCATTTATTTCAGGCGGTATCAATTTTTATCCCTAAATCTTTTTTTGATATTATTGATTCTAAAATTTCTTCATATATATGGCAGAATAAGGCAGGTTAAGTAAGAAATATTTATAGAAATCAAAAAAAGAAGGCGGTTTGACTTTGCCGAAGAGTCTTAGATTTTACTACTGGGCAACTAACATTCGATATTTAACATTCTGGACACAAGAATTAGATGAAACTCAATGTCCACGATGGATGAACCTTGAGCGGATGTCTGTACAGGGACTTTCGCTGGCTTCTATTCTGGTGCTGCGCTTCCCTTTGCACTTACGAAATTGAATAAACAAGTGATAAATCCAATAATTAAACATACAATATGAATATAGTTTCAATTTCATAAATTCTTTGGATTGAACAAATTTATCCTGTCAAGTTCTACTATATCTAATATTTTCTTTCAACCATCTAGAATTGATCAAACTTTTCTTCTAAGGAAAACAAAGGGAATAACATGTTTTTGTGATTTATTCATGGATGATTGTTTTATGTCTTTTGAACAGTTGGCTAATAAATATAATTTGCCTAGATCACATTTTTTTCAGATATTTACAGATTAGACACTTATTGAACACTACTTTATCTACCTTTCCAATATCACTTTTAATTGAAGTTACAGAAAAATTTATTAGGTTTAAACCCTTATCAGAAGAGTTTAATAGCAATTATTTATGATGTGATTACAAAAATACGTCTACGTACATCTGATAAAATTAAGTATGAGTGGGAAAGAGAACTTCAAATATCTTTATCTACAGAGAAATGGGAAAAAATTCTTCAATTAGTCAATACTTCCTCAATGTCTACCAGACACGCCTTAATACAACTTAAGGTGGTTCATAGGGCCCATATGTCCAAGGATAATTTAGCTCATTTTTATTGCCTTATAAATCCTGTTCGTGATAGATGTAATTCTGAGGTAGCTTCCTTGACCCATATGTTCTGGTCTTGTCCTCTTCTAGAAAAATATTGGAATTGGAAACATATTTTTGATATTATTTCAGTAGTTCTGCGTATTGATTTACAACCTCATCCTATTTCTGCAATTTTTGGACTACCAGTGATAGACTCCAGTCGTTTATCCTCATCAGCTTGTCATCTAATTGCATTTGTTACATTAATAGCCAGAAGATCCATTTTATTTAAATGGAAAGATTCTAATCCCCCCACTACATTTCAATGGATTTCCCAAACGATAGTATGCCTAAAATTGGAAAAAATTAGGAGTGTTACTATGGATCCTTTGGTTAAATTTGAAGAAACTTGGAGGACATTTATTCAATATTTTCATATGATGTAAGTTGACCCTTTCTGAATCCTTTGTAGTAATTTTTTTTGTTCATGTATAGAGGAGCGGAGTTAACTACAAATAATAATTTTAGCCAATGTAATATGACAGCCCAAGCTTTGTTTGTTTTTTTTTAGTTTAGTTTTTTTTTTAGTTTAGAGGGTTTTCTTTTTCTCTCTTTATAAAATATCTTTTTCACTGTCAGTTACTATGAGATTGGGAGGCTAAACTTTATTTGTTACTTGGAATCTGTGCTTATACATGTTAACTGTTATTATTGTAATCCCAATTTCTATGTATCATTACTATTATTGTTATGTTTAATTTTGAAACTTAATAAAAAGATTGAAAAAGAAAGAAACCTTTTGAATGTTGAAAGACAAACACAAGGAAATCTGCAGATGCTGGAAATTCAAGCAACACGCAGAAAATGCTGGTGGAACGCGGCAGGCCAGGTAGCATCTATAGGAAGATGTACAGTTGACGTTTCGGGCTGAAACCCTTCATCAGGACTAATGAAGGGTCTCGGCCTGAAACATTGTACCTCTTCTTATAGATGCTGGCTGGCCTGCTGTGTTCCACCAGCATTTCGTGAATGTTGAAAGGCCTAGACAGAGCAAATGTGGAAGGGATGTTTCCCGTGGTGGGGGAGTCCAGGACAACAGGGCACAGTCTCAGGATAGAGCGGCATCCATTTAAAACAGAGATGTGGAGAAATTATTTTAGCCAGAAGGCTGGTGAATTTGTGGAATTTGTTACCACAGGCAGCTGTGGAGGTCAGATTGTTGGGTGTATTTAAGGCAGAGCTTGATAGGTCCTTGATTGGACATGGCTTCAAAGGTTACAGGGAGAAGGCCAGGGAGTGGGGCTGAGGAGGGGAAAGAAAAGGATCAGCCATGGTTGAATAGTGCAGCAGACTGGATGGGCTAAATGGCCTAATTCTGCTCCTATGTCTTATGGTCTAACTAAGGAGAGTTAACTGGGAACAGCTGTTTTTGGGCAAGCACACATTTGACATGTGGAGGAATTATAAGGGCCAACTACACAGAGCAAAGGACAGGTACATTCCAGTCAGAAGGTTGGAGAACAATGGCATGGTCAGAGAACCTTGAATGTCGAGAGAGGTGATGAGTTTTGTCAAGAAGAAAAAGGAAAAGCATGCAAGTTTAGGAAGCTAGAATCAAACACAGCCCTTTGAGAATTTTAAAGAAGCCAGAAAAGAACTAAAGAAGGGAATTAGGAAAGCCAGGAGTGGCCATGAAATGACCTTGGCAAGTAGGATTAAAGAAAATCCTAAGGCATTCTATATATACATCAAGAGCAGAAGGATATCTGGGGGGAGACAAGACCATTCAAGGATCAAAGGAGGAACATTTGCTTGGAAGCAGAGGATTTGAGCGAGGACCTTAATAAGTACTTTACATCAGTATTTACTAAGGAGAAGGACGTGGAGAATAGGGAGATCAGTGCCAAGCATATTAATATACTAGGACATTTCAAGGTAAAGGAGGAGGTAGTGTTGGCTCTCTTAAAGTGCATTAAGGTGGTTAAGTCCCCACAGCCTGATGGGATATACCCCAGATGATTGAAATAGGCGAGGAATGAGATTGCTGAGGCTTTGACTGATATCTTCATGTCCTCTCTAGATACAAGCAAAATGCTGGAGGACAGGTGAGCAGCTAATGTTGTTCCATTATTCAAGGAGGGAACCAGAGATGATTCCTAGAAACTGTAGATCAGTAGGTCTATAGGGAGTCTATAGTAGGGAAGTTACTGGAAAACATTTTTAGGCATAGGATTTATGAACATTTGGAAAACCGTGACTTAATTAGGGCAAGCCAGCATGACTTTGTGTGTGTCAAGTCATGCCTTACCAACTTGATTGAGCTTTTTTGGTAAGGTGACGAGAGAGATTGATGAAGGTAGAGCAGCAGATATTGTCAACATGGATTTAATTAAGGTGTTTGACAAGGTCCCTCATGGGAGGCTCATCCAGAAGATTAAGATGCATGGGATCCATGCGGAATTGGCTGTTAGGATTCAGAACTGGCTTGCGCATAGAAGACAGGGAATAGTGGTCCAAGGGACTTATCCTAACTGGAGGTCTGTGATTAGTGCTGTTCTACAGGGGTATGTAATGGGATCGCTAAATTGGATGAAATGTCGATGGCTGGGTGTGTACTTTTGAAGATGGTAAGAAGATTGGTAGTAGTGTAGTAGACTGGAACAAATAAAGTGGGATATCAGTCAGTTGCAGATATGGGTAAAGAAATAGTAAATGGAGTTTAACTTTGCAAATATGAAGTGTTGTACCTTGGTAGATCAAATGTAAAGAAAGAGTAGACTGCTTAGTGTAAGACCCTTAACAGTGTTGATGAACAGAGGGATCTTGGGAGACAAGCTCCCTGAATGTTGCTACTCAGGTTGAAAGGGTGGTTGACAAGGCATATGGCGTGCTCTCCTTTATTAGTCTCCTAAGGAAACTGGCATGAAGTCTATGGAATTCAGGGAATCAAGTAGTGAAATCATGGAAACTGTACAGATTGAAAAGGAGGAGGTGCTTGCTGTCTTGAGGAAAATTAAAGTGGATAAATCCCCAGGACCTGACAGAGTGTTCCCTTGGACCTTGAAGGAGACTAGTGTTGAAATTGAGGGGGCCATGGCAGAAATATTTAAAATGTCTCTGTTTACGGGTGAGGTGCCGGAGGATTGGAGAGTAGCTCATGTTGTTCCGTTGTTTAAGAAAGGATCGAAAAGTAATCCGGGAAATTATAGGCCGGTGAGTTTAACGTCGGTCGTAGGTAAGTTATTGGAGGGAGTACTAACAGACAGAATCTGCAAGCATTTGGATAGACAGGAACTTATTAGGGAGAGTCAATATTATTAGGGAGCGTGGTAGGTCATGTTTGACCAATCTATTGGAGTTCTTCGAGGAGGTTACCAGGAAAGTGGATGAAGGGAAGGCAGTGGATATTGTCTGCATGGATTTCAGTAAGGCCTTTGACAAGGTCCCGCATGGGAGGTTAGTTAGGAAAATTCAGTCGCTAGGTATACATGGAGAGGTGGTAAATTGGATTAGACATTGGCTCCATGGAAGAAGCCAAAGAGTGGTGGTAGAGAATTGCTTCTCTGAGTGGAGGCCTGTGACTAGTGGTGTGCCACAGGGATCAGTGCTGGGTCCATTGTTATTTGTCATCTATATCAATGATCTGGATGATAATGTGGTAAATTGGATCAGCAAATTTGCTGATGATACAAAGATTGGAGGTGTAGTAGACAGTGAGGAAGGTTTTCAGAGCCTGCAGAGGGACTTGGACCAGCTGGAAAAATGGCAGATGGAGTTTAATACAGACAAGTGTGAGGTATTGCACGTTGGAAGGACAAACCAAGGTAGAAGATACAGGGTAAATGGTAAGGCACTGAGGAGTGCAGTAGAACAGAGGGATCTGGGAATACAGATACAAAATTCCCTAAAAGTGGTGTCACAGGTAGATAGGGTCGTAAAGAGAGCTTTTGGTACATTGGCCTTTATTAATCAAAGTATTGAGTATAAGAGCTGGAATGTTATGATGAGGTTGTATAAGGCATTGGTGAGGCCGAATTTGGAGTATTGTGTTCAGTTTTGGTCACCAAATTACAGGAAGGATATAAATAAGGTTGAAAGAGTGCAGAGAAGGTTTCCAAGGATGTTGCCGGACTTGAGAAACTCAGTTACAGAGAAAAGTTGAATAGGTTAGGACTTTATTCCCTGGAGTGTAGAAGAATGAGGGGAGATTTGATAGAGGTATATAAAATTATGATGGGTATAGATAGAGTGAATGCAAGCAGACTTTTTCCATTGAGGCAAGGAGAGAAAAAAACCAGAGGACATGGGTAAGGGTGAGGGGGGAAAAGTTTAAAGGGAACATTAGGGGGGGGCTTCTTCACACAGAGAGTGGTGGAAGTATGGAATGAGCTCCCAGATGAGGTGGTAAATGCGGGTTCTTTTTTAACATTTAAGAATAAATTAGACAGATACTTGGATGGGAGGTGTATGGAGGGATATGGTCCGTGTGCAAGTCAGTGGGACTAGGCAGAAAATGGTTCGGCACAGCCAAGGAGGGCCAAAAGGCCTGTTTCTGTGCTGTAGTTTCTATGGTTTCTATGGTCTCTATGGCATTGAGTTCAAAAGTCAGGAAGTTATGTTGCAGCTTTATAAAACTCTAGTTAAGACACAACTGGTGTATTGCACACAGTGCAAGATACGCAAAATGCTGAAAGAACTCAGCATGTCAGGCAGCACCTACGAAAAATAATAAATAGTTGATGTTTTTGGTTGAGAACCTTCTTCATCTTCAGGCTGAGTGGGGAAAGGGAAAGAAGGTTAGCTAGAAGTTGACAGGAGAATCCAAGCAGGTAGGAAAGGTAAAGGGCTGGAGAAGAAGGAATTTGATAGGAGAGGAGAGTGGACCATAGGAGAAAAGGAAGGAGAGGAGCAGACCCAGGAGGAGGTGATAGGCAAGTGAGAAGTGATAAGAGGCCAGAGTGAGAAATTGAAGAAGAGGGGACAGGGAGGGAATTTTTATTTAAACGTAAGGGGAAATCAATATTCATGCCAACAGGTTGGAGGCTACCCAGATGTAATATAAGGTTTGCTCCTTCACCCTGAGGGTGGCCTCATTATAGCACAAGAGGAGGCCATGGACGAACATGTCAGAATGGGAATGGGAATTGCAATTAAAATGTTTGGCCACTGGGAGGTTCCGCTTTGGTAGATGGAGCAGAGGTGCTTGATGAAGTGATCCCCATTGTATTGCATGCAGTCTGGTCCCCTCAATTTTAGGAAGACTGTCAAAGCTTTGGAGAGGGTGCAGAAGAGGTTGACCAGGTTGCTGCCTGGATTAGAGGGCATGTGCTATCACAAGAGTTGGACAAACTTGGGTTGTTTGCTCTGGATCATCAGAGGCTGAGGGGAGATCTGATAGAGGTTTAGAACATGATGAGAGACATAGATAGAGTAGACAGGCAGCATCTTTTTCCATGGTTGAAATGTCTAATACCAGAAGGAATGCATTTAAGATAAGAGGGGGTAATTTCAAAGGAGATGTGAGGGCAAGTTTTCTTTTTACACAGAGTTGTGGGTGACTGGAATGCATTGCCTGGGTGGTGGTAGAGGCAGAAACGTTAGAGACTTGCCAGAAACATTTAGATAGGCACATGGAAGGATATGGACGTTGTGTAGGCAGAAGAGATTAGTTCAGCTGAACATTTGGTGACTAATTTAATTGGTTTGGCACAACATTGTGAGCGAAGGAGTTGTTCCTGCGCTGCACTGCTCTGTGTTATATCTTCTAAGCCAAGATGAGAAGTTAGTCACTTCTCGCATCCCTTTCCCCACATGTTCATCTTGTGCCTTACAGACTCCTGACTTGCGGCCTCATGCCAAAACCATCCCTCTGCTATTCAAGATTGTTTAATGTCATTTCCAGTACACAAATATAAAGAACAAAATAATTGTTACTCTGTATCCAATGCAGCACAAAGAAAACGCAAAAGATAAAGAACACATTAATAAAAAGCACAGTATATATAAATATAAAATAGTTGCTATACTTTGATTGTATTTTCATAAAGTGATAGTAGGCACAGTAGTGTCTACACATACAGTCATAGAACACTACAGCACAGAAACAGGCCCTTTGGCCTATCTAGTCCGTGTTGCACTATTAATCTGCCTAGTCTAATCAACCTGCACGTGGACCATAGCCTTTCATGCCCCTCTCATTCCCCTCTCATTCATGTACCTATTTAAATTTCTCTTGCTGGTAAATGTTGAAATCACCCCCTCGTCCATCACTTGCACTGGCAGCTTATTCCACACTCTCACCACTCTCTGAGTGAAGAAGTTCCCCTTCATGTCCCCGTTATACATTTCACCTTTCACCCTTAACCCATGACCTCTAGTAGCAGTCTTACTCAACCTCAGTGGAAAAAGCCTGCTTATATTTACCCTGTCTATACACCTCATAATTTGTCTACCTCTATCAAATCTCCTCTCAGTCTTCTATGTTCTAGGGAATTAAGCTCTAACCTATCCAACCTTTCCCTATAACTCAGGTCCTCAAGTCCCAGCATCCTTGTAAGTTTTCTCCACATTCTTTCAATCTTATTTACGTCTTTTCTGTAGGTAGATAGGTTCCAAAACTGCACATAGTACTCCAGTCTTATACAACTTCAACATAACTTCCCAACTCCTGCACTCAGTACATTGATTTATGAAAGGTCAATGTGCCAAAAAACTTCTTTATAATCATACAACTATATCTACCTAGGCCACCACTTTCAATGAGTTATGGATCTGTATTCCCAGGTCCCACTGTTCTACTGCAGTCCTCAGTGCCCTGCTTCTCACCATGTAAGACCCACACTGGTTAGTCCTCCCAAAGTGCAACACTTCACACTTGTCTGCATTAAATTTCATCTGCCACTTTTCAGCTCATTTTTCCACCTGGTCCAGTTCCTGCTGCAAGATTGACAGTCTTCCTTGCTGTTCACTACAGCCCCAAACTTAGTGTCATCCACAAATTTGTTGATCCAGCTTACCACATTATCATTGAGATTATTGATAAAGATGACAAACAACAATGGATCCCTGTGACACACAACTAGTCACAGGCCTCCAGTCTGAGAAGCAACCTTCTACTACCACTCTCTGGCCTCTTCTGTATTGACAATGCCTAATCTAATTTACTTCCTCATCTTGAATGCCAAGTGACTAAACCTTCTTGACCAACCTCCCATGTGGGACCTTGTCAAAGGCCTTGCTAAAGTCCATGTAGACAACGTCCACTGCCTTGTCTTCATTAACTATCTTACTGACTTCTTCGAAAAGCTCTATAAGATTGGTTTGACTCGAGTTAACATGCACAAAGCTATGTTGCCATGTTGTCGATCCCTAATCAGTCCCTGTCTATCCAAATGCTTATATATCTCATCCAGTAACTTTCCCACTGCTGATGTCAGGCTCAGCGGGCTATAACTTCCTGGCTTATTCTTAAATCCTTTCTTAAACAACAGAAAAACTTCAGCTATCCTCTAAACCTCCGGTACGGCACCCATGGCTATGGATGTTTTTCATATCTCTGCCAGAGCCCTTGTAATCTCTGCAGTGGCCTCCCACAGGATCTGAGGGAACATATTGTCAGGCTCTGTGGATTTATCCACCCTAAATTGCCTCAAAACATCAAAAACCTCGTCTTCTAGAATCTGCATAGGGTCCATGACCTTGCTGCTACATTTCCTCACACCTACAAATATACTTCATGCTCATCCCCCAAGTAAGTACAGATGAAAAAAAAACATTTAAGATCTCCCCCATCTCTTTCAGCTCCACGCATAGATTACCACTCTGATCATCTAGAACACCAATTTTATCCCTTGCTATCCTTTTGCACCTAATATATCTGTGTAAGCCCTTGGGATTCTCCTTCACCTTACCTGCTAGAACAACCTCATGTCTTCTTTTAGCCCACCTGATTTCCTTCTTCAGTGTTCTTTTGCATTTCCTACATTCCTTAAGTACCTTTTTGTTCTTGTATTGCCTATTCTTGCTATACACCTGAGCAGCACACACAAAATGCCGGAGGAATTCAGCAGGCCAGGCACATCTATGGAAAAGAGTACAGTACACCTTTCGGGATGAGTCCCTTCAGCAGGACTGGAGAAAAGAAAATGAGGAGTAGAGTTAAAAGGTGGAGGGAAGGGAGGGAGAAACACAAGACGATAGGTGAAACCAGGAGGGGGAAGGTTGAAGTAAAGAGCTGAGTAATTGATTTATGAAAGATATACAAGGCAGGAGAAGGGGATGTCTGATAGGAGAGGAAAGAAGGCCGTGGAGGAAAGAAAAGGGGGGGGGGAGGAACACCAGAGGGAGGCAAGGAGATAAGGTGAGAGAGGAAAAAGGAAATAGGGAATGGTGAAGGAAGGTGGGCTATTATTGGAAGTTCGAGAAATCAGATTGGAGGCTACCCAAACGGAATATAAGGTGTTGTTGCTCTAAACTGAGTGTGGCCTTATCACTGCAGTGGAGGGTGCCATGGATAGGCATTTTGAAATGGGAATGGGAATTGGAATTAAAATGAGTGGCCACTGGGAGATCCTGCTTTTTAGGTGCTAGGCGAAGCAGTGTCCCAATCTGCATTGGGTCTCATCGATATACAGGAGGCCACACTGGGAACATGGGACACAGTGTATGACCCCAACAGACTCACAGGTGAAGAGTTGCTTCACCTGGAAGAACTGTTTGGAGCCCTGAATGGAGTGAAGGAAGAGGTGTAGGGATAGGTGTAGCACTTGTTCCACTTGCAGGGATTAGTGCCGGGACAGAGATCAGTGAAGAAGAATGAATGGACAAAGGAGTCGTGTAGAAAACAGAATGTGGGGGTTGGGGGGAGATGATGCTTGATGGTGAGGACAAGAGGAATCCTATCCCTGGTGGGGTGGCGAGAGAACAGGGTGAGAGCAGACGTGCGAGAAATGGAAGAAATGCGGTTGAGAGCAACGTGATTAAAGAGGGAGGGAAGCCCCTTTCTTTAAAAAAGGAGGACATCTCCTTCATTCTGAAATGAAAAGCCTCATCCTGAGAGCAGATTTGGTGAAGACGGAGGAATTGAGAGAAGGGGATGGCGTTTTATAAGTAACAGAGTGAGAGGACGTATAGTCCAAGTAGCTGTGAGAGTTCATGGGTTTATAATAGTCATCAGTGGATAAGTTGTCAACAGAGATAGGGACAGTGGGGCCATTTAGGGCCTCAAACAGTCCTTCCGAATGAGGCAACACTTCCCCTGTGAATCTGTCAGGGTCATTTACTGTGTCTAGTGCTCCCAGTGTAATCTCCTGTATATCAGTGAGACCCGACATAGTTTCGGGAGACTGTTTCACCAAGCACCTATGCTCCATCCGCCAGACAAAGTGGAATCTCCCAGTGGCCACTGATATTAATTCCACTTCCTATTCCCATTCCAATATGTCTATCCATGGCCTTCTCCGCTGTCATGAAGAGGCCACACTCAGGTTGGAGGAACAACACCTTATATTCTGTCTGGGTAGCCTCCAACCTGATGCCAAGGATATCGATATCTCAAAATTCTGGTAATAACCCCCCCTTCCACCATTCACCATCTCCTTTTCCCTCTCTCTCATCTCATTTCCTTGCCTCCCTCTGGTTCTCCTCCCCTTTTTCTTTCTTCCATGGGCTTCTGCCCTTTCCTATCAGACTCCCCCTTCTCCAACTCTGTATCTCTTTCACCAACCAACTTTCCAGCTCTTTACTTCACTACTCCCCCCATTTTCACCTATCACCTTGTGTTTCTCCCTGCCCTCCCCACGCCCCCATCTTTTAACTCTACTCTTCATTTCTTTTTCTCCAATCCTGCTGAAGGGTCTTGGCCTGAAAGGTTGACTGTACTCTTTTCCATAGATGCTGCCTAGCCTGTTGAATTCCTCCAGCATTTTGTGTATTTTGCTTAAGTGTATAGAAGGTATAGGCAGACAAGAACAAATTAGGTACTTATGGAATGTAGGAAATGCAAAAAAACACTGAAGAAGGAAATCACAAGGGCTAAAACCTTGACTGTACTCTTTTCTCTTGATGCTACCAGGCCTGCTGAGCTCCTCAAGCATTTTGTGTGTTTTGATGGATTTCCAGCATCTGCAGATTCTCTCTTGCTCGAAAAGATTCCCTAGATCTGTACTCTCTGTCTTTTATTCTGACAGGAACATACAAAGTCTGTACTTACATATTTTGACTTTTGAGGGTCTCACACTCACCAAGTACACCTTTGTCAGAAGGCAGCCTGCCCCAATCCACACTTGCCTGATCCTTTCTCCAATTTAGAATCTCAAACTGAGGACCAGACCTATCCTTTTCCATATTTACTTTGAACCTAATGGCATTATGATCACTAGATGCAAAGCGCTCCCCTACACAAACTTTTGTTGCCTGCTCCTCTGTCTCATTCCCTAATAGGAGATCCAGTATCATACTCTGGTTGGGATTCTATGCACTGATTAAGGAAACTTTCCTGAATACATTTGACAGACTCTTCTCCATCCATCCCTTTTACAGTATGGGAGCATGCATAAGGTAACTCTGACAGGAAAAGATAAAGTAGTGGTGGTGGGGGTTGTGAATGGGTGGGTAACTGGTTGGACATGTTGATCAGTTTTACTGCTTGCGGAACGTAACTGTTTGTGTGTCTGGTGGTCTTGGTGTGGATGCTACGTAGTCTCCTCTCTGATGGCATCCGCGAGTGCTATTGTTAGGAGTGGCATTTCTATGGTATCCACAAGCAGGTCCACATCTCCAATTACTTAAAAAGGTAAGAAGAGGGAACACACAATAGTCCTTGTAGAGGGAAGAAAAGTGGAGAGAGTGAGCAATTTTAAGTTCCTGGGTGTTAATATCTTTGAGGACCTAACATATCAATGCAGCTACAAAAGCGGCAAGGCAGCAGCTATATTTCATTTGGAATTTGAGGAGATTTAGTAGGTCACTAAAGACTCTCACAAATTTTTACAGGTGTACAGTGGAGAGTATTCTAACTGATGCATCCCCATCTGGTACGGAGGGACTATGGCACAGGACCGAAGTGAACTGCAGGGCGTTGTAAAATTACTCAGCACCATCATGAGCACTTGCCTTCGTAGTATCCAGGACATCTTCAAGGAGCAATACCTCAAAAAAGCATCATTAAGGACCCCCATCACCCAAGACGTGCCCTCTTCTCATTGTTACCATCAGGAAAGAGGTGCAGAAGCTTGAAGGCTCGCACTGAATGATTCCGGAACAGCTTCTTCCACTCTGCCAACCAATTTCTGAATGGACATTGACCGCATGAACAATAACTCACTACTTTCTATCTCTATTTTTTGCATGACTTATTTCATGGATCCTTTATGGTTATGTGCCCCATTGAACCGTAGAGCAGTACAACACAGGGACAGACCCTTTAACCCACCATGTCTGTGCTGAGCAAAAAGCCAAGTTAAACTAATCTTAGATATCTGTATCCCTCGGTTCTCCATGCCTGAATGCTATTTTATCTGCTTCTGCCTCCTCCATGGGGAGCACATTCCAGATTCAGATTCATTCGTATATCACATGTCCATTGAACATACAGTGAAAAGCGTTGTTTGTGCTCACAGCGGCTATCTGCAAGTGTTGCCACACATTCTATCACTAACTTAGCAAGCCTGCCATGTTCACAGAACAACACAAGTAAGAACAAAACAAAACAGTGACAACAAAGCAAGCTTCTTTCCCATCAAACAGGCCTATAGCCCCAGCACAGGCTACCACTGGGCCTCCTCTCCTTGGCCCCTGACTCTAAGATGTTGGGCCTCCAAATTTGGACTTCATCCCAGAAATCATTGATCTTGGATTTGATCTTTGAGCATCGACTTCTGGACTTGCACAGACCTCCAGGCACTTACTATTCTCCATTTTCCCTCTCACTTTAAACCTATGCCATCTAGTATTGGCATTTTGACTCAGAGATAAAGACAATCTACATTATTTACTTTACGCCTCTCATAATTTTACTTCTATCAAGTTTCAATGCATTAAAACCTCTCACTTTCAGACATCTTAAACTATTTGCCCAAGGTCTTCAAGGCCCTGATACAACTCACCAGTGCTTTCAGGTTTAAAAACATACACGTCCCTGTAGAAAACTGACGGATGAACATGAAACATATTTGGGATATCAACAAGTAAAGAGAATAGATCATACTTCGATAAGGGAAAAACTTTCAACAGAAATTACTTCAAGGCTTAAGAAAATCTGCCAGAGCTCAATAATAAAAATATAACAAAGGGAATAAACACTTTGGCTATACCCATACCAAGGTATTCTTTTGGCATAATATCTTGGTCCAAAACTGATCTGGAAAATTTACAAAGAAAAATTTACAGGAGAAACCAGAAACAATCCAGCATGTTACTGGATGTGCAGCAATTTAGCTCAGTCTGATTACATACACAGGTACAATCGCGTGGCAAACATCATTCATCAAAATCTTGCTGTAAAATACAAACTCATAAAAGATACCATACTTTACTATAAGTACAAGTCTGATTCAGTTTTAGACTCAAGAATTCTACAAATTGTGTTACAACCAATCTTTTATTACAGACAGGACAATCCATAATAACCAGCCGGATATACAAACATAATACAGGATAAACAAGCAAGAACAAATTACATGATAGATCTTGGCATTCCAAACAGACATAGCATACAGAAATCAGTTTGAAATATGTTAACTTAAAAGAGGAAATTGAAGGACTATGGTACATGAACAAGGTATACATTGTCTCAGTAGAAATATCTACAACTAATATCATCCCAAAGTCATGACCCAATAGCATTAAATAATTAAGCCTACGCTGCAATACTTATGTAATTGTCCAGAAAGTCACAACACTAAACACCAGTAGAATAATCCAAATGTTCCTAGCAATTCAGAAATGAGTGTGTCTGGGTCTGTTTGTACCTCAGGTTTTACCAGCTTGAGCTAAGAAAAAAATGGCAATAATAATAATAATAATAATAGCAATAATAATAATAATATAAAGAAAACAGAATTATCAGTTTGGAAATGATGAAAAAGGTTTATACAGGACACTGAAATTAAATTTGATGCACCAAAATTTCATCAACCCTAGCAGAGAATTACCAACAAACACAAAGGTAATGAACTTCTGGTCTAATCTGGTGAAACAGGGTGACACATAATCAAGAAGCAAGCTGCATTAGGGAGGGAAAAAAGAATGCACACACACACACACGATTGAAGAAATGCAAGTGCCTGAAGTTACAATGGATATGCCGAAAGCAGTTATAAGAAATATCCATAACTGGAGAAGTACTGGCAGCAATAATATTAGTAATAATTAGTTTAAAAAACTCACATGCTTTCATCCATACCTATTGATAGATATCAACAATTTTCTTAAAAACCTTGAAAAAGTGTCCAAAATTTTGAGAGAAGGTCAAACCTAAAGGGGAAATCACAAAGAACCCATCAAAATATCATCCTGCTGCTTGTTTACAAACTATATATAAAATTGTAACATCGTGTATCTCACAACTAACCACCACTCACTTTGATAACTGCAATATATTTACAGAAGAGCAGAAAGGATGCCCAAAGGGTACGAAGGGATGTAAAGAACAACTGATAATTGATTCTGTATTTCTAAGTCAACCTGGCAGATAAGCAGAAATCTTTCATGTTGTTATATTGACTACTCAAAAAGCATTTGACTCTGTCCCACGCTCATGGTGAATAGAAGTTCTTAATGTATATAAACTATAATTAATATTATGAAATTCCGACAATATCTGATGAAACATTGGCATACTATACTGGCCCTATCTATTAACAACCAAAAAAGTGCATCTGTTATTATCAAAATAAACCAAGGCATCTTCCTGGGTGACTCTCTAAGCCCACTATGGTTCTATCTCACTTTAAACCGGCTCTCTAATTTACTGAATTGAAAATTGAGTATCAAATCAGAAACAACCAAATGAATTATACCTTGGCACACCTTGAATGATTTGAAATAATATGCTCCTTCATCAGTAAAGCTAAAGCAACTAATTCAACTATTAGAACTATTTCTGAAAGATATAAACATGAACTTTAGACTAGATAAGTGCAGAGCATTAAGTATAAAGAAAGATACAATAGAGCTAACAGAATATTAAACAGAGCAGCAGGATACAATACAACCAATGGATGAATATGAAGCATATTCCATTGTTGGAATTCTTTGAAAAGATTACAAGTAGGATAGATAAAGAGGATGCAGTGGATGTTGTGTATCTGGACTTTCAGAAGGCCTTTGACAAGGTGCCACACATGAGGCTGCTTCCAAATTAAGAGCCCTTGATATTACAGGAAAGCTTTGCTGATTGGTAGGAGGCAGCGGGTGGGAATAACAGGATCCTTTTCTGGTTGGCTGCCAGTGACAAGTGGTGTTCCACAGGGTCAGTATTGGGACCACATCTTTTTTATGCTACATATAAATGATTTATATGATGGAATAGATGGCATTGTTGTCAAGTTCGCAGATGATGCGAAGATTGGTGGAGGGGCAAGTAGTGTTGAGGAAACAGGTAGGATGCAGAAGGACTTAGATAGATTAGGAGGACAGGCAAGAATGTGGCAAATGAAATGCAATGTTGGAAAATG
Organism: Mobula hypostoma; assembly: GCF_963921235.1. Classification (NCBI taxonomy): domain Eukaryota; kingdom Metazoa; phylum Chordata; class Chondrichthyes; order Myliobatiformes; family Myliobatidae; genus Mobula; species Mobula hypostoma. Next base: position 19,910,581 of record NC_086103.1, on the reverse strand, counting down.
CACGGTCATGCACTTTGGTAGTAGAACTAAATATGCGGACTATTTTCTAAACGAGGAGAAAATCCAGGAATTGGAAATGCAGAGGGACTTGGGAGTCCTTGTGCAAAACACTCTGAAGGTTAACTTGCAGGTTGAATCGGTGGTGAAGAAGGCAAATGCCATGTTAGCATTCATTTCAAGAGGTCTAGAGTACAAGAGCAAGGATGTGATGCTGAGGCTTTATAAAGCACTGGTGAGGCCTCACCTTGAGTATTGTGAACAGTTACGGGCCTCTCATCTTAGAAAAGATGTGCTGGCATTGGAGAGCGTCCAGAGTAGGTTCATAAGGATGATTCCAGGAATGAAAGGGTTATCATACGAGGAAAGTTTGATGGCTCTAGCTCTGTACTTGCTGGAATTCAGAAGGATGAAAGGGATCTCACTGAAACCTTTCGAATGTTGAAAAGCCTAGACAGAGTAGATGTGGAAAGGATGTTTCCCATGGTGAGAGTGTCTAGGACAAGTGGGCACAGCCTCAGGATAGAGGGGCATCCTTTCAAAACAGAGATGCGGAGAAACTTCTTTAGCCAGAGGGTGGTGAACTTGAGGAAATTTTTGCCACATGCAGCTGTGGGGGCCAGGTCATTGGGGTGTATTTAAGACAGAGATTGATAGGTCCTTGATTGGATATGGTATCGAAGGTTACGGGGAGAAGGCTGGGGACTGTGGTTGAGGAGGAGATAGAAAAAAGAATCAGCCATGATTGAATGGCGGAGCAGACTCAGTAGGCCAGATGGCCTAATTCTGCTCCACGAGGAAATCTGCAGATGCTGGAATTTCAAGCAACACACATAAAAGTTGCTGGTGAACGCAGCAGGCCAGGCAGCATCTCTAGGAAGAAGTACAGTCAATGTTTCAGGCTGAGACCCTTCGTCAGGACTAACTGAAAGAAGAGCTAGTAAGAGATTTGAAAGTGGGAGGGGGAGGGGGAGATCTGAAATGATAGGAGAAGACAGGAGGGGGAGGAATGGAGCCATGAGCTGGACAGTTGATTGGCAAAAGGGATATGAGAGGATCATGGGACAGGAGGCCCAGGGAGAAAGAAAAGTTGGGCAGGTGGGAAGCCCAGAGGATGGGCAAGGGGTATAGTGAGAGGGACAGAGGGAGAAAAAGGAGAGAGAGAAAAAGAATGTGTGAACATAAATAAATAATGGATGCAGTACGAGGGGGAGGTGGGGCACTAGCGGAAGTTTGAGAAGTCAGTGTTCATGCCATCAGGTTGGAGGCTACCCAGATGGAATATAAGGTGTTGTTCCTCCAACTTGAGTGTGGCTTCATCTTTACAGTAGAGGGGGCTGTGGATAGACATACCAGAATGGGAATGAGACGTAGAATTATAATGTGTGGCCACTGGGAGATCCTGCTTTCTCTGGCGAACAGAGCGTAGGTGTTCAGCGAAACGGTCTCCCAGCCTGCGTCGGGTTTTGCCAATATATAGAAGGCCACATCGGGAGCACCAGACACAGTATATCACCCCAGCCGACTCACAGGTGAAGTGTCGCCTCACCTGGAAGGACTGTCTGGAGCCCTGAATGGTGGTGAAGAAGGAAGTGTAAGGGCATGTGTAGCACTTGTTCCACTTACAAGGATAACTGCCCTCCCCCTCCCACTTTCAAATCTCTTACTAGCTCTTCCTTCAGTTAGTCCTGACGAAGGGTCTTGGCCCAAAACATCGACTGTACCTCTTCCAAGAGATGCTGCCTGGCCTGCTGCGTTCACCAGCAACTTTTATGTGTGTGGTCTAATTCCGCTCCTGTGTCTTATGGTCATATGTAAGTATCTGTGATATCAACAAGCACCAAAATAGATCATAATGTGATAAAGAAAAATCTTTTAACAGAATTTACTTCAAGGCTTAAGAAAATCTGCTAATCAGAGCTCAGTAGTAAAAATGTAACAAAGGCAATAGATGCTTTCGCTATACCCATACTAGTGTATTCTTTTGACATAATTTCTTAGTCCGAAACCAATCTGGATAATTTACAAAGAAATACAAGAAATGAAATAACAAATTTTAGAAAAAACTATGTACACTCGAACACACTTCAGTTAACACCACCAAGGATAGAAGGAGAAAGAGGAAGAACAGACGTAAAAAAATTAAGCAAGTCAGATAAAACTTCTAAGGATATATTTTCACCAACAAAAAACAGGATTCAGCTTTCTACACAAACAAATGCAATTCTGGTAAGCACACACCACTAAACTTAAATGAAAACACAACCCAGAAAAATGAAGAAAGTATGACTATTGAACAAAAAGTTAACCAATGGAAGACCATGACCCTCCATGGAAGACATCCCGACAACCTGAGCAGACTAGATGTTGACAAGGAAGCTTCAAATTCCTGGTTCAGAGTTGGAAACCTGATCCCAGAAAGAGAAGGATTCCTCACAGTAATACAGGACCAGGTGGTTAGCACAAAAAAAAAATCAAAGATACATAATAAAAGACCAACAGATTCAAGATGATAAAGGAAGAAAATAGCAAAGAAAACACAGGAAGAATCCAACATATTAGAGCATCTTGCAGCAGTTTAACTCAATCTGATTACTCACACAGGCATATCATGCAGTAAACATCATTCACCAGAACCTTGCCTTATAATATAAACCCATAAAAGACACAACACCTTACTATAAGAAGAGCCTAATCCAGATTTAGAGTTGGAGTCCTGCAAATTATATTACAACTCATCCATTATTACAGATAGGACAATCGAAAATAACAGTCCAGATATAATATTGCAGGACAAGCAAGCAAGAACAGCTTACTTAATAGATATAACTATTCCAAGCACACACAACAGACAGAAATCAATAAGGGAAAAGCACCAGAAATATACTGAATTAAAAGAGGAAATTGAAAGACTATGGAACATGAACAGGGCATACATTGTCTCAGTAGTACTATCTACAACTGGTATCATCTCAAAGTCACTACACAATGGCATTACACAATAGGCCTACACAGCAATACTTATATAAATCTCCAGAAAGTAATTTTACTAAACACCACTAAAGTAGTCCAAAAGTTCCTAGCAATTGAGAAATGAGTGTGTTTGGCTCGTACCTCAGGTTTTTCCAACTTGAGCTGAGAAAAAAAATAAAAGCAAAACAATGATAGACACAAGAAATTCTGCAGATGCTCAAAATCCAAAGCAACATACAAAATGCTGGAACAACTCAGCAGATCAGATTGCGTCTTTGGAATTTAATAAACAGTCAGTGTTTTGGGCCAAGAACTTTCATCAGGACTGGAAAGGAAGGGGAAGACACCAGAATAAAAAGGTTGGGGGAGGGGAAGGAGGATAGCTGGAAGGTGATTGGTACAGCCAGGTGGGTGGGAAAGATAGAGGGCTGGAGACGAAGGAATCCAATAGGAAAGGAGAGAGGAGCATAGGAGAAAGGGAAAGAGGAGTGGACCCAGGAGGAGTTGTTAGGCAGGTTGAAAAAAGTAAGAGACCAGTGTGGAGAACAGAAGAAAAAGAGAAGGGGAGGGATTTTTTTTTACTGGAAGGAGAAATCAATATTCATGCTATCCATTTGGAAGGTACCTAGATAGAATATGTGAAGTTGCTCCTCCATCCTGCAGGTGGCTTCATTATGGCACAAGCGGAGGGTACAGGCCGATATGTCAAAATGGGAATTAAAATGTTGGGCCACCGGGAAGTTCCACTTTTGGTGGATGAAGCTGATGTGATCTATGAAGCGGCCCCCCCAGTTTATGACAGGAGTCACCAATGTAGAGGAGGCCACATCGGGAGCAGCAGACACAATAGATGACCCCCCAGCAGATCTACTGGTGAAGTGTTGTCTCACCTGGAAGCATGGTTTGGGACCCTGAATGGAGGTGAATGGGCAGGTATAGCACGTTGTCCTCTTTCAGGGATAAGTGGTGGAGGGAGATTAGTGGGGAGGAGTGAATAGACAAGCGAATCATGGAAGGAGTGAGTCCTGCAGAAAGCTGGGAGAGGGGCGCAGAGGTTAAGATATGTTTGCTGGCGGGATCCCTCCAGAGATACAGTAGCAGAATTTGCAGAGAATGGTATGTTGAATGTGGAGACATGCATGTGGTCAGCAAGTCACGAGGAAATCTAACACTGTTAAAGCAGCAGGAGGATGGGGTGAGTGTGGATGTTGGAGAAATGGTGGAGTTGCAGATGAGGGTAGCATCAACAATGGAGGAAGGGAAACTCCGTTCTTTGAAGGAGGAGTACACCACTGATATCCTGGAAACGAAAGCCACATCCTGGGAACAGATGCAATGGAGATGAGAAAAAGGAATAGCATTTTTACAGAAGACATGGTGGGGAGAGGTATAGTCAAGATAACCATCGGAATTGTTAAGATTTTTTTTTAAGATATCAGTTGACAGTTTGTTTCCAGAGATGGAGCCAGAGAGACTGAGAAAGGGGAGGGAGGTGTCAGAAATGGACCAAATGAATTCAAGGGTAGGGTGGAAGTTGGAGGCAAAGTTGATGAAATTGACGAGCTCAGTGTAAGTGCATAAAGCAGTGACAATGCAATGTTTGTTTTTCTCTTCCCATTAGGTGCTTGACAGCCTTCATTTTTAAAGGGTTCTGTTGAGTTTCTTTGTTTTCTGGCTGCCTGTAAGGAGACGGATCTCAAGATTGTATACAGTATACATGCTTAGATAATAAATGTACTTTGACTTTGATTTTCCTCCGACTCCGAAAACTCCATAATAAATGGATTCTATGCTGTGTTCTTCCCAGCCAGAGAATGGGAAATTCTAAGTTTCCCTCTCCTGTTATAGTGGATCTCAGCCAGGATAAAGTTGTCCTCATAAGCCTAAGCAAGATATGTGCGCTTGATTCTTTATGCAGTCATTATTTCTTGAACAGCTAAAGTATTAGAAGATCAGCCAGGAATATGCAGCCTGTAACTTCACTTTGCAGTGTGGGAGTCACAACAAATCAGTTACAGTTAGAGTACCTAGTTGACTGAATCCCAAGATTTCCTAATGTTTATTGGAATCAAAACTGACCTGGCATTGGCCAGGGGGCAGTGGTGACAGATAGAATATTACGTCCATTATTGTTGTCATATTACATAAAAAGATTATCTAGGTGAACATTTGAAATGCAAAGACATTGAAGACCATGCAAAAAATTCTAGCAAATGGAATTAGGATAGATGGGTGCTAGATTGTTTCTGTGCTACATAAATGTATGACTCTAAGAGGAGAAGCTACTTAGAGTGGGTTTCAAACCCAAATCACTACAGACTAGCAACAAGGAGACCACTTTGTACCAGAATAGACTTTTTTTTGGATTCTAATTGTGATTACTTGTAAAGATCATGTATGATTTATGAATTTCTTGTGAATGATGCTTATTTGATGCCATGTCTGCATGATGCTGCCATAATTAAGATTGTTATTCCATCTGTACAGACATGTACTTGTGCATATGACAATAAAGTCAACTTTATTTTTGATTTTAAACACATGCAAAATGCTGGCTGAACTCTAGAAATCAGGCTACATCTTGCTGAAATCCTCCAGCTCTTTACGTGTGTTTCTCAAGATTGGGGAATCTCTGGTGTTTAAAATTTACTGCCCCACTGTGAAGTCTCTGAAGTATGCTTATCCTGAAGATGTTGCAAGGACGTGGCTGGGGACGAACCCGAGTGCAGGACACAGATGCTGAGGTAGAGTCGTTAGGCATAGCCCCTCTGCAAACGGGGATTCGATATCCAGGAGCCGATGCGAAGCTTAGAACTAACAGCTCTCAGGAATAGGAAACAAGGTTTACTCTCACAAGAGTCGACCAACAAACTGGCGGCTTCGTGCTGTGGTCACAGGGTTTTTATCCTGCCGTTTGATGGGAAGCAGGCGCGTGTAGTTAGTGGTAGTTGGGAATGATTGGAATCTAAATGAGGTGATTGAGGCCCAAATCTTGAGGCAAATGGCAAGGCGGGGATTGCCAGACGGGAGTATGACAGAAGAAGTTTAAATCTTCTCTTCGATGGGAGTTCAGTGAAGTCCTCTCTCACTGCTTTCCCTCATGATCCACAATTTATTCCTGTACTTGCTGAAACCCACCAGTATTTTTTTTCTCTTTGGTTTTCTTTTCAGAAGAAAGAAAATTTAAATGAGACATAATCTAGGTGTATAAATTTTTAAGGTGCTGTATATACTGAACAGGAAGGACTTATTTACCTTAACTAGGAGATAACATGGATTTAAGTTGATTCAAAGTTCGAAGCACATTTATTATCAAAGTATATATATATTACACAACCTTGAGATTCATCTACTTACAGGCAGCCACAGAACAAAGAAACCCAGAAAAATAATTTAAACAAAAGAGCAAAACCCAATGTGCAGAGTGAGAAAAAAATTGTGCAAGCAATAAAAGAAAGCAAATAGCATTTATTTTTTATTGAGATACAGTGTGGAATAGGCCCTCCCAACCTTTTGAGCCACACTGTGAAGGCAGAAACTCTCTCTGGTTTTAGCAAGTACCTAGGACGAGGTCTTGAAGACTAGTTATTAACAGGTTACAAATAAGAAACAATGAGAAGTAGCAGTGACCTAATTAGCCTCCCTTTAAGACAGAGCAAACCACAATGGGTGCCTCTGCTATAACTTTCTCTCTTCCTCATTGATTCATTAGTGAAGAGAGCAAAAGCTGGTGTCAATACTTTTTACTACTTCCTTTACATAATTGAAAACCCATAACCTGTGCTGCTTTCTTCTTGAGCAAACAAAAACCACTAGCACGTTGTCACTTCCTGCGGTTTCAAATGTTAGCTGTGGCTTTGCTAATAACAGCTTTGCTGCCTGATCTCAAGATTGTGAGTTTAAGACCACCGCCAGAGATGTAAGTGTAAGCTCAGGTTGACACTTCAAAGCAGTGTGGAGAGAATACTGCATCGAGGATAACTCTCTCAAGAGTGTTATCTTCAATGCCTTGATTAATATTTATTTTAAATGAATTGAAACCAATGCATCTCCTTATCCACAGTCGCATTGCTGTTTGTGGGAGGTTTTTTTGTCCATTAATTGGTTGTGATTTTACTGACATCAAATTTGTTAACAATTTCTAAAGGAACTTCATTCATCACCCCTTCTCTTCTCCTCGCCTGCCAGCACCTCCCTCTGGTGCTCTCCTCCTTCCCTTTCTCCCATGGTCCACTCTACTCTCCTATCAAATTCCTTCTTCTTCAGCCCTTACGTCTTCCCCCCCATCACCCCCTGGCTTCTCACCATCCCTCCATCCTATCCAACCCACCCACCTTCCCCTCTTGCTTCACCTATCACTTTCCAGCTTGTACTACTTCTCCTCACTCCACCTTCTATTCTGGCTTCTTCCCACTTCCTTTCCTGTCCTGAAGAAGGCTCTCCACCCAAAGCATTGCCTATTTATACTCCTCTATAGTTGCTGCCTGACCAATTGATTTTGTCTAACGTTTTGTGTGTGTTGCTTCAATCATTGTAAGACATTTTTAGGATGACTTATATACAAACCTTTTTATTAATCTTTCTTTGGTTATAGCTTAAATAGTTTAAGTGACCAACTCTTAAAAAACAATGCTCTGAAAAACTACTTACAATATGATATTACATTATTCATATGCATGGTGACCGTGCCATTTCATTCCACAGCTCAGGTCTGGAATCGGATTCCAGAGAACCAGGTTCTGCCCACCAAAACCTCATCCCTCCAGCAGAGACTGATACTTCTCTGCATGGTAGGACAGGTGTAGAAATTGTATTTTTTTACACTGGACTCAGTCAAAACTAAAATCATCGTGATTTCTTTTTGTGTTTTATTGGACCATTAAGATTTTTTTTCCACAAAGTGACTCATCGTATGGTTGCAGCAGAGGAAGTAGGCCATTTGGCCCATCATATCTGTGCCAGCTCTCTATCGCAGCATTACTGTTCTACCCACTGGTCCCTTTTCAGTAACCTACAAAATCTTTCTTCTCGGTATAGTTCTCCAGAGAACAGATACACTAAGCTGAACAGTAGGCAAGCATTGTTACTGTTGATCCTACAAAAGTAGGGTTAGGGACAATACATTGTTGAATGCTAATTGAAGCCAACGTTCCTTTTATTTACGAGCTCATGCCCAAAGTAGATACTTTCAGTTATTTCATTGCTGTTTGTAGGAGTTTGTTGTGCAAGAGGTTGGCTATTCTTCCCAATGTTACACTTCATGAGAACATGTCTTCCGAGGAAAGCTTGAGTGAGCTCGGGTGAAGGCGATGCGAGATGACTTAATTGAAGTGTATAAGATGGTAAGAGACATAATAGAGTGATTAGCCAGCACCTTTATCCCAGGGTGACAATAGCTAATATGAGAGGGTATATGCTTGGGGTGATTGAAGGAAAGGGGGATCTAACAGGTAGGGTTTTCTTCACACAGAACACATTGATCACACCGCTGGGTGAGATGATTGAAGTGGTTACATTAAGAACATTTAAGAAACTCTTAGCTGGGCACATGGATGGAAGAAAAATAGAAAACTAAGTGGGGAGTGATGTGTTACACGAATTTGCAGAACGTTAAAAGGTTGGCATAGTACTGTGGCAGAAGGATCTGTGCCGTACAGCTACTGTGTGCATTGGTTGAAAAGCAAATTGAGATGTCTCAGGATAATGCTGTTTCTATATCAGTACAAATCTTCTCTTTCTTTAGTTTATTACTCATAATTAGACCAAAACAAAGAAAATAGTTTTAATTTATCCCTTGGAAATGACAATGGAAAATAAGATGTTAGTGTTGGAAAATGTTGGAAGCATCATTCTAATTTTGAATTACATAATTTTAAAACCGGTAAACAATATGATTTAAGTAAGTTATCACACGCTAAATTGTGCAAGTTGTGTTTTTCAGACATGCGTGTGGAGACATTCTATGAAACTGTGTACAGTATCTCCATTCCTGTGGCTTTCTAGTCAGTGGTTTGAATACACACAGAATCACAGATTGCGGTTTGTCATTTACTGGAATAATAAATAGACAGAAATGCTCTTACTTTTTCCCTTCAATACCATGGAGAGTGACAGCTGATCTCTGGCTTCTACACATGCACATTACAATACAGAGGTAGTGATAAGCTGCAGGCTATATTTGCCTGTCCCACTGTTGGAATTATCACTGTCAAAGAAATGTACACTGACATGTAGAGATGAAGGCCAAGGTAAACTTCACAGCCGATCCCTCGGCGTTAATTCTGGGATGACTGATGTTTTTTTCCCAGTCAGATTGTGCAGGGAAGTTCAAGTAAAATGTTTATTTCTCTTTATTTTCTTGTTTTTAATTCTTTCCTGCCACCTTAACCTTTTAAAGAGAGACATGTGGAGATATGTCTCTATCAAAGGAGGGGTAAGGTGTTCTTTCTTTCTGCTAGCCTGCCGATCACCCTTGGGCAAGGTGTAGCACTTCTTAGCCCCCTGATCAGGGTCACGTGAAGCGATGGGAGTAAGTGGTAGATGGTCATATGAGCAGCTGAGGAACATCACAAGCCCTGGTTACGCAACCGGTCAGTCAATCTCCAAGAATATTAATAATGGCTGGGGTCACCCGCCTTGTGAAGACATGGCCCAGACAAAGATAATGACAGCCACATCTGTAGAAAAATTTGCCAAGAGCAATCATGGTCATGGATAGACCCCGATTGCCTTTGTCATGTGATGCTGCACATGATGATGATGAACCTTTTAAAATAAATGAATTTATTTTATTTTTACAATAATTTAATTCCAAATGAAGTTTTTTTTAACCTGATTTTAGGTGATATCTAAAATAACCCATGGTCAATTGATGGTAGCAAGCTGTCAGAAAGCCATCAGGGAGTATTGGTCAGAACTTGGTATTCCCATCGTAATAAATTAAGTTGAAACTTTTATGGTACACATAAATCTTCAGTTCTTTTGACCCAGAAGATGGCAAAAAGTTGTTGGAAAATTAGAGATAGAGTAGAGGTGCGGTGGTGTTCAGCCTGGTGGTAAATAGCACTGTACATATCCCAGCTTAGCGAGGCAGAAAATTTTCTCTCAAAGTACCTTCTTCTAAAAAGTTTTAAAAGTTTGTTCATAAGTTGCTCACACCACTTTAAAAGAGTAGCACATAAAAATTACTGGAGGAATGCAGCAGGTCAGGCAGCATCTACGGAAGATTATAAATAGTTGCTGTTTGAAGTCTAGACCCTTCCTCAGGACTGGATAGGAATGGAAAAGAGCCAAAATAAGAAGGTGGAGGTTAATAGAAGGACTACAAGCTGGCAGATGATAAACTGAAGCCCGGTGAAGAGGAATGTTGGTTGGTCGAGGTTGGAGGCTGCTGTGGTATAGAGTGACAAGCTAGAGTTGATAGGTGGGAAAAATAAAGGGCTGAAGCAAGTATCTGAAAGGAGTGGAGAGTGGACCATGGGAGAAAGGGAAGGGGGAGGGTTACTGGAGGGAGATGATGGTCAGGTGAGAAGAAGAGGTAAGGGGGAACCAGAGTAGGGAATGGAAGAAGAGGGAAGAAGAGAAGGAGAAAAATTACCAGAAGAAAAGTGAAACAAATATTCATGCCATCAGGTTGGAGACTACCCAGACGGAATATGAGGTGCTGCTCCTCCAACCTGAAACTCTACATCATGGCAGTAGAGGCCATAGACCTGTTAGTCCGAATGGGAATGGAGATTGGAATTAAAATGTTTGGGCACTGGGAGATATTGCTTATTGTGGATCGAGGTAAGTCATTAAAAATACTTCTACATCTCTTAAGGAGGAGGTATGTTGTGACTCTAACCTGCTGTTAGTCATACAAGGAGGAAATCTGATCTAAGAAATAGAGAAGAGTGCATAACATTCAAGCATGCATGCCAAGTGTTTGGGTATAAATTGGCTGATCATTGGAGAGCTGTCCTGTATCTCTAAGATGACAGTGACTCAGTCAGAATCCTGCAGGAACAGAGTGCTATTCAGATCAATGGTAAGAATCTCATTCTTTGGGCTTGGTCCAATGGTCAAGTGGTCCTGTCGAAGGGTCTCATCCCAAAACATCAACTGACCACCATCTCCATCCATAGATGCTGCCTGTCTGGTTGAGTTCCTCATCATCTCGTGTGTTGCTAAAGGTTCAGTCAAGGTCTGTGATTGCTCTATAGTACCAACTGTACCCCAGTCCTGAATCAAAGTACCTCCGGATTTATTTTTTTATATATTTAGAGATACAACGTAAAACAGACACTTCCAAACCAAAGACACCACACCTGCCAATTGCACCCATGTGACCAATTACCCGACAAAACCATACGTCTGTGGAATGTGGAAGGAGACCAGAGGAAAACCACACATAGAAACGTGGAATCACCTCACAGACAGCAACAAGAATTGAATCCAGGGACTGTAATAGTGCTTTGCGTCCTTGTCAAGATAGCCCCCTGATTCAGCACAATCTCAGCCACGCTTTCTGGTACATTTGAGTCTCTCTTATAAAATAAAGCACTGGTCAACCAGAAACTGCAGAGGCCAACTGGGCAGTTTAACACCCTCATCTCCCTTCATTCCCACATGCACCCTGCCCTTGCAGCTTTGACTTTTCACAAAAAAATTGGCATAATCCACATAGAATAAAAAGAGCAATCGCAAAGAAACTGTCACTTGATTTCATTCTCACAGCCATTGCTTCCAGTGTGAACTCTGCAGACATTTTAAAAGCTAGTGCAAAAGGGTAAGACTCTGTGGGACTCAATTCTGGGAATGGGACAAAGATAAACCCAGAGAAAGATCACCAAAGGTTGAGGACGTCCTTTTATTTATTATAGAAATTATAGACCATAGAAAACCTGCAGCACAATACAGGCCCTTCAGCCCATAATGTTGTGGCGAACATATCCTTACTTTAGAAATTACCTAGGGTTACCCATAGCCCTCTATTTTTCTAAACTCCATGTAGCTACCCAGGAGTCTCTTAAAAGACGGTATCGTACCTGGCTCCGCCACCGTCGCTGGCAGCCCATTCCACGCACTCATCACTCTCTGCGTGAAAAACTTACCCCTGATATCTCCTCTGTACCTACTTCCAAGCACCTTAAAACTGTGCCCTCTTGTGTTAGCCATTTCAACCCTGGGAAAAAGCCTCTAACTATCCACACAATCAATGCCTCTCATCATCTTATATACCTCTATCAAGTCACTTCTCATCCTCCGTTGCTCCAAGAAGAAAAGGCCAAGTTCACCCAACCTAATCTCATAAGGCATTTTCCCCAATCCAGGCAACATCCTTGTAAATCTCCTATGCACACTTTTTATGATTTCCACGTCCTTTCTGTAGTGAGGCGACCAGAACTGAGCACAGTACTCCAAGTGGGGTCTGACTAGAGTCCTATATAGCTGCAACATTACCTCTCGGCTCCTAAACTCAATCCCATGGTTGAAGAAGGTCAATGCACTGTATGCCTTCTTAACTGCAGAGTCAACCTGCGTAGCAGCTTTGAGTGTCCTATGGATTCAGACCCCAAGATCCCTCTGATCCTCCACCCTGCCAAGAGTCTTACCATTAATATTATATTTTGCCATCATATTTTACCTACCAAAATGAACCACCTCACACTTATCTGGGTTGAACTCCATCTGCCACTTCTCAGTCCAGTTTTGCATCCTATCAATGTCTTGCTGTAATCTCTGACCACCCTCCACACTATCCACAACACCCCCAATCTTTTTGTCATAAGCAAATTTACTAACCCATCCCTCCACTTCCTCATCCAGGTCATTTATAAAAATCATGAAGAGAAGGGGTCCTAGAACAGATCTCTGAGGCATACCAGTGGTCACTGACCTCCACGCAGAATATGACCCATCTACAACCACTTGTGCCTTCTGTGGGCAAGCCAATTCTGAATCCACAAAGCATTGTCCCCTTGGATCCCATGCCTCCTTACTTTCACAATAAGCCTTACATGGGGTACCTTAGCAAATGCTTTGCTGAAATCCATATACACTACATCTACTGCTCTACCTTCATCAATGTGTTTAGTCACATCCTCAAAAATTTCAATTAGGCTCTTAAGGCACAACCTGCCTTTGACAAAGCCATGCTGACTATTCCATATCATATTATGTCTCTCCAAATGCTCATAAATCCTGCCTCTCAGGATCTTCTCCATCAACTTACCAACCACGGAAGTAATACTAACTGGTCTATAATTTCTTGGGCTATCTCTACTCCCTTTCTTGAATAAGGGAACAACATCCGCAACCCTCCAATCCTCCAGAACCTCTCCTGTCTCCACTGATAATACAAAGATCATCACTAGAGGCTCAGCAATCTCCTCCCTCGCCTCCCACAGTAGCCTGGGGTACATCTCGTCTGGTCCTGGTGACTTATCCAACTTGATGCTTTCCAAAATCTCCAGCACATTCTCTTTCTTAATATCTACATACTCAAGCTTTTCAGTCCGCTGTAAATCATCCCTACAATTGCCAAGATCCTTTTCCGTAGTGAATACTGAAGCAAAGTATTCATTAATTACCTCAGCTATCTCCTCCGGTACCATACACACTTTTTCATTGTCACACTTGCTTGGTCCTATCCTCTCACATCTTATCTTCTTTCTCTTCACATACTTGCCGAATGTCTTAGGGTTTTCCTTAATCCTTTCTGCCAAGGCCTTCTCATAGCCCCTTCTGGTTCTCCTAATTTCATTCTTAAGCTCCTTCCTGCTAGCCTTATAGTCTTCTAGATCTCTACATTACCTAGTTTTTTGAACCTTTCATAAGATCTTCTTTTCTTCTTGACTAGATTTACAACAGCCTTTGTACACCACGGTTCCTGTACCCTACCATCCTTTTCCTGTCTCCTTAGAACATACCTATGCAAAACCCCACGAAAAATATCCCCTGAACATTTGCCACATCACTGCTGCACATTTCCCTGAGAACATCTGTTCCCCATTTATGCTTCCAAGTTCCTGCCAGGTAGCCTCATATGTCCCCTTACTCCAATTAAACACTTTCCTAACTTCTCTATTCCTGTCCCTCTCCAATGCTATGGTAAAGGGGATAGAATTGTGATCACCATATCCAAAATGCTCTCCCACTGAGAGATCTGACACCTGACCATATTCATTTCCCAATACCAGATCAAGTACATTCTCTCCTCTTGTAGGCTTATCTATATATTATGTCAAAAAACCTTCCTGAACGCACCTAACAACTCCACCCTATTTAGTCCCCTTGCCTCCAGGGAGATACCAATCAATATTTGGGAAATTAGAATCTCCCACCTCGACAACCCTGTTATTATTACACCTTTCCTGAATCTGTTTCACTATCTGCTCTGTGATGTCCCTGTTATTATTGGGTGGTCTATAAAAAACATCCAGTAGAGTTATTGACCCCTTCCTGTTCCTAGCTTCCACCCACAGAGACTCAGTTACTTTCATTTATTTTTAAGACCATAAGATATAGGAGCAGACCTAGGCTATTTGGTCCATTGATTCTGCTCTGCTATTTCATCATGGCTGATCCAATTCCCTCTAAACCCCAATCTCTTTCTTTCTCCATATATCCATTAATACCCTGACTAATCAATGTGGAGGTGCAAGAGTACACTCAACGTTTTAGGAGCTAGGTTCTTCCCCTCTGCCACCAGTCTTGTGATTGGACCGTGAACCCATGGACACTACCTCACTATTTTGTTCTCCTACTATATTTATCTGTTATATATCCTTATTGTAATTTATAGTACTGTGAACACAAAACAATAAATTTCATGAAGTATGTCAGTGATAATAAAGCTGATTGTGATTCTGAGGAATGGAAAATGGTATTCAACCCAACTAAGTGCACGTGTTTCATTTTGGGAAGTCAAACCAGGACAGGACTGTCACAGTGAACAATAGGGTCCTGAAGTGTGTTGTAGACCTAGATGTACAAAGTTCTTAAGCACATCTTGGGTGCCTAAGACCCCTACACAGTATTGTATTTGTCAACATGGAGCAGAGAGCTTGTTTGTAAATCTAGTGGGAGCAAAGGCTGTTGGGAACGGTGAGGGTGGAATGCTGCAGGAGGAGTGTGGGTCAGATGGCAGAGAAGAAGTGCCAGGGGGAGAGGTTGGCACAGATACGGACACAACCAGCCCGAAGACATCATTTGATTCAAAACAATCGGTTTACTGATTATTACAGATTGTCCCTCTGGTGCTTCCTGCTCCCTCCCCTCTCTGCCTTCCCTTTTCCCAACTATGATTCTCCTTTCCCTGCCCCCCTTCTCACTCTCAGTCCACAATAGGGACCCATATCAGAATCAAGTTCATCATCATTCGCATCTGTCATGAATTTGTTTTGCGATAGCAGTACGGTGCAATACATAAAGTCACTACAGTGCTGTGCAAATGTCTTAGAACTCTGGCTGCATATAGAATACGTGCCTAAAACTTTTTGCAGTACTCTACATGGTTCTCTGAAAGCGGTGTCAGGGGTAGAGAGTCAGGTGAAGGGGACTTATGATATGCTGACCTCCGTCAGTCAGGGCACTAAGTATAGAAGTAAGGACATCATGTTGCAATTAGTTTGACAAGGCTACCCCTGGAGTGATGTGTACAGTTTTTGGTTGCTTGTTATAGTCGGGACATCACTAAGACTGAAGAAGTGCAGAAAAGATGTATAAGAATGTGGACTCAAGCACCTGCTATAAGCAGAGATTACAGGCTAGGACTTCATTCTTTAGAGCATAGGGTGACCGCAGAAAGGAATATAAAATCATGAGGGGCATAGGTAGGATGAATACACATAGCTTTTTTTACCCCAGAGAAAGGAAATCAAAAATTAGAGTTAAAGGGAAATGTCTAAAAGAGACGGGTAACTTTTACGTGTAGAGTGTGGTCGTTATATGGAACGAGCTGCTAGAGGAAGTGGTTGAAGGAACCAACTACACTTAAAAACACATTTGGAGAGGTGCATTGATAGGAAAGATTGTGAGGAGTGTGGGCCAAACCGGACAAATGGGACAAGCTTAAGTGGCCATTTTTGTCAGCATGGACAAGATGGGTCAAAGGGAGAGTTTCTGTACGGTACCTGGGGCCTGTTCCGGGCTGACTCTGTGAGCTGGTGCAATTTGGCCCACCATATCAAGTGCTGCAGGCCTCCTCCTTCATGGCACCAGTGTTCAGATGCGCTGCATTTGAAGCCTGGGGACGTCCCATCCAGGAGTAGATTTATCAGCAAATGCTTGCTATGTCTGGCGAAAGCCAGATGGCATTGCTTACTGCAGCAGAGCAAAACAGCGTCTGTTGCAAGTAGTCACCAATGTGGATTGACAGAAACAAGGAAGAGAACTTCAAAAGCAAGGCATTGATAAGAAGCAGCTGATCCAGAATGATAATTCAAGTAATTGTTCAACATTCCCACTATTACCTATTGAAGTTGATAACCTTCCTGCGCAAGGTCTCGGCCCGAAACATTGACTATCTATTCATATCCATAGATGCTGCTTGACCTGCTGAGTTCCTCCAGTATTTTGTGTGTGTTGCTTTGGATTTCCAGCATCTGCAGACTTCCTTGTGCTTATAATCTTTTTATCAAAGTTACAGGCCCTACCAACCCAATGAGCCAGCACCGCCAATTTACGCTCATATGACTAATTACTGTAACCTACTAACCCATATGTCTTTTGAATGTGGGAGAAAACCACAGCACCCAGAGGAAACCTATGCAGGCATGGGGAGAATATACAAACTCCTTACACACAGCAGCAGAATTGAGCCTGCTCACTGGTGTTTTATTAGCATTGTGCTGACCGCTACACTGCTGTGAGAACTCAGCGTTTTGCTCAACACTGTATTTCCACATCATAGCAGATCTTTGGGAGGCAACTGTGCTACACACTCACCTCTCAGCTTTAGCATCTTCACAAAAAAATCTGGGTTCCACAGAAAGTCCCCAACTGTAAAAAATTGTTACGAACATCCAATCAGGCAGCACTTGGAGTATTGTCCACAGTTTTGGGCCCCTTATCTCAGAAAGAATGTGTTGTCACTGATAAAAGTCCAGAGGAGGTTCACAGGGATGATTCCGGGAATGAAGGGGGTTAACATGTCCCGTACTTACTGGAATTTAGAAGAATGCATGGGGATCTCATTGAAACCTACTGAGTGTTGAAAGGACTAGATAGGGTAGATGTGAAGAGAATGTTTCCTCTGATGGGGGTATTAGAACTAGAGGGCACAGCCTCAAAATGGAGAGGAGGAATTATTTAGCCAAAGAGTGGTGAATCTGTGGAATGCTCTGCCAACAACTGCGGTTGAGCCCAAGTCCGTGGGCATATTTAAAGCGGAAATTGATAGATTCCTGATTGGTTGGGGCATTAAGGGTTATGGTGAGAGGGCAGGTGTATGGAGTTGAAAAGGATCCAGGATCAGCCATTATGAAATGGCAGAGCAGACTCAATGGGCTGATTGGCCTAATTCTGCTCCTATGTCTTATAGTCTTATGGTCTAATTGAGAATAAAAGCAATCCGATCTGTCTGGCAGTGGCAAGACCTGTCTCTCCAAACATTCATATGAACTGAATTTGAATGGACAGAGAGAATTAATACTGCAAATCAGAGAAATGGAAGTGGGTCTGCTGTTGGGTCCATGATCTTCATAGTAAAATCATTCCAATAATAACATATGTTTGAGTTATCATAGGGAGGGATGAATTTCAAACAATCTCTATCTCAGGGGAACATGGTCCGGGCAAACTGATGGAGCTAATGGCCAACAAACCACTTAGAACAGTTTACTCATGCCTGAGGGTCTTAATGGAAGATATGGTTTCAGTGAAGAGAGTGCAGAGCAGATTGATCAGGAAATAGAAGCATAGAAACATAGAAAATAGATGCAGGAGTAGGCCATTCGGCCCTTCAAGCCTGCACCGCCATTCAGTATGATCATGGCTGATCATCCAACTCAGAACACTGCACCAGCCTTCCCTCCATACCCCCTGATCCCTTTAGCCACAAGGGCCATATCTAACTCCCTCTTAAATATAGCCAATGAACTGGCCTCAACTGTTTCCTGTGGCAGAGAATTCCACAGATTCACCACTCTCTGTGTGAAGAAGTTTTTCCTCATCTTGGTCCTAAAAGGCTTCCCCTTTATCCTCAAACTGTGACCCCTCGTTCTGGACTTCCCCAACATCGGGAACAATCTTTCTGCATCTAGCCTGTCCAATCCCTTTAGGATTTTATACGTTTCAATCAGATCCCCCCTCAATCTTTTAAATTCCAACAAGTATAAGCCTAGTTCATCCAGTCTTTCATCGTATGAAAGTCCTGCCATCCCAGGAATCAATCTGGTGAACCTTCTTTGTACTCCCTCTATGGCAAAGATGTCTTTCCTCAGATTAGGGGACCAAAACTGCACACAATACTCCAGGTGTGGTCTCACCAAGGCCTTATACAACTGCAGTAGTACCTCCCTGCTCCTGTACTCGAATCCTCTTGCTGTGAATGCCAGCATACCATTCGCCTTTTTCACCGCCTGCTGTACCTGCATGCCCACTTTCAATGACTGGTGTATAATGACACCCAGGTCTTGTTGCACCTCCCCTTTTCCTAATCGGCCACCAGTCAGATAATAATCTGTTTTCCTGTTTTTGCCACCAAAGTGGATAACCTCACATTTATCCACATTAAATTGCATCTGCCATGAATTTGCCCACTCACCTAACCTATCCAATTCACCCTGCATCCTCTTAGCATCCTCCTCACAGCTAACACTGCCGCCCAGCTTCGTGTCATCTGCAAACTTGGAGATGCTGCATTTAATTCCCTCATCCAAGTCATTAATATATATTGTAAACAACTGGGGTCTCAGCACTGAGCCTTGCGGTACCCCACTAGTCACTGCCTGCTATTCTGAAAAGGTCCCATTTATTCCCACTCTTTGCTTCCTGTCTGCCAACCAATTCTCTATCCACATCAATACCTTACCCCCAATACCGTGTGCTTTAAGTTTGCACACTAATCTCCTGTGTGGGACCTTGTCAAAAGCCTTTTGAAAATCCAAATATACCACATCCACTGGTTCTCCCCTATCCACTCTACTAGTTACATCCTCAAAAAATTCTATGAGATTCGTCAGACATGATTTTCCTTTCACAAATCCATGCTGACTTTGTCCGATGATTTCACCGCTTTCCAAATGTGCTGTTATCACATCTCTGATAACTGACTCTAGCAGTTTCCCCACCACCGATGTTAGGCTAACCGGTCTATAATTCCCTGGTTTCTCTCTCCCCCCTTTTTTAAAAAGTGGGGTTACATCAGCCACCCTCCAATCCTCAGGAACTAGTCCAGAATCTAAAGAGTTTTGAAAAATTATCATTAATGCATCCACTATTTCTTGGGCTACTTCCTTAAGCACTCTGGGATACAGACCATCTGGCCCTGGGGATTTATCTGCCTTTAATCCCTTCAATTTACCTAACACCACTTCCCTACTAACATGTATTTCCCTCAGTTCCTCCATCTCACTGGACCCTCTGTCTCCTACTATTCCTGGAAGATTATTTATGTCTTCCTAGTGAAGGCAGAACCAAAATGATTATTCAATTGGTCTGCCATGTCCTTGCTCCCCATAATCAATTCACCTGTTTCTGTCTATAGGGGACCTACATTTGTCTTAACCAATCTTTTTCTTTCCACATATCTATAAAAACTTTTACAGTCAGTTTTTATGTTCCCTGCCAGTTTTCTCTCATAATCTTTTCTCCCCTTCTAATTAAGCCTCTGCTGAACTCTGAATTTCTCCCAGTCCTCAGGTGAGCCACTTTTTCTGGCTAATTTGTATGCTTCTTCTTTGGAATTGATACTATCCCTAATTTCCCTTGTCAACCACAGGTGCACTACCTTCCTCAATTTATTCTTTTGCCAAACTGGGATGAACAGTTGTTGTAGTTCATCCATGCGATCTTTAAATGCTTGCCATTGCATAGCCTCCACCAACCCTTTAAGTATCATTTGCCAGTCTATCTTAGCTAATTCATGTCTCACACCTTCAAAGTTACCCTTCTTTAAGTTCAGAACCTTTGTTTCTGAATTAACTATGTCACTCTCCATCTTAATGAAGAATTACACCATATTATGGTCACTCTTACCCAAGGGGCCTCTCACGACAAGATTGCTAATTAACCCTTCCTCATTGCTCAAAACCCAGTCCAGAATAGCCTGCTCTCTAGTTGGTTCCTCGACATGTTGGTTCAAAAAACCATCCCGCATACATTCCAAGAAATCCTCTTCCTCAGCACCCTTACCAATTTGGTTCACCCAATCTACATGTAGATTGAAGTCACCCATTATAACTGCTGTTCCTTTATTGCACACATTTCTAACTTCCTGTTTAATACCATCCCCAACCTCACTACTACTGTTAGGTGGCCTGTACACAACTCCCACCAGCGTTTTCTGCCCCTTAGTGTTATGCAGCTCTACCCATATCGATTCCACATCTTCCCGGCTTATGTCTTTCCTTTCTATTGTGTTAATCTCCTCTCTAAGCAGCAACGCCACCCCACCTCCTTTTCTTTCATGTCTATCCCTCCTGAATATTGAATATCCCTGAATGTTGAGCTCCCATCCTTGTTCACCCTGGAGCCATGTCTCTGTGATCCCAACTATATTATAATCATTAATAACAATCTGCACTTTTAATTCGTCCACCTTGTTACAAATGCTCCTTGCATTGACACACAAAGCCTTCAGGTGCGCTTTTTCAACTCTTGGACTGGAGGATTTTAGTTATGTGGGGAGCCTGGATAGTCTGGGTTTTCCCTTCAAACGAAGGAAACTGAGGGGTTTCTGAGGTATATAAAATTATAAAAGGCACGGATAAGACAGATTCTCTTTCCCATGTAGGGGTATCAAAATCTAGAGGGCATAGTTTTAATGCAAGTGGAAGGAGTTTTAAAGGGAATTTAAGAGGGGTTTTTTAAATCAAAGAGTTGTTGAGATTTGGAAACCACTCTCAGAGGAAGTCTCATACAAAACCTAGAAATACTCAGAATGTCAGGCCACATTTGTAGGAATTGAAACAAAATGAATGTTTCAGGCTAAGACTCTTTGTCAAACGATTTTCACTGCCAGAGGAAGTGGTGGAGTAACTACGCTTTAAAAGATGATGTTTTAAATTATTGAGATACAGAGTGGAACAAACCTCCCTGGCTCTATGAGCCGCAATGTCCAGCAACCCCTAATTTAACCCTAGGCCAGGAGTGGCCAACCTTTTACATTCCATGCATCAATTTTTTTCACGCATGAGTTCAGATGCGCCATACAACTCCTGTACCCCCATTCAATTCTTGTAAAAATATGTTACTATAGACATATTTAGCATTTTTACATGATATATTGATTTATGATAAAAACAAGATAAATATTACTTAATGAGACTTTTAACAAATATATTTTGTCTTCTTCTGATTTCTTCCTTTTTCTTAATCATATATTTTTTCCGTAACTCAGACCCAAGCCCAAGTTTCAGTTTTCCTTTAATTTCAGTCTGACGTTGTGTTTAATAGTGTCTATTAAGATCATGTCTTCTGTTATGTTTGGCATGGGTCATCCTACCAAGAGCCAAAGCATAAAATCCTGACTCCAGCCAACGTGCTGTAGCTCTCCGGGTCATTGAGGCATGCAAACCTCCAAACCACAAATCCTCTTGGAGGATTTATAGTATGTACTTTGATAATAAGTCTTACTTTGACTTTGACCTTTATTGCAAAGGATGTGGAGAATAAAAATCAAAATCAGATTTAAAATTACTAGCATATGTCATGAAATTTGTTGGCTTTGCGGCAGCAGTAGATCATCATCATCATCATCATCATCATCAGGTGCCGTGCCCAGTTTGAGCTTTGACTGCCATGGCCCACACACTCTTGTTTCGGGTCAAGTGGATCAATTCATTGGTATTCATTTCCAGTTCTCTGGCTGCTGTCTCCATCATCATTTGTCTTTGTCTTCCTCTTGCTTTCTTCCCTTCCATCTTTCCCATAGTTACCGTGCATTCTAACTCCTCTTTCCTAATCACGTCCAATGTAGTTATGTTGCCTTTTCATGATCTCGTACATTATTTCTCTTTTTGTGTTTGCTCTGTTCATGACATCCTCGTTAGATATTCGTTTCGTCCATGATATTCTTTGCATCCTCCTCAAAAACCACATCTCTGCTGCTTCAATTGGTTTCCTCATGTTACTAGATATTGTCCAACATTCTGAGTCATATAACATAACTGGATAAACGTAACATTTCAGTACTCTGAGGCGGGTTGTCATGCCTAGTTTAGTATTGGTCAGTATACTCTTCATTCTCTTAAAGGTGTTTTTTGCCATCCCTATTCTTCTTTTCATGTCCAAGTTGCACCTGCCATCTGATGTCACCCAGCTTCCAAAGTAGCAAAAGTTCTGTACTTGTTTTATGTCTTCCCCATTTATTCTCAGCCTGCAGATAGGATTCTCCTTCTTTTTGGATATCACCATACATTCTGTCTTTTTGCAATTGATAGATAGAACCATTTTTGCACTTTCTTCAACAATTATATCAATTAAGTTTTGTAGTTCTTCCTCTGTACTTGCAATTAACACAGTGTCATCTGCATATCTGAAATTATTGATGTTTTCACCACCAACTTTGATTCCCAAGATGTCTCTTATTTTTTGTAATATTGTTTCACTGTACACATGAAATAAATCAGGGGAGAAAACACACCCTTGTCTAATGCCTCTCTTGATTTTTGTAAACTGACTCACTTCTCCATCCATTCTTTCAGTGGCAGTTTGTTCCCAGTACAGATTTCTGATTAGGCAGAGGTCTTTCGAATCTAGGTCTAGTGTTTCCTGTCATATTTCAAATAACTTATTGTGCTTCACTTTATCAAATGCTTTTGTGTAGTCAATAAAACAAACAAACAAATAAATCTTTTTGCACTTGGGTAGCTTGTTCTGATAGTATCCTTAACATCAATATTGCATTTCTTGTACCTTTGTCTTTCACAAAACCACATTGTTCTTTGCCTATTTCAGCTTGTATTTTACTTTTAGCTCTTGTCATCAAAATTCTTAGAAGTATCTTGGTGATATGACTCATTAAACTTATGGTCTTATGTAATTCACATTCTATTGCTCCAGCTTTCTTAGGAAGCATGATTAATACTGATTTTTTCATCTCTTCTGGTATTATTCCAGTCTCATAAATGTCATTGATTAAATCAGTAAGTTTTTCAATTCCATAATCTTCAAGGGTAATCATTTATTCTATTACAAATTCATCAGGACCTGCTGCTTTTCCTTTCTTCATCTTATTTATTGCATTACAAACTTCATATTTTAAAATACTTGGACCTTCAATGTTTTTCTTAATTTCTGGTTTTTTGCCTTGATCGTCTTCAAACAATTCCCGGATATACTTAGTCCATCTGTTCATAATCTCATAATTTTATCATAATCAAACCACCGTTGCTATTTGCGAAGAAAACCAAGGTCAAACTCACAAAATGTATCATACGACAGCAGCCTCAAGAGGATCTTCAAGACAACTCTGAAGATGCTTCGCTCGGTAAGGTTGATTTTGACCAGCAGGGGATCCCCGACCGTCATCAAGCAGCAAATCGTTAAGTTAAAGAAGTAGTGCAAAAATAGAAATAAAAGAGTAGTGGCCAAGTGTTCATGGATTCAATGTCCATTAAGAAATCTGATGGCAGAGAGGAAGAAACTGTTCCTGAATCATTGAGTTTGTGCCTTCAAGCTCCTGTAACCCCTTCCTGACAGTAAGAATGAGAACAAGGTATGACGTGGGTGATGGGGATCCTTAATAAATGACATCACCCTTTTGAGGCATCACTCCTTGAAGATGTCATGGATACTCTGGAGGCTAGCACCCATGATGGAGATGACTAAGGTTACAACTCTCTGCAGCTTATTTCAATCCTGTGCAGTAGCCCACCCCACCACCCATATTCCAGACGGCGATGCAGCCAGTTAGAATGCTCTCCATGTTACATTTGTAGAAATTTGCGAGTGAGGTGCAAAATCTCTTCAAACTCCTCATTAAATATTGCTGCATTTGCACCTTCTATGTAGCTGCATCGATATGTTGGGTTCAGGTTACATCCTCAGAGATCTTGACATCCATGAACTTGAAATTGTTCACTCTTTCCACCTCTGAACCCTCTATGAGGACTCATGTGTATTCCCTTGTTTTACCTTCTCTGAAGTCCACAATCAGTTCTTTGGTCTTACTGATGTTAAGTGCAGGGTTTTTGCTGTGACAGCGATCAACTAGCTGATACTGTATATCTCGCTCCTGTAGCCCTCTCATCACCATCTGAAATTCTGCCAACAATGGTTGTATCATCAGCAAATTCACAAATGGCATTTGAGCTGTGCCTAGCCACACAGTCATGGGTGTAGAGAAGGTAGAGCAGTGGGCTAATCACACATTCCTGGAAGTCAACGTTCCAGATGCAGAGGGAGGTACAGAGGCCCAGGTTCAGGAGCTTTCCAATCGGAACTGTTGGAACGATTGAGTTAAACTCTGAACTGTAGTCAATAAACAACATCCTGACATAGATATTTGTATTGAGCAGTTTTGATGCAACTTTAGAAGGCACACATGAGACCAGTCTTGTGCTGTGTACTTTGTGATGATTTCCTCTCAATATTTTAAGGAAGGAAACAATTGCATTGGAAGCCATACAGAGCAGATGAAAGGGTTGACATATGAAGAAAAGCTGAACAGATTTGGCCTGTAATTATTGGAATTTCAAAGAAAGGGAGGTGCTCTTATTGAAATATAGTATTTAAGAGGGAGATGAAGAAGGATTTCCTCTCTCCAAGTCACTGAATTCTCTGTGGAGGGAGAGTCATTGAATACATTCAAAGTGGTTAATGGGAATTACTTGATTAATGAGCAAGTCAAGGGGAATAGGGAAAGATGTAAGTGATGTTCAGGACTTGATCACATCTTTCACAAGCTCATTAAGTGGCAGAAGATGCTTGAGGGATTGAATGGCTTACTCATTTTCCTGATCCTTAAGTTCTTATTAATTGCTTATTTGTAATTCATCTTGAATGGAGAGGCTTGCGACACATTGGAAAGATAATTACAAGGCTGTGATGAGTCTGCTGTCACGTATTGGAGACTTGAAAGGCGTAAGTATTCCACGCAGCTTTTTACAAAGCCACAGCATTTTTCAAATCATAATCACCAATACAAACTTTTCTTCTACGTCCATATTTAATTAGCGAATTTAATCTCCCACTTGCTGTTTTGCTGTGGTGGGACTTGAACTCAGGTAACAAAACCAATTTTTGGGCTTTTGTATATTGTAGCATTTACTCAGTCTCAGTCACAGACCTGTAGTCTGCCATAAGAAGTCATATGAGTATATAAAAAACTACAAGATCTTAATCAGGTGGATTAAAATTCATCTTTAGTCACACACACTCAATGTACAATTTAACAGTTTGCCACCCACTTCTGAAAGTCAGCTTCATTGACATCAGTAAAGTTTTAGAAGATCGCAGTAGTCTTATGCTTGCATTAGTTCATATTCAATTACTTATGCTTTATGTTGAACATTAAACATAAGTAACTGAATCTTATGGGTGATGTGGTGGAGGTTCTGTATGTCTCTACCACAGGAGGTGTAAGGCGTTCCATCCCTCCGCTAGCCTGCAAGTCACCCTTAGAAAAGGTGTAGCACCTGCTTTGCCCCTGATCAGGATCATGTGAAGCCAGGGGAGCAGATGGTGGATGGTCATATGAGCAGCTGGTGCATATCACAAGTCCTGATTATGTGACCACTGATGCCAGGCAGACAACCTCTGAATAGTATTGATAATGGCTGGGGTCACCCATCTTGTAAAGACACTGCCCAAAAGAAGGCAATGGCAAAGCTCATCTATAGAAATATTTGCCAAGTCAATCATGATCATGAGACCATGATCGCCTATGCCGAATGACACAGCACATAATGATAATGATGAAATATAACTACTGTTCCTTGAGAATTAGAGCTGGTTCATGTTTATATTATTCATCCTGTTTTTATTTTGTTAATCAAAATTGGGAAGTCCACTGATAATTGCACAATGTGTCTAGGAAAAGAAGGAATTCACACTTGCATGCAGCAAAGCTTCTAGAACATTCAATCGTGGGCTGATAAGTGACAAGTGACATTTATACCAGACAATTGAGAATGATTAGCTGTAACAACAAAATGTTAAACCACAAACCCTTGGCTTTCAACAATATTACTCTCATTATTTTCCTCCATCAATATCAAATGAGTCAACATTAAAAAGAAACTTAATTGCGACCACATTAATATTATTTCTATACGACAAGGTCAGAGACCTTGTACTCTGTGGTGAATAACTCACCTCCCTAAATCTTTCCACTATCTGCAATACACAAACTGGAAATATTACTGGAATACTTTCCATTTCTCTAGATGGCCATTAGCCAACTCAAGGTACTCAACGCGGTTTGAATCAAAGCCCAACCATAATTTTATTTTTCAAGATGGCACTGAATTGCTTTCTCCATTGAGATCGTTGCTCAGACCAAATTGTATCTTAAGTTTGTAGGGATTGTTTTGTGGACAGAGAGAGGAGTCATATTAGGGTTTAGGAACAGGGATATGGAGGAGTGATAGGCCAGTTCTCCACTCTGCACTCCATGTTCGAAAGACATCCATATGCGGGTTTCTGCTTTGATCTCAAAGGCCATACGAGCAGAAGTCTGATTAGTGGGTGCACCTGGAGTTCAGGATCCCATCATTGGTTAGTCTGGGGTGGATTCTGAAGTTTGGAGCATAAAAGTCGGTCAGAATTCTGGAAGTAAAAGCTCAATGGCTAAAGCCTCGGGAGTGGAGGCTCGAGACTAGAGTTGGCAGACTGTGTGTGTGGGTGGGAGGGAGGAAGAGTGGGAGGATGGAGAGGGGCTTGTTTTTCTGTTGTTGTTTTGTTGTTTGTTGTGTTCTGTGTTGCTGTGCCAAAGTATCTTGGGTATTCTGTGTTGGCACTGGAAAGTGTGGTGAGACCTGCAGTCTGGCCTCAGACATCCTTACGTTATGTTGGTTGTTAACACAAATGACATATAGCACTGTATGTTTTGGTGTACATGTGATAAATAACTCTGAATCATCCTGAACTTTCACTCCCTCTCTCACAGGCTCAGTACTATGTATCATCCACAAAATGCACTGCTACTCAACGCTGAGGTATCTCATCATCTCCTACCTCACCAAGAAGAACAAGGTAACAGGTGGGAATAGGAAGGTGCAAGTTTCCTTCAAGTTGATCACTCACCTGCGTGTTGAAAGTTATTCCTGTTTATCGATTTTTGCTTGACTAAACCTTCAGCCTGCACAACAAATTCTGAAAATGCTGGAGACACTGAGAAGGGCAAACAGCATCTGTGGAAGGGGAAACAGTTATCATTTCAGGTCCTAAGCCATTCATCTGTACTTGTGAAGACAGAGAACAAGCTTGTTTTCAGTAGCTGAGGAGGTGTGTGGGGTCGGATGTCCAGGGAGATTCAGGGAAGGAAGAAGCATGAATCAAAGAGAAATCTCTATTAATGAGAGACCAGATGACTTAATAGTTCAGTTGGAAGCCTAATATGAAGCATAGGGCAACTCACAAAATGCTGGAGGAACTCAGCAGGTCGGGCAGCATCTATGGAGGGAAAGAAAAAAGTTGATGTTTCCGCCAGAAACCCTACAACAGGACTGGGAAGGAATGGGGTAAAAGCCAGTAAAAGAAGGAGGAGGGAGGGTGGGGAAGGAGTGCAAGCTGATAGGTGATATGTGAACCAAGGTGAGGGTGAAGGCGGGTGAGTGGGAGAGGAGGTGTGAAATAAGACCCTGGGAGGTGATAGTGGAAAAAGTAAAGGCAAATGAACTGCAAGGTATTTCCAGCAGGCCAGAATATGCAAACAGAAAGAGAAAAACAAAGTCCAACCAAGCAAAAATGGGCAGTTCTGATATAAATAGAAAGATAGAATGTGTTAACAGGAACAATAATTTGATCTGTGTCGAGAATGGATGGATTACAAGGTGTTGTTCCTCAATCTTGCATTGGGCCTCACTACCCCAAACAGCAAACAGTTATGTCAGAGTCCTGATGAAGGGTGAAATGTCCACTTTATTCCTCTCCATAGAGGCTGTCTGACATGCTAATTTGCTACAGATTTTTTTTGTTTTTGTGTGTGTTACTCTTCATTTCCATCATCTGCAGAATTTTGGTCAGGGTGGAGCTGAGATGGGAAATTAAAATGGCAGGCAACTGGAAGCTTTGGTGTACCAGAAATATGGTAGCAATTCATTGTCACCTTCTCAAAGGTAATTAAGGATAGAAAGTAAAAGTGACCTTGACAGTCCATGTCCCATGAAGCAATAGTATATGGAAAAAATCAAGGTAGTTCTAGGAGAACTGTTTTCCACCAACTAGGAAGGCAAAAAGTAAGATGGGATTTCCATCAAAAACAGTCAGAAAAGGGAAGGGCAAGACGCAGATGGTAGAGAGTACCCCAGTGGCTGTCCCCCTTAACAATAAGTATTCCTGCTTCAGTACTGTTGAGAGAGACGGCCTATCTGGGGGAACCAACAGTGGCCACGCCTCTGGCACAGAGTCTGGCCCTGTGGCTCAGAAGGGTAGAACAGGAAGAGGATGGCAGCAGTGATAGGGGACTCTGTAGTTAGGGGGTAAGACAGGTGATGCTGTAGATGCAGGAAAGAAGCGTGGATGGTAATTTGCCTGCCAGGTGCCAGGGTCCAGGGTGTTACTGATAGAGTCCACGATATCCTGAAGTGGGAAGGAGAACAGCCAGAGGTCGTGATACAGATTGGTACCAACGACATAGGTAGGAAAAGGGGGAAGTCCTGAAAGCAGACTACAGGGAGCTGGGAAAAAAATTGAGAAGCAGGACCTCAAAGGCAGTAATCTCGGGATTATTGCCTGTGCCACGTGACAGTGAGTATAGGAATAGAATGAGGTGGAGGATAAACGCATGGCTGAGAGATTGGAGCAGGGGGCAGGGATTCAGATTTCTGGATCATTTGGATCAATATTGATCAATAAGGCAGAAGAGCATTGTTTATCAGTTTAAAGTGAAGTAATATGAAGTACCATTTTTTTGCAGTTCCTGTTTATATTGGAGAAATGCTAACCCATTCTGAAATTTGTGCATGGTATGTGGGTGAGGTAGGCAATGCACCATTCCCACCACTCTCTGTAAGGAGTTTGTACATTCTACCCTATGACCAGGCAGGTTTCCTTTGGGTGCTCTGGTTTCCTCCCACAGTCCAAAGGTGTACCGGTTGGTAGGTTCATTGTCCATTGTAAATTGTTCTATGGTTAGCCTGGGGGTTGCTGGGTGGCATGGCTTGAAGGGCCAGAATGGCCTATTCCGTGTTGTATCTCAATATAAAATCAATTGCCTTTTTTAAACTTACACACAAAGGACTTCACACGTAATGCTGGAGGGATTCATCAGGCCAGCATGGCCTATTCCATGTTGTATCTCAATATAAAAACAATCTCCTTTTTTAAACTTATACACAAAGGACTTCACACGTAATGCTGGAGGGATTCATCAGGCCAGAATGGCCTATTCCATGTTGTATCTTAATATAAAAACAATCTCCCTTTTTAAACTTACACACAAAGGACCTCACACGTAATGCTGGAGGGATTCATCAGGTCCTACAGTATCTATTAGGCAAAATAAAGAGGCTACATACTGTCTTGGCCCAATTGAGTTATGCCAGCATTTTGTGTGTGTTTCTCTGGATTTCCAGCATCTGTAGAATCTCTTGTGCTTACACAAGGAACCTCTCTCACGTTGTTCTGCTGAAATAGTGTTTCAGAATCAGAATCAGGTTTATTATCACTGGCATATGTTGTGAATCTTGTTGTTTTGTAGCAGCATTACAGTATAATACAAAAATGTTACCATAAGTTACAATAAGAACTATATACAAATAAATAAAGAAATAAGATTCTTGGGATTTTTAAGATTAGCTTTATTTGTCACAAGTATATCGAAACATACAGTGAAATGCCTTGTTTGAATCAAAACAAATCAGTGAGGATTGTGCTGGGCAGCCCACAAAAGTTGTCACGCTTTCAGTGTCAACAAAACATGCCGGTAACTTACTAACCCTAACCCATACATCTTTGGATGGGGGGAGGAAGCAAGAGTACCCACGTGGTCACAGGGAAGAGGTACGAACTCCTGACAGACAGTGCAAATTCAACCCTAATCTTACAGCTGGCGCTGTAAAGCATTGTGCTAACTGCTACGCTACTGTGCCATCTCATGAATTGTTCAGACATCTGATGGCAGAGCTTTAATGCGACTGTGAATTTAAACATAACTAGAGTCATAGGGTTGTACAGTATGGAAGTAAGCCCCACATCACACTGTGCCAAGTGAAATTTGGCTCCACTGCATATTAAGCAAACTTAATCAGATTTAATCCGTTAGGAACTCTTTATTTATGATTGACCTGTTGCAGGTCCCACACTGTGCAAGATGCAGTTACAATCTGCACAATGTTGTACTCGCTTCAAATATTTTGCCCTTTTCAGTAAGAAAGATTTGAAGAAGAATCAAGGCCACATATCTTGTTGGGTCTCCTTGTCCTCATTTAAATTCCCAAAATGCATTACTTCAAACTTGCCAGAGTTAAATTCTGTCCACTATATTCAAGATTGTTTAATGCAGAGGTTCCCAAACCCTCAGTTAATGGTTGGGGTCCATGGCAGAAAAAGTGTTGGGAACTCCTAGTTTAATGCCATTTTCAGTGCACAAGTGTAAAGGCGAACAAAATAATTTTTACTCCAAATCCAGTGCATCATCTAAGAAACACAATATGATAATGAACACAATAGTAAGAAACACAATACATAAATACATAAGATAGTTTATGTTCATAGATTGACTATAAAAATGCTAGACACAAGAGTGTCTGTATATACGGTGGCTCTGACAGGAAATGATAAAGTAGTGGTGGTGGGGGAGGCAGGGGGAGGTGTGGAGGGTTGGGTTAGTTGGGTTAGTGGATGGAGGTGTTGATGGATTTTATTACTTGAGGAGAGTAATTGTTTTTAAGTCTGGTGGTTCTGGCACGGATGCTACGCACCCTGATGGGAGTGGGAAAAACAGTCCATGAGCAGGGTGGGTAGGATCCTTTATGATGTTACTGCTCTTTTTCCCGCAGCTTTTTGTACGCATATCCTGTATGTCCTTGTTGGCGAGTAGACACCAAATTCAAAGCACTAGTGAGAACTATAAGAATTATCATCTGAAATGGAAACTTGATAGGTTTTATATTATATTACAGCATGAGCACGGAACCATTTTAATAATTCAATGATTGTTCTGAAATATAATATTGAAATTTGTAACCATTACCCACATGTTGAGATTAGATTAGTAACTAATGATTTATGGGTCTGATATTATTTTTTGTCCTACACTGAGGATGAATGTTTAAAAGCCGCTATAACAATTATCCTGGTTGGTTTTCTCTCCTGCAGGATAACCCACACCTCGATCTACATTTTCAAGCTGTCTACAGCTGGGAGGCCAGCAGCACTGCAGCCAAGTACGCATTTGTAAGGAGCTTACGAAAAGTGAATAAAGTCTACCTGCAAAAGGATATTCAGTTTCTGAACTTTGACGATGACTACATCAAAGAAATGAGTTTCTTTGGAGTCCCGGAGGACACAATGTTGGTAGTACAACTATGCTTACAGGCTTTCAACTGTATCTGCTTGTTGGGTTCTTTGTAGGGAGGTTCACCCTAGTATTTTCTGGTATAATTCCCATCATTACCATCTAATTCAGTGTTGAAAATTCTTTTCTCCAGATAACTGAAATGTTACTTCGATAAAATATGCTTTATCATTTCCACCACTACTTTATCATTTCCTGTCAGAGTACTCCTGTGCCTAGCATCACTTTATGGACATTCAATCTGTCTATGTATATAAGCTATCGTATGTAGTTATATTTATTTGTTTGTTTTTCTATTGTGTTCTTTATCTTTTTGTGTTTTTTTTTGTGCTGTATCGAATCCAGAGTAACAAGTACTTCATTCTCCTTTACACTTGTGTACTGGGAAAGACATTAAACAAGCTGGAATCTTGAATCTTGGATTTTCTTACAGCCAAAATATTAACCATTCATTGTCTCTAATTGCAGTGAAAATTGAAAGCTATATTTTTATAAATTTACAATGCCAAAACTTCCAAGAGGACCACAACCTTGTCACAGGGTTTGGAGGTTTGCGTGCCTCAGTGACTCAGAGAGCTATGCTGGCTGGAGTCAAGGCCTCCTGCTTTGGCCTTTGGTAGGGCCAAACAGGTCAAAAGGTTGAGGCCAGAATAAGAGTGGTCCACCAGTCCTCCGGGTTCAGAGGTTCAGCTCAGGGCTAACAACCCTAACTGGTCAAAAAAAGAATTGTTATAGCAATAGCAATAAAAAATCCTATATCTGTGTGCAACTGAGGACCCTGACTTACATCTGGGGCACAATAGAGAAGATGACCGAGGACAGACAGCGATAGGGGACCCTCACGCTGCCCTAAACACCGGCAGCATAACAGGCAAATACTCTCATATGAGGACTAAAATCCAGTGATTCTGGTACGTAAGTAGCTAGTTATAAAGCTAATTTATTTGTTATGTATCAGGTCAGAAGTGACATATTGCAATAATAATGAGTAACTGACTAATCAAAGAAATCAACCTCTGTCAATAAGTGTCTCTGGAAACTAGACAAGAAACAAGGATGAAGAATATACAGAAAGGAGAATATACAGTACATCGAAAATACAGTGTTTACCAAGTGTGGCAGGTCACATTATTTGCTGGCTGTGTTAAATCATTTTATCTCATAGATCAACAATATTAATGAGTCATACAAGGTACTGATGCAACTCAGTGTGTATTCAAATCCAAGCAGCAGAGGATCATTAGTATTAACTACCTGGGTCAAAGTCTTTTCTGAATCAGTAGATAGGAGGTTTAATTTTTACTCCACCAAGTTATCACAAGATGAAGGCTAACAAGTGGTTATTGAGCTGTGGAATGCATTATCTGTCATGTGAGATGACTTCAAAGACATTAAAGGATTGGAACTAAACGCAACATTTTCTGGAAACTTCATGCTAAAATTGGAAGAATGAAAAACTGAACGACAGGAAATGAAATTTACCATAACTCCTCTCATGAGAAAAGTCAAAGTTAAAGTAAATTTATCATCAAAGTACATATTTGTCTCCATATACTATGCTGAGATTCATTTTCTTGCGGGCATTTACAGGAAAATAACAAAGTAAAATAGAATTTATGAAAAATTATATATAATCAAAGACCAACAAACTACCAATGTGCGAAAGAAGACAAATGGACTTCAAAAAAGAAACACCTTTTGCTTTCTTCTTCTATTTGATAAAGTGAACAGCGAAACATTAATTTCCAGACCAGTAATTATTACTGAGCAACAGCACATGAGAAAATAAGGAACCAGGGCAGGGCAAAATTTGGGGTTTATTTCCAACCAAAATACATGCTCTCTCTTCCTGCTATTTTTTTTTTCTCAGCTGGTTACTGCTGTCTTATACTCTGTTAAATTATGTTAATTCAAAGAGACTCGGTTTTGAGTAAATATTACTTCCATTATGCTGTCTGCCTTGAGAGTATATCAGCTAGCAACAGGTTATGCTATATTTATTAAGTAAACTCAGAAGGTAGTCCATTAACAAAAAGTTGCCTGGATGAACATCTGCCCATTCTTTATCTAAACGTCCAAAATAAAAGCCGAACATGTCACAATGGCAGGGGCATTGAGAGCAAGGGTGGACCCAAATGCAAGACACATCTTGTGAGGTTACTTAGATTTAGTTTATTGTTCGATACCAGGAGAGCTAGACAGGAGCAGGAGTAGCAAACTGGACAAGGACTCAGGACTGCGACTAGGCTGGGACCAAGGGTCTGGGCTTGGACTCGGAATCTGCTCCCAGAACTAGAGGAGACATGAAGAGGCTAGGGTATGGACTCCAAGTCCGAGACTGGGCAAGGACCCAGTACCTGGGTCTTGCCTCTGGCTCGGACCCCATAACCAGGCATGAACATGACATGGGCTAGGGAGAGGAGGAACATGGGAACACAGAGCCTCGGTCTCAGGAGAGCAGGTACATGGAACCATGGACACATACACAGAACACGGAGTTGGGACCCCTCCTTGGGTACAGGACATAGGACCGACACTCACACACAGAACAGAGAGCCGGGACCCCTCCTTGGGTACAGGACATAGGGCCGGGACTCATGACCCTCCGCAGGGCAACAGCAAGACGGCCTGACTTACCCCACGGAGGCAAGGACAGGACAAGACATGACCAACACGAATGAACACCAGACATGACCTATCTAGCTCCGGTGATGGAACTAGACCAAAGTGCAGGCGGGGAATGCAGATGAGGGCTAGAGGCGAGAGGGGCAGAGAAGGGATTCAGACAAGGGGGTAGGACAGGAATCACAGACCGCCAGGGCCAGGACTTGACTCAGAACTGGAAAGCCGCTAGGGCCAGGACTTGACATGGTACTTGAACGCCGCCAGGACCAGGACTTGACGTGGTACTTGAACGTTGCCAGGGCTTGGACTTGACGTGGTACTTGAATGCCGCCAGAACCAGGACTGGACGTGGTACTGGAATGCCGCCGGAGCCAGGACGTGGACGTGGTACTTGGACGTTGCCAGAGCCAGGATGTGGTGCTTGGAACCTCCGGGTAGTGCCGAGCTCTCGACTAGGACCGGGAACAGTAGACAGCAGCTCTTGATTCTCTCCGGCGGGTTAACTGACGGACCCACCTTGATGAGGAAACTTTGCAGGCTCGCTTCGGCAAGGTAACTGGACAGGGTTGCTCCAGGGACGAAAGGTGAATTACCGACACTCGCTTTGAGCAGAGACTAGGCTTGCTCTGGACAGATGACGTTGGCACGCCGTGACTTTGCAGACTTTGCAAACGCTCCCGCACCGAACGACTGAAAGCCGGAGACTACAAACTACTCGTTCAGCTGAGTGTTAATTGCCTCTAATCACCAAAATCGAGAGACACGTGAAAACAGGGAATCAATGGTCCGGATCGTCACTTAAACAAGCTAAATTTAAAGGGACCCCGATCCGGACCATGACAGAACATCACAATGCAGTAATTAAGTGAGAGAATAATTGAATTCAGAATAGAGTTCTCATGTTGATATTTCTTTTTCGATAATCTGGTAAAATTAACTTGTCTTAAATGTATAATTAATAGTGATGGAAAGTTAGTTTCCCATAACTAAAAACCCCAAAATTTGTAAAGTACATTTTGTGGGAATTAAGTATTCATCAGGTGTGTTGAAGAATTGTGTTGCGTTACCTAGGACTTCCTGGATGTGAAATGGATTGTAGTCAATAGGACTATTAAATTTTGTATGCATAATTCAGTTATTTATAACATGACAATTAAATAGTGAATTCTTGAAGTAAAACTGAAACACGTATCCATGCTCAGATCATCCAGGAAAATACTGCAGCACTTGAAAAGAACATTCATCACAGGACACACACTTTAATAACAATTGCATCTGTGCTCCAGTCAATCTAGCTTCCTGTAGGTTCAGTTCAATATCAAAACACTTCAAGTATAAAACTGCACACCCAAATCTCCAAGGCAAGACTAAGAAAGTGCAGTACTGTCGGAAGTTCATTTTTTTGAGGACCTGTTGTTTGGAAGAAGAGATAGGATGTTATTTCAAGGCACTGACCTCCTTATAGTGTACCTCTTTATCAACATCATTAAAAATAACTACCTAGTTATTATCATATATTTGTGAAGAAATTCATTTTCACATTTCCTGTAATACTGCTGTGTCTACACTTTGACAGCTACAGCTTTGGATGTAAATCCCTTTGGGTCATAATGGGTTGTGAAAGGCATTAGGCATGATGGCACAGCGGTCAACATAACACTACTAGAGTGCTGACGACTTGTGTTCAAATTCTATCATTGTCTGTAATGAAATTGCACATTCTCCCTATGACTGTGTGGGTTTGCTCTGGATGCTCTGGTTTCCTCCCATATTCCAGTAGACAGTGTGGGCTCATTGGGCTGGGAGAGCCTATTATCATACTGTAGCTCTAAAATAACATTTATGTATATACAGCTGCTAAGAGTGCACAGTATGGTATTTGTCAACATGGAGCGGAGAGGGAGTTTGTAAACCTGGCGGGAGCAAAGGATATTGGGAATGGTGAGGATGGAGGGCCATGGGAGGACTATGGAGTAAGTAGCAGAGCAGGAGTGCCAGAGGCCGGTGCGGGTGCAGACCCACCCAGTCTTGAGAGACCAGGCAAGGTCATTTGCTTCTAAACAACCGGTTTATTGATCATTACAGAGTGTCTCTCTGATGCTTTCTACTCCCTCCCCACCTCCCTTCCCCCTTTTCCCAACCATGATTCCCCTCTCCCTGCCACCTTCCCACTCTCAGTCCACAATAGAGACCTATATCAGAATTAGGTTTATCATCACTGACGTGAGTAGTATTTTAAAATATTTAACAAATTCTCTTAAATTCTTAGACTGATACTTGTAGATATGTTTTTTTTTTGCATTGGGTTTGAAATTGCTCCATGCTGGCTAACTGCCATCTTGCCATACTGCTCTAATGAAAACTTGCTGTCTATGTCATTAACACAATGCAAGTAAACCTGGCATTTTGTTTAGCAAACCAAAACACTGTTGATTACCAAGCGAAAGACTTATTGTGTGGAACTGGATGGGACTCAGGAGGCAGTTTGGAAGCACGTGCAAACATTTTCCATTAATTCTAAATGCACCATAGCCTGAAAAAGATTTTGCTAATTATGTTCATCATTCCTCTTTCAGACACTGAAATGAAACTAAAGAGGAAATGGAGGAATGCGAAATGATTGAGATCGGTATCACCACAACGTAGAGTTTCTTATCCTCTACTTGAGGCATAGCACATACTGTACACATTAACTTTAATTCTCAAGGGTTATGCCAATCTTTAATTCAGCATATCGGTGTTACAGATCATAATTCCAATGTTGTTCTTTGGAAGAGGATTTCAGAGAAGATTTACATGCAATGATATGGATGGTATCTGAAAAAGGATCACAATAACACATATAGTAGCACTACAACACCAGCCAGATAACCTGGAATTAACAGAAATGCTGGTTGCTTAGTACTTAAATCATGGCTAATTCCTTGTTTTCATTTGAAGATGGACAAACAGCTCCCAATATCACTTGTTTGTGAGCAGATTAAATCTGACATGGAATAAATATGACTGTTCTATAAAATTATACTATTCAGAACATGAAACATGTTAAATATATTCAAAGCCTAATTTTAAGCATCATCTTACATTATATATTTGGTTCTATCAACGCATTACGTCTGTAACCTTAAAATGTAATTTTAATTATTTATTATGTCTTCCCTCTTGCTGTGAAATGGGAACACATCTTTTTCCCTTATTAGGGAGAGAGAGAGAGTGAGTCTGTGGCATGTCAAATTACTGGGTGAACAAGTAGTTTTTGGGGTACTGCAAGTCTGTGTCTTTATCGATGTTTTGATGCACGCTTGAGTGCTCGGTGAAGGATGCTGATACTTTTTTGCTGGTGGGGGAGGGGGGGGTCATTGCCTTGCTGTTATTTGTGCATTGGAGGGGAGCTGGGGGGGGCTTTGGAGTTCTAACGTTGTAGTTGTCATTCATTCTTTGGGGTACTCCTCTGTTTTCATGGATGTTTGCGAAGAAAAAGAGTTTCAGGATGCATATTGTACACATTTCTCTGACATTAAATGTACCTATTGAAACCTATTGAAATGTCTTGGAATCACAAAGACATTAAATGTACCTATTGAAATCTATTGAAATGTCTTGGAATCACGAAGTATAATTTATGCAAGTACTGTATTATAAATGCACCTTCTCACCTCTTTTAAGGTTGAATTTTTCTCCTCAGCATATAAAAGTCTCTGATGGAATTATCAACGGACGCCAATCCTGTGCACACAACTTTATCTTCTTTAGGAGACAGTGAGGGAAGAAGAGCCCCAAAAGAAATAAAACTGATTTAGCACCATAGTTCAATCACAAATCATTATATCTTCCTCACTGCTGCTTCTGCATAATTTTCATGAAGAAACTAAATTAGCTTAAAACACTTTTACTCAGGTTTTCGTAAAATCTTGATATTTTAGCAGGCAATGCAATCCACCTTACAGATGAGATGTTAATCTCAGGCCTAGAATATATGCACAGTCACAATAAGAAGCAACAGAATTATTCCTGGTCTCCTAGCTAATATCTTACTTCACCCAATGTCAAATGATAAATTACTCTATCATTTTCATGTCGATGTTGTTTGGAAATTGACGTGCACACACTGGATGTTCAGCTCGGGTGGTACGATACTGTAGCGGTTAGCACAATCATTTTACACCGCCAGTGATTACCGATTGGGGTTCGATTCACGCTGCAGTCTGTAAGGAGTTTGTACATTCTCTTTGTGTCCTTGTGGATTTTGTCCAGGTGCTCCAATTTTCTCCCATTTTCCAAAGACATATGAGTTAGGGTTAGTGAAAATTAAAACATATCTGAATAAAAATGCCATGCCAATGGAGCAGTTAGTGTGACACTGTAACAGCTCGAGAGATCCTGGAGTTCAGAGTTCAGTTCCTGTGCTGTCTGGAAGGAGTTTGTATGTTCTCCCCATGACCTTGTGGGTCTCCTTCGGGTGCTCCAGTTTCCTAACACAGTTCAAAGACATACCAGCTGGTAGGTTAATTGGTCATTGTAAATTGTTCCGTGATTAGGCAATAAATAGGTGGGATGCTGGGTGGTGTGGCTTTGTTGGGTGAAAGCGGTTATAACGCTTTTAACTCTAAGTAAATAAATAAATAAAAATCTCTGCATCAAAAGGCACCCCTTTCCCTGTAAGGCAATTCAGAGTGCCTGAGTTCAAAAAGCAAGGTTTGCTTTCTTTCTATGTACAAGATCACGATTTCGTCTCCTCAAAATTTCACTTGAAGTGCCCCCACTTTTGCTACGGTTACATAGAAACATAAAAAAATAGTAAACCTACAGCACAATACAGGCCCTTCAGCTCACAAAACTGTGCTGAACATGTCCTTACCTTGGAAATTACCTAGGCTTACCCATCGCCCTGTATTTTTCTGAGCTCCATGTACCTATCCAGGAGTCTCTTAAAAGACCCTATCATTTTCGCCTCCATCACCATCACCGGCAGCCCATTCCACGCACTTACCACTCTCTGCGTAAAAAAAAACTTACCCCTAACTTCTCCTCTGTACCTACTTCCAAGCACCTTAAAACTATGCCCTCTCGTGCTAGCCAGTTCAGCACTGGAAAAAAGCCTCTGACTATCCACACGATCAATGCCTCTCATTATCTTGTATACATCTATCAGGTCACCTCTCATCCTCCGTCGCTCCAAGGAGAATAGGCAGAGTTCACTCAACCTATTCTCATAAGGCATGCTCCCCAATCCAGGCAACATCTTTGTAAATCTCCTCTGCACCCTTTCTATGGTTTCCGCGTCCTTCCTGTAGACAGACAACCAGAATTGAGCACAGTACTCCAAGTAGGGTCTGACCAGGGTCCTATATAGCTGCAACATTACCTCTCAGCTCTTAAACTCAGTCCCAAGATTGATGAAGGCCAATACACCGTATGCCTTCTTAACCACAGAGTCAACCTGAGCAGCAGCTTTGAGTGTCCTATGGACTCGGACCCCAAGATCCCTCTGATCCTCCACACTGTCAAGAGTCTTACCATTAATGCTATATTCTGCCATGATATTTGACTTATCAAAATGAGCCACCTCCCACTTATCCAGGTTGAACTCCATCTGACACTTCTCAGCTCAGTCTTCGATCCTATCTATGTCCCGCTGTAACCTCTGACAGCCCTCCACATTACCCACAACACCCCCAACCATGCCTCCTTACTTTCTCAATAAGCATTGCCTGGGGTACCTTATCAAATGCCATATACACTACATCTGTGGCTCTACCTTCATCAGTGTGTTAAGTCACATCCTCAAAAAATTCAGTTAGGCTCATATGGCACAACATGCCTTTGACAAAGCCATGCTGACTATTCCATATCATATTATGCCTCTCCAAATGTTCATAAATCCTGCCTCTCAGTATCTTCTCCATCAACTTACCAACCACTGAAGTAAGACTCACTGGTCCATAATTTCCTGGGCTATCTCTACTGCCTTTCTTGAATAAGGGAACAAAATCCACAACCCTCCAGCCCTCTGGAATCTCTCCTATCTGCACTGATGATGCAAACATCATCACCAGAGGCACAGCAATTTCCTCCCTCACTTCCCACAATAGCCTGGAGTACATCCTGTCTGGTCCCGGTGACTTATCCAACTTGATGTTTTCCAAAAGCTCCAGAACATCTTCTTTCTTAATATCTACATGCTCAAGCTTTTCAGTCTGCTGCAAGTCATCCCTACAATTGATAAGATCCTTTTCCATGTAGACCAGTGAGTCTTACTTCAGTGGTTGGTAAGTTGATGGAGAAGATACTGAGAGGCAGGATTTATGAACATTTGGAGAGGCATAATATGATATGGAATAGTCAGCATGGCTTTGTCAAAGGCATGTTGTGCCATATGAGCCTAACTGAATTTTTTGAGGATGTGACTTAACACACTGATGAAGGTAGAGCCACAGATGTAGTGTATATGGCATTTGATAAGGTACCCCAGGCAATGCTTATTGAGAAAGTAAGGAGGCATGGTTGGGGGTGTTGTGGGTAATGTGGAGGGCTGTCAGAGGTTACAGCGGGACATAGATAGGATCGAAGACTGAGCTGAGAAGTGTCAGATGGAGTTCAACCTGGATAAGTGGGAGGTGGCTCATTTTGATAAGTCAAATATCATGGCAGAATATAGCATTAATGGTAAGACTCTTGACAGTGTGGAGGATCAGAGGGATCTTGGGGTCCGAGTCCATAGGACACTCAAAGCTGCTGCTCAGGTTGACTCTGTGGTTAAGAAGGCATACGGTGTATTGGCCTTCATCAATCTTGGGACTGAGTTTAAGAGCTGAGAGGTAATGTTGCGGCTATATAGGACCCTGGTCAGACCCTACTTGGAGTACTGTGCTCAATTCTGGTTGTCTGTCTACAGGAAGGACGCGGAAACCATAGAAAGGGTGCAGAGGAGATTTACAAAGATGTTGCCTGGATTGGGGAGCATGCCTTATGAGAATAGGTTGAGTGAACTCTGCCTATTCTCCTTGGAGCGACGGAGGATGAGAGGTGACCTGATAGATGTATACAAGATAATGAGAGGCATTGATCGTGTGGATAGTCAGAGGCTTTTTTCCAGTGCTGAACTGGCTAGCACGAGAGGGCATAGTTTTAAGGTGCTTGGAAGTAGGTACAGAGGAGAAGTTAGGGGTAAGTTTTTTTTACGCAGAGAGTGGTAAGTGCGTGGAATGGGCTGCCGGTGATGGTGATGGAGGCGAAAATGATAGGGTCTTTTAAGAGACTCCTGGATAGGTACATGGAGCTCAGAAAAATACAGGGCGATGGGTAAGCCTAGGTAATTTCTAAGGTAAGGACATGTTCAACACAGTTTTGTGAGCTGAAGGGCCTGTATTGTGCTGTAGGTTTACTATTTTTTTATGTTTCTATGTAACCGTAGCAAAAGTGGGGGCACTTCAAGTGAAATTTTGAGGAGATGCAATCGTGATCTTGTACATAGAAAGAAAGCAAACCTTGCTTTTTGAACTCAGGCACTCTGAATTGCCTTACAGGGAAAGGGGTGCCTTTTGATGCAGAGATTTTTATTTATTTATTTACTTAGAGTTAAAAGCATTATAACCGCTTTCACCCAACAAAGCCACACCACCCAGCATCCCACCTATTTATTGCCTAATCACGGAACAATTTACAATGACCAATTAACCTACCAGCTGGCATGTCTTTGGACTGTGTTAGGAAACTGGAGCACCCGAAGGAGACCCACAAGGTCATGGGGAGAACATACAAACTCCTTCCAGACAGCACAGGAACTGAACTCTGAACTCCAGGATCTCTCGAGCTGTTACAGTGTCACACTAACTGCTCCATTGGCATGGCATTTTTATTTAAATATGTTTTAATTTTCACTAACCCTAACCCATATGTCTTTGGAAAGTGGGAGAAAATTGGA
Source organism: Mobula hypostoma (assembly GCF_963921235.1). Taxonomy (NCBI): domain Eukaryota; kingdom Metazoa; phylum Chordata; class Chondrichthyes; order Myliobatiformes; family Myliobatidae; genus Mobula; species Mobula hypostoma. The sequence continues at coordinate 19,868,231 of NC_086103.1, read as the reverse complement.
GCACCTGGACAAAATCCATGAGGACACAAATAGAATGTACAAACTCCTTACAGACTGCAGCGTGAATCGAACCCCAATCGGTAATCACTGGCGGTGTAAAATGATTGTGCTAACCGCTACACTGCCGTACCACCCGAGCTGAACATCCAGTGTGTGCACGTCAATTTCCAAACAACATCGACATGAAAATGATAGAGTAATTTATCATTTGACATTGGGTGAAGTAAGATATCAGCTAGGAGACCAGGAATAATTCTGTTGCTTCTTATTGTGACTGTGCATATATTCTAGGCCTGAGATTAACATCTCATCTGTAAGGTGGATTGCATTGCCTGCTAAAATATCAAGATTTTACGAAAACCTGAGTAAAAGTGTTTTAAGCTAATTTAGTTTCTTCATGAAAATTATGCAGAAGCAGCAGTGAGGAAGATATAATGATTTGTGATTGAACTATGGTGCTAAATCAGTTTTATTTCTTTTGGGGCTCTTCTTCCCTCATTGTCTCCTAAAGGAGATAAAGCTGTGTGCACAGGATTGGCATCCATTGATAATTCCATCAGAGACTTTTTTATGCTGAAGAAGAAAAATTCAACCTTAGGAGAGGTGAGAAGGTGCATTCATAATACAGTACTTGCACAAATCATGTTTTGTGATTCCAAGACATTTCAATAGATTTCAATAGGTACATTTAATGTCAGAGAAATGTGTACAATATGCATCCTGAAACTCTTTTTCTTCGCAAACATCCATGAAAACAGAGGAGTACCCCAAAGAATGAATGACAACTACAACGTTAGAACTCCAAAGCCACCCCCAGCTCCCCTCCAATGCACAAATAACAGCAAGGCAATGACCCCCCTCCCCCACCAGCAAAAAAGTATCAGCATCCTTCACCGAGCACTCAAGCGTGCATCAAAACATCAATAAAGACACAGACTTGCAGTACCCCAAAAACTACTTGTTCACCCAATAACTTGACATGCCACAGACTCACTCTCTCTCTCTCTCCCTAATAAGAGAAAAAGTTGTGTTCCCATTTCACAGCAAGAGGGAAGACATAACAAATAACTAAAATTACGTTTTAAGGTTACAGACGTAATGCGTTGATAGAACCAAATATATAATGTAAGATGATGCTTAAGATTAGACTTTGAATATATTTAACATGTTTCACGTTCTGAATACTATAATTTTATAGAACAGTCATATTTATTCCATGTCAGATTTAATCTGCTCACATTCAAGTGATATTGGGAGCTGTTTGTCCACCTTCAAATGAAAACAAGGAATTAGCCATGATTTAAGTACTAAGCAACCAGCATTTCTGTTAATCCCAGGTTATCTGGCTTGTGTTGTACTGCTACTATATGTGTTATTGTGATTTTTTTTTCAGATACCATCCATATCATTGCATGTAAATCTTCTCTGAAATCCTCTTCCAAAGAACAACATTGGAATTATGATTAACAGTAGTAGTGAGGTTGGAGATGGTATTAAACAGGAAATTAGAAACGTGTGCGATAAAGGAACAGCAGTTATAATGGGTGACTTCAATCTACATGTAGACTGGGTGAACCAAATTGGTGAAGGTGCTGAGGAAGAGGATTTCTTGGAATGTATGCGGGATGGTTTTTTGAACCAACATGTCGAGGAACCAACTAGACAGCAGGCTATTCTGGACTGGGTTTTGAGCAATGAGGAAGGGTTAATTAGCGATCTTGTCGTGAGAGGCCCCTTGGGTAAGAGTGACCATAATATGGTGGAATTCTTCATTAAGATGGAGAGTGACATAGTTAATTCAGAAACAAAGGTTCTGAACTTAAAGAGGGGTAACTTTGAAGGTATGAGACATGAATTAGCTAAGATAGACTGGCAAATGACACTTAAAGGATTGATGGTGGATATGCAATGGCAAGCATTTAAAGGTTGCATGGGTGAACTACAACAATTATTCATCCCAGTTTGGCAAAAGAATAAATCAAGGAAGGTAGTGCACCCGTGGCTGACAAGAGAAATTAGGGATAGTATCAATTCCAAAGAAGAAGCATACAAATTAGCCAGAGAAAGTGGCTCACCTGAGGACTGGGAGAAATTCAGAGTTCAGCAGAGGAGGACAAAGGGCTTAATTAGGAAGGGGAAAAAAGATTATGAGAGAAAACTGGCAGGGAACATAAAAACCGACTGTAAAAGCTTTTATAGATATGTAAAAAGGAAAAGACTGGTAAAGACAAATGTAGGTCCCCTGCAGACAGAAACAGGTGAATTGATTATGGGGAGGAAGGACATGGCAGACCAATTGTATAATTACTTTGGTTCTGTCTTCACTAAGGAGGACATAAATAATCTTCCAGAAATAGTAAGGGACAGAGGGTCCAGTGAGATGGAGGAACTGAGCGAAATACAAGTTAGTAGGGAAGTGGTCTTAGGTAAATTGAAGGGATTGAAGGCAGATAAATCCCCAGGGCCAGATGGTCTGCATCCTAGAGTGCTTAAGGAAGTAGCCCAAGAAATAGTGGATGCATTAGTGATAATTTTTCAAAACTCGTTAGATTCTGGACTAGTTCCTGAGGATTGGAGGGTGGCTAATGTAACCCCACTTTTTAAAAAAGGAGGGAGAGAGAATCCGGGGAATTATAGACCGGTTAGCCTAACGTCGGTGGTGGGGAAACTGCTGGAGTCAGTTATAAAGGATGTGATAACAGCACATTTGAAAAGCGGTGAAATGATCGGACAAAGTCAGCATGGATTTGTGAAAGGAAAATCATATCTGACGAATCTCATAGAATTTTTTGAGGATGTAACTAGTAGAGTGGATAGGGGAGAACCAGTGGATGTGGTATATTTGGATTTTCAAAAGGCTTTTGACAAGGTCCCACACAGGAGATTAGTGTGCAAACTTAAAGACACGGTATTGGGGGTAGGGTATTGGTGTGGGTGGAGAATTGGTTAGCAGACAGGAAGCAAAGAGTGGGAATAAACGGGACCTTTTCAGAATGGCAGGCGGTGACTAGTGGGGTACCGCAAGGCTCAGTGCTGGGACCCCAGTTGTTTACAATATATATTAATGACTTGGATGACGGAATTTAATGCAGCATCTCCAAGTTTGTGGATGACATGAAGCTGGGTGGCAGTGTTAGCAGTGAAGAGGATGCTAAGAGGATGCAGGGTGACTTGGATAGGTTGGGTGAGTAGGCAAATTCATGGCAGATGCAATTTAATGTGGATAAATGTGAAGTTATCCACTTTGGTGGCAAAAATAGGAAAACAGATTATTATCTGAATGGTGGCCGATTAGGAAAAGGGGAGGTGCAACGAGACCTGGGTGTCATTATACACCAGTCATTGAAAGTGGGCATGCAGGTACAGCAGGCGGTGAAAAAGGCGAATGGTATGCTGGCATTTATAGCGAGAGGATTCGAGTACAGGAGCAGGGAGGTACTACTGCAGTTGTACAGGCCTTGGTGAGACCACACCTGGAGTATTGTGTGCAGTTTTGGTCCCCTAATCTGAGGAAAGACATCTTTGCCATAGAAGGAGTACAAAGAAGGTTCACCAGATTGATTCCTGGGATGGCAGGACTTTCATATGAAGAAAGACTGGATGAACTGGGCTTGTACTCGTTGGAATTTAGAAGATTGGGGGAATCTGATTGAAACGTATAAGATCCTAAAGGGATTGGACAGGCTAGATGCAGGAAGATTGTTCCCGATGTTGCGGAAGTCCAGAACGAGGGGTCACAGTTTGAGGATAGAGGGGAAGCCTTTTAGGACCGAGATTAGGAAAAACTTCTTCACACAGAGAGTGGTGAATCTGTGGAATTCTCTGCCACAGGAAACTGTTGAGGCCAGTTCATTGGCTATATTTAAGAGGGAGTTAGATATGGCCTTTGTGGCTATGGGGGTCAGGGGGTATGGAGGGAAGGCTGGGGCGGGGTTCTGAGTTGGATGATCAGCCATGATCATAATAAATGGCGGTGCAGGCTCGAAGGGCCAAATGGCCTACTCCTGCACCTATTTTCTATGTTTCTATGTTTCTATGATCTGTAACACCGATATGCTGAATTAAAGATTGGCATAACCCTTGAGAATTAAAGTTAATGTGTACAGTATGTGCTATGCCTCAAGTAGAGGATAAGAAACTGTACATTGTGGTGATACCGATCTCAATCATTTCGCATTCCTCCATTTCCTCTTTAGTTTCATTTCAGTGTCTGAAAGAGGAATGAGGAACAAAATTAGCAAAATCTTTTTCAGGCTATGGTGCATTTAGAATTAATGGAAAATGCTTGCACGTCTTCCAAACTGCCTCCTGAGTCCCATCCAGTTCCACACACTAAGTCTTTCACTTGGTAATCAACAGTGTTTTGGTTTGCTAAACAAAATGCCAGGTTTACTTGCATTGTGTTAATGACATAGACAGCAAGTTTTCATTAGAGCAGTATGGCAAGATGGCAGTTAGCCAGCATGGAGCAATTTCAAACCCAATGCAAAAAAAACATATCTACAAGTATCAGTCTAAGAATTTAAGAGAATTTGTTAAATATTTTGAAATACTACTCACGTCAGTGATGATAAACCTAATTCTGATATAGGTCTCTATTGTGGACTGAGAGTGGGAAGGTGGCAGGGAGAGGGGAATCATGGTTGGGAAAAGGGGGAAGGGAGGTGGGGAGGGAGTAGAAAGCATCAGAGAGACACTCTGTAATGATCAATAAACCGGTTGTTTAGAAGCAAATGACCTTGCCTGGCCTCTCAAGACTGGGTGGGTCTGCACCCGTGCCGGCCTCTGGCACTCCTGCTCTGCTACTTACTCCATTGTCCTCCCATGGCCCTCCATCCTCACCATTCCCAATATTCTTTGCTCCCGCCAGGTTTACAAACTCCCTCTCCGCTCCATGTTGACAAATACCATACTGTGCACTCTTAGCAGCTGTATATACATAAATGTTATTTTAGAGCTACAGTATGATAATAGGCTCTCGCAGCCCAATGAGCCCACACTGTCTACTGGAATATGGGCGGAAACCAGAGCACCCAGAGCAAACCCACACAGTCATAGGGAGAATGTGCAATTTCATTACAGACAATGATAGAATTTGAACACAAGTCGTCAGCACTCTAGTAGTGTTATGCTGACCGCTGTGCCATCATGCCTAATGCCTTTCACAACCCATTATGACCCAAAGGGATTTACATCCAAAGCTGTAGCTGACAAAGTGTAGGCACAGCAGTATTACAAGAAATGTGAAAATGAATTTCTTCACAAATATATGATAATAACTAGGTAGCTATTTTTAATGATGTTGATAAAGAGGTACACTATAAGGAGGTCAGTGCCTTGAAATAACATCCTATCTCTTCTTCCAAACAACAGGTCTTCTAAAAAATGAACTTCCGACAGTACTGCACTTTCTTAGTCTTGCCTTGGAGATTTGGGTGTGCAGTTTTATACTTGAAGTGTTTTGATATTGAACTGAACCTACAGGAAGCTAGATTGACTGGAGCACAGATGCAATTGTTATTAAAGTGTGTGTCCTGTGACGAATGTTCTTTTCAAGTGCTGCAGTATTTTCCTGGATGATCTGAACATGGATACGTGTTTCAGTTTTACTTCAAGAATTCAATATTTAATTGTCATGTTATAAATAACTAAATTATGCATACAAAATTTAATAGTCCTATTGACTACAATCTATTTCACATCCAGGAAGTCCTAGATAATGCAACACAATTCTTCAACACACCTGATGAATACTTAATTCCCACAAAATGCACTTTACAAATTTTGGCGTTTTTAGTTATGGGAATCTAACCTTCCATCATTATTAATTATACATTTAAGACAAGTTATTTTACCAGATTATCGAAAAAGAAATATCAACATGAGAACTCTATTCTGAATTCAATTATTCTCTTACTTAATTATTGCATTGTGATGTTCTGTCATGGTCCGGATCGGGGTCCCTTTAAACTTAGCTTGTTTATGTGATGATCCGGACCGTTGATTCCCTGTTTTCCCTCGTCCCTTGACTTTGGTGATTAGAGGCAATTAACACTCGGCTGAACCATTAGTTTATAGTATCCGGCTTTCAGTCACTCGGTGCAGGAGTGTTTGTAAAGTCTGCAAAGTCACGGCGTGCCAATGTCATCTGGCCGGAGCAAGCCTTGTCTCTGCCCAAAGCGAGTGTCGGTAATTCGCCTTTCCTCACTGGAGCAACCCTGTCCAGTTACCTCGCCGAAGTGAGCCTGCAAAGTTTCCTCATCAAGGTGGGTCCGTCAGTTAACCCGCCGGAGAGAATCAAGAGCCGCTGTCTACTGTTCCCGGGCCGAGTCGAGAGCTCGGCTCTACCTGGAGGTTCCAAGCACCACGTCCTGACTCCAGCCGGCATCCAAGTACCACGTCCACGTCCTGGCTCTGGTGGCGTCCAAGTACCACGTCCACGTCCTGGCTCTGGTGGCGTCCAAGTACCACGTCCACGTCCTGGCTCTGGTGGCATCCAAGTACCACGTCCACGTCCTGGCTCTGGTGGCGTCCAAGTACCACGTCCAGTCCTGGTCCTGGCGGCTTCCCAGTTCTGAGTCAAGTCCTGGCCCCGGCGGTCTGTGATTCCTGTCCTACCCCCTTACCTGAATCCCTTCTCAGCCCCTCTCGCCTCTAGCCCTCGTCTGCAGCCCCCGCCTGCACTTCGGTCTAGTTCCATCACCGGAGCTAGATAGGTACTGTCTGGTGTTCATTCGTGTTGGTCTTGTCTTGTCTTGTCCTCGCCTCTGTGGGGTAAGTCTGGCCGTCTTGCCGTTGCCCCGTGGAGGGTCATGAGTCCTATGTCCTCTACCCAAGGAGGGGTCCCGACTCTGTGTTCTGTGTATGTGTCCATGGTTCCATGTACCTGCTCTCCCGAGACCGAGGCTCTGTGTTCCCATGTTCCTCCTTTCCCTAGCCCATGTCATGTCCATGCCTGGTTATGGGGTCCGAGCCCGAGGCAAGACCCAGGTACTGGGTCCTTGCCCAGTCTCTTGCTCAGAGTGCATACCCTAGCCTCTTCATGTCTCCTCTAGTTCTGGGAGCCAATTCCGAGTCCAAGCCCAGACCTTTGGTCCCAGCCTAGTCGCAGTCCTGAGTCCTTGTCCAGTTTGCTACTCCTGCTCCTGCCCAGCTCTCCTGGTATCAAACAATAAACTAAATCTCAGTAACCTCACAAGATGTGTCTTGCATTTGGGTCCACCCTTGCTCCCAATGCCCCTGCCATTGTGACATGTTCGGCTTTTATTTTGGACGTTTAGATAAAGAATGGGCAGATGTTCATCCAGGCAACTTTTTGTTAATGGACTACCTTCTGAGTTTACTTAATAAATATAGCATAACCTGTTGCTAGCTGATTTACTCTCAAGGCAGACAGCATATTGGAAGAAATATTTATTCAAAATCGAATCTCTTTGAATTGATATAATATAACAGAGTATCAGACGCCAGTAACCAGCTGAGAAAAAAAAATAGCAGGAAGAGAGAGCATGTATTTTGGTTGGAAATAAACCCCAAATTTTGCCCTGCCCTGGTTCCTTATTTTCTCCTGTGCTGTTGCTCAGTAATAATTATAGGTCTGGAAATTATTGTTTCCCTGTTCACTTTATCAAATAGAAGAATAAAGCAAAAAATGTGTCATTTTTGAAGTCCATTTGTCTTCTTTCGCACATTGGTAGTTTGTTGGTCTTTGATTATGTATAGTTTTTCATAAATTCTATTTTACTTTGTTATTTACCTGTAGATGCCCGCAAGAAAATGAATCTCAGCGTAGTACATAGAGACAAATATGTACTTTGATGATAAACTTACTTTAACTTTGACTTTTCTCATGAGAGGAGTTATGGTTAATTTCATTTCCTGTCGTTCAGTTTTTCATTCTTCCAATTTTAGTATGAAGTTTCCAGACAATGTTGCATTTGGCTCCAATCCTTTAATGTCTTTGAAGTCATCTCACATGACAGATAATGCATTCCACAGCTCAATAACCACTTGTTAGCCTTCATCTTGTGATAACTTGGTGGAGTAAAAATTAAACCTCCTATCTACTGATTCAGAAAAGCCTTTGACCCAGGTAGTTAATACTAATGATCCTCTGCTGCTTGGATTTGAATACACACTGAGTTGCATCAGTACCTTGTATGACTCATTAATATTGTTGATCTATGAGATAAAATGATTTAACACAGCCAGCAAATAATGTGACCTGCCACACTTGGTAAACACTGTATTTTCGATGTACTGTATATTCTCCTTTCTGTATATTCTTCATCCTTTGTTTCTTGTCTAGTTTCCAGAGACACTTATTGACAGAGGTTGATTTCTTTGATTAGTCAGTTACTCATTATTATTGCAATATGTCACTTCTGACCTGATACATAACAAATAAATTAGCTTTATAACTAGCTACTTACGTACCAGAATCACTGGATTTTAGTCCTCATATGAGAGTATTTGCCTGTTATGCTGCCAGTGTTTAGGACAGTGTGAGGGTCCCCTATCGCTGTCTGTCCTCGGTCATCTTCTCTATTGTGCCCCAGATGTAACTTAGGGTCCTCAGTTGCACACAGATATAGGATTTTTTATTGCTATTGCTATAACAATTCTTTTTTTGACCACTTAGGGTTGTTAGCCCTGAGCTGAACCTCTGAACCCGGAGGACTGGTGGACCACTCTTATTCTGGCCTTAACCTTTTGACCTGTTTGGCCCTACCAAAGGCCAAAGCAGGAGGCCTTGACTCCAGCCAGCATAGCTCTCTGAGTCACTGAGGCACGCAAACCTCCAAACCCTATGACAAGGTTGTTGTCCTCTTGGAAGTTTTGCAATTGTAAATTTATAAAAATATAGCTTTCAATTTTCACTGCAATTAGAGACAATGAATGGTTAATATTTTGGCTGTAAGAAAATCCAAGATTCAAGATTCCAGCTTGTTTAATGTCTTTCCCAGCACACAAGTGTAAAGGAGAATGACGTACTTGTTACTCTGGATTTGATACAGCACAAAAAAAAACACAAAAAGATAAAGAAAACAATAGAAAAACAAACAAATAAATGTAACTACATACAATAGCTTATATACATAGACAGATTGAATGTCCATAAAGTGATGCTAGGCACAGGAGTACTCTGACAGGAAATGATAAAGTAGTGGTGGAAATGATAAAGCATATTTTATTGAAGTAACATTTCAGTTATCTGGAGAAAAGAATTTTCAACACTGAATTAGATGGTAATGATGGGAATTATACCAGAAAATACTAGGGTGAACCTCCCTACAAAGAACCCAACAAGCAGATACAGTTGAAAGCCTGTAAGCATAGTTGTACTACCAACATTGTGTCCTCCGGGACTCCAAAGAAACTCATTTCTTTGATGTAGTCATCGTCAAAGTTCAGAAACTGAATATCCTTTTGCAGGTAGACTTTATTCACTTTTCGTAAGCTCCTTACAAATGCGTACTTGGCTGCAGTGCTGCTGGCCTCCCAGCTGTAGACAGCTTGAAAATGTAGATCGAGGTGTGGGTTATCCTGCAGGAGAGAAAACCAACCAGGATAATTGTTATAGCGGCTTTTAAACATTCATCCTCAGTGTAGGACAAAAAATAATATCAGACCCATAAATCATTAGTTACTAATCTAATCTCAACATGTGGGTAATGGTTACAAATTTCAATATTATATTTCAGAACAATCATTGAATTATTAAAATGGTTCCGTGCTCATGCTGTAATATAATATAAAACCTATCAAGTTTCCATTTCAGATGATAATTCTTATAGTTCTCACCAGTGCTTTGAATTTGGTGTCTACTCGCCAACAAGGACATACAGGATATGCGTACAAAAAGCTGCGGGAAAAAGAGCAGTAACATCATAAAGGATCCTACCCACCCTGCTCATGGACTGTTTGTCCCACTCCCATCAGGGTGCGTAGCGTCCGTGCCAGAACCACCAGACTTAAAAACAATTACTCTCCTCAAGTAATAAAGTCCATCAACACCTCCATCCACTAACCCAACTAACCCAACCCTCCACACCTCCCCCTGCCTCCCCCACCACCACTACTTTATCATTTCCTGTCAGAGCCACCGTATATACAGACACTCTTGTGTCTAGCATTTTTATAGTCAATCTATGAACATAAACTATCTTATGTATTTATGTATTGTGTTTCTTACTATTGTGTTCATTATCATATTGTGTTTCTTAGATGATGCACTGGATTTGGAGTAAAAATTATTTTGTTCGCCTTTACACTTGTGCACTGAAAATGGCATTAAACTAGGAGTTCCCAACACTTTTTCTGCCATGGACCCCAACCATTAACTGAGGGTTTGGGAACCTCTGCATTAAACAATCTTGAATATAGTGGACAGAATTTAACTCTGGCAAGTTTGAAGTAATGCATTTTGGGAATTTAAATGAGGACAAGGAGACCCAACAAGATATGTGGCCTTGATTCTTCTTCAAATCTTTCTTACTGAAAAGGGCAAAATATTTGAAGCGAGTACAACATTGTGCGGATTGTAACTGCATCTTGCACAGTGCGGGACCTGCAACAGGTCAATCATAAATAAAGAGTTCCTAACGGATTAAATCTGATTAAGTTTGCTTAATATGCAGTGGAGCCAAATTTCACTTGGCACAGTGTGATGTGGGGCTTACTTCCATACTGTACAACCCTATGACTCTAGTTATGTTTAAATTCACAATCGCATTAAAGCTCTGCCATCAGATGTCTGAACAATTCATGAGATGGCACAGTAGCGTAGCAGTTAGCACAATGCTTTACAGCGCCAGCTGTAAGATTAGGGTTGAATTTGCACTGTCTGTCAGGAGTTTGTACCTCTTCCCTGTGACCACGTGGGTACTCTTGCTTCCTCCCCCCATCCAAAGATGTATGGGTTAGGGTTAGTAAGTTACCAGCATGTTTTGTTGACACTGAAAGCGTGACAACTTTTGTGGGCTGCCCAGCACAATCCTCACTGATTTGTTTTGATTCAAACAAGGCATTTCACTGTATGTTTCGATATACTTGTGACAAATAAAGTTAATCTTAAAAATCCTAAGAATCTTATTTCTTTATTTATTTGTATATAGTTCTTATTGTAACTTATGGTAACATTTTTGTATTATACTGTAATGCTGCTACAAAACAACAAGATTCACAACATATGCCAGTGATAATAAACCTGATTCTGATTCTGAAACACTATTTCGGCAGAACAACGTGAGAGAGGTTCCTTGTGTAAGCACAAGAGATTCTACAGATGCTGGAAGTCCAGAGAAACACACACAAAATGCTGGCATAACTCAACTGGGCCAAGACAATATGTAGCCTCTTTATTTTGCCTAATAGATACTGTAGGACCTGATGAATCCCTCCAGCATTACGTGTGAGGTCCTTTGTGTGTAAGTTTAAAAAGGGAGATTGTTTTTATATTAAGATACAACATGGAATAGGCCATTCTGGCCTGATGAATCCCTCCAGCATTACGTGTGAAGTCCTTTGTGTGTAAGTTTAAAAAAGGCAATTGTTTTTATATTGAGATACAACACGGAATAGGCCATTCTGGCCCTTCAAGCCATGCCACCCAGCAACCCCCAGCCTAACCATAGAGCAATTTACAATGGACAATGAACCTACCAACCAGTACACCTTTGGACTGTGGGAAGAAACCAGAGCACCCAAAGGAAACCTACACGGTCATGGGGTGGAACGTACAAACTCCTTACAGAGAGTGGTGGGAATGGTGCATTGCCTACCTCACCCACATACCATGCACAAATTTCAAAATAGGTTAGCATTTCTCCAATATAAACAGGAATTGCAAAAAAATGGTACTTCATATTACTTTACTTTAAACTGATAAACAATGCTCTTCTGCCTTCATTCGCTGGACTGGAGAATGACAGGTATCGGTAAAAGTTGAACATGACTTGAGCATAGTGTTAGTGGACTGGGACTGGAAAGCTTGTGATGTAAGAAGAAGTTAGATAGTGTGGGACTTTTTTTTCCCTGGAGCTCAGGAGGTTGAGGAGTGACCTTACAGTGACATCGAAAATTATGAGGGGGCATAGATAAGGAGAATAGACACAGTCTTTTTCCCAGGGGAGTTTAAGACTAAGGGACATTGATTTAAGGTGAGTTGGGAAAGATTTTAAGGGAACCTCAGAGACAAGATATTCACACAGAAGGTGGTAGACATCCAAATAAGCTGACAGAGGAAGTGGCAGTGGTACATACAGTTAAACAATTAAGAGGCAGTTACATGGACAAAAAATGGTTTGAGGGATAGGGGCCAAATTGAAAAAACATATTTTAAGCTCACCAGGCAACTTGATCTGCCTGGACAAATTAGGGTGCGAGACATCATCTGTGCTCAATGATTCGAAAGCAATTACTTTATTGTCGCCAAACAATTGATACTAGAACATACAATCATGATAGTGAACAACAGTAATTCTGCAGATGCTGGAAATTCAAGCAACACACATCAAAGTTGCTGGTGAACGCAGCAGGCCAGGCAGCATCTCTAGGAAGAGGTGCAGTCGACGTTTCAGGCCGAGACCCTTCGTCAGGACTAACTGAAGGAAGAGTGAGTAAGAGATTTGAAAGTTGGAGGGGGAGGGGGAGATCCAAAATGATAGGAAAAGACAGGAGGGGTAGGGATGGAGCCAAGAGCTGGACAGGTGATTGGCAATCATGATAGTGATATTTGATTCTGCGCTTCCTGCTCCCTGGATTACAAATTGATAGTAAATATTAAAAATTTAAATTATAAATCAGAAATAGAAAATAGAAAAATGGAAAGTAAGGTAGTGCAAAAAAACTAAGATGCAGGTCTGGATATTTGGAGGGTACGGCCCAGATCCAGGTCAGGATTCGTTCAGCAGTCTTATCACAGTTGGAAAGAAGCTGTTCCCAAATCTGACCGTATGAGTCTTCAAGCTCCTGAGCCTTCTCCCGGAGGGAAGAGGGATGAAAAGTGTGTTGGCTGGGTGGGTCGTGTCCTTGATCATCCTGGCAGCACTGCTCCAACAGTATGCGGTGTAAAGTGAGTCCAAGGACGGAAGATTGGTTTGTGTGATGTGCTGCACCGTGTTCATGATCTTCTGCAGCTTCTTTCGGTCTTGGTCAGGACAACTTCCATAGCAGGATGTGATGCACCCTAGAAGAATGCTTTCTATGGTGCATCTATAAAAATTAGTGAGTGTTTTAGGGGACAGGCCAAATTTCTTTAGTTTTCTCAGGAAGTAGAGGCGCTGGTGGGCCTTCTTGGCAGTGAACTCTGCTTGGTTTGACCAAGTCAGGTCATTTGTGATATTGACCCTGAGGAACTTAAAGCTTTTGACCTGTTCCACTTCCACATCACTGAAGTAAATTGGGTCGTGCAGTCCGCTACTCCTTCTGAAGTCAACAACCAATTCCTTCGTCTTGCTGACGTTGAGGGATAGGTTATTGTCTTTGCACCATGCCACCAGGTTCTTAATTTCCTCTCTGTACTCAAACTCATCATTACCTGAGATATGGCCTACAATTGTTGTGTCATCAGCAAACTTACATATCGAGTTTGATGGAAACTTGGCTACACAATCATGGGTGTACAGTGAGTACAGCAGGGGGCTGAGTACACAGCCTTGTGGGGCACCGGTGCTCAGGGTGATTGTAGAGGAGAGCTTGTCCCCTATTTTTACAGCCTGGGTCCTGTCTGTGAGGAAGTTGAAGATCCAGCTGCACATCTGAGTGCTAAGGCCCAGGTTCTGGAACTTAAGGAATCAGTTTATTTGGAATGATGGTATTAAAAGCAGAGCTGTAGTCAATGAAAAGGAGCCTTACGTATGCATCTTTATTCTCTAGGTGCTCTAAGGAAGAATGTAGGACGAATTGCAAAGCGTCGAGGTTGACCGGTAGGCTGTAGTTGATATGTGCCATAACCAATCGCTCAAAGCACTTCATAGCAATTGATGTCAGAGCCACAGGTCAATAGTCATTCAGGCATGCCACCTTGCTCTTCTTCAGCACTGGGATTATCGTTGCCTTCTTAAAACATGAGAGGATCTTAGACTGAAGCAAGGAGCAGTTGAAAATGTCAGCAAACACTCCAGATAGCTCGCTTGTACAGGCCCGGAGAACCAGTCCCGGGACAACATCTGGGCCCGTCGCCTTCCTTGGATTTATCTTCAGGAAGGCCCTTCTAACGTCCTCCTCGGTGACGATGAATCTCGATGCCACCAGATCCGGTTCATCCAGAGGGAGCGGGACGCTCCTCTTCTGTTCGAATCTTGCGTAGAATACGTTAAGTTCGTCAGAAAGAGAAGCACCACAGTTATTGATATTCCCAGCCTTTTCTTTGCAGCCAGTGATCTCATTTAGACCCTGCCATAGTCTACTGGCATCCCTCTGGTTAGCCTGGGCTTCCAAATTGGCTCAATATTGCCTCCTGGTGTCCTTAATGGTTTTCCAGATAATAATCTTCGTTGTTGGAGGTTAAAGAGAGAAAATTCTGGAAAAGACACTCAGAAGCTCACATAATATCTAAGGGGAAAGAAAAAGAGTTAATAGCGCTGATGGATGACTTTTTCATGAAGTTAAATCAAGATGAACCGAGCTTAGTTTCATGTGAACAGGCACAAGTACGTATAGATCTGTATAATGAAAAACTTATTGCAAGATCATATATCGAAACTGTCAAATAAATGACAATAACTTTATTTATAGAGCACTTTTCATAAAGATGATGTAGTTCAAAGTACTTTACAATGAGATAAAAGTACTTTGTAGAAGTCTTAAGCACATATATATATATCGCTAGGGTGCCTAAGACTTTGGCATAGTACAGTAGTAATTTTATGTACAGTATTGCACTGTATTGCTGCAAAAAAAAAACGAATTTCATTACATATATGAGTGATGATAAAGCTGATTCTGATATGGATATCTATTGTGGACTGAGAGTGGGAAGGCGGCAGGGAGAGGGGAATCATAGTTGAGAAAAGGGGAAGGGAGAGGGGAGGGAACAGGAAACACCAGAGAGACACTCTGCAATGATCAATAAACCGATTGTTTGGAATCAAATGACTTTGCCTGCTGTCTCAGGGCTGGGTTCGTCTGCACCCGTACCAACCCCCAGCCCCGAGCACTCCTTCTCTGCCACCTGCCCAAACCCCACTTCCGGTGCTCCACACTTGCCATTCCCACCATCGTTTGCTCCTGCCAGATGTACAGACATGCTCTCCGCTCCACATTGACAAATGAGGTACTGTGTAAAACTCTAGCTCTATGTATGAGCCTCAGACTTCTGCACAGCACTGTTCAAACATGAACATAAAATAAAAAATAAAAATAAACATGAAAATAAAAACCAAAAAGATGTTGGTTAAAAAACAAGGTTAAAAAAGCAGGATTTGAGCTTGCATGTAACAGTGTCAAATGAGTCTGCATCCTTTATAGTTTTAGGTATTAACTTCCACAGTTAAAAGCGTAGTTCAATAAAGCTGACCTGTCAATTATCTTTTGAGGAAGATTGTTTAACTTTAAGAGACTGGCAGAAAAAGACCTAAGAGCTTGAGAAGGATTATAATACAAAAGTAATCTGTGATGTACTCCAGTCCCAGACCATTAAGAGCTTTAACAACAGGTAAGAGAACCTTAAAATCAATTCTAAAAGATACAGGAAGCCAACGCAAAGTAGCTGTTACAGGAATGATATGCTCTCTCATTCGGATTTTGGTTATAAGCCTAGCAGTGGCATTCTGAATGAGTTGGTCTGCCAAGAAACTGCTTTAATAAATAAAGCTAAGTTCTTCCATATTCACTTTGAGAAGAGATTTAATGCCATGAGTCCTGTGTCAGGTTTTCCAGACATCGCTAACTTTTCCCTGCTTCAGTCTGAGATTCCCTCCAGCTTTAAGAAAACTATTATCATCCCAATACCTAAGAACAACAAGGCAAAGTGCCTTAATGATGACTGACTGGAGGCTCTGATATCCCCCATCATGAAATGCTTCAATAGGGTAAACATGGCACTCATAAACTCTAGCCTTTCAGACAACATTGATCCACTGCAGTTTTCCTACTGCCAAGACAGGTCAGGAGCAGACACCATGTACCTGGACCTACATTCATCTCTGGAGCATCAGGGCAGTAAAGATCCTTTGCTGGACTCTTAACATAAGTGGATGCAGCTCCACTTCCAATCTTATAATTTCAAGCAAACTCATCTCCAAATTCAGACTGCTCAATCAGGATCAGCATCACGTTTTAGGTCAAATTCAACTGCTCAGCACTCGAGTTGAGTTCCCTCAACGTCACAAAAACAAAGGAGCTGGTTGTGGACTTCAGGAGGAAGGGAGATAGGCTAACCCCTATAGACGTCAATTGATCTGGGATTGAGAGAGTGAACAGCTTTAAGTTTCTCGGCATAAACGTCATTGAGGATCTCGCATTGTCTGTACACACTGGCTGTGTGGTGTAAAAGGCACAAAAGGTGCCTCTTTCACCTCAGATGGTTGAAGAAATTTGGTATGGGCCCCAAATCCTAAGAACTTTCTATAGGGGCACAATTGAGAGCATCCTGACTGGTTGCATCACTGTCTAGTATGGGAACTGTGCTTCCCTCAATCGCAGGACTCTATAGAGAGTGGTGCGGACAGCCCAGCGCATCTGTAGATGTGAACTTCCCACTATTCAGGATATTTACAAAGGCAGGTGTGTAAAAAGGGTCCAAAGGATCATTAGAAACCCCAGTCACTCCAATCACAAACTGTTCCAGCTGCTACCATCTGGGAAATGGTACCACAGCATAAAAGCCAGGACCAACAGGCCCTGGGACAGCTTCGTCCTTCAGACTGATTAATTCATGCTGATACAATTGTATTTCTCTGTTATATTGACCATCCTGTTGTATATACTATTTATTATAAATTACTATAATTGCATATTGCACATTTGAACGGAGACGTAACGTGAAGATTTTTACTCCTATTGTATATAAAGTATGTAAGTAATAAAGTCAATTCAATTCAAGTACAGTAGATTAGCATTTAGCATAACATAGTGTCTCGGGTGGTATTCCCACTGCTGTCTGTACGGATTTTGCAGGTTCTCCTCCCGAGTGTGTGGGTTTCCTCTGGGTTCTCTGGTTTCCTCCCACGTTCCAATGATGTATGGGTTAGTAGGTTAATTGGTCACATGGGTGTAATTGGGTGGTGCCAACTCATTCAGCCAGAAGTGTGTGTTACTGTGCTGTATCTCTAAATTAAAATTAAATTAAAAGTATTGCACAACTTGTAAGAACTTTCAGGCCTTCACATTTAGTCATGCTTTGACGACACTGATGTTTCAAGCATAAAGGACTGAAGAAGGAAATTGTTTGGGTTCTCCACAAGGAATGCATGTGGAATTTTCAGCTGCACAAGGAAACCACAGTGTGAGTTCGAGAGTTGGAGACAGGAGGTCAGATGATGAAATCATTATATTTGCCTCGGGTCAGTAACCTCACCGGCTTTTGCTCATCTGACTGTGACTGTATAGCTGCCAGCAGAAGAAAAACAACTTTTGGAAACATTACTTTGCAATCAGCTAAACCAGAGACTTCCTGCTGCTTCCTCTCTCTGGCTGAGCAGATATCATGTTAACCCTTTATTCCAGGAGACGCATGATGCTGAGGATGCTGGAAACTGAACAGAGATATATGTATAACAAAAATCAACCTGCTGGAGGGACTTAATGTGTTAAGCAATATATCTGATGGAAAAGGAAATATTGACGTCTGGTCATGACCCTGTTTCAGGATTAAGAGTCTGGAGGGGAGATAACAAGTATAAAAGCTTGAGATTGGGGCTGATAGGTCACAGGTGGGGCCAACAGAGCTACCCATTATACCCCACCCATTACACTTGTGGGGGTATATTTTTATGAGATTATATTAAGGTGTAAGCATTATAGAAGTTTAAGTAAATTCTGTCAGTCCAGACTTTGGCCCTCCTCTATGTACAATATAGAATATTCCATATGTAAATAACCCGTAGAATACACCCAACACATCTTCAAGGAACAATGCCACATTGAAAAGGTCACATCCATCATTAAGGACCCCCATCACCCAGAACATGCCCTATTCTCATTGCTACCATCAGGGAGGAAGGACAGGAGCCTAAAGGCACACACCAGTGAATTTGGAACAGCTTCTTCTCCTCTACCATCAGATTTCTGAATGGACATTAAATCCATGAAAACTACCTCACTATTTCCCCTTTTTGCAGTACTTAATCTAATTTAATTTTAAATATATATATATATCGATATAATATACATATTGTTCTTAATGTAATTTACAGTTTTTACTATTACATATTGCAATGTACTGCTACCACATAACAAATTTCATGACATAGGCCAATGATAATAAATCAGATTCTGCTACCTGAAAACTGACCATAGTTGATTTTTCTGTCATTCTGTATATTTCTGTCATGCTGAATATTGCCCATAGTTACCCATATCATGACCATAAAGCCATAAAACATAGGAGCAGAATTAGGTCATTCGGACTATCAACTCTTCTCTGCCATTCCATCATTGTTCATTCATTATCCCTCTCACCACCATTCTCCCACCTTTTCCCTGTAAACTTTGATGCCTTATGAATCAAGAACCCATCAACCACTGCTTTAAATATACCAAGTGACTTGGTCTCCATAGCTATCTATAGCAATAAAAATATAAATTTACAAAACATGAATTAAACATAAATTATACAAAGTCACTTGAAGGAGCACAATTAAAACAGAAAGAAAGTCCATTGAAGCACAAATGTGGTCTAATTGGTCATTATGTTACTGTAGTGATTAGGGTTGTGCAGACTGATTCAAAAACCGAATGGTTGAAGTCCTTGAACCTGGTGCTGTGGGACTTTAGACTTCTGCATTTCCTAGCTGCTGTTAACTATGGCTTGAATGGTGAGGACCTTTGCTGATGGATGCTGTCTTCTTCATGCAGTGCCAGTACCTTCTACTTGTTGAAGGTTCTGCTTTTTGCAGGTGGCATGGCCTGATTGGCGGGGATCATTGACGATGGATGTTGCCTTCTTGAAGCAGTACCTCCTGTAGATACAACTGGTGGATGGAAGAGATGTGTCTGTGATGTATTGGGATGGGTCAACCATTCTTTGCAGCTTCTTAAGTTCCTGTGCCTTTCAAGTTTCCATACCAGACCATGAACCACCAAGTTAGGATATTTTCAACAGTACATCTATAGATTTTTAGAGTGTTTGGTAACAAATTGGACCTGCTTAACCTTGTAAGAAAGTAGACATTGACTTGCTTTTCTTGTGATTGCAATACGTACTGGGCCCAGGGCAGGTCATGCAATATGTCAATACCCAGGAATTTAAAGCTAATATTTCAGGAAGATTTTGAGATCAAGAAAAGATAAGGAAGACAATATTTGAAGGTTATTGAAAAAAATAGAAGCAGGAGGCAGTGATTCAACAGATGGGCAGAATGGCCATATTCCAGACACACAGATAAATGCTTATTTGTCATGGTGGATTTGGACAGGTTTTATCATCTAGCTGTCTTAAAGGTGTTTCCTCAAACTGAAATATGGATCATTAGTTTATTTTCCAGATGCTAAGAATTCAAAGTAGGACTAGGCCTCTGGACTACTCAGTACTACATGTACTAACCCCATAATTGATTCACTTACTATCTAACTAATATTTTATAGTTTGAACAATGAATGTAATGTAGATCACATCTTAGCGTACACATGGGCCACTTTGGGGCTCATAGAAGATTTACTAAATTGCATTTTATTAGCAAATCAAAATAAATTGCTCTCAGAATGCAGGAAGAAAAATTCCAAATCAGATTAAAATCTACTTACTGAAAGATATTTCCTGATAAAGAGCCTTGATTAAACTGGCCTCTCTAAACCATTGTGTTCCAGATGACTCAACCACAGATTGAACCACTGGATATTGCATTGTGCAAAAAGGACAGGAAAGTTCCAAAATTAATCTACAGTATGTGTTTGTTTCTAAGTGGCCTCTTTACATCTGGGAATGAAGTGGAAATAAAATCAATGGTTAGACCTACACTGTGCTGCACAGAGTGTTGTATTGAATATTAATGTAGTGGCTTCCTCCGCTCGAGCATCCAAATGACATTCAAGATTCACACTCAAAATGCTGGAGCTACTCAGCAGCATCTAAGGAGAGGAATTCTCCTGGCTTCTTCCCCCTTCCTTTCCAGTCCTGATGAAAGGTCTCGGCCCAAAAGATTGATGGTGTATTCCTATTCATAGATGCTGCCTGACCTGCTGAGTTCCACCTCCATTTAGTGTGTGTTACTCTGGATCGCCAGCATCTGCAAGACCTCCTGTCTTCAAGATTCACACCTAAGCCCTGCCTTGTGTGACAATGTAAAATGGAATATAGCAAGTCAGCCATGCAGGTAAAGATTAGCTTGATTTGTCACATATACGTTTAAACATACAGTGAAATGCATTGCTTTGTGTCTACAACCAGCACAGTCCAAGGACTATGCTGAGGGTAGTCAGCAGGTGCCACTACTTCTTTCAACGGCAATGCAGCAGCCCACAACCCACTATCTCATATGTCCTTGGATTGTGGGAGGAAACCCACTTGGACACAGGAAGATCATATAGACTGTACAGACAGCAGATCCAATATTCCTCCAGTGTAATACCACAGAAACAGAGGCAGACGAAGACAGAAAAACTAACAAAAACCACATAGTTATAACATATAGTTAAAACAGTGCAACAATACCATAACTTGATGAAGAACAGGCCATGAGCACAGTAAAAAAGTTCAAAGTCTCTCGAAAGTCCCACATCTCACACAGATGGGAGATGGAAGAAAAATCTCCCTGCCATGCTCGACCACAGTCCAACTCTGAGTCATCCGAAAACTTCGAGCTCCAATCAGCCCTCCGACACCGAGTACCAAGCACCATCTCTGCCGAACACTTCGACCCCAGCCTCAGTCGCCAGCAGCAGGCAAAGCCGGGGTTTTTTGGGGACTTCTCTCCGGAGATTCTCGATCGCACAGTAGCAGCGGCAGCTAAGTGGGCGTTTCAGAAATTTCTCCCAATGTTCCTCTGTGCTTCTCCCGTCTGTCTCCATCAAATCAGAATTGTCCACGGCATCCTACTTACAAATCATTTCACCGGAGAGCTGCGCGCCCTATATATATGTATATACTGTATATATTTATCCTGTGCCTTACAAATTGATTCCGGAAATTCCAGCCTTGGCTGTTCTACGTCATCCCTGCCAGTGTTCTTTTCCAAGCAATTCTGATCAACTCCTCTCTCATGCCTCTGTAATTCCCTTTTCTCTGCTGTAATACTGTTACATCTGACTTTAGTTTCCCCTCAAATTTCAGGGTGAATTCAATCATATTATGATCACTTACCCTGAAGGATATTTTACCTTATGCTCTTGAATCAATTCTGGTTCATTGCACAACACCCAATTGAGAATAGCCTTTCCCCAAGTGGGCTCAACCATGAACTGCTCTAAAAAGCCATCTTATAGGCACTCTAGAAACTCCCACTCTTGGAATCCAGCACCAACCTGATTTTCCCAATCTACCTGCGTATTGAAATTCCCCATGAATACTGTAGCATTGCCCTTTGGTATGCAGTTTCTATCTCTCATTGTAATTTGTAGGTCACATCCTTACTATCGTTTGGGGGTCTGGGTCCATTTTTGCTGAGCTTCAAACATCAGGAGCTGAGGATCATTACGTTGCTGCTGAATTAAAATGCTTTGGAGTCAACTATATTGCAGATTTATAAACTCTGTTCAGCCTACATCTGGAATGTCACATTCAGTTCTGGTCACTCTAATGTATGAAGAACGTGGAGGCTTTCAAGAGGATACAGAGAAGGATTACCAGGTTACTGCCTGGGTTATAGGTCATGCGTGATGGGGAGAGATTTGACTAAGTTGGGTTGTTTTCTATGAAGTGGCAGAGGCTGATGGGAAATCTGATAGTATTTTATAAAATTATACTAGACACCAAATTGTTTTGGAACTGTTGCTTCCTTAGTAATTTTTTTGTTTATAATAGACCACTTGAAGCTGAACACAAATTTAATTTCAACTATTTATATCACATAGGAATTTGGAGAAACAAGAAAATTTTTATTGAATATAATGCGTTTGGCATAATGGTGCTGATGCTTACAATAGATAAATTAAGTTAAAAATGTTTTGTTGATGATTTTCATATGTAATCAGTGTCTGAAGAGTCTTGCATAATTAGCCAGCAATGATGGATTCTTCTTGCGATGATACTATTTCTCCATGACTGCAATATCCTAGTGAAACCTTTCACCATACTTGTCTCTGACAGCACCAAGATTTGCAGGGAAGAAGTCTAAATGGGAATGCAGAAAATTAATCTTTAGAGACATGTTGCACTTCATCGCTTTGTATTCTTGAAGCCAGCTGTCAACCAAATGCATGTAGTTCGGTGCTCTGTAGTTGAAATTTTCAACATCATCCTTGAATGACCTCTATGCGATTTACTCTGGTCCCATTTGAGATTCTTCAAATTTCCCATCATTGATGACCTGTTTGATTTGTGGCCCAACAAAGAAGCCCTTCCTGAAACATTTCATCAGTTATTCTGACTTGAATTACAGAATACACGTGGACTAAGATGTTAACTGTCCTGTGTTATCACCAGTGGGATCATCAGTTGATCTGCCACCTGTCTTCAGGAGACTTGAATTATGAATTTGAATAACAAATATTGGGAATTATTTTTAAAAATGCTACATAATAGGGAAATCTCATGGTGATTTTCAGTAACAGCCCAAAATCCATAAAATGCACCCAAAAATATTCAGGAAGCAACATCTTTGTTGTCCAGTGTTACGAGGAACGTAGAGTAGAGAGTGGTGTCTTTTTCTAGGTTCTATCACTAGAGGCCATACGTTTAATGTGAGAAGTTCAATGAGCCCCAAGTGGCCCCTCTGAACACTAAGATGTGATCTACATTACCGTTGAATTCATTGGTGAAATTATAAAATATTAGTGAGATGGTCCAAAGGAGGGTATGAGCTTTTTTACACTCAGAGTGTTGAGTGCCTAGAATCTCCTGCTAGGAATGGTAGTCGAGACAAATATGAAGAGAAACACACAAAATGCTAGAGGAACTCAGCAGGCCAGGCAGCATCTATGGAAAAGAGTATAGTCAATGTTTCTTTTGCTTGAGAATTGACACATATGAAGGGATGTTCTAGAGGCTCTTTGACTGACACATAAGTGTGCAGAAAAAGGAGGATATACATACTGATTGTCTATATTTTAAGCTCAATAAGAGATTTTCTTCTGCACAACACTTCATAAGTAGCAGATTTGAATGAATTCTGGGATATCTTAGGTTTGTGAAAGAAAATATTTAAAGAATCTTTGTTCTCAGAATAAGTGTGAAGTGGTTCATTTTGGTAGGTCAAATATGATGGCAGAATATAGTATTAATGATAAAACTCGGCAGTGTGGAGGATCAGAGGAATCTTGGGGTCCAAGTCCATAGGACGCTCAAAGCAGCTGCGCAGGTTGACTCGGTGGTTAAGAAGGCATACGGTGTATTGGCCTTCATCAATCATGGAATTGAATTTAGGAGCCGAGAGGTAATGTTGCAGCTATATAGGACCCTGGTCAGACACCACTTGGAGTACTGTGCTCAGTTCTGGTCACCGCGCTACAGGAAGGATGTGGAAACCATAGAAAGGGTGCAAAGGAGATTTACAAGGATGTTGCCTGGATTAGGAGCACGCCATATGAAAGCAGGCTGAGTGAACTCGGCCTTTTCTCCTTGGAGTGACGGAGGATGAGAGGTGACCTGATAGATGTGGATAAGATGATGAGAGGCATTGATTGTGTCGATAGTCAGAGGCTTTTTCCCAGGGATGAAATGGTTGCCACAAGAGGGCACAGGTTTAAGGTGCTGGGGAGTAGGTACAGAGGAGATGTCAGGGTAAGATTTTTACACAGAGAGTGGTGAGTGCGTGTAATGGGCAGCCAGCAATGGTGGTGGATGTGGATACGATAGGGTCTTTTAAGAGACTCCTGGATAGGTACATGGAGCTTAGAAAAATAGAGGGCTATGGGTAAGCCTTGTAATTTCTAAGGTAGGGACATGTTCTGCACAACTTTGTGGGCCGAAGGGCCTGTATTGTGCTGTAGGTTTTCTATGTTTCTATGTTTCTAAAAGAGAACAGGTGATCCAGACAAATAACTTTTCTTGAACTTCATTGTGATACTTTGCTTAAGCCTTCCATGCAGGTTTTAACTGAGCTGGTAACAGTATTTATGTTGTGATAAAATTCCATTAGCCAAGCTCTAAGTGTTTCTCATGGTAAACAAAAAAAGTCAAATTAAAAAATTATTGACTGGAATTTAAGACTTTGAAAGATTTTCTTTCCAACTAATGTCTGTTTGGAATTGTTTTCCACCATCTGTAACATAATTGCATCTTGCATAGTTGATGCTCCCTTATTCAAATATGCATTGACAAACATTAATATTAAAAACAGAAGCTATATCAATCAGCCTCACTGCACTGGAGCAGACATTGGGACTGTGGTTAAGTTTTATTATAACTGCAAATCAATTTTATAATACCCTTTCAAAACAGATTAAAACATTGACTGGCTGAAATCCATTCAAAGTGACGGTTGCTACAATTAGGTGCCATCTCTCTTCTGGTAGTATCGTCATACACACAATCAGGCCAGCTGCCCCATGCATTGTTATGCAGTGAAATGTGGAACATTTCCTCAGAATTAACTTGTGTGAGTCAGAATCAGAAACATGCTTAATATCCCTGGGTAATATTAACAAGTTTAATATTAATATAAATAAATACAGCACGCTGCAAAAGTCTTAGGCACATGTATATAGCTAGGATGCCTAAGACTTTTGCGCAGTACCGGACTTGTCAGTGTGGAGCACTTGTAAATCTGGCGGGAACACAGGATGTTGGGAATGGTGAGAGAGGAACACCACCGGAGGGTTGTGGAACAGGTGGCAGAGAAGTATTGCTGGGGCGGGAGGTGGCACGGTGCTTCCCATTCCCTTCTCCTTTTCCCAACCATGATGCCCCTCTCCCTGCCCCCTTCTCACTCCCAGTCTACAATAAAGACCCATATCAGAATCAGGTTTATTATGTCATGAAATTAGTATTTGTTTTGTGGCAGCTGTATAGTGCAATACATGAAATTACTACACTACTGTGCAAAACATTTGCACAGTACTGTATATTAAATTAACTTGAATAAGCAGTGAAAAAAAGAGAGCAGAATATAGTGAGGTAGTGCATATGGATTCATTGTCCATTTAGAAATATGATAGCAGAGGGGAAGAAGCTGTCCCTAAAATGTTCAATGTGTGTCTTCAGACTCCTGTACCTCCTCTCTAATGGTAACAATAAGAAAAGGGCAAAATTGTTAACCTAGTCTCAGAAGATGTGTACAATTTGATAAAATTCTTTTACAATTTTGCTCATTGGATTTTATTACATCTTGCCAATATATCGAGATTGCAAATCAAAACACAAAAATAGAATTTTCTGGAAACACTCAGCAGGTGAGGCAGTTTCTGTGAAAAGAGAAACTGAGCTAGTATTAACAGAATTAATAGAATTCAATAGAAGGCATACAGGAGCGAGATAGATCAGCTAGTTGAGTGGTGTCAGAGCAGCATCTTGCACTCAACGTCAGGAAGACCAAAGAACTGATGGTGGGCTTCAGAAAGGTAAGATAAGGGAACACACACCAGCTCTCATTGAGGGATCTGAAGTGGGAAGAGTGAGCATTTTCAAGTTCTTGGGTGTCAACATCTCTGAGGAACTATCCTGGGCCTTACATATTGATGCAGTTAAAAAGAAGGTATGACAGCAGCTATCAACTCTCATTAGGAGTTTGAGGAGATTTGGTATGTCACTCACAAATTTCTATAGATGCATCGTAGAGAGTATTCTAACTGGCTGCATCACCGTATTGGGTAAGCTGCAAAAAGTTGTGAACTCTGTCAGCTCCATCATGGGCAGTAGCCTCCCCAGCATCTAGGACATCTTCAGGAGCGATGCCTCAAAAAGGCAGCATCCATCCATCGCCCAAGACGTGCTCTCTTCTCAGGGAGGAGGTACAGGAGGCTGAAGGCACACACTCAGTGATTCAGGAATCGCTTCTTCCCCTCTGCCATCCAATTTCTGAATTTTTGAACCCATGAACACTACCACACTACTTGTTTTCTCTCTTTTTGAACCATTTATTTAATTTAAATTTATATATATATATATATACCATAATTTACAGTTTTTATTATTATTATGTATTGTAATGAACTGTTGCTGAATAACAACAAATTTCACGACATATGCCAGTGATATTAAATCTGATTCTGATATCTCAATTTGAAGACCGTTTATCGGACCAAAGCGTGTACGATCTGAAAAATTAACTCTGTTTCTCTTTTCACAAAAGCTACCTGACATGGTGAATGTTTCTAGAATTTTTTGCCTTTGATTTAAGAATACTGCCAAGTGCTCAAACAGACTATAGTGTCCTCACACACAAACTGTACCAAAAATAAAACTGAAAACCTCAGGCATATCACCATAAGACTATAATTCTATTAGTTCTATCAGTCTCAAGATAATCATAGAAAAGGATAGGACTGGTGAGTTTAGGGAGTTAGGCACCAAGTTAAAGGACAGGACCTCCAGGATAGCAAACATGCTACCAGTGCCACGTGCAGGCGGGTTTAGAAATAGTAAGATAGCACAGATCAACACATGGCTGAAGACATGGTGCAAGAAGGAGGGCTTCAGACTTATAGATAATTGAGCAGTTTTCCAGGGAAGGTGGGACCTGTTCTGGCGGGACGGTTTACATCTGAACTGGAGGAGGATGAATATTCTTGCAGGTAGGTTTGCTAGAGAGGCTCCTGTGGATTTAAACTAGATATATGGGGGGAGGGGAAACAGAGTGTAGGAACAGATGTAACCATATAACCATATAACAATTACATCATAATAATCACCCCATCATCCAGATCAGTAATATATATTACAAACAACATTGGACCCAGTACAGATCCCTGAGGCACACTGCTGCACACCGTCCTCCAATCTGACACACTGTTATCCACCACTACTCTCTGGCGTCTCCCATCCAGCCACTGCTGGATCCATTTTACTACTTCCATATTAATGCCTAACGACTGAACCTTCCTAACTAACCTTCTGTGTGGAACCTTGTCAAAGGCCTTACTGAGGTCCATATAGACAACATCCACCGCTTTACCCTCGTAAACTTTCTTAGTAACCTCATCAAAAAATTCAATAAGATTTGTCAAACATGATCTTCCATGCACAAATCCATGTTGACTCTTCCTAATCAGATCCTGTCTATCCAGAAAATTGTATATACCATCTCTAACAATACTTTCCATCAATTTACCCACCACTGATGTCAATCTCACAGGCCGATAATTACCAGGTTTACTCTTAGAACTCTTTTTAAACAATGGAACCACATTAGCAATACACCAATCCTCCAGCACCATCCCCGTTTCTAATGACATTTGAAATATTTCTGTCAGAGCCCCTGCTATTTCTACACTAACTTCCCTCAAAGTCCTAAGGAATATCTTGTCCGGACCCGGAGACTTATCCACTTTTATATTCCTTAAAAGTGCCGGTACTTCCTCTTCTTTAATTGTCATACTTTCCATAACTACCCTACTTGTTTCCTATACCTTACACAATTCAGTATCGTTCTCCTTAGTGAATACTGAAGAAAAGAAATTGTTCAAAATCTCCCCCATCTCTTTTGGCTCTGCACATAGCCGTCCACTCTGATTCTCCAAGGGACCAATTTCATCCCTCACTATCCTTTTGCCACTAACGTAACTGTAGAAACCCTTTGGATTTATTTTCACCTTACTTGCCAAAGCAGCCTCGTATCTTCTTTTAGCTTTTCTAATTTCTTTCTTAAGATTCTTTTTATATTCTTTATATTCCTCGATTACCTCATTAACTCCACGCTGCCTATATTTATTGAAGATCCCTCTCTTTTTCTGAACCAAGTTTCTAATATCTCTTGAAGACCATGGCTCTCTCAAACATTTAACCTTTCCTTTCAACCTAACAGAAACATAAATATTCTGAACCCTCAAAATTTCACCTTTAAATGACCTCCATTTCTCTGTTACATCCTTCCCATAAAACAAACTTTTCCAATCTACTCTTTCTAAATCCTTTCGCATCTCCTCAAAGTTAGCCTTTCTCCAATCAAAAATCTCAATCCTAGGTCCAGTTCTATCCTTCTGCATAATTACACTGAAGCTAATTGTATTGTGATCACTGGACCCAAACTGCTCCCCAACAAATACCTCCGTCACCTGCCCTGTCTCTTTCCCTAACAGGAGATCCAACCCTGCCCGTTCTCTAGTTGGTACCTCTATGTATTGTTTCAAAAAACTATCCTGCACACATTTTACAAACTCCAAACCATCCAGCCCTTTACAGAATGGGCTTCCCAGTCTATGTATGGAAAAATAAAATCTCCCACAATCACAACCTTGTGCTTACTACAAATATCTGCTATCTCCTTATGAACTTGCTCTTCCAGTTCTCGGTCTCCGTTAGGTGGTCTATAATACACCCCTATAAGCGTCACAGCACCTTTCCTATTCCTCAATTCCACCCTAATAGGTGTAGGGGCGAAGGAAGATAAAGAAAATAGTAAAGTTGTTTGCACCGTTAGTGATAAACAGAGAGTGAGAGGTGGAAAATTTCTGAAATGCATTTATTTCATCTAATCTAATCTAATATAATTTTAATGCTGGGAGCATTATAAGAAAGTTGGATGAGCTTAAACCATGGATTGATACCTGGAAATATGATGTGGTAGATATTAGTGAAACATGGTTATAGGAGGGGTGTGATTGGCAACTGAATATTCCTGGATTTAATTGCTTCAGGTGTGATAGAATCAGAGGGACAAGAGGGGGAGGTGTTGCATTGCTTGTCAGAGAAAATATTACAGCAGTGCTCTGGCAGGATAGATTAGAGGGCTCATTTAGGGAGGCTATTTGGGTGGAACTGAGGAATGGGAAAGGTGTAGTAACACTTATGGGGGTGTATTATAGACCACCAAATGGGGAGCGAGAATTGGAGGAGGAAATTTGTAAGGAGATAGCAGATATTTGTAGTAAGCACAAGGTTGTGATTGTGGGAGATTTTAATTTTCCACACATAGACTGGGAAGCCCATACTGTAAAAGGGCTGGATGGTTTGGAGTTTGTAAAATGTGTGCAGGATAGTTTTTTACAGCAATACATAGACGTACCAACTAGAGAAGGGGGATTGTTTGGATCTCCTGTTAGGACATGAGATAGGTCAGGTGATGGAGGCTTGTGTTGGGGAGCGTTTTGGGTCCAGTGATCACAATGCTATTAGTTTCAATATAATTGTGGAGAAGGATGGAACTGGACCCAGGGTTGAGATTTTTGATTGGAGAAAGGCTAACTTTGAGGAAATGCAAAAGGATTTAGAAGGAGTGGATTGGGACAATTTGTTTTATGGGAAGAATGTAATAGAGAAATGGAGGTCATTTAAAGGTGAAATTTTGAGGGTACAAAATCTTTATGTTCCTGTTAGGTTGAAAGGAAAGGTTAAAAGTTTGAGAGAGCCATGGGTTTCAAGGGATATTAGAAATTTGGTTCGGAGAAAGAGAGATATCTACAATAAATATAGGATGCATAGAGTAAATGAGGTGCTCGAGGAATATAAAGAATGTAAAAAGAATCTTAAGAAAGAAATTAGAAAAGCTAAAAGAAGATATGAGGTTGCTTTGGCAAGTAAGGTGAAAATAAATCCCAAGGGTTTCTACAGTTATATTAATAGCAAAAGGATAGTGAGGGATAAAATTGGTCCCTTAGAGAATCAGAGTGGACAGCTATGTGTGGAGCCAAAAGGGATGGGGGAGAATCTGAACAATTTCTTTTCTTCGGTATTCACTAAGGAGAAGGATATTGAATTGTGTAAGACAAGGGAAACAGGTAGGGAAGTTATGGAAACTATGATGATTAAAGAAGAGGAAGTACTGGCGCTTTTAAGGAACATAAAAGTGGATAAGTCTCCGGGTCCTGATAGGATATTCCCTAGGATCTTGAGGGAAGTTAGTGTGGAAATAGCAGGGGCTCTGACAGAAATATTTCAAATGTCATTAAAAACAGGGATGGTGCCGGAGGATTGGCGTATTGCTCATGTTGTTCCATTGTTTAAAAAGGGTTCTAAGAGTAAACCTAGCAATTATCGGCCTGTGAGTTTGATGTCAGTGGTGGATAAATTGATGGAAAGTATTCTTAGAAATGGTATATATAATTTTCTGAATAGACAGGGGCTGATTAGGAACAGTCAACGTGGATTTGTGCATGGAAGGTCATGTTTGACAAATCCTATTGAATTTTTTGAAGAGGTTACTAGGAAAATTGACGAGGGTAAAGCGGTGGATGTTGTCTATATGGACTTCAGTAAGGCCTTTGACAAGGTTCCACACGGAAAGTTAGTTAGGAAGGTTCAATCGTTAGGCATTAATATTGAAGTAGTAAAATGGATTCAGCAGTGGCTGGATGGGAGACGCCAGAGAGTAGTGATGGATATCTGTTTGTCAGATTGGAGGCCGGTGACTAGCGGTGTGCCTCAGGGATCTGTACTGGGCTCAATGTTGTTTGTCATATACATTAATGATCTGGATGATGGGGTGGTAACTTGGATGAGTAAGTATGCAGATGATACTAAGATAGGTGGAGTTGCGGATAATGAAGTAGGCTTTCAAAGCTTGCAGAGAGATTTAGGCCAGTTAGAAGAGTGGGCTGAAAGATGGCAGATGGAGTTTAATGCTGATAAATGTGAGGTGCTACATTTTGGTAGGACTAATCAAAATAGGACTTACATGGTAAATGATAGGGCATTGAAGAATGCAGTAGAACAGAGGGATCTAGGAATAATGGTGCATAGTTCCCTGAAGGTGGAATCTCATGTGGATAGGGTGGTGAAGAAAGCTTTTGGTATGCTGGCCTTTATAAATCAGAGCATTGAGTATAGGAGTTAGGATGTAATGTTGAAATTGTACAAGGCATTGGTGAGGCCAAATTTGGAGTATTGTGTACAGTTTTGGTCACCGAATTATATGAAATTTGTCAACAAAATAGAGAGAGTACAGAGAATATTTACTAAAATGTTACCTGGGTTTCATCACCTAAGTTACAGAGAAAGCTTGAACAAGTTGGGTCTTTATTCTTTAGAACTTAGAAGGTTGAGGGGGTACTTGATAGAAGTATTTAAAATTATGAGGGTGATAGATAGATTTGACATGGATAGGCTTTTTCCATTGAGAGCGGGGGAGATTCAACCAAGAGGACGTGAGTGGAGAGTTAAACACAGAACACCGTACATTACAGCACAGTACAATGTTGTACCAACTTTTTAACCAGCTCTAAGATCAATCCTACCATTCCATTCTACATAGCCCTCTATTTTTCTGTCATCCATTTGCCTATCTGAGAGTCACTTAAGTGTTCCTAATGTATCTGCCTCCACTGCTATCCTTGACAGGGCATACAAGACACCCATCACATTCCACATAAAAAACAAACCTCTGGCATTCACAATCACTTTAAAGTTATGCCCCTCATAATAGCCATTTTACCCTGGGAAAAAGTACCTGGCTGTCTACTTGATCTCTGCCTCTTATGATCTTTTACACTTCCATCACGTTGCCTCTCATTCTCCATCACTCTGAACAAAACAACTCTACCTCACTCAATCTTTTCTCATAAGACATGGATTCTAACCCAGGCAGCATCCTGTTTAATCTCCTCTGCATCTTCTCTAAAGTCTCCACATCCTTCCTATAATGAGGTGACTAAAACTGAACATAATATTCCAAGT
Source organism: Mobula hypostoma (assembly GCF_963921235.1). NCBI lineage: Eukaryota > Metazoa > Chordata > Chondrichthyes > Myliobatiformes > Myliobatidae > Mobula > Mobula hypostoma. The sequence goes on along the minus strand of NC_086103.1, from coordinate 19,836,205 downwards.
TGGCTAACCAGGGTTTTATGGAGCTGCAATATTTCTTCACAGCTCCTGAACGTGAGTCCTCTAAGTAATGAAGGCCAACACACTATACGCCTTCTTAACAACCCTATCAATTTGTGTGGCAATATTGACGGATCAATGGATGTTGACCCCTCTGTTCTCCACACTGTTAAGAATCCTGCTATTAACTCTGTATTCTGCTTTCAAACTCAACCTTCCAAAGTGAATCACTTCATACTTTTCTGGGCTGAACTCCACCTGCTGCTTTTCAGCTCAGCTCTGAATAGAGCCATAGAGTCAGAGAAAACTTGTAATAGCACAGAGACAGGCTATTCAGCCCATCTAGTCTTTACCAAACCATTTAAACTGCCTAGTCCCATTGACCAGCACCTGGACCACAGCCCTCCATATCCCTCCCTTTCATGTACCTATTCAAGCTTCTCTTAAAGGTTGAAATCAAAATCACATTCACCACTTGTGCTAGCAGCTCATTCCACACTCTCACCCCCTCTGATTGAAGAGGTTTTCCCCCAAGCTCCCCTTAAACATTTCACCTTGCACCATTAACCCATGACCTCTAATTATAGGCCCACCCAATTTCAGTGGAAAAAGCCTGCTTGCATTTACCCCATCTATACCCTTCATAATTTTGTATGCTTCTATCAAATCTCCCCTCACTCTTCCATGTTCTGGAGAATAGAGTTCTAACCTACTCAATTTGTCCTTAATAGTGCTGCTCCTCCAGTACTCACAATACCCTTGTAAATTTTCTCTGTACTCTTTCAATCTTATTTACATCTTCCCTGTAGGTAGTTGAACGAAACAGCACACAATACTCCAAGCAACACACATAAAAGTTGCTGGTGAACGCAGCAGGCCAGGCAGCATCTATAGGAAGAGGCGCAGTCGACGTTTCAGGCCGAGACCCTTCGTCAGGACTAACTGAAGGAAGAGTGAGTAAGGGATTTGAAAGTTGGAGGAGGAGGGGGAGATCCAAAATGATAGGAGAAGACAGGAGGGGGAGGGATGGAGCCAAGAGCTGGACAGGTTATAGGCAAAAGGGGATACGAGAGGATCATGGGACAGGAGGTCCAGGAAGAAAGACAAGGGGGGGGGGACCCAGAGGATGGGCAAGGGGTATATTCAGAGGGACAGAGGGAGAAAAAGGAGAGTGAGAGAAAGAATGTGTGTATAAAAATAAGTAACAGATGGGATACGAGGGGGAGGTGGGGCATTAGCGGAAGTTAGGTAAGTCGATGTTCATGCCATCAGGTTGGAGGCTACCCAGACGGAATATAAGGTGTTGTTCCTCCAACCTGAGTGTGGCTTCATCTTTACAGTAGAGGAGGTTGTGGATAGACATGTCAGAATGGGAATGGGATGTGGAATTAAAATGTGTGGCCACTGGGAGATCCTGCTTGCTCTGGCGGACAGAGCGTAGGTGTTCAGCAAAGCGGTCTCCCAGTCTGCGTCGGGTCTCGTCAATATATAAAAGGCCACATCGGAAGCACACTGGGAGACCGCTTTGCTGAACACCTACGCTCTGTCCGCCAGAGAAAGCAGGATCTCCCAGTGGCCACACATTTTAATTCCACATCCCATTCCCATTCTGACATGTTTATCCACGGCCTCCTCTACTGTAAAGATGAAGCCACACTCAGGTTGGAGGAACAACACCTTATATTCCGTCTGGGTAGCCTCCAACCTGATGGCATGAACATCGACTTCTCTAACTTCCGCTAATGCCCCACCTCCCCCTCGTACCCCATCTGTTACTTACTTTTATACACATATTCTTTCTCTCACTCTCCTTTTTCTCCCTCTGTCCCTCTGAATATACCCCTTGCCCATCCTCTGGCTTCCCCCCCCCACTTGTCTTTCTTCCCGGACCTCCTGTCCCATGATCCTCTCGTATCCCTTTTGCCTATCACCTGTCCAGCTCTTGGCTCCATCCTTCCCCCTCCTGTCTTCTCTTATCATTTTGGATCTCCCCCTCCCCCTCCAACTTTCAAATCCCTTACTCACTCTTCCTTCAGTTAGTCCTGACGAAGGGTCTCGGCCTGAAACGTCGACTGCACCTCTTCCTAGATATGCTGCCTGGCCTGCTGCATTCACCAGCAACTTTTATGTGTGTTGCTTGAATTTCCAGCATCTGCAGAATTCCTGTTGTTTACACAATACTCCAAATTAGGCCTACCAACATCTTATAAAACTTCAACTTTAAGTTACATCTTTAAGTAAAAGTCCTAACTTGAAGAAAGACTAATTTTCATCGCATCAAACAGGAACTCTCAAAATTGATTTGGAGAGACTATTTGCAGGTAAATGTGAGAAGAACAAAATAAGCTACATATGGTGCACAACAGAGTCATATAGCTGAGAAACAGACTCTTTGGCTCACTGGGTCTGTGTTCACTATCAACCAAACTTCAGCAATAGTCCTATTTGTTACTTCCCATTGTTCCCATCAATCCCAACCCTCCCCATTCTGCCAGTTGCGGTACAGTAGGAAACTCACAGTGGCTAATTGACTTACCAGACCATACGACTATGTGCTATAATAGGAAAAACCATCACAAGGAGAGCGTGCAGGTTCCATGCACACAAGGCAAGAAGTCAGGACCTGGGACACCAGAGTTGTGAGCTATCATCTCTACTTCCTGCTGCCCCTACTTCCAATGGTCTTCCGTAATGTGATCTAAGTTATGAAGCTTGGCTCCAGAAGATGTTTTAGTGGAATGGTCTACCATAAATGGTTTATGTCTTATTGAACAAATTTAACAGCACAAGAAGAAGTTGTTGAATCTAAGAGATCCCGATTTATGCCCTAAAGCAGTGGTTCCTGACTTTTTTTACACCATGGACCAATATCATTAAGAAAGGAGTCTGTGGACTCCAGGTTGAAAACTCTTGTACTAAACCTCCCCTCTTCCTTCTTCATCTAAGCACAATAACACCGCCTTCAGTTTGAATCTTCTGTTTGAATTTACTGTTTCCATCATTCTCTTAAATTCATCCATCCATGCAAATCACTTTAATCACTCCTTGTGGTAGCATTCTAACCACCATCAGAGCAAAGAGGTTTGGCCTTGAATTTCCCACTGGATTCATTCATGACTATTTTATACTTATGGCCTTGATTCTCACCTTGGCCACAAATGGACACATTTCCTCCAAGTCTGCACTACCAAATCTATTAATAATTTTAAAGATTGCCAAGAGATTACCACAGAGCCTTCCTTCTTCTCACATATGTAGGATAGTTGAGAAAGAGGGAGAGAGAGCGAGAGGATGGGGAAAAAGGAGTGGAAAAGAGGGTAGGAAAGTGTTGAAGAGGAAGAGCAAGAGTGAGAGAGAGAGGAAAAGGGTGGGAGTGGGAGAAGGAGAGGGGGAAGGAGAGGAAAAAGGAGAGGGTGTGGGAGAGAATGAGGGAGAATGAGAGAGAGGGAGAGAGAGAGGGGGGACAGAGAGCAGAGAGAGAGAGAATATGTAATTTCAGTAAAGCATTTTCATAAAATATTTCAGCAAACAGAGCCTTGTCCATGGTCACTATCATCCCATTTACCAGCACTTGATCCATACTTTCTCTGCCTTGGCAATTCAAATTCCCATCCCGATACTTCTTGAAATGTAAAAACATTACTTGAAATGGAAGTGATTCTGATTCTGAAAGTGTACCTGAGGATTTGTTTTCTGCTGGGCTGTTACAATTTCGATGTATGCTATTAAGCAGGTGGCTCCTTTTCTATCTTCAGAGGTGCACCATATGGCTCTTCTTGCAAAATAAATTTCCTAATATTCCATATTTCTACGATGTATGAAGCTGTGCATAGGCTCATTTATAACAGTGACACCCTGACATAAGGTGACATTATTACAGGTGATATAAGATAGTCATACTAAGTTTACGTAAAACAGTATGGCACCGTGCTAAACTTTTAACTTACTCCAAGATCGATCTACACTTTCCCCTTTGTAGCCCTTTATTTTTCATTCATTTATGTGCCTATTTAAGTTTCTTAAATCTTCCTAATGTATCTGCCTTTATCATCACCCCGGTAGGATACACCACGCACCTACCCTGCTCTGTGTTAAAGAGAAACCTACTTCTGATATCCCTCTCTATACTTTGTTCCAATCACCTTAAAGTTATGCCCAAGTAAAATTAAAAGTTTAGAATAGTTCTTGCTACTTGTTTAAAGTTCCAACCAACAGGAAAAATATCACTAAGATTGAAAGAGTACAGAGAAAATTCACAAGGATTTTGCCAGGACTTGTGGACCTGAATTTTAGGGGAAGGTTGACTGGATTTGGAGTTTATTCCATGGAGCATAGGAGAATGGGAGGAGTTTGATAGTGAATAGAATAGAATCTTACTGTCATTGCTCAAGATAATGAGATTGTGGTGCTACTCCAGTCTGTGCAAAACAGATATTTACAACGCATGTGGTACGGCTTAATTAAAAAAATCCCATATTTACGTTCAACACGTGACTTTCATAGTCCGTAACACTCAAAGACCATTGGCAAGCCAGGGGGTAGCATTATTCAGCTGCACAACAGCCTTTAGGAAGAAACTGTTCTTCAGTCTTACTGTCTTTGTTTCTGTATTTCCTTCCAGGTGGCAGGAGATTGAACAGACAGTGTCTGGAATGGGATGGGTCTTTAGTGATGTTATGAGCATGAGAGGTATACAAAATTATGAAGGGTATAGATAGGATGAATGCAAGCAGGCTTTTTTCCACTGAGTTTGGGTGATACAAGAACTAGAGGTTGAGGGTTAATAATGAGAGATGAAACGTTTAAGGGAAACATCTCGACTAAGAGAGTGCAGTGAGTGCAAAGTAATGATACGGGTTCGATTTCAAAATTTAAGAGAAGTTTGAATAAGTACATGGATGGGAGCAATATGGAGCGCTATGGTCCAGGTGCAAGTTGATGGGACTAGACAGAATAACAGTTCAGCATGGACTAGATGGGCTGAACAGTCTCTTTCTGTGCGTTATGACTCTAATGATGGGCTGGGAATCATTTCTTTGTAGCCAGAAGCTTTCATCAAGGATCAAGAATTATCTTTATTTTCCATATACATTTACATGTATTAGGATTTGCTGTGGAGTGTTGACACTATAAGCAACAAAAAAAGATAACATTCAACAAATATAAAGAATAACACATTATATAAAATAATGCTAGATATATGAATATGGAATAAAATCCATATGGATTAAATGCCACCATGTACTTACAATATAAACTGCACTATAAAACATAGTTTAAAGTAGATACAATGCAATGGGGTGACTGCGGTGATGGATAGAGGGGGGCCAGTGGAGGCTAACTAGAATGGTTAATCAGATTAAATGCCTGAGGAAAGAAACTTTAAAGGTGGCATGAAGTTTTTTTTTTGTTTTACTAGCCCTATAATGCTTTCTAGAAGTAAGCTTTTGGAAAAGGCAGCTAGTGTTGGTGTTGAGTTTGGTATCCAATCCAAAATATTTCCCATTTAAAAACAGAGCTCTTGCTTTATAGAACTGAGAAACCACTACAATCGAATTTCGAGCTTGCTAACAATTATTGATTCAACAGAGAGATGGATTAGTTACCAGGAAAAGAATCAACTTTAGGAGATTACACTCAACTTCACTTGCCCCAACACTGAACTGCTCCCACAACCTACGGACTCACTTGCAAGGACGCTTCACCTCATGGTATTGATGTTTATTGCTTATTTATTTATTTATTATTTCTTTTTTTCCTTTTGTTTTATATTTGCACAGTCTTTTGCCTGCCCTTTACTGTAGTCTTTCATTGATTTTATTATCGTTATTAGATTCTCAGGGTGAACATTATGTACTTTGATAATAAATTTACTTTGGACTTCGAACTCCAAACTTCACAAAACCCACTTCTTTAGTTTGCGAGATACCCACACAAGTGTAAACCTGAGTTGACATCCATTTGGAAGGAGAGAACTCTGCAGTAGTTTCCCACCATCCTGTGGGTATACAAATTATGAGTGGTATAGACAGGGTAAATGTAAACAGGCATTTTCTGCTGATATTGGGTGAGAAATCACCCCTATAATCTGTGCTCGATCACCCCTATGAACTGTACTTTTGAAAGAGAGAGAGAGAGAGATATTTAACACCAACATCTTGTTTTGAAAAGAGAGAGAGAGATGAAGACTAACTTTTGGACTGTCACTTTAAGGCATGAGAATAACTTTTGGATTTCTGCTGAGTTAGAGAGAGAGAGAGCACCGAGCAGCTCGTAAGTCACTATGGAGACCAAGGGCAGTGTTATTTGATGGGCAATCGATGTTATAATTTCTCTGGAGTATGTTTATACTTTCTCCAAGGACATTTGCCTGCTTGTACATTTCTTACACAGAGAAGAGAAGGAGGAGTTATTTGAGAGACAGTTGGTACTCAGTACAGTGAAATAAATAGGAAGTCAGATGATAGACCTGGAGACACATGGTTTGGGACACTGAATGAGCATTGTTGTGCCCGCAGAAAATGTGGGTTTTTGGAGGATCGATCAGGCGGATCGATCAGTGGCTCTTGCAGTGAGGAAAAGGAGTGACCGGTGGGGAGTTGGCCATGTGTCCACCTTTGCCTGGGTTGATAGCTCCACCACAGAAAAACAGTCTCCTTTGTTGTGGTCACAGTTGGTGACTTTTAAAGGATTTTGGAGGACAATGAGAAGATCGACGGTGTCAGCTCAACTGAAGACTCAAATCTCTCCCTAGCTCTCTCTCCATCACTACTCAACTCAATACCATGAACTGAACTGAACTTTATTCATCATTGTAAGACTATCTATTTACCCCTAGATTTGAAGAAGCTTGGTTTTCATATATATTTCCACAGTTACTGATTTACTTACTTATATATAATCATTGCTAACCTGTTTGATTTATCTACATTTATATTACTGTATTGCATAGTTACTAATAAATAATATTAGTTAATAGCAATACTGCACTCCAAAGTATTTTCCATCTCTGCTGGCTCTTTAACCCATTACAGGGCACGTGACAAGGGTGAAAGATGAAATGTTTAAAGGGAACATGAGGGGGATCCTCTTCACTCAGAGAATGGTGAAAATGTGGACGAGCTATCAGCAGAAGTAGTGGATATGGGTTCAGTTTCAATATTTTAGATAAGCACATGTATGGAAGGGGTATGGAGGGCTATGGGTTGACGGGACTAGACAGTACAGTAGCTTGGCAAGGACTAGTTGTGCCAAAGAGGCTCTTCTGTGTTGTGCTCTGTGAATATGATTGTATCCTTCAACTAACAGTGGGAAAGTGAAAGTGATAAACGGGACACAGAGGTAGTTTTCAAAGTTCACAAGTCTGGTCAGTTTACTCTGTAACTCAGATGGGTATTAGTATTCAGTCTGAGGTGTGGTACAAAGTTTAACCCCAGGGGTGAAAGGGTCTATATCAGAACAGATGATCAATTTATCTTTTGTGTCCTGCCTGTGTAAAAGGGTAAGTTTGGAGAAAAATCATCCTGTCCCAGCTGCCAGAAATTGTGTTAAAGCACAACACCACCCTCAATTTCCTTTACCTCTGGGTCTTGGAAGCCTCTTCCATGTATAGGCTAGGACTTTATTCCCTGGAGCATAGGAGAACGAGACGAGATTTGACAGAGGTGTACAAAATTATGAGGGGTAGAGATTGGGTGGTGGGGTGGAGATATGTCTCGACTAAAGCAGGTGCAAAGATGCTCTTTCCCTCTACTAGCCTGCAGGATGAGCTATAACACCTGCTTAGCCACCCGATCGAGGTCATGTGAAGCCATGGGAGGATGTGGTGGATGGTCGTATGAGCAGCTGGTGCACATCACAAGTGTTGCTTATGCAGCCACTGACACTAGGCAGACAACTGATAATAGCCTGTCGTGTAAAGACACTGCCCAGAAGAAGGCAGTGGCAAAGCATTTCTGGAGAAAAATTTCCAAGACCAGTCATGGTCATGGAGACCGTGATCACTCACATCATATCAGACCAGTAGAACCCCACAGCTGCCTGTCAGGAGTTTGTACATTCTCCCCTTGACCACGTGGATTTCCTTCCGGTTCTTTGGTTTCCTCCCACAGTGTAAAGACATACCAGTTGGTAGGTTAATTGGTCATTGTAAATTGTCCCGTAATTAAGCTCGGATTAAATTGAGGGACTGCTGGGTGCATGACTTGAAGAGCCAGAAGGGCCTACTCCGTGCTTTATCTTAATAAATAAACAGGACATAATGATGGTGATGATAGGTAAGGTTAATGCAAGCAGCCTTTTTTCACTGACGTTAGGTTAAGGTTCCTATATAAAGGTTCCTGGAGGTCATGATAAAACCTGCCCAACAGATTACTCTAAGGCTGCTGTCTTTTATAATTTTTTAATGGAATTTTTACCTCCATGGAGTGGAATCATCGCTCACTTCTCATCCCACGTTCATTAAATCCAGTAGTGATTTAACTTTAGTAGAAAATTGTTTAAATTTTTTATATCTTTTCTGTCCTACCCCATCAATTTTGGGAGGTTAAGACTCATACAATAATTTGCATCTCACTTCCACACACACACACACACACACACACACACAGACACAAATTTTCTCCGAGAACTAAATGAACATACTGGAATTAATTAGATAATTAATGCATTATGGGTGTGTGATAGCAAGAACTTTTAATTAGGTAACAGCTTGTCACAAACTCAGCATGTCTCATGGCTTTACAACCAGCAATTTGAAAGAAAAACAACTACTGCTTATATACCTCTTTTGCAACTCACGATGCCACCCCAAATCAAATGCCTCTCTACATTAGGGACTTACCTCTGAATATTTTCCCTCCTCTTGGCTGACTACTGATAGCTTGCAAGAACTACAGAGGAAATATCCAGCAACCAAGTTGGATAAAAGCAAAATCCAGTATTTAGAATCTAAACACAACAACTTGCTGAAAACCCCTGGCAGAGAAACTGGTTGAAAACATGTGTACAGAATTATAGAAAGTTATAGTACAGATGAAGACCATTCAGCCCATCAGAAACTGAATCATATTAATTATCACTGACATATATCACAACGTTTGATGTTTTGTGGCAGCAGAACTGTGCAAGAAGTTAAAAATTGCTCTAAGTTACAATAGGAAATAAAAGAGGTATAGTGAGGTAGTGCTCATGGGTTCATGGACTATATAGAAATCTGATGTCGGAGGGAGAAGAAATTGCCATTAAAATATTGAGCATGCATTTTCAGATGCCTGGCAGCAAAGGGCATTTGAGAATAATTCCACTTCCTAGCACTTGTTGCATATTTCTCCTGGTTCTAGTTCTTCAAAGTCAAAGTAAATTTATTTTCAAATAACGTATTTATCACATATGTTGAGATTCATTTTCTTGCAGGCATTTACAGGAAAATAAAGAAACACAATAGAATTTATGAAAACTATACATGAATAAAGATTGATAAACAACCCATGTGCAGAAGAAGACAAATTGTGCGGAAAAAAAATGGACAGACATACAGATAAATAATGCTGAGAACTTGAGTTGTAGAGTCCTTGGAAGTGAATCTGTAGCTTGTGGATTCACTTTAGTGTTGGGGTGACTGAAACCATCCATGCTGACTCAGGAGCCTGTTATTTCTATGGTAATAACTATTCCTGGACCTGGCGGTTGGGGTTTGAAGCTCCTGTACCTCCTTCCTGCTGACAGCAGCGAGAAGGGAGCATAACCTTAATGATGGACCCTACTTTCCTGTGGGAGTGCTCAATAGTATGCTTGATGGTAATAATCAATTGGACATTGAAATAAGGTATAGAGAAGTAAACAAAATAAGGGCTTCTGCCTTCATCACCCTTTCAGACGGTGACTTCAAGTCTCCCACCACGCTTTGGATTAAATGAGTGTTCCAAAGCTCCCCTCTAATACTTGTAACAATTTCATTAACCCACATCAGCTGGTTATTGACCATTCTACTGAGGTACTTCCATTTCATGCTGTCTGAATCAGTCCCAATTAAATATCCCTTCAGTCTCCATCTTTGAATTAAAAAGAAATCCATTTCAATTGTTAATTCCTCGTGCATCAAACTTCTCCATTTCTGAGTACATACTGGTAACTTAAGTATTATTTGCTAAAAATGAATCATTTTCTGCATTGCAAAACAATCTTCATTAAACAGGGAAAAGTAGAGTACCTAACCATTTCCATTCCAATACATCACACTGTACATAAACTTTGAGACAGACGTTGAAGCATTCTTAAGATATGCAATCTTTGAACTCAATAAGCAATTTATTAAAATAGTAATATAACACATCTGAAAAATTAGCAATAAATATTACAGAATAAAAATAATCAATATCTTCATACTCAGTGATCTCCGATTCTCTTCCTGTTAGAAGCTATTCCTAATTCCTTTTGCGATATGAATTGTCACTATAGATGCATAGATTCCAATAAGAATTTAAAATATTACATTGCTGTGTAATTGCATTGATCAGTGCTCTACTGAAAATTCAATTACTAAATCAGTTTATTTCATTTCAAAATGTTGAATTAATAAATCAAAATGTATACAGAACAATATTTTAAATAGTTCAGCCTCTAGAATGACTTATAGTGCTAACAGAAATTTTAAGATAAAAAATTCTTCTTAAAAATAAAGCAGCTTTTTTACAAATATTATCTCAATCTTTGTCACAGTATACTGGAGCTGATCTGCCTTCACAATGAAAGCAGAATTGTTATATTGTAAATTCTGTTATAATAATTCCTTCATTGTAGGTAATGTTCCCCTGCTCCTGCAACAAATACACTGAAGAACTATAACCTTGGTAAAATGACCCTTTTTACTATGAATTACTTTGTTAGACTACGCTAGCTGATGTTAATAACATATAATCGTACATCTGAATGATAGTTTGTTAACTGAATGTTAAAAACAATAAATTATGCTACTTATGCCTGTGGTGTTACCTACCGATTCCCAAGACACACTTTGATGACTTATAACATATCTTCCTGATCTCCAGTCCTGTCATTTGAAGTTATTTGCCGCTGTATTTCTGTCTGTTTTATGGGGATTATTTCTCACAAGTTTTCAGTAAATCACCACAGAAAATTGAACGGACCTGCATTCTACATTATCAACATTAGCCACTTGTGTAAAAAATGGTACGCGCCTATTGTAAACAGACACCTCTGAGAAAATAATTAACCAAAGTACATGAGGTATACATAATATTCCAGTTTACACTAAAAGCAAGCACCCTTAGGTATGCAAGATTTGGATTAATATATTAATATTTATTCATGGTCGATTTGCTACATCTTACTTTCTTAACCCCTTTCCACAAAGAACATGACGCAACTCTTTGAAACAAGATAGGAAAGGATAAGAACTGTAAACCTTACTGAAGTTGCATCTTTTCCGTCCACCAGTGTTAGATCGTCTAGGTACCAGACCTTCTGAGTTACGAATGTCTCTTTAAGGCCATGACTTAAGATTTTTAGAGAAGTGATATGCACCTCTTCATCTCTGGTGACTAAAATTTTTAGAAAGAAGACATTGCAGAGAAAGTTATAACATCAAAATCTTGCAATGGTTTAAAAGATCCATAAATCATTGCACAATGAAAAGGTTTAACTTGATTAAATAGTAAGACATTGCTTTGTTTCATTGACTACCTGTAATGCATAAGACGTAATCTTCATTTTCTTCAGATATCTGAATTGGCAGAATGTGGATCAAGCGTTCTCCTTTTGGACCAAAAACATTCTCTTGAAGCATTGCCTTCCGTATGGATGTCATTTCTGTTACAGGTGAAATGATTTGGCACTCTCCTTATGCTTCGGTGAGAAAGATACATTTTACTATTCAAAGGAGTTGTAGTTAGAGCGTGCTGAGAGCTATACATAAAATTGTATTGGCTTGGGGAAAAAAAAGGAGATAAAAAGTACTGCACTTTGAAGTGATGAGACCCATTAACAATCCATTAAATTCTGGACAATGAAGTAATGAGTCTGTGGATTGTTTAAAATGTTTGGTTGGGAGGGCAGTCCGTAACCTGAGATTACACATCGATTGTCAAAACCAGGCAGAGGCCAGTCCAAGCAGAGACAGAAACTGAAAGTGGAATGACGGATGCCTAAGTATCCTAACCCATTTCCAAACATGAGCTGCGTAAACGGGAGCTGCCAACAATCTGCATTAACTGAATGGCTTGTTGTTATTCCTGAGCATTTAATGCAGAATGATGGTGTCAATGATGCAGATGGAATTAGTTAGAGATGAACTCTACTTCCTGGAATGTATGCGGATTAAAAACATTTAGTCCAGACTGTTAGCTCAGGTCTCGGGAGAATTCAACTGTTGGAGAATGATGGGCTTTTCATGTAACAGAAAGGCATTTTACATTTAAATAAGGTTACCATAGCAACTTTCCTTATCCATTGCCAGTCCATTAGTGCTAGATCACAGTTGTGCCATTAAAGACCTGTTAGATCTGATAACTTAGAAGTTGCTTAAAACACTGTGCCATTCTTTTCTCACACAACAATAATAGGTTCAGGGTATTGATTATGATACTATATGACTCATAAACTCCACTATCTGTTTATTTTAACATTTATTGCAATTCTGTTAAAATACTATTCCATGTGTTTATTATATCTTTGACTATTTACTTCTTTTTATTGTTTGCATGATTTGTTTTTTTTTCTCTTTGCACATTGGGTGTTTGAATCTTTTCTTAATGGGTACTTTTGGGTTTCTTTGTTTTATGGATGACTCTAAGGGAGCAAATCTCAAGGTTGTATAATGTAGGCATACTTTGATGGTAAATGTACTTTGAACTTCGAAGTGCTACAGACAATGGGCAAAAACATAGCCAGAAATTAAGAATTAGTCATATATTAGTCTCACATCATTTTTAATATTATCCCTTCACCTTTTATTATTTGCACTACACCTGCCAATAAGATGCAAGCACTGTCTTAAAGACTTATGGTTAAGAATTGGTACTCGCTATTTTAGATATACACTCAGTGGCCGCTTTATTAGGTATACCTACACACCTGCAAATATCTAATCAGCCAGTCACATGGAAGCAAATTAATGCATAAAAGCATGCAGAAATGGTCAAGTGGTTCAGCTGTTGTTCAGAACAAATATCAGAATGGGGGAAGAAACGTAATCTTAGTGACTTTGCCCATGGAATGGTTTTCGGTTCAAAGTTCAAAGTAAACTTATTATCAAAGTACATATATGTCACCATATGCAACTCTGAGAATCATTTTCTAGTTGGCATACTCAACAATTCCACAATAGAATAATAACCAGACTAGAATCAGTGAAAGACAGCACCAACTGGATGTTCAAACAGTGTGAAAAAGACAAGAAACTGTGCAAATGCAAAAAGAACGAAACAGTAATAAATAAATAGGCAATAAATATCAAAAACATGAGATGAAGAGTCATTTATGGTGAGTCCATAAGTTCTGGGAACAGTTCAGTGATGAGGCAAGTGAAGTTGAGTGATGTTATCCCTTTTGGTTCAAGAGCCTGATGGTTGAGGGGTAATAACCTGGTGCTGTGGGTCCAGAGGAAGCTGGATCTTCTTCCTGGTGGCAACAATGAGAAGAAAGCAGGACCTGGGTGGTGGGGGTCCCTGATGAAGGATGCTGCTACCCTGCAACATGTGCACTCTGCAAATGTGATCAATGGTGGGGAGAGATTAAGCCCACTATTGACTCAACTGTATCCAGCACTTTACGTAGGATTTTCCATTTAAGGGCACTGGTGTTTCCATGCCAGGCTGTGACGCAGCCAGTCAATATACTCTCCACCACACATCTATAGAAGTTTGTCAGACTTATAGATGAGATGCTGAATCTTTGCAAACTCCTAAGGAAGTAGAGGTGCTGCTGTGTTTTCTTCATAATTGCAATTGTGCTCGGCCCAGGACAGGTCTGAGGAATGTAGAGTTGCTGACCTTCCCCACCTTTGATTTTCTGATGAAGACTGGCTCATGGTCCTCTGATGTCCTCCTCCTGAAGTCAATAATCAGCTCCTTGGTCTTGCTGACATTGAGTAAAAGGTCTTTGTTGTGGCATCACTCGGCCAGATTTCCAAGCTCCCTCTTCGTCACCACCTTTGATTTGTCCTGCAACAGTGGTGTCATCAGCCAACTTGAATTTGACATTGGAGCTGTGCTTAGCCACACATCTTAAGTGTAAACCAAGTAGAGCAGAGGGCAAAGCACACAGCCTTGTGGTGCACCTTTACTGAAGGAGCTGCTGTTGCCATTCCGAACTGACTGAGTTTTGCAAGAGAGGAAATCGAGGATCCAATTGCACAAGGAGGTATAGGCCAAGATCTTGAAGCTTATTGATTAGTTTTGAGGGGATGATGGTATTGAATGTTGAGCTGTCAACAATAAGCATCTTGATGTATGGACCTTTGCTGTCCAGATGTTTCAGGGTGCCAGATAGGGTGGTTTGAGTATCATAGAAACTTCTGATCTCTTGTGATTTTCACACATTACAGTCTCTAGAACTTACAGAGAATGGTGTTAAAAACTGAAAAAAATCAGTGAACAGCAGTTCTGTGGGTGAAAATGCTTTGTTAATGAGAGAGGTCAGAGGAGAATATCCAGACTGGTTCAACCTGATAGGAATGTGACAGCAATTCCAATAAGCATACATTACAACAGTGAGGTGCAGAAGAGCATCTCTGAATGCACAATACATCGATCCTGGAAGTGGATGGGCTACCACATCAGAAGAACACAATGGACCATTTCTGAGAACGCGAGCAGACCGTGGAACCTTAGCAGCAGCCCCAAGTATTTGAACTACAGCAGCACAGTAGAGTGGGAGCAGAGTGTAGGGAGAATAGGAAGAACAGTCATTCAGTAAACTTACAGGAGTAAAGGCACATGTTGGAGAATGGGGAAGCCCACAAAAGGCCAATGAATTTAAGGTGACGATGGAAGATAAGTAAGTGATAAGCAAACATGGAACATCTTTAGCCTGGTCATTACTGCAAAATTTCGAAGTAGAAAGTTCAAAGTAGATTTGTTATCAAAGTACATGTATGTCATCATATAGTGCCTTGAAATTCATTTTCTTGCAGGCATTTACAGAAAAGTAAAGAAATGCAATATTTAATCATGAAATATTATACATAAACACAGATCAAACAATGTTCAAAAGAAGATAAGTTATGCAAATAATTAAAAAGAGTAAATTAATAATGCTGAAAATATGAGTTGTAGAGTCCTTGAAAGTGAATCAGTGGATTGTGGAGTCATTTTAGTGTTGAGCTGAGTGAAGTTATCCATGCTGGTTCTGAAGCTGGTGGTTGAAGGATAATAACTGTTCCTGAACCTGGTGGTGCAGGATCTAAGACATCTGTACCTCCTCTCTGATGACAGCAGTGGAAAGTGAGCATAGTGTGGGTGGTGAAGGTCCTTGATAATGGATGCTGCTTTCTTGTGAAAGCACTCCTTACAAATCTGTTCAATGGTGGGATGAACTGGGCTGTATCCAGCACATCTTGGTCAATTATGTTCAGCTGCAAATTGCCATTCCTGTAATGACTACACTTTCATTGCTTTGCCCCTCTAAATAAGACCAAAGCACTGCCTTAAAATTAATAGAATTGAGAGCATGTTTTTTAAATGAAGAGAAATCTCAGTATGGAGCACTGAGCAAAAGGGATTGCCAACTATTCAGAGAGCACTTAAGAATTCTGCTTTATTAAGCTCTGCATCAATAAATGTGGTTTCCTGAAGTGCGTGCAGAGATAGCCATTTTGTTAACTCATTAATTCCCATTGAAGCCTGAAATCTGCAATTTATATTTAAAAGGTTTATATATTAAAAATATATTCTTACGTTTTGCTGCTTCTGATGTGGCATTTTCTGTTCAAAGTTATTTTCCGGTAGACTCACTGAAGAGGATAATGATGAAGATTCTCTTGAACTACGGACAACTTGACTGACCTCATCAATAAAGAGAAGGGTGGGGTCGAAGAGGAAAGTGTATTTAAATTGCGCATTAAGCTTTCAAAAGGCATGTTCAAAAGTGTCATATTATAGACCTATGAGCAAAATTGAACCCTCTAACTTTAATGGGGCAGCAGTGAATCAAAATCAGAATCAAATTAAATATTACTGACAGAAAAAATAGTGAGGTAAAATAGCTCATGGGTTTATTGTCCATTTGGAAATCTGATGGCCGAGGGGAAGAAATTGCTCCTAAAACATTGAGTGTGTGTCTTCAGGCTCCTGTAACTCCTCTTTGATAGCAGTAATAAGAAGAGACCATGTTCTACGTCAGGGGTGGCCAACCTTTTACATTCCATGCATCAATTTTTTCATGCACGAGTTCAGATGCACCATACAACTCTTGTACCCTCATTCAATTCTTGTAAAAATATGTTAATATAGACATGTTTAGCATTTTTACATGATATATTGAATTAATATAAAAACAGGATAAACATTACATTAATGAGACTTTTAACAAATATATTTGTCTTCTTTTGATTTCTTCCTTTTTCTTAATCGCATATTCTTTCCTTAACTCAGACCCAAGCACTAGCTTCAGTTTTCCTTCTATTTCAGTTTGATGTTGTGTCTTATAGTGTCTATTAAGATCATGTTTTCTATTATGTGAGAAAGTGTTTTCACAAAGAATGCACAACTGTTTTCCTGATGGACCCGCTATAAATAAGAACTCATTTTCCCACTGTTCCTTGAATTCACACTTAATATCACTTTCTGCTTTTCTTTTGCTCATTTTCTTTTGCACTGTGATGGGTAACTGAATGTAAAAACAAGGCTTAATTTTCGAAAAAGTACAAAACTGCAAAGGTTCACAAAGGACGAGCAAAGCACAACTCCGTAGTAAACTGACTGGCAACAACCTGCGACGCACTGCTGGTGCAGACGCCTGGCGCCTCAGGATCAAACAACTGTCAAACGTGTATTGAACAGTTATGGAACGACTGCAGAACAAAAGCCCTTCTTTCCTAGTTTGACTCATTGAACATTTTTTAAAATTGAAAACAGATTAATGTGAAAGAAGATAACATTCGCCAAAAGATGTGCACGAAATAATAGAATCCCTAAAAATAATTGCTAAGTTTTAGATTTATTCTCAGTAAAACCCATTTCTAGCTCTAAGCTACTTGAATTCCTGTTATAGATTTTTTTTCTACAGATCGGTTTTTGGTTAATACTTTTTGCATGAGTAGGCTTGCTTTCTTATTATTATCACTGGGGTGCAAAGCGCCACTTCTAATCATCCAATGTGCCACTTTTGCCACATGCGCCATAGGTTGGCCATCACTGCTCTACACGGGGTGGCTCTGTAGCGATGGATGCCACCTTTTTGAAGCATTGTCTTTTGAAGATGTCCTTGGTGCTGGGAAGTCTAGTGCCCATCATGGAGTTTCCAACCCTCTGCAGCTTTCTTCTGTCCTGTGCAGCGACCCTCCATACCAGATAGTGATGCAACCAGTTAGAATGGTCTTCATAGTACATTTCCTAGGGTGTTGGTGTTTTGAAAACTAGCTAGAGGCAGCCACCGAAGTATATTGATGGATTTCTAATTTTTAGTCTTTACAGAGTTATCCAGTGATCTAACTCATTGGGAAGAGTATTTATTCACTTTTTAGTTATGTGCTGTATCGTATGATGTGGGTGATCATGCTCTTTCCATGACCATGATTGTTCTTGGCAAATTTTTCTACAGAAGTGGTTTGTCGTTGCTTTCTTTTGGGTGGTGTCTTTACAAGATAGGCAACCACAGCCATTATCAATAATCTTCAGAGATTATTTAGGTTATGAGAACACTCAGTCCTCTTTTATTGTCATTTAGAAATGCATACATGCATTAAGAAATGATACAATGTTTCTCCGGAGTGATATCACAGAAAACAGGACAAACCAAAGACTAACACTGACAGAACCACATAATTATAACATATAGTTACGGCAGTGCAAAGCAATACCATAATTTGATGAAGAACAAACCATGGGCACGGTAAAAATAGTCTCAAAGTCCCCGAGTTGATCGACTCCCGAGTCCCCGATAGCAGGCGGCAAAAGGGAGAAACTCCCTGCCATAAACCTCCAGGCACCGTCAACTTGCCGATGCCTTGGAAGCAGCCGACCACAGCCGACACTGAGTCCGTCCATCCGAAAACTTTGAGCCTCCAACCAGCCGCTCCGATACAGCCTCCTGAGTGCCATCCTCTCCCGAGCGCCTTCGACCTCGCCCCGGCCGCTGAAACACACAAAGCCGAGGATTTCGGGGCCTTCTGCTCCGGAGATTCCGGTTACCACACAGTAGCAGTGGCAGCGAAGCAGACATTTCAGAAATTTTCCAGATGTTCCTCCGTAATCTCACATCCATCTCCATCAAATCAGAGTTGTGCACGGTCCCCTACTTGACAGGTAACAGATATCATTCATTCACCGGAGAGGCCGCGCGCGCTGCCATCGTGCCACCATCTTCTCCTCCTCAATTATGTGCTTGGCGTCAGTGGTCACATAACTAGGACTTGTGATACACACCACTGCTCATATGACCATCTGCCCCCTGCTCCCATGGCTTCACATGACTCTGATCAGTGCGGGGAAGGGGGGAACTAAGCAGGTACGACACTTTGCCCAAGGGTGACTGCAGGAGTGCAGGAACACCTTACACCTCCTTTGATAGAGACATATCTCCACTGTGCCACCCAAGTGATGAGTATTAGAGCCACTTTTTTAGATAAGGAATGACTTGGGCATAAGGTTTGAGGACATTATTCTGCTGGAGAAATTCTTCTGCCATCAGGATTAGCATCTCATGCTGAACCACTCTGTGAACTTTATATTAGATTTGCACAATTATTGCCCATTAATTCCATTAAAAAAATATAAGGCTTGTAACAGTATCCTTTAACAGTCTCAAGAGATTCTGCAGATGCTAGAAATCTTGAGCAACACACACAAGATGAATGGATCTTATGAATCACAATGTGACGGGGCGAGATTCAGAATTTGTATTTCTTCACGTCTGGGGGCAAGTGAGTTTATTTACAGTTGTTGAAGAAACATACACAAAATGTTGGAGCAATACAGTATTGATGGAGAGGAATTATATTGACAAGACATTTCGTCAGGACTGGAAAGGAAAGGGGGAGAAACAATGTTCCTTCTAATTTGTAACGACCAGTATGTGCAAAAGGCTGGTGTTGTGCATCTTTTTGCCCACTGACAACAATGTGTGTGCACTGAATAATTTCTTCAATAAAAACAGTATAAGTAAGCCAGTTCTGAAATCAACAGACAAATCATCACAATCTCCATGTTGTCAACACTGCCCACATCAGAAACCGCTTGGCCTTTTCGCATCAGCAGAGGCCATGGATAGGCATACACATGCTAAATGCTGGAGGAACTCAGCATGCCGGGCAGCATCTATGGAAATGAATAAACCGTTGATGTTTCAGGCTGAGACCCTTTTTTAGGACAGACGTGTCACTATGGAACTGGGAGGGGTGGGAATGAGTGATCATGGGAGTGTCGCAACCACGGATTCAGCAGCGCAGCAGATACGGCAGTTGCGCTTGTGAATATGCACGTGTCAGCTAATTATTATTTCATTGTGATAGTATTTAAGTCCATTCATTCCATTGTAGTATTTGTCAAGACTTGAACACAGCCAACACTTCGCTGCCTGTTTGCATTCTGCCTTGCCTGAGAAATAGGACTGTCGAGTCAACTGACTCTGAAGACTAGCGGTGTTCCTTTCATTCTTAGTTGTTCTTTTCAGCCGCAGTGTAGGCTTCGCTTTCCAGTTGAGAGTTTTAGTTAATGGCCCTGTTTGGCCTAGTGTTTATTGTTTTCTCTTCCTTTTAACACTGTTCGCATTAAAGTCTGTGAACTATCGACCTGCTTCAGAGTCTCTCACTCCGCACTTGCACCATATCTGCATCCGGTGACAGGGAGATCCTGACTTTTGTTGGAGACAGAGTGAAAATAGTTGATGAAGCAGTCTCCTAAACTGCTTCAGGTCTCACTAAGGGACAGAAGGCTGCACTGGAAGTACTAGATTCTGACTTCTGCCCCTCTCCTTTCCACTCCTGATTAAGTGTCTCTGACTGAAACGTTGACTGTTTCTTCCTTTCCACAGATGCTGCCTGAGCTGCTGAGTTCCTTCAGAATTTTGTTTGTGTCCTTCAACAGGCTAATCATTCTTAACAACTACCAATGAACTCACTCGCCCCAAATATGAACAAATACAAATTTTGAATCTCATTCCGTCACATTGTGAATTGTTGGTGATCCATAAAAAGCAGAATGCTTTACAGCTTTGAGAGCTTGGTCATGACTAGACTGAATTCCTGCCTCAGCAAGGACCTGGACCCATTGCAGTTTGCCTATCACCACAATAGGTCAATGCAGACACAATCTCAATGGCTCTCCACGTGGCTTTAGATCATCTGGACAACACAAATACCTATGTCAGGATGCTGTTCATTGACTATAGCTCAGCATTTAATATCATCATTCCTACAATCCTGATTGAGAAGTTGCAGAACCTGGGCCTCTGTACCTCCCTGTACAATTGGATCCTCGGCTTCCTAACTGGAAGACCACAATCTGTGTGGATTGGGGATAACATATCCTCCTCACTGACGATCAACACTGGTGCACCTCAGGGGTGTGTGCTTAGCCCACTGCTCTACTCTTTATATACACATGACTGTGTGGTTAGGCATTGCTCAAATACCGTCTATAAATTTGTTGACGATACAACCATTGTTGGTAGAATCTCAGGTTGTGACGAGAGGGCGTACAGAAGTAAGATATGCCAACTATTGGAGTGGTGCCACAGCAACAACTTACAAAGTACCCAGGCCATTTTCGGGGAGCAGTGTCTCAGAAAGGCAGCATCCATTATTAAGGACCTCCAGCACCCAGGGCACGCCCTTTTCTCACTGTTACCATCAGGTAGGAGGTACAGAAGCCTGAAGGCACACAGTCAGCGATTCAGGAACAGCTTCTTCCCCTCTGCCATCCGATTCCTAAATGGACATTGAATCTTTGGACACTACCTCACTTTTTTAATATGCAGTATTTCTGTTTTTGCATGTTTTATTAATCGATTCAATATATGTATACTGTAATTGATTTACTTGTTTCTTTATTATTTTTTTTCTTTCTCTGTTAGATTATGTATTGCGTTGAACTGTTGCTGCTAAGTTAACAAATTTCACGTCACATGCTGGTGATAATAAACCCGTTTCTGATTCTGATTCTGAGCACTGGCTGTAAGATCGGAATTCAATTCCCATTGTTGTCTGTAACAAGTTTGTTTGTTCTCCCCTTGATCATGTGGGTTTCCTCCAATGAATAATTTGTACTTGTTCACATTTGGGGCAAGTGAGTTCATTGAGCACATTTCCTCAATGTGCTATTACAAGATTACATTACAAGATTACAAGATTACAAGATAAATGTAAGATTACATTTCCACTGTGTTTCAAAGCAAAGGCTCACCATCCCTTCTCAACGCAAAGGGAAATAGCTGTCAATATGATTTAGCTAGCATTGCACACACCTTAACAAAAAAAAACATATTTACTTTCTTTAAAAGTTGACTCAAAGTTCAAAGTAAATTAATTATCAAAATACATGCATATAGGCAACTACATACAGCCTCGAGCTTCACTTTCTTGCAGTAAATACAAAGAAACACAATAGAGTCAATGCAAAACCGCATACAAGACAGGCAAACAATCAAAGTGTGAAAGACAACAGACTATGCAAATAGAAAAAGTAAAATAAACAAACAACATTGTAATAGTAAGTAAGCAATATCTTTTGAGAACATGAGATGAAGAGTCCTTGAAAGTGAGTCCAGAGGTTGTGGGAACAGTTCAGTGTTGGGTTGAGTGAAGTTATCCTATCTAGTTCATAAGGCTGATAATTGAGGGTAATAACTGTTCTTAAACATAGTTGTGTGGATCTCGAGGCTTCTTTCTGATGGCAGCAGTGAGAAGAGGGCATATCCTGGATGGCGAAGGATCTTTTGATGATGGATGCTGCTTTCTTGCGATAACATTCTTTGTAGATGTGCACAATGGTTGGAAGGGCTTTACCTGTGATGGGCTGGGCTGTACCCATTACTTTTTATAGGCTTTTCCATTCAAGGGCATGGGGGTTTCCATACTAGGCCATGATGCAACTAGTCAGTATACACTGTGCATTTATATAATTTGTCAAACTTTTAGATAACATGCCAAATCTTTGCAAACTTTTAAGAAAGCAGAGGTGCTGTCATGCTTTCTTCATATTGGAATGAATACACAAAGGAACTTAAAGACCATAAGAATTTAAAGTTGCTGACCCTCTCTACCTCTGATCCCCTGATGAGTACTCACTCATATTCCTCCGGTTTCTTCCTTCTGTAGTCAATAATCAATTCTTTGGTTTGAGTGATGTTGAGTGAGACATTATTGCTGTGTCACCACTCAGCCAGATTTTCAATCTCCCTCCTATATAACAAAAGCCCAAATTGGCAACATCATAAAATTACACATACAGTAATAATCCAATTAAACTCATGATCCCACAAAAAAATCAGCAGTACATTATCTTTGTGAGTGAATGAGGGTCTCCGTTGGCCAGAACTGACCATAGATATTGCTTCCTAGTTGTCTAGATATGCAAGCCTGGGCAGTACGATACGGAGAGCAAGCTCCTCCTCTCCACTCATCTGATGAACCCAAAGGAACGGCAGAGACCGATACGGTTTGATACCAGCAGCATCGCAGGAGTTTCCAGTCAGCATTGAACTCAATGTGGTCCTGCCTTAGGGACTCCAGCTATAGACAATAGACAATAGGTGCAGGAGTAGGCCATTCGGCCCTTCGAGCCAGCACCATCATTCACTGTGATCATGGCTGATCATCCACAATCAGTATCCAGTTCTTGCCTTATCCCCATAACGTTTGATTCCACTATCTTTAAGAGCTATATCCATCTCTTTCTTGAAAGCATCCGGAGACTTGGCCTCCACTGCCTTCTGGGGCAGAGCATTCCACATATCCACCACTCTCTGGGTGAAAAAGTTTTTCCTCAACTCTGTTCTAAATGGCCTACCCCTTATTCTTAAACCTGATTTAAGAATAAATTTAAGCCTCTGGTTCTGGATTCACCTATCAGCGGGAACATGCTTCCTGCCTCCAGCGTGTCCAATCCCTTAATAATCTTATATGTTTCAATAAGATCCCCTCTCATCCTTCTGAATTCCAGTGTTTACAAGCCCAGTTGCTCCAATCTTTCAACATATGACAGTCCCGCCATCCCGGGAATTAACCTTGTGTACCTACGCTGCACTCCCTCAATAGCTCTGGATTTTTCCCTCAGGGTTTACTCCTGAAGCCTTTCCCATGAGTGGGTATAGCCGCAAGGCAACAGAGGCTTGAGATCAGAGTTTTCCTTCTCTTAGGTGAGCTACCAACACAGCTGTCGAGCCCCAACTGCCCTAGATGACTGGTTTTAAGGTGCCAGTAACCTATCTTTGCCCCTTCTCCTTTCAGTAGAAACAGTTCCACCAGGCTTAGTAACTATGCTACATGTGAAGGCCAGGAGCTGGACTTGGTTGTCAGAGCTATTTGAGGTGCACGCCATTTGGGAGCATTTAATAGGTGGTGGGATCTTGGCCCCATTACCAACCCCAGCTATAACAACCTAAAGGAACCACATCGTCATTAAAACCTTGTAATTCAATTGAATGATTCGATACCAGACCATGTACTGTAAGCAAGATGTGTTATAAATATGAGGCAACATTTGATTCATGCACTTTGGTAGTGATTATTATAACTTGTAAATTCCTAAGTGATTTGGCCAGTTAATTGTGGGATAGACATCTTATCAACAAATTAAATTTTATTTTTAGACTAGTGAACTCATCTCAAGGATGGAGTGCTTAAGGAACAGGAAGAATAAAAGCTTGCCTGATAGGTACTGATTGACGATTTGAAGCTATTGAGTGGATAGACAGAGAGAGAAGTTATATCTGTTGATTGGGGAGTCCATAGCTAGAAGGTACAGTCATTAGTGCCACTCAGAAATAAATTTAGGAAACACTTCCAAATGCAGAGAATGGTATAAATCTGAAATTCTCTATCTCAATCTCATTAGGTGTTTGATGTTTGACTACTTACAAACAAACAAGCACAAGCGTTTGGAATCTAACAAAATAAGTAATTTTACAGACCCCTGCAGCATATCCTTCTTGGAGCACATGAAAATACAAATGATATATATGAAACCTGAATATATAAGGCCATTTGGCCCATCGAATCTGCTTCACAATTCCATCATTTACTGTCGCTCCCAAGCCCATTCTTCTGCCTTCTCCCTGTAACCTTTGGCACCCTTGCAAACCTGGCATGCTACATCAAGGTTGCATTTCATTAACTTCCACAATTATAGAATGGAATTTCGCAAATGGACAAGACAACTCTATCCACTTCTTTGGAAGTTTACTTTTTATTGGTGGGAACTAAATAATATTTGTTGTTTTTTGTTTGTCCTCTTTACAATGTCCAGAACATTGGTTTGTCAAATGGACATGAACATTTACCTACCAGTTTCCAGAATCATCGGAAAGCCAGTGCGTGAATGATGCTAAGCTACCACATGGATACAATGACCTCCGAAAGATTGAGAGTTTTACAGGTTGTGGGTTAATCTGACTGAATCACTGTGTGACATGGTGATACAAAGATTCAAAGATCCAAAGTCCATTTATTATCAAAGAATATACAAATTATCAACTTTGTTTGCTCACAGGTAGGTGCAAAGCATGAAACCCAAAGGAGCCCAATTAAAAAAAAATAGAATAAAAATTAAAATAAAAGACATATACTAAAAGTTCAGGACGTAGCTCTTAAAGCGGACACTGGGTGTATTCTGTACAATTGTGGTCTCTTCAAGGTTTGTCATATTGTGCATTCAGGGATGTCCTTCTGCACACCGCTATTGTAACACATGGTTTGAGTTACTGTGATCTTCCTGCCAGCATGAATCAGTCTGGCCATTCTCCTTTGACCTCTCTCATAAACAAAGCTTTTTTGTCCTCAGAACTACCACCCACTGGATGTTACTTGTTTTTCACACCATTCTGTGTAAACTCCAGAGATGGTTGTGCATGAAGATCCCAGGACATCATCAAAGTTGCCTGGCCTGCTGCGTTCACCAGCAACTTTGATGTGTGTTGCTTGCATTTCCAGCATCTGCAGAATTCCTGTTGTTCCCAGGACATCAGCAGGTTCTGAGAAACTCAAACCACCCCATCTGGCACTAACAATCAATCCACGGTTAGTTCCTTTGAGCATATTTGTTCCTCATTCTGCTGTTTGTTCTGAACCTCTTGACCATGTCTGCATGCTTTTATGCATTGAGTTGCTGCCACGTTATTGACTGATTAGATATTTGCATTATTAAACAGGTGTACTGGAGTATCTAATACAATGGCCACTGAAAATACTTCTTGGGTATCAACATCACAGGCTATCCCCGATTACTCCCAAAATGAAGAGATTGCAGTGGCATTTCTAAGAACCATTGATGTTGACCCAGTCTCAATATAAGGGCAAGTAAGGACTACAGATTCTTTTTGCTGAAGGACGTATTGGTAGTGGTTTATTATTATTGTCACATGTATCAAGGTACAACGAAACCTTTGTCTTACTACTGTTCATACAGATTAATTAATTGCACAATACATTGAGGTAGTACAAGGTAAAGCAATAACAGAACTCAGAATAAAGTGCAACAGCTACAAAGAAAATGCAGTGCAAGGCCATAATGAGGTCGATTGTGAGATGAAGAGTCCATCTTACTGTACTAGGGAACAATTCAATAATCTTATAACAGCAGGGTAGAATCTGTTCCTGATTATGATATTAGTCATAGTCATAGTCATACTTTATTGATCCTGGGGGAAATTGTTTTTTGTTACAGTTGCACCATAAGTAATAAATAGTAATAGAACCATAAATAGTTAAATAGTAATATGTAAATTATGCCAGTAAATTATGAAATAAGTCCAGGACCAGCCTATTGG
This sequence comes from Mobula hypostoma, assembly GCF_963921235.1. NCBI lineage: Eukaryota > Metazoa > Chordata > Chondrichthyes > Myliobatiformes > Myliobatidae > Mobula > Mobula hypostoma. The sequence continues at coordinate 19,810,048 of NC_086103.1, read as the reverse complement.
CTCAGGGTGTCTGACCCTCCAAGGGAGGAGTTGTAAAGTTTGATGGCCACAGGTGGGAATGACTTCCTATGACGCTCTGTGCTGCATCTCGGCGGAATGAGTCTCTGGCTGAATGTACTCCTGTGCCCACCCAGTACATTATGTAGTAGATGGGAGACATTGACCAAGATGGCATGCAACTTAGACAGCATCCTCTTTTCAGACACCACCGTGAGAGAGTCCAGTTCCATCCCCACAACGTCACTGGCCTTACGAATGAGTTTGTTGATTCTGTTCCTGCTTTTGGTGCTTTTTTCTTCTGCCTGATTGGAGAGGGAAGAAGTGAGACTTCCTATTCTTTGAAGATGCTGGCTGCTTTCTGAGGAAGCGACAAGTATATTCCATGGAGGAAAGGCTAGTTTCCGTGATGTACTGAGCTGCATTCACAACTTTCTGCAGTTTCCTGGGCCATGAGCTGTGTTGCTCCCAGATTTCCAGCATCTGCAGAATTCCTCTTGTTTGCTCCCAGATAGGATGTTTTCTATGATGCATCAATAGACATTGGCAAGGGCTGATGGGAACCTGTCAAATTTCATTAGCACCCTGAGAAAGTAGAGGTGCTAATGAGCTTTCTTAGCTTGGGACCTACATAGTTTGACCAGGACAAGTATAGATGTTTGTGACGAAGGCCCGTCACTAACTACGGACAGCACATGGCGCACTCGGTAAAACACTCATCCCCAGCCGTAATAGTGACTGGGTCTGAAACAGAGCTGCTGCATGGAGCTGTCTCATATAGAGGCAGCAGCGACCTGCACAGGTATGCTGATGGTGGAGGATACCATCTTTAATTGGATAATTGAGTTAATTAGCTTTTGGTTGGTCTAGGGGGAGGTTACCAAGGCTTTGGGGTTAGTTCTCTTTGGTGTTTAGTCTGAGGGTGGCTATATATATATAGTTTTTTCCCCAGTTTTTGTCTTGTTTTGAGCTAAATAAAAGAACCTCAATTTATTTTTGCGACTCAAGCCATCTGGTTATTTATCTTAAACAATTGACCCACACTCCTGGGAACTTTAAGCTCAAAACTCCCCCAAGTTCAAAGCTGTTGATATAGGCAGGAGAATGTGCACCAACCCCTTTCAAGTCAATAGCTAGCTCTTTTGTTTTGCTGACACTAAAAGGAAGATTACTGTCATGACACCATGCTACTAGACTCTGTCTTCCTCTATACTTGTCATTATTTGAGAATCGGCCCACTCCGGTGGTGTCATCTGCAATTGGAATGGAATTGGAATTGGAACAGAATCTAACCATGCCACTAGTAAGTGTACATGGAGTAGAGGGCTGAGGACACAACCTTGTGGAGCACTGGTGCTTAGGATAATCGTGGTGGTGTTGTTGCTGCCTATCCATACGGACTACAGTTTGTTGATCAGGAAATCCAGTTGCACAGGGAAGAGTTCACTCCCAACTGAGCTTGGTGACGAGTCGGCTCAGAATCATTGCACTGAAGGCAGAAAGTAATCAATGAACGATAGTCTAATGTTGATGTCTTTATTGTCCAGAAGCTCCAGAGATGAGTGCAGGGCTAGGGAGATGGTATCCACATAAAACTGTTTCAGCTGTAGGCAGCCTTCAGTGGGTTGAGGTTATATAGGAAGCTGGAGTTAATGTGTGCCATAACCAGCATCTCAAAACATTTAATGATGGTGGATGTCAGTAATTAAGGCACTTTATCTTGTATTTCTTAGTTGTCAGGATTATAGAGGTCTTTGTAAAGAGCGGTTAAAAATGTCTGCAAATTCCAGCTCCATTCGATCTACTACATAGGATCTAAGGACACATCCAGGGGTGTCATCCAGGCCAGATGCTTTCCACGGGTTGACCCTCCATATTTCTGTTGACCTTTTAAGCAGAAACATGCTGATGGAAACCATGAAACTCCCTTCACCCTGAAGGTGAGCCACCATACAGTCGATTGTTAAGAGCTTTTGGAAATGGCCTACTGATGAAAACAGTTAGAGCAAACCAGTGCAACTAATTGTGTGAAGGAAGTGCTGACCTCGAGAGAACACCTCTATCCTGAGAATGAATTTTTAAAGAAATGGGCTCTAAGGACAGGAAATGGGAAGAAAATGGGATAGAAAGAAGCCAGGTTCAATATGGCATTCATTAGCATTAAGGAATATTGATCTTCCATCAGTTAAAATCAACTATTACAATTACCATTGGCATGGAAACTGTATGCAGACATATTATTTATCCATTTCATATTCAGGAAACCACAGCCATTGAGTCATTGAAAATTATGCACTTTGTTATTTTACTGTTCACCTTAATTCTACTATTAGCATACCAGAAAGTCTTATTGTCTGAACCATCTTAAATTATTAATATAGAGGATGACAACTTATTTACAAAATTTTTGGTAACCTTATGAAACCTGTTCCTATGTAGTAAGGAAGGGAACAAAATGAAATGCTTTTTCTCCTGGTTCACTGAGACATCAGTTTGCAACCATTGATCCTAGTGTTCAAGCTTTCTGTGAGATCACTCTTTCTAATTGTAAAGCCATTCTCTGTCCTGCAAACAGTGGAGATTTCTGTGTTACTTGGAGCTCTTGTGCATCTTGGACAGGCTAGATGCAGGAAGATTGTTCCCGATGTTGGGGAGGTCTAGAACGAGGGGTCACAGTTTGAGGATAGAGGGGAAGCCTTTTAGGACCGAGGTTAGGAAAAACTTCTTCACACAGAGAGTGGTGAATCTGTGGAATTCTCTGCCACAGCAAACTGTTGAGGCCAGTTCATTAGCTATGTTTAAAAGGAAGTTAGATATGGCCCTTGTGGCTACAGGGGTCAGGGGGTATGGAGGGAAGGCTGGGTTCTGAGTTGGATGATCAGCCATGATCATAATAAATGGCGGTGCAGGCTCGAAGGGCCGAATGGCCTACTCCTGCACCTATTTTCTATGTTTCTATGTTTCTATCTTCTTCTTCTTTTGCCCCACGAGAGGCAGTACCTTGGCAGAGTGCAGAAACATGTTGCAAGCTCATCTCCACAGATCTGCTCATGGTTTCTACGCTGCTCTTTTATATTTAAATTAAAATGCAAATTTATTCCTGAAAGACTAAATTGCATAACCTACGGACGCACTCTCAGGGACTCTACAACTCAATATCATTTATTACTTAATAATAATTATTATTTGCTTAGTTTTTCTATTTTCTCAGCTTGTCACATGTATTTTTTGAATTTGCACATTGTTTTTGACTGTCCTTGCTTGTGGTAGTTTTTCATCGATTCTATTGTATTTGTTTGTATCTACTGTGAATGCCTACAAGAAAATGAACCTCAGGGAAGTATAAGGTGACGTATATGCACTTAGATAATAAATTTGAACTTTAAATTCTAAGCCTCTGGGAATTACCTGCAGTGCATTTTCACTGTAATTCTAACAATGCATTGTGCATTGTGTTTGGCATGGACTGGATGGGTTAAGGAGCCTGTTTCTATGTTTTTGTGATCTATGCCTCTGTGATATTATGCTGCCTTTATGCTACTTCAATTTAATGCTGTAATGAAATGATCTGTATGGATGGAACGTAAAGCAAAGTTGTTCAGTGTACCAGAGTATTTTTGACAATAATAAAACAATTCATCATTTACCGATTTATATAGGTTTTGATCTGGGTGAGCCTCTGCCTTTTGTATAAGATGCACTTTATAGCTTCCATATTTAAATAAGCATTTATAATGTTGTTCTTTTTGACTTTTTGATTTTTTATTCTGAGCATCCAGCACGGAAACACCTGATGATGGTCTTACCTTTTATAGATACAATAGTATTTTGCTGAGCTGCAGAACATATCGTGATAGTTTTTAGTAATAAAGAAGATTTGAGGGAGATGATTCTTCCATGGTTCTTCTAGTTATTTCTTCATCAGTAATCTGCACTTAATCACAACTTCCTAATATTTTAAAACATTGGAATATAAAATTTGCAATCTGAACATGAGTCTGAAAGAATTCTGTTACTGGCTTGTTAGACGTATTTTCTTTAGGCAAGTTGAAAACTAATTTTCTATTGGGAATAAACAATAATCTGGATTGATAACCTCTGACAGGCTTAAATTTAAATGTCACGGGAATAATTTGCTCCACATTAGACCAGACAGCAGATCAAGAACTGTTGTCAGATTGCCAAAGGCAATGGTAATGTACTGAAAAAGTTATGGTTACGATCATCATTGATATCTGCTTTGGCTAAAAGATGGCTCCAAATGCAAAGTGGTTCATGTTTTTCAGGGTCTCTTTATTGTCAAACAGTAATGCTGTGCAGTAGCAAAGCAAGTTGGTAGAGAGATGTTTATTTATGGTAGTTGACTGTAATGCTCGTCCTTCCATATCTATGTCAGTAAATGAGTTAACCATGATTTGGATCTTGGATTTCAAGTGGACATAAATGCATGGTTTATCTGTGCAAGCAGCTCAGCTATTGCAGTTGAGGTAACTTTGGTCTGAAGTGGAGAGTGAGAAGATTCAGTGCTTTCCTATTAGTCAAGCAGATTAGTCCGACTTTAGCAAATATAAGGAAAAAGATTATCTTTATTTGTCACATGTACATTGAAATGTACCATGGAATGTATCGTTTACATCAAATCAAATCAGGGCCCCAGACAGTCCTTCCAGGTGAGGCGACACTTCACCTGTGAGTCGGCTGGGGTGATATACTGCGGCCAGTGCTCCCGATGCGGCCTTCTGTATATTGGCGAGACCCGACGCAGGCTGGGAGACCATTTCACTGAACACCTACACTCTGTCCGCCGGAGAAAGCAGGATCTCCCAGTGGCCACACATTTTAATTCCACATCCCATTCCCATTCTGATATGTCTATCCATGGCCTCCTCTACTGTCAAGATAAAGCCACACTCAGATTGGAGGAACAACACCTTATATTCTGTCTGGGTAGCCTCCAACCTGATGGCATGAACATTGACTTCACTAACTGCCGTTAATGCCCCACCTCCCCTTCATACCCCATCTGTTATTTATTTGTTATTATTATATATTTTTTTCTCTCTTTTTCTCCCTCTGTCCCTCTCACTATACACCTTGCCCATCCTCTGGGTTCTCCCCCCACCTTTCTTTCTCCCTAGGCCTCCCATCCCATGATCCTTTCATATCCCTTTTGCCAATCACCTGTCCAGCTCTTGGCTCCATCCCTCCCCCTCCTGTCTTCTCCTATCATTTCGGATCTCGCCCTCCCCCTCCCATTTTCAAATCTCTTACTAGCTCTTCTTTCAGTTAGTCCTGGCGAAGGGTCTCGGCCCGAAACGTTGACTGTACCTCTTCCTGGAGATGCTGCCTGGCCTGCTGCATTCTCCAGCAATTTTTATGTGTGTTGCTTGAAATTCCAGCATCTGCAGATTTCCTCGTGTTTGCAGCAATGATTGTGCTGGGCAACCTGGATGTTTTGCCACCCTGTGGCGTTAACAATGCATGCTGACAACTTAATAACCTTTACCTGTATGTCTTTGGATTGTGGGGGCACCTGGAGCTCTTAGAGGAGACCTGCATGGTCACAGGGAGAATACACAAACTCCTTATAGACAGCGGCAGGTAGCGAACCCTGATCTTACAGCTGGCACTGTAATAGCACTACATTAACCACTACAGTACCGTACCTTGAACTTGTTGGAGGTGAAGTGCAACATTGCAGCAAGAAAGACTGAGGATAGTGTCAAGGCAATGATGCAGTCTTGTTCGACACCTGTCTGCAAAGTGATTATCCCTGTTATGGACCTGTTGGTTGGAATCACAGCCGGCATACTATCACCAAGCAAAATGTATGATGGAGAGATATTTCTTTGGACAGAAGAGTTCTTCACAATCCCACTGAGATAATAAAGTCAATTACTTTACTGGGATTGAACAAGGTTCTGTCTGGAGAATGGGTCTTCTCACAGCATTTTTGCTGAAGTTGTCAAACAGCTAAAGTCATCTCTGCCGCACATCCAGGTGGGCAGAAATCACAATGCTATTTGCTAGTGGAAGGAAATAACTGAGGAGACATTGATGATGCCTTTCTGTGAGGAAAATATGGAGAGATCCGCTGTATGTACAGAGTTATACCTGTCTCCTTTCTTTTCTATTTTTTCTTTAAATATTTGCGCAGTTCATTCAGGGATTATGGTGTATTCAGAATGCTGATGATTCACGTTAAATCAAAGACTACCACATACAGTACCAATCAGCACTTCAGTCATACTGAATAAACAGTGCATGAACATGCAGGTATTCAGATTTTGCTGAGCTTGCTACCTAAACTAACTTATAGATAAGAAAATAAAATGTTCCAACAGATACTGGCTGGGATGACAACGGAGCAGAGATGGCTGAAGTGTCTGGGAATAGTTCACAAAGCACAGGATAGATATGTCCCACAGATGAAGAAGTTCTCAAATGGCAAAGGTAGGCAACTATGGCTGAGAAGGGAAATTAAGGACTGCGTAAAAGCCAAGGAAAGGACATTTACTGCAGTAAAAGTGAGTGGGAAATTGGATGATTGGGAAGCTTTTAAAATCCAACAAAAGGCAATTAAAAAAGCTATAAGAAGAGAAAAATTGAAATATGAGAGTAAACTAGCCAATAATATAAAGCAGGATACAAGAAGTATTTTCAGTTAAATAAAGAATAAAAAGGAGGTGAGAGTTGATATTGGACCAAAAGAAAATGATGCTGGTGAGGTAGTAATGGGGGTCAAAGAAATGGGGGTCTGAACTTAATGGGTACTTTGCATCTGTTTTCACTGTGGAAGACACCAGCAGTGTGCCAGAGGTCCATGAGTGTCAGGGAGCAGGAGTGAGAGTCATCGCTATTACAAAGGAAAAAGTGCTAGGCAAACTTAAAGGTCTTAAGGTAGATAAGTCACTCGGGCCAGATGGACTACATCCCAGATTCCTGAGAGAGGTTGCTAAAGAGATAACAGATGCATTGGTCATGATATTTCAAGAATCACTTGATTCTGGCATGGTCCCTGGAAGATTGTAAACGTCACCCCACTCTTCATGAAGGAAGGGAGGCAAAAGAAAGGAAATTATACGCTAGTTGGCCAAACCTCAGTTGTTGGGAAAGTGTTGGAGTCCAGTATTAGATTAGATTAGATTAGATTAAGAATGAGGTTTTGAGGTACTGAGAGACTAATGATAAAATAAGTCAAAGTCAGCATGTTTCTGTGAAGGGAGATCTTGCCTGACAAATCTGTTGGAGTTCATTGAAGAAGTAACAAGCAGGGTGGATGAAGGAGAGGCAATGAATGCCACTTACTTGGATTTTCAAAAGGCATTTGATAAGGTGCCACACATGAGGCTGCTTAACAAGATAACATCGTACAGTGTTACAGGAAATACACTGACGTGGATGACAGGCAGGAGGCAGCAAGTAGGAATAAAAGGGGCCTTTTCTGGCTGGCTGCCAGTGACTAGTGGTGTTCCTCAGGGGTCAGTATTGGGACTACTATTTTTCACATTGTTTGTCAATGATTTGGATAATGGAATTGATGGCTTTGTGGCAAAGTTTGTGGATGATACAAAGATAGGTGGAAGGGTAGGGGGTGCTGAGGAAGCAATGCGATTGCAGCAAGAGTTAGACAAATTGGTAAAATGGGCAGAAAAGTGGCAGATCGAATACAGTGTTGGAATGCATAATAATGCATTTTGGTAAAAGGAACAATAGTGTGGACTTTTATCTGAATAGGGAGAAGGTTCAAATATCGGAGGTGCAGAGGAACTTATAAGTCCTTGTGCAAGACTCCCAGAAGGCTAATTTATAGGTTGTGTCTGCGGGAAAGAAGGTAAATGCAGTGTTGGTATTTATTTCTAGGGGAATAGGATGTAAAAGCAAAGAGATAATTCTGAGCCTTTCTAAGAAACTAGATAGGCCACATCTGGAGTACTGTCAACAGTTTTGGAACCCGTATCTCAGAAAAGATATGTTATTATTGGAGAGAATCCAGAGGAGGCTTACGAGGATGATTCCAGGAATGAAGGGGCTTACATATGAGAAACATTTGGCAGCTTTGGGCCTGGACTCACTGGAATTTAGATGAATGTGTGGGGAGCTCATTGAAACCTACCAAATGTTGAAAGGACCAGATAGGGTGGATGTTGAAAGGATGTTCCCTCTGGTGGGGTTATCCAAAACTAGAGGGCACAGCCTCAAAATTGAGGGGTACCTTTTAGAAGAGAAGTAAGGAGGAATATTTTTAGTGAGAGAGTGTTGAGCAACTGTGGATTGCTCTTCCACAGTTTGTGGTGGAGGCTAAGTCCATGGGTCTATTTAAGGCGGAAGTTGATTGTTTCCTGATCAGACAGGGCATCAAAAGATACAACGAGAAGGCAGGTGTATCAGTTTGATCAGCCATGATGAAACGGTGGAGCAGACTCGATGGGCAGAATGGCCTAATTCTGCTCCTATATCTTGTGGTCTTATGGTTCCATTGCAAAAATTAACAGAAATTATCAATTTGGGGAAAAATAAAATGTTGTGAATTCCCTTATTTAGAATCATGGAGTCATAGAACAGCACAGAAGCTCACCCTTCTGCCCATCTAGTCTGTGCCAAACCATTATTCTGCTTAGTCCTATCAATCTGCCTCTGGATCATAGCCCTCCCTACCCCTCCCATCCATGTACCAATCTAAATTTCTCTTAAATGTCATAATTGAACCTGCATGTACTACTTCTCCTGGCAGATTTTTACACATTCTCACCACCCTCAGAATGCAGAAGTTCTCACGTTCCCCTTGAACATCTCATCTTACACCCTTATTCAATGACCTCTAGTCGTAGTCTGACTAAACCTCAGCAGAAAAAAAAGTCTGCTTGTGTTTTCCCTGTCTGCACTCCTCATAATTTTGCATGCTTCTATCAAGTCTCCCCCACTCCCCTGTGCTCCAGGGGATAAAGTCCTAACCTATTCAACCTTTCTCTATAACTCAGGTCCTCAATTCCCAGCAACATCCTTGTAAATTTTCTCCAGACTCTTTCAATCTTATTGTCATCTTTCCTGTACATAGGTGACCAGAACTGCAAACTTTTGTCTTGTTTTTATATATTTGTATTCTGAAATGTGGTTAAGTTAAACAAGAGATTGCAGATTGCTGACGCCACGCTTCATTCCAGGACAATGGAACAATCTCAATAAATGGAACTGACTTGTTAATGGGCATTGATAGACAGAAGAAATCTCTACACAGGCTGTCTTAATGGGCATTGTGAAAACTACAGAGAGGACTGGAGAACTCTCTACTTCACTGCTTCAAAGCTTACAGATACTCTTCGGCTGACTTGGTAGTGCTGCGTTCTCATTCTGTTAATTGCTTCCATTATTGACATTTAGCATCAGAAAATTTGTATTCGTTTTGCAAAGAAAAATGCCCTAAATCTTCAAGACCAAGGTCAAGTGTGTTGTCATCTGACTCTGCGTGTTCGTGTGTGTCTATAAATATACAGTCGACCTTCACTAATCCCACTACCTGTAATCCGGTTCCTTCGATAATCTGGCACTGATTTCAAATTGTCTGTGCAACTGTAATTTCAAATATCCCGGGCCACTGTACCAATCCGCTGCGCATTGTTTTGGTTGCTCGAGATCTGTTCACATGTTGACGCGCTCTTGTAAACACAGACAGGCGATTCCTGCTTGTTTTCCTGCATTTATTAATATCATTTGCGGGAGGCGCGGCTGCCTGGCACCCGCCTGGCACCTGCCCGCCTCACCCGCCAGTGGCAGGGGAGCTGGTGCGCGCCACATCGTTCCGCCTGCCGGCAGTCACGTCCTGCCCTCCGGCGTCGCCCGGCTGGCGCCCCGTTCTCTTCTGCCTACGACCTTAGATCAGACGTGGCGACCCGCTGAATTTAAGCATATTACTAAGCGGAGGAAAAGAAACTAACGACGGTTCCCTCAGTAACTGCGAGTGAAGAGGGAAGAGCCAGCGCCGAATCCCCGGCCACCTGGCGGTCGCGTGAAATGCGGCGTCTAGAAGACCCCCTTCTCCGGCTTCTGCTTCTGCTCACCCAGATGTGCTGCCACCAACATCAACAGTTTTCGAAGAAACTGTTGTGCCAGTTTCAGCACCAGTTCCCGATGCTTCACTCATTTTTCAAGATGAAGATGTTGATGATCCTGACAACCCCACACTTGCAGACATGCTACTTTGCCTGAAGGTATATTAAACGTCTCACTTTAGAAGCAGAAGTGCTCAACTGTTCTGTATAAGTTAATTCCTGTACATTTACTTGTACCTTTTATTTTTTCTGTGCCTGTACAGTATATTACTTAATTAAAATTTCACTTGCTGCTCATTTAATATTTCTGTTTCATTATTATCTAACTTGTACTAATTTACATGATATTATAAAGGTATGATGAGGCGGTTAGGTATTGCTTAGTGTGGTCCTTCTGTAAGTCGGCATTTTCACGAATCCGGCACTCCTCAGATCCCAATGGTGCCGGATTATAGAAGGTCGACAGTATATGCACATAATAACATCCAGATTACACTGCATTCACAATGCATGTATCACACACAGCATATTAAAAAAATTACCTCAGATAAGTTAATAGGAGGAGGAGGAGAAGATGGGGGCGTGACGCAGTGTGCGCAGCCGATCCGGAATGATATCTGTATTTGTTAAGTAGGGTACCAAGCACAATTCTGATTTGATGGAGACAGACGTGAGAGCGCAGAGGAAAATCTGGAGAAACTTCTGAAATGCCCGCTTCGCTGCCGCTGCTACTGTGTGATCCAGAATCTCCGGAGGAGTAGGCCGCTGAGTCTTCGGCTTTGCTTGTTTTGGCGGCCAGGACAAGGTCAAAGGCGCTTGGCAGAGGATGGCACTCGGGAGGCTGTATCGGAGGGGCTGGTCGGAAGCTCAGAGTTTTCGGACGCACTCAGTCGGCTGTGGTCGGGTGCTTCCAATGCGTCGGCAGTTGTCAGTTGTCGGTGCCTGGAGGTTTATGACAGGGGAGTCTCTCCCTTTTTGCCGCCTGCTATTGGGGACTATAGGAGGCGATCGGGACTTGAGACTGTTTTTTACTAAGCCCATGGTCTGTTCTTTATCAAATTATGGTATTGTTTTGCTCTGCTGCAACTATATGTTATAATTATGTGGTTCTGTCAGTGTTAGTCTTTGGTTTGTCCTGTTTATGTGTGATATCACTCTGGAGGAACATTGTGTCATTTCTTAATGCATGCATGCATTTCTAAATGACAATAAACGAGGACTGAGTGTCCTCATAATCTATAATATATAATTCAAAGTGCATGCAGTGTACAGCAGAGGTAAACAGTAAACAGTTCTCTGTCCTAGTGACGAGACTTCAGTGGTGGTTGGGTATTCGTTAGTCAGAGGGAAGGAGCTGTTACCTTGTCTGACAGTCCTGATGCTCCTTTATCTTCCTGCTCATGGAAGTGGGTCAAAGAGATTGTGAGATGGGTGGTAGGGATCCTCAACAAGGTTTCGGGCTCTTTGACTACAACACTCCTGGTAAATGTCACAGATGGGGAAGGGAGACCCCAGCGGCCCTCTTGGCTGTTTATACTACCCTTTTCCTAGGAGATGGAACCTACAATCTACAAACTCTTCTACAATCTTCATAGGAGAGATATTAGAAGTCTGATACTGCTGCAAGTGATTAGTCAAAGACGTACAGTACTATGCAAAAGTCTTAGGCACATACAATGCCTATAAAAATGAATTCACCCCTCTTGGAAGTTTTTATGTTTTATTGTTTTACAGCAATGAATCACAATCGATTTAATTTGGATTTTTTGACACTGATCAACAGAAAAAGACTCTTTCATGTCAAAGTGAAAACAAATCTATAACCATATAACCACAAAACATATAACAATTACAGCATGGAAATAGGCCATCTTGGCCCTTCTAGTCCGTGCCAAACTCTTACTCTCACCTAGTCCCACCGACCTGCACTCGGCCCATAACCCTCCATTCCTTTCCTGTCCATATATCTATCCAATTTAACTTTAAACGACAACATTGAACCTGCCTCAACCACTTCTGTTGGAAGCTCGTTGCACACAGCTACCACTCTCTGAGTAAAGAAGTTCCCCCTCATGTTACCCCTAAACTTTTGCCCTTTAACTCTCAACTCATGTCTTCTTGTTTGAATCTCCCCTATTCTCAATGGAAAAATCCTATCCATGTCAACTCTATCAATCCCTCTCATAATTTTAAACACCTCTATCAAGTCCCCCCTCAACCTTCTACACTCCAAAGAATAAAGACCTAACTTGTTCAACCTTTCTCTGTAACTTAGGAGATGAAACCCAGACAGCATTTTTGTAAGTCTCCTCTGTACTCTCTCTATTTTATTGAGATCTTTCCTTTAATTCGGTGACCAGAACTGTACACAATACTCGAAATTTGGCCTCACAAATGCCTTATACAATTTCAACATTACATCCCAACTCCTATACTCAATGCTCTGATTAATAAAGGCCAACACACCAAAAGCTTTCTTTACCACCCTATCAACATGAGATTCCACCTTCAGGGAACTACGCACCATTATTCCTAGATCCCTCTGTTCTACAGCATTCTTCAATGCCCTACCATTTACCATGTATGTCCTATTTTGATTAGTCCTACCAAAATGTAATGCCTCATATTTTTCAGCATTAAACTCCATCTGCCATCTTTCAGCCCACTCTTCTAACTGGCCTAAATCTCTCTGCAAGCTTTGAAAACCTATTTCATTATCCTATCTTAGTATCATCTGCATACTTACTAATCCAATTTACCACCCCATCATCCAGATCATTGATATATATGACAAATAACATTGGACCCAGTACAGATCCCTAAGGCACACCGCTACACACCATCCTCCAATCTGACACACAGTTATCCACCACTACTCTCTGGCATCTCCCATCCAGCCACTGCTGAATCCATTTTACTAGTACAAATCTCCACAAAGTGATCTAAATTAATTTCAAATATAAAACACAAAATAACTGATTGCGGAAGTATTCACCCCCTCCTACCCCTAATATGACATATCAAATCATCAAATCACCTCTGGTGCAGCCAATTGGTTTTAGAAGGCACGCAGTTAGTTAAATGGAGACATGCTTTTGAAGACCTGTGTGCAGTCAAGGTGTTTCAATTGATCGTCGTAAAAATACACCTGCCTCTGAAAGGTCCTCTGAAAAGTCAGTATCCTGGCAAAAACTATACCATGAAGACAGAAGACCATTCCGAGCAACTCCACGAAAAGGGTATTTTAGATTATGAAGACACGTAGTCCCCTTGTATTGTCATTTAGTAATGCATGCATTAAGAAATGATACATTACTTCCTCCGGTGTGATATCACAAAACACAGGACAAACCAAGACTGAAAAGACTGACAAAACCACATAATTATACATATAGTTACAACAGTGCACAATACCATAACTTGATGAAGAAAGTCTGTGAGCTCAGTAAAGTTCAAAGTTTCTCAAATGTCCCACATCTCAAGCAAACGGGAGAGGGAAGAAAAAATCTCCCTGCCGTGCCGACCACAATCCGACTCTGAGTCATCCGAAAACTTCGAGCTCTGATCAGCTCTCCGACACCAAGTACTGAGCGCCATCTCTGTCCGAGCGATTCGACCTCTTTCTCAGTCGCCAAAAGCAGGCAAGGCCAGGGATTTTGAGGCCTACCCTCCGAAAGATTCCCGACCACACAGTAACGACAGCAGCGAACGGGCATTTCAGAAATTTCTCCAGATGTTCCTCTGTGATTTCACGTCCATTCTCCATCAAATCAGAATTGTCCATGGCCCATAGTTAAAAGATACAACATCATTTTTCACCGGAGAGCTGCACACACGTGGCGCACTGCTATCTTCTCCTCCTCTCTATTGAAAAGCATAAGTCAGGAGATGGATACATGAAAATTTCCAAGTCATTGAATATCCCTTGGAATACAATTAAATCATTTATTAAGAAATGGAAAGACTATGGCACAACTGTAAATTTGCCGAGAGGAGGTGGTCCTCAAAAACTGAGTGACCATGCAAGAAGGGGACTAGTGAGGGAGGCTCCCAAGAGACCTATGACAACTCTGAAGGAGTTACAAGCCTCAGTGACTGCGATGAGAGAGAATGTACATACAAAAACTGTTGCTCGGGTGCTTCACCAGTCACAGCTTTATGGGAAAGTGAAAAAGAGAAAGCCACTGTTAAAAAAAAACTCGCATGAAATTTCAGCCAGAGTTTTCCAGAAGGCATGTGGGAAACTCTGAAGTTAGTTGTCAGAAGGTTCTTTGGTCTGATGAAACCAAAATTGAGCTTTATGGCCATCAGACTAGATGCTGCACATTGACAAAAACACACCATCCCTACCATGAAGCATGGTGATGGTGCACCATGTTGTGGGGATGTTTCACTGCAGCAGGCCCTGGGAGACTTGTGAAAGGTAGAGGGTAAAATGAATGCAGCTCAATATAAGGAGGAAAACCGGATGCAGTCTGCAAGAGAATTACAACTTGGGAGAAGATTTGTTTTCCAGCAAGACAATGACCCCAAGCATAAAGCCAAAGCTACACAGGAATGGCCTAAAAACAACAAAGTTAATGTCCTGGAGTGGCCAAATCAGATTCCAGACCTGAATCTAATTGAGATTTTGTGGCTGGACTTAAAAAGGACTGTTCTATTTGTGTCGATTTGTGGTCTCAACTCTGAGACATCTCGGACATCATTGCTGAGGTTGCTGAACCACCACCGTTCGCACTGATGCTGTGGCTTCAACTGACTGACAAAGAAACTCACTGACACTGAAGGCACAATCGCTTTACAGTGCAGCGATCACTGATTGGGGTTCAATTCCGCCTGTTGTCTGTAAGGAGTTTGTATTGACTCCTCATTACTACATGAGTTTCCTCCAGGTGAACCAATTTCCTTTCACATTCCAAAGACGTGCAGTTAAGGTTAGTGAGTTGTGGACGCACTATGATGGGGACACTTGAATGCATTTCACTGTATGTTATTTTACTGAGGCAGATAGGGTAGTGGTATAATAAGACCATAAGACATATGAGCAGAATTAGGTCATTTGGCCTGATTGGCCATTGAGTCTGCTCTGCCATTCAATCATGGCTGACCCTTTTTTACTTTCCTCAGCCCCACGCTCCGGCCTTCTCCCCATAACCTTTGATACGATGTCCAATCAAGAACATATCAATCTCTGCCTTAAATATACCGAATATACAGCTGCCTGTGGTCATAAATTCCACAAATTCACCACCCTCTGGCTAAAGATATTTCTCCGCATCTCTGTTTTAAATGGACACCCCTCCATCCTGAGGCGGTGCTACCTTGTCCTAGACTCCCCCATCATGGGAAACATCCTTTCCACATCTACTCTGTATAGGCCTTTCAACATTCGAAAAGTTTCAATGAGATCCCCCCCCCATCCTTCTAAATTCTCATCATCACACAGACATTGTTCTTCTGACGCCAGCTTAGGAAACTTAACATCTCAGGGAATATCCTGATGAGTTTTTACTCAGCCATCATTGACAGCGTTGTGAGCACCTCTATCACCATTTGGTCGTCCCGCCGCCTCCTCCCTCTCCAAGTCTGCAAGTGGCCCACTCAGTGGAGAAGGTCATTGGCTGTCAGCTACAGACATTAAAAGGCTTGGTCATTTCCAAAGTGAAGAAAAGAGATGAAGAAATTACTCCTGACTTCACCCACCCTAGCGGTCACCTATTCATCAAATTGCCGTCAGGGAGACACTACAAGTCCATCACCACCAGGAGTACACGTCATCTCTGAAGCTTCTTTCCTGTAACTATCCAGCTTCCCAACAAAACTCACTCAGGTGTAATACCCTAACTTTCCCCGCACAACATCCATTAAATGGTCTTTCCTGCTCTCCTTGTTCTGTTGATAACAGTTTAATCTGTTCATATGTTCACATTTATTTAAGTTTGATTATTAATGTTTGCACATTCAGCCATTCTGCTAATTGTTGATTGCTCTAGTCCTGACGAAGGGTCTCGGCCCGAAACGTCGACTGTACCTCTTCCTTGAGATGCTGCCTGGCCTGCTGCATTCACCAGCAACTTTGATGTGTATTGCTTGAATTTCCAGCATCTACAGAATTCCTCGTGTTTACATTGATTGCTCATGGCTGTTTGCTCTATTGTCTTGTAAATTGTTGGTTGCTATTGTGTTGTCTGTGATGGTATTGTCCTGGGTTTTATACTTGGCACCAAAGCACAATCAATTCTGGTGTGTTTCACATACTGGTAATAAAGTGGCACAGGAAGTTCAACAATAAATGCAAGGCAGATATTATGGTTTCTTACATATATCAGGATTCTGCATCAGTTAAGATGGTAGTTAAGATGGTAGCCTCTCAGGGACCAACCAAAAGTGCATTTTTCTTTGTTAGGTGTGTTTTTTTTTAATCTCAAGACAATACTGGACTCCAAGGACTATGGGTCCAGCAGGTCTACTGTGTCAGTGAGCTGCTTGTTGTTCAGAGTAGCCAGTCAGAGTGTCGTAGGAGACGGCCAGCGGTTCAGAGAACGGGAAGCCGTGGGAGGAGAGTTGGGCCTCCGGACAGCGATAGGAGAGTATTTCCACCAGGCCACAGGAGCAGAGTCGGACCGTTGGGCCATGGGAGGAGCCGGATGGATTTGGAGGAGCTGACCTGGGTGCAGGCCGTGCTGCTGCCTGCTACTTGAAAGCATGAAGGTGGCATGCAGAGAAACCTTCAGTGATTATCTTGAACGTTTCTTTTACTATCACAAGACCCTGCTGGACATTGATTGCCAGAGGCCTGTTTCCCTTATTTGTTGGAGAGACGGGAGGCAAGGCTGCAGCGCCACGTCTGTTGTAGCAAGGGCTAGGCCTCAAGCCGCTGGCTTGCCTGCTGCAGCAGTCCAGGTGAGGAGGAGTTGCCAGAGGTGGTGTAGCGTGGCATTTGTGCTTGGTTGGGGGGAGGGGGGTAGCCCTTCCATTGGTGCTTCCCTGCAGTGTTGGATCGGTGGAATTAGAGACAGGACTGCCAGGAACCATAAACTTGTGGGTCTTTTTGCTCAGGGTCTTGACTGAAAATGTGTTTTCTTACGTGACTATGTTCTCTTTTTTCCTTTCTCACTATTTTGAATGCGTGTGTATGTTTTTGCACCTTGGCCTCAGAGGAATGCTGTCTCGTTTGGCTGTATCCATGTGTGGTATGAATGACAATTAAACTTGATTTGATGGTTCAAAAGATCCACTGGCAGGTCGTTCAGGTGTTTCTGTTTATGTTCCAAAGTCTCAGCTGATTACTTAGGTAAGATTATCACACCTGAGAAGGCTGCTGTCATTTTAGCCGTGGAATGGGTTGAAGAAGTATGCCCTGACTATGTACTTCTATGCCCTGATTCATTCTCGGATTTGACATTATTAAAATGGGCATTTCAAATTGTAGGCCTGTTGAGACTGCAGGGTCTAGGCTTGTGTATCAGCGGGGGCATTCCGAAGTTCAGCGCACAATTCCGGCACTGTCTGTAATCAGTCTGTACGTTGTCTCTGTGGAATGCATGGGTTTTCTTTGGGTGCTCCAGTTTCCTCCCACACTTCAATGACATACCAGCTGGTTAATTGGTTATTGTAAATTGTCCCGTGATTAGTTTAGGCTTAGTTGGGTTTGTTAGGAGTTGCTGGGGCAATGTGGCTGGGTGGGTCAGAAAGGCCTACTCCACACTGTATCACTAAATAAATAAATAAAGTCCACATTACCTGCACTTTCAGATCCATTATCATTCCACTTTCACCTAGATGGTAGCATGGCAGTTATCATAAAGTTATTACAGGTGGAGTTGAATCCCTGTGTATGGAGTCTGTATGTCTTCTACGTGGAAAGCGTGGGGATTCCCCAGTTGCTCAGGTTAATTGGTCATTGGAGATTGTCCTGTAATTAGGTTAGGGTTAAATCGGGGTTGTCAAGGGTTGCTGGGGCGGTGCTGCTCGAAGGGCTGGAGGGATCTATTCTGCACTGTATTGCGAAGTGAATAAATGATTCCCAAATCGTCAAAGACCATGTCTCTATCTCTACCTAGTGTATGGCATGAGTGAAAAGAAATACAAAGGAACTGAGGCAGCCACTGCTAATGAACGTTTAGAGCTTTAAGTGACTCCAATTTTCGTGAAGACATTTACTTATTTATTGATGTATTGAGATACAACATGGAATAGGCCCTTCCAGCCCTTCGAGCCACACTGCCCAGCAACCCCCCGATTTAATCCTAGTCTAATCATGGGACAATGTACAATGACCAATTAACCCACCAACCGGTACGCTTTTGAACTGTGGGAGGAAACTGGAGCACCCAGAGAAAACCCATGCGGACACGAGGAGAACGTACAGACTCCTTACAGGCAGCGACGGGAATTGAACCTTTTGGGCAGAAAGAACGATAGTCTACAGATCAGTGAATTCAAATGAATTGAGGACAGTGGAAGCAGACAGTCCAACTGTCCTTGTTCTTGCCATGTGCTTGGAGATGGAGACTGCCATTTTTTGCAGACTCTGTTCTCCATTTTGTGAGCTTGACATGCTTGGCTTGAAAAATGTTTTAAAGAAAACACAATGATACTCCAGGTAATCTGCTGGACTGGATTCATTTCCAAATAAGATGTTATTTGTGAGATGTCCTTTGGTTGGATATAACATACAGATTTGTGAATGTCAGGGATGGTGCCTGCCTGGCGTGATTTGAGCGGGTTGCTGATTGAGAACAAAGAGCCATAAATTATCAACTGTCACTTGCTGGGAAGACCATAAGACATATGAGCAGAAATAGGCCATTTAGGCCATCATGTACACTCCACCATTTCATCATAGCTGATCCTGGATCCCATTCAACCCAATACACCTGCCCTCTCACCATATCCCTTGATGTCCCGACCAGTTAGGATTCTATCAGCTTCCACTTTGAATTTACCCATGGGCTTGGCCTGTGGCAGTCTGTGGCAGAGCAAGCCACAGATTCACTACTCACTGGCTAAAAAAAAATCCTCCTTATTTCTGTTCTAAAAGGTCACCTATCGATTTTGAAGCTGTGCCTCCTAGTTCTGGATACCTCCACCATAGGAAACATCCTCTCCACATCCACTTAATCTAGTCCTTTCAACATCCTGTAGGTTTCAAAGAGATCGCCACACAATTCGTCTAAATTTCAATGAGTACAGGCCCAAAGCTGCCAAACACTCCTCATATGTTAACCCCTTTATTCCCAGAATCATCTTTGTGAACCTCCTTCGAACTCTCTCTAATGACAATACATTCTTTCTGAGGTATAGGGCCCAAAATGGTTGACAATACTTCAAGTGCTGCCTGTCTAGTGTCTTCAGCATTATCTCTTTTTTTTATATTCTAGTCTCTCTGAAATAAATACCAACATTGTACTTGTCTTCTTTACCACAGTCTCAGCCTGTGAATTAACCTTCTGGAGTCTTGCATGAGGACTCCTAAGTCCCTTTGCGCCTCTGATGTTTGAATTTTCTTGCCACTTACATAATAAGCTACACTATTGTTTCTTTTACCAAAATATATTATCATACATCTCCCAACATTGTATTCCAACTACCACTTTTCTGCCCATTCTTCCAATTTGTCTAAGTCCTGCTGTAATCACATTGCTTCCTCAGCACTACCTACTCCTCCATCTGCATTTCGTATCATCCACAAACTTTGCCACAAAGCCACCGTTTCCACTATCTAAAATCATTGACAAACAATATGAAAAATAGCAGTCCCAATACTGACCCCCAATGAACACCTCTGGTCAGTGGCAGCCAACTAGAAAAGGGCCACTTTATTCCCACTTGCTGCCTCCTGTGTGTCAGCTATTCCTCTATCCATGCCAGTACCTTTCCTGTAACACTATAGGATTTTATCTTGTTAAGCAGCCTCATGAGAGGCAAGAGGGGAATAAATGGATGCGGGCTTGGAGCAGAGCCAATGACAAGGTGTTCAAGGTCAGACACATGACCTGTGGCCAGTGACAATGGAATGCAATATTTGAATTGATGAGGAATGGACATAAAGGTGTATGTTTCGTGTGTGCTGGCAGTGAAGAATAACTAATGCAGATATAAGCGTGAATGACTCTGCATGGAACAGGTGCCGAGTGGATTGGGTCTACAAGGAATGCCTGGCCAGTGTCGACTCCTGCGGCCAGGTACTGTAATACCTTTGCTAATCTTTGACTATTGAGGAGAGTCATGGAATCTTAGTGGGTGTGCACATATTGTATTTAGTGTATGAATTCATGTATTTGTTAGCTTAGACAATAAAGGTAGTTTTTGGTAAATATGGATCTCTCTGTCCCTCGCTAATCATTACTACATGCGGTGATTCTTACAATGAACCCAGATCCCATGTACTGTAAAAAGTTGTGTTAACCATTATGCTACCATGCCAGCTTAATTCAAAACCGTAATTCCTACGTCTTTTCCCTGCAAAGGACCATTTTTAATTTTTGTGTCATGATCTAATCACTAGAGGGAGCTAATTAGTAATAACACGGTATCTCTTAAAGAATCTTATAATCACCATCAGGTATCACACTGACATTTTATTCCTTCTTCTACAGAAGGCAGACAAAATGGAAATGGAACAAAGAATTTGCTGCTGCAATTTTTATTGTTTCCATAGTAACTGCACCTGGCAGAAAATGGACGGGTGCCAGACTTCATGCAGTGAAAGGAGAAGGAAGGAAAGATTTAAAGAGACCTGAGGGTGGTGTAACAGTTAGTGTCATGCTACACAGCTCCAGCAATGAGAAGCATGGAGTTCAATTCCCACCGCTGTCTGTAAGGAGTTTGTCTGTTCTCCCTGCGACAACATGCGTTTCTGCCTGATGCTCCAGTTTCCTCCCACATTCCAAAGACATCCAGATCCATTACAGAGGCAGGAATGGATTCTCAACATTCTTGGATTTCAGTGTTTTAAAAGGGATAGAGAGGGGGGAAAAGGGGAGGAGGGGTGGCATTACGGGTCAGGGATACTATTACAGCTGCAGAAAGGGTGGGTAATGTAGCAGGATCCTCTTTTGAGTCAGTATGGGTGGAAGTCAGGAACAGGAAGGGAGTAGTTACTCTATTGGGGGTATTCTATAGGCCCCCTGGTAGCAGCAGAGATACAGAGGAGCAGATTGGGAGGCAGATTTTGGAAATGTGCAAAAATAACAGGGTTGTTAACATGGGTGACTTTAACTTCCCTAATATTGATTGGCACCTGATTAGTTCCAAGGGTATAGATGGGGCAGAGTTTGTTAAGTGTGTCCAGGACGGATTCCTGTCACAGTATGTGGACAGGCCGACTAGGGGGAATGTTATACTAGATCTAGTACTAGATAATGAACCGGTTCAGGTCACAGATCTCTCAGTGGATGAGCATCTGGGGGACAGTGACCACCGCTCCCTGGCCTTTAGCATTATCATGGAAAAGGATAGAATCAGAGAGGACAGGAAAATTTTTAATTGGGGAAGGGCAAATTATGAGGCTATAAGGCTAGAAATTGCGCGTGTGAATTAGGATGATGTTTTTGCAGGGAGATGTACTATGGACATGTGGTCGATGTTTAGAGATCTCTTGCAGGATGTTAGGGATAAATTTGTCCCGGTGAGGAAGATAAAGAATGGTAGGGTGAAGGAACCATGGGTGACAAGTGAGGTGGAAAATCTAGTCAGGTGGAAGAAGGCAGCATACATGAGGTTTAGGAAGCAAGGATCAGATGGGTCTATTGAAGGATATAGGGAAGCAAGAAAGGAGCTTAAGAAGGGGCTGAGAAGAGCAAGAAGGGGGCATGAGAAGGCCTTGGCGAGTAGGGTAAAGGAAAACCCTAAGGCATTCTTCAATTATGTGAAGAACAAAAGGATGACAGGAGTGAAGGTAGGACCGATTAGAGATAAAGGTGGGAAGATGTGCCTGGAGGCTGTGGAAGTGAGCGAGATCTTCAATGAATATTTCTCTTCGGTATTCACCAGTGAGAGGGAACTTGATGATGGTGAGGACAATATGAGTGAGGTTGATGTTCTGGAGCATGTTGATATTAAGGGAGAGGAGGTGTTGGAGTTGTTAAAATACATTAGGACAGATAAGTCCCCGGGGCCTGACGGAATATTCCCCAGGCCGCTCCATGAGGCAAGAGAAGAGATTGCTGAGCCTCTGGCTAGGATCTTTATGTCCTCGTTGTCCAAGGGAATGGTACCGGAGAATTGGAGGGAGGCGAATGTTGTCCCCTTGTTCAAAAAAGGTAGTAGGGATAGTCCGAGTAATTATAGACCAGTGAGATTACGTCTGTGGTGGGAAAGCTGTTGGAAAAGATTCTTAGAGATAGGATCTCTGGGCATTTAGAGAATCATGGTCTGATCAGGGACAGTCCGCATGGCTTTGTGAAGGGCAGATCGTGTCTAACAAACCTGATAGAGTTCTTTGAGGAGGTGACCAGGTGTATAAATGAGGGTAGTGTAGTGGATGTGATCTATATGGATTTTAGTAAGGCATTTGACAAGGTTCCACACGGTAGGCTTATTCAGAAAGTCAGAAGGCATGGGATCTAGGGAAGTTTGGCCAGGTGGATTCAGAATTGGCTTGCCTGCAGAAGGCAGAGGGCCATGGTGGAGGGAGTACATTCAGATTGGAGGATTGTGACTAGTGGTGTCCCACAAGGATCTGTTCTGGGACCTCTACTTTTCGTGATTTTTACTAACAACCTGGATGGGGGGTAGAAGGGTGGGTTGGCAAGTTTGCCAGATGACGCAAAGGTTGGTGGTGTTGTAGATAGTGTAGAGGATTGTCGAAGATTGCAGAGAGACATTGATAGAATGCAGAAGTGGGTTGAGAAGTGGCAGATGGAGTTCAACCGGGAGAAGTGTGAGGTGGTACACTTTGGAAGGACAAACTCCAAGGCAGAGTACAAAATAAATGTCAGGATACTTGGTACTGTGGAGGAGCAGAGGGATCTTGGGGTACATGTCCATGGATCCCTGAAAGTTGCCTCACAGGTAGATAGGGTAGTTAAGAAAGCTTATGGGGTGTTAGCTTTCATAAGTCGAGGGATAGAGTTTAAGAGTCGCGATGTAATGATGCAGCTCTATAAAACTCTGGTGAGGCCACACTTGGAGCATTGTGTCCATTTCTGGTCGCCTCACTATAGGAAGGATGTGGAAGCATTGGAAAGGGTACAGAGGAGATTTACCAGGATGCTGCCTGGTTTAGAGAGTATGCATTACGATCAGAGATTAAGGGAGCTAGGGCTTTACTCTTTGGAGAGAAAGAGGTTGAGAGGAGACATGATAGAGGTATACAAGATAATAAGAGGAATAGATAGAGTGGATAGCCAGCGCCTCTTCTCCAGGGCACCACTGCTCAATACAAGGGGACATGGCTTTAAGGTAAGGTGTGTGAAGTTCAAGGGGGATATTAGAGGAAGGTTTTTTACTCAGAGAGTGGTTGGTGTGTGGTATGCACTGCCTGAGTCAGTGGTAGAGGCAGATACACTCATGAAGTTTAAGAGACTACTAGACAGGTATATGGAGGAATTTAATATGGGGGGTTATATGGGAGGTCGGGTTTGAGGGTCGGCACAACATTGTGGGCCGAAGGGCCTGTAATGTGCTGTACTATTCTATGTTCTATGTTCTATGTTAGGGTTAATAAATTGAGCGTATGCTATGTTGTCACCACAGGAACGGCAACACTTGCGAGCTGTTCCCAGCAAATCTTGTGATAGTCATTGATGCAGAACAGTACATTTCACTGCGTGTTTGAATGTTTTGCTTTACATGTGACAACTAAAGCTAATCTGTAATCTTTTTTTTTGAGGGGCAACTTCTTAACATGCAGGTTGGCACATATATGTCAGGAGCCAGCAGAGAAAGTAGTTGAAGCAGGTACAATAACAATATTTAACAGACATTTGGAATGTTTCATAGGGAAATGAGTGCATTTCAAGCGGAGGTAATAGGCTCTTGATTCGTTAGTGAATGAAAGATTGTGGGGAGAAGGCAAGAGAGAGAAATAGATCAGCAACCATGTAATTGTGGCGCAGACTTGATGATCAGAATAGGACAATTCTGCTCCTCTGCCTTATGTTCTTATGGTCTAAATAATGTCAAAGCAGATGCATGTGAATGTCTTCCACATCTAGAAGGGTTGTTTACGGCTCTGGGTAGACATAAGGGAGGAGATGTAGGCACAAATATTACTCCTTCTATGGTTACAGGGGAAAAAGGGGAGGAGTGGTGGGGTGAATAAGGATGAGCGAACCAGGGAGTCACAGAGACAGAGATCCCTACAAGAAACAGAAAGTGGCTGGAGGGGAAGATGCAGTTGATAGCGGGATCAGATTGGAAGCTCAGACAAAACAAGGACAGTCTATTTCTCTCCATAGATTTTGCACACATCTTGTTTGCTGCTAATTGACAAAGATTTCCGTTCACAATGTTATCCAACTGTGAATGCCACATGCTCAGGCATTTCCCCTCCATAGCTGATGAGATCCTTCAATACCCAAAGGTTGCAGCTGTATTTGGCTTCAATGTGAAGCTCCTTCTTCAAGTAGTGTTTGGACTGGACCTCCATCTGGAGAGAAGTCTAGAAACAGAACAGTCCGCTCCGCTTATCTCTCTGGAATATCTGTTGATCTATATCTCAGAAGCACAGCAGAGGTCAGATTGTTGGCTGTTTGACAGCCACATTCACAGATGGCTAATATAAATTGGTCATAACAGTTTCCAGAACACTATTTTCCAAGAACAGGATTGGTCTGAAGCCAAGGGACTTGCAGATAGGGAATATGAGATGTTTCTAACTCTGACTGCCACAATATGCAACATATTATAGAACAGTTCCAAAAGACTGTCCATTCAGGCCTCGGCTTAAAATTAGTTGTTTTTTTTGAGGTTCATACGGATTTTTCTGTGGAATGAGCTGGGAGTTAGGGGTCACATTTAGGGACAGGATGAAGGGGAGCTAGAAGTCAGGCTGGAGTCCAAGTCATAGTGCTCTGAAGTTGAAGGCCACAGGTATCCATGGATGGATGTCAGGTCTTTAAGCGCTGTGGACAAAGACCAGTGAAGGCAAGGACTGGTCACTCCCCCATAGAATAGGCAGCCATCGATCCAAGGGATCATGGGTTTGTGCCTCTGGTGGACTGAGTTAAGCAGTGTCTGCTGTGACTGTGGATTCCAATGTGGGAGTGACAGTCCTTGCCGTACTGTGTACAGCAGAATGCTGAGGTAGCTCGGACGTCTTGGGCAGCTTGGGCACAGAGCTTTCAGTGAGGTTTCTTTTCCTCTGCTTGTTGCATTAGAGTGGTCTTGTACCTGAATAGACCCTTCTTCACCTCCTACTTCCAGGCACACCTGTCTGAGGCGAGTGACTGTCACGTGTTGGTGCTAATACCCAGGGCCTTGAGGTTGCGTCTGCAGGAGTCCTTGTAGCGCAGCTGGGGTATTCCTGTTGTCCTCTTTCCAGACTCTAGCTCCCCAAGCGTGGCCTAGCCAGCGCATATGTCTCTGTTTGAGGAAGGTAAGCCAGGAGCTGGTGTCTGCACTCTCAAGCACTGTGTTGTTGGTAACCTTGCCTTCCCAGGTGATACCAAGTATGAGTCTAAGGCACTGCATATGGAAAGCGTTGAGTCGCTGCTCTTGTTTTGTGCACAGGGTCCAAGTTTCTCTGGCGTAGAGCAGTGCTCAGCACACAGGCTGTGTACACCTGGACTTTGGCGTTCATGGTGAGTCTGTTGTTGGCCCAGACTCTCTTAGTTGACCTTGAGAGGGCTGTGGCTGCTTTTCTGATGCGCCTGCTGATCTAGCTTTCAAGTGATTGGTTATCTGAGATCGCGGAGCCCAGGTATATGAATTTGTGGATGACTTTCAGCTCATTGTTGACAATGTTAATGGATGGCTTGTTTTCAACGTCTTGTCCTATCACCTGTGTCCTCTTCAGGATGATAGTCAGGCCGAACTCTCTGCAGGCTTCCACAAAGCAGGTCATGAGATCTTGTAGCTCCTGCTATGAGTGGGTTGCAACAGCCGAGTCAGAGGCAAACAGGAAGTTTCTGAGGAACCTTACCTGCTCTTTGATCCTCGCTCTGAGCCTTGACAGTCTGAAGACCTTTCTGTCTGATCCTGAAGGGAGATAATTGCCCTCAGTGGCCTTCCCAAAGGCAGACTTGAGCAGGACTGCAAAGAAGATGCTGAGCAGAGTTGGAGCGAGGACACACCCCTGTTCTACTCCGCTGAGGATGTTAAAGGACTCTGATGTGGCGCCATCAAACACTATGCTCCCCTTCATGTTGTCATGAAACAACCTGATGATACAGAGTAGGATTGATGGGCAGTCAATCTTGGCAAGGATGTCAAAGAAGCCCATTCTGCTCACGAGGTTGAATGCCTTAGTAAAATCAATGAAGGCGATGTAGAGTGGCTTCTGCTGTTCTCTGCACTTTTCTTGCAGTTGCCTGAAGGAGAAGATTATGTCAACGGTAGACCGCTCAGCTCTGAACTCAAACTGAGACTCGTGATAGATCCTTTCTGCGAGCAGCTGGAGCCTCTTCAGGGTGACTCAAGCAAAAAGCTTTCCCACAATGCTGTGAAGAGAGATGCCGCAATGGTTGTTACAGTCGCTCCCGTTGCCCTTGTTCTTGTGGAGAGCGACGACGTTTGCATCCCTCCTGTCTTGGGGTACACTGCCTTCTCTCCAACACTGGCAGGGGATTTGGTGCAGTTCTGGGATGAGGTTGCTCTTGGCACATTTGAGAACCTCAGGAGGGATGCCATCTTTTCCAGGTGCTTTCCCGGAAGAAAGTGCTTCCAGTGCCTTGCTGCGTTCCTCCGGAGTGTGGTCTTCATCATGTTGGGCAGAGCTTCAGTGGTATTCAGAGCTTTATCTGTAACAACAGTCTCTCAGGCATACAGCTCCGAGTAATGTTCCACCCAGCGTTCCATCCGTTGTGTTTTATCCTTGACGACCTCTCCCGTTGATGACTTTAGTGGGGCAGTCTTGCTCTGTAATGGACCAATGGCTTGCTTGGTTCCATCATACATTCCTCTGATGTTGCTAGCGTCAGCAGCCTCCTGGATCTTGGAGCAGAGCTGGAGCCAGTAGTCACTGGCATACCGCCTGGCAGCCTGTTGAACTTTGTCCCGGGTAGACCGGAGCACTTGCAGGTTCTTCTCGCTAGGAGAGGACTTGTACGCTGTCAGTACTTTTCTCTTCTCTTCAATCAGAGGCAACAGCACTTCAGAGTAGGTCTCAAACCAGTCAGCAGACTTGGCTGTCTTTTTTCCGAAGGTGGATATCACAGTGTTGTAGGCAGTGTCCCACAGGTTTTCCCATCTCTTGCTGACATTGGTGTCGGGAGAGCCAGGGCTTGCACAAACTCGGCTATTTTTACAGAGTCACAAATATTGCTGGTGTCAATGCATGGCCTTCCCTCCCTTCTGGAACAATGGACACTCCATATTCTGCAGATCCTGGAAATCCAGAGCAAGATGCACAAAATGCAGCAGGCAGCATCCACGGAGGGAAATAAACAGCTGATGTATTGGGCTAAGATGAAGGGTCTCGGCCCAAAACATTGACTGTTTATTCCTCTCCATGGATGCTACCTCCTGAGTTCCTCCATCATTTTGTGCACGTTACTTTGGGTGCTCTGGTTCTCTACCACATTCCAAGGATGTGCAGGTTTGTAGGGCAATTGGTCACATGGGGCACAATTGCATTGTGGGTTCAGCAGGCTGGAAGGTCTTGTTACTGTGTTGTATCTCAAAATAATTAAGTGAATGTAACAGTCTGGGGGAATCTCATTGTACCCTATCAATTACTGAAATGCCTAGGTCGACAGGATGTAAAGAGGATTTTTTCTCTAGTGGGGAGTCTACGACCAGAATCAGAATATAAGGATGCTCCATTACAACAGAGATAAGGAGGAATTTCTTTAGCAAGAGGGTAGTGAATCTGTGTAATTCATTGCAACAGCTGCCATTGGAGGCCAAGTCATTTGGTGAATTTAAAGTGGAGGTTGATAGGTTCTTGATTAGTAAGGGTATCAAAGGTTACAAGGAGAAGGGAGGAGAATAGCTTATAGAGGAATATTAAATCATCCATGATCAAATGGTGGAGCAGATTCGATGGGCCGAATAGCCTAATTCTGTTCCTATGTTTTATGGTCTAAACATTCGTTCTCATCACTACCATCACACAGAGGTTACAGTGGTTATTGTGCAAAAGTCTCAGGCACATACTGTATGCATAGCTCGGGTGTCTAAGACTTTAGCACTGTACTGTAGTAATTTTATACTCTACTGCTGCCACAAAAAAAACTAAATTTCACAACATATGTGAGTGATGATAACCCTGATTCTGATAGGGGTCTCTGTTGTGGACTGAGAGTGGGAATGGGCAGGATGAGGGGAATCATGGTTGGGAAAAGGGGAAGTGAGAGGGGAGGGAGTGGGAAGTACCAGAGAGACATTCTGCAATCATCAATAAACCAATTGTTTGGAATCAAATAACTTTGCCTGCTGTCTCAGGGCTGGGTTCGTCTGCACTCATACCAATCGCTGCCCCCGGCACTCCTCTGCCACCTGTCCTGCACCCCTCCTGTGGCACTCCACCCTCACCATTCCCCAAATCCTTTGCTCCCACCGGATTTACAAATTCACTCTCCACTCCACGTTGACAAATCCAGTACTGTGCAACATAGGCAACATGGCTATATATTGTGTATGTGCCTAAGACATTTGCACAATGCTGTACACCCTCTATAAAATACATTGCTGCTACTCAACATCATCTCTCCAACCTGTGACATCTACCACCAGTCACGCAGGTATGTAATCCCAGTTCAGAGTACCAACTCAGTATGTTGATCCACATTTCTAAATAGTCAATGAACCCACAAAGACTACCTTCCTATTTTATTCTCTTTTTGTACTATTTATTTAATTTTATGTACTTCTTATTGTATCTTAAAGTAACTTTTCAATGTACTTCTCTGTTTTGCTGATGCAAGACAACAAATGACACAACTAAGAAACAAAAGCCCTTCCCACCATTGAGTACATCTACAAAGAGCACTGCCTCACACAAGCAGCAAGCACTATCAAGGACCCCCAGGCTCCTGAACCACCATGGATAACTTCACTCACCTCAGCACTGAACTGATTCCACAACCCATGGACTCACATTCAAGGACTCTAAACATATGTTGGTGTTATTTATTTATTTATTTGTTTGTTTGTTTATTTATTATTTTTATTTGCACAGTTTGTTTTCTTTTGCACATTGGCTGCTTGTCAGTCTTTGTGTGTAGGACTTCACTAATTCTATTGCATTTCTTTGTTCTACTGTGCCCGCCTGTAAGAAAATGAATCTCAAGGTGACATATATGTACTTTGGTGATAAACTTACTCGGAACAATAAACCTGATTATGATTCTGGATGTGTACTAACTTTAGAGGACTTCAGTGTAACCTAATTTCACTTTGTAACACGCATCTCAGTGGTTTTAACTGCACTTACATTTGAGGATGTTACAACTGCTCTGGAGCAAGTTCAACATCACTTCTTACTCTTACTCCAACATCTTGATGTAGCTACATTTAACATGGTTACCAGGTACTTAAGACTGAAGTGACATTCTGAACTGTGGTCATACTTGTGCGATTTTCTCTCCACTACCTGGTCTTACAATGTCCTCCTCTTTATCAACTGTTAGTATAAATGATTTATCAATCCATATTGCATTTCTTTTTTAGGCACTCCTGTTGACTTCTACAACAATTTCTGCATTTAAGGTGCATTACAAATACTCTCCTACTTTTTCCTGTGCCTCACACTCCAGCAAACGTACTTCTTCCTGTTTGCTAAGTAACTTTTATACCCTGGCATTAGATAGATCTGCAGCTCCGCATGTCCGTGCTTTCCTTGAGTTAAATATATTTCACTCAGATTCAACAAGTAGTCTGATCTGTCTTCAAAAGTTCCTTCATACCTGCAATTATCTGCTAACAGTTCTAGTTCCATTATGTCAGTGCCAAGTCTACCTACTTAAGGCTGTGAGCAAAGAAATGATAGCATCAGTTCTAGGGGGTTTGTTTATTTGAGGGGGTCTTTCCTGGTTGGCTAGTGGTCTTCCTGAGGGTTCAGTACTGGGACCGTTACTTTCACATTGTTTGTCAGTGATTTAGATAATGGAATTGATGGCTTTGTGGCAAAGTTTGTGAATGATATGAAGATAGGTGGAGGGGTAGGTAGTGCTGAGGAAGCAATGTGATTGCAGCAGGACTTAGACAAATTGGAAGAATGGGCAAAAAAGTGGCAGATGGAATACAGTATTGGGAAATGTATGATAATGCATTTTGGTAAAAGGAACAATAGTATAGACTATTATCTAAATGGGGAGAAAATTCAAACATAAGATGTGCAAAGGGACTTAGGAGCCTTTGTGCAAGACCCCCAGAAGGTTAATTCACAGGTTGAGTTTGTGGTAAAGAAGGCAAATGCAATGTTGGTATTTAATTCAAGGAGAATAGAATATAAAAGCAAGGAGATAATGTTGAAGCTTAAAAGACATTAGTCAGGCCACACTTGGAATACTGTCAACAGTTTTGGGCCATATATCTCGGGGAGGATGTGTTATCATTGGAGAAAGTCCAGAGGAGATTCATGAGGATAATTCCAGGAATAAAGCTTTTGGCCTGCACTCACTGAAATTTAGGAGAATGTTTTGGGATCTCAGTGAAACCTACCAAATGTTGAAAGGACCAGATAAAATGGATGTGGAGAGGATGTTTCCTCTGTTGGGTTATCCAGAACTAAAAGGCACAGCCTCAGAACTGAGGGGTGACCTTTTAGAGCAGGAGTAAGGAAGAATTTTTTTTTTGCCAAAGGATGGTGAATCTGTGGAATACTCTGCCATACACTATGGTGGAGGCCAAGACTGTGAGTATATTTAATGCAGAAGTTGATAGATTCCTGATTAGTCAAGGCATCAAGGGATGTGGTGAGAGGGCAGGTGTATGGGGTTGAATGGGATCTGGGATCAAGCCATGATGAAATGGCAGAGTGGACTTGATGGGCTGAATGGCCTAATTCTGCTCCTATGTCTTGTGGTCTTATGGTCTAAGCGGCCAAAGTGCTACATCTGTCCATTCACCTTCTCCCTCACCTATATTCAGGGCCCTAAACAGTCCTTCCAGGTGAGGCTACACTTCACCTGTGAATCATTTGGGATCATCTATTGTGTCTAGTTCTCCAAATGTGATCTCTCCTTCATTGGTTAGACCCGTCATAAATTGGGGACTTCATCAAGCACCTCTGCTCCATCTGCCAAAAGCAGAACTTCCTGATTGCCAAACATTTTAATTCTGACT
Source organism: Mobula hypostoma (assembly GCF_963921235.1). Taxonomy (NCBI): domain Eukaryota; kingdom Metazoa; phylum Chordata; class Chondrichthyes; order Myliobatiformes; family Myliobatidae; genus Mobula; species Mobula hypostoma. Next base: position 19,778,606 of record NC_086103.1, on the reverse strand, counting down.
CTCACTCCCCTTCCCACATGTCAGTACATGGCCTCTTCTTGTGCCACGATGACGCTATCCTCAGGAGCAGAACCTTATATTCCGACTGGATAGCCTCAACCTGATGGCGTGAGTATTGATTTCTCCCTCTGGTATTAATATTTTCCCTCCTCCTCCTCCCCTCTTCTTCTGTTGCCCACTTTGGCTTCTTACCTCTTCTCATCTGGCTATCACCTCACCCTGGGTCCCCTCCTCCTTCCCTTTCTCGCATGGGGCACTCTCCTCTCCTATCAGATTCCTTCCTCTCCATCCCCTTACCTTTCCACCCCACCTGGCTTCACCTATCGCTTTCTAGCTATCCTCCTTCCCATCCCCCCACCTTTTTATTCTGCCATCTTCCCCCTTTCTTTCCAGCCCTGAAGAAGGGTCTCAACTGTTTATTCATTTGCATAGATGCTGCCTGATCTGATGAGTTGCTCCAGCATTTTATGTGTGTTGCGAAAGACATCAGCAGTCCAAATGCTATCATTCTTAAAGGGATACATAGCTAAATCAAACAGAACCCAGTGTGTATAACAAGAACCATCACATGGGCATTGTAAAGTTGAGCTGAGCACTGTATATGAGCCAGGAAGTGTGTAGGGAAATTGTAGAATCTTGTGCACTGGTTTAGAAACTGGCTATGTTGACTATCAGGCTAGCAAGCAGGGTTTGGGAGGGTTGGAGATCTGAGAGTATTTCTGGAACCAGTCATGGTATGGAGGAGGGGTGTCATTTGGAACACGATCAACTTGGTGGGTCTTTTAAGCTCTAATCAGTGACAGATTCCATACCCATGATAATCTGTATCTGTGGACTCCTGCAGTGCTACAAGGCCTGAGATAATTTTAAGGAAACTGCAATTCATCTACTGTCTGGGAATTCTGTAACCCTCTAGACTCAATTATCAAAATTCTCCATCTTTAACCTACTTACTTGGAGTAAAAGAAATTGCAGAGGCATGAGAGGAACTGGAGTTAAGGAAATTACAGAGGCATGAGAGAGGAATAAGAGTATATTAGAAAGGTATGAGAGAGGAGTTGGCCAGAATTGATTGGAAAAGAACACTGGCAGCGATGAAGGCAGTGTAGCAATGGTTGGAATTTCTAGAAGCAATTTGAAAGGCACAGATTATATATATCCTAGAGATGAAGAAGTAATCTAAAGGAAAGATGACACAGCCGTAGCTAACAAGAGAAGTCAAAGCCAACATAAAAGCCAAAAGGAGGGCATATGTAGAACAAAAAATTTGTGGGTAGTTAGAGGATTGCAAAACCTTTAAAAAACAACAGAAAGCAACTAAAAAATCATTAAGAAGGTAAAGATGGAATAAGCTAGTCAATAATATTAAGAAGGATACCAAAACTTTCTTCAGATACATAAAGTGTAAAAGAGAGGTGAGAGTGGATATCAGACTGCTAGTAAACTGTGCTGGAGAGGTAGTAATAGGAAGCAAGAAAGAGGTGGATAAAATGAATAAGTGTTTTGCACCAGTCTTCACTCTGAAAGACACTAGCAGTACGGTAGAAGTTCCAGGTGTCAGGGGTCATGAAGTGTGCGAAGTTACCATAAAAAGAGAGAAGCTTCTTGAGAAACTGCAAGGTCTGAAGGTAGATAAGTCACCTGGACCAGATGGCATACACCCCAGAGTTCTGAAATAGGTAGCTGACGAGATCGTGGAGGCATTAGTAATGATCTTTCAAGAATCATTAGATCCTAGAATGGCTCTGGAAGAACAGAAAATTGCAAATGTCACTCCACTCTTCAAGAAGGGAGAGAGGCAGAAGAAAGGAAACAATAGGCCAATTAGTCTGATCTCAGTGGTTGGGAAGATGTTGGAGTCGATGATTAAGGATGATGTCTCAGGATACTTGGAGGCACATGATAAAATAGGTCATAGTCAGCATGGTTTCCTCAAGGGAAAATCTTGCCTGTCAAATCTGCTGGATTTCTTTGAAGTAACAAGCAGGACAGACAAAGGAGAATCAGTTGATATTGTGTACTTGGATTTTCAGAAGACTTTGACAAGGTGCCACACATGAGACTGTTTAACAAGCTATGAGCCCATGGTATTACAGGAAAGATTCTAGTATGGATAAAACAGCAGCCGATTGGCAGGAGGCAGAGCGGGAATAAAGGGAATCTTTTCTGGTTGGTTGCCAGTGACTTGTGGTGTTCTACAGGTGTCTGTGTTGGGACTAATTCGTTTTACATTATACAGTATGTCAATGATTTGTATGATGGGATTGATGGATTTGTTACAAAGTTTGCAAACAATATGAAGCTATGTGGAGAGGCAGGTAGTTTAGAGGAAATAGAGTGGCTACAGGAGGACTCAGGCAGATTAGGAGAATGGGCAAATAAATGGTTGATGAAATACAGTGTCGGGAAGTGTATGGTTTTTGGTAGAAGAAATGAAAGGGTTGACTGTTCTCTAAATAGAGAGAAAATAGAAATAACTGAGGTGCAAATGTACTTGTGACTCATTGTGCAGTATTCCCTGAAGGTTAATCAACCTTTAGGGTTAATTTCCTGAAGGCTGAGTCCGTGGTGAGGAAGGCAAATGAAGTGTTGCCATTCATTTCAAGAGGACTTGAATATAAAAGCAAGGATGTAATGTTGAGATTTTATAAAGCACTGGTGAGGCCTCACTTGGAATATTGTGAGCAGTTTTGTGTCCCTTATCTTAGAAAGGATGTACTGAAACTAGAGAGTGTTCAACAGGAGTTTTCGGAAATGATTCCAGGATTGAATGGCTTGTCATATGAAGAGCGTCTGATGCCTCTGAGACTGCATTTGCTGGAATTCAGAAGAATGAGCGATAACCTAATTGAAACCTATCGAATGGTGAAAGGCCTTGATAGAGTGGATGTGGAGAGGATGTTTCCCATGGCAGGAGAGACTAAGAGCAGAGGACACAGCCTCAGAATAGAGGAACATCCTTTTGTAACAGAGTTAAGGAGAAATATTTAGTCAGAGCATGGTTAATCTGTGGAATTCTTTATCACAGGCAGCTAAGGAGACCAAATCTTTATGTACATTTAAGGCAGTGACTGATAGATTCTTGACTGGTCAGGGCATAAAGGGATACAGGGCAGGAGACTGGGTCTGAGAGGAAAATTGGATCAGCTGTGATGAAATGGCAGAGCAGGCACGATGTGCTAAATGGCCTAATTCTGCTCCTATATCATTGGGTCTTATAGTCTTACTCTTTTTTCAGTAGCAGAACAAGCCATCTTTGATCCAGGTCAGTTCTTTCTCCCTCTGTGAGTACAGACTGACCCACTGGTTGTGCCCCATAGCCCTGCTATTAGCAACATAAAACATATACAAAGCATAATCTGCCTTGGCCGCATTTACCCATTTCATCTCACTTTTTCAGAGACATCCCCTTTGTCCTAGCCATCCAATCACCACCATCTCTGCATGAACAATCAACTTGTTTTAACTCTTTCCCAATTCTGGTGAAGTGTCTTCAACGTGAAACGTTAGCTCAGTTTGTCTTTCCACAGCTACTGACCAATCTTAAAGTTCAAAGTAAATTTATTATGAAAGTACATAGTTGTCACCATAGGCAGTACAACCCTGAGTTTCATTTTCTTGTGGGCAGTCTCAATAAATCCAATAACCATAATAGAATCAATGAAAGATTGCCCCGATTGGGAATACATCCAGTATGCAAAAGGTAACACACTGCAAATCCAAAAAGAAAGAAATAATAATAATAATAGTAATACATAAGCACTAAATATCAAGAGCATGAGAGGAAGAGTCCTTGAAAGTGAGTCTATAGTTTGTGAGAACATTGTTTCGGTGATTGGGCAAGTGAAGTTGAATGAAGTTATGTCCTTTGGTTCAAAAACCTGATAGTTGAGGGATAATAATGGTTCCTGAACCTGGTGGTGTGACTCCTGAGGCCCCTGTATCTTCTTCCTGGTGGCAGCAGTGAGAACAGAGCATGTCCTGTGTGGTGGGTGGTCCTTGATGTCAGATGCAGCTTTCCTGCGACAATATTCCATGTAGAGTTCAATGGTGGAGAGGGCTTTACCCGTGATGGACTGGGCTGTACCCATTACTTTTTGTAGGATTTTCCATTCAATGTTTCCAGACCAGGCCATGTTGCTGCCAGTCAATATAACCTACTGAACATTTCCAGCATTTCCTGCTATAAATGCAACATTGAGACTTCCCGGAAAGGCAATAAACTCAGAGTGGAGGTCTCCGCTCTTCATTCACTCAGCAACTGATTAGAAACATGACCTCAAAGTTGTAAGTGTTCTTCAATTACCAGAGGTTTTGTCCGTTACTTGTCTGGAATCAGAGAGTCACTCAGCACAGTAACAGGCCTTGTGCCAGCCACTAACCACCCATCTGTTTATGTTTTCCCCTCATACAGAAACTTGAAGTTTCTGTCACACTCCTACAGACAAAGAGTAATTTACAGAACCAGCTAACTTTGGAATGGAGAGGAAACCACAACACCTGAGAGAAGCATACACAGACACTAGAAGAACATGCAAACTTCACACTGACAGCAATGCGGGTCAGGACTGACTGGAGCAGTGGGGCAGCAGCTCTTCTAGAGAAACAACAAAGATTCTCTTTTATATACCACTTACTACCCCGCAAACATCAGGCTCATGAACCAAAGAGGATAATCTCACTCAATTTCACTTGCCCCACCATTGCAATATGGACTCACTTTCAAGGACTTTTCATCTCATGTTCTTTACATTAATTGCTTATTCATTGATTTATTATAATTTCTTTCATTTTGCATTGGTACAATTAGTTAACTTTTGCACACCGGTTGAGTGCTCAAGTTGCTGCAGACTTTCATTGGTTTTGTTATGGTTATTATTCTATTCTGGATTTATTGAGTATGACTGCAAGAAAAGACAGCAGGCTGTGAAGAAAGCTAATGGCATGCTGGCCTTCATAACAAGGGGAATTGAGTATAAGAGCAAAGAGGTCCTTCTGCAGCTGTACGGGGCCCTGGCGAGACCACACCTGGAGTACTGTGTGCAGTTTTGGTTTTCAAATTTGAGGAAGGACATTCTTGCTATTGAGGGAGTGCAGCATAGGTTCACAAGGCTAATTCCCGGGATGGCGGGACTGTCATATGTCGAAAGATTGGAGCGACTGGGCTTGTATACTCTGGAATTTAGAAGGCTGAGAGGAGAGCTTATTGAAACATATAAGATTATTAAGGGATTGGACACGCTGGAGGCAGGAAGCATGTTCCCGCTGATAGGTGAGTCCAGAACCAGAGGCCACAGTTTAAGAATAAGGGGTAGGCCATTTAGAACGGAGTTGAGGAAAAACTTTTTCACCCAGTGAGTGGTGGATATATGGAATGCTCTGCCCCAGAAGGCTGTGGAGGCCAAGTCTCTGGATGCTTTCAAGAGAGAGATGGATAGAGCTCTTAAAGATAGCAGAATCAAAGGTTATGGGGATAAGGCAGGAACTGGATACGGATTGTGGATGATCAGCCATGATCACAGTGAATGGTGGTTGCTGGCTCGAAGGGCCGAATGGCCTACTCCTGCACCTATTGTCTATTGTCTAAAATGAATCTGTGCTGTATATAGTGACATACAGTATATGTACTTTGATAATAAAGTTAGTTTGAACTTTTGAAATACAAATATATATATATTTCTCTTGCAAACTCAAGATGTCTGCGAATACATTTCAAGTCAGAGAGGTACAGAATGGGAACAGGCCCTTTTGTCTATAGATTGTACATCAGCCATCCACTGCCCATTTCCACTAATACTGCCAATTCAACTCTTTCAGGATATTACTTACATCTGGAGTGAAGCTCTGCATAAAGTGTTTATTTAATTCACCTGCCATCTCTTTACTTTCCAATATTAAATATCCACATTTACTTTCTCAATGATATTAAGTGTTAGGATATTCCGAGCAATTTTCGCAGTATGCATCAGGGCAACCATGCCGTTAATCAGGCAAGGATTTAACATTTGAGGTATTGATTGTTGTAATGAGCGAAGAATAAAAGAAAAGTCCAGAGATAAGCCATTTCAGTTACCTTATTTCATTATTTTATTCATTGATTTGAGCACAGTAAAGTTGGACAACTTCCTCTAATCATTTTGTGGGATTCGTGCTACATTCAAAAATACTATTAACAAAATCAATAAAATTATGATTTGACATATATTTGAGAAATAAAATCACTCTATATTTAAACTATATTTGCAACGTGGAACATCAGAGGTAAACAGGTATATTAAACAAGAACTAATTTCCTGAATTTGCAAAAACACGATCAAAGTTACTGTTTGGCAGAAAGCACTCTTTTACCTCATCCAATCCTAAACTATGAGTGGACTCTGTGAATAGAGAGAGAGAGAGAGTGAGAGGAAGAGAGAGTGAGAGTGAGAGAGAGAGAGAGAGAGAGAGATATTTTGGTCTCTGTCAATTTTCATCTCTAGCAGCTCAACTGGCATTCAGGTGGATGTGAAGAAGCATTTGAGGTTTGGTTCACAACACAAGGTTGTTGAAGGATAGAAATGAACAGGGCATATTGCATTTCAGATTGTAGTGCATTATCAGCAATGGTTGTTAAATAACTGCACCACCATGTCCAGGCTAAAGATCTTCCCTTCAAGGAGTTATGCATCACTTTTTATTATTCTTCATATTAATGTGGTAGGAATTAAGTCCTTCAAGGGCTGTTTAACTGAAGGAATCAAGCTCCAGCAAAAACCGAAACCATTTTGAGTTTTGTATGTCCCCTTGTTGTCTTAAGATGAAATACTCAGCAGGGAAGGCCATACCTGCGAGAAGAGAAACAGGATCAATATTTCAGGTGGGAGATGTTTTGTCAGATCTGTGACTTGAAAATGTTGTGCCTGTTTCTCTTCCCAAAGATGCCACCCGACCTGCTAAGTATTTCCAGCACTTTCCTTTTGCTTTTGGATTTCCAGTGTCTGCAGAGTTTTATTTTTGATTTCCACTGTTATCTTGTAAGACAGGAGGAGACTATTGGTTTCTGCAGTCCATGCCAGCTCCCAGGACAGCAAACCCATCCTTCCTCTCCTTGTGCCCCAACAACTTATTTTCTCAAACACCTGCCTCTTAACTCCCTGAGATTCATTTTGACACTTCTCTCCTGCCAAATAAGGCTGTTTCACAATTGCCAATTAACCTAGCTGCATGACTTTGGGATGTGGGGGGAATCCCGAGCTCCCAGCAGAAACACAGGGTCACATGGAGAGATACACCCTTCGCTCCCCCAGTACTAATGCAATTCACTGGAAGTAAACTTTTAACTGCTCCCGGCATCAATTCTTTTAGAACACCACTTCTCCCTTTAGGAGCTCCCTTTAGCTTCTCCCTCAACCTCTGTTTTATCATTATTTCCACGGCTGGATAATCAATTGGGATTTAAAGCTAATGGCTGCCCCCACCTGATTGAAACAGTTCAAGCTGACTTTGTTATGGTGATCCAAAAATTAACTTAAGGAATGATCTAACATTTAAGATTCCAAAACAGACATCATCACAGGAAGATCAGGCCAGTAACTAAATTAAGAGACTGCAGATACTTCAAATCAGGCACGATGTGAAGCATGTTAAAAGGGGGCATAACTTAAAGTGATTGAAGGGGGATATCAGAAGTAAGTTCTTTACACAGAGAGTGGTGGGTGCATGGAACTTCCTGTCAGAGGAGGTGGTAGAGGCAAATACATTGGAGGCATTTAAAAAAATCTTATATGAACCCGATGATAGAAAAATGAAAGGTTATGTCAGACAGAATGGTAAGATTGTTCGTAGAGCAGATTATAAATCAGCATAACATCCTGGGCCGAACTGTCTGTACTCTGCTGTAACATTCTATGTTCTACGAACTCAGTGGGTCAGGCAGCATCTATGAAGGAAAATGGAAAGTGGACATTTCTAGTCAAGTCCCTTCATCAGATCTGGTGAATTCTGCAATCCTCATGAAGAGTCTTGACCTGAAACGTTGACTGTCCATTCCCCTCCATAGATGCTGCCTGACCCGCTGAATTCATCCAACATTTTCTGTGTGCTCCAGCACACAAAATTACCGGGATTTCATAGCTCAACAGTTTGCTAATTTAATTCCACTACCAGCTCTCCTAATGTTCAATTCTTAAATTAAGCGCAGGTTTTGGAGAATATATCTGATCTTACATTTCCAGTCTGTGCATCTAGAGCAGGAGTTCCCAACCTGGGGCCATGGACCTCTTGGTTAATGGTAGGGGTCCATGGCGTAAAAAGAGTTGGGAACCCCTGATCTGGAGTCAAGGAATGTGGACATATTCGGCCATGCATTGAGTTTGCTCCAAAATATTAATTGAGTCTTGGTCACTTGCAACAAAAATGGGAGGTTATGGCATTTACAATTCCATCTCTATAGACTGTTTATACTCTGTGTATAAAGTATGTCAAATAAATTTTAGAATCCACTTCCAAAATTCAGTCACATTCCACTTGACACAGCCAAAGATGCACTTCTATCTCAACAATTTTGTTTAATGAATTATTTAATACACACAGTGATTACAATCATTATTTTATTCATGGAAGATGAGTGCTATTAAAATTGGATTGACTTCCTTTTTGCTAGCTGCATGTTCATCTATGAATCAGGACTTATTTCACGGTGGTTGTCAGAGAAGCAGTGACAACAAAAATAACAAATTTGTTCTGAAGCAAACACTATGGCAAATGGTGGGAATAGTCAGCAGTCAGGCAGCATCTGTGGAGAGAGACAGTCAGCATAGAAAGCTGATAACCTTTCCTGACAGCCCTGACCAAAATATTAGCTCTGCTTCTCTCTGCACAGATATTCCCTAACTTGCTTAGCATTTGCTGCACTTCCTATTTTATATCAAATTGGTTGGCGGCATTATTTTTGTGACTTACTTTTCTACCAGCAATTTAGATTAATTTAGATTCTCAAAGGGAACTCTTGAGATCTGCAACCAATCAGTATCTGGAAGTGATTAATAAAATTTGGGTTTGACGCTGAAAAACTGAACGTAAGCCTGCTGGAGAATAACATCTGACCTAACAGAATGGTAAGACAAAACCGTTCTCATGAAAGTAGATCTGTTAAATTAGAATGGCCATGAAACAAGGAGGCTGGCTTGGAAAGAAACCAGTATTGGAACCAGGATGCAGACTTATGCATCTGTCTCCATGTGGTGGAACAACAAGACCAAACTGCACTCTGTTACAAATGATGTCGGTAGGAAGAAAGGGTGAAGGGTGGTTACTTTAATACTTTCATTCACTATTTTCCCCATAGCAAAAGATTTCTCTTCTCTGGGTTACCGTTCCCAAGTGTTCTTATTTGTTGACACTGAGAATGAATTATCTTCACGTAGACAGTAGACCACCACTAAGAGATACCACAAGTTTTTCTTCATCATCATTGAATATCATAGTACGTCTGGGTTCAGAAAAGAGAAGAAAAAATACAGAAAGAAGGCAACACTGCGATGAAGGGGTCAATTGAATGCAGAAGATGATTCGCACACAAAAGGGAGAATCAAATCATTGGCACTTTGCTTGTCCTGATAAAAGAAAGGATGGAATTAAATTGGGGGAATAGAATGGTCCACAGGTTCAATCCACTTCTGTCAGTCCACATGGCCTCTTGAACTCCTGCCCTCTCTCGTGGATCCATTTATTGGAAACTGAACAAAATGAAAGAAAGGGTTAAAGAACAGCTAAGGATCTTAAGTACATGTTGATATTATATACAAAATCAAATTACTGCTCATGGAGCCACCCCAGAAAAACAGAAAATTCATCACTCTTATCCCATCACATTCCCTTCTTAAGCTGCACCCAAAACCACTTTTTTTTTTCTGTTGTTTCTAAGTGATCTTCAGCCTCAGATGGATCAGTGGGTGAATTAACTACTGCAAGCCAGGATTCCTACCCATTAGAAATCTGATGTTAGAACTCTAAAATCAGAATCAGAATCAAGTTTTTAATGTCACCCGCATACTGTATGTCATGTAATGTGCTGCTTTGCACTAGCAGCACAACACTGCAAGATATGAAACCTATAAATTGCAATGAGGAATATGTAAAAAATATTAAATGTTTACAAAATAATTTAAAAATCTAAAATAAAAAACAAAAAATAGAAGTAAAAGTAATTTTCAGATAAAGTAAAAGTTAAAAAAGTAAAAAATAATTAAAAATATAAATCAAAAATCTAAAATAAAGAGTAAAATACATAAAATAAAAAGTATAAACAAATATATTAAGAAATAAAAAAAACATAATTAAATTTAAAACATTTAAAAATCCAGAAAAATTTGTAAACAACCAGCAGGCCAAGCCTCATCTGTAGAAGGAGAAAGTCAATATTTCAGTTCAAAGACCCTTTTTCAAACTGAAACATTAACTCCGTTTCTCAAAAGAATGTGTTGAGTAGCTGGGATGAAGCAAGCCTTTAGCGTGTAAGTAATGTAGGAGGACACTTAAGAAGCAATTTAGAAAAGAAGTAAAGGGCCAAGAGTTATCCCTGACAGAGAATGTAAAGCAGAATCCTAAAGTATTCCAGAGGGAATGAGAGGTCCTCTAAAGAATTAGTGTAGTAATATATAGATGAAGCCAAAGGAAATGAGTGAGGTCTTAATACTTTTCCACACTATTTACCATGGTAAAGGATATGGAAACACTGTGTCCAGGGGAGGGAACAGTGACATTCTGGAGCATTACAAAGAAACACAGAAAGTGACGGAGGAACTCGGTAGGCCAGGCCGCACCTATGGAGGGGAATACATAGTCAACGTTTCCGGCTGTGAGTCATTATCGGCCCAAAACATCGACTGTGTTTTCCTTTCCATAGATGCTGCCTGCCCTGTTGAGTACCTCCAGCATTTTGTGTGTTGTTCTAGATTTCCAGCATCTGCAGAATCTTTAATATTTAACATTACAGAACAGGTGGCATTGAGGGTCTTGACATGCATAAAGGGCCTGATCAGGTTTATCTAAGATGTATGGGCAGTAAGGGGGAGATCGTTTGCACCTCACAAGAGATATTTGTATCTTCATTAGCCACAGGTAAGGTTTAGTATGGAGCTTTAAGAGCTGCAGGGATAAGCCAGCGAACTGCAAGGCAGTAAGCATCAACAGTGGGCTAGTTATTGGAAGGAATTCTGAGGGATAGGATTTATTTGCATTTGGAAATGCAAAGATTGATTAGGAGGTGTCAACCTGGTTTTGCATGTGACAGATCATGTCTTACAAATTTGAGACAATCAAGGGGATTGACGAGGACGGGAAAGATGGCAATGTCTGCATGTTTCTCATCAATCAAAGTATTTAGGATCAGCTGGCAGATTACCCTGGTGAGAAAGGGCAAAACATGGTCGTGAAGGGCTGCTTATCAGATTGAAGGCACATGACAAGTGGTGAACCACAGAGAACTGTGCTGAGTCATCTGTTGTTTTCATGAGTTTGCCGTTAGGTTGACATCAGCAAGTTTGCATATGGCAAGAAACTTAGAGATATTGCAGATAGTAAGGAAGGCTCTTTAAGCTTACAACAGCACATATACACACATTGGGACAGCAGGCAGCTGGAATTTAACTTAGACAAGAGCATTTTGAGAAGTTAAAACAGGGTAGGATATACAGGGCTGTGCAAAATTCTTAGTCACCCTAGCGGTATATATGTATCTACGACTTCTGTACAGTACTGCACAGTATGGCTCAGCGGAGTGTAGAACAGGGGGACCTCCTACATATACATAGTTACCTAAAGGTTAAAACACAGGTAGACAGGATGGTGAGGAAGGTGGATGGAATACTTGCTGTCATTGGCTGAGGCTTTAACTATAAATTGGGATGATGTCATGTTGAAGTTGCACAAGACTGGTGAAACCGCATTTGGAGTATCGTGTACAGCTCTGGTTGCCACAGTGCAGGAAGGATGCAATTAAGCTATAGAGAGGGTACAGAAAAGGTTCACAGGGATATTAGCAACACACACAAAATGCTGGAGGCACTCAGCAGGCCAGGCAGCATCTATGGAAAAGAGTAAACGGTTAATGTTTCAGGCCGAGACCCTTCGTCGGGAATAGAAAGAAGATGAGAAGTCAGAACAGGAAGCTGGGGGAGGGGAAGAAGAAGTATAGGGTGGTATGTGATAGGTGAGATGGGGAGAGGGGTAGGGGAGAGGTACCTGCCCATCATATTTCTCTGGTGCTCCTCCCCCTTCCCTTTCTTCCATGACTTTCTATCCTCTCCTATCAGACCCCCGATTCTCCAGCCCTTTATCTCTTTTACCTATCAACTTCCCGGCTCTTCCCCTCCCTCTCTCCTGGTTTCACATATCACCTCGCACTCCTTCCTATCCTCCCCCACCTTCTTGCTCTGACTCCTCATCTTTTTTTTTTCCAATCCTGATGAAGGGCCTCAGCTTCTAATCTTTTCCATAGATGCTGCCTGGCCTGCTGAGTTCCTCCAGCATTTTCTGCGTGTTGCTTGGATTTTCAGCATCTGCGGATTTTTTTGTCTTCACGGGAATATTGCCTGGATTAGAGGTCTTGAATCACAAGAAGAGAATGCATTGGCTTGGTCTGTTTTCTCTGAATCAAAAGAGGCTGAGAGGTGATGGGGGGGTATATGAAATTATGAGAGATAGAGATGTGGTCGATAGTCCCCTCCACTAACTGGAATTACCTGCCTGTCAGCATCCACCCCTCCTCAGCCCACCAATCAGCTCAGAATCCTTTCTTGCTGCTCCCAATCTCCTCTCTGTGCTGGCCATCTCCTCTCTCAGTCCTGATGCAGGATTTTGGCTGGAAACATTGACAGTTGCTATCTTCCTACCAATGGTGTTCAACCTACTGAGTTCTTCCAGATTATGTGCTGTGGTAAAGACAACCTGCCCAGCTAGAAACCCTACCCTTTGCAGTAACCTTGGCAAATATTCACACTGAGAATGGTATTAGATGTACCTCTCCTGAGAAATTATTTGTAGAGAGGTTCTTTTAGGCTCTGTAGTGAGCAAACCAGCTTCACAGTGTTCAGTTGTGAGTGTATGCAAGTTACAAGTCACTTGGGAGGTTTGACTTGGGATATGGTGGTCACTACAGGGGCATGTTTATGTCTTGGTAAAAGATGTGAATCTCATTCACAAGTGACTAGTGTGAGAAACCACCCAGCAAACTATTCTAATTCTCCTAGGTATTGGGGTTCCTACATATTAACGAGGGACATGGTGGCACAGTAGGGTAGTTAGTGCTTAGCGCAATGCTTTACAGTACCGGCGACCAGGGTTCAAATCCTGTCGCTGCCTGTAAGAAGATTGTATGTTCTCCCCGTAACCACATGTATTTCCTCTGGGTGCTCTGGTTTCCTCCCACAGACCAAAGACGTACCGGTTGGCACAGTAAGTTAATTAGTTATTGTAATTTGTCCCGTGATTACACTAGGGTTAAATTGGGGATCGCTGGGTGGCGCAGCTCGAAGGGCTGGAAGGGCCGATTCTGTGCTGTATCTTGTAAATGATAAAAATTACAAGTAAACAATCAAACCATCCCACTGAGTGACAAGAGTGAATAAAAATATTTTGCATGTTTTGCTCAGCAAAATTTGTTAAAAGAGATTTCTTCTAAAAGATATGCCAGGTTCCAGCAAAATGTAAAGAGCAGAGCAAAGTGGATGCAGAGCCTTACTGTTTCTCCACTAACAAAAGCCACTTGGATGTCAAGAGTAGAACATGGTGCAAGGTTCTTACCCCATTTACTTCCTACTAACACTGGACAGGCCGCATGCCGTGTTCTATAATCACCTTCACCGCTTCTAAAAAGGTTATACCAAAATACTGCTGTTCCCTGGAAATAGATTAAAAAATCCTCTTAGATTTGTTATTGATTAGATAAGACGGTTCTGATGAAAAGTTACCAACCAGCGATGTGTGTTCTGTTTTCCTGTCTCCACATATCAACATATCTACAATTTTATTGAATTCAATTCAAGTTTAATTGTCATTCAGCCATACATGAATACCCATGAATTTAGCCAAATGAAACTGCGTTACTTCGGGGCTAAGGTGAAAACCACAGTACTAGCAGTCCCAGAGCACGAAGCATGTACAAGGTAGCAAGCACGTAAAGGTATCAGTGGGATACAACCTCACAAAAATAAACTAGCAGACCCAAGCCATGAATACCGCAGAAATCTGCAGTATGGTTTGTCTTCTGCCAAGCGAACACAGGAGAGCCGCACTGACTCCAACCTGGATACTGTACCACAGCGCCCCCTGTGGAGCACACTGGTTCCAACACCTCTCTCCTGGTGGCTGTAAACACACAACACCATGGTCTGAGGCCTAGTCCTCAGTATGGCTGAGGCCACACAGCTCCCCCGCCAATACATCAATAAATCAAACTTGTGGCATTACACATTAACAATGTCCAAAGGGTCTTGGTGATCACAAGAGAAGTGACCAAGACGGTCACTCGTTTATGAGACCAAACGTCTCATTCGACGCAGGCAGCAGCACAATGAAGCAGCTCCTTCATTTTCTCAGCCAATGAGCAACTCGCTGATGGAGTACACCTGCAGTACTTTAAGTTTGTAATATCTAGCAGGATCTTGCAATCATAAAAAATATGTTTATAAAGGGCAATAGCTCCTTTTCTTGACCCCACAGCAGCCGCTGCAATCAAACATGCTGGCATCTTATCGGGAAAAAAAATCCTCTCATTCACCTTTACGTGGGGCTCACTGATCCGTTAAATGCAACGTGTTAATTCGGGCAGACCAATAGTATAGTTCAGGATGCCTGACACCCTGGCCATCCCTTTTTCTCTCTTCTCCCAAAGGTATGGGAGCTCAAAAACCCGAGATGACCAGACAACTTGTCTCCACTGCTACCAGACTTTAGAATCAACCAGTTCTTTCACATCCTCTTCCTGGCAGTGCTGCCTCACTCTTGGTCTCTTAATTCTACCCTGCTTGATTATTCCATTGTCATCACTCTAGCATTTCTTCTTGCATTACTTCGGACTGCGCCACAATCTGTGCATCATTTTGATTTGTGTTTGCTGCTGTACATTCACAACGAATAGCACACACGACTTGTGGCGAGGGCTGCATACCATCGCAGATTCAAAGCCAAAGACAGTGGTGCCGCCAACTTCACAGCTTCTCTCCCAGATGAGCTCCGTCACTTTTCGCTTGGTTTGATGTCGCTAACCCTGAGCCTCCGAGGAGAGCCACCGCTACAACCTGCAACCTGGTCATCTCTGAGGCTGAGGTACGCAGAAGTTTTCAACGAGTGGACAGTCACAAGGCTGCGGGACCGGACGGCGTCCCAGGGCGAGTACTCAGGATGTGTGCAGCACAACTGGCAGGTGTATTTACAGACATTTTAATCTCTCCCTCTCCCTGTATAGAGTGCTTCAAATTATCCACCATTATCCCTATACCTAAAAAGACGAATGTAAAATGTCTGAACAACTGGCGTGCTGTCGTACTCACCTCAATAATAAGCAAATGCTTTGAGAGGTTGGTGTAGGATTACATCTGCAGCTTGCTACCACCCAGACTGGAGCCCCTACAATTCGCCTACCGACACAACCGATCAACAGACAACGCAATAGCCCCTGCTCTACATACTGTCTTTACACATCTGGAGAAGAAGGATGCTCATGTGAGAATACTGTTCTTGGACTACAGTTCAGCATTCAACACCATAATTCCCTCCAGGCTGAACAAGAAGCTCAGAGACCTCGGCCTTGACCCTGCCTTGTGCAGCCGGATCCTGGACTTCCTGTCAGATCACTGGCAGATGGTAAGAGTGGGCTCCCTCACTTCCACCCCTCTGACTCTCAACACAGCAGCCCCTCAGGGCTGTGTACTAAGTCCCCTCCTTTACTCCCTATATATCCATGGCTGTGTCGTCACCCACAGCTCTAATCTGCTAATTAAATTTGCCGACGACACTACATTGATTGGCCTAATCTCAAACAATAATGAGGGGGCCTACAGGGTAGAAGTCATCTCTCTGACACAGTGGTGTCAGGGAAACAACCTCTCCCTCAACGTCGCAAAAATAAAGGAGTTGGTTGTGGATTACAGGAGGAATGGAGATGGGCTAACCCCTATTGACATCAATGGATCTGGGGTTGAGAGGGTGAACAGCTTCTTCCACCAGGCCATCAGACTGATTAACTGACACTGATTTGAGTGTATTTCTATGTTACATTGACTGTTCTATTTATCATAAATTATTATAAGTTCCCATGATTGCACATTGCACATTCAGACGGAGACATAACGTAAAGATTTTTACTCGTCTTGTATGTGAAGGATATAAGAAATAAAGTCAATTCAATTCAATACATTGTTTACTCTGCGAACTTCATACAAGCAAAGAATTTCATTGCAGCTTGGTGTATACGATGATATTCTAATCTTAACTTGAATATTGCAAATTGTTGGTACTCTTAAATTAAGAAAATAGTGCAGTGCTGGCCTGGTGGGGCAGCACGGTGGTGTGGTGGTAGCTCAGTCGATTTTCAGGGCCAGCAATCACCGATCGGGGTACAACTCCCGCCGCTGTCATTAAGGAGTTCTACTTTCTCCTCGTGACCTGCTTGAGTTTCCGCCGGGGATTCCAGTTTCCGCCCATGTTCCAAAAAGATGTATGTTTAGGGTTAGTCAGTCACAAGCATGCGATGTTGATGCTAGGAGCGTACCAACTCTTGCAGGCTGCCCCTAGCACAATCCTCTGATTATGTTGGCCGTTGACACAAAACAAGGCATTTCACTGTATGCTTCGATGTATGTGTGACAAAAAGTTCATCCTTAGATCATTATTTATTTATAAAAGGGTGGTTCTGTATCAATGGCTAGTTCAACGATAGGGGTTTTACCATGCTTAAAACAAGGTCAGAACAGGAGTTTTATTGCTGTTATTAATGGATAAAAAATTAATGTTAAGCCAATTCCTTGTACTTCTGGGATCCCACTGCACCACTGATCAACTGATTTCTCACATAATCCAGAAGTACAAATAATAATCGGCAAACAGAAACTAGTCTAGTTACCTTCTTTGGATATATTGCAGCTCCAAAGTCAGGAAATACTGTGGCTCCCCCTGCTGTGACATCGCTCATCTAGTATAGAGAATTGCAAACAGATTCATAAATACTGTGCCAGAGGGTGCTTTTATGTTAAACTAACACAGAAGGAACAATGGAAATTGCATTGGTAGAAATCACTGTCATGCTAAACGCAGGCAGCTGATGCATTACATCGCAGCAGTTATGTGGACTGAAGCCGCAACCAATGTGGCCACAAAGCAGTGTATAAGACATATAAAGCAAGGGATGATGACAGAGCAGTAACGTGCCAACATTAAATAATTGATTTAAGGTAATACAATTCAACCTCCTGCCTTTCAGTCCCTCAACCCAAAAAGGACTGCAGCTTCGTATAAGCTCTTGGCTGAATAGTTCCATTTTCACTTTCAAATGTTGATTGACATGCAGCATAAGACACAGAACATTGAAAAATACAGCACAGTACAGGTCCTTCGGCCCATGATGTTGCGCTAAAGTTTTAACCTACTCTAAGATCAATGTAACCTTTCCCTCTTTCACACCTCTCCAATTTTCAATCATCCATATGAGATTCATAAATGCCCGAATGTATCTGCCTCTACCATCACATCTTGCTGGGTATTCCACACATCCACCACTCTCTGTGTAACGAACTTAACTCTGACATCCCACCAAGCCTTCCTCCAATCTCTTTAAAATTATGCCCCCTTTCATTAGCCATTTCCACCCTGGGAAAAAGTGTTTGGCTATCCACTCGATCTATCATCTTTCATCTTGAGCATGTCTATCAAGTCGCCTCTCATCCTCCTTTGCTCCAAAGGAAAAAGCCCCTTTCTCTAACCTATGCTCAACCTATACTCCCTAATCCAGGCAGGAAAACTCCTCAACACCCCCAATCTTGTTTCCTGGATAGCTTCTTTATCTCAATTTCACAAATTGTCCTAGTGTCATTAGCAATTTAGAAACCTTATCTTCAGTGCTTTCACCTCAGTCAATAAGATAAATTACAAATTTCGAGGGCCCAGGATTAGTCTCTTGGCACACAGCTCATTACATTTCATCAACCAGAAAGAAGCTCCGCTATCTTTGTGCAAAAGTCTTAGGCACATATATATAGCTAGGGTGTGTGAGATTTTTGCACAGTACTGTACTTGTCAACGTGGAGCAGGGGGAAAGTTTGAAAATCTGGAGGGAACAAAGTATGTTGGGAATGGCAAGGGTGGAGAGTTGTGAGAGGGGTGTGGTACAGGCAGAGAAGGAATTCCAGGAACACAGGTTGGCGTGAATGCAATACATACCCTGTCCTGAGACACTAGACAAGGTCATTTCATTCCAAGCATTTGGTTTATTGATCATTGCTGAATGTTTCTCTGGTGCTTCCCCCACCCCCTTCCCCTTTTCCCAACCATGATTGTCCTCTCTCTGCCCTCTTCGCACTCTCAGTCCACAACAGAGATCCATATTTGAATCATGTTTATCATTACACACATACGTTATGCATTTTTTTGCAGCAACACACAAAATTATGACAGTACTGTGCAAAAGTCTTAGGCAACCTAGCTACAGTATATATATGTGCCTAAGACATTAAAGGCATTTGCACAGTACCGTGTGTGTGTGTGTGTGTGTGTGTGTGTGTGTGTGTATATACACATATAAAATTAGTACACTTTTTGAAGCATAACACAATGAACTGAAAACTGAAATAGAGAAAGAGAATTTGAACAGAGTTTCCAACGAGGATCCCAGTAAACACTACTGAAAACTGAAAATTAAGCTCTGGGAATGACACAGGGAAGGTCTAAAGTCCGCATCAGAGTGCAGAAAGGACACTGTATCATACGGAATCCTTCTTCAAAACCTTTCTATTGACATAGGCTCTTGCACCAGTCCCTAGAAAGGTGCATGAGGAAGTGTTTCAATGGCTAAAGAATATTGCCAGTTTGAATTACTTTCCACTGACTTGCTAGGGAACATCCCCTGAATGATTTTTGAACATATAGCACAGCAAAAGGCCCTTTGCCCATTACAGTGCACCAAACTAATTTAACTAATAGTCAAAAACTTACTAAATCAGTCCCTACTGCTGACACAAGTCTAATTCTCACATTCTCTGCAATTCATGTGCCTTTCTAAAAGCTCTTTAAATGTGTCTATTATATTTGCTTCCATTATCAGCCGTGGTAGCACATTCCAGGCAAGCAGTACTCTCTGTGTGGAAAAAAAACATGACCTGCATATCTCCTGTAATCTTATATTTTAAACATGTTGTTAAGATGGCCAATTTTACATAGAACATTACAGTATCAACCTGCCCTTTGGCCCCCAATTTTGGACCAACCTTTTAATCTTCTCTAAGATCAATCTAAAGCCCTCTATTTCTCTATGCCATCTGTCTATCTTGTGCTGGTCCAAGAAATTCACCTCTAGATTGTCATGACTTCAAATAGAAAGGGGTGTGCACATCAAATCGGCAAGCTCCCTCTCTGTGAAAGTGCCTATCAATACTCGGGAACCTATAATACTCCACTCCAATCTTCCCCTTGCACATTATGGTACATCCTAGTCAATTTGTTAAAGAACTGGCAGTTGACCAGTTGAAAGATACAGAACACTAGCCCCATATTTCTCTATCAGAACACTTCTGCCTCTGTGTTCAGCAACCACTGGTTGTCCTTTAGCTCCATTGCCACAATGGCAATTCAGCACAAAACAGATAAAATGACATTTAAGAGTGTTTAAGTGTGTTGTCTCAAATATCTTTCTTTCTTTTTAAATCTTTTTATTGAGTAAGTATACAAAAAAGGTAAGCCATATAAACATTAATACAATGTTAAAGTATAATAAAATTCCAAAAGATAACAATACCAAAAAGAAAATACTACAAACAATGTAATTTAAGCATAAGAAACCAAGATAACATAATAGTATACTAGATTTTATATATATCAATGGAAAAAAAAGAAAAAAAAAAAAACCCCAAAAAAAAAACCCACCGTGCAACTAACTAAAAGCAAAGCAAAGCAATGGGCTAACTTGAAACCAAACAGAGTTAAACTTAAAATCACGTCCTCAATCCCGACCTCCATTAAAACAGTGAAGAAAAAACAAGAAGGGTAAATATTACATTAAATGAAAATATCGAATAAAAGGTCCCCAAATCTGTTCAAATTTAAATGAAGAATCATAAAGGTTACTTCTAATTTTCTCCAGATTCAAACATAAAATCGTCTGAGAAAACCAAAAAAAGGTAGTTGGAGCATTAAGCTCTTTCCAATGTTGTAAAATACATCTTTTCGCCATTAAAGTAAGAAATGCAATCATTCTACGGGCTGAAGGGGAAAGATTACTAGAAATTTTAGGTAGTCCAAAGATAGCAGTAATAGGGTGAGGAGGTCTCAAATATCAATGAGCAAACACACGCAATGGATAAAATGATAAAATTGGAATTGACAAATGGTATCTTGCAAACAATCAGAAATTACAGCAAAAATAGAATCTGTTGAAAACCTCAGGAGGGCCACAGATGCTTGCTGAGCAGACATGAGCATCGATTTCTCTAAATGCTGGTACCTATTCATATCTGCTTTCTCTCTCTTCACTTGTTTACCCTCAACCTGGTGGCCCTCACATCTCTTCTATTCCAGTTCCCCCATGCTCTTGACCTGCTCATCGCCTTCCCCTTGTTCCCCACCTCCCTCCCTTTATTTTGTCTTCTATCTCCTCTCCTATCAGATTCCTCCTTCTCCGGAATCAAAATGCGAATCAGGTTTAATACCACTGCCATATGTCATGAAATTTGTTGTTTTGTGGCAGGAGTACAGTGCAATACATAATAATAATTAAAACACATAAATTACAATAAGAATATATATCATGAAGTAAGCAGTTCCAAAAGAGAGTAAAAAAGACAAAAAATAGCCTGTTGGTGTACATGGGTTCATTGCCCATTCAGAAATCTGATGGCAACGGGGAAGAGGCTGGTCCTAAAACACAGAGTGTGCCCCTTCAGGCTCCTGTGTCTCCTCCTTGATGGTAGCAATGAGAAGAGAACATGTTCTGGGTAATGGAGGCCCTTAATGATGGATGCCTCCAGACTTTTTGCATCATTCTCTCTTCCCCACCCACTCACCTTTCCTCTCATCTGGTCCCACTTTTCACCCTGCCGGACTGTACACCTTCCCCACCCCTCACATTTTTTACTCTGACTTCTGCCCCCTTCCTTTCCAGGGTCTCAGCTCTAGACAACGACTATTTTCTTCCATAGATGCTGTTTGACCTGCTGAGTTCCTCAAGCATTTTGTACGTGTTGTTTAAGATTTCCAGCATCTGCAAAATCTCCTGCGTCACTAGCTACCACATGCCTTTTTCCCATTTTCCTTCACAAATCTGAATTCTTACCGACTCTGGTCAGGAAGTTCACAATTCTGTTCCTACTGCTATTGTGACTCGCCAACAATTACTGTTAACACTCTTAATAAGTGGACAATGTAATGATAAATCTACCAATGAGTTGACTAATCACCAACTCCTTAAAACATGCACCCACTAAGAAAGTAACTATCCAGCCTGCTAAACCTCAGATATCCCTGGTGATTCACAGTAAGCTGTTTAACATGACTCATTGGCCTTAATCTCAAGGGAGTTTCAAAGGGTCTGGAGATTTTAAAGTTCAAAATTCAAAGTAAGTTTATTATCAAAGTACATATATGTCACCATACACAACCCTGAGATTCATTTTCTTGCGGGCATACTCAGTAAATCCAACAAGTATGATATAATCAATAAAACCTTCACACAAGGCGAACATCAACCCATGTGCAAAAGACAACTGTGCAAATACAAAAAGAAAAAAATATAACTAAACAAGCAATAAATATCAAGAACATGAGATGAAGAGTCCTTGAAAGTGAGTCCATTGGTTGTGGGAACACTTCAGTGTTGGCAAACTGTCAAAGTCATTGATGAACCTACCTAAAGTTTATTTTTAGTTTTAGGATAGTATAGACAATAGTTGCAGTTATGAAGTAGTACAACAACACTGTTCAGTCCACCGAATCTGAGCTGGGTCTGTCATAAGATGATAAGAACCCAAAGAATAAAAATAGGAATTGGTCATAGAGTCATAGAGAAGTACAACACAGAAATGGGCCTTTCGGCATCTAGTCCATGATAAGCCATGAGAACTGCCTACTCTTGCTGACCTGCACTGGAACCATAGCCCGCCATACCCTTACTAGGCCAGACCCTTCATGCCTACTTCGCCATTTTCCTACTCCATGTCTAATCTACCCTAGATGCATTTGCTGCTCTCTCACCATATCCACATATCCTTTTTAAAGCATTCAGAAAGCTACCAAACTTCGTTCTCAATAAACATTTAGACTCAGCCTCTACAGACTTACAAAGCGGATCCTGCCAAAGGCTCACCACCTCTAAGTGGAGCAATTTCGCCTCAACTCTCTCCTAAGCAACTTAGTCTGTAATAATCTACCGAATATTGAAGGGATGAGTTAATGTGGATGTGGAGAGGATGTTTCCTATGGTGGGAGTATCCAGAATTAGAGGGCACAACCTCAAAATTGAGGGGCAACCCTTTAGAACAGAGGTAAGGAGGAATTTTTTAGCTAGAGAGTAGTAAATCTGTGGAACGCTCTGCCACAGACTGCGGTGGAGGCCAAGTCCGTGCATATATTTGAGGTGAAAGTTGATTGTTTCCTGGTCCGTCAGGGCATCAAAGGATGTGGTGAGAAGGCAGGTATATAGGGTTGAGTGGGACCTGGGATCAGCCATGTTGGAATAGTGGAGCAGACTTGATGGGCTGAATAACCTTATTCTGCTCCTATGTTTTATGGACCTAATCTTAATCTATGGCCACTCCTTAAACTCCTCCTTAATTGGGGGAAAATTTCTTCTTGCATCTAGCCAAGAATGCCCTCCAAGAAATTTGTTTGTTTCACTAAGAACTCCTCAGGAGCACCGCCACAATAAAGGAGCATTTACCATCAAGGGCCCCACCATCCAGGCTATCCTCTCTTCTTGCTGCTACCATTGGGCAGAGGGTACAAAAAGCATCAGGTCCCACACCAGGTTCAGGGACAGTTATTACCCTTCAGCCATCAGGCTCCTGAACCAGTATGGATAACCTTACTCACCTCATCTCTGAACTAACTCCACAACCTGTAGACTCACTTTCAAAGACTCTACAACTCATGTGCTCAGTATTATTTATTTATTTGTTTTATTGCTGCATGATTTGTCTGCTTTTGCAGATTGGTTGTATGTCAGTCTTTATTATTTATAGTTTTCATAAATTCTATTGCATTTCTTTATTCTCCTGTAAATGTTTGCAAGAAAATGAATGTCAAAGTAGTAAATGGTGACCTATATTAACTACTTTGATAATAAATTCACTTTGAATTTTGAACTCCTCTCAGGCAGCAAAACCACCATCCCTAGATCCAGACAAGTGAATCTGTGTTGCAGTCTCTTATTGGTAAATAGATCTTTCATTAGTTTGGAGACAGAAGCTGCACACAATACTCCTAGTGTGGTCTTGCTAAAGCTAAATGCAATTGCGATAAACCTTCCTTCCTCCTGTATTCAAATCCTCACATTAGAGATGCCAACGTACCATTTACCCTCCTTTCAAAGGCCTCTCCCATTTGCTTTCTGCTCCTTTAATGTCTCCATAGTCCTGTAATTATTTCACCAATGTATTTATTCAATTCTCTTGAAAACTGCTTACTAATCTTGTGTCCACTGAACTGTTGAGTAGAAGATTCCATTTCCAGCCACTGCTTCAGCAAGTTGTTCAAAGTCTTGCTGAGATTAGGATAAACAAGGAGAATATTTATCAATGAATAAAGGATAACATTTCAAATTTAAGGTTGCTAACCTGAAACTTCATCCTTCATTCATGGGTAAATATTCCCTTCATTTATCTTAATCCTGTGAACCTTTCAACATCTCTATTTTCTAGCCTGCTCTGTATTAGACCACCCAAGTAACTGTAAGCACAAAATAATCTGCAGATGCTGGGGTCAAAGCAACACTCACAACATGCTGGAGGAACTCAGCAGGTCGGGCAGCATCTGTGGAATAGATCGGTTGACGTTTCGGGCTGGAGCCCGATCTTTTCCACGGATGCTGCCCAACCTGCTGAGTTCCTCCAGCGTGTTGTGAGCATTGCAAGTAACTGTAAAGCCCTCATCCTTGAAGCTGTCGAAATGAAGAAAACATCTGTGTGTACCTGGCAGTAGCCACTTAACATCAAACATAAACGCTCAATTCTGCCCAGTGCTTGGCTTGTATAACCAGCTCAGTAACACCAAGGGCAAATAAGTTTCCTAGCAACCGGAAAGCTGGTAAACCTCAATTACCTGTGCCATCCACCCCCGCATTCTCCTAATTGCAACAGTGGGGATGTTTGTACTTGGAGGAAGAGGCGTTTCTGAGTACTACACTTTGAAGTACCTGGTGCGGGGTTGGCACCGATTTTCAAGAAAGATAAACATCTGAACTGCAATAAAGAAAGAAAACCAGACAGTAGTTTGTATCATGATTTCAGTGCTCCAATACAACATTGGATGTTCTTGGCCCTATTATCAGCCATAGCGCAATTCTTGTGATGATTGACAATAAACCAAAAACCAGCAATACATACAGAGAGATTGTCTACAGCTTTCTCAATATAGCTAAAAATGGAGTCCCTGATATCAATGCAATAGAACCTTGTGATGCAGAGTCTTATATCAGGGAAACTTGGCTCTTTAGCTTGCAGTGTCTGTGCCAGCAATCAAGAAACTGACAGTATCAGTCCCATTGCCTTTGGCCCCAGCTCTATGACATGACAATGAAAATGTAATTAGATGAGCCCTTGAGATGTGAGACTTCTGCCTTTGCCACCCCGTCAGGCAGGCTGTTCCAGATTTTAATGACCCTCTGGGTGAAAAACTTCTTCTGCAAATCCCTCTAAATCTCCTGAACCTTACCATAATCAAGTGCCAACTGGTTATAAACACCACTTCTCAGGGGAGAAATCTATCCTGTGGCCCTCATACTTTTGTATTCCTCAGTCAGAATCTGCACCCCACCCCCACCCCAGCTTTCTCCTCTCCAAAGAAAACAAACTCAGCCTACCTAGTCTCTTTTGTAACTCGGTCTATTGTCATGATCTGGTCCGTGGACCGCATTCCGGTTCATGGTCCGGTCCATCGTTCCTTATTCCAGGTTCCAGTTTTCCCTTGTTCTGTTGGGTGCTCTAATTGAGGCACCTGATTCACATTTTGGGCTGGCTACATAAATAGCTCCTTGGTTCAGCTTCAGTTGCTGGACTGTTCCCTTCCCTTCACCTTCCTCTTGAAGCCTTGCCTTTAACCCAAGCCATGTCCAGTCCTGTAACCATGTCATGTCCTTGCCTAGTTCTGGGGTCTGAGTCTGAGTCAAGACCCAGGTTCTGGGTCCTTGTCCAGTCTCTGGCTTGGAGTCCAAGCCCTGGCTCCTTGTTCCTAGTTCCTTGTCCAGGTCCTGTTTTCCTAGCCAAGTCTGTGTCCTGTCATGTCCCTAGCTCTAGTCCTAGTCCTGTTCCTAGTACTTCAGTGTCTGTGTCTTGCATTTGGGTCTGCTCCCACCAAATGCCCCCATATGACAGAACAGTCCAGCCAAGCATAGACCCAGCAACACAGACACTGTTGTGTTACTCTTGCCATCCTGGGTTCTCTCCTGTTGAATGCCAGCCCCACCTGCCTGTATTGTCCATAGTCTGGGGAAGCCTTTTGGGTTGCCAGGAGGCTCCCATTGGGGGGGTTACTGTCATGGTCTGGTCCGTGAAGTCCGCGTTCTGGTTCACAGTCCGGTCCATCGTTCCTTATTTCAGGTTTTCCCTTGTTCTGTTGGGTGGTCTAATTGAGTCACCTGATTCACATTTTGGGCTGGCTACATAAATAGCTCCTTGGTTCAGCTTTAGTTGCTGGACTGTTCCCTCCACCTTCCTCCTGCAACCTCTGCCTGAAGCCTTGGCCTGAAAACTTGCCTACAACCTCGCCTGTATCGCTGTCAAGTTCTACCACTGGAGCCTTGCTGTGTCTAGATAAGGAACTGTCTATCGTTGTTTGGAACTGTCTCTGTGTCCATGCCTTTGCTAGGTAGGTCCAGCCATTTGCTACTACCTTGTGTTGGGAACCGTCTCCATGTCCATGCTTTCGCTAGGTAGGTCCGGCTGTTTGCCGCTACCTTGAGTTGAGAACTCTCTCTGTGTTCTGTGTATGAGTCTTGCCCCTACGTCCTGTTTCCAAGGAGGGGTCCCGGCTCTGTGTTCTGCATTCCTGTCTCCCAAGACCAAGTCAAGGCTTTGGGGTCTCATCCTGTCCTTGTGTCCAGGAGAACCTTGTCCTGCCCAGGAGATCCTTGTCCTGTCCAGGCCACGCCTAGTCCTGTCTCCCAAGACCACGTCATGTCTTCGTCTAGTTCATGAGTCTGAGCCCGAGTCAAGACCCAGGTTCTGGGTCCTTGTCCAGTCTCTGGTTCGGAGTCCGAACCCAAGCCTCGTCATGTCCTCACCTCAAAGTACCCAAGCCATGTCCAGTCCTGTAACCATGTCATGTCCTCGCCTAGTTACGGGGTCCGAGCCTGAGTCAAGACCCAGGTGTCCAAGCCAGGAGTCCAAGCCCTGGTTCTAAGTTCCTTGAGGTCTCGCTTTCTTAGTCAACTCCTAGCCCAAGTTTGTGTCCTGTCATGTCCATAACCCTAGTCCTACTCCTGTTCCTAGTACTGTACTTCAATGTCTGTGTCTTGCATTTAGGTCCGCTCCCACCAACACCCCCCATATGACACCTATTGAGGAAACATCCTGGTGAACCTCCTCTGTACCTTCTCTCCCGCAGTCTAGTCCTTTCTATGTCTTGGTGATCAAAACTACAGACATGACTCTAGCAATGGTGGAACATACGAGTCCTGCCGAAGAGATTCGGCCTGAAATATTGACACTACTTTTTTCAATAGATGCTGCCTGGCTGTCCTCCAGCATTTTGTGTGTGTTGATACAACATTGAAGTATCATAATTTCTTAACTCTTGTAGTCCACAATGAAGGCAAATACCTTGTATGCTTCCAGCAAATGTTGGAAATCCAAGCAACACACACAACATGCTGGAGGAACTCAACAGGCCAGGCAGCATCTATGGAAAAGAGTATAGTTGACATTTCAGCCTGAGACCCTTCATCAGGACTGATTATACCCCTGAATCCCTCAGTCCTCATCTTTTCGACTAGTTTTCCATGTGAGATCATATCAATATATTTACTGATTTCCATCAGAACTGCATCACCACCATTGATACACAGAGTTACCTCTTGAAAAACTCAAATTAATCAAATAGAATTGACCCTTTGCACTCCCTTCCAATTGGAGAACCACAGAGAACATGTACAGTATAGATTCCAAGAGTAACTGACAATGATGAGTGCATGGTTGAATTTTCCTACTGACAATCCACGAGCAGGAAATTGTTGACATTGCATTTCATAAAATCTAACTAATTATTTATTTTCTATTTATTTATTGATTGATTGAAATACAGTGCAGAATAGACTATTCCCATCCATCGAGTCACACTGCCCAGCAATCCCTGATTTTAAACTTAGCCTTATCACAAGAGAATTTACAATGACCAATTAACCAACCTACTGGAATGTCTTTGGACTATGGGCAGAAACCTGAGCACCTAGAGGAAACCCATGCGATCATGAGGAGAAAGTACAAGCTTACAAACTCCTTACAGACAGCGGTGGGAATTGAACCGAGGTCGCTGCTACTGTAAACCGTTGCACTAACCACTGCACTACCGTGCATGTAGAAATTAAATTTTAATTCTATGTGCTGAAAACAACACTGCATTATACAATTTAATTTCCAGGCTGCAGCACACGAGGAGACATTTTGAGTCCTTGTTAGTTGTTTACATGGAATACCAATCATTTCAATTATCTCAGTGTTCTCTACTGGGAACTACCACAGCTAAGCCCTATTTCCAGCTCTTGATTAGAGTCAGAGTAATTGACATGGCATGAAAACAGGACTTTCAGTCCAGCTTGTCCGTGTTGACCAAGTTGGTTAACTGGGCTGGTCCCATTTACCTGCATTTGGTTCACATTGTCTACAGTTTTCCTACTTGTGTAACTAACCAATTGACTTTTAAATGAGTGGCGGGGTGGAGATTTATCTCTACCAAAGGAAGTATAAAGTGCTCCTTCCCTCCACTAGCCTGCAGATCACCCTTGGGTAAGATGTAGCACCTGTTTAGCACCTCCCCACCCCAATCAGGGTCACGTGAACCCAGGGTCACATTCATTGCTTATGACTCTACAACCATTAGGCTCCTAAACTGGTGTGGATAACTTTATCACCACTACTCTGAATAGATTCTCTGACCGACAGACTCAATTTTAAGGACCCTTTACAGCTCATGTTCTCAGCCTTATTTTTAACTGCACAGTTTGTCTTTTGCACGTAGGTGTTTGTCAGTTTTCGTTTTTGTCATTTTCTTTTCACAAAATGTTATTGCATTTCTTTTTCCCTGTAAACACTGCAAGTAAGTGAATCTCAAGGTCGTATATGGTAACATATACGGACTTAGATAATAGATTTACTTTGAACTTTGATTGGCTTTCCCAGTTCATAATACTGTGACAACAGCACAGAAGACACTATTCATGTTTATGCTAACTCTATACTGGAACAACTCACAAACTCCATCCTCTGGCCCCTCCTTATCGGTTTTTGAATACCTGAACTATATCTGCCTCAACCATTATCAACAAGTAATGAGCTCCAGCAACACACTGCAAGATCTTCATCATATCCTTTAAATCTCTCCTGCTTTCTTTTATATCTGTGACCTGGTCCTTCATCCCTCCAAATAAAGTGACCTTGTAGCATTGCACAGTAGACCACTTCAAGTGCACATATGAATAACACAATTGTAGAGGATTTCTTAAACACAGGAGATTCTGCAGATGCTGGAAGTCAAGGGTAACACACACAAAAATGCTGGAGGAACTCAGCAGGTCGGGCAGTATCTATGGAGAGGAATAAAGAGTTGTCCCTTTGGGCTGAGACCTTTCATCACGACTGGAAAACTCCTTCTCCTCCCTCCACCTTCGTATTGTGGCTTCTTCCTCCTTCCTTTCAAGTCATGATGAAGGGTCTTAACCTGAAATGCTGGCTCCTTATTCCTCTCCATGGGTGTTGCTTCATCTGCTGATTTCCTCCAGCATAGATGTGTGGTGGAGAGTATAACTGACTGGCTGCATCACAGCCTGGTTTTGAAACACCAATGCCCTGGAATGAAAAATCTTACAAGAAGTAGTGGATACAGTCCAGTCCATCCACACAATTGAGCATATCTGTGCAGAGTGTTGCCTCAGGAAAGAAACATCAGGGACCCATACCACCCACGCCATGTTCTCTTCTTGCTACTGCCATCAGGAAGAAGGTACAGGAGGCTCAGGACTCACACCACCAGGTTCAGGAACAATTATTACCCCTCAACCATTAGGCTATCAAGACTATTGAACCAGAGGGGATAGCTTCATAACTTCACTTGCCCCATCACTGAACTGTTCCCACAACCTCTGGACTCATTTTCAAGTACTCTTCATCTCATATTCCTGATCTTTATTGCTTCTTTATTTATTTTTTTCTTTTGTATTTGCACTGTATGTTGCCTTTTGCACACTGGTTATCTGCCATATTGATGCATCCTTCATTGATTCGATTGTGGTTATTGGATTTATTGATTATGCCCGCAAGAAAATGAATCTGAGGGATATATCCAGTGATATATACATACTTTGATAATAAATTTACTTTGCAATTTATGTATAGAGGATTTCTATGCATCATCAGCGTCGACTGACTTAATTGGAAAACGCAATGATTGCAACAAAAAGGCCATCAAGTCTTATTGCTGGTTACTGTGATTGAACTGACTGCTGATTTCTAGCCTGAGCTTTCACATGACCTTTTGTTCACACAAAAAGAATCTTTGAAGCTGGGGTGGGGGGTGGGAGTTAGGTGTCATGTATGAAGTTTACCACAGACAATTCCTGCAGAATGTCTTGTTGGTCCCTTCCATGTATAAGTCAGGGAAATGTAGATCAAGCCATGGGCAAACTTGGAAAAAAAAAGCTGAGTTGTTGAATTTGCAGCAATTTGATTTTAATCAGTACTCTAACCAGCTGCAAGTTTTAAACAGCCAAGGTATCACCAGTCATTTTGGTATTTCTGCAGAACAAGTAGTAGCAAGTCATTTTTCAAGTGGTTACATTGAACTTCCAGGAAAAGAAACTAAAGCGCTTGTATCTTTGTTTTAAATCTGTTCAGCTGCAATTAATAAATGCAAAGCAATTGATTGCTTAAAGTTCCAGTAAGTTTGTTGGTTCAGCGTTATTGGTCAAAGACACTTGCATATGGGCATTTAAAGGATCCAGAGGGAGATGGGAAGAGTTTGTGTTGTATTAACTCTGGTAAAGATTAGCTGGGTTAATACTCCTATGCTGGAAATTCTATAAAATCATTCTAATTCTTAGTATCAGTTTTTTTTCTTGGACGTTTTAATCAGAACAGCTCCATCTTAAAATTACAATGCATCCAAATTCAGCAGGAATATATCCAAAGGAAAGTCATTAAGGACAATTCTAGAGGATAATTTTCAACCTGTGGGAGTGATATGTTGCCTCTGAGTCTGTCAGCTCCTTATTCCTCACTTACAAAACCTGCAGGTGAATTCGCCCATCTTATCTTTGCAGAGTGGTGAACCGAAGCAATTCTCTGCCACAGACGGCTGTGGAGGTGATTTTTTTGGGTGTATTTAAAGCAGGGGTTGTTAGGTTCTTGATTTGTAAGGGCGTCAAAGGTTATAGAGAGAAGGCAGGAGAATGGGGTTGAGAGGGATATTGCCATCCATGATGTAATGGTGGAGCAGGCTCGAAGGGTTGAATGGTATCATTCTGCTCCGATGTCTTATGGGCGAACCACTATCACTAATAGTTTTTGACTGCTTCATAGAGGTGTATAGAGATACAGCATGGTAACTGCTCATCAACTACCCATTTTTACACTTATTCACTTTATCTTTCCTACATTCCCATCCAACCCTTCTCCTGACTTCACCTTTCAGCTACACACTAGGAAGGAAGGAAGGGAAAGAGTACAAGCTGTAAGGTGATGAGTAAAGTCAAGTGAGTCTTTTATTTTTCTCTTTAACTTTTTAAGACAATGGCCAGAAAGAGAGGCAGAAAATGGGATCCTGGAGGACTATGAGCCACAGCATGAAATGCAGCAGTGGAAGGACCAGGAGGGAGAAGGTGATCTCCTGGTGGGCTCCTAACTATTCAGATAGCTGGTGGTGGAGGGGAAGAATTTGAGTGTGGAGCTCTGGCTCTTGTACCTCCCATCTGATGGCAGTAATGAGAAGAGTGTGTCCCAAGCGGTGAGGAGTTCTAATGATGAGTGCCAACTTCTTGAGGCATTGCCTCGTGAAGATGTCCTCAATGGTGGTAAGGGTTATGTCCATGATGGAGCTGTCTGAGTCTATAAACCTCTGCACCTTCTTGCAATCCATCACATTGGAAATTCCACACCAGGATGTAATACAACCAGTCAGAGTGCTTGCCACCGTACATATATAGAGGCTTGTTAGAGTCTTTGGTGACATACTAAATCTCCTCAAACTCCTAATGACATAGAGCCACTGGTGTGCCGCTGTCTCGATTGCTTCCATGTGTTGGAGCAAGGAGAGATCCTCTGAGATGCTGATGCCAGGAACCTATAGCTGCTCACCCTTCCCAATGCCAACCCCGTAACGAGGCTGTATGTGTGTGTTCTCCTTCTTGGCCACCCTCTTGCTGTATATGTATCAATTATCAAGACTTCCATATCATTTTGAATGAAATCTCCAAGCTTTGTCATTCTCCCTTGCAGCCAGTCTCTCTTCTCTGCACCCTTTCTATAGTTTCCACAGCATTCCTGCAGTGAGGTGACCAGAACTGAGCACAGTACTCCAAGTGGGGTCTGACAAGGGTCCTATAAGGCTGTAACATTACCTCTCGGCTCTTAAACTCAATTAAACTGGTTGATGAAGGCCAATGCACCATATGCCTTCTTAACCACAGAGTCAACCTGCACAGCTGCTTTGAGTTTCCAATGGACTCAGACCCCAAGATCCCTCTGATCCTTCACACTGCCAAGAGTCTTACCATTAATATGTTGCTATGTTTCTATGAAACACAGGGAGAATGTGCAAAGTCCACACTGGCTGCAACAGTAACTAAGATTGAACCCGGGTCTCTGGAACTTTGAGGTGGTAGCTGTACATTGTGCAAGACTGTACAGTTTAAATGAGGGTTATTGCCTCCCATGAAGGCTGTGGAGGCCAAGTCTCTGGATGCTTTCAAAAAAGAGATGGATAGAGCTCTTAAAGATAGTGGAATCAAAGGTTATGGGGATAAGGCAGGAACTGGATACTGATAGTGGATGATCAGCCATGATCATAGTGAATGGCGGTGCTGGCTCGAAGGGCCGAATGGCCTACTCCTGCACCTATTGTCTATTGTCTATATTGTCTTCCATGACACCCATCTTATGGTGTGCAATAACTGTCATGTGGAGCACATCGTTAAGCTCACACTCTTGCGGCATATCAGTGTTACAGCAGATGCACTGAACTGAGCATTGCTCAGGATGTCTTGCTAGAAAACCCACAAGTTCCACTTTAACACATCTTTCTTATCGTGTCTGTTGAGTCTTTTGCTCTGCTTGCATAAGCAAATCAGCAGAGTTAGCTCTACAATGAGAACATCCTTCACCGGAGGCAATAACCCTCATTTAAACTGTACAGTCTTGCACAATGTACAGCTACCACCTCAAAGTTCCAGAGACCCGGGTTCAATCTTAGTCACTGTTGCAGCCAGTGTGGACTTTGCACGTTCTTCCTGTGTTTCATAGAAACATAGCAACATATTAATGGTAAGACTCTTGGCAGTGTGAAGGATCAGAGGGATCTTGGGGTCTGAGTCCATTGGACACTCAAAGCAACTGTCAGGTTGACTCTGTGGTTAAGAAGGCATATGGTGCATTGGCCTTCATCAACCAGCTTAATTGAGTTTAAAAGCCGAGAGGTAATGTTACAGCCTTATAGGACCCTGGTCAGACCCCACTTGGAGTACTGTGCTCAGTTCTGGTCACCTCACTGCAGGAAGGATGTGGAAACTATAGAAAGGGTGCAGAGAAGATCTACAAGGATGTTGCCTGGATTGGGGAGTATGCCTTAGGTTGAGTCAGCTTGGCCTTTTCTCCTTGGAGCGGCACAGGATGAGAGGTGACCTGATAGAGGTGTATAAGACGATGAGAAGCATTGATTATGTGGATAGTCAGAGGATTTTTCCCAGGGCTGAAATGGCTAACGCGAGAGGGCACAGTTTTAAGGTGCTTAGAAGTAGGTACAGAGGAGGTGTCAGGGGTAAGATTTTATGCAGAGAGTGGTGAGTGCGTGGAATGGGCTGCCAGCGATGGTGGTGGAGGTGGATATGATAAGATCTTTTAAGAGACTCCAGGATAGGTACATGGAACTTAGAAAAATAGAGGGCTACGGGTAACCTTCGGTAATTTCTAAGTAAGTATATGTTCGGCACAGCATTGTGGGCCGAAGGACCTGTATTGTGCTGCAGGTTTTCTATGTTATGGGGAGAAGACAAGAGAAGGAGGTTTAGATGGATAATACATCAGCCATGTTGGAATGGCAGAGCAGACTCGATGGGCTGAATGGCCTAATTCTGCCCCTACATCTTGTAGTCTTCTAATGTTGTAAATATGGGAAGCACAGTTATCCCTGATCACTATATCTTGACTCTGTGCAATTTTGCTTCTGCAGCTATTTCATATTCAAATTCAATAACCACAACATACAGGGATTCTATGCTGTCAGAACACTCACAACTTATTTTTTTTTATATACGGCACCTTCCTTGAAGTCATCCAACATCATTTTGTTTAGAAGATATTTGACTAACAATGTTCTGCCATAATTCCATGGGTTGTCCTCTCTGCTGTATGCTTCCTTCTAGCTTCTGATCTCTTCCTTTCCGGTCATGATGAAAGGTCTTGGCCACGTACCTTTTTCCCCAACTATTTTCTGAATTCTGAATTCTTGCCACCTCTGCTCACCGTGTTTGCAACCCCTCTCCAGCCATAATTGTGATTTGTCCACAGTTGCTGTTAACACTCTTACTAGGTGAACAATGCAGTGATACATTCTCTTAATGAAGGGTCTCAGCCTGAAGTGTTAACTGTTTATTCCTCTCCACGGATGCTGCCTGACCTGCTGAGTTCCTCCAGCATTTTGTGCGTGTATTGCTGTGTGCTACATCACCTTCTCTCCAGCTGGTCACGTCACTTGTACCACCTTCCTGAGCAATGGTTTCTCCTTCCCATGGCCCATCTGAAATTGCCACTCACTCTCAAATACCATTTGCAATACAGAGGAAATTCTACAATCCTCTCAACCATCAAGTGCCCCCACATTAAACATAAGTGATGGCAGCATCCACTCTTACATTTTTAGCTTCCTAAATTTATCATGATTACTGTATCCTGCAACATCCCATTTCTCTACTATAAAGTGGAGGCTAGAGATTGACTTTGAGGACTGTCCATATGTGTGGTGGGTGGGAGGGAGGAAAGGATGCTTTGTTGTTGTTGTTTTGTTGCTTGCTGTGTTCTCTTTTCTGGTGTTCTCTCTTATACTCCACATAATTTTGTAATCCTTTATCAAATTTCTCCTCATTCACCTTCACTCCTAAGTCCTAACCTATTCAAACTTTCCCTGTAACTCTGGTCCTCAAGTCCCAGCAACATTCTTGTAAATTAATTCTATAATGTTTCAATCTTAACAATATCTTTTCTGTATTTCCCTTTATCAAACAAGGGAAGTTAATGATGTGACAGACTGGGAGCACTTTGGCTCTAGTGACCATAATTCAATTAGTTTTCAGATAGTGAAGGTCAGGTTCATAAATTGGGCTTCTAAACTGAAGCAAGGCTACCTCTGGGGGAATTAGATGGGAATCTAGTCAAAGTCCTTTGGGTGAGCCTGCCTGAAAGGAAAGGGACAAATGGCAAGTGGGTGGCTTTTAAGAGTGAGATACTAAGTGTCCAGCAGCATCTGTTAGGGTGAAGGTTAAACTGGCAAGTATTTGGAACCTTGGATGAGGAGAGATACTGAAGTTATGGTCAGGAAAAAGAAAGAAACAAGAGGTCAGGATCGAGCAAATTGCTTTATGATAATAAAAAGATTAAGCATACTCTTAAGGGGTAATTCGGAGGGCAAAGAGTGGGCATGAAATGGACTTCACAGGTAAGGTTAAAGAAAATCCCAAGAGGTTCTATAACTATGTTAAGAGTAAAAGACTGGCTAGGGAGAAAGTAAGTTCCCTAAGCAGGTCTACTTATGACCTGAGTCGCCAGAAACGGGTGCGATTTTTAATGAATATTTCTCCTTGGTGTCTAGCGAGGAAACAATCATTTTTCATCGAGGTAAGAAAGATAAACTCACTGGAATTTAGAAGAATGCATGGGGATCTCAGTGAAATCTGCCGAATGTTGAGAGGACGAGATGGGGTGGATGTGGAAAGGATGTTTCCTATGGTAGGTGTATCCAGAACTAGAGGGCACAGCCTCAAAATTGAGGGGTGACCTTTTAGAAAAGAGGCAAGGAAGAATTTTTTAGCCAGAGGGTAGTGAATCTGTGGAATGCTCTGCCACAATCTGTGGTGGAGGCCAAGTCCGTGGGTATACTTAACGCGAAAATTGATTGCCTTGACTAATCAAGAAACTTCAAAGGACATGGCGAGAGGTAGGTATGTGGGATAGAGTGGGATCTGTGATCAGCCATAATGGAATAGCAGAACAGTCTTATGTCTTATCGATACAAGTGGAGATGTTTTGGAGGACATTCATATTACCAGGGACAAGGTACTTGAAGCCTTACTGTACATTAAGGTGAATAAATCCCTGGGGCCTAACCAAGATATCCTTGGAATTTGGGGGATGCTCGAGAGGAAATTGTAGAGGCTCTTGTGCAGATGCTTGCTTCATTGTGGTGAAGTTCTGAAGATTCGAATGTGGCTAATATTGTCCCTTGTTTAAAAATGGTTGCAAAGCCAAGCCAGGGAACAAGAGACAGGTCAATAGCGGGGAGGTTGCTGGAGGGGATTCTGAGGGACAAGTTCAATGAGCATTTAGATAGACAGTCTATTTAGGAAAAGCCATCATGGCTTTGCACGTGGGAAATAGTGCTTGACGAACCTTTTAAAGATTTTTTAAAGTAGTAACCAAGGAAGGGTTGACCTTAGAGCTGTATAAAGTTGTGAAGGGCATAAGTAGAGTGAATGCAGAGCATTTTTTGCAAGTTACCAAATCACAAAAATATCAGCATAGGGTGAGAAGGGAAAGATTTAAAAGGGACCTGAGCAGCACCTGTTTTCACACAGAAGATGAGTACATGGAATGAGCTGTCAAAGGAGGTGACTGAGGTAGGTACAATAGTATCACGGGTGGTGGGCTGGAGACACATCTCTTCCAAAGGAGCTGTGAAGGTGCTCCTTCCCTCTGCTGGCCTGCAGGTCACCTTTGGGTAGGGTGCAAGGTCATGTGAAGCCTTGAGAGAAGGTGCTGGATGGTCGTATCAGCACCCTGGTGCATATACAAATTCTGGTTATGCGACCACTGCCACCAGCCAGACTATCTCTGAAGTGTATTGATAATGGCTGTGGTCACCCATATTGTAAGGACACTGGCCAGAAGAAGGCAATGGCAAACCACTTCTGTAGAAAAAATTCACAAAGGAAAATCATGGTCATAGAAAGACCATGATCAGCCACGTCATATGACACAGCACATAATGAAGACAATAGTATCATTTAAGCAGCACTTGGATAAACACATGGAGAGGCAGGGCTTAAGGGGATATTGGCCAAACAAAGGAAATTGGGACCAGCTGTGTGGGCGCCGTGGATAGCATGAATGCAGGACGAAGGGTTTGTATCTGTGCTACATTGTTCTATGACTGTATGATTCTAATCAACATAATCAGAAATGCGTCTTAGTAAAACCAGGACTACCTTTCAAATCATTCTGTGCTGGTCTTCCAATAAGGATTAAATGTCTTATGATAAACTGAAATTGCCCAATGCCAAATCAGTAAAATAGTTTGCAATTTTATACATTCAATAATGGTCATCAATATATATCTTGTGCATAGCTATGCAAACTTCCAACATCTCCTACAGTCTGGATACTGTACTGTGCTTTGAATTACAGTGACAAACTGAACCTTAGGTAAACATGATAGTTTGAACAAGCGTTATATATAGTCTGGTCAGTATCCTAACATCAAAACAATGCTTATTAGTACAAGGACACTTTCACAGTTAAAGTCTTATTGGTCAATAAAAATGAAAGTCTGCAGAGATTAGAGAGTCAGGAAAAATTCAGAGTTGATTTACTGAATTATTAACATCCTTTCCATTGATAATAATGGCTGGTCGACTGCATTCAGGCGGTAAACCACTCAGATTATTCATTATTTATCAATATCAATACATGCATTGATGCCAATTAGCACATTTATTTGACTAACAGAATTATTGTAACATAACCTTATGGTCTGAATGCAGCTCTTAACTTTATTTCCTTATCTCTCCACTTAAATTCAACCAAAGTAGTGGACCTCCTTTCCTCTGGAGTTAAAGTGAAGAATGAAAGAAAACAGCTCAAAAGGTTAATCACCGAAGTGAGTAGAGAGACCATGCTGGACTAGCTGAAAACCATACGGAAATGGATAATCTGCCACCACTGGAGATAGCTAGAAATCATGAAAACCAGAATCCCTCATACTGTCAGATTCACAGCTCCTACCAATTGTGTCTTTGATCAATTGTGTCTAGTCCCGTGCAGACAAAATAAACAATTATTAAAGCCAAATCATAATGAGTACCTCAAGCAAACTTCTGATTTGGAACAATTAAGAAATGAAACTAATTGAATTTTGATAATTATGTTGCAATTAAAATGCCATTTGGAAAATGG
This sequence comes from Mobula hypostoma, assembly GCF_963921235.1. Classification (NCBI taxonomy): domain Eukaryota; kingdom Metazoa; phylum Chordata; class Chondrichthyes; order Myliobatiformes; family Myliobatidae; genus Mobula; species Mobula hypostoma. The sequence goes on along the minus strand of NC_086103.1, from coordinate 19,740,345 downwards.
TGCTTTGTCCTATACTGAAAATCTCTCCCTACTTGCACCCTTCCTAACCCGGACTCGTTCCCTCTGATACACTATATTTGGCCCTTGGTAGTCTCCCATAAAATCACTTTCTGTATTGCTTTTCATGATGTTTTCCAAAGCTTCCCAGAAGCCCATTCCTTTAACCAACCTTTGGCCATCCCACCCCTTCATACTTGGATTGATGTCTGCCTGCCCCAAATGTGCCGTAAATGCACTCGCTACAAATGGAGACGTCACACATTGGCCTTTGGAAAACAAGTCATAGGAATTTAGTAGACCAACTACGTACAGGATTAATAACAAAGAGAAAATACCAATATTGGATGACGTAGGGAAATACAGGAACATCTTCCATTTATGAAAACATTTACAGTTCATAGAATAGCATGGTGCTTTAGTAGGTTGATGTAGAGTGGAGAAGTTACATGCGTGTCATAGAGTGTGATCAATTTTCTGCATATTTTAAATGAACTGACAGTAACATGGACAAGCTCTCTTCTTGTTATGCTTGATGTTCAATCACAAAACAGGAAGATTTACCCTTTGGTTTGACTCCTGTTGGGTAGCACAAGAAGTCATGAAGATAAACTGGACAGGTGTGGAATAAAGGGAATTAGCTTACATGCTGACCCAATCCAGTACCAAGCATCCTTCCTACCAACTGACCATCACGTATACTTACATAATTTAAAAAAGTAGCAAGACGATTTCCAGTGCCTAATTCTTTGAAAGCATCCTGTTCCTCTTTCTACAAAACGAAATCAGAATGAATACACACAAGCTAAGAGCTCACACCCTGGGCGAGCACTCATGGGTACTTACATAATTTAAATATGTAGCTAGTCTATTCCCCTCCGTCGCAAGGTTGCGGTCGAACGGACGCTGCAACAGATTTTGTTTAAAAGAAAAATTTATCCTAGATTTCGTCCCATTAATGATTGCAAACAGCTGTGCTTGTCAGCTGCTTACACTGCACAACTCCTGTCAAAGTTGTTTTTTTGAACTTTTGTCCTGTTTTGAAATACCATTACATTTGTGGATTTACTGTTGATATACAACACAGATGTAAGCATCTTGTCAAAGACAATAGGAGTTCTTTCTCCAAGGTCTCAGATGTTAACCAAGGAATAAATTTGGAGGTACTCAGAATAAAAGTCACCAGGGTCAAATCAATCTACTTGCATGGAGAGAAATTTCATGCCAACTTTCACAGGGATTTGTACGGGAACCAGGCATTGAATTAGGACAATGTATCAGAGGCATCACAGCTCAGTAACAGGATAGAAGCATAGTCATTGGTAAGATCTTTGCAGTCCGTATTCCATACTGTGATCCGCTCAGATAATGAACCATAGCAGATGATTTGGTGCACTCTTATTTGTTCCGGCTTAACATCTTTACCTTGTTTGGATAGATTTTCTTTTCTATCCATTCACATTGAATGTTTAAGGATTATGAGCACCAGAATCACAATTAGAACGCCAGCAAATTACAGCTCAAAGTTTTAGGCTACGTCCACACTAGACCGGATAAATCCGTAACCAAAGCTTTTTCTCTTCGTTTTGACCCTCCGTCCACACTTTTATCCTCCCCTAAAATGGAGCTTTTCTAAATCGCTCTACAGAGTGTTTAAATCTGAAAACGCCGGTTGGGCGTTGTAGTGTGTATGAGGTAATGGGAGGGTTTAAAAAACCTGTCGTCCCTTTCATCGGTGAAGAGACTATGGGTGTAGGAAATGTTTCCAGGGTGACCCCTCTGTGGGAGTGGGGGAGATGTTGGTGGGGCCACCCGGGGGTCTGTGTGTCCTTATGTGTAGCTACTGTAAAAGGATTATTTTATTATTATTTTAAAAGGATTAAAAGTATTATATATATATATAAATGCACAGAGTATAAGAAATAAAGAGGTTGATCTTGAGGCTCAGTTAGAAATTGGCAAGTATGATATTGTGGGAATAACAGAGACATGGCTGCAAGAGGACCAGGGCTGGGAAATGAATATTCAGGGGTATACGTCCTATCGAAAGGACAGACAGGTTAGCAGAGGGGGTGGGGTGGCTCTGTTGGTGAGGAATGAAATTCAATCACTTGCGAGGGGGGACATAGAATCAGGAGATGTAGAGCCAGTATGGATAGAACTGAGAAATTGTAAGGGCAAAAAGACCCTGATGGGAGTTAGCTACAGCCCCCCAAACAGTAGCCTGGGTATAGGGTGCAAGTTAAATCAAGAGTTAAAATTGGCATGTCACAAAGGTAATTCCACGGTTGTTATGCGGGATTTCAACATGCAGGTAGACTGGGAAAATCAGGTTGGTATTGGACCCCAAGAAAGGGAGTTTGTGGAATGCCTCAGAGATGGATTCTTAGAGCAGCTTGTATTAGAGCCTACCTGGGAGAAGGCAATTCTGGATTTAGTGTTGTGTAATGAGCCAGATTTGATAAGGGAACTCGAGGTAAAGGAGCCATTAGGAGGTAGTGACCATAATATGGTAAGTTTTAATCTACAATTTGAGAGGGAGAAGGGAAGATTGAAAGTGTCAGTATTACAGTTGAACAAAGGGGACTATGGACCCATGAGGAAGAAGCTGGCCACAGTTGACTGGAAAGATACCCTAGCAGGGATGACAGTGGAACAACAATGGCAGGTATTTCTGGGAATAATACAGAAGATGCAGGATCAGCTCATTCCAAAGAGGAAGAAAGATTCTAAGGGGAGTAAGGGGCGACCGTGGATGACAAGGGAAGTTAAGGACAGTATAAAAACAAAAGAGAGTAAGTATAACATAGCAAGGATGAGTGGGAATCCAGAGGACTGGGAGACTTTTAAGGAGCAACAGAAGATAACTAAAAAGACAATATGGGGGGAAAAGATGAGGTACGAAGGTAAGCTAGCCAAGAATATAAAGGAGGATAGTAAAAGCTTCTTTAGGTATGTGAAGAGGAAAAAAATAGTTAAGACCAAAGTTGGGCCCTTGAAGACAGAAACGGGTGAAATTATTATGGGGAACAAGGAAATGGCAGACGAGCTGAACAGGTACTCTGGATCTGTCTAGGGAAGTCACAAACAATCTCCCAGATGTAATAGTGGCCAGAGGACCTAAGGTAACAGAGAAACTGAAGGAAATTCGCATCAGGCAGAAAATGGTGTTGGGTAAACTGATGGGACTGAAGGCTGATAAATCCCCAGGGCCTGATGGTCTGCATCTCAGGGTACTTAAGGAGGTGGCTCTAGAAATCGTGGATGCATTGGTAATCATTTTCCAATGTTCTATAGATTCAGGATCACTTCCTGCGGATTGGAGGGTAGCTAATGTTATACCACTTTTTAAGAAAGGAGGGAGAGAGAAAACAGGCAATTATAGACCAGTTAGTCTGACATCAGTTGTGGGGAAGATGCTGGAATCAATTCTAAAAGATGAAATAGTGGCATATTTGGATAGCAGTGGCAGGATAGGTCCGAGTTAGCATAGATTTACGAAGGAGAAATCGTGCTTGACTAATCTTCTGGAATTTTTTGAGAATGTAACTATGAAAATGGACATGGGAAAGCCAGTGGATGTAGTGTACCTGGACTTTCAGAAAGCCTTTGATAAGGTCCCACATAGGAGGTTAGTGTGCAAAATTAGAGCAAATGGTATTGGGGGTAGGGTACTGACATGGATAGAAAATTGATTGGCAGACAGGAAACAAAGAGTAGGGATTAATGGGTCCTTTTCAGAATGGCAGGCTGTGACTAGTGGGGTACCACAAGGCTTGGTGCTGGGACCGCAGCTATTTACAATATACATTAATGATTTAGATGAAGGGATTAAAAGTAACATTAGCAAATTTGCAGATGACACAAAGCTGGGTGGCAGTGCAAAATGTGAAGAGGATGTTATGAGAATGCAGGGTGACTTGGACAGGCTGGGTGAGTGGGCAGATGCATGACAGATGCAGTTTAATGTGGATAAATGTGAGGTTATCTACTTTGGTGGCAAGAACAGGAAGGCAGATTACTATCTGAATGGTGTCAAGTTAGGAACAGGGGAAGTACAACGAGATCTAGGTGTCCTTGTTCATCAGTCACTGAAAGTAAGCATGTAGGTACAGCAGGCAGTGAAGGAAGCTGATGGCATGTTGGCCTTCATAACAAGGGGAGTTGAGTATAGGAGCAAAGAGGTCCTTCTGCAGTTGTACAGGGCCCTGGTGAGACCACACCTGGAGTATTGTGTACAGTTTTGGTCTCCATTCTAGCTATTGAGGGAGTACAGCGTAGGTTCACAAAGTTAATTCTCAGGATGGCGGGACTGTCATATGTTGAAAGATTGGAGCGACTGGGGTTGTATACACTGGAATTTAGAAGGATGAGAGCGGATCTGATTGAAACATATAAGATTATTAAGGGATTGGACACGCTAGAGGCAGGAAACATGTTCCGGATGTTGGGGGAGTCCAGAACCAGAGGCCACAGTTTAAGAATAAGGGGTAGGCAATTTAGAATGGAGTTGAGGAAAAACTTTTTCACACGGAGGGTTGTGGTTCTGTGGAATGCTCTGCCTCAGAAGGCAGTGGAGGCCAGTTCTCTGGATTGTTTCAAGAAAGCGTTAGATAGAGCTCTTAAAGATAGCGGAGTGAAGGGATATGGGGAGAAGGCGGGAAAAGGGTACTGATTGTGGATGATCAGCCATGATCACAGTGAATGGTGGTGCTGGCTCGAAGGGCTGAATGGCCTACTCCTGCACCTATTGTCTATTGTCTATTACTGTCGTGGCTGTGAGGCTGGTATTGTGGTGGTGAAAAGTACTGGGGGCGAGCCATGATATTCCTCATCATTGCAAATCCTTCTGTAACAGAGCCAGTTTTTCAATGTTCGTCGTCAGCCGGGTCACACTGTCCGTGAACTTCCTGTCGGTTGCCTCCATACACTCCAGTATTTTTTTTAATTTAAAGTCCTCCTGCGCAAGAGCCAACAGCTGTCCATCGTTTGGCATTTTGCTTTTAAGTTTTTCTAGTCTTTAACTGGACAAACACGCACTAAGTATACCGTTTCCTCTTCGCTTGTTTTCTGTATATGTGTCCTGCGCATGCCCAGTAGGAGGAGATTTGCCCAAATACCTGTTTTAATGTGGACGGAGGTATTTTCAAAAACGCCTGGTGTGGACGCCTATTGTTTTTACATGAAACTGGCATTTTCAAAATTATCCGGTCTAGTGTGGACGTAGCCTTAGTTAACCATCTGCTAGGAACATAGGCCAGTATTTGAAAATTGGACTGGAGGAGCTAAGGGCACCCAGGACTGACTCTGCAAATCCAATGACTCTCTCAGTCTCCTAGAACACTGTTTTAACTCATCATTTCACTATATTCTGACAATAATGAAGGCAGCTGATCAGCAATCAGGTTCTTTTTTTATAAAATGCCTTATTCAACTCAATGATGGCCAAGGCAGCCAGGACATGGATTGTATATCTTTCCTTTATAGAGCCCAGACATCACCTGGACACAAATGCAATGGGATAACATGATTATTTTTGTTAACAGCAGTTTATTTTCAAGGTCTCTAGAGGGTTTTTCTGTAAATCTTAAATATTCCTGCTGGGACTGAAAATCTAGATGGAATATATCCAGAATGACAGCTTCTTTCCCAATATAATTCTATAGCTAGAGAGCTCAAAAAGACAAAAAAGTACTTTCCAGAGTAGTTTAAAAAAGTACTTTAAAGTACTTTTCAGGTACTTTAACTTTAAAAAAGAGTACTCAAAGCAAATGTTTCATTGAATAACTGGAAGAAGATGGGAAAATGAATGTATCTGACGTTTCTTCTGGCTATTCCAGAGGAATGAAATGGTTAGCACCAAAACAGATTCTCAAGTGGTGCATTCTGGATATATGCATAATACTGTATCTTGCCAACACAGATGAACAACACTATTTCATCGTTTTATTTTAACGAGCAACAATAGATGAGATTTGTTGAGACAAAGACAAGTATTGAAAAGGAGGCTTTATAAGGGCAACCATTTAGATTCCTTTTTATGAGATTTGTAATTCAAATAAGGGTCTCAGATTGGTGAAGGGAATTACAGAAATTACTTGGAGGAGAAAGCCTTCAGCTAAATCTATTAATGTAGTGCAGGGCGCAGATGTAGGAAATAGTGGATATGAATGACGCACGAAATACAAGTTACAGGACTGGTTGTGATCCAATTGAATGGTACAGCACTGTGAGGGGGCACATGCCTACTGTATTTCTGACCACGTACTTATATTGTCAGTGTTCTGCAAAAAGGATCACTGGGGCAGGTGGTTGGGAGGGAGCATTTCTGCATTTTAGATCTTACTCAATATTATTCATGGAAATTATTTAAGGTATGCAACGCTGATTTAAAAAAAATACTTCATTTGCTATCAATCAGATTACAGCCTCAAAGAGGTTGGTTTCTGTGGGATGCTTTGGTTTCCTCCCAAATCCCAAAGTAAATTAATTAGCTATTGGAAATGATCCCTTACCACAGGTAAATTGTAAAAGAATCAAAGTGAAGTTGAGAACTAGTGAGAGGCCCTCATATAGATAAGGAGGAATGAGGTTGGTGGGATGGCTCAGATGGAGCTGAGAAGTCAAATGGAGTCCTCCTTTGTCATACTAAGAACAAGACAAGCAGATCAATCTAACTCTTTATCACTAGTGAGATGCTGATCAATGTCTTTGAGTGTCTGTAATGATTTGTGCTTTGATGTACAAATTTATTTACATTTGGTGGTGATCCCAACGTAGCCAGAGCCAGCATTCAAAGTAAGCACTGACATGAGCATAAAGGGTATTTATTGGAACTAACTGGGGATGTTTATTTTCTGGGCAACGTTGTCTTCCTTTTAATATACTGTAACTCCTTGTGGAGAGTTGAGTATTGCTGACTCTGGGAAGTGTTCAATTAAAAAAAAACATAAATAACCATATTCTAACTGCAAATTGATGGTCAGGTTTATTTTGTACTTTCAGTTTTAGCTCCTTTCTTCCTACTTATATTATTTAAGAAAACATAATGCTTCACAGATTTCTCCATTTCTCTGCTGCTGACCAGAGTAAATGAAATGTGTTCAATAGACACACATCTGCTGCTTTCCATTGGAGGAAGTCCAAATGAAGAGTGGCCATAAAAGGTTCCAATAGTGAAGTTATGAGATCATCGTTTATTTTCCAAGCACAGAATGGAGCTGTTGCTGGAACTGGATACAACTGATGCTGAAATCCATTAAAACAGAGCTGCAAATGATCTGTTACTGAATCAGCACATGGCCTTTCCCCTGATCCCAATCACAGCAAACTTACTGACCTCAAGTTCTTTAGTTTCACACACTCCCGTAGGCCTGGTCATTTTCTCTTGTCATATTGTTCCTACAGGTATTTCTTAAAGGACAGCAGACTTAAGAGAGTAGAGTAGAGCTCATTCAAACAAAAGGTTAACCATTTCCATCTGGGGTGGATGTTATTGTGCACACAAATATATACAATATTGCATTATCAGGGATAGGACCAGTTTCAGTTTTCCCAAGTGGGATGGAAAAATTGATTATACCTTGTGTTCAGATTTAGGAAATGGGCTGGCTGCAGTTAATCCCTACTATAGGTCCCATGCTTTTGGGTAGAGATATTATTTTGAAAGTGGTAGTGATATTAATTTTGGAATTGGTAAGTGTAGGTTCAACTGGAGCATATCAAAGAAGTTTGAACAGGTAAACATATATGAGGGACATGTAAGGTAATGGTCTGGTTGCAGGTAGATGGCACAGACTAGATGGGCTGAAAGGCCCGTTTCTGTATTCTATTACCTGAAGAACAGAAAAGCTGGAAATGGGAGGATCTGTGGAAAGACACGTCAAAAGGTCTAATATCCAAAGTGTTATCTGCTTCTCTTTCGACTGATGTGCCTAGCCTATTATCCAACATTTGTGGTCATGATGTTGAAGTAAGAGGGGGCCATCTTAAAAACCTCTGCCATTGATTGGACAATGAGAGTTAAATTAATTGATTAACAAGTACTGCTGCCAGAATATATTGATTGGGAGCACAGCTTAGTAATATTCAAGCCATACGAGTTTCAAGTTAGCTCCTGCATTACAGCATATACCAGCACTCAATGTCAACATCATTAATTCCTGCAATAATGAATGATTAGAGTCATTTGCAGCACAAGGGTCATCAATTGTGGTTAAATGCGTTACATAAGAATTCCTACAGAATCTAGTCACGATGTGTGGGAATGGAATAACCCAAATCCTCTCTGACAGAACAGTTGGTACATATTTAACACTTGGCTGGTTGTAATTATTGAGACTGCTTCTGAAAGCAGAATGGATCAGAGCTTCCAATCAACAATGGGCCTTTCATACAGGTTTATTTTTATCCCCTGCAAATATTTTCTCTTTTTTTCTCCTTCTGTGCCAACTAACTTAAACTGGCAAAAATAATCTGATGCAATAAGAAACTTTTGGAAAGTCTTGCTCCTTTGATGGGGGTGTTTCACAGCTGCGCAAGCCTTTGATATCTTGACAACTGCTGAATTTGGTCATGTCAGGAAGAAGCTCTCTGAGTTAATGAACTTGGGCTCCACGGGTGAAACAGGACATGATAGATAAAGAAAATTTATTTATTTATGTATTTCAATGTACTGATGCCACATAACAAATTTCTAGAATTATGACAGTGATATTCTACATGATTCTGATTAAAATTCTCAAATGAATACAGATTTAGCACACACACTGAGAACAAGGCAATGAACCACACGTGGGCAGAGGGAGGAAAGCTCGGCAAGAATCAGCGTATGTTGGGAAGAGGAAATATCAATGGCCTTCATTAATGATCTGGAGATAACCCCACTATGACAGCTGGGGAAATCAATTTCAATCAATTAAAATAATTTCAGACCATAATATGGCAGCAAATAAGGACGTCCGTTAAACAGTTGCAAAAAATTACATAGCTTACGAATGTGTTCAGGGGAAAAACAGATCTACCATCCTTCTCCAATTTGGCTGAAATACGACTAGAACCCAGGGTTCAACTCTACACAGGTCTGAAAAATGTCCAAGAAAGACACAGTTCCAGGGAATGGGTGGCATATACCAGCACTCTCTACCTCTCATTAGGGATAGATTGTGAAGGAGTTTCTTGGAGGTTTGATCACATGACATTAACTGCAAACATTCCATCAATCTACACATCTCTATTTCTATCTCTGATAGTTCTATTAATAATAGGCAAAAAATGTTTTAAAATGATTCCTCTTCAAGGCACTGCCCACAGCAAAGCATTAAAGGTTAAAGTTCAATCCCTGACAAAAGTCTGGATGATTAGCTAAAGCCTAAAGAGGAGAAAGGGACCAGATGTTTGTTCACAAAGCCAGTGTTTAGAGCAGCACACACAGTGTAAACGGTGCAAGCACTGATCAAATCTTTGTACAAAATAATAAATCAAGAAACTATGAATGCAGGATATTTGGAAAATGTCAGGAACATTCAGCAAAGAATACACACAAAAATATCAGGGGCATAGGTAGGGTGAACACAGACAGTCATTTTCCCCAGGATTTCCCCTAGAGGACATAGGTTTAAGGTGAGAGGAAAGAGATTTATTTGGAACCTGAAGTATAACTTTTTCACCCAGGGAGGTGGTCAGTTTATGGAACGAGCTGCCAGAGGGCATGGTTGAGACAGGTACATTAGCAACATTTAAACGGTTCTTGAATAGGAGCATGGATAGCAAAGGTCTGGAGGTATAGAATCAGAATCAGATTTAATATCACTGACATATGCTATGAAATTTGTTGTTTAAATATTTTGGTTATATATTTATGTATTATGAATTGCAATAAAAATATATGTGAAAAAATAAAAATGCAATACAGACGAGGGCAAAAATAGTGAGGTGGTATTCATGGGTTCGTTTTCCATTTAGAAATCTGATGGCGGAGGGGAAAAAGCTGTTCCTGAATCACTGAGTATGTGTCATTAGCCTCCTGTATCTCCTCGCTGATGGTAACAATGAGGAGAAGGCATGTCCTGGCTAGTGGGGTCCTGAATGACGGATGCCACCTTTATGAAACATGGGCCAAATATAGACAAGTGGGACTAGCTTTGGGAGCACTGTTGGTTGGCATGGACCAGTTGGACTGAAAGGGAACACTCTATTAAATATCTTCATTTCCTTTAACCCTTTCACTTTTCCCTAGATCTTGAAACTGATTTTGCCTCCAAGTTCATTAGCCTGAAATATTAACTCAAGCTCCCTCTTCATCAATACTGCCTGACTGTTGGATTATTTCACACATTCTCTGCTTTATTTTAAAATAACATGACGTTGGTTGAATCCGTGTTTTGAGCCTGAACCTAACAAACAACATTATTTCAGCTGTACCCAGTTTCAGCATGTTGCTCCCCTTGGGGGAAAAAAAAGGGTGCCAGGATTTAATTCAAATCCTATTTTTTGTTCATGACAGAGATCTTTCTTATCAAAAACCGAGTAATTTTGAGGAAATGATGCGATTTTAATCTTAAGGCACCTGAGTGTGAACAGCCGCATTCTCAAAGATACTTTGGGTTAATAAACAAGAGGAATTTAGGAGTCATGTTTAAAGTGGATAATAGCACTACTTACCCTGGAGAAGTCAAAATGAGGTTCATACTGCCCTCCAACGCCATAGTTCGCCACCTGCAGCAAAGAGAAGAAGTCTGTGAGGGGGAGAAGGGCTCAGAGTAGGTACAGCCAGCACATCTCAGCTGCCGCGTACAGGTCAAAGGCGGTCGAACTTATTGTCATATGCACAAGTACGTGTGCACAGGTGCAATGAAAAACTTACTTGCAACAGCATCGCAGACACAGAGCATCACACAAGCAGCATTCACAAGAAGAAAAACATTAATTAGACATTAATCATACACAATTTTTACAAGAAAGAGCACAATTAGAAAAAAATAGCTATTTTAGTGCAAAGAATTCAAAGTGGTCATCGTGTTGCTAAACTGTAGTGATTAGGGTTGCACAGACAAAATGCCGGGGGGGGGGGGGGTCACAGCAGGTCAGGCAGAGAGGAGTAAAGAGCTGACATTTCGGGTCGAGACCCTTCATCAGGTTCGTGAAGTGATTAGGGTTGTGCAGGTTGGTTCAAGAACCAAACGGCTGAAGGAAAGTGGCTGTCCATAAACCTGCCTGTTTGGGACTTTAGGTTTCTCTACCTCCCGCTCCACAGTAGGAATGAGAGGACAGCATGGCCCAGCTGGTGGGGCCTTTGACGATGACGCCGCAAAACAAAAGGCTTTTTGACCGCAGAACACTACTGGGCTGGTTCAACTAAAGCTGATCTGAACAAGTTCAGTTCCCTGGGAAATACAGGTAATGTGGTTTATCTCTTTCCTCACCTGCTGCTGCATATGCTCACAAATAAAATAATCTCATGTAAGCATATTTTTGCATAAAATTAAAAAGCCTGAGAAGCACTATTCTTTTCTCCAAAACATACGCAAAATCATTTTTGGAATGTGATAGGATTATGATTGTTTCAGGCTGGAAGCGTCACTGGAAATTTCACTAGTCACTGTGGGTCAAAAATTGGTCTTGTGTCCAAGAGAAGGAGGTACACAGGGTTATGTGGCCCCCTGCACAAAGCTCCTTTAGAAGAAGTTCTGAGAAATTGAGCTTGCTGTTCCAAGTTGAACCCCCAAAGATGGTCTCCCTCACATCCTTACCTTTAATGTCACCCCATCCTCACAGTACCACAGTGCTCCCACAAGCACTTCATACATCTCCAAGCTGATCACTGAGGTTCTGATCCGACAATCAAACCAAATTCCAGATCAGCTCCTCGGCACTCTCTCCTGATGTCCCCACAGATCCAGCCCAGTCCAGTCATTTTGGATAGTTTCCATTGCACACTTCTCAGTGGAGCACTGGACAAAGTATAAAAGACTCTCAGTTGCTTCTGATCTAAGTCACTGCTGAATTTTGAAGTGGTAGGCCCTCAAGACCAAAAAGTTATTGTCCTATAGAATGCTGACCCTCAGTGCTTTCCCAGGTCCCAATGAGTTCATATATCACGTTCATGTACATTGAAGAAATGGCAAATATACAATATATTCTATGGTAGCAGAGGCGTTCAATCTCCTCTCTCTGTTAATCATCTCCTTGGATCCTTGGAGTGTTTCATTGTTCTGACATTAAAAGGCCAAGGTCTGCGGTGGTCATTCCAAAGTTTGCCATGTGTGAACACCAGGGGGCAGTACTCACCAATACTTGCCTGCTATCCTCTCCCCAAAATGAATGCTCCGGGGATTTTGGAACCCAAAGGATAACGCAGGAAGCTGTGGGCTCACCATGGCTGTGCCAGTACCACGTAAACAATGACCAGCAAGTCCTAGTCCCTGCTCTGTTCTCCGACAGTCTTGCAAACGTGTGCGATTGTGCTTTCATCCTTTCAGGCAGGTTGTTTCTCAGAAAACGCTGACCCTACGAACGGCTTCTCTCATCTGTCAATGTGGGCAAGATCCCCAGTTCTAAGGATGGGTCACAGATCCCAGACGAGGACTTGTTTCTCTCGCCACAGAGACAGTTCGACTGCCTGAATTCTTCCAGCATTTCTTTCATCGTTTCACATTCTGCCATTATTGTTTTCCATCATGGCAACTTCCTTATGAAAAATATTCCTCTGGACTGTGTCAGGAAAAGTGGAAAGGAACAGCAGCAGTTATTTCTTCTGTCTCCCTCACAATGTGAAACAGAACCTCTTACCTCCTTTGGGAATAAAAAAACCTCCCCCAACTCCGATGATGTCAAATGATCATAAATATCTGGGCATCACAGGATGCCATAGTGGTGAGTGCAGTGCTTTACACATCGGCGATTGCCTATTAGGGTTCAATTCCCGCCATTTTCTGTGAGAAGTTTGTTTGCTCTCCCCTGCATGTTCCTCCTGGTGCTCCGATTTCCTCTCACATTCCGAAGACGTAGGATTAGGGCGAGGGCTAGAGACTTGTGATCACGTTATGTTGTTGCCGACACATTCCTCAGATTGTGTTGGACTTGATGCAAATGACACATTTCTCTGTGCTCCGATGTACATGTGGGGAATAAAACTAATCTTTTAATCTATAAGAACTAAAGGGGTGTAGATATAGATTCTGGATGCACATTTTAATTCACCGGGCCCTCACACAATTATCCTTTTGCAAGTTCAGGTATCCATGAGAGTGATCTAATAGCACAGGGGAACATGATGATAACATCAAGTTCCCATCAAAGATGCTCATACCACAATGGCTGAGATTTAAGGAATAATGTAATTAAAAGTGACAGGACCAGCTGGGCTTTTGGATTTCCTGCCTAACCAAAGGCCACCGATAGAAAAGGGATATTTGGGTTTATTTTGTTGCTCTTCTGCAGGACCTACTGGTTACAGAGTGCCAAGGTGAGGGGCTGTGGTCCAACATTAGCCTGTGCTTTTGTGTTACAGCCTTTGATCGTTCAACAGTTTAATTTAATAACGGAGAATGTATACAGTATAGAACCTGAAATTCTTACTCTTCACAGACATCCACTGAACAGAAGTTGTTAGAACCCCACCACCTCCCCCCCACGCACACGCAGCAGCAAAAACATCAACCCTCCCCTCCACTTGCTTCAGCAAAAAGCATCCAGCCCTTCCCCCTCCCACCACCCACCATGCAAGCAATAGCAAAGCACGCAGAGACCACGATCTAGGGTCAATCAAAAACTACTGCCTATCCCAACACTTCGACAACTCAGGCACGCTTTCTCTCTCACCGACAAGGGAGGGAAAGATATTGTTCCTGCAACAGTGAGAGGGGAGACCAACAGCTCACCGTTTCGATATTACAATCTGTCGAGTCGCTTGTCCGAGTTCCCCGACTTGAGGACCAACCATCTCTCACTCACCACACCTCCGCTGTTGCGTTTTTGCTGTGCCCTTCTGCCATTTCAGACCCTTTGTTTCGAATCTGGGCCTGGATAAGATAGGCTGCACAGCCTCTTTCTGTGGCAAACCTTTGACTTCATGACATCCTTGCCCACCTTGCACCAGAGGCTCAGTTTTGGGTTGAGTACCTGAAGTAACTCGGCTGTCTCCACTTCCAGACCTGTGATGTCTGCTACCCGCTGGTTAACCCGGTGCACGACAGGATCTACGTCATCGTCCAACCAGGCACTGGATGGGAAGCGACAGACAAAACAAAACTGAACAAGGCAGACAGACAACCTGTAGCTGTTTCCATTTTGGAATCTGTGTCGGGTCAAAAGGGGAATGAATAATCTCGATCCTCCGGTTACAGAATGGACCATGCTGTTAAAGCAACAGTGCATAACCACTAGCTAGCAAATGGCGACACAATACGCTGTAGATGGTGGAATCTGGAGCAATGCACAAAATGCTGGAGGAGCTCAGAGGGTCAGGCAGCCTCCATGGAGGAAAACAAGGCATTCAAATCCAGATGAAGGGTCTCACGCCAAAACATCGACTATCCATCTCTCTCCATAGATGCTGCCTAGCCCACAGAGTTCCTCCGGCATTTTGTGTTAAGCAACTGGCTCTAGAATCCAGACTAATGCTGGACCAAACAAATTGATGATAACCTTACATCACTCCCATCCTCGATGCTAGGCTTAACTTTATACCATGGATTCAGACTCAGAAAATGGTGCAGGAGTTCCCTGACTGAATCATTAGTTTTTACTGGAAGAGGAATACAACAGGACTCAAATGATAAGTTGCAATAAGACTTGAAAACATAACCCAATGGACCAGAGTGAGAGGCCGTAAGCTGGACAGTATGACCAAGTGACAGTAGCATTCTAACCAGCAAAATAAACTATACATTTTTAATCTTAATTTATTTGGTCCAACATTGCACTTCTCTAGTTTCACTCTCAGAAAGCCGAGTGAAACAGAACGGCACTGCATGTTAGCAAAGAGAAAGCATGTCAAAGAAGTTCCTGTGAACTGAGAGCTAAGATGATCAAAAATTAAAAGTGTCAAATATATAGCTTCTATGAGTACCCAACAGCATCACACTGAGATCTCAAGATTGGGAGAAAAAAAACTTAGGAAAAATATTTTAGAAAATTACCAATTTTACTTCCATTGATTTCGTGATATAAAACAAGATGGCAATTTTCAAATCACAAACAAGAAAAATTCTACAGATGCTGGAAATCCGAGCAACGCACACAAAATGCTGGAGGAACTCAGCAGGCCAGACAGCATCTATGGAAAAAAGCAAAGCGGACATTTCAGGCCGAAACCCTTTGGCAGGGCTGGAGAAAAAATTCTGAGGAGTAGATTTGAAAGGTGGGGGGAGGGGAAAGAAAATGGCCAGGCGAGAAGTGAAACTTGGAGGGAGGAAGTTGATTGGTGAAAGAGACAGAGGCCATGGAAGAAAGAAAAAGGGGGGACGAGCACAGGGGGAGGCAATGGGCGGGCAAGAAGATAAGGTGAGAGGGAAAAGGGGATAGGAAATGGTGAAGGGGGGTCATTATCGAAAGTTTGAGAAGTCGATGTTCATACCATCAGGTTGGCGGCTACCCAAATGGATTATAAGGTGTTGTTCCTCCAACCTAAGTGCGGCCTTATCCCAACAGTGGAGGAGGCCATGGATGGACATATTGGAATGGGACTGGGAAGTGGAATTAAAATGGGTGGCCACTGGGAGATCTGGCTTGTTCTGGCGGACGGAGCGTACACGTTTGTTCTGGCGCTCTGGTGCTCCCCCCCTTTTGCTTTCACCAATCAACTTCTTAGCTCCTTGCTTCATCCCTCCCCCTCCAAGTTTCACCTATCGTCTGGTGTTTCTCTCCCCTTACCCCACCTTTCAAATCTGCTCCTCGGTTTCTTTTCTCCAGTCCTGCCAAAGGGTTGCAGCCTGAAACGTTGACTGTACATTTTTCTATGGATGCTGACCGGCCTGCTGCCTTCCTCCAGCATTTTGTGTGTGATGCCAGTTTTCAACATCACTTATTTAAAAAAAACATGCCAAGTCGATGATCGTCTAGAAGGGCAACATGAAAGTGATATGACAGAAACCAGCGTTTATTTCAGAGAAGTGGGCGTGCAGAGGGACTACATGAGTCCGTTGTCACATTGAAGCAAGCAAATGCAGGTCCAATACCACCTTTCAGGAGTAGGTCATTATGTTAGTGGCTGAACAGAGGGTAGCACACAGAGACCAAAATAATCAAGCGAGACCCAGCTTCATGAACGTACGGCGGGGCTGCTTCTGCAGCTGTTCGAATGGACAACCCACCCTTCCGTCTCCAGAGAGACAGGTGTCACAATCTGCAAACTCTACGGGGCAGTAGCGCAGAAAGGAGGATCAGTTCCAGGCTTGCAGGAATCAGAACACAGAGCAAGTACAGCATCAGAACAGTCCCTTTGGCTCACTGCGTCTGCATTGAGCATGACGTCACTCTACTAATCCCACCTGCCGGCGTATGCTCTCTGTCCTTCCATTCCCTGCATGCTCACATGTCCGTCTGAATGTCTCTTAAACACTGCCCTGGTATCTGCTGCTCCTACTTCTCCTCACAGTGTATACCACACATCCAAAGTTAAAAATTTTCCCCAGACATCTTGTTTACTCATTCCCCCTTCTAAATTTAAACCTATGCTCCTGGTGATTTGTCGTTTTTCTACCTGACACCATTTTGAATTCCAAAAAATGTCCCCCCGCCCACCCCACCAATTCTTCTAAATCAGTGGTCCCCAACTCCCGGGCCACAAAGGATGTGCTACCGGGCCACCAGGAAATGATATGATTTGGCGATATGAAATGATATGAGTCAGCTGCGCCTTTCCTCATTCACTGTCACGCCCACTGTTGAACTTGAACACAGGCGAGGTCATCAGTCGGTCACTAACCTACAACTACTCGATGAGTAAAAAACAAACATTGCCTGAGAGTTTCTTTAGAAGAGGTGGTAGGGGACATAAAAGGCCTAATGATGATGATAACACAGAGACAGCTGAGGCCGAGACTGCAAAAAAAAGGAAAGCTTCCTTCAACAGAAAATACGACGAGTCATACAGAAAATATGGCTTTATTGTGACCGGTGACTTGCACGCTCCAAGCCCCCTGTGTGTGATATGTGGAGACAAGCTGTCTAATAAGGCAATGAAGCCCTCAAAGCTGCTTCAGAACCTTGAGTCCAAGCACCCTGCACTTAAAGACAAACCCGTTGAGTTTTTTGAGCGGAAAAAACGTGAGCAAGTGGGACAGAAGCAACTGCTGAGAGTCACCATCTCCACAAATGCTGCTGCTCTGAGAGCGTCGTACTTAGTGGCTGGCCGTATTGCTAAGGCTAGGAAGCCTTTCACTGTTGGTGAAGAATTGATTCTGCCTGCTGCCAAGGACATGTGCCGTGAACTGTTGGGAGAAGCTGCAGCTAACAAGACGGCACAGGTTTCTCTTTCAGCTACCACAGTTTCAAGGAGAATCGATGACATCGAAGCACAGCTGTTGGAACGGCTTAACCAGTCACCATGGTATGCTATCCAGGTCGACGAGTCTATCGATGTCGACAAGAAGGCAATACTGCTGGTTTATGTGCGATATATATTTCAAGACGATGTGCACGAGGATATGTTGTGTGCACTGCCGCTGCCAATTAACACAACTGGGGCAGAACTATTCAAGTCTTTGAATGACTACATGTCAGGCAAACTGGACTGGTCATTCTGTCACTGGTCTGGTCCTGACGAAAGGTCTCGGCCTGAAACATCAACTGTACCTCTTCCTAGAGATGCTACCTGGCCTGCTGCGTTCACCAGCAACTTTGATGTGTGTTGCTTGAATTTCCAGCATCTGCAGAATTCCTCGTGGTCATTCTGTGTTGGAATATGCACAGACGGGACTGCAGCTATGACTGGACGGCTGTCTGGTTTCACTACCCGAGTCAAAGAGGTTACTCTTGAATGCCAGTCTACACACTGCGTCATACACAGGGAAATGCTGGCTGGCCGACCTGATCTTAACAGCGTATTGAGTGACGTTGTTGAAGTTATCAATCACATCAAAGCAAAAGCCCTTTACTCACATCTGTTTGAGCAGCTTTGCGAGGAAATGGATGCAGAGCACAAACGCCTTCTCTTACACACTGAAGTCAGGTGGCTATCAAGGGGGAGAGCTCTGGCCAGGGTTTTTGAGATAAGAGAGCAGCTACAGAGATTTCTTTCAGGAAGTGACGAGTAGTGGATAGCAAAACTCACTTATCTGTGCGACATCTTCAACCTGCTCAATGAACTCAATTTGTCACTTCAGGGGAGAATGACAACTGTCTTCAGGTTGGCAGATAAAGTGTCCGCTTTCAAAGCCAAACTGGAACTGTGGGGACGGGAAGTGGACAGGGGCATATTTGACATGTTCCCAACATTAACTGGGATTTTAGGAGAGACTGAGGCTGCACCGTCCTTCTCACAGCTGGTGCGTGATCACCTACCTTCGCTGTCGACAGAATTCGAGCGTTACTTCCCAACCGCAAATGACCTAAAACGTACAAAGGAATGGGTCCGTGACTCATTTGTGAATGTCCCCGGTGAATCATCCATGTCAGCGTGGGAAGAAGATCAACTCCTCGAGCTTGCAAATGACGATGGGCTGAAAAGTATGTTTGACATAACATCTCTGTTGGCATTCTGGATCAAAGTCAAGGCTGAATATCCTGAGAGAGCCACGAAAGCAGTGAAAACGTTGCTTCCATTTCCAAGATCATATCTCTGCGAAGCAGGATTTTCTGCAATGAATGCAACGAAAACTAAATTGCGGAATAGACTGGACATAAGGAACCCCCTTCGAGTATCGCTGTCTCCCATCACCCCTCGATGGGACGGTGTTGTTGCAGGGAAACAAACCCAGGGCTCCCAGTGACTCAGTGATATTGGTGTGTTGCAATGATTTTATATGTTCATACGAGGAAAATATGTGCTGTGTGTTTAATATCCAAACGTTACTTAAAATGTTATGATGCTATTGACTTAGAAGTGACTTATAATTGACTTTTCACTATATTCGTGCTAGGAAAATATGCGCTGTGTGTTTAAGGTTAAATTCGTTAGATAAACCCTTTTAGAAACAAAATTGAGTGTATTAGCCACTTATAAGTGACTTATAGTTGACCTATCACCTATATTCTGGTCGTGATTAACACTCCCCGCCCTCCTCGGCCAGTCTGCAGGAATATTTTCAATATTAAACTGGTCCACGGTGCAAAAAAGGTTGGGGACCCCTGTTCTAAATCTACTGAGTACAGACCCACAGCCATCAAACACTCCTCTTATGTTAACCCTTTCAATCGTGGAGTAATTCTCGTAATCCTCCTTTGGATCCTCTCTGATGCCAGCACATCGTTTCTTAGATATGGGGCTCAAAACTGCTCGGAATACTCCAGACGACGTCTGACCAATGCCTTATAAAGTCTCAGTATTAAAAACAAAGTTTTATCCAACCTCTCCTTGTAGATATTACATTCCATTCCTGGCAATGTCCGGTTGAACTTCTGGACTCTCTCCAACGCCTCTCATGTTCTTCTTGTAGTGTAGTAACCCGAAGGGCACACAATGTTCAAACTTTTATGTGGCTACATTAGTTCATTCATTATGTGCTGTGTCGTATGACATGGACGACCGTGGTCCTTCCATTACCGTGATTGCTTTTGGCAATTTTATCTGCAGAAGTCACCTGCCATTAATTTATTCTGGGCAGCATCTTTACAAGACACACCAGTATTTGCCAGTGTAAGTTAGAAGCAAAGAAATATTTTTTCCTTGAAATAGCCACTATTGCATTGTAGGAAATATGGCAGCTAATTTACACAAAAGAATGCTCTCACTAAAATCACTGTGAACTAAACAGAGAAACACAATTTTAGTTGATTTTCATTGAGAGATTTTTTTTCCAAAACTGGCTTATATATATCCATTTTTGAATGCAGGGAGGACTTTGATTTTATTCTGTATTCTGAAAGACAGCACCCAAAATAATGCAGTGCTCCTTCAACATTGTATTGTTAAACCAATCTAAGTTTTCCTTATTAAGTTTCAGGAATAGGTTTTGGACCCAGAATTCCCTAACTTGGTCAAAAGAATGCAACTGAGCCACATTCTGTCAGAGAGAGACTAAGGAATGAATCTACAGAGAGTGAATAAACGGCTGAGTAGCCAGACGCTGAATGTACTTGTCAGTCAGTACCTTCCCAGGTGTTTCATGATGTCCAAATTCAGCTTGCTGAATAAATTAAGAAATGTATGCTGAGGATCATAAACACAAGAGATGTTGAAGGGTCTCGGCCTGAAAATATTGATTTTTTATTCCTCCCCATAGATGCTGCCTGACCTGTTGAGTTCCTGCAGCATTCTGGATGTGTTGCTCTGGGATTTCAGCATCTGCAGAATCTCTTGCTTTTATCAATGTCCTGCGAATCATCATTGATCTGCTAGGTCAATATGGGCAGGTCAGAGGCTTGATATTCTGTCACCTGAGACTACAAGACCTCTTTATAATCAACAAAGCACAAGTTACGTGTGTGATGGTACAGTAGACTTCTCAGTAACCTGGATGAGTTCAGGCCCAACAATACTTAAGCATCTTAACAGGATCCAGAACTAAGTAACCCACTTAATCAGCACCTCATCCTTCAGTCTGTCCCAGCTGAGGGCGAACACCAAGGTTTGCGAAGTACTCATCAGTTTGCAGACGATGCGGCACTGGCAACACACTCTGAAGAGCAACTGCAACACCTCATGGACAGCTTCTCAAGAGCCTGCCAGGACTTCAGCTTGACCATCAGCCTGAAGAAGACCAATGTGTTGGGCCAAGGTGTTGAGCACCCCCCTGCCATTACCATCAACAACTACGAGCTGGAGGTAGTTCATGAGTTTACACACCTTGGCTCCACCATCACGGACAGCCTCTCCCTAGACCCCGAGGTCAACAGACGGATCGGACGAGCAGCCTCAACATTCGCCAGGCTGACAAAGAGAGTCTGGGAGAACAGAAAGCTGGTGACGCACACCAAAGTTGCAGTCTATGGGGCCTGTGTTCTCAGCACACTGCTTTATGGCAGCGAGACCTGGAGCCTCTACTACAGACAAGAGCGGCGTCTCAACGCCTTCCACCTTCGCAGCCTGACTACAGATCTTGGACATCACGTGGACTGACCGAGTCACCAACAATGAGGTCCTAGCCCGCGCCCAGATACCCAGCCTCTTCACCCTGCTCCAACAACGCCGTCTCCGCTGGCTGGGCCACGTACACCA
The DNA here is from genome assembly GCF_963921235.1 of Mobula hypostoma. Classification (NCBI taxonomy): domain Eukaryota; kingdom Metazoa; phylum Chordata; class Chondrichthyes; order Myliobatiformes; family Myliobatidae; genus Mobula; species Mobula hypostoma. The sequence continues at coordinate 19,719,029 of NC_086103.1, read as the reverse complement.
CATGTCAGACGGGAGAATCCTGAAAGACCTGCTGTACGGGAACTGGCCTCCGGCAAGAGAGCACCAGGGCGGCCCCATCTTCGTTTCAAAGACGTTTGCAAGAGAGACATGAAGTCACTGAAAATGAACATCGAGAGGTGGGAGGACATCGCAAGTGATCGCTCTCACTGGAGGCTGGAACTACACAGAGGCCTAAAAAGAGAAGAGAAGCTGAGGCTTGCTGCTGAAGAAAAGCGCACTTGCCAAAAAAACAGCACCAAGACAACACTGGAGGACAGTGCCTTCAAGTGCAGTTGCTGCAGCCGAGACTGTCACTCCCGTGTGGGCCTCTACAGCCACAACAGATGCTGCTCTAACAGACTGAAGCAAGACTTTCCAGACGCAGATCCATGGTCTCGCGAGACTAACGGATGCCACCACCACCACCACCCTCAACATTCATTCCCTCCATCATCTCAGAGTGTACAGCAGTCACTTACCCAGGCTATTGCAATCCCGATTCCAAATCCCAGTGGCCTATATGGTTAAGATCAAGGACAGCAGATGCAGGTGATTGCCAACATCAGCAAGTTCTCCTCATCTCACACAGATCACTGAACTTGAAAATTCACAATCGCTGGGTCTGCACCTCAGAACTCCTGACCAAACAGTACCTTGGAAGTATGCTGACTAGAAAAAACACAACAAGTCGAACTGGCTCACTGCGAACTTGTCAGGCATGTTTAGGGATGCCAATAAATGACTGCCTCATCAGCAAGAAATGAAGAGAGAAAGAAGATACAAGACATTCCACGAACAAGAAGTCCCCCGCATCGTACCTTGTGCCTGTTAATTTAAGCCAAGCAGCCAGGATATCAATGTCTGTGCACAGTAACATTCAGTAGCGGGAAGTCATTGTGCTACTTTCAGTGTACAAGAGAAAATCCTGGCAACTGAACAGCTACAGGATGCCATCTGCTGTTGATCTTGATGACTGCCAACCTTCCTCAGTGTAAATCAAACCCCACTCTGGTGCATTATCTATCATGGTACAAAACCCATTTAAATTCTGTAACTAACTGAATGATAAATCATGGGAGTTAATTATAACATTTATCACACTAGAGAAAAGCACCTTAGAGTCAGCAGTTGTGATCATGAGGCCCACATACTTGTGCAACTACTTCTGAAACATTTATCTAACTCGAGGGTTCCCAACCTTTTTTATGCCAAGGACCAACACCATTAAGAAAGGACCCCAGACTGGGAACCCCTGACCTAAAGGATATTGATAGAAATCATCCCCTCCTATCAGATTCCTTCTTCTTCAGCCCTTTACCATTTCCACATATCACCTTTCAGTTTCTTACTTCATCCCATCCACCTGCTTTCTTCCCCCTTCCTTTCCAGGCCTGATGAGGGACCTCGGCCCGAAACGTCAACTGTTTATTCATTTCCATGGATGCTGCCTGACCTCTGGTGTTACTCTGGTTTTCCAGCATCTGCAGAAACTCTTATGCATCCATGCAGTTTTCCTATAACCACACAGAATCTCCCCTTCAAAGCAGCTATTTATAACATTCCAGCTGGGCAAAGTGTAGATGGCTGGTCAACCTCACTGTAAATCAGATTGGATGGGTGAGCTGTTGTAAGTGAGCAAGATTTGAGATTTGTTTTTGTTTTTTGTTGTAGTTTTCTGGTAGACTTAACCTGCTTTTATTGGGAGAAGTTGCTGTAGATCTTGATCATTCTACTCTTGAATTGAGTAAAATAATTTTGTTCTGTATAGAGAGTTTGCTGTACACCCATATATCATGGCAGCGCTGGCAGTAAATACTCAAGTCATCAAGGTGCTCCAGTTTCCTCCCACAGTCCAAAGATGTACCAGTTGGTAGGTTAATTGCTCATTATAAATTGTAAATTATAAATTATTATTAATTGCTCATGGTTAGGCTATGGTTAAATCAGGTTTTTTGCAGATGGCATGGCTTGAAATGCCTGAAAGGCCTATTCAATGCTGTATCTCAATCAATAAGTCATAGAAAGAAACAGCCCTGAGCCCACAACTATTAATTATCCATATACCTTTTTCTGTGGAATCTCTTGTGTTTATGATTTTCTGCTCCATTGCAAAGTCTCTTTGAGACTTGCCTACCCTGAAGAAGTCTAAACCGAACGGGTGTTCGGCGAGACCACCTCTCACTGTTCCCCCTTTGTGATCTCTGCTGCCCTCCGACTCTTTGACTACATGCTCACTCAGACTCACTAGTACAATGACGTGTCCTTCCAGGAAACGTGCCTTGCCCGACCTGCTGAGTTCCTCCAGCAGTTTAGTGTGTTGACCCATATAGACCAATCCCCTTCCATCCTCCTCATGTTCCCAACCTCTCTTAGCAGATTCTACCACACAAGGGGCAATTTGCCGTGGCCGATTAACCGACCAACTGGCACGTCTTTATGACGTAGGAAGTTGCCTGAGCACCAGGAGGAAACCCAAGCTGTCACAGAGAGAATGTGTAAAGTCCACATAGACAGTACTCAAAGCCAGGATTTAACACAGGTCTCTGACAGCGTGAGATAGTAGCTCCGCCAGCTGCATCCCTCTTACACTCTAAATACTCTGAAGTACTTCTCTAATTCATTCTTGAAACAATTACTGAATATGCTTCCATCCCACATTCAGACTGCATTCCCTTCCCCTCCCCTCTTCTATTCCCCACTCTAGCCTCTTGTCTGTTCCCAGCAGCTTATCACCTCTCTCTGGTGCACCTCTTCCTTCCATTTCTCCTATGGTCCACACTCTCCTGCCATCAGATCTCTTCCTCTCCAGCCCTTTATCTTTCCTACCCACTTGGCTTCACCTATCACCTTCTAGCTATCATCCTTCCCCTCCCCCCATCTTTTTATTCTGATGTCTTCTCCATCCTTTCTAGTGCTTTTGGCCCGAAATGTCGACTTTATTAATTTCCATAGATGCGCCCTGCCCTGCTGAGTTCATCCAGCATTTTGCAATTGTTGCTTTGGATTTCCAGCCTCTGCAGACTTCCTTGTGTCCAGAAAAACCTATTTGTCTTACAAAAACCAAATAAAGACATCTTCCATTTAGTTTTTACTTTTAATCTTTGCACTTTAATCAGTAATCTCTATTGGCACAAATGTATGCCTTAAAATATTTAATTTTTTTAAAAAGGCATCCGTTAGTCTTGCGAGACCATGGATCTGTGCCTGGAAAGTCTTCACTCTCCAGGGCACAGGCCTGGGCAAGGTTGTATGGAGGACCAGCAGTTGCCCATGCTGCAAGTCTCCCCTCTCCACGACACCGATGTTGTCCAAGAGAAGGGCATTAGGACCCATACAGCTTGGCACCGGTGTCGTCGCAGAGCAATGTGTGATTAAGTGCCTTGCTCAAGGACACAACATGTTGCCTCAGCTGGGGCTCGAACTCACGACCTTCAGGTCGCTAGTCCAATGCCTTAACCACTTGGCCACACAAAATATTTAATTAAACCTGGTTAATTTGTAGGCAGTATGCTTGCAGAACAGTTTACAGTGCCAGTGATCACTGATCAGGGTTCGATACCCACCTCTGTTGGTAAGGAGTTTGTATGTTCTGCCCCGTGACCACATTAGTTTCCTCTGGGTGCTCTGGTTTCAAACTATATTCTAAAGATGTATGGTTAGGGTTAGTGATTTGTGGGCATACTTGGTTGGCGCCAGAAGTGTGGTGACACTAGTGGGCTGCCTCCAACGCATCACAAATGATGGCTCAAATGAGGCATTTCACTGTATGTTTTGATGTACATATAACAAACAAAGCTAATCTTTAAAAAATATTTCAATCTGGCATCTTAAAGCATATAAATTTCAGTTAATTTGCTACCTATTGTGCCTACTTACTCCCAGATTGTGACATGCCTTAACTTTTACTCAGTCCTCTCTTTCAAAACCTGGATGTGGCATCTATAGACTGCCACTGAACTCATTCCCTGTTCTTAGGCAACACACACAAAATGCTGGAGAAACTCAGCAGGTCAGGCAGTATCTATGGAAAAGAGTCAACGTTCCGGGCTGGGACCCTTCATCAGGACCGAGAAGGAAGTGGAGAGGTCAAAATAAGAAGGTGGGGGGAGGGGAGGAAGAAGTACAAGGTAGCAATTCGTAGTTTGTTCAACCTTGTTGCAGTTCCACACGGACATTCTTTGGCTCCCGATTGCATTTCAAACAGAATTGCTCCTTTCAAAAATGAGGCTGTTTTTTGAGTTGGACAACAACAACTCAACACAGAGATCTGGATTTCGATGCTTTCTCTTTATAGCACCAAAACTTCTCTCTTAGAATCACCCAGTGGTAATTCTGCTATGCTCCATGGGAACCAATGAATTGCTAAAATCGATTCATTTTGAAGAAGTGTTGATTAAATGGATTGATTCATTGATTCTGTTACGGTTACTATTCTGTACACTTATTGAGTATGCCCACAAGAAAATGAATCTGGTAACATATATGTACTGGTAACGTAAGAAAATGAATATGGTAACATTTATGTACTTTGATAATAAGATTTACTTTGAACTTTGAGTGCAGTTACTTGAGAAAGAAGATGAAAATAAGTTTGAGAAAGATAAATCTTGAACGTAAAGTATCGAAGATTCGGTTTCTGCTTTAGACTTCAAAAGATGCATTGAGATACAAAAGGTTTTACAAGGCATGTCCTGAATATATTTGCATGTGTGCATTGGGCCAGTGTATAGAAGAAAATAAAGCAGATCTGGTTGCTACTGAAACAATGCAAGGTTGAAATAGATGATAAGGTATTAAGAGATGCAGATGCTGGAATCAGGAGCAAAGAACTATCTGCTGCAGAAACTCAGTGGGTCGATCCAGAGTTCCTCCAGCAGTTCATTTGCTGAAACAGGAAAAGCATTTGCAAGAAGCTTCAGTGCTAGCAGTAAGCCTTCCACCTTGACATCTTCACATGCAGTTACTGAAATATTGCAAGCCATTTTTTAAAATCCCACTGCAGAGATAGCTTTAAGGGTAAAATGTGCTTTGACTTCCAGAGACTCCTGGCTTTTTGTTCAAAGCTTACCTTTTTGACACTCTGTAATGGGCTACAGTTAGAACACCTGTTTTAGGGTCACGCACAGTTGCTCGGGCCAGCTGTGTTAAAAAAATAAAATGCAATAAATCACAGGACACACACACAAACAACAAGCAAAGCCTCCAGGGTAAGTTTTTGATTGGCCTTCTGATTTGACAGCAGGTAGTTCAAACAGGCTATGGAGCCAATCAAAAAAAACATGGCTGCTTTGGTTGTCATAGCAATCACTCTTACCTCTTACTGATTCTATAGTTCGCTGTCTCTAGGATCCCTGTGACAGAGTTCCTAACTGTGGCTCTGGCCAACTGTGAGATTGAAAGATCAGAAGGTAAGTTGGCTCTCTGCACACACAAACAATAGATTTGCAATTAAATACATATGGACCGATAAAAGGCAAAGCTCCAACCTAGGGTCAATATCTGAACAAGGTTCGATATTGACTACCAATTAAATGACCAAGTGTGTTGTTTATCCCTATCCCATCTCCCAGTAGATGGCTATGGGTTCTGGCACTGTCTCAGCTTCAATTCAACAGTGAGATTAAGGAGCAGGACACAATGGTCCAAGTCATCTTGACAACTTGGCTCATATAGTGTTCACAAAGACTAAACACGAGGAGTGGCAGAGAACAAAGATAGAATATTCAATTGGAGTGAAATTACAATACATTTTTAGGCACTGTTTGTTCCATCATAGTGTTCCATCTTATTAATGCATCAATAACACATCCATTAAAGCTGCAGAACACTTACTTAACCCTGACATGCTTACAAGTGTCAGTCTCTATACTGAGAATCTTTATAGGCAGACCCTGATTAAATTCACCTTTTCTCAACAGATGAATAATCTATTGAATGCTAACCATTATTTACTGATTTTGATTCAGATTTCCAGCAGAGGTATAAGATGATGAGAGGCATTGATCGTGTGAATAGCCAGAGGCTTTTATTGCCAGGGCTGAAATGGCTAAAATGAGGGGGCACAGTTTTAAGGTGCTTGGAAGTAAGTACAGGGGGATGCCAGAGGTAAGTTTAAGAGAGTGGTGCATGTGTGGAATGCACTGCCAGCAAAGGTGGTAGAGGCAGATACAATAGGGTACTTTAAGAGACTTTTAGATAGATACATGGAGCTTAGATAAGTAGAGGGCTATGCGGTAGGGAAATTCTAGGCAGTTACATGGCCTGTAATGTGCTGTAGATTTCTATATTTCATCTGTAGTGTTATTTACTCTTCTGAGAAAAGAAATCTGCCACTTACATTCAATCAAAGCTTAACACAACTCACCCATTACACTGTTGACTCTGAATACTAATGTAAACATGGGGCAGCACAGTTTTATAGTGGTTAGCGTAACACAATTACAGCAAGAGTGACCCAGGTTCAATTTCCGCCACTCACTGTAAGGAATTTGTACGTTTTCTCTATGACTGCATGTTTTTACAGTTTACCCCCACATTCCAAATGAGTTGGTTGGTTAAGCGGTCACGTGGGTGTAATTGGGCAGTGTGGGCTTGTTGGGCCTGTTACTGTGCTGTATCTCCAAATAAAAATTTTTTAAAACTACCAGTTTCAAAAAGGGACTTTGGCAGTCAGAGAAGCACATTTATACAGTGTCCTGAGGCAAGGCAAAAGGTCCCAAAGTATTTTAAGCAGCATTATCAAATAAAATTTGTTATAAGCTACAAATGGGGTAGGGTAGAAAACTACTTTTAAGTAGCATCTCAGAAGTAGTTAAATGGTAATAAAGGCTTAGGGAAGCATTTCAAAGCTTATTGTTGATGCCACTGATAATAAAGTATTTTTTTAAAATTCTAGATTTAAAGTCCTCACATCTATTTACTAGGGGAACTGACTGCTGAGGAATTAAAGCACTGAGATTAGAATGCATGGATCATAATTTTACAGTTACAATAATCCTGATACAAACATCACCTCATTGCTCAACAAATAATTCAATTCACTTGCTGATCCAGTTAAGTTATTCAGAAATCTATTAAACGATGTGGCTTTTGAGGTGACAACAGTTTCAATCAGCTTAGATGGTGAAGTAAAAGATCATGGGGAGAATGCAGAGGGTAGAATGGAGCCTAGAAAGAATTGCATAGCATTTAATTTTATAAATATTAACCAAATGTGCAGTGGTAAATATTGCAGGAATAGGTTACACTCAGGAAAGCAAGTGTTGAATGAAAGATATTTAATATTTTCTTGACTCTCACCATTGGCATTGTCAATCTGGGGTCAGTGAACACGCAGCCCTTAAATGAAAATTGTTTAGTCGATACAAGTTACAGAAATTTAAGTTACAATCTCAATTAAGGAATTAGGGGTTAAATCTCAATTAGGGGTGCATTTCTGTAGCACCCCTAACAAGGCAATTTGCAACTAATGCTGGCATTCGGTGTGTAACAAGTTCACACAACAGCAGTCAATAACTAGATGTGATACTTGATGTAATATTTCTTGGGGAACAGTATTAGGCTCGGATATTGTGGAAGCCAAATTTTGTTCTCTGCTGAGGCAGTCCGGAACAGGGTTTAATGACTCCTAACACAACAGACAGTGCTGTTGTTCCTCAGACCAGTGCTGGAGGGTTAACCTTGATCAGGGGTTCCCAACCTGGGGTCCATGGACCCCTCGGTTAACAGGAAGGCTTCATGGCATTAAAAAAAAGGTTGAGAACCCCGGCCTACACTCTTGTGCTGAATTCTTTGGAACTGGATCCCGAAACAAATATTTTCTGACACAGCACTCGAATGCTAGCAAATGTCGCTGCAATGACGGGGCTGAGGCGTAATTCAGGATTTATTCTACTGACAAATATTCGAAAGAATTTTTTTAAAAATACTGTAAATGCTGGAAATCTAAAATAAAACCAGGAAATGCTGGAAGGATACAGAATGAGGACCCAGTTTTCCCCTATCATAGATACTCACTCTGCCTCTCCCTCCACCCTTCCTGCAGCTGAAGGAGATTCTTTTCACTCCAGTCCAGCTGTGGTGAAGGGTCTTCAACCTCAAATGTTAACTCTGATTCCTATTCTTCTTCTCTTCCCACAGTTGTGGCCTGATCTGTTCAGTATTCCCAATATTTTTGGTTAAAACTTCAATCCCCATCTTCATTTATCATTTGCTCAAGTATTGTTAATTGCAGTTAAATATCAAACTATTCAGCAATTCTAAAAAAACGAGAAGTACATTTCATGGAAGCACAGGAGTTGATCCTCGATGATGAAACCTTTCTCCTCGTTACCACTACCTTTAATATCTTTTCCGAGGGAACGCGAGCCAGCCCCAGCACTCCATTCCAAACAAAGTTATAAAACAGCAGATAATGTGCCGATATTTTATGACGTGGCAATATTTAATTAACATCAACAGTGGTGGGATAAGCATAACAAACCAGAAGCAGTTGCCCTGTAATCATAGGGATATTCGGGCCTTCATTCTCCTCCAACCAAACATTGACAACAAAACAAATGGCATTTTCAATTTAGTTGAAAATGATTATCTCAGTTTCTTGTCTGCAGGACCAGAGTTGCACAGTGATCCGAATAACAAATGTTCTGTTTTTGGAGGGAAGCCAGACAATGTGCAGTTGAAATAGCTACCAGCCATTAGATTGGAATAAAATTCTCTTTTCCAAACTAGAATCCTTACACTAAATTAAATTTGTTTTTGTTTAATCATGCAATGGCTGGAATTTGTTAATTCTATCATTCTTTTCCAAGTGGATTAGGCAAGCTTTATAATATTTGAATGAAGTTCCTCTAATAATTTCCATATATGACTGAATGCATTATGCATATTAAGGTCAAAGTACACCTCAACACCACAGTGAAAGATGCACAATTGAACTAAAATGTGGAATATCAAATAAACACAGCTTGCTAGAGCACATCATTGTGGCTTTTGATAGAAGCAGCAAGGTCACCTATTTTACTAACGAAAAATGTCTTTATGTCACAGCCCCCAATATCAAACAGTCAGTTGTGTAAAACTGTATTTCACAACAAGATGCCAGTTAGGTGCTTTTTAAAGGAAATTAAGCAGTATTCTTCACTCACCCGGGGCTTGGCTAAGTCTTTAATTCTTTCGATTTCTGCATCAGACAACACCTCATAGTATCGAACAATATGCGGACTGTCCCATTCATCTTCTTCTTTGATGGGGGCAATGAGCAACCGAGGGTTACTGTTGCCGTTGTGGTAACGACAGAACAGCCGCCTTTGTCTTCGAGCAGTCTGCAAGAAAGTAGTTCAATGAAAAAATTCCCTTTCAATTTAAGTGCAGTTTCAACATCCTTCTCCTCTCCTAAAGAGGATTTTCTAGATCATGCGGCTATTCCCCTCACCAGTTGTTGGTACTAGTATTTAAAATATCATTACAGAATGAATAATAGGTCAGAGAATAGAAGCTGTCTATTCAGCCTCTCATCTCCATGCAGACCTTTGAGAAAGAGCTGTTCAGATAATCCCATTATATTGTTCTTTCCAATATTTATTTCCAATATTCATCCAATTTACTATTGAATACTCTTATTGAAGTTGCTTCCTGCAGACTTTCCAGTTCATATCCCCGTACATATGAAATAATTCCTGACTCCACTATCCTCACTAACCTGTAGGCCTTCGACACTTCCACTTACCACCGTTCAGCCTTATGCCATTACATTAAAGTGTAAAATTTTAAAATTATTATTTTTCTCATAGTTTAACCTCCACAAAACGTTACAGTTAACTTTAACTGGCACTGAAAGCGGAGGTCATGAGCCAGTCCTCATCAGGGGATCAGAGGTGGTGAGGGTCAGTAACTTTAAATTCCTTGGTGTTATCATTTCAGAAAATGTGTCCTGTGCCCAGCACTTAGGATCAATTATGAAGAAAGCACGGCAATGCCTCTACTTCCTTAGAAGTTTGTGGAGAATTGGCATGACATCTAAAACTTTGAGAAACTTCTATAGATGTGTAGTGGAGAGTATATTGGATGCATCACAGACTGGTATGGAAACGCCAATACCCTGAACAGAAACTCCTCCAAGAAGGATATGGCCCGGTCCGTCAAAGGTAAAGCTCTCTGCATTAAGCACATCTATATGGAGCACTGTTGCAGGAATGCGATATCCATCATCAAGTACCCTCACCACCCAGGCCATGCTCTCTTCTTGCTGCTGCCATTGGAAAGAAGAAACAGAAGCCTCAAGACCCACATCACCAGGTTCAGGAACAATTATCACCCCTCTGTCATCAGGCCCTTGAACCAGTGGGAATAACTTCGCTCAACCTCACTTGCCCCATCACTGAAATGCTCCCACAACCTATGGACTCACTTTCAAGGACTCTACATCTCATGTTCTCAGGAGGAATGGAGACAGGCTAGCCCCTATTGACATCAATGGATCTGGGGTTGAGAGGGTGAACAGCTTTAAGTTCCTGGGCACACACATCACCGAGGATCTCACGTAGTCTGTACATACCGGCTGTGTGGTGAAAAAAGCACAACAGCGTCTCTTTCACCTCAGACAGTTGAAGAAGTTTGGTGTGGGGCCCCAAATCCTAAGAACTTTCTACAGGGCACAATTGAGAGCATCCTGACTAGCTGCATCACTGCCTGGTATGGGAACTGTACTTCCCTCAATCGCAGGACTCTGCAGAGAGTGGTACGGACAGCCCAGCATATCTGTAGATGTGAACTTCCCACTATTCAGGACATTTACAAAGACAGGTGTGTAAAAAGGGCTGTGAAGGGTCACTGGGGACCCAAGTCACCCCAATCACAAACTATTCCAGCTGCTACCATCTGGGAAACGGTACCGCAGCATAACAGCCAGAACCAACAGGCTCCGGGACAGCTTCTTCCACCAGGCCATCAAGCTGATCAATTCATGCTGACACAACTGTATTTCTATGTTATATTGACTGTCCTGTTGTACATATTACTTATTACACATTACTATAAATTACATATTGCACATTTAGACGGAGACATAATGTAAAGATTTTTACTCCTCATGTATATGAAGGATGTAAATATTAAAGTCAATTCAATTCAATTCAGAATGTATTGCTTATTTATTTATTTATTATTAGTAGTACTTCTTTCCTCTTGTATTTGCACAGTTTGTTGTCTTTTGCACATTGGTTGTTTGTCCTTCCTGTTGGGTGAGGTGTTTCATTGATTCTATTGCGTTTCTTGGGTTTACTGTGTGTGCCCATAAGAAGGTGAATCTCAGAGTTGTATATGGTGATATATATGTACTTTGATAACAAAATTTCGTTTGAACTATGCCTATGCTTGTTTATATATAATCGTCTATACATTCACATGTAATTGCTCAGTGAATTTTTCAGTAATTGTATCATTGCTGATTCTGTATTTTTCTGGAAATGTCTCTGCAGCAGGTGTCATGCCACTGAATCTGGCTATGCCATAAATTATTCTTATCACTAGAATGCCTGTAATCCATTTAGTCTGAACTATATTTTAAGTAGATCACGGAGACTCCTTTGTTCTTTGTCTTTTTTTCTATGTTTGTTCTTTGTTCTTATAACACTTAATAAAAGGCCAAAACCAGTAAGTTTCATGCCTCATTCTTGACTTCCGAAGAACCTTTGGATCACAAAATCAACAGGATCCAACAATGCTATTCCTACTGTTCCCTTCCCCCATCTGCCTATCTCCATCAACCCTATTGCCTGGATCCATCTATTGTCTGGCAGCTCTTGCTTCACCCCTTCCTCTGCCTGTATACACTGGCCAATCTTCCTTCCATGTTACCGCCCCAAAACGTCAGCTGCCCATTCCCTTCCAGAGATGTTGCCTAACTTGCTGAGTTCCTCCAGCATTGTGTGTGTTGCTCTTCATTAAACTACACTTTTACTGACCAAAAGTCTTCACTCTGCGTTATTGAGCTTTCTACCAATTAGTTGAAATACCCCTCAAAAAGGCAACAGCTGTCTCATTCACAAAATTCCCTCCAATAAAGATGTGCTGGGAATGCAGTCCAACCTTTATCAAAATGAAATACAATTTTCCATAGCTTACTCTCAAACATGGCACAAATAAATCTCCTTCAAAAATTTGTTTTCCTTCAGAACTTCAAGAGTTCCAAACATTTTCTCAACACCTATTAACACAGACTTTACCTTCACAACCTGTACAAAGTACATTTATTAAGGTAATACAATCTTAAAAGAGATGCTATCAATTCCTATATGATATCACTGGGAAGCTCTGTCAGATTCAGCATCAGAATCAGGTTTAATATCTCCTGCATATGTTGTGAAATTAGTTAACCTTGCGGCAGCAATACAATGCAATACATGATAATATAGAGAAAATATTGAATTACAGTACGCATAAATAGTTAAATTAAGATAAGTAGTGCAAAAACAGAAATTTTAAAAAAGTAGTGAGTTAGTGATCACAGGTTCAATGTCCATTTAGAAACCAGATGGCAGAGGGGAAGAAGTTCCTGAATCGCTGAGCGTGTGCCTTCGGGTTTCTGTACCTCTTTCCTAATGGTAACAATGAGAAGAGGGCAAGTCCTGGGTGATGGTGGTCCTTGATGATGGAAGCTGCTTTTCTAAGGTAACGCTCCCTGAAGATGTCTTGAATACTATGAAGGCTACAACACATGATGGAGCTGACTAATTTTATAACTCTGCTGCTTACTTCGATCCTGTGCAGTAGCACCTCAATAGCCAGTGAGAAAGCTCTCCATGGTACATCTGTAGAAGTTTTTAAGTGTTTTAGGTGACAAACCAAATCTCCCTAAACTGCTGACGAAATATAGCCGCTGACTTGCATTCTTTATAGCTGATATGTTGGGACCAGACAAGATCCTCAGAGATATTGACACCCACAAACTTGAAATTGCTCAAATCTCTCCACTTCTGATCCCTCTATGAGGATTGATTCATGTTCTCTTGTCTTACCCATTCTGAAGTCCACAATCAGCTCTGTCTTTGGTAACTTGACCAGTTCTTAGACCATTAAGGTAACTCAGGCAACAAGATTTTACTGTGCACAGTATCCAAATTCAAGCCATCTTATGAAACTCCAATATCTGCCATATCTACTACTGCAACCCATCAGGAAATAAATAATATCCTTATTTTGGAAGCTATCCTAATTCTGCTTAATGTCTCATTATCACCATTAGGTGCTGTGTCGTATGACGCAAGCAATCATGTTCTCTATAACTATGCAAACATGAGAAAATCTGCAGATGCTGGAAATTCAAGCAACACACACAAAATGCTAGTGGAACGCTGAAACGTTGACTGTATTTCTTACTATAGGTGCTGCCTGGCCTGCTGCATTCCACCGGCATTTTGTGTGTTTCTCTATAACTATGATTGGCAATTTTTTCTACAGAAGTAGTTTGCCATTGCCTTCTTTTGGGCAATGCCTTTACAAGAGAGGTGACCTCAGCCGTTATCAATACCCTTCAGAGATTGTCTGCCTGGCATCAGTGGTTACATAACCAGGACTTGTGATATGCATCAGCTACTCATACAACCATCCATCACCTGCTCCATGTCTTCACGTGACCTTAATTGGGCTGGGGGAGGGAGGGTTAAGCAGGTGCCACAGCTTGCCCAACAGTGATTTGCAAGCTAGTGGAGGGAAGGAGCGCCTTACACTTCCTTTGGTAGAGACGTATCTCCACAGTGCCACCCATTTAAAAGTCACTTGGTTAGTTACACCTTGCCCAATGGTGACTTGCAGGCTAGTGGAGGAAAGCAGCACTTTGCACCTCCTTTGGGAGAGATGTATCTCCGCCCACCACCCGAGCTTCATGTCTAATTCAAGAATATCTTAACTTGGAAAGAATAAATCCCATTTGTTTTATTGTGCACAAGCATAAATCAATTACAAACATAAAAGTAATTCTATTGTACAACACAGAACAGTTTCCTATTCCAACTATTTTGTCGTGTTCTTACCATCTTAATTCCTTCCCCTCGGCACAGAGCTTCATAAGTATCCCGCTCGGGTAAGTAGTCAACTGGTGGTGTATATTTCACACCCTGAGATTCAGAGGATTCTACGTCTGACTCTTCATCAGCTTGCTTCTGTTGTCTTAGTAGGTTATTAAAATAGTTGAGGTTACTCTTGGCTCTTAAGTGTTTTGGATCTGAACATGGAGGGAAGCAATAAGATAGCATTAAATAATAAATCATTTTTAAAACTTTAGTTCAGGAAATAAAATTGATAAAGCCCACACGAATGGGATTAGACAGCAACCAGCATTCAGTGCCACATTTATGGGCACTAACATAGCATGCCCATAACTTACTTACTCTAACCTGTATGTCTTGGGAAGGTGGGAGAAAATTGGAGCACCTAGAGCAGGGGTTCCCAACCCTTTTTATGCCACGGACCCTTACCATTAACCAAGGTGCTGTGGACCCCAGGATGGGAACCCCTGATGAGAGGAACCCCATGCAGTCATCCAAAACCTGCTTGGAGGCAGTGGAGGGAAGCAAGACTGAATCTTACAGCTTGAGCTGCAAAGCAATTGCACTAACTGCTACACCAGCGGTCCCCAACCTCCGGGCTGCGGACAGGTACTGGGCCGCAAAGCATGTGCTACCGGGCCATGAGGAAACGATATGAGTCTGCTGCACCTTTCCTCATTCCCCGTCCCGCACTGTTGAACTTGAACATAGGGTTGCCAACCGTCCCATATTAGCCAGGACATCCCGTAAATTGGGCTAAATTGGTTTGTCCCATACGGGACTGCCCTTGTCCCGTATTTCCCCCACTACGGTAGAGCGTTCCTATGAAACCTTTCGTGCTGAAATGGTGTGAAGTGAAGAAGCAATTGCCATGAATTTATGTGGGAAAATTTTTTGAGCGTTCCCAGACCCAAAAAAAACCTACCAAATCATACCAAATAACACATAAAACTTAATTAACACTAACATATAGTACAAGCAGGAATGACAAGATAAATACACAGCCTATATAAAGTAGAAATAATGTATGTACAGTGTAGTTTCACTTAACAGAATTGGGAAGATTAACCCAAAACCGATTTGTAGAAAAAAAATCGGCATGTACACGCATGTGCACGACACGCATGCGCACACCGGTGCCCACGCAAGGCTTCATGGTCATGGTAGTCTTTCTCGGGGTAAACACAAGTGTCCCGTATTTGACTGCAACTTTTGTCCCTTATTTGGGATTCAGAAAGTTGGCAACCCTACTTGAACACCCCCCCCCTCAGGTCGGCCTGTCCGCAAAAATATTACCAATATTAAACCGGTCCTCGGTGCAAAAAAGGTTGGGGACCCCTGTGCTACACTAACAGACAGTGGTACAGATGGATTTGGGGTTCAAGTCCATTGTTCCCTGAAAGAAACAACTTGCGCTGATATGATGTCGGAGAGGGAGTACCGCATGCGTGCCTTCATTGGTTGGGGCATTAGGTATAAACCCTGAGGAATCTTGGGGCAGCTAGGAAAGATATGAAGGCTTTGGCCAGGGTATTTACTAGGATGTTATCTGGAGTGCTGGAGACCGAGGAGTGACCTACCTGATAGATGTACTTAAAATTATGAGAGGCAAAGATAGGCCAAATAAACTCTTTATCCTACAGTGGAAATGTCAAAAATTAAAGTCAAAGTACATTTATTGTCAAAGTACGTATACTACATACAACCTTGAGATTCGTCTCCTTATAGGCAGCCATAAAACAAAGAAACCCAATAGAACTCATTAAAAAAAAGACCTTCAAGTACTTAAAATGCAGGGAAATAAAACAAATTGTGCAAACATCAAAAGTGAGCAGACAACAAAAATGAGTCCATAGCCACGAAGCAGTCTTCATTGCATTTCTCTTTCCCTTCTGCACCACAGACCCATGCTCAGTGCCTGTGGCCCGGCTGCTGTGGCATTCCCCTGGGAGGTCATCCCCAACAAGAGTATACTTATTTTTGGGGGGAATGGCCACAGAGTTGCTCTGCACTAACTGCCTATTCACATTTCCATTTCTCCTGACAGTCACCCAGCTACTTGCCTTCTGCAGAGACTACTTCCCTGTAACTCTGATCGATGATCTCCTCACTCTCCCGTCTATGCCAAAGATCATTCAGCTGCTGCACCAGATCCCTAGCATGGTCTTCAAGTAGCTGCAGCTGGATGTACTTCACTCAGATGTAGTTCCCTGGGAGACTCGAGGTCTCCCAAGACTCCAACATCTGGCATGAAGAACACACAATGGCCATTTACTAATCTAGTTACAGTAAAGGGGAAAAAAAAGGAACCTTAACAGAAAGTTACCCACAGCCAACGCATCTTTCAAGCCGAAAACCTCCTTTGAGCCAAAACCTGACATTTCTACTCTCACCACTGGCCTACTCCTAACAATAGCCACCCTGCTTGTACCTTCTGTACTTTTAAACAAGCATCGCCGACCTGCAAAAAAACCTCCTCGCTGTGCTGTTCCTGCCACTGACCGGGCCGCTGGAATGAGCCCAAACGCCTGCGAAGCCCTCCTTTTAACCATGCGCTGCCGACCTGCGAGAAACCTCGCTATGCTCTGCTCCTGCCACTGATTGGACCGCCAGAATCTCAACTCCGAAAGGGAAGTTACAGGCCTGATTGCAGTGATCGTTTACCAGAAAAAGTGCGATTAATAAAATAATTAGCATTTCTCTTTGTTTTGTTTGCCACTTGTATGTAAATGCTAAGCTTCACCTGCGCTACATTAAACCGGAAGGGTATAGATATTAGGCAAAAAGGAAATAGGATACGTGTGAGGCAACTGTGCTTCTTTTTTCTTTTCAAACGCACAGAGAGTGGTAATAGCCCAGAATATGCTGACAGAAGAAGGTAACAGCTTTTAAAAGGTGTTCTGAGGAATTCAGACTATGTGCACACACAGATGGGACTAATTTGGCAACATGGTTGGGGCAGATGTGGTGGCCAATGGACAAAGAGCCTGTTCAACATTCTGAATGTTTGCACCACACAAGTGGCAGGGAATAACCAACTCCAGAAGTTCCCCGGAAACTCCAGAAGTGTGCCAACCGTTTCTCCTTTGGATCTCAAGTTACTTACTTTCACAAACTTCTCCACTATACATATCTTGAGGCTCAATGGAATAAAATCTCATAGTCAATTATTGTTGCTCAGGCAGGGCAAAAAATTTGTGGATCACTGTCCAATTCCCCATACCTTTCTATCACTCATGCTGCCCAAGAAAATCAGTGGTGAAAGGAACGTTCTTGGTCCCACTAGCTGTGAAAATTGGACAGTCATTCAGTGCCATTGTAAAGGCCTACAGCTTGGACCATATTGCGTTTAATAGATCAAAGTCTCCATTCGTCTAGTTTCAGTTGTGTTGAGAGCAACAGAATTTGAGGAATAAGTGTCTGAAACAGTATTATTTCATAACTTCCGGGCCTATTACCCAGCTCAGGCAAGATTCTAAACACCAAATGCTGAACTACGCAACTGCAGAAAAAGTGTTAGTTAATACTGTTTGCATTTGGGTGTCTGTTTTAT
The DNA here is from genome assembly GCF_963921235.1 of Mobula hypostoma. NCBI lineage: Eukaryota > Metazoa > Chordata > Chondrichthyes > Myliobatiformes > Myliobatidae > Mobula > Mobula hypostoma. The sequence continues at coordinate 19,701,431 of NC_086103.1, read as the reverse complement.
ATTCATATGCATATAAAAGAATCCAACTCAGAATGTTTAAAATAATGTTTCAATGTCACAAAAGCAGACAAGTGGGTACGGTCAGGCATAACATTCCGAATATTTCCCCAGCAGGTCGTGGCAACGCGGCGACTAAACAAAGGAACAACTATAAAGTAAGAAGTCACTCACTAAATGTAGTTAAACAGAGGAAGGAAAATTAAGAAATGTATTGAAAGGAATTTTTTTCACCAGTTACCATTTGGTCCCTTTAAAATGCTGGATATCTTTTCCAGCATAATTGAACGATGACTCATTCAGTACAGAATTTAACCAGAACATTTTTTAGTTGTGACCTGGGTATGAGCTAAATATTTAAATAAGACAAACCTTCTGGACCATCTCTACATCAGACCACACTTCCTTTGCTGATGTTTGCTGTCAGTGTTCTACACATTTAATCCCATCATTACGCCATGTTAAGTAATATATCTTGGACGGACATAGGGGCACCATAGTTCAATTTAAGTCAGCGAAAAGAATTCTCTGTCAGTGCTTAGAAAGATGATTGCATAGATTCACATTAATGAATCTAATGTCAGATAATCATACTGAAGTTGTACGAAGGCTGCAATTTTCATTCAAGCTATTGTGGTCGACAGCAGATTTCTGTGGCATTCATGAACTCAGCATCTGGACTTTTTATATTTGTGTGGCTGTATTTTACTGATATCTTACACATGCTTGCTATCTTGTATGTGCAATGTGTGACTGTTCATACTGTGCTTTGCACCTTGGTCCCAGAGTAAACTGTCTCATTTACCTGTATTCATGGATATTCATGTGTGGTTGAAGGACGATTAAACTTGCATTGAATTGAATTAAGTTCAATTGATGTGCTATCTCTTGAAATAACCATGAAGTTGATAGGTTAACATGAGGAAATCTTCAGATGCTGGAAATTCAAGCAACACACATAAAAAATGCTGGTGAATGCAGCAGGTCAGGCAGCATCTATAGGAAGAGGTACAGTCGATGTTTTGGGCTGAGACCCTTCGTCAGGACTAACTGAAAGATGAGATAGTAAGAGATTTGAAAGTGGGGGGGGAGGGGGAGATCCAAAATGATAGGAGAAGACAGGAGGGGGAGGGTTGGAGCCAAGTGCTGGAAAGTTGATTGGCAAAAGAGATACAAGGCTGGAGAAGGGAGAGGATCATGGGACGGGAAGCCTCGGGAGAAAGAAAGGCAGAGGGGAGCCCAGAGGATGGAGAGCAGGCAAGGAGTTATAGTGAGAGGGACAGAGGGAGAAAAAAGAGAGAGAGAAAAAAGGGGGGTGGAATAAGTAAATAAGGGATGGGGTATGAAGGGGAGGAGGGGCATTAACGGAAGTTAGAGAAGTCAATGTTCATGCCATCAGGTTGGAGGCTACCCAGACGGAATATAAGGTGTTGTTCCTCCAACCTGTGTGTGGCTTCATCTTGACAGTAGAGGAGGCCATGGATAGACGTATCAGAATGGGAATGGGACGTGGAATTAAAATGTATGGCCACTGGGAGATCCTGCTTTCTCTGGCGGACAGAGCATAGGTATTCAATGAAACGGTCTCCCAGCCTGCATCAGGTTTCACCTATACATAGAAGGACGCAGCGGGAGCACTGGATGCAGTATATCACCCCAGCCGACTCACAGGTGAGGTGTCGCCTCACCTGGAAGGACTGTCTGGTAGTGAGAGAGGAAGTGTAAGGGCATGTGTAGATGTGTAGCACTTGTTCCGCTTACAAGGATAAGTGCCGGGAGGGAGATTGGTGGGAAGGGATGGAGGGGACGAATGGACAAGGGAGTCGCGTAGGGAGCGATCCCTGCGGAAAGCAGAAAGGGGGGGAGGGAAAGATGTGCTTGGTGGTGGGATCCCATTGGAGGTGGCAGAAGTTACAGAGAATTATATGTTGGACCCAGAGGCTGGTGGGGTGGTAGGTGAGGACAAGGGGAACCCTATTCCTAGTGGGGTGGCAGGAGGATGGGGTGAGAGCAGATGTGCGTGAAATGGGAGATGTGTTTGAGAGCAGAGTTGATGGTGGAGGAAGGGAAGCCCCTTTCTTTAAAAACGGAAGACATCTCCTTCGTCCTGGAATAAAAAGCCTCATTCTGGGAGCATATGTGGCAGAGACGGAGTAATTGTGAGAAGGGGAAGGCATTTTTGTAAGAGACAGGGTGGAAAGAGGAATAGTCCAGGTAGCTGTGAGAGTCCGTAGGCTTATAGTAGACATCAGTAGATAAGCTGTCTCCAGAGATAGAGACAGAAAGATCAAGAAAGGAGAGGGAGGTATCAGAAATGGACCAGGTAAACTTGAGGGCAGGGTGAAAGTTGGAGGCAAAATTAATGAAGTCAACGAGCTCAGCATGCGTGCAGGGAGCAGCGCCAATGCGGTCGTCGATGTAGTGACAGAAAAGTGGGTGACAGGTACCTGTATAGGCTTGGAACATGGATTGTTCCACAAAGCCAACAAAAAGGCAGGCATAGCTGGGACCCATACAGGTGCCCATGGCTACACCTTTAGTTTGGAGGAAGTGGGAGGATCCAAAGGAGAAATTATTAAGAGTAAGGACTAATTCCGCTAGACAGAGGAGAGTGGTGATAGAGGGGAACTGGTTAGGTCTGGAATCCAAAAAGCGGAGAGCTTTGAGACCTTCCTGCTGGGGGATGGAGGTATATAGGGACTGGACATCCATGGTGAAAATAAAGCAGTGGGAGCCAGGGAACTTAAAATCATTGAAAAAGTTCAGAGCGTGAGAAGTGTCATGAACATAGGTGGGAAGGGATTGAACAAGGGGAGATAAAACAGTGTCAAGGTATGCAGAAGTGAGTTCGGTGGGGCAGGAGCAAGCTGAGACAATAGGTCTACCTGGACAGGCAGGTTTGTGGATCTTGGGTAGGAGGTAGAAATGGGAAATGCAGGGTGTGGGAACTATAAGGTTGGTAGCAGTGGATGGGAGATCTCCTGAGCTGAAAGTTGGTGATGGTGTGGGAGACAATTGATAGGTTCCTGATTACTAAGGGCATCAAAGGTTACGGGGAGAACACAGGAGAAATGGGGTTGAGAGGGATAATAAATCAGCCATGATGGAATGGCAGAGCAGATCCAATATGCCAAATGGCTTAATTCTGCTCCTATGCCTCATGGTCTTTATATGTATTTCTGTCCACAGATGAGCCAATGGCCCTCGAAAATAGTTTGGTTGTTTTGCAAATTTGAACATTCGGCAGAGCCTAACTCTCCACTGTGCCTGTGGTTTGCCATTGTCTTTGATAAAAGGTGGTCTCCCTGCAGGGTGCATAGCTGCTGCTGGGACCCTGATGGAAGTTAGCCCCCTTCAAATATTACCTTGTTCTCCTTCAGTCTCTGTACTCCCAGCAAATGTGACCCCAACATTCATCCCTCATTTGAAGTGAGGGTTATTTCCTATAAACCACAACCCCCCATCCCCCCAATCCGCTCATCAAATAACTTGACAGAGGACATTCCGGTCTGAATCTTCAGCTCAAACTACACTCATTCTGTACATCCTATACCTAAGGAAGTGGCCGCTGAGTGTATGTTTATGGACTTCTGCTGCTGTAGCCCATCCATTTTAAGGTTCGACAGGCTGTGCATTCAGACATGCTTTATGGCACATGACTCTTCTAATGTATGGTTATTTGAGCTACTGTTACCTTCCTCTCAGCTTGAACCACTCTGGCCATTCTCTTCCGATAGCTTTCATTAACAAGATATTTTTGACCACAGAACTGCCACCCACAGGGAGTATTTTTTCGTACCATTCTCCATAAATTCTAGAGACTGTTGTGTGTGAAAATCCCAAGAGATCGACAGTTTCAGAGATACTCAAACCACCCCTTCTGGCACCAACAATCATTGAATAGTAAAGTCACTTAGGTCACATTTCTTCACCATTCTGATGTTTGGTCCGAATAACAACTGAACCTCTTGATCACATCTACATGCTTTTATGCATTAAATTGCTGTCTTGTGATTAGATAATTAAATATTTGCATCAACGAGCAGGTGTACAGGTGTACCTAGTAAAGTGGCCACTGAGCATACAGGCCATTACTCATTTCCTTCAGCTATTATTTCCAACACTGACCCTACTTAATCAAACCACCCAATGCAAATTTACCCTTTCACCACCCCAAACCCCCAACCTGCAGTTTGACCTACCCAAAATCCTTTGGTGAAGCACACGAAGGACAGGTCTTTCATTGGATAAGGCTGCTTCCATAGCAATCACTGCGAAAGGCTTCTTGCCTACCAAGCCTGCTATTGAACAACTCATGAAAAAAGCCTTCGTTGCTCACCTTGCAAAGGCTTCTTAGTTAATCACTGACCAAATTCTGAATATTTCTCATATGGGAAGTCAATTCAGAAAAGCAAAAGCATCACAAGGTTGTCAAAGCTGTTTAAACATTACCTAAGATCAAATTTTGCAACTCTGTATGCCTAGGAAGGTTCAACCTAAACACCTCAATCTGCCCTGTTCTCCTATTGTGAGCAAATCAATACTCGCGTCCTTCAACGGATACGCAGTAGGCAGCAACCTAACATGTGGCTTCACTGCATTGTATGGAAGCTACACTATGGCGGACAAGAAGGCTCTATAACGGTAGGCAAAGATGCCAGCACCAGCCTACCCGCCATCAAGAGAATAAACAGTATACCAAAAGATGCCGGAGAAAGGCCAGTAACATCATGAAGGATCCCACCCACCCTGCTCACGGACTGTTTCTCCCACTCCCATAAAGGAGGAGGCTACATAACATTCAAGCAAGGACCACCAGGCTCAAAAGTAGTTACTTTCCCCAAGGAGTAGGGCTGATCAACACCTCCACCCATTAACACCCCCTACCACTAGTACTACTTTACCATTTCCTGTCAGTCACCTTACGTACGGATAAGGTGACTGGCACCTTATACACTTTTCAAGAAGTAGAAGCAATACAAGAAGAATTGGGAAAAGTGCACATCATAAACACAAGAGATTCTGCAGATGCTGGAAATCATGAGCAACACACCCAAAATGCTGGAGGAACTCAGTACGCCAGGCAGCATCTATGGAGGGAAGAAACAGTTAACACTGTATTGGCCTGAAGCGTCAACTGTTTATTCATCTCCATAGCCGCTGCCCAACTTGCTGAGTTCCAAAGTACATCATACTGGATTTTGAATGTTCATCGCCCTCCTGAATCCCCAACCTGACTTCGCCTGACCTCATTTCCTTTGGTGAAGCACTTGAAAGACAATGCTTCGACTGGATAAAGCTGCTAATGTAGCCATCATTATGTAAAGTTCCTGTGCTGTCAAGCACGTTTGACCCGCTCTGACAATGTGATGTTCCTGCTGCTTTACAGTATTTTTTTGTATGAGAAACATGCAAGTGTAAAATTTGGTCATAAACACAAGGGATTCTACAGATGATGGAAATTCAGAGTAAATCAGGGTTGCTAAGGATGCCTGCAGAGAAAGTATCTCAGAGTTGTATGTGGTGACATGTATGTACTGTGATAATAAATTTTACTTTGAACTTTTGAATTTTTATACGCACAAATGCTGGAGGGACTCTGCAGGTCAGGCAGCACCTATGGAGAGAAATAAGGAGCCTATATTTCAGGTCAAAACTTTTCATCAGGATTGGAAAGGAAGGCAGAAGAAGACAGAATTACTAAATATTACCAGAAACTAGCAAAATGTGGTCAGTGCCGTTGTAAACTTTTGGAAATCACTCAATTCCCAGCAGCTCCTGGACAAGCTGGAGAGTTGGAAGTCATACACAACATTTTTCCAGTCCACACTGTCTCATTTGCAGTGTGCTTGCTGGAGGGCATTTTCTTTTAGTAATTGTTCTTTTTTTGTGTGTATATTCAGGTCCCAGTCTTTCAAATCAAGCAAGGGAACACTCACCATCACATGACTTAATTTCCCATTTCCTCTCCCAGTATTAAAGTTTACAATGGGTGTGAGACACAAGGAATGTCTTGACAGTCCCTGACGAAGGGTCTCGGCCCGAAACGTCGACTGTACCTCTTCCTAGAGACACTGCCTGGCCTGCTGCGTTCACCAGCAACTTTTACTGTGTTGCTTGAAATTCCAGCATCTGCAGATTTCCTCGTGTTGACAGTCCCATTTGTCTGCTTTATAGGTTCATCAACTCTCTCCAGATGTGTATGTGAAGACGTTTGTCTGTCAGAATGTTCATATTACCCACATGTTTTTAGTATTACAATAAACCTATATCTCAGCAAGTGGCTGCTGGCTAATGTAATAGCTTGAACTTCCAGCAGAAATTTGAAACATTGGTAAATAACTAAATATTAAAAAGACAAGTGTTGATTCTAGAAATACCACTCTATTCCTGTTAGTCTAACACTATCATAATGCTTGCTGATAAATTATAAACTCAGTGTCACTGCTGTAACCCTGCTGCTGGATTAGTTGTACAGTTTTACGCAGAGCCTGATGAGTGCATGGAATGGGCTGACGGTGACAGTGGTGGAGGCGGATATGACAGGGTCTTTTAAGAGACTCCTGCACAGGTATATGGAGCTCAGAAAAATAGAGGGCTATGGGTAAGCCTCGGTAATTTCTCAGGTAAGGACATGCTCAGCAGAGCTTTGAGGGCTGAAGGGCCTGTATTGTGCTGTAGGTTTTCTACATTTCTATGTTTCTAGTTACATTACCCCATCCTGCTAATCACTTACTAACATACAACTAAGAATGGATTAGTCATACACAATCACTATCGTGTACCCAAGCCACTGGATCATTGCGCCACGGTAACATAGCAGTTAGTGTGACGCTATTAGAGCTTGGGACGTTCCAGATATCAGAATTCAATTCCAGCACTGTTCTGCCCCTATATCCTCCCCGTGGAATATGCGTGTTTTCCTTGGGTCCTCCTGGTTCCTTCCATAGTCCAAAGACGTACCAGGTAGGTTAATTGGTCAATGTAAGTTGTCTCGTGATTAAGTTGGGGTTAGGTTAGCCCACCTTTGGTCCCCACCTGGCAGTCAGCTCTCACCTGTGGCTCCCCGTAGCTGTTTGCATGTGACAGCGGCCACACCCCGGGCAACGACTTTGACAAGCCAGCTAAACCAGGTGAGAGTAGCCGACGGGTCTCAAACCCTCGGTGCGATAGGGAGTTGTCTATCCCAGCATGTGAAGACAGACTCCGGCGGATTGAGCGGACGAGACCTATGGAAGGTCCAACGGTCAAGAAGGTGGTCTCTGCAAGCGTTGTGGAACGCGTAGAGCAGGACAAGACACAGAAGACGTCCTGGTCATCCACTGCGCCTAGTCCCATCTCCAGCCGTCTAGACTCTGTCTTGCCACTGGATCCAGATGGGAATTGGGAAGAGAGAGTGCGGCTGACGCTGCGCAACTCTCCCTCACTTAAATCCAAACCACGCGCTAGTCTCGACACCATCATAATGGTGTCGAGGTCCTCATCGACGTCAACGATGGACGAACAACCAACCAACCAAGGTTAGGGTTAATCGAAGTTGTGGGGCCACGCGTATTGTTAAACAAATAAATTACTAACTCAGTAACTGTACTGTTGTTGAGTTTCTCCTTGATATGGGAGTATTAATTCCGGGACACCACAATAACCCCAGTTGACAGAAAAAGATTTAGGATTAGCTTTATCTATCACATGTGCAAAATATTTTGAAACCTACAGTGAAATGCGTTGTTTAGGTCAAGGAACAACACAGTCCAAGGGTTATCCTGGTTCAGCCTGCAAGTGTCGCCAAGCTTCAGGCAGCAACATAACATGCTCACAACATACAGATTGTAACCTGTACATCTTTGGACTGCGGGAGGAAACTGGAGCACGTGGAGGATACCTACACAGTCACCGACAGAAAATAAAAACTTCTTACAGATTAGCAGCAGGAATTAAATATTGATCAGTGCTGTAAAGTGTTATGCTAATCAGTTACTCTTGCTATTACCAGCAGCTATCAGGCGCTTTGTCAGTTTGATAGCACGACGCAGGTCCCCCATCTGGTATACGGAGTAGCTGAGATAGTCCAGCACTTCAGCCTTGGTGACTCCACCGGTCTCTCCTTCCTCCAGCTGCTTGAGGGTTTGCTCCATCCACAGAAGCGTGTGGTAGTAGTCGCCATCATTATAAGCGACCTTTCCCAACTCAAAGCAGTCATCGACCAAGAGCGAGACCAGGTCCTGTACACCTACAAACGAATGTTGACAAATGGCGAGATCGAGGCAAACTTATACTAATATAACACTTCTAATCTGATAAAATATAAACAAGGAAAGGCTAGTAAAGTTTTCTTTTAATCCTATCATGAGAGATCAGACCCTGCAGACTTCAGATTCAGGAAGTTACAGATTGTCTACGAAATAAACTTGGTGAATAGTCTCGAATTCAACGTGAAAACTCAAGAATCAGAAATGAAAACAAGGTTTATTGTCACTGACATGATACATAAAGCTTACTTTCTGGCAGCAGTACAGTGCAGACATAACAAATTACAAATAAGTTACAATTAAAAAATATGTAGTGCAAAAGAGGACCAGCAGAGCAGAGCTCATGGGTTCATGCACAGTTCAGAAATCTGATGGCAAAGAGGAAGAAACTATTCCTAAAATATCGAGAGTGGGTCTTTAGGCTCCTGTACCTCATCCCTGATGGTAGTAATGAAAAACTGTCCCAAATGACGAGGGTCCTTAATGAGGGAAGCCACCTTCTTGAGGTTCCGCCTCTAGAATATGCCCTCGATGATGGGGAGGCTTATGTGCATCGTCTACAACCCTCTTATGATTCTCTGCATTGGCACCCCCATACCAGACCATGATGCAACCAGTCAGAGAGTTGTACAGCTTTTGGTGACATACCAAATCTCCTCAAGCTCCTATTGAAGTATAGCTGCTGGCCAATGCTCCCTCTAATTTGTAATGAACAGTTATATCGACACCACTTGACTAACCTATCTGTTTCCCTCCTTTACACCACCTTGCCATCATCTGAGATTCTGCCAACAATAGTGGTATCATCAGTCAATTCATAGATGGCATTTGAGCTCTGCTTGGCCACACAGTCACACGTGTAGAGAGAATAGAGCAGTGGGCTAAGCATCCCTGAGGTGTGCTGTGCTGATCGTCAGATTTATTGTCACTGTCATAATTCATGAAACTTGTTGTTTTCTGACAGCAATAGTAAAACAGCATCCAAATGAGGAGAAGATGGTGGCACGATGGCAGCGCGCGCGGCCTCTCCGGTGAATGAATGATATCTGTTATCTGTCAAGTAGGGGACCGTGCACAATTCTGATTTGATGGAAACGGACGTGAGAGTACGGAGGAACATCTGGAAAACTTCTGAAATGCCCGCTTCGCTGCCGCTGCTACTGTGTGGTAACCGGAATCTCCGGAGCAGAAGGCCCCGAAATCCCCGGCTTTGCTTGTTTCAGCGGCCGGGAAGAGGCCGAAGGCGCTTGGCAGAGGATGGCGCTCGGGTGGCTGTATCGGAGAGGCTGGTCGGAGGCTTAAGGTTTTCAGACGGACGGACTCAGTGTCGGCTGCTTCCAAGGCATCGGCAAGGTGACGGTGCCTGGAGGTTTATGGCAGGGAGCTTCTCCCTTTTGCCGCCTGCTATCGGGGACTCGGGGACTTTGAGACTATTTTTACTATGCCCAGGGTTTGTTTTTCATCAAATTATGGTATTGTTTTGCACTACTGTAACTATATGTTTTAATAATATGGTTCTGTCAGTGTTAGCCTTTGGTTTGTCCTGTTTTCTGTGATAAACATTGTATCATTTCTTAATGCATGTATGCATTTCTAAATGACAATAAAAGAGGACTGAGTGTTCTCATAATCTAAAAAAGAATCTGTAATTCTAGTAAACCAGATGAAGGTTATGAGCAATGTGCCGTCCGCAGCATAAACTGTATTATAGTATCGCAGATCATAGCAACTAGGAACATGATGTTCTAGGTACCTGGCAGCCTGCCCTTGGAAATACTATCCGAATCCAGCCGATACGTGTCCTGGAGACGCATGAGGGCTTTTGCTGCTCCGCTCTCGTCTTCATCTGTGGGGAAGTGCTGTCGCTGAATTGACAGATTAGCAATGAAGTCTGCAAAAAGAAATAGATTAATGAGAGACTCCAGATGTGAATAAACAGGGTAAGGACGTGCTGGCAACAGCATGCAGGTGCAGGTGACGCCACGCTTCTGGTACCAATATAGCTCACCAACAACTTACGCCTCTGACTGTCAAAGTCCCTTTTCAAAATTGGTAGTTTAATTTTTATTTTTATTTAGAGATACAGCATGGTAACAGGCTGTTTTGGCCCGATGACCCCGCTCCACCCAATTAAAACCATGTGACCCATCAACCTACTTACCTGTACGGCTTTCGAATATGGGAGGAAACCAGAGCCCCAGAGGAAACCTTCCCAGTCCCAAGGAGAATGTACAAATTCCTTACAGACATCAGTGAAAATTGAACCGAATGTTGCAGTGTAAAAGAGTTATACTATCCGCTACACTGCTGTGCCAGCCATTGTACCATTTCACAGAATAATAAACAGAGAGCTACAACAACATTAAACTAGGCTTGTTAGTTCTTGCTTTTTATTAGGAGACCCTGATGGTAGTTTTGGAAGATTAGTCCATAATGCTGGGTAAACGAATTAAAAACATGAATAAGGCTTCACAGAAGTCAAAGCTCCTCACAATTAGTTTAAGAATGTTATTTATTTTATTTAGAGATACAGCGCAGACCAGGCTCTTCTGGTCCAACGAGCTGTAACATGCAGCAACCCACATATTTATTACTAGTCTAATCACGGGACCATTTACAATGACCAATTAACCTACTAACTGGTGCGTGTTTGGACTGTGGGAGGAATCTGAGCACCCGGAGGAAACCCATGCAGTCACGGGGAGAATGTTGAAACTCCTTACAGACAGGGCTGGAATTGAACTCCAAACTCCTGAGCGCCTTGAGCTGTAATAGTGTCGTGCTAACCACTATGCTACTGTGGCACCTCAAATAAAATGTTACGAAGTTTTATGAATTGATGGCCTAAAGACTGTCTGGGGCTCAACACCATGGGTTCTGTCTGCAGACTTTACTGCAAGCCTTCATGGAACAGGAAGAATCACTTTGTATGTACCCATAAAGAGAGAATTTTACACAAATGTCTTCCTCACTGAGACACGGCCTACAACTTTCATTCCTGGTCCCATTGTTCTTAACCAACCTTGAGGGATTTTTCAGCTAATGTGTATAATCCTGTCATTACAACACAGAAGTATATATTAAGCAGACAGTAATAGTTATGAAAGAAATACACAATAAATAATAATACATCCCTGAAAACATCTACACACTAAGGAGGGCCTACCATACCTATCAAACTACCAATTAAATGCAAGTATGCCTCTCCCTTTTCGGTGTTAAAGAGTTCAAAATATTTCCCTTCAGATAAGGTTTGTACAATAGGGCTTTTCGTCTTTCTAAATTACTGTTATTATATCTCTCTGTCTTCCATCTATTCTATATTGACACCTTCTCAGTATTCTCTCAGTTAGAATCTAATTGAATCCCTGAATATCAATTGCCCATCCAGCTGTTCTCCACTCAGGATACTGGGATTCTTCCTAAACAAAAGTTGCCATATTATTGCAAGTTCTTGATCTTAGGGAGCATTTGGGTCCCAAGGATTGTGTAATTTGATAATATGCAAAACGTATCGTATGTTTGAGAAGTGAAGGAACATTACGAACAGAATATATATATCAACCCTGACCCAAAATGTAGATCCATTTGAAGAAAAGATGGGCCCAGAGAAGGAAGCTGTCAAATGAGCACAGCCAGGAAATTTGAATTCCAGGGCATCAACTGATCTATTTTAATCATGTTCCAATCCAAATCCCAAGGGAATAGTGAGGAGGTCAATGCCAAAGACCTAATGAAATGTTTCCAACACATAGGAAGTGGAAGGGAAAGAATTCTGATGGGAATGGCTGGAAGTGCAGATATCGAGGTTGGGGAGGGAAGAGTTCCAAGGCTACCTTTTGTATCCCAAAGGTATTGTACTGCTTCTGGGTCACAAAGATCCCTCTTTGAAACATTTTCTACTATGGTTACCTGGCAATGATCCACCAGATTTCATACGTGACTCCATCACGGGGCATGAGTTAAAAATTGCATTAGACTCAAGTCTTAATGCTAAAGGGCAGTAGATTTGAAGTATCCACTGGCTTACTAGCAGAAATAGGCACTATAAAGTCAAATACAGCTCATGTTTTCCATTACTTACCACCAGAAGTGTGCTGCAGAACCAAGCTTTCCAGTCTCAGCCACTCTGTGTTCAATCTCTTCATTAGCTTGTATGCGTTTACTGGATGGCCCAGATAGCCTTCTGGGTCAGAGGTCGAAGTGTGTGTCAGTTCATCCAGCTTTTCAGCCCAGCTGCAGATATGGTGGGAAGTGCCATTATTAAGAATGAGAAGCAGTAAAATCAGTATTGTTGCATCCTCTAAATGATCACATTTATATATACATTTACTATATATTTTAAACATTTCAATAACATATTTTCACATTTTTACATACAAGATACAGCAGGGCACGGCTTCCTGTATCTCCATGGTTTGGAAGAGCTATTGCTCTCAGTAGCTGTGGAAAGAACTGGGGGCAGCTCAGTGGTGTGCCCAGTGGATGGCTGCTTCCTAGCTCCAATAATCTGAATTTAATCCTGACTTTCAGTGTGGTCAGCGTGGAGTTTGCACTGTGACCCCACAGGCCTCATTCCACCCCCCAAACACAGTAGGTTGGTGGTTCAATTGGTCATTGTAAGCTGCCTCTAGCATGTAGACGGGTGGTGAATCTAGAGGGCAGGGAGGAGGTTGATGGAAATAATTACAGTGCAAATTACTGGGGTGAATGAAGTTGCTCAATGGATCAGATGGTCTCCTACGCTGTGAGGAAATTATGGAACTTATTAAAGAATTGACGGTGGGGAGGTAGGGGAGGGGAAATAAGTGATGATAGTCATTTCCCACCCATAAACTCTGCTAATGGAGTACATTGAATCATTCACTAGGGCAATGTCAAGGTTACATCAAAATAAAAGCAATATGCTTCATGAATAGCAAGAAATGCTGGTTTTATTTTAAAAGGATAACTGAAACTGGTTAGTGTGTGCTCGGCAGAGTGAAAGAGAAAACGAGGGAACAAAAGGCTCTCCTCTCAGGACATTATACCAACAGCTGAGTGCGCCAAGCAGAGGAGAGCAAATCAGCTTTATTAAAGATTAAAGGCCAGCTTTATTTGCCACCTGTACATTGAAACATGCAGTGAAATGCATTGTTTTGCATCAATGACCACCACAGTCCGAAGATAGTGCTGGGGCAGCCCACAAGTGTTGGCATGCTTCTGGCACCAACATGGCATGTCCACAACTCATTACCCTTAACCCGTATGACTTTGGAATGTGTGTAGTAATCAGATCACCCAGAGGAAACCCACGCAGTCCTGGGGACACCATGCAAACTCCTTACAGGACTGCGGCAAGAATCTAATCGCAGTTGGTGATTGCCAGAGTTGTAAAGCAGTTCTGCTATCTGCTATGCTACCGTGCTGCCCAGTGCTTGGTGCAGGGGGAAGCTTCGTATACATTACTTAGGCAATGTGTTTTTCTCATTTGTAGAATATAAATTACAGATTCAATAGAGTGACCCCTGTGTGACACCTGCTGTGATTTTGGCCTCTGTCTTTCATTCTACCGGACATGCACAATTGTAATTGGTCTGAATTAGAGACAACTCAAGTAAGTTGTATGACAGTGAGTAACTGCATTATCATTAAATTTACTGAAATAGAAATGATAGACATTATCAACGAGTACCTTTTAATTGCTGATAACTTGGCTTCTTCTGCAGTGATATATTCTTTCAGAGATTTGACCAGGTCTTTTTCCAAGTAAATCAAATCTGTCATTTGACCTTAAGAGAAATGGTATTTACTTTTTGTAGAAAGTACAGGCAGTTCATGGACATTTACTGCACTATTTTCATACTCTTGGCTGTGGACCATCAACAAAAACCTTAAATGGCAGGTGTCAAGTTTGTTGCAACTGAAAAGTTGAATCTCTGTACTTGAAACATTTTTGATTCCTTTCATCTGCACAACTCGAAAATGATTTTGAAGAATGTTTTTCTTCATGCAGAACAGTCAGGGAAATGTAAGGTGATCACAACAAAGTTTTTTTCATTGGTGGTGACCACATAGGTAATAATGCATCCTGTGCCAAACAATTTAGGTACTTTGAAATACTGCAGAATATCGGTACCTCAGTTGGCTGTGCACTGATGATGGTCTCTCAGTTGGAGCCGAAACATCTGCAAACATTTTGCCAAGCATGGCAATCAACAAGACTTCCACTTTAGGTATTGCTTGCATTGCTTGCAGGTTAATAAAGGTCAAATGACCCCAGGATGAAAGTGTAAACTCACTACCAGAATCAGGATCAATATCACTGACATATGTCAATCAGGATCAATATAACACTCATAGGCCAAACAGGATCAATATCACAGACATATGTCAATCAGGATCATTATTACTGACATATGTCAATCAGGATGAACATCACTGACATATGTCAATCAGAATCAATATCACTGACATAAGTCAAACAGGATCATTGTCAATGACATATGTCAATCAGGATCAATATCACAGACATATGTCAATCAGGATCATTATCACTGACGTAGGTCAAACAAGATCATTGTCAATGACATATGTCAATCAGAATCAATATCACTGACATAAGTCAAACAGGATCATTGTCAATGACATATGTCAATCAGGATCAATATCACAGACATATGTCAATCAGGATCATTATCACTGACGTAGGTCAAACAAGATCATTGTCAATGACATATGTCAATCAGGATCAGTATCATTGGCATATGTTTTGTGGCTACGGTACAGTGCAATACACAAAAATACTATAAATTACAATAATTAGAATCAGGTTTAATTCCACCAGCATATGTCATGAAATTTGTTAACTTAGCAGCAGCAGTACAATGCAATACATGATAATATAGAAAAATAAATGAATTACAGTAAATATATAAATGTATATTAAATAGTTAATTTAAAATAGTGGAAAAACTGAAATAATAAAAAAGTGAGGTGAGCAAATATACAGAAAGATTTGTTAAATAATTAGTGCAAAAAGAAAGCAAAAATGGTGAGGTAGTGTTCATGGTTTGGTTCTTTGTCCGTTCAGAAATCTGATGCTGGAGGGGAAGAAGCTGTTCTTAAAACACTGTGTCTTCAGGCTCCTGTCCCTTCTCACTTAAGAAGAGTGAATGTTTTGGGTGATGGGGTGGGGGGGGGGTCCTTAATGACATAAGCTGCCCGTTTGAGGCACTGAATTTTGAAGGTGTCCTTGCTGCTGGGGAGGGTATTTCCCTTGACAGAGCTGGCTGAGTTTACAAACCTCTGCAGTTTTCTCCGATCCTGTGCAGTGGTCCCTCCATGCTAAATGGTGATGCAACCAGTTAGAATACTCTCGACAGTGTATCTGTAGAAATATGTGAGCAAGTCCATCATGTTGCTTAAGGGAGTGAAACCAAACCTCTAGGGCTCAGTTTCCACCTGGGGTGCAATTTAGCCTGGTTTCCACTGAGACTCACTTGCACCCCTCCCTTCACACAATCAGTCATGAACCAGGATTATCGGGGAGTACCATGTGCTTTCTCTTTATAATCCGCCTGTGTGCAGTCTGGAGGGATGACCCCATGTTTCCTGCTGCCTGGTTCTTTCACTTTTCCATCCCAACCTGACTTATGTCTACGGCCTCCTGCACTACCATAATGAAACCCCACTGGAGTTTGAAGAACAGCAACTCATCTTCTGACTGGGTGCAATGCTGCTTTCTGCACCCACTATCAAATTGTACAATTCCAGGCAACTTGCTGCCCGTCTTTAAATTAGAATTGGCCAGTTCTGCTGTCAGTCATTTATCTGTAATACTGGCTCAGTACTTTCCTCTCCATTAATACAGCCTGATCTGCTGGACAATTCCTTCAGCTCCGCATTTCACAACTTTTACATTCCTTTGTTATTCTCTCCCTTGTTCCTTCCTTATTTTGCTCATCTTTCTTCCCTCATTTATCTATAGCACATATCCACCTACACTGATTCTGACCACACCTAATACCAGCTACCCCCTGGTTCCATTCTTTACACAGTGCAATTTAAAACTGACTTGGTTTCCCGCTTCTATAATTCTGGCAAAACGTCTTTGACACAAAGCATTTACTTGATTTCTTTTTCCACAGATGCTGTCTGACATTCCAAGTGCTTCCATCATTTGGTTCTGACTTTTCAATGATTTTATTTTTACTAATATACAATCCTGGCATCTGGATTTACTCAACTGACAATAGGTTTAAAGACAAAATGAGCAACACATACACAATGCTGGAGAAGGTCAGTCAGTCAAGCAGCATCTATGGCAGAAATAAACAAATGACGTTTCAAGCTGAGACACTTCATCAGGGCTGAAAGTGACATAAAAAGTGTAGAGAAACCTTTCTCCATTACAATGAAAAGCAAACAGATAACTTTTAAAGAATGCCTTCAAAAGCAGTGTGACACTAATATGCACTGTTAAAGTTTCAGGCACATGTATATAGCTAGGGTGCCTAAGACTTTTGCACAGTACTGGATTTATCAAATGTTTACCAATATTAACAAAAACTTAAGACTCAAAGGAAACAAAAAGTTTTTTCAGATATATAAGGTGTAAAAGAGAGGCAAGAGTAGATATTGGACCACTGGAAAATTTTGCTGGAGAGGTAGTAATAGGAGACAAGGAAATGGCAAACGAACTAAATAAGTATTTTGCATGTCTTCACTGCGGAAGGCACTAGCAGTATGCTGGGAGTTCGAGAGTGTCAAGTGTCAAGGGGCAGAACTGAGTGAAATTGTCATTACGAGGGAAAAGGTGCTTAAAAACTGAAAGGTCTGAAAGTAGGTAAGTCACCTGGACCAGATGGTCTATACACCAAGGTTCTGAAGGAGGCATCTGAAGAGATCATGAAGACATTAGTAATGAGCCTGTGGTATTACAGGAAAGATACGAGCACGGATAGAGCATACTGATAGTGTGTTGTGTCCCGCTGAAGGGTCTCAGCCCAAAACGTCGGCTGTACTCTTTTCCTTAGATACTGCCTGGCTTGCTGAGTTTCTCCAGCATTTTGTGTGTGTTACTTGGATTTCCAGCAACTGCAGATCTTCTCTTGTTTGTGATTGGACAGAGCATTGGCTGATAGGGAGGAGTGGGAATAAAAGGAGCCTTTTCTGATTGGCTGCCGGTGACTAGTGGTGTTCCACAGGGGTCTGTGCTGGACCACTTCTTTTTACATTATATATCTATGATTTGAATGAGGGAATTGATAGCTTTGTGGCCACATTTACAGAGGATATACAGAGGAGGGGTGGAGGGGCAGATAGTGTTGAGGAAGAAGAGAACCCACAGAAGGACTTAAACAGATTAGGAAATTGGGCAAAGAAGTGGCAGATGGATTACAGTGTTGGGAAGTGTATGGTTATGCACTTTGATAGAATAAATAATATAGTAGACTATTTTCTAAATGGTGAGAATATTTCAAAGACGTCAATTGGATACTGCAAATGATCTCTTGTGCAGCTGGGTCCTCAGAGATTCAGCGTGGAGTAGATGAGCAGGTGAGGGAGAATAAATGGGGGATTGGAACAGAGGGGTCAGCATGGGTTCAATGGTTTGAATGGCCTCTTTCTGTGTTGTAAGAAATTATGAGCATGCTCCTCAAGATGCAGCACTTCCTCCCCAAGTTTTAGCAAGACTATTCAGGAGATGCAGATATAGAATGGGCCATTTCTTCAAGAGACGCTTAACCAGTATTCCCCATCAATCCAACTTCAGTTCCTCTGTGGTCTAAATGTCACTCGCTACAAGCACTTCTCTCATCACAAAGCATCCTTCATGTGGGAATAAGCTACACTGCTCAGTTAGCAAGAATCCTCATTCATATGCAGGCCAGGTATCCAGAATGTTCCCAATTTCTTTTAGGCAAAAGAAAGGAAATTATAGGCCACACACATCAAAGTTGCTGGTGAACGCAGCAGGCCAGGCAGCATCTGTAGGAAGAGGTGCAGTCGACATTTCAGGCCGAGACCCTTCGTCAGGACTAACTGAAGGAAGAGTGAGTAAGGGATTTGAAAGTTGGAGGGGGAGGGGGAGATCAACTTTGATGTGTGTTGCTTGAATTTCCAGCATCTGCAGAATTCCTGTTGTTTGAAATTATAGGCCAGTTAGCCTAACCTTAGAGGTAGGGAAAATGTTGGAGTCTATTATTAAGGATGAGGTTTTGAGGTACTTGGAGACTAATGATAAAGTAAGTCAAAATCCAGCATGGTTTCCGTAAAGGGACAAATCTGCTAGACTTCTTCGAGGAAGTAACAAGCAAGGTGGACAAAGGCGAGGAAGTCAATGTCGTTTACTTGGATTTTCAGAAGGCATTTGATGAGGTGCCACACATGAGGCTGCTTAACAAGATAAAATCCCATGTCAGTACAGGAAAATTACTGGCATGGATAGCGGAATGGCTGACAGGCAGCAGGCAGTGAGTGGGAATAAAGGGGGCCTTTTCTGGCTAGCGGTGTTCGTTAGGGGTCAGTATTGGGAGCGCTACTTTTCACTTTGTTTGTCAATAATTTAGATAGTCGAATTGATGGCTTTGTGGCAAAATTTGTGGATGATGTGAAGATAGGTGGAGGGGTAGGAAGTGCTAAGGGGTAGGTATTGGAAGAATGGGCAAAAAAGTGGCAGATGGATTACAGTGTTGGGAAATGTATGATTGTACATTTTAGTAAAAGGAACAAAAATGCAGACATTATCTAAATAGGAAAAAATTCAAACATTAGAGGTGTAGAGGGACTTAGGAGTCCTTGTGCAAGACTCCCAGAAGGTTAATTTACAGTTTGAGTCTGTGGTGAAAAAAAAAGGCAAAAGCAATATTGGCATTTATTTCAAGGGGAATAGAATATAAAGGCTGACGTTTTATAAGACACTAGTCAGGCTGCACTTGGAGTATTGTCAACATTATTGGGCCCTGCATCTCAGAAAAGGATGTGTTGTCATTGGAGAGAGTCCAGAGGAAGTTCAGAAGGCTGATTCTGGGAATGAAGGGATTAACATATGAGGAGCATTTAGCAGCTTTGGGCCTGTACCCACTAGAATTCAGAAGAATTCCATCCCCTCCCCCCACCTTTTCTTGGACTTCTTCCCTAGTCTTTTAAGTCCTGATGGAGAATCTTGGCCTAAACATCAACCGTTCGTTATCCTCTCCTCCATCAATACAGTCTGACTTGCTGAGCTCCTCCAGCACTTTGTGTGTTGTTTTGGACTTCTAGCAGCTGCAGAATCTCTTACGTTCCTGTGAGATCTCCAGCACCCACACAACCTATGACAAAGTCAGAACAAAATGCCTCAAATGGGGGGTGGGGGGGGGGACACCCTTGATCATTTTGACCCTGTTGGAAATTTGAAATAAATATGCAACACTGGAATCAAGTAATAAAGAGAAGCCAAACAATTTTCAAATCTTTTTCTAATTACCAGCAGCTCTTGAAACTCAGTGACCCACCATTTCCTAGTCAACCAGTCTCATTAGAATTTTGGGGAAAAAAAACACTCCAAATGCAGATCTGGATCAGTGAGCATTTAATACATGCCTGATTAAGAATAAAGGACCCAGCTGAAAAGTAACATGGTTGTAGAACAAGGATTGGAGACCACAGAATAAAGATTGGAGACCACAGAATAAAGATTGGAGACCACAGAATAAAGATTGGAGACCACAGAAGAGGCACATTCCTGATATTAAACTTGGTCAGTTGGCACTACTCCCGCTTTTGAAGCTGAATGCAGTTCAAGATTTGCATCATAAAACAAAATCTTTGGCTCGCCACAATTGAACTGACCACGATGCTAATTAACGAATCCCAGCTGCCTGCACATGGGTCCTCTATTCTCCACATATTCGTATGTCTGTCTAAGTGCCTCTTAAACCTTGCTAACATATCAGCTTCTACCAGACTGCACCTTGTAGCACATTCCAGGCATTTTTTCACTCCTTGTGTGAAACAACTTACCTCACAGGTCATTACAAACTTGTCCTCTTAAAGCTTCAACATACGCTCTCTTGTAATGACCATTACATCCGGGGAACTTGACTATCTACCTTATTTATGCCCCTCATAAGTTTAGATACTTCTATTGGGTCACCCCTTAGCTGCCGGACACTGCATAGGAAACAATCCAAATGTATCCTATAGAAAGACCTAGAAAGATGAGGAGAATGGGCAAAGAAATGGCAGATGGAATACAGTGTTAGAAAATGCATGGTAGAAGAAATAAAAGCATAGACTATTTTCTAAATGGTTAGAACATTCAGAAACCTGAGATGCAAAATGGTCTTGGGAGTCCTTACGGAAGATTCCCTAAAGGTTAATTTGCAGATAGAGTCAGTGGTGAGGAAGGCAAATGCGATCTGAGCATTCATTTCGAAAGGACTAGAATATAAAAGTAAGGATGTAATTTTGAGGTTTTTAAGGCACTGCTGAGGCCTCACTTGGAGTACTGTGACCAGTTTTGGGTCACATATCTAAGAAAGGATGTGCTGACATTGGAGACGGTTCAAAGGAGTTTCACATAAATGGTTCCAAGATTGAAAAGCTTATCCTATGAGGAGCATTTGATAGCTCTGGGCCTGTATTTGCTGGAATTTAGAAGAATGAGGGATGTGTCTCATTGAAACCTATCGAATGGGGAAAGGCCTGGATGGAGAGGATGTTTCCTATGGTGGGGAGTCTAAGGCCTGAGGACACAGCGTCAGAATAGAGGAACATCCATTTCTTAGAGATGAGGAGGAATTTCTTTAGCCAGAGAGTGGTAAGTCTGTGGAATCCTTTGCCACAGGTGGCTGTGGCGGCCCAGTCACATCTAAGACAGAGGCTGGCAGATTCTTGATTAGTCAGGGCATGAAGGGATATGGGGAGACAGCAGGAGAATGGGACTGAGAGGGCAACAGATTAGCTATGATGAAATGGTGGAGTAGACTGAAAGGGCCAAATGGTCTAATTCTATTCCTATATCTTATGGTCTTAAACTTTATAGCTAATACACTCCAATCCAACCTAATAATCCAGACAAGCAAAAAAAATCTAGGCCAACGTCCTAGGGCACGATCTGGAGTGTCACACTTGGAGACACTGCCCACCAGGTGGATGTAAAAGGGGACAACGCAGGACAATGATAAGTAGCAGTGGAGAGTTCAGTGATGTCTTGACTGGTGCATGGAATGAAGTATTACAACCTGCCAATTCAATTGCAAAATGCTGCAATGCATGTGAAAAGTCAATTGTGCTCTACATCCGACGAGAGTTTAATGGTGGCCTTTTCTAAGGATTTCACATCATTAGAAAACCTGCAGAGAATTCCATCATTGCCAATATCATACATCTTTTGCAACACTACAATGTAAATTTTTGGGACACGGCAGGAGTCTTTGAAGCAACATGCAAAATGCTGAAGGAACTCGGCAGGTCGGGCAGCATTTTTGGAGGGAAATGGGAAGTCGACATTTTGGGTTGAGACGCTCACTGGAAAGTTCCCATCCAGGACTGGAGAGAAAGGGTAGATAGCCATTATAAAAAGGTGGAGAGAAGGGGTGGAGCAAGAGCTGGCAGATGATAGGTGGACAGATGAGGGAGATGATAGGCAGGTGGGAAGAGTGGGAACGATGCAAGAAACTGAGAGGTGATAGGTGGAAGTGACAAAGGGCTAAAAAAGATGGAATCTGATTGCAGAGGACAGCGGACCCCCATGTTGTCCCAGGAGTGAACATTGTTGGGCGCTAAGGAGACAACATAGGTATCATTAATCAATAAAAATAATAGTGACCAGCAAGGAAGTGGAGTGTTGTAACAACTCAGCTAATCCATTGAACCCTGTGGAAAATAAAAGCTGCCATCCTTACTCCATCTGGTTTTATGTGACCTCAGGGTCAAAGCACTGCAGCTAATTCTTAACTGCCCTCTGAAATGTCACAGTCAGCTACTCCATTCAAGGGAAAACAGGCACTACTGTTAAAGACAGGTCCATTCAGCAATGGCCACATCCTGTGAATGAATTTAAGAATTAGGAAATAATTTTTTTTACCCCAGCTAGAGATTTTGTTAACTTAATACTTGTAATGGCTATGAAATAATAACATTGAAAGTCATTTTTTTTTTTAGTTTCTTTCAGGTAATCATAAATTAAAGGGATTTGGGAAAAAAAGAACATAACTGTCCAAATAACAAGAATTCTGGCAGTTTCAGCTATGGTTAGGTCTCCAAGACGATTAGTACTCAGAATCTGAAAGCAATTTAGAATAAGCTTGCATGTCCTCACATTTTTTTGGACTTTTCTTGGCAAACAGCCCCCTGATGAGATTCTGGTCGTCATTTCAGAACTGATGCACTAATTGGGGAAGGAGAGGGTGGGGAGGAGAGAAAAGAAAGAGTTAATCTCCACTTTCTCTGGCACAGCGGGGCAAGATCGATCTATGGATACGGCTAAATCTCACAGCAAAACGTTGTTTCGGAATTTGCTTCACTGTAGTTTGGGTGTTCCAAGATGATCTTCACAATGCTCACACACACATCCTAAAATTTGCAGAATTTCTTTCGTACATTGGTTGTTTGTCAGTCTTTGCATGTAGTTTTTTCATTAATTCTATTGTATTTCATTCTAATTACTGTGAATGCCTATGAGAAATTGAATTTCAGGGTAGTAAATGATCACACACACACACACACATATATATAGATAATAAATTTACTTTGAACTTTGAACTTCCAGTAGAATAGGTACCCTGTGTACACATCTTCCTGCCATTAAATAAATGAATGATGTCCACTTTTGCATGGTTGCATCCCACATTAGGCATCTCGCTAAGATCATTGCCATGATTTTCAGGAGACTACTTTAAAGAACCATTTTACATGGATGCTGCCAGGATTCAAAGATCTGAGTTAGAGGGGATGGTTGGGCGGGCTAGGACTTTAATCCTTGGAACGTAGAAGATTGCAGGATGACCTTGCAGAGGTGTATGAAATCATGAGGGGCATAGACAGGATGAATGCACACAGTCTCTTTCCCTAGGGAAGGATAATGAAAAACTAGAGGGTATTGGTTGAGGATAAAGAGGTAAACATTTGAAAAGGAACTGATGGTAAACTTCAACCTGTAGGGTGAATTTGTTCACAGAATGAGCTGCCAGAGAAAGTGATTCAGGCTGGTATAATCACAATGTGCAAAATGCACTTGGATAAGTATATAGACAGAGTTTAGAAAGAATTCAGCTATGGAATTTTGAAAGGCCTGGATACAGTAGATGTGGAGAGGATGTTTCCTATCATGGGGGAGTCTAGGACCTGAAGACACAGTCTCAGAATTCAAGGATATTCCTTTAGATCAGAGATGAGGAAGAATTTCTTTAGTCAGAGGGTGGTAGATCTGTGGAATTCATTGCCACACATGGCTGTGGAGGCCAAGTCATTGGGTATGTTTAAACCAGAGGTTGATAAGTTCTTGTTTAGTAAGGGCATCAAAGGTTATGGGGAGAAGGCAGGAGAATGGGACTGAGAGAGATAATAAGTCAGTTGTGATGATATTGCAGAGCAGACTCAAATTGCCAAATTCTGCTCCAATGTTTCGTGGTCGTAGGGACTTAAGATATTGGATGAATTGGACTAACTTGGTAGGCGCCACAGTCAGCATGGACAAGTTGGGTTGAAGAGCCTGATTCAACACTGTATTAATCTATGACTGTCATTTCTGTGCTTATGATAGGCAGAGGAAATTCATTGTCTGTTCAAAGAGATCAATTTGAAATTAATCAAAATTCTCCAAAACTTGCAGCATTTATGTTCAGTTTTTCAAGTACCTCAGCAGAAACTCTGCTTCTCAGAGCCCTTGACAATAAGGCAAAACACCATTTTTTCACAATTGTATCTGAACCAAGAGGGGTGGTCAGGTTCTACATCAGAGCTGCAAGCTATAGCCAGTTTAGGCTCAGTTCTTGTCCAGACCTTCTGAGATCTCCGGTGTGCTGCTGTTAGCCAACAGGGACTGGACAACAGAGGACGAAATTCAGGAATACCATGCAGGCATTCCAAGTCTTCTCAAAATGAATGTAGGAGAGTGCAAAGTCTGTGTTTTACCCATAAACTATGTGTGATCACTAACATAAGCAAGCTAATGATGGACTTTTGTTGAAAATGGGAGGGTGTAATTAATTCACCTCTGGTTTATGGTAAAATGTTGCTTGAATTCATCAGAAATACGAATATTCCAGTAAATCTTACCGATGGACGTGAAGAATTCTGCTCGTGTTTGCGACACATAGCACCAGCTGATCCAAAGAAGACAGGGAGAGAAGTATCGCATGTTCAAAGAGTGTAGAAGATTCCTAGAGAGTCAACACACAACACTATTAGGTAATCACTCCTCAGCGTGCCAATTATCACCACATCGATCAAATTAACATTTGTTTGGATTAGGTGATGAATCAAGATTTAAAATTCTAGCAATAAAATGTATCACTTTCCCAAGTCAGAGTCTTTCCAGTTTCATCAAGTAAGCAGTGTCCTGGCCAACATTTAGTGGTTTACCAAAATCCCTAAATCTTATAATTCCCGAGTAGTTTTTGATAGCAATGTTCAAAACTACACCGATCCATTTTTCAAACATTAGAACAGTGACTACACTTGAAAAGTGCACATGAAGCATATTGGGGAGGTCCTGAATCAGAAGATCACTATACTTTGGCCTCTATTGCCCAAACTGAAAGATCACGTGGAGATGGTATTCGAAATACAGGCAATTTATTCAAAAACTGGAGCACACCAAGAGACCAGTCAAAACTGGTCTACCTGAGCATGAATTTGGTACAGCTTTTTCATTCTCAGTTGCCAGGATTACCAGTAAAACTACATTTTGATAACATAATGGTGGCGACAGGAAGACTTAATTAAGTAGCAGACTAGGGCCTGATACAAAATAAAATGATTAACTGCTGGTCTAACTGTGAATCCAATTTTCTATTCCAAAAATCAGTGCACTCTATAACATAATTAGTGAAGTTCCTAAACTTAGGTGTCTTCGCAGCTGTATTCTCTACTTTGTCTGCAGTTCTGTTACCACATTAGCACAATCCACATCCCTATTTACCAGTTATAATCCTATTTACTATTTTCTCCAAGTTCCTTGGCACATTTCCAACCTTGCTGTGGAGTTGGAGCTGAAAATTGGCTTGGAACAGCTTTGATCACACTTCCAGGTGTCCAAATTCTGGGTATCCAGAAGTTTACTCCTAGATATATAATCCAAGGTATTTTCTTTGTCTTAGCTTGTTTGTTTTACTCTAAATTTCCCCAAATTACATAAACAGACATGCTGCAGGATTGAGACACACTGAGATTCCAAAAACCGAAAGTTAGAAAAACAACTGCATGTTTCACTTGGCGCATCCTTTCTTAAATAAAAACACAATAAAAACACATTCCATGTACTTAGAGAAGACAGAGTAACCCAAAATCATTAAATGCAGATACAATTCAATGTATCTACTGTTCCAGGAAATCAGCCGGTCGCTTGCTGCATTAGGAACCTGCCAAAGAAAACGTAGCTTCAATGTTCTATCTTGGAAAGATCTGTAGAAAGCGGCCAGTGAGTGGGCCAGTGAAGGAGTGGAGCTTTGAGGCTTTGTCTCGAGAGATTCTGGCAATTTTGGCAGTTGGTCTGTGCAATTAACTCAATCAAGATTTGAATAGATCAACAGAAAGCTGTTCTTCTTCTTCTTCTTTTTTGTTTTATGGCAGTTGGCAACCAGTTTTCAGTGCATTACCGCCACCTGCTAGACTTCTTGTGTTCCAACCAAATAAGTCTTGGAATTCCTTACTTTAGACAATCTAGTTCAGCCTGCAGTTCTTTATTAGCATCACTCTGTAGTTGCAATTCCTCGTGAATGCTTAATGCACTCATTAGATAATGCTGCAAGCTGCTATTCTTCCCTAATTTTGTCACGTTTTTGTGTAGTTGCATTACCTCAATTACATTGATTACATCTCACTTGCAAGACTAAAATTGTCTTGTTAAAGAATAATAATTATCGCACGTTATACTTTTAAAATTGTTGTTTTTCCAAGTCTATTTGCTTTTCCAGGTTTTCATTTTCTTGGATTGTAGCCTGCAGTTATTTACTGAGACCTCGGAGTTCTTCTTCATTTGCTTCCATGTTTTCATTTTATAATCTGAATGTAGATAATTCACTTTGTAACAAATTCCTTTTCCTTTTGTATCCTTGTAATAATTTCCTCCACTTTCCAATCTCCTTCCAACTCACCGTTGTTCTTGTCGGGTACTTCTATTTGTTGTTGGAGTTCTGCACGTTTAACCTGGGCTTCAACCATAAGATCTGAGGATTTTCCTCAAGTTCTGAAACATTTCTTAAATTCTTGACCATTTGCGATAAATATACTGCCATTAAGATTCCATCTCCCCTGCCTGTGAACTGTTGGATCCTCCATTCAGCATTTCTTTGACTTCTTCCCACCTAATCCCTTTAATACCACGATACTCTTTGGCAGACTTGACGATAATTTTAATTTTCTCAGTTCTTTTTCTTGTTTGCGCCAAACAATTAATTGCATCCACCATAAAAAGCACAAAGTCCTTTCTACTCATTAATAGTGTATCCTTATTTTTCATATTACAGCTCTCACAATTCACCAGTTTATTATTCCCTGTATTTGTTTGCTTGACGTCCTTTTTTTCATCAAATTCTTTCACTGCCTCTGCATAACTGATTCCTTGAGTTACTCTTACATATTGTATCTCAGCCGCATTCTTGCTATAAATGCACCCTCGATAAGCTGCACTGTTCCTCGCCACAATTGCAGCATTTCAGCCTAGTTCCCGCTTCACATTTCCCATATTCATGTTCTCCAGCACATCTCCCACAGCTTTGTTTTCCTCTGCAGACCGCCGCAATGTGCCCGAATTTCTGACATTTATAGCATCTTAAAGGCGGTGGTATATATATTCTAACCACATAACACATATACCCTAAGTAAATGTTAGTCAGCAATCTCTCTTCATCAAAGTTAATCATTACCGATAAACTATCACACTTTTTCCCGTTTCTTGTAACTTTCAAACATTTGGCCTCAATAATGTTTGCTCCCTGACGAAGGGTCTCGGCCTGAAACGTCGACTGCGCCTCTTCCTATAGATGCTGCTTGGCCTGCTGCGTTCACCAGCAACTTTGATGTATGTTGCTCCTCTTATGTTCTGTTTAATCTCATCCATAGTAACTTTTGTTGGTATCCCCTCTAGTCCACTTTCTATTGTTGAGTATTGAGCATTGTACTTCTTTGCCATCTATTTTACATAATCTTATCACTTTACCTTGCTGAACATTATCCCAACAAATCACTAACAGCAATCCATTTCGTAAAATCTTTGCTCCTTTAATCTCGCCTATAATTTTGTTCAGTATCTTCGTCCAATCGGGTTCCAATCACGAAAAGACGCCCCGTCCTCACTTAGTTTTAAAATTGCTTAAATCTCATCTTCTTTCCATTGTTTTGCTGTCCTGTTTTGATCATCCGCTGACTCCTAAGAGTTTCATATCCCGTACCTCTGCCTTCTTTTCTTCCTCTTTCCATTCCGTTACTCTTTCCCGCCGACCTCCATCTCTAGTTCACTTCCACTCTCGCCAAAAACTTCCTTCAACAGCTTGGCTCTTTCCTTGGTATTCTCTCTCTCTGCCATTTTCCAGTCACCACAGCAGTTCCAACTAACACCACCCAGCCAGCCCCCCAGAAAGCCGTTGATTAGACAATCAAGATTTGAATAGCTGAGACTCAGCAGAAAGCAGCTGATCGGGCAATTGAGGTCAGGTGACCAAGCATTTTGAAAAGCTCAAACAGATAAATAGAGGTGTAGCTCAAGCGGAGCGGCCAGTGAGTGAGTGGGCCAGTGAGGGAGTAGACCTTTGAGGCTTTGACTCGAGAGGCTTCGACGAGAAGAGGCGGAGGACAAGCTTGCTCACAGTTAGTTTTTACAATGTCTCCTGAGACGGTGATGTTCCTCTCATGTGAGATGTGACAGTCTTGGGGGAACGCTCCTCTCCCGCAGAGTCACATCTGCCAGAAGTGCATGTGGCTGGGCAATCTGGAAGACCGTGTAAGGAATCTGGAGCAGCAGTTGGATGACCTTTGACTCATAAGGGAGAATGAGGCAGTCATAGATGAGAGCTACAGGGAGGTAGTCACACCTAGGCTGCCGGAAGCAGGTCATTAGGTGACAGTCAGAGGGGGGAAAGTGAAGGTGAGCAGACAGGTAGTGCAGAGCACCCCTGTAGCCATTCCCCTGAATAGTAAGTTTATCATCCTGGATACAGTTGGCGGGGACGACCGAACAGGTGTGAGCCAAGGTGGCAGGGCCTCTGGCACTGAGTCTGATTCTGTGGTGCAGAAGGGTGGGACGGGGAAGAGGGGAGCTGTCACCTTGGAGACTCTATAGTCAGGGGAGCAGACAGGAGATTTTGTAGACGTGAGAAGGACACCTGCATGCTTTGTTGCCTCCCGGGTGCCAGGGTCCGGGATGTCTCTGACCGGGTGCACGACATCCTGGTACGAGAGGGAAAGCAGCCAGAAGTCGTGATACATGTTGGGACCAACGACATAGGCAGGAAAAGGGATGAGGTCCTGAAGTGTGAGTTTTGGGAACTAGGCAGAAGGCTGAAGAACAGGACCTCAAGGGTGGCATGCTCAGGATTGCTGCCAGTGCTACGTGACAGTGATGATAAGAATTGGAGGAGATGGCAGTTGAATGCGTGGCTGAGGAGTTGGTGCAGGGAGCAGGGTTTTAGATTTTTGGATCATTGGGATCTCTTCTGGGGGAAGTGGGAGCTGTACATATTGGATGGGTTGCACCTGAACTTGAGGGGGAGCAATATCCTTGCAAGTAGGTTTGCTAGCATGGTTCGGGAGGGTTTAAACTAATTTGCGAGGGGGATGGGACCTGGAGCGATAGAGCAGTGAAAGAAGTGCATGGAGTAAAGCCAGATCTACCATATAGAGAGGCTTTGAGGAAAGAGAAGCAGAATAAAGGGTGTAAATGTAGTAAGGTAGAAGGGCTAAACTGCATGTACCTTAATGCAAGAAGCATCAGGAACAAAGGTGATGAACTGAGAGCTTGGATACATACATGGAATCATGATGCAGTGTCCATTACAGAGACTTGGCTGGAACCAGGGCAGAAATGGATTCTCTATATTCCTGGATTTCAGTGCTTTAAAAGGGAAAGAGAAGGGGAAACAAGGGGAGGAGGGGTGGCATTACTGGTCAGGGATACTATTACAACTACAGGAAGGGTGGGTAATGTAGCAGAATCTTCTTTTGAGTCAGTATGGGTGGAAGTCAGGAACAGGAAGGGAGCAGTTACTCTACTGGGGGTATTCTATAGGCCCCCTGGTAGCAGCAGAGATACAGAGGAGTAGATTCGGAGGCAGATTTTGGAAAGGTACAAAAATAACAGGGTTGTTATCATGGGTGACTTTAACTTCCCTAATATTGATTGGCACCTGATTAGTTCCAAGGGTTTAGATGGGTCAGGGTTGGTTAAGTGTGTCCAGGATGGATTCCTGTCACAGTATGTTGACAGACTGACGAGGGGGAATGCCATACTAGATCTAGTACTAGGTAACGAACTGGGTCAGGTCACAGATCTCTCAGTGGGTGAACATCTGGAGGACAGTGACCACCGCTCCCTGGCCTTCAGATTATCATGGAAAAAGATAGAATCAGAGAGGACAAGAGAAAATTTTGAATTGGGGAAGGGCAAATTATGAGGCTATAAGGCTAGAACTTGCGGGTGTGAATTGGGATGATGTTTTTGCAGGGAAATGTACTATGGACATGTGGAAGTTGGAAGCATTGGAAAGGGTACAGAGGAGATTTACCAGGATGCTGCCTGGTTTAGAAGAGTTATGATCTGAGATTATGATCAGAGATTAAGGGAGCTAGGGCTTTACTCTTTGGAGAGAAGGAGGATGTGAGGAGACATGATAGAGGTGTACAAGATAATAAGAGTAATAGATAGAGTGGATAGCCAGCACCTCTTCCCAGGGCACCACTGCTCAATACAAGAGGACATGGCTTTAAAGTAAGAGGTGGGAAGTTCAAGGGGGACATTAGAGGAAGGTTTTTTACTCAGAGAGTGGTTGGTGCGTGGAATGCACTGCCTGAGTCAGTGGTGGAGGCAGATACACTAGTGAAGTTTAAGGGACATTCTACCACTCACCTGCAGACAGGTCATTCTACAACTCACCTGCAGACAGGTCATTCTACCACTCACCTGCAGACACAGGTCATTTAAAATTACTCACCTGTAGACACAGGTCACTCTACCACGCACCTACAGACACAGGTCACTCTACCACTCACCTGCAGACAGGTCACTCTACCACGCACCTACAGACACAGGTCATTTAAAATTACTCACCTGCAGAAAAAGATCACGCTACCACTCACCTGCAAGACATAAGACCATAAGACAAAGGAGCAAAAGCCGGCCATTTGGCCCATCGAGTCTGCTCCTCCATTTTATCCTGAGCTGAACCATTCTCTCATGTAGTTCCACTCCCCCGCCTTCTCACCATAACCTTTGATGCCCTGGCTACTCAGATACCTATCAATCTCTGCCTTAAATATACCCAATGACTTGGCCTCCACTGCTGCCCGTGGCAACAAATTCCATAGATTCACCACCCTCTGGTTAAAAAAAATGTCTTTGCATTTCTGTTCTGAATGGGCGCCCTTCAATCCTTAAGTCATGCCCTCTCATACTAGACTCCCCCATCATGGGAAACAACTTTGCCACATCCACTCTGTCCATGCCTTTCAACATTTGAAATGTTTCTTTGAGGTCCCCCCTCATTCTTCTAAACTCCAAGGAATACAGTCCATGAGCAGACAAACGTTCCTCATATGTTAACCCTCTCATTCCCGGAATCATTCAAGTCAATATTCTCTGTACCCTCACCAACGTCAGCACATCCTTTCTTAAATAAGGAGACCAAAACTGCCCACAGTACTCCAAATGAGGTCTTACCAGCGCCTTGTAGAGCCTCAACATCACATCCCTGCTCCTATACTCTATTCCTCTAGAAATGAATGCCAACATTGCATTCGCCTTCTTCACTACTGACTCAACCTGGAGGTTAACCTTAAGGGTATCCTGCACGAGGACTCCCAAGTCCCGTTGCATCTCAGAACTTTGAATTCTCTCCCCATTTAAATAATAGTCTGCCCATTTATTTCTTCTGCCAAAGTGCATAACCATATACTTTCCAACATTGTATTTCATTTGCCACTTCTTTGCCCGTTCTTCCAATCTATCCAAGTCTCTCTGCAGACTCTCTGTTTCCTCAGTACTACTGGCCCCTCCACCTATCTTTGTATCATCAGCAAAATTAGCCACAAAGCCATCCATTCCATAATCCAAATCGTTGATCTACAACGTAAAACGAAGCGGCCCCAACACGGACCCCTGTGGAACACCACTAGTAACCGGCAGCCAACCACAATAGGATTCCTTTACTCCCACTCTCTGTTTCCTGCCAATCAGCCAACGCCCTATCTACATTTGTAACTTTCCCATAATTCCATGGGTTCTTATCTTGCTAAGTAGCCTCATGTGTGGCACCTCGTCAAAGGTATTCTGAAAATCCAAATATACAACCTCCACTGCATCTCCCTTGTCTAGCCTACTTGCAATTTCCTCAAAAAATTGTAATAGGTTTGTCAGGCAGGATTTTCCTTTAAGAAAACCATGCTGAGTTCTGCTTATCTTGTCATATGCCTCCAGGTACTCCGTAACCTCATCCTTGACAATCGACTCCAACAAGTTCCCAACCACTGATGTCAAGCTAACAGGTCTATAATTTCCTTTTTGCTTCCTTGCCCCCTTCTTAAATAGCGGAGTGACATTTGCAATCTTCCAGTCCTCCGGAACCATGCCAGAATCTATCGACTTTTGAATGATCATCGCTAATGCCGCCGCAATCTCCACAGCTACTTCCTTCAGAACACAAGGGTGCAGTCCATCTGGTCCGGGAGATCTATCTACCTTTAGACTATTCAGCTTCCTGAGTACTTTCTCTGTCGTAACTGTGACTGCACACTCTTCTCTTCCCTGCCACCCTTGAGTGTCCGGTATACTGCTGATGTCTTCCTCAGTGAAGATTGATGCAAAACACTCATTCAGTTCCTCCGCCACCTCCTTATCTCCCATCAAAATTTCTCCAGCATCATTTTCTATCGGTCCTATATCTACTCTCACCTGCCTTTTACTCTTTATATACTTGAAAAAGCTTTAGTATTCTCTTTGATATTATTTGCTAGCTTTCTTTCATAGTTCATCTTTTCCCTCTTAATGACCTTCTTAGTTTCCTCTTGTAAGCTTTTAAAAACATCCCAATCCTCCTTCTTCCCACTAATTTTTGCTTCCTTGTATGCCCTCTCCTTTGCTTTAACTTTGGCTTTGACTTCTCTTGTCAGCCATGGTTGTATCATTTTTTCATTCAAAAATTTCTTCGTTTTTGGAATATACCTGTCTTGCACCTTCCTCACTTCTCGCATAAACTCCAGCCACTGCTGCTCTGCCGTCCTTCCCGCCAGTGTCCCTTTCCAGTCAGCTTTGGCCAGTTCCTCTCTCATGCCACTATAATTTCCTTTACTCCACTGAAATACCGACACATCAGATTTCGGCTTCTCTTTTTTAAATTTCACGGTGAACATAATCATGTTATGATCACTGCCTCCTAAGGGTTCCTTCACCTCAATCTTTCTAATCACCTCTGGTTCATTACACAATACCCAATCCAGTACAGCTGATCCCCTAATGGGCTCAACAACAAGATGTTCTAAAAGCCATCTCGCAGACACTCTACAAATTCTCTCTCTTGAGATCCAGTGCTGACCTGATTTTCCCAATCCACTTGCATGTTTAAATCCCCCACAATTATCATAACACTGCCCTTCTGACAAGCCTTTTCTGTTTCCTGTTGTAATTTGTAGTCCACATCACTGCAGCTGTTTGGAGGCCTGTATGTAACTGCCATCAGGGTCCTTTTACCCCTGCGATTTCTTAGCTCAACCCATAAAGATTCTGCACCTTCCAATCCTATGTCACCTCTTTCTAATGATTTGATATTATTTCTTACCAATAAAGCCAAGCCACCCTCTCTGCCTACCTTCCTATCCTTCCGATACACCATGTATCCTTGGACGTTCAGCTCCCAGAGACATGCATCCTTTAGCCACGTCTCAATGATGGCCACAATATCATACCTGCCAATCTGTAGCTGTACGACAAGATCATCCACCTTATTCCTTATGCTGCGTGCATTTAAGTATAACACCTTAAGACCAGTATTTGGTACTTTTCACTTTGATTGCACTGCAACTTTTTTGCTCTTCAACTTATCCCAATGGCTACAAATTTGCCCCATCACCTGCCCGACTTTCCTGACATCTTTACTGCTCACTATCTTAGATTTATTTCTGTTTTACCCTTCCTCCGCTCTATCATTCCAGTTCCTATCCCCCTGCCAAATTAGTTTAAACCTCCTTAACAGCGCTATTAAACCTTCCCCCCAGGATATTGGTCCCCTCCGGGTTCAGGTGTAACCTGTCCATTTTGAACAGGTCATACTTCCCCCAGAGGAGATCCCAATGATCCAAGAATCTGAAGCCCTGCCCCCTGCACCAGTCTCTCAACCATGCATTCATCTTCCTGGTCCTACTATTCTTGCCCTCGCTAGCACGTGGCACAGGTAGCAATCCCGAGATTACTACCCTGGAGATCCTGCTTCTCAGCTTCCTTCCTAACTCCTGGAAATCTCTCTTCAGGACCTCCTCCCTTGTCCTATCTATGTCATTGGTACCAACATGTACCAAGACAACTGGCTGCTCGCCCTCTCCCTTCAGAATATTCTGGACCCGATCCGGGACATCCCGTACCCTGGCACCTGGGAGGCAACACACCATGCGGGTATCTCTATCAGGCTCACACAATCTCCTGACTGTTCCCCTGACTATGTAATCACTACCGCATTCCTCTTCTCCCTCCTTCCCTCCTGCACAACAGCGCCAGGCTCAGTGCCAGAGTCCCGGTCACCGTGGCCGTCCCCTGTCAGGTCATCCCCCTCAACAGCATCCAGAACAAGATATTTGTTGCTGAGGGGGACAGTCACAAGGGTGCTCTACCACTCATCTGCAGAAACATAGAACATAGAATAGTACAGCACATTACAGGCCCTTCGGCCCACAATGTTGTGCTGACCCTCAAACCCTGCCTCCCATATAACCTCCCACCTTAAATTCCTCCACATACCTGTCTAGTAGTCTCTTAAACTTCACTAGTGTATCTGCCTCCACCACTGACTCAGACAGTGCATTCCACACACCAACCACTCTCAGAGTAAAAAACCTTCCTCTAATATCTTCCCACCCCTTACCTTAAAGCCATGCCCTCTTGTATTGAGCAGTGGTGCCCTGGGGAAGAGGCGCTGGCTATCCACTCTATGTATTCCTCTTAATATCTTGTACACCTCTATCATGTCTCCTCTCAACCGCCTTCCCTCCAAAGACCTACTGAAATCCATGTAGATCACATTCACAGCACTACCCTCATCTATATGCCTGATCACCTCCTCAAAGAACTCTATCAGGCTTGTTAGACAAGATCTGCCCTTCACAAAGCCATGCTGACTGTCCCTGATCAGACCATGATTCTCTAAATGCCCACGGATCCTATCTCTAAGAATCTTTTCCAACAGCTTTCCCACCACAGACGTACGGCTCACTGGTCTATAATTACCCGGACTATCCCTACTACCTTTTTTGAACAAGGCGACAACATTCGCCTCCTTCCAATCTTCCAGTACCATTCCCGTGGACAACGAGAACATAAAGATCCTAGCCAGAGGCTCAGCAATCTCTTTCCTTGCCTCGTGGAGCAGCCTGGGGAATATTCCGTCAGGCCCCGGGGACTTATCCATCCTAATTTATTTTAACAACTCCAACACCTCCTATCGCTTAATATCAACATGCTCTGGAACATCAACCTCACTCATATTGTCCTCACCGTCATCAAGTTCCCTCTCATTGGTGAATACTGAAGAGAAGTATTCATTGAGGACCTCGCTCACTTCCACAGCCTCCAGGTACATCTTCCCACCTTTATCTCTTGTCGATCCTACCTTCACTCCTGTCATCCTTTTGTTCTTCACATAATTGAAGAATGCCTTGGGGTTTTCCTTTACCCGACTCGCCAAGGACTTCTCATGCCCCCTTCATGCTCTTCTCAGCCCCTTCTTAAGCTCCTTTCTTGCTTCCCTATATTCCTCAACAGATCTATCTGAATCAGATCATTTTACCACTCAGCTGCAGATACAGATCACTCTCCCACTCACCTGCAGACAGGTCACTCTCCCACTCACCTGCAGACACAGGTCACTCTACCACTCACCTGTAGATGCAGGTCACCCCACCACTCACCTGCAGATACAGGTAATTTAAAATTACTCATTTGCAGTCACATGTCACACTACCACTCACCTGCAGACAGGTCACCCTACCACTCACGTGCAGACAGGTCATTCTACAACTCACCTGCAGACACAGGTCTTTTAAAATTACTCACCTGCAGACACAGATTGCTCTACCACTCACCTACGAGACATACATCACTCTACCACTGAACTGCAGACACAGGTCACTCTACCACTGAACTGCAGAGACTAGTCACTCTACCACTCACCTGCAGTCATAGATTAATTTAAAATTACTCATTTGCAGACACAGGTCACTCTACCACTCACCTCCAGACACAGGTTACTCTACGACTCACCTGCAGACACAGGTTACTCTATGACTCACCTGCAGACACAAGTAGTTTTAAATTACTCACCTGCAGACACAGGTCACTCTGTCACTCACCTGCAGTCACATGTCATTCAAAATTACTCACTTGCAGACACAGGTTATTCTACCACTCACCTGAAGACAGGTCATTCTACCACACAACTGCAGACACAGTTCTCTATACCAGGTAGTGCAGACACAGGTCACTCTACCACTCACCTGCAGATACAGGTCACTTACAATTACTCACCTGCAGAAACAGACCGCTCTACCACTCACCTACGAGACATACGTCACTCTACCACTCACCTGCAGACACAGGTCACTCTACCACTCACCTGCAACACAGGTGACTGTACCACTCACCTGCAACACAGGTCACTCGACCACTCACCTGCAGACACAGGTCATTAAGAATTACTCACCTGCAGACACAGGTCACTCTACTCCTCACCTGCTGGACATAGGTCACTCTACTACTCACCTGCCGACAGGTGATTGTACCACTCACCTACAGACACAGGTCACTCTACTTCTCACCTGCAGACACAGGTCACTCTACCACTCACCTGCAGACACAGGTCACTCTATCACTCACCTGCAGACGCAGGTCACTCTACCACTCAGCTGCAGACAGGTCATTGTACCACTCACCTGCAGACACAGGTCACTCTACCACTCACCTGCAGACACAGGTCTTTTACAACCTCCACATATTCCATGGATGCTCCAGCAACCACATAAAATGCTGGAAGAACTCAGCAAGTCAGGTAGCATCTATTGAGGAAAATGAACCATTGACGGTTCAGGCTGAGTGAGACCCTTCAACAGGGTCTGATGGAAGGTCTCGTCCCGATCATTGACTGTTTATTCCCTGCAATATGGGTTAATTTCTCTTTCAAATCTTTTTTGTTATTATTATATTATTCAAAAATAACACAAGTATATCGAAGTAAACAACATTTACAATGTCTCAAGGGGGAAAAAAAACATTATTTTAAGGATTGAAAAACTCTTGGTATAATAAAACTAAACCTACTGAGCAGAAAAAGTGGGGGAAAACCCCATTAGGTGCACCACCCGGCGCCATGCGTCATACAAAAAGCTTCTAAAGATAAACATCAAACCGCCAGCAAGAAAATAAATATACCAAAAATTTACAATTAGATCATGGAGGAAATCTATCAAATTAACTCAAATGATAATAACCAGCAAATGAGCCCCATCTTTTCTCAAAATCAAGTAAAGGTTCAAAGGGAAAATCCTAACCAGGGATTTTGCAGAATTGGAAAGTTAGTAAAGTGACACAATGCTATTGTCCCTCTCTGTCATTATAAACGCATAAATATCACTCCATTTTCAGTAGATAGGAAGTAATTCAGTTAAGTAACAATATCCAAACTCTACTGTTGTGAGTTGTGTTCAGCCCTTCTCACTTCGAATTGAAAGGTGTGAAGTTGTAATATATTCTGAACAGCAACATCTTGTCTTATCAACCTTTACTCTGTCATCGATGGGATGATTTTTAATTACTCCTGCCAGTCTCTCACACTGAAATCCCTAGTGCTGATAATTAAAATATTCCACCTGAAGACTTTAAAAAATATTTATTAGTTAAATTTTTTAAAATATTCATAAAGCATTTTCATTCTTTTTTTTAATCTCCCACTTTGTTTAATTAATTTCTCTATCCTTATTCTGCTCCATACCCAAGCTGGTCTAGAATTTGTCCCATCCATTCTGTGGTTTTTGTTCGGTCTTTGTTCTGTGAATATGAATTACTTTGGCACCCTTCTGCCTGCATGCTGGGATGAAGGATTTAGCTGCCATATATCTCGAACCAGTATGCTAAATTTCATGAAGATTTCATTTTGTTTGCAGATTGTTTTGATAACACAGGTAATCTTTGAGTTGGGACAACAATCAAAATCAGAATCAGGTTTATTATCTCTGACATACTGTACAGTACCCTTCAAAAGTGTTAGGCATATATATAGCTAACACCCTTTGTTAGCTATATATATAACACCCTTTGCTCCCCCACCCCCCACAGATTTATACACTTGCTGTCTGCTCCACATTGACAAATACAAAAATCTTAGGCACTCTAGCTAGATAGGCATGCCTTAAAACTTTTGCATAGTACTGAATGTCGTAAAATTTGTTGTTTTGCAGCAGGATACTGCAGTACATTAAAAAATTACTCTAAGCTGCAATGAGATAGATAAATACATAGACAAAAAGAAAAGGGAGGTAGTGCTCATGGATTCATGGACCGTTCAGAAATCTGACTGCAGAGGGAAGAATCTGTTCCTAAATCATTGAGCTTGTGTCATCAGGCGCCTGTACCTCCATCCTGATGGCGGTAATGAGTAGGGAGCATGTCCTGGTTGGTGATGGTCCTTAATGATGGCTGCTTTCTCAAGGCACCACCTCTTGAAGATGGCCTTGCTGGTGAGTAGGTTTGAAGGTGGCCTTGCTGGTGAGGTTTGAAGGTGGCCTTGCTGGTGAGGTTTGAAGGTGGCCTTGCTGGTGAGGAGGTTTGAAGGTGGCCTTCATGGTGAGGAGTTTTGAAGATGGCCTTGCTGGTGAGTAGGTTTGAAGATGGCCTTGCTGGTGAGTAGGTTTGAAGATGGCCTTGCTGGTGAGTAGGTTTGAAGATGGCCTTGCTGGTGAGTAGGTTTGAAGATGGCCTTGCTGGTGAGTAGGCTTGAAGATGGCCTTCATGGTGAGGAGGTTTGAAGATGGCCTTGCTGGTGTGGAGGCTTGAAGATGGCCTTGCTGGTGAGTAGGTTTGAAGATGGCCTTGCTGGTGAGTAGGTTTGAAGATGGCCTTGCTGGTGAGTACGTTTGAAGATGGCCTTGCTGGTGAGTAGGTTTGAAGGTGGCATTGCTGGTGAAGAGGTTTGAAGATGGCCTTCATGGTGAGGAGGTTTGAAGATGGCATTGCTGGTGTGGAGGCTTGAAGATGGCCTTGCTGGTGAGTAGGTTTGAAGGTGGCCTTGCTGGTGAGTAGGTTTGAAGATGGCCTTGCTGGTGAGGAGGTGTGTGCCTGTGATGGAGCTGGTGAGTAGGTTTGAAGATGGCCTTGCTGGTGAGTAGGTTTGAAGGTGGCATTGCTGGTGAGTAGGTTTGAAGGTGGCATTGCTGGTGAAGAGGTTTGAAGGTGGCATTGCTGGTGAAGAGGTTTGAAGATGGCCTTCATGGTGAGTAGGTTTGAAGATGGCATTGCTGGTGAAGAGGTTTGAAGGTGGCATTGCTGGTGAAGAGGTTTGAAGGTGGCATTGCTGGTGAAGAGGTTTGAAGATGGCCTTCATGGTGAGGAGGTTTGAAGATGGCCTTGCTGGTGAGGAGGTTTGAAGATGGCCTTGCTGGTGAGTAGGCTTGAAGATGGCCTTCATGGTGAGGAGGTTTGAAGATGGCCTTCATGGTGAGGAGGTTTGAAGATGGCCTTGCTGGTGAGTAGGTTTGAAGATGGCCTTGCTGGTGAGTAGGTTTGAAGATGGCCTTGCTGGTGAGTAGGTTTGAAGATGGCCTTGCTGGTGAGTAGGTTTGAAGATGGCCTTGCTGGTGAGTAGGTTTGAAGATGGCCTTGCTGGTGAGTAGGTTTGAAGGTGGCATTGCTGGTGAAGAGGTTTGAAGGTGGCATTGCTGGTGAAGAGGTTTGAAGATGGCCTTCATGGTGAGGAGGTTTGAAGATGGCCTTGCTGGTGAGGAGGTGTGTGCCTGTGATGGAGCTGGCAGAGCCTACAGCCCTCTGCAGCATTTTTTTATCCCGTTCTTTAGAGCCTCCAGACCAGACGGTGTTGCAACTAGTCAGCACACTCTCCACTGTATGTCTGTAAAAATTTACTGGAGTCTTTGGTGATATAACAAATCTCCTGAAATACCTAATGAAGTATATCCACTGGTGTGCCTTCTTCATGATTGCATCAATATTCTGAGCCTCGGACAGATCCTCTGAGATGTTTAAACCCAGGAACTTGAAACTGCTCATCCTTTCCAACATGGATACTCAATGAGGAACGATGTGTGTTCCTTTGACTTCCCCTTCCTGAAGTCCACAATCAATTCCTTAGTCGTACTGACTTTGAGTGGAAGGTTGTTGATGAGACACCACTCAACCAGCTGATCGACTGTATCTCACTCTTGTATGCCACCTTGTCACCATGTGAGATGCTACGGTCAACATTTCTGTGACTAGTGACTTTATAGATGGTGTTCGAGCTGTACCTCACAAAATCAGCAGTGTAGAGAAAGTAGAGCAGTGGTCTAATTACACATCCTGAAGGTTGATTGAGCCAGGAGGAAATGAAAAATTGCTGGTAACTAAAATGATTCAATACAGATACTGGCTGACCTACTAGGTCTGTTTTTATTACAGTTACTTGTCTAACCACACTGGATAACCTTTTTTTTATCCTCTGCCAATCATCTAAACAATTCAGAACAACAGTGAAGGCACCTGTTCTGCATGATTTGCCCACTAGAGGGAGATGATGAAATGTAACATCGGATTATCACAAATGGAATGAAAAATATGGTTACACTAGGTCAGGATAAGAGTGAAAGGAAAGGTACGTCGCATCCAGAGTTTCTCCGGTTAGCGGACGATTTCTCTCCATGCCTCTCTGACATAGTGGGGAACCGCATACGAGGCAAGTTACAGCAGTGGTTTGCCATTGCCTTCTGCCAGGTGAGTTTCCAAAGAAATCACCAGCTCGTAACCCAGGACGGATGGAAAGCGTGCAGGGGAGCTGGCTGGCTGGATTCGAACTCGGGACCTTTTGTCCCGAAGTCCGGCGCTGATGCCACTACGCCACCAGCTGGGTCGGGGTAGGAGTAGAGTTGGAAAATTAGCCCCTGGATCTAACTCACTACCTTACATTGACACTACAAACATTCACACCACAGAAATATTCCTCTATTCCTCATTCTGGCTCCCCTTTTAACCCTTCTCTTCTCACCTGCCCATCAACTCCTGCTGTTACCCCTCCTCCTCCTTTTCCCTCACATGGTCCACTCTCCTCTCTTATTAGAAGCGCTTTTCATCAGCACTTTACCTCTTCCATCTGCAGCCTTCCAGCTTCTCACTTCATCTACCCACTCACCTGGTTCACCAGTTTTACTCCTTCCCCTCCACCAACCTCCTTCCCCTTTCCTTTCCATTCCTGAAGATAGTTCTGGCCCAAAACATCAACTGCTTACACCTTCCATAGATGCTGCATGACCTGCTGAGTTTCTCCAGCATTTTGAGTGCGTTGCTCTGGATTTCCAGATCTGCAGAATCTCTTGTGTTTATGGTTTCATTAGCCACTTTATTTTTTTCCCTTTTTTACTAGCAGATGGGATGGAACCATTTTGGAGCATCTAGTGTTGCCTAATCCTGGATGGGTGTAACAGTAATATTCCAAGAACTGTTTCACTCACCTAAATCTTTGCTGTAAGTGTCAGTAATGGACACCGTTCAAACCCATACGGTATTCCTCATCTTCAATAATTAATTAATCTGTCTTCTATTCAAAGCTTGGCATTTATCACTTAGCCATTTTGGATGGGACAGTTGAGTTTGAGAATTCCACTTAGATTCTTCAATTTGGGTTCTAACCCTAATTAAATTCACTGGAGTAGAATTTAGCTTGAAAATGATCACATTTGCATTCCATTTTGTTCGGGGAAACATCTCATTTCTCACACACGGCACTCAGAGGAAAATCCTTACGCTACATCCAAACATCTCAGCCATTGGAAGGCCACAAGGAAAGAGTGGAAGAGTGGGACCAAAAGAGTCAGCTAAGTGGCCTAATTCTTTGCTTAAGGTATGAAAAATGGAGGGCTATGTGGGAAGGAAGGGTTAGATTCAATTTAGAGAATGTAGAAAGGTCAGCACAATGTGATGGGCTGAATGGCCTGTACTCAGTAATGTTCCATGTTCTCCTGGAAGTCACATGGACCCTATTTTTGCTTTAACAGATCACCTTTAACTTCCTGTATTTTTCTGTCTTCTAAAAAAATATCAGTTAAGGACTATATTTATATCATCGCTCTGTAATCTTGCTCAGAATAGAACTCCACACAGTTTTATTTCCAAGGGTACTTTTGCAATCATCTTTGAACATAGTTTGTTGTTTAAATTTAGTTTAGAGTCCCACAATCACCATATGTGGCTTTGGAACTGATCAGCCATCGCCAGAGTAATATAAAAAAGATTTATTTCTCTGACATCCCACTCTGCAAAAACTCATTTCAGGGAGGTAGCTCCATCAATTTGCGGAGGACTTCCAGGAGAGGTGGGATGTCTGCAATAGAGTAGCTCCTTAGCAGCTGGCCAGCTAGTATAAATAACGTTAGCTATGCTAATGAACAAATGACACCTGTTAAACTCACCTCAACACGTCTTTTACAGTCTTAACCCACCATGGGCAATAGAAAAGTCACTGTTGCAAACAGTGCAGCGAGCAACACTGTCATTATTTTTGACCCCTATTAGGCAGGGGTACACTTTAGTGTAGTCTGGGGTGACGTACGTTTTATATTTCTTGGAACACTGCCACTCTGACTTTTTTTGGAACTCTCTCGCTCTTGCTCTCGCTGTCTCCCCATCGCGTGTGCTCTCTCACTCATGGTCACTCTCACTCACGCTTGCTTTCTCGCTCTTGCTCTCGCTGCTCGCGCTTGCTTTCTCACTCTCTCACTCGCGCTCGCTCTCTCGCACTTGCTCTCTCGCTCTCTCTTGTGGTCGCTCTCACTCACGCTCGCTCTCACTCTCGTGCTTGCTTTCTCACTCTCTCTCTCTCACGCACGCGCACTCTCGCTCGTGCTCTCTCTCTCTCGTGGTCGCTATCTCTCGCGCTTGCTTTCTCGCTCTTGCGCTCGCTCTCTCGCGCGTTCTTTTACGCTCCCAATTTCTGGGACATTGTATATAATTTGCGGGCATCAGGGAGCCACTATTAATATGCGGGAGACTCCCGGAACTTCCGGGAGAGGTGGGATGTCTGATTTCTTCCTGTGTCATATCAAACATAAAAATATGTACAAATAATTCTAAATAAACAAACTTTGAAAGAGTGCATCTTCAAAGAGCCTCTCCTTCTGGGAGCAAACCCAAATCTCCATGAGAGGACGGTAATGTTAGTTCTGGATTTGAGGATAGGCCATGTGCTGACTCTGAATATGACTTTGTTCACTCAAAGTGCAACTTGCACTGACGATCTGCCGTGTGTTGAGGAAAAGGGAATAAGACTGTAGTTTTGAATTTGTCAGAATGCCCGATAACTGAATGCATAACAGAATTACAGTATCCACAGCAGAGAAAGAGGTCTTACAGTTTGTGGTCTGTGCTAGCTGTTTAACTTTGAAAACCACAGTGTTTAAGCCTATTAATAGCCTCCATTCCAGTCTTCTTCGTGTCTTTTCATATAACCCTTTAACTATATCAATAGTAAGTAACTAAACTACTCTAGGATCCTCTTAACATTGTGTACAACGACCTGAAATCCTTTGATATTTATTACAGACTGTCAACTTGGAGTGGACGTGGAGAGGATGTTTCCTGTAATGAGAGAATATAGGACCAGAGGGCACAACTTCAGATTAGAAGGACATCCTTTTGAACACAAATAAGGAGGAATTTCATTAGCCAATGAGTGGTGAATCTGTGGAATTCATTGCCATAGACAAGTTGTTCGGTATATTTAAAGAGGATGTAGGCAAAAGACGGGCAACTATAGGCCAGTTAGCTTAACACCTATTGTCGGGAAAATGCATGAAGTTGTCATTAAGGAAGAAATAGCGAAACATTTGGAAAAGAGTGGTTCCATTAGACAGATGCAGCATGGATTCAGAAGGGGCAGGTCCTGTTTGACAATCTTACTGGAGTTCTTTCAGGACATAATGAGTACAGTGGATAGAGGGGAACAGGTGGATGTTGTACACTTGGATTTCCAGAAGGCGTTTGATAAGGTGCCGCACAAGAGATCTACAAATAAGATACGGATGCATTGAGTTGGAGGAAGTGTATTGACATGGATAGTGGATTGGTTAACCAATAGAAGGCAGAGAGTTGGTATAAATGGGTGTTTCTCCGGTTGGCAGTCAGTGGTGAGTGGGGTGCCACAGGGGTCGGTGCTGGACCCGCAGCTGTTTACCATTTACATTGATGATTTGGAAGAGGGATGATTTTGCTATGCTGAGTGCAGCATAGCAAAATTTGCTGATAACACTAAACTGAGTGGAAAAGCAAATTCTACAGAGGATGTGGAGAGTCTGCTGAGGGATATAGATAGGTTAAGTGAGTGGGCCAAGGTCTGGCAGATGGACTACAACGTTGGTAAATGCGAGATCATCCACTTTGGAAGGAATTATAGAAGAGCAAATTATTATTTAAATGGTGAAAGATTGCAACATGTTGTTGTGTAGAGGCACTTGGGAGTGCTTGTTCATGAATCGCAAAATGTTGGCTTGCAGGTACAACAGGTTATTAAGAAGGCAAACGGAATGT
Source organism: Mobula hypostoma (assembly GCF_963921235.1). Classification (NCBI taxonomy): domain Eukaryota; kingdom Metazoa; phylum Chordata; class Chondrichthyes; order Myliobatiformes; family Myliobatidae; genus Mobula; species Mobula hypostoma. The sequence continues at coordinate 19,656,806 of NC_086103.1, read as the reverse complement.
TGGCCCTCATTGCTAGAGGGATTGAATTCAAGAGCAGGGAGGTCGTGCTGCAACTATATAGGGTACTGGTGAGGCCGCACCTGGTGTACTGTGTGCAGTTCTGGTCTCCGTACTTGAGGAAGGATATACTGGCTTTGAAGGCATTGCAGAAGAGGTTCTCCAGGTTGATTCCAGGGGTGAAGGGGTTAACCTATGAGGAGAGATTGAGTCGCCTGGAACTATACTCCTGGGAATTCAGAAGAATGAGAGGGGATCTTATAGAAACATACAACATTTTGAAAGGGATAGATAAGATAGAAGTAGGAAAGTTGTTTCCATTGGTAGGTGAGACTAGAACCAGGGGACATCGCTTCAGGATTCAGGGGAGAAGATTTAGGATGGAGATGAGGAGAAACTGTTTTTCCCTGAGAGTGGTGAATCTGTGAAATTCTCTGCCCAGGGAAGCAGTTGAGGCTTCTTCACGAAATAAATATATTTAAGATACAGTTAGGTAGATTTTTACATAGTAAGGGAATTAAGGGTTATGGGGAAAAGACCGGTAGATGGAGTTGAGTTTACAGACAGATCAGCCATGATCTTATAGAATGGCAGGGCAGGCTCAATGGGCTGGATGGCCTACTCCTGCTCCCATTTCTTATGTTCTTATGTTAAAGAGGTGGTTGATAGATTCTTGATTAGTAAGGGAATCAGAGATTACAGGGAAAAGCATGAGAATTTGATTGAGAGGAAAATAAATCAGCCGTGATCGAAAGGCAGAGCAGACTTTATGGGCTGAATGGCCTACTTCTGATCCTATGTCTTATTGTCTCATAAATATGATCTCAATGGGTGGCGGGGTGGAGGAGAAACATCTCTACCAAAAGAGGTGTAAGGAGCTTCTTCCCTCCGCTAACCTGCAAGTCACCCTTGGGCCTCATGTAACGCCTGCTTAGCCCACTGGTGAGGATCATGTGAAGCCATGGGAGCAGGTGGTGGATGGTCATATGAGCAACTGGTGCATATCACAAGTCCTGGTTTTGCGACCACTGACACCAGGCAGACAATCTCTGAAGATTGTTGATAACGGCTGGGGTCACCTGTCTTAGAAAGACACTGCCCAGAAGACAATGGGGAACCACTTCTGTAGAAAAATTTGCCAAATCATGGTCAAGACCACAATTGCCCATGTCATACGATACAGTACATAATGAATGAATGACCATGATCTCAACCAGGTACGATGATAAACAGCTTTATCTAATCTCTACAAAAATGCTGAAGAAATTTGTTTCATCCTTAGTCAGAAACATTTCAGTGCATGTAAAGGACACTGGCTTTGTGAGAAGTTTGCGGACTGTGATGCTCCACCGGACCACAGCATCAGTTTGACAGAACTGATCTTACAGAAGAGAGAACGCAATAGCAGAGGAAATCTGTCAATTTCCTTCCTGTGTGGAGGATCAAGTGTGGTGGAGGGAGCAGCAGGGAGGATTGAGCCTAGACCTGAGAGATAAGGGGGGGGGTCAGCAGTGGAAAGGGTGAGTAGCTTCAAGTTCCTGAGTGTCAACACCTCAAAGGATCTCTCCGGGCCCAACGGACTGATGCAATCAGGATGAAGGTATGCCAGCAGTACACTTCATTAGGTGTTTGAGGAAACTTGGTACGTTACTAATGACTTTAGCAAAGTTCTACAGGTGTACTGCGGAGACCATTTTGATTGGTTGCATCGCCAACTGGCTGCCAAGGATTGTACGCTCAGCCTGTTCCATCACAGGGACAACCCTCTCCACTACTGAGTTCAAAAAGCATTGATCATGAAGGACCCTCACCTCCAGGACATGCTCCTTTCTCACTACCGCCATCAGGAAAGAGGTACAGGACCCCGAAGACCCATACTTAATTGCTTTAGGAACAGCTTCTTCCCCTCTGAATGGTTCACGAACTCCGCCTTGCTATTCCACATATGCTCAACTTATTTCTTTTATTGTGACTGACGGTAATTTTTTATGGCCTGCATTGTACCGCTGCCACAAAACAACAATCTCACCACTGATGTCAGTGAAAATAAACCTAATTCTGATTCTGTTTCACAAACGTTGCCAAGTTACGCAGTGTACCCTGCCAACCTCTTTCGACGTGCACGTCACAGGCCCCGAAGACTCCAGATATCAATTTGAAAGAGTGCAACCTGTGTTCTAAATCTAAAACATTTTTGCAAGCAGGTGTTGAGTTAAATTTCTTCATAATATAAATAAAAATATTGGTGCGTGTAAGGAATTCCTAACCCTCAGTCCCTGATACACCTTCTCAGTCCTGATATCATCCACATGAATCAATGCATCCTTTCCAGCGCCACTGTATCATTTTATTAAGTAGAATTAGCTTTACAAATTAAAACACAGTAAATCATATTAGCTTTATTTTTTACATGTACAGTACATTGAAACATACAATGAAATGCGTCCTCTGCGTCAAATCAAATCAACGAAGATTGTGCTGTACAGCCCTCAAAAATGTCGCCAAATTTCCAGAGCCCGCATAGCATGGCCATAACCCCCTAACCCTAACCTACACGCCTTTGGAATGTGAGAAGGAACAGGGGCATTCATAGGGAAGTGCACACAGTCACGAGGAGTACATACAACCTCCTTAAAGGCAGCAGCGGGAAATGAATCCCCATTGGTGATCGCTGGTGCTGTAAAGTGTTTCGTAAGCACTACACTACCGTGCTGTCAGTCCTATACAGGCCCACAATCCCTTATCCAAAATCCTTGGGGCCAGTTGCATTTCGGAATTCAGAATTTCTCGAATTTCAGACCCCTCCCCATACCAAAAAACACATATGCTCAAGTCCCTTATTTAACCTGTCCCAGTGCAGTGGACTTTAGGACCTGGCGGCACACCAAACCTACGCACATCCTCCCATATACTTTAAATCATCTCTAGGTTACTTATAATACCTAATACAATGTAAATGCTATGTAAATAGTTGTTATACTGTATTGTTTAGGGAATAATGACAAAAAAAATTACTTCCAACAAAAACATTCAATAAAACATAAAAATATACAGCTTCAAACGAACCAAATCAAACACATGGTAAATGACTTATTGGAATAAATGTACAATGTCACTGTCACTATAAAACTTCAGTAACTTGTCTTTCTGTTTACAGTATTTAAATCATATACAGTGGTAGTTCCAACACTATTCTCTTCAGTAAGATGGTGCACAGACACACCACGATCAAGCTTCTGCAATAACTCCACTTTCTGAGTTATTGATGATGATAGATGCTTCCTTCTCTTTTTCTCATTGTGCCCCATAGGGGTATCTGCAGCTCTTTTTGACATTTTCACAGTGAAATTAAACACAAAGTCAACAGTGAACACAAAATATCAGCGAACAGCAAATGCACGTGCAACCAGTACGAGCGCTGAGCCACAACTGACGCCTGACGGCCTCTGGTAGTGCTGCCACGTCACACTTGAGTGACGTCAGCTGTTGGCGAAATAAACTTCGGTTTTCGGAGCTCTTTGGATTTCAGAATTTCGAATAAAGGAATGTGCGCCTGTATTTATAACACTTGACACAATGGAACCAGCATTATGCACAGTATTCTAAATGGAACTTAACTAAAGATTTATCACAAATAAATCCTATTTATAATAAGGTGTATATCAGGAATTGTAATCATTAGCAGCGAGGACCAAATACAATGAGGTTATCTATTATGTATTTCCTTGCATCAGCTTCTGTGGAGCCAGTAGGATATTGGCTCTGTTCACTCTCCTAACTAATCTATATGAAAAAGATCATTGTGACCACATCAGCAGTTTTGGAAAACAGTGTCATTATGCTAAATCACGCCTTGTCCACAAGTCCAAATTTCAAGGCTTGACTCTCCTACCACCAGTGTATTTATAAGTAGTCCAATGATTTCACCTCTGTTGCTATCATTTATATCACAGATACAAAGACTACTTCATTTAAACTGAGAAAAAATAAAACAATCTACTACAGGGAGGTTTGCCGTTGCGACTGCCACATGCAGCATTCCTTTATAACACAAATCCATGTGGCCTCACCAACAGACAGCAGTGACACAAATTACACAAACATCCGATGCACAGAGAGAATACTGGACTGGCAAAGGTGCACACCCCCCTCCCCTGCTATAAAAGCGAACAAGTATGCATATGCCCTTCCCCCCGTCAGTCATTTTCCACACACCATCATCTCTTTTCAGCTTGCACCAGCGGCTCCCGTGTGGACTGTGTGCCTTGCCAAAGGACCAACCCCTGAGCTCTCAGTTCTGCGACCAAGTACTGAACATGGAACAGCACAGCATTGTACAGACCCTTCGGTCTATGATATTGGGCCAACCTTTTAACCTACTCTAAGATCAATCTGACCCTTTTCTCACACATAGCCCTCCATTTTTCATTCATCCAAGTGCCTACTTAAGAGTCTCTTAAACATCCTGAATGTATCTACCTCTGCTGCCATCCCTGACAGGGCATTCTATGCACCCACCACTTACCTCTTTCATCCTCCCTCTAATTTCCTCCAATTACCTTTAAATTTTGCCCCATTTCTGCCCTGAGAAAAAGCTTTTGGCTGTTCTCTTGTTCTATGCCTCATCCTCTTGTACATCTCTATCAAGTCACCTGTCTTCCTTCCCTCCAAACAGAAAACCCAAGCCTGCTCAACGTATCCTAATAAGACATGCCCTCCAATCCACGCAGCATTCAGATAAACCTCCTCTGCACACTCGCTAAAGCTTCCAAATCCTTCCTCTAATGAGGCAACCATAACTGGACACAATACTTCAAGTGTGGTCTAACCAGGGTTTTATAGAGCTGCAACCTTACCTTGGTTCGTTAAGATTGTCATAGCCAGGAGAGGTGGTGGGGATAAGCTCCCACTATCCATTAAATCCTCCCAGTGGTGTGTATCTAAAGTAGCCTCTGACAACCAAGTCCAGCTCCTGGTCTACACATGTGGCTTAGCTATTCACCCAGTGTAACCATTTAGGGGGTCCATTGAGGAGGGGCAAAGGCCAGTTACTTGTGCTTCAAAACTATTTGCTTCGTGCAGATGAGGTCTTTGATGATGGACGCTGCTTTTTTGTGGCAGTGTTCCTTGTAAATGTGCTCAATGGTGGGGAGAAGTTGACCTGTGATGCACTGGCCTCACAGCCTCAGGCTCTTCTTACTGATGATTTCATCTAAAATGCAATAATTTCAGGCCTGTTAATATTATTTCTGTTGTAAATGCAACTATTAGTTCACTTGTGCGGAGTAAATTAGCGAAACAACTTGCATGAGGAAGTTACATCATTCGCACAGCATTCCTGAATCAATTGTTTCCAAGTGGCAAAGAACAAGAGCAGAAGTAAGCCACCAGTCTTCAAGTCTGCTTTAATACTCAATATGCTCATGAATGAGCCACATTGGGTGCTACGGTAAGGTACTGGTTAGACTATAAGACCATAAGACCTAGGCATGTTCCGGACTTCGAAGTCTAATTCCAGCGCCGTTTTATAAGGAGTTTCTGTACATCCTCCATGTGGAAAGCGGATTGCGTGGGTTTTCCACCAGCGATGGACTTTTTTCCCACCGTTCAGAGAAATACTGGCTAGGTTGATTGGTGTATGTAAATTGTCTCATGATTAGGTTAGGGTTAATCAGAGTTATGGGCCACCAGGGGGAAGGGCCTACCTCACACTAAATAAATAAATACACAGATAGATAGATAATTAAACTCTTCCATACCAAAGGTTAATATAACCCAACGATAAATTGCACATCTCACTGCAAGAAATCCCCCCCCCCCCCCCCCGCCCGGGCCTCTGTCAACTAAAGCAACCTTCATGTGGTTCCTGATGCAACATGGATGAAAAACCAGTTTCCACTTTTCCGGGCAATATGGGGAATGGAAAAGGAGAGAAGGGGGAGAAATTACCTGAGGTTTGAGAAATTGATATTCATGCCATCAGATTTTTGGTATGATTTCACTTGTCAGAATTCTTTCCCTGACTTTTTTTAAACTTCATTTCTCATGAGATGAACCACTTTGCTTTCTGCAGCACTTCTACACATGAACTTGAGTGCTAAGTTTGAAGTTTTTTTTCACAGCATTATGAAGATTAATTGATTATGAACATACAGCACAAAATGTCTTTCTGGACCTTTATTAAAGCAGCTTTGGAGCCTTCAGACTTAGTAAAAACTGATTCCTCCGGAACTGATAAAAACCCATAGGGAATGCTGTGGTGGAAAATCCTACCTTTTTGTTTCTTCTATGGAAAACATCCTGTCCCTTCTAAGAATCTTAGAGAATCTTCTAAGAATATGTCTGCACAAATTGGCAATAACCTTCCAAAAGATTCTCTCGCTCCCTAATGCCTCTACTTACTCGGTCAGCTAAGGAAATTTGGCACGTCCCCATTGAATTTCGCTAATTTTTAACAGTGCACCACAGAAAGCCTGCATAATGCCTTGCACGTGACGACAAGAAACTGCAGAGAGTTGAGGGCAGAGCTCAGCACATCATGGAAACCCGTCATCCTTCAATGGACTCTGTCTACATGCCTGGCTGCCTCTGTAAAGCAGCCTGCGTAATCCAGATATTCTCTCTCTTCATTCATTCTATCTGTAAACTGTATGCACGACATGAATATCTTACCCTTCCTTGTAGTTTGAGTTTTATTTTTCCCAGGGACATCAAAAATACAGTTTGCTGATGAAACAATACAAATTGTTTTGCAAACTGTTTGCAAACAATGCAAACGGGAGGGAGGAGAAGATGGCGGCGCGACGCAGCGTGTGTGGCCGTTCCGAATGAATATCACATGTGTAACGAGGGGGCCATGCACAATCCTGATTTGATGGAGACAGACGTGAGAAGCACAGAGGAACACCTGAAGTAACTTCTGAAATGCCCGTATCGCTGCCGCTGCTACTGTGCGATCGAGAATCTCCGAAGGGGAAGGCCCCAAATCCTCGGCTTTGTCTAATGCCTGTTGCCGGGGCCGGGGTCGGAACGCTCGGCAGAGATGGTGCTCGGTGCTTGGTGTTGGAGAGCTGGTTGGAGGCCCGGAGTTTTCAGACGGACTCGGAGTCGGACGGTGGTCGGATGCTTCCAGTATGCTACATCGGCAAGTTGGCGGCGCTGGAGGTTTACCATCTGCGTGAGATGGGACTTTCAAGAGACTTTGAGACTCTTACCGTGCCATGGTCTGTTCTTATAAAATTACAGTATTGCTTTGCACTGTTGTAACTATATGTGATAATTATGTGGTTTTTGTTAGCTTTAAGTCGGTTTGTCATGTGTTTCCGTGATATCATTCTGGAAAAACACTGTATCATTTCTTAATGCATGCATTACTAAATGACAATAAAAGAGGACTGCATGTCCTCATAATCTAATCTAATCTAAATAGGCAGCTTTGTGATAGTTATAAACAAGAGCTGTTGCAGATGCTGGAGAGGATCCGGAGCAACAGACACAAAATGCTGGCGGAACTCAGCAAGTCAGGCAGTAGCTATGAAAATGACATTTCAGGCCAAGACCCTTCTTCAGGACAGAAGCAAACATGGGGGGAGAGGAAGGAGGACTAGCTCGAAGATAATAGGTTAATCTAGGTTGGTGGGAAAGGTAAAGGGCAGGAGAAGAAGGAAATCTGATAGAAGAGCACAGAGGGTAATGGAAGAAAGGGAAGAGGGAAGGGCACTGGGGGAGGCGGAACTAGGAGAGGGGTGTGAGAGGCAGGTGAGGAGAAGAGGTAAGAGGCCAGAGTAGGCAAAGGAAGAAGAGGGAAGGGGAAGGGAAAAGATTGCCATAAGGATAAATCAATGTTCATGTCATCAGGTTGGTGGCTACCAAGATCGAATGTGAGGTGTTGCTCCTGAACTTTGAGGGTGGCTTCATTGTGGCAAAGGGGAGGCAATAGACCGACATTTTGGAATGGGAAAGGAGATAGGATTTAAGATGGTTGGCCACCAGGAAATACCACTTTTGGCGGATGGAGTGGAGGTGCTTGACAAAAAGGCCCCTCAGTTTACGACAGATCTCTCCAGTGTAGAGGAGGCCCCATCAAGAGCAATGGATACAATAGATGACCCCAACAGATTTGCAGATGAAATTTTGCTTCACCTAGGAGAGCTGTTTGTGGCTCTGAATGGAGGTCAAGGCAGCGGTAAATGAGCAGGTGTAGCATTTCTGGAGGATCCCCCTGAAGGATAAGTGGCTGTGGTAGCCTACCCTGAAAAAGTTTTCTCTCACTGGTCCCCCGTGTGATCTCTGCTGCCCTCTGACTCCTCAACCATGTGCTCACCTAGGCCCACTATTACAGCCATGAATCCTTCATGTAACGTGTCATCTTGTACCTCCCTCTGGTGCTTCTCCCCATTCCCTTTCTTCCATGGCCTTCTGTCCTCTCCTATCAGATTCCAGCCCTTTATCTCCTTCCCCAGTTGACTTCCCAGCTCTTTACTTCACCCCTCCTCCCCTCCCGATTTCATTTATCACCTACTACCTTGTATTTCTTCCTGCCCTCCTCCCATCTTCAGCCATGATCTCAGAATGGCGGTGCAGGCTCGAAGGGCCGAATAGTCTACTTCTGCACCTATTGTCTATTGTCTATCTTCTTAGTCTAACTTCTCATCTTTTTTCTCCAGTCCTGATGAAGGGTCTTGGCCTGAAACATCGACTGTTTACTCTTTTCCACAGATGCTGCCTGGCCTGATGAGTTCCTCCAAGCATTTTGTATGTGTTGTTTGGGTTAACATTTCAGTCGCTTGTGCCAGGAGGGAGGTGGGTGGGAAGGGATGAATGGACAAGGGAAGCACAGCGAGTGTAGATCCCTGTGGAAAGCGGAGAGCGCTGGGGAGATATAAAGATATGTTTGATGGTAGGATCCCGTTGAAGATGCTGCAAGTTGTGAAAAATGATGTGTTGGATGTGGAGGTTCATGGAGTGCTAGGTGAGGACAAGAGGAACTATCATTGTTAAGGTGGCAGGAAGATGCAATGAATGCTGGAGTGAAATAAAGGAGATGCTGGTGAAGGCAGCATCAATGGTAGAGGAAGGGAATACCAGTCTTTAAAGAAAGAAGACACCTCAGATGTCCTAAAAAAGAAAGCTGCATCCTGTGAACAGATGTAGTGGAGATGAAGGAACTGAGAAAAAGGAAGAGCAATTTTTCAAAAGACAGGTTTGGAAGCGGTTTAGTCAAGATACCTATGGGAATTGGTAGGTTTATAAAGTTAGACAGTTTGCCTCCAGAGATGGAGACAGAGAGATCAAGGCAGTGGAGTGAGGTTTCAGAAATGGCCCAAGTGATTTTAAGGGCAGGGCAGTTGTTATGGCACCACTCAGCTAGTTTTTCGCTCCTCTTTGCTGACTCATCACCACCTTTGATTCAGCCAGCAACAGTGGTGTCATCAGCAAATTTAAATATAGCATTGGAACTGCGCTTTGCTTGAAAGTAGTATGTATAAGGTGAGTAGGGCAGGAGGCTAGGCACACAAACTTGTGGTGCCCCTGTGCTGATGGGAATTGTGGTGAAAATATGGAGGAGAAGTCTATATGGAGGAACAGAGATTATGAGGATTTTCCTGAAGCTGAGGAGGTGAATGTGTGGAATTCATTTCCACAGATGGCTGTAGAAGCCAAGTCATTAGTTGTATTTAAACTGGATGTTGATTAATAAGGGCATTAAAGTGGGGTTGAGGGGGATAGCAAATCGGCAAAGATAGAATGGCAGAGCAGACCCAATGGACCAAATAGCCTAATTCTGCTGCTATGTCTGATGGTTCCAGTCATCTATATCAATGATCTGCATGATAATGTGGTAAACTGGATCAGCAAATTTGCTGATGATACAAAGATTGGAGGTGTAGTGGACAGTGAGGAAGGTTTTCAAAGCTTGCAGAGGAATTTGGACCAGCTGGAAAAATGGGCTGAAAAATGACAGATGGAGTTTAATACAGACAAATGTGAGGTATTGCACTTTGGAAGGACAAACCAAGGTAGAACATACAAGGTAAGGCACTGTGGAGTGCAGTAGAACAGAGGGATCTGGGATTACAGATACAAAATTCCCTAACAGTGGCGTCATAGGTAGATAGGGTCGTAAAGAGAGCTTTTGGTACATTGGCCTTTATAAATCAAAGTATTGAGTATAAGAGTTGGTATAAGACATTGGTGAGGCTGAATTTGGAGTATTGTGCACAGTTTTGGTCACCAAATTACAGGAAGGATATTAATAAGGCTGAAAGAGTGCACAGAAGGTTTACAAGGATGTTGCCGGGACGTGAGAAACTGAGTTACAGGGAAAGGCTGAAAAAGTTAGGACTTTATTCCCTAGAGCGTAGAAGAATGAGGGGAGATTTGATAGAGGTATATACAATTATGATGGGTATAGATAGAGTGAATGCAAGCAGGCTTTTTCCACTGAGGCTAGGGGAGAAAAAAACCAGAGGGCATGGGTTAAGGGTGAGGGGGGGAAAGATTAAAGGGAACATTAGAGGGGGCTTCTTCACACAGAGAGTGGTGGGAGTGTGGAATGAGCTGCCAGATGAAGTGGTAAATGTGGGCTCACTTTTAACATTGAAGAAAAACTTGGACAGGTACATGGATGAGAGGTGTATGGAGGGATATGGTCCAGGTGCAGGTCAGTGGGACCAGGCAGAAAAATGGTTCAGCACAGCCAAGAAGGGCCAAAAGGCCTGTTTCTGTGCTGTAATGTTCTATGGTTTTAAAAAATCTATGGTTTTTAAAAGATGGAGCCTGCATACAATGCTCCTTCGATGGATATCTTCTGGATAGATCACAAAACCATATATTACACTTCTCTTATGTCTTTTATGTTTGTTTTTTTTTGTCTTGGATGTGATTGTGGAACTGTTTGGAGCCTATGATTTGCTGTTTGGTGTACATTTGGGTGTTCCAGTGCTCTGCAGTCTCTGAGAAGATTCCAGAAGGCAGGGCCGGTGATCAGGCTGTGGGGCTGAGCGCGAGCCGGCGTGGAAGTTTGGAGAGCATTTGGGTGCTTTAGTTCTCTACAGTCTCCAAGTAGATTCCGGGAGACAGAGGCTGCATGCACAAACTTTATGGTGAGCAGGCTGTGGAATGGGGTGCGACCTGATGATTGGCTCCATTTCGCTGATTAAAGCTATGATTGTGCACTGATTGAAGCCATGAGGGAGGTGAATGCAGAAGAGGACTGCAGGCTTCCTGCCTTTAGATTGGCCTTCTACCAAAAAGGAGAGAGCCTGCTGCTGTGCCCAGCAAGTGCTACCCAGGTTTTCTGCATTTTGGATGTGGACTTGGACAATAGACCATTTTTCAGTCTTATAGTTTTTTATGTTCCATGTTTTTGCCCGATCTTTCTTGGGTTTTTTGTGCGGGGGAGGGGAATTCAGGGGTCCATGTGCCTGTTCCATTTTGTTCATTGTTTTTGTACGGGGAAGAGAGATTTGGGGATTGATGTGCCTGTTCGGTGTTTGCTTTTTTGTGCGGGGAGGGGGGGATTTGAGGGTTGACAATCATGCTGCCTTTTGAAGATCGTCAGAGTTGTATTCTTTGATAATCAATGAACCTTTGAAACTTTTTAATGCACTGAATGCTGTGACTCTAAGGAAGGTTATTTTTTATCTTTGAAGATCAACAGCACAATATTAGAGCAGAGAGAAGCACACTCGAAGATGTTACAGGGACTTCAAATGAAAGTACAGCAATGGAATTGGTTTCATTCCTTCCAGCAACAATTCACTGTATGTACAGCTTCCTTAATGCAATAAAGCATTCTAAAGGATCTCACAGCAGTTTTAACAAACAATATTTCTACCACTGGACCACATAAATAGATATAATCAAAGCAAACCAAGATCTTGACAAGTCATGCAGGTTTAAACATCCAAGAAGCTGAGCTGACTAATAACCACAGCGATTAACGCAAGACATTCACACAATTGCAAATTAATTTACCCAGAGGAGTATTTTGATGCAGTAATCATGCATCTTAACAAGCAAGGATGCAGGTCAAGTCCAGCCTGCCACATTCCCTCTATTTTTTTTTACAGCTGTGTGAACTAACCATTGCTCCAAGCAGGAAATTTTTACATGGCCTGAAAACTGTGCGGCACTTTAAACGTTTTTTTTGTAAAATATGTATAGTATAAATATTTAGAATGAAAATTTAAAAATAGACATACTTCTGATTTTATTTATTAATTGAAGGGTACAATGACAGAAAAAATATCTTACATGTTCATAAACTTTTAAACTTAGATGGCATTGCCATTTATCAGGCTGGCAGTTTATTAACAATGAGCTACTGACTTCCATTCTGTGTTTATTGTTGCAACTTGCAACAGTGTTGTTATCTGAAACACTGACAATGTAAACAGATTGAAGCCCAAAAATATTTCAAAGTAATGGTTGTGTTACATTTATTATTTAGAAAATTTATGGATTATATTCATTAACACATAATTGATTACAGGGTATTTTACAATTATATTAACAATTTCAAGATGTAATTTAAAAGTTATCATTATAGAAAATTCCAGCTGCACGGCAACAAAGGCTACGTGCAAGGGAGCATTTCAATTACTGCGCTGCTGCGCACCCTTGCACTCACACAGCTAAGAGGGAACATTATCCATGATATCTTTCTTGAATACTATAGAGGTATATAAAGTTATGAGATAGAATAAATGCAAGCATGCTTTTTTTCCACTGAGGTTGGATGAGACCAAAAGTAGAGGTCATAGGTTATGGGTGAAAGGTGAAATATTTAAAGGGAACCTGAGGGTGGTGCAAGTGTGGAATGAGCTTCCAGCAGAAGTAGTATATGCGAATTTGATTGCAACGTTTAAGAGATGTTTGGATATGTATACATAAATGGGAGGGGTACGAAAGCTATGGCCCAGTTGCAGGTGAATGGAACGAGGTAGAGAACAGTTCAGCATGGATTAGATAGGCCAAAGGGCCTGTTTCTGTGCTGTGTCACTCTATGACTCCGTGACTGTAAAAGAAGGAGGACAGCTTTGGTTTCTGCACTCACTTTTTTGAGGCAGTCACTTTAAAGTCTGCAATATGGTTAGCTGCAATCCTGACAACTGCAATTACATACATCCCAAATTCCTGAGTTTAGGGCCTGGCCCAAGAACCAATGCAAGGGAAGTAATGGAGGGACATGTACCTCTGGTGCTGCAAGGAAAGGCAGGTGGGGCTGAAGCCACAAGCGTTAAGTCTGCTGCTAGAATGGAAACCACTGTCAGTCAGCAAGCACAGGAGGGTGATGGGCAAATGGGTCTTTGTTGGGACTTGAGCTGAAATTTGCAGAGTGGAGGATGGAGTGCTGAGACAGCAGTAATAGTCATGGATGGATGGAATGAAGACATAGGAAAAAGATTTCAGTAGTAGGTCTTAAGTGAGCCTGCAAGAAAATGAATCTCAGAGTAGTATACAGCTGTCCCCCGCTTTTGGAACATTCGTTTTATGAAACCCCACTGTTACGAAAGACCTACATTAGTTCCCTGTTTTCGCTAACAGAAGGTGTTTTCACTGTTACGAAAAAAGGCAGCGCGTGAAAAAAGCACACACCCCGAGCAGCCACTCTCCCCCAGATTCGGAACGGCATTCTTGCCGGCATTGCTTAAACCTGTGCCTGTGAGCAGCTGTTAGCAAGATGAGTTGTAAGGTATTGGAAGAGCCTAAAAGAGCTCGTAAGGGTGTTACACTTAGCGTAAAACTAGACATAATTAAGCATTTTGATCGTGGTGAACGAAGTAAGGACAACGAGAGTTTGGCTTGTGGAAGCTGACGAAGATGATGTTGAAGAGGTTTTGGCATCCCATGACCAAGTACTGATAAATGAAGAGCTGATGCAATTGGAAGAGGAAAGGATAACAATCGAAACCGAATGCAGTAGCGAACTGAACGTGAAGCAACTGCATGAGATTTTCGCTGCAATGATAAAGTACGACTTTAATTTTGAAAGGGTACATAGGTTTAGGGGATATTTGCAGGATGGTTTGAGTGCTTACAAAGCACTGTATGATAGAAAAATGCGCGAGGCTCAGCAGTCAAACAAGCCTTCCACATCAGCCACAGCAGAACCTCGACCCTCGACATCGAGGCGGGTAGTCATAGGAGAAGATGACCTGCCTGCTCTAATGAAAACAGACGACGACTAGATGACACCTCAGTGTCCCACCACCCCAACCCCCAGGCCGCGGACAGATACCGATTCGTGGAGAATGCAGCGATAGCCAGGAGGCACACAGCACATCTTTAAGAAAAAAGCCAAAATAAACATGCTAATTAATTAGGTGCCGCCCAACACGTAATTGTCGGCCCAGATCAGAGGCGACACAATCGGCAGTCGTCTCTGATCTGGGCCGACAAATACGTGCCGGGCGGCACCTAATTAATTAGCATGTTTATTTCGGCTTTTTTCTTAAAGATGTGCTGTGTGCCTCCTGGCTACCGCTGCACGCTTCGCAGATCGGTATCAGTCGGCTGCCCGGAGGGTGGGGGCCACTGCACCACCCAAACTACGGTGACTCAGTCTAACACACCATCACTGTGCTCGGCAATCTGTCTTCCCAATTCCCATAAGTGATACTACACTGTACGTACATTATTTCTACTTTATATAGGCTGTGTATTTTTAGGTGTTATTTGGTATGATTTAGCAGCTTCATAGGTTAAAGGTTACTGGAGAGCACTTGCACCGTGTTTTTGCCGAGAGCGCTTGCGTGAGGTTTTCACTACGGAGAACAGTGCAGGAAATGATTGTAGAAAAGTATTTCTACTTTATATAGGCTGTGTTTTTATCACATCATTCCTGCTTTTACTATATGTTACTGTTATTTTAGGTTTTATGTGTTATTTGGCATGATTTAATAGGTTTTTTTTGGGTCTGCGAACGCTCACAAAATTTTCCCATATAAATAAATGGTAATTGCTTCTTTGCTTTACGACATTCCGGCTTATGAACCGTTTCATAGGAACACTCGACCTTCAGATTGCGGGGGCAACCTGTATGATGACATACTTTGACAATAAATTTACTTTGAACTTTGAAATAGCATTTATTCCCTAATAGTAACTTATATGGCTGTGAATCAAATTTTGTATCATAACAGAACCAAGATATCGAAAGCTATAAACTGAGTAAAGGCAACTAAGATTAGTATAGAAGGTTACTTGATGGTTAGCTTGACATTGTGGGCTGACGGGACTGTTTCTGTACTGTATGTTTCAATGACTCTGCACTTATCCTGGAAGATAAGCCTTCAGATTTACCACTATGATAAGCCTTTAGATTAACCACTATGATGTGTAAATGTAGGCCTTGCCGTTGATAAAGTCAAGGAAAATCGCACAAATGGTGTAGCTTTTTTTGATAAAATAGGCAGTGAGTATACACTTCAAGTTCTACAGGGTCAAAAGACTCCATGTATCATCTTGTGGATTGAAGTTAAGTGGAAAGAAACCAAGAAGGGTATCCAGAGACATGAGCAAACTCCCCTTTATACTTGTGCCAGTCAAAAGACTTACCCAGACTAATGCCAACTTCCATACTAGGTCCATTCGCCTGAGGACTATAACTCTTCAAGTATAATAGACATTTACCACAGTCAAAACAAAATCCTGGGAAAGATGCCAATACAGCACAAATCTATTCTACTTAAAATTATTCAGTGTAGCTGAGTAAAGAAATTATCTGGTTCATGATCACATTTTGTTACTTAGTTTTTGCTGATTTTGCAGCCAAGTTGGATAGTCTGACTAAAGTCTTCTGAAAATCCGAGAACTTCATAAATTGTCAATAATTTGAGATTAGGAAACTTTCAACTTTACACTCAAGTTTAGACCTAAATATGCAATGCTTTGTTACTTCCATCAGAATATAAATGTCATCTATGTTATTCTATCCACTAAGTTAAAGATTTGTCCCTGCTGAAGGGTCTCAGCCCAAAACATTGATTCTACTCTTTTTCATAGATGCTGACTGGCCTTCTGAGTTCCTCCAGTGATTTATGTGTGTTACGGATTAACTGTTCTGTTTGGAAATTCATAGTTTAAATTGCACAGCCTATTGAAGTACATAAACATACGACTTGATCTATATTAGACAATGCAAAGTTAATCAGAAGATACTACTTTCTCTTCTACAAAATTTACACCTTCCATATGACTATAATACATAGGAGCAGAATTAGGCTATTCAGCCCATCGAGCCTACTCTGCCATTCAAAGTAAATTTATTATCAAAGTACATACAGCTGAAGTCAGAAGTTTACATACACTTAGGTTGAAGTCATTAAAACTCATTGTTTAACCACTCCACAGATTTCATATTAGCAAACTATAGTTTTGATAAGACGTTGAGGACATCTACTTTGTGCATGACATAAGCAATTTTTCCAACAATTGTTTACAGACAGATTATTTCACGTTTAATTGACTATAACACAATTCCAGTGGGTCAGAAGTTCACAAACAAAATCAAAAGAAATCAGCCAAGACCTCAGAAAAAAAAATGTGGACCTCCACAAGTCTGGTTCATCCTTGGGAGCAATTTCCAAATGCCTGAAGGTAATTAGTTCATTAGTACAAACAACAGTACACAAGTATAAACACCATGGGACCACACAGCCATCATACCGCTCAGGAAGGAGACACATTCTGTCTCCTACAGATGAACGTACTTTGGCGCAAAAAGTGCAAATCAATCCCAGAACAACAGCAAAGGAGCTTGTGAAGATGCTGGAGGAAACAGGTAGACAAGTATCTATATCCACAGTAAAATGAGTGTATCCACATTATATCGACATAACCTGAAAGGCTGCTCAGCAAGGAAGAAGCCTCTGCTCCAAAACCGCCATAAAAAAGCCAGACTACAGTTTGCAAGTGCACATGGGGACAAAGATCTTACTTTTTGGAGAAATGTCCTCTGGTCTGATGAAACAAAAATTGAACTGTTTGGCCATAATGACCATCGTTATATTTGGAGGGAAAAGGCTTGCAAGTCGAAGAACAGCATCCCAACCGTGAAGCATGGGGGTGGCAGCATCATGTTGTGGGGTGCTTTGCTGCAGAAGGGACTGGTGCACTTCACAAAATAGATGGCATCATGAGGAAGGAAAATTATGTGGATGTATTGAAGCAACATCTCAAGACATCAGCCAGGAAGTTAAAGCTCGGTCGCAAATGGGTCTTCCAAATGGACAATGACCCCAAGCATACCTCCAAAATTGTGGCAAAATTGCTTAAGGACAACAAAGTCAAGGTATTGGAGTGGCCATCACAAAGCCCTTACCTGAATCCGATAGAAAATTTGTGGGCAGAACTGAAAAAGCGTGTGCGAGCAAGGAGGCCTACAAACCTGACTCAGTTACACCAGTTCTGTCTGGAGGAATGGAACAAAATTCCAGCAACTTATTGTGAGAAGCTTATGGAAGGCTAACCAAAATGTTTGACCCAAGTTAAACAATTTAAAGGCAATGCTACCAAATACGAACAAAGTCTATATAAACTTCTGACCCACTGGGAATGTGATGAAAGAAATAAAAGCTGAAATAAATCATTCTCTCTACTATTATTCTGATATTTCACATTCTTAAAATAAAGTTGTAATCCTACCTGACCTAAGATAGGGAATGTTTTCTAGGATTAAATGTCAGGAATTGTGAAAAGCTGAGTTTAAATGTATTTGGCTAAGGTGTATGTAAACTTCTGACTTCAACTGTACGTACACAACCCTGAGACTCGTTTTCTTGAGGGCGTGCACAGTAAATCCAAGAAACACTACAGAATGAAAGACTGCACCCAATAGGACAGACAAATACCTATGTGCAAAGGATAACAAACTATGCAAATAACAAAGAGAAAAAAAATGAATAATCAATAAATATCGAGACCATGAGAACAGTCCTTGAAAGTGAGTCCATAGGTTGTAGGAACAGTTCAGTGAAGGGGTAATTGAAGTTGAGTGAAGTTATCCCCTCTGATTCAAGAGCTTGATGGTTGAGGGGTAATAATTGTTCCTGAACCTTGTAGTGTGGGTTCTGAGGCTCCAGTACCTTCTTCCCGATGGTCGCAGCAGGAAGAGAGCATGATCTGAGTGGTGGGGGTCCCTGATGATGGATGCTGCTTTCCCGTGACAGTGCCCTGTGTAAATGTGTTCAGTGGTGGGGAAGCTTCATCTGTGTTTGTCCGGGGCTGTGTCCACTAATTTTTGTAGGATTTTCCATTCAGGACATTAGTGTTTCCATACTTGGTCATGATGCAACCGGCCAGTAAACTCTTCACCACACATCCACAGAAGTTTGTCAAAGCTTTAGATGTCATGCCAAATCTTTGCAAACTTTTAAGGAAGTAGAGGTGCTGTCCTGCCTTCTTCGTAATTGCACATTACATGCTGGACCCAGGACAGACCCTCTGAAATGATAACACTGAGGAATCTATCTCATTCCCCTTCTCCAGCTTCTGCCCATAACCTTTGACGCACTTACTACTCAAGAACCTATCAATATATAATATACCAAATATATTCCTCCTTACTTGGCTAACAACCAAAAATATTTTTTATAGATCATAAATGTCAGATAAAATTCAGATTACAAATTAAACAGAAATCTTTATAAGAGAAACAAGAGGTTATGCAGATGCTGGAAATCTTGAGCAATACACACAAAAAGCTGAAGGTACGCGGCAGGCCGGGCAGCATCGATGGAAGAGTAAACAGTTGACATTTTGAGCCAAGACGCTTCATGAAAATCATTTAAGAGACTTTCTTTCCATTCCTTACTGTTGCTAAGCTCTTGAGCTACACTTAACTGGTAGGGAAACCTATCCACAGAAAGCCAGTGATTCAAAGCAAAACTGACATCTCAATGGTCCCAGGAATTTTCCTAGGTTTATTCCATAAGCTGCAGTGGTAAATTCAGAATTGAAGAGTGGAAATATTAGTATTGTTTGGTTCATTATATCTGTGCCAGCTGAAAACAAGCTACCCAAATCAATACATTGTGGCACTAGTTCCAAGGCTCTGCGGGTCATTACTGCAGCACACACCTGTTCTATAGGAAGCAGGAGTCTGAGGAATTTAAAAAGCATAAATCCTCTGAGACAGTACCGCAACAAAGAGAGGGTACCGTCTATTGGCATGAGGCAAGCTACTGTATGCTTAGGAGTCATATATTTAACATCTAAAAAAGGCTCCTAATGCAAGGTGATGGAAAGTTCTGTGGGAAGGGGAGGAAGTATCCCAAAACACACAAAATGCTGGAGGAACTCAGCAGGTCGGGTAGCATCTCTGAAACAGAATAAATAATCAACATTTCTGGCTGAGATCCTTCATCAGGACTGGAACTGAAAGGGACAGAAGCCAGGGAATTCTGGTTCCAGAGGGAGGGTAATCCTGGCTTCTATCCCCTTCTCTTCCAGTTCTGCCGTTCCTGGGTACACTGGGACATGCGAAGTATGTTGAAACTACCATCTCAGCTGAATCGATGGCCACATTTCCAACAGCAACTCTTAACAGAGCGGGAATGCACTTGTTCTTGACTGAACATGTTGCAGCAGGTTGAATGTTTGGCTCTGTCAGGTCATGACTTATGTTCCACACATACCACAAAGTCAGATACTGTAATGTTATGATGCCTTTTAAAGAGAGGTATCTTCAGACTGAATGAGAATGCAATTTTTAAACTATGACCTTCTTTCTAAATAAAAGCAAGGGCATGATGAAGAGATAAGAGAGATTTGCTTTATTTGTTACTTATACATCAAAACATACAGTGAACTACAAAGTTGTACATTGTTTGTATTAACAACCACTACAGTTAAAGGACCCTCAAAATTACTTATTGAGTGAAGCAATGATTTATTTCCAGCTGCCCCTATTCATTCGACCAACTTAAATAAATGCCCTCTAGTTATTGATCCTTCTTGCTTGTGAAATTGTTCCCTCATAGTTATTCCTTTAATCCTCCCAGTTTATGCACATCAATTACACCCACTCTTGTCCCAACCCACTCCAGCCAGTCTTTTCACATTAAGTCAATCAAATTGTTCTTATAACAATTTGATAGTTTAAAAAGGTCAATATTACTGATAGAAGCTTTTAATTCACAATCTATCCATTAGTCAAACTGAAATTCCTCAGCTGCCATTATTGATTTTGAACTCTCGTCTCTGGACTAATACAAGATTCCACTTCCAAAGTGTGCTTTTGTAAATACCTGTCATCTTCAGTCAAAAAAGAGGTATAAAGGAATCCTCTCTGCTCAACAAATGCATGACGTGTGAGACAAGGGCTGCCAGAGAATGGACAACAGTAACACAAGACCAAATTCACATCGTAACTGAGTAATAATAGTTTCTACTCTATGAATTAAATTTAAAGTAAATGTTTAACATCTTTATTCTTTTCTATCACATTTTATTTTATAAAAATATGTACAAGAAATACAACATAAAAGACTTTCATAAAGTCATAGCGCAATACAACGTAGGTACGGGCTATTCAGCCCATCTAATTAGTGGCGAACTGTTATTCTGCCAAATCCCATTGACCTTCACGTGGACCATAGCCCTCCATACCCCTCCCATCTGTGCACGTACTCAATTTTCTCTTAAATGTTGAAATTGAATCCGCATTCACCACTTACACTGGCAACTCATTCCACATTCTCTTTGAGTGAAGCAGTTTCCCCTCAGGTTCTCCTTAAATATTTCACCTTTCACCCTTATCCTATGGCCTATAGTTCTGGTCTCACACAGCCTCAGTTGAAAGAGTCTGCTTGCATTTACCCTATCTATTCCCCTCATCATTTTGTATATCTTAGAAATCACAGTCTTTTGCAGCCTAAAATTAAGTGTTGGCAGATTCTGTGTACAGAAGACCACTGCCACACACAGACATCCCACCCTGCAAAAACTCATTTCAGGGAGGTAGCACCATCAATTTGCAGGAGACTTCTGGGAGAGGTGGGATGTCTGCAATAGAGTAGCTCCTAAGCAGCTGGCCAGCTAGTTTAAATAACGTTAGTTATGCTAATGAATGAATGACACCTGTTAAACTCACTTCAACATGTCTTTTACAGTCTTAACCCACCATAGGCAACAGAAAAGTCACTGTTGCAAACAGTGCAGCGAGCAACACTGTCACTATTTTGACCCTTATTAGGCAGGGGTACACTTTAGGGTAGTCTGGGGTGATGTACGCTTTATATTTTCTTTTTTTGAAACACTCTGCCATGGCGCGCTCTCTCTCTCTCTCTCTCTCATGGTCACTCTCGCATTCGCTCTCCCTCTCTCTCTTTCTCTCTCTCTCGTGCGCTCGCGCTCGCTCTCTCTCTCTCTCTCTCTCTCTCTCTCTCACACACACTCTCTCTCTCTCTCTCTCTCGTGGTTGCTGTCGTGCTCGCGCTCTCTCTCGCTCTCTCTCCCTGTCTCTCTCTCATGCACTCTCTCGCTCTCGTGGTCTCTCTCGCGCACGCTCGCTCTCTCTCACTCGCTTTCTCTCTCAAAAAAGTTGATTTCCGGGACATTTTATATAATTTGCGGGCATCAGGGAGCCACTATTAATATGCAGGAGACTCCCGGAACGTCCAGGAGAGGTGGGATGTCTGCACACATGCAGTCTCCTCCAACAATTAAAACTTCTGGTCTTCCGTCATGTGCTCACCCAGACTTGCTGCCTCCCTCTCTTGTGCTTTCAGTACAAACTTCTGTTCAAAAAGCTTCTAACACTGGGCTTAGCTCCTCAGCGTCTCATGGCAGGAAGACTTAAGACTGTAGTTCTTCCTTCACAATGCGTTTGCAAGCTTCACTGCATTCTTTGACATTTTTTTCTGCAATCTGCAACTGCCCTTTTGCAACATTCCCTTACGGACACCTCATTGTACCGAAAGAGCAACAAGTTTTGGGCAGACCAAGGTGTGCCTTTCACCAAGTTGACGACTTTCCCAGCTGCACTTGAAGTTTCGCATTCACTCACAAGCAGACAAAGGCACAGGCTGAGATAAATGCAGAAAGAGTCTGCAGGGCCAAGTAAGTAATCAGTCTGCTGATTAACAGAAGGTTGCATGCTTGTACCAGCTCCAAGAGTTAAACTGGAATTACTGCCAACCCTTTACTCTCTGACTCCCAAAACCCAAGCAACATAGTTAAGGATCTGCCTATAAATAATTATAGATATCAGGTTCACCAATGGTCACATTGTCCACTTTGGGTTTTTAAGTTTTCGCTTAGTGTCTTTTAGATACATAATATGAAGATACATGAGACAATTCCTGCTGCTGCCTGTAAATTAACCTCCAGGTTGAGTCTGTGGTGAAGAAGGCAAATTTAATGCTGGTGTTCATTTCTAGAGGTATAGAATATAAGAGCAGGGATGTGATGTTGTGGATCTATAAGGCACTCGTGAGACCACACTTAGAGTATTGTGTGCAGTTTTGGGCTCCTTATTTTAGAAAGGATATACTGACATTGGAGAGGGTTCAGAGAAGATTCACGAGAATGATTCTAGGAATGAAAGGGTTATCGTATGAGGAACATCTGGCAGCTCTTGGGCTGTATTCCCTGGAGTTCAGGAGAATGAGGGGGGATCTCATAGAAACATTCCAAATGTTAAAAGGCCTGAGCAGATTAGAAATGGCGAAGTTATTTCCCATGCTCGAGGAGTCTAGGACAAGACGGCACAACTTTAGGATTAAAGGACGTCCATTTAGAACAGAGATGCAGAGGAATTGCTTCAGTCAGAGGGTGGTAAATCTGAGGAATTTGTTGCCACGAACTGCTGTGGAGGCCAAGTCACTGGGTGCAGTTAAGGCAGGTGTAGTTAGGTTTTTGATTAGCCAGGGCATCAAAGGTTATGGGAAGAAGGCAAGGGAATGCGGATGACAGGAAGAATTGGATCGGCCCATGATTGAATGCAGGAGCAGACTCAATGGGCCAAATGGCCTACTTCTGCTCCTATGTCTCATGGTCTTAAGGAGTTTGTACATTCTCCCCACGACTGCGTGGATTTCCTCCAAATGCCCTGGTTTCCTCCAAAGTCCAAAGAAGTACCGGCTAGTAGGTTAATTGGTCATTGTAAATTGTCCATTATTAGGCTAAGATTAAATCGGGGGATTGCTGGGCAGTGTGGCTCGAAGGGCCAGAAGGGCCAATTGCACACTGTATCTCAACACATCAATAAAAACTCTGTCAAACTGCACAATATAGTATTACTGTAAGTACAGTGTATATCTCTCAGGACTACAGGTACTGAGAACTAAAAGGATCACAAGATTTAATGCATGGTTACATTCTTAATGGATAAAACCCTTTCTACCTATCACCTTCTGGCAACTCACTTCATCGCCCTCTCCCCCACTACCTACTTTCCCCCTCAGCTGGCTTCACCGGGTTATACTCCTTCCTGCCAGCTTGTACTCCTTCCCCTCCCTCCGTCTCTTAATATCGGCTTCTTCCTCCTTCCTTTCCAGTCCCGATGAAGGGTCTCGACCCGAAATGTCAACTCTCTATTCCTCTCCATGGATGCTGCCTAACCTACTGAGTTCCTCCAGCATTTTGTAGTGTGTTGCTTCAAATTTCCAGCATCAGCAGAATGTCTGGTGTTGGTGTTAAAAACCTATGGTCAAGTTAATGAGGTAGAGAGAGAAACTTCCTTCACAGCACCAGGATGTCTTTATAGATAATGAAATGTACTTGAAGTGCTGCAGTGTAGGAAATAATTATCCTACATCAAGATCCTACAATAGGATTAGATGTCCCAGTGCTGCTTATTCAAGGATAAGTTTTGGCCAAATGTTACAGTGTGGAGACTCCACCTTCTTCAAAGGAGTCGCTCAGCGATCATTAAGTTCACTTCAGTCTGAGCCACAACGTCCCTGCGAGACCAGCAATCCCCCGAGATCTACAGTGAAAAACTATCTATCTTCAGAATCAGGTTTAATATCACCAGCAAACGCTGTGAAATTTGATAACTTTGCCGCAGCAGTACAATGCAATACATGGTATATATAGAAAAAAACTGAATTACAGTAAGTATCTATATTTATATTAAATTGTTACGTTAATATAAGTAGTGCAAGAATTGAACCCATGAACACTACCTCACTACTTTATTTATTTATTTCTATTTTTGCACTACTTGTGTTAACTTAACGATTTAATGTCCATTTAGAAATCAGATGGCAGAAGGGAAGAAGCTGTTCCTGAATCACTGAGTGTTTGCCTTCAGACTTCCGTACCTTCTTCCTAAAGGTAACAGTGAGAAGAGGGCATGTCATGGGTGATGGACACTACTTTCCTGAGGCACCGCTCCTTGAAGATGTCATGGGCACTACGGAGGCTAGTGCCCATGATGGAGTTGACTAATTTTACAACTTCCTGCAACTTACTTCGACCCTATTCAGTTGCACCCCAGCCCACAAATCCAGACAGTGATGCAGCCAGTCAGAATAATCTCCATGGTACATCTGTAGAAGTTTTTGAGTGTTATAGGTGACACACCAAATCTCCTCAAACTCCTAATGAAATATAGCCACTGACCTGCCTTCTTTACAGCTGCATCAATGTGTTGTCTTCTGATTCATACACCAAGATCCCCACCAACTGCTTATGTAACAGTGCTCAGGTTGAGAGGCTTGAGAGCTTCAAGATCTGGGAGTGCACACCTCAAATGGTTTGCCCTGGTCCAACCACTTTGATGTTGCAGACGAAAGAGCTCACCAATATTTCTCCTTCTTTGGACGGCTAAAGAAAGTAGGCACGCCCTCTTTGACCTTCAGTTTTTATTGCTGCACTACAGAAGCATCCTATCGCGGTCATCCCCGTTTGGTACAGCAACTGCTCTGCCCCGTGGCCACAACGAAGGTCAGGGAGCTGTGCTGAGCTGTGCCCATATCACAGAAACCAGCCACACCCTCCAATGGAATCTGTCTATACTTCTCACTGCCTCAGTAAAGCAGCCAGAATAATTAAAGACCCACCCGCTCCTAGACATTCTTTCTTCTCCACCACCCCCCCTTGGGCAGAAGATATAAAAAAACGAAAGCAGGTGCCACCAGGCACAAGAACTGCTTCTATCCTGTTGTTCGAAGACTATTGAACAGTTCGCTAGTATAGCAAGATGGACTCTTGACCTCACAATTTAGCTCATTATGACCTTGCAGCTTATTGTCTCCCTGAACTGCATTTTCTCAGTAGTGGTAACACTTTACCTTGCAGTGTCATTGTTTACCTTGCCCTGCCTCTATGCATTGTTGTAGTGAATTGATCGGTAGGATCACAAAGCAAGACAAGTTTTTCACTGTACTTTTACACATGAGACAATAGTAAACTAAGTTTACCAATTTATTTACCAACTGGCAAATTGAGCCACAATTCACACTGGTTTTATGTGTTCTCAGACAAAACTGAAACTTTCATTTGGATGAGGGAATGAGTACGAAGGTAAAACTCTGATGATATTTAAATTATGGTTAAAGCTTAAAGATTAGCTTTATTTGTCATTTGGCCATCATGCCGTGCAGAGAAATGAGTCCTTTCAAATCGACGAGGAAGCCCACAAGTGTCACCAGGACTCTGGTGCCAGAAAAGCATGCCGACAACTCACCAACACTAACCATACATCTATGGACTATGGGAGGAAACCAGAGGGCCCAGAGGAAACCTCTGTGGCCACAGGAAGTACATAGAAACTTCTTGCTCTTTACAGTCCCTGTTCGTACAGCTGGTGCTGCGAAGCATTGTCCTAACCGCTATGCTATCCTGCTGTCCTTATTTTCTGATAAGTTCAAAGTTCAAGTTCAGAGTCAATTTATTATCAAAGTCATCATATGTCACCATATACATCACTCAGATTCATTTTCTTGCAGGCATACACAGTAAATCCAGAAAACACAATAGAATCATTGAAAGACCGCACCCAATGGGACAACCAACCAACATGCAACAGGCAACAAACTGCAAATACAAAAGAAAAAAGCATAATAGTAATCATAATAAATATCAAGAACATGAGATGAACAGTCCTTAAAAATGAGCCCATAGGTTGTGAGAACATTTCAGTGATGGGGCAAGTGAAGTTATTCCCCCCGTGTTCAGGAGCACGATAGTTGAGGGGTAATAACTGTTCCTGAACCTGGTTATGTGGGTTCTGAGGCTCCTGTACCTTCTTTCTGATGGCAGTAGTGAGAAGGGAGTATGACCTGGGGTGGTGGGGGTTCTTGATGATAGATGCTGCTTTCCTGAGATAACGCTTCGAGTAGTTGTGCTCAGTGGTGGGGAGGGAATTACCCTTAATGAACTGTGCCATTTCCACAGCATTTTGTAAGCTTTTCCATACAAGGGCATTGGTGTTTCCATACCAGGCTGTGATGCAGCCAATCAATATACTCTCCACCACACATCTACAGAAGTTTGTCAAAGTTTTAGAAGACATGCCGACCCTTGGCAAACTTCTAAGGAAGTAGAGGTGCTGCTGTGCTTTCTTTATAATGGCATTATGTGCTGGGCCCAGGACAAATAATTAAAATTGTAAAATATTTGTTTCCAATCCACTTCAAGAAACTCATCTAGAATGGTTCCACTAAATAGCAGAAATGTAGTTTTCTTCCATTGCAGACAAACTTCTGATTGTAACAGCTATTTAACAGGTGTTTTAGGACAACTTTGCTGACCCTCATATAGACAATGTCATTTATAAGTTACACAACCAGTATGACAGGGTTTACTGATTGTTCATTCATCCACCTCTGCTCTCAAAGTGATGACTTGGTGCAGAAATAACAGCACATTCCTCAACAAATGGGAATTTAACCCTTGATCCATTCTGAATGGCAGTTGCTTTCCAACCCAAATTAGTCAGGAGATTTTCCTCGCAGAAGCAAAGTGTAAAACATTAAATCTAAGTCAAGGAATTTAAGTCAAAAAAGTTACTTTAAATTGCACCTCCTCTGTGGACACTTCCATCAGGGTGGAAGCCAGTAATTATTTTTCCAGACATATAAATTTTGTTTGCCTCATCGTGCTTCATCTACACACATGGAAATTTACTGATAAAATCATAACATCCAATTCAGACAAACTGTACTTATTCACCAAAACAGCGGAAACATCAGCAAAGTACATACAGAGTCACAAAATCACAGTAATATATTAAAGCACCACAAATAAGCAACTTTAAATGGATTAACGTGGATGACTTTCACCATATATTTTATTTTTAATGCGCGTGTCAAGGAAACAGCCAGATCTATCCCACGTACTAATTGCTGCTTTTGAAGGCAAGTCTTTGGGATGAATTCTTAAGCCTTGTTCCTTTTCAAGTCTTTGAACTCCTTCACCCCTGAACACATTTTAGCTCTGTTGGAATGAATTTCAACAGCAACACACACACAAAATGCTGGAGGAACTCAACAATTTATCTATGATGGGAAATAAAGAGCTGACATTTCCGGCTGAGAACTTTCATCTGGATGAATTTCATCTTTGACCTTGAGCACCAATGGAAATACTGGGCTCTGGTTACATTGTTTTACTGAAGCCAACCACCAAACATGCTGAAGTATCTTCTATCATCAGCCAATATTCCTGAGTGTACAAGAGAGCACATGTGAGACAGCAAGCTTTATCAGTGGCC
The DNA here is from genome assembly GCF_963921235.1 of Mobula hypostoma. Lineage (NCBI taxonomy): Eukaryota > Metazoa > Chordata > Chondrichthyes > Myliobatiformes > Myliobatidae > Mobula > Mobula hypostoma. The sequence continues at coordinate 19,629,139 of NC_086103.1, read as the reverse complement.
TAAAGAGGCAAAGTGCTGAAGATGCCAGGCTATAGACTCTCCTACTATCAAACTGGGGCTACAGACTAGAGACAGATTAGAGACACAACACCTTATATTCCAATAGTCTCCAAGCTAGGCATCAACCTCAATTTCTATAACATCTGGTAATCACACCCCCTCTGTCTCCCCCTCCACTCCCACCCTACCTTTTGTTTTCCATTATCCCTTTGGCCCCTCTACCTTCTATCTTTCCCCTCCCCACCCTCACAACCTGTCATCACCCACATCTTTTTCCCTCTGTTACCCCACCTACTTCCCTTTACTCCATGTTCTATCACATTCCATCTTGCTTAGCCCTTTGCCTCTTCCACCTATCACCTCCCAATTCTCACACAACTCCATCTACCTTACCTTCCTTCACCTTGTTACCTGTCATCCGTCACCCACAAGCACATGATCCTTCCCCCCCCCCAATCCCCCCACTCTTTTATTCTAGCATCTGCCCTCTTTTTCTCCAGTCTTGGACCTCAGCCCAAAACGTTGACTATTCATTTCCCGTCCATAGTTGCTGCCTGAGCTGCTGAGTTCCTCCAATATTTTGTGTGAATTGCTCTAGATTTTCAGCATCTGCAGTGCCTCTTGTGGCTCAGTCTTCACAGCTTATTTGGGAGTTTGAGGTTCATGGCTGAAACACTTACTGACCACACCAGTATGTTAATTTTTTTTAGAACAGTTTGAGTAAAAGAAGCGCCAAAGAATTGGGACTGAGCAGCTTACATGGATTGAGAGATGTGATTGATACACTATCTATAAATTCGCCAATGACACCACTAGTATTGATAGAATCTTAGACAGCGACAAGTGGTGCTATAACAACAACCTCAAGCTCAAGACCAGCAAGCCCAAGAAATTGACTGAGTGGACTTCATGAAGGGAAAGTTTGGAGAACACATATCAGTCCTCATTGAGGGGTCAGTGGAGGAAAGGGTGAGAAGGTTCAAGTTCCTGAGCATCAACATCTCAGAGGATCAACACTGGACCCAACATATCGACGCATTCACAAAGTTCGTTAGGGGATGGCTAAGATTTGCAATGCCAAAGACACTTGAAAGTTTTGATAAATGTTTGGTGGAGGGCATCCTGATTGTTTGCAGTACAGCTTGGTAGGCAAGCTGCAAGAAAGGGTACACAAGAGATTTACGAGAATGTTCCCTGGACTCAGGGGCCTGAATTATAGACAGAGGTTGGCCATGCTGGATCTTTATTCCCTGGAGGTTACGAGAATAAGAGGTGACCTCATAGCATAGGAGAATAATAAGACATATGGATAGGATAGATGGTCATGGTCTTATCCCCAGGGTTGGTATTCCAAAACAAGCTCGTTTACAAGAAGGGAAAGACTTCAGAGAGACCTGAAAGGTAACTTCTTTGCCCAGAGGATAATGAATACCAGTAATGGGCTGCCAGAGGAAGTGGTTGAGGAGGATACAATTGCAACATTTGGATAGGTACATGGAGGGCAAAGGCTTTGCGGGTTATGGACAACCGCGGCTAACAGGGAGAATGCTGTAGTTGTCATAGGCCAGAAGGGCCTGATTCCATGTTGCCTTTCTCTATGACTGTGATACCAATGCGCAGGATTGCAAAAGGCTACACAGCCCTCCTCATCATCAAGGCCATCTTCAGGAAGCAGTGCCTGGAGCAGGTGGTTTCCTTCACCTAGGACCCTCAGCATCCGGAACATGCCCTCTTCTCATTACAACCATCAGGTAGGAGCTACAGGAGCCTGTAAGACTACACTAAAAAAATCCAAAACAGCATCTTCCCCTCTGCTATCAAACCTCTGAACAGTCTAGGAGTAATACCTAGCTTGTTTTTTTTTAAACACTATATTTCATAATTTATAGTAACTTTATGTCTCTGTACTGTACTGCTGCTGCAAAACAACAGATTTCATGTAATCTGAGTCAGGGATCATGATTCCAATTCTGCCCAGACAAGAACCACCAGGCACTGAGTACTGATTGAACTGAAGTTAAGGCTCCAGTGCTGTCACCACCTCCTACCCGAGCCAGAGGTTGGAGATGATCCTCATGTTCTGACCAGGGCAGCTGACTTGCTTCTATCAACTTAGTAAAGTCACAAGCAACAGGAGTGCTACAAAAACCCTTCAGAGTGGATTAATTCCCTCTTCTCCAGGCATCAATGATCTACTCAATTCCCTTCTGATTCATGTCTGTCTTTGGGAAACACAGATCAGATCCAAATTTAAACAAACAGGGTTGGTTACAGATAAATATGGTCGTTATTGAACCACCCCGTAGATCAGGGGCTCCCAACCTTTTTTTATGCCACAGAGCCTTACCATTAACTGGGGGGGTCTGTGCACCCCCTGGTTGGAAACCCCTGCCATAGATGACATAGTAGCGTAGTGGTTAGCACAACGCTTTATAGAACCAGTGTCACAAATTCAACTCCTGGCACTGTCTGTGAGGAGTTTGTACGTTCTCCCCGTGACGGCGTTGGTTTCCTGTGGGTGCTCCAGTTTCCTCCCACAGTCCAAAGATGTACCACTTGGTAGGTTAATTGGTCATTGTAAATTGTACCATAATTAGGCTAGGGTTAAGGCGGGGGCTGCTGGGCAGCATGGCTCAAACGGCCAGAGGGGCCTACGCCATGCTGGATCTCAATAAATTAAAAAAAATGATTCCCAAATGGAATCCAAGGTAATGGAAAGTGATCTGAGAAATTCCCATTGGAGTCATTACCAATAGTTCACTCTGCACCCTCCCACACCCTCTCCAATCATTCCCCAAGTACCCAGCATGTCCTGATTGATCACTCGAACACACTTGGCCAATCCTCCATGACCAATTACGAGAACGATACAGACTATCCCCATCCCAACCCTCCCATTGCTCCCACCCCAACCCCCACAACCCATAATCCCACCAAAGCCAGCATTTTTCCCCAGAAAGGTTGTTGCAATCATAGATCATGTCTGTAAACAGTGATCAGATCCTGGAAGTGGCCATGCGCTGACTATTTCAAACCTATTGTACAGTGAGCCATAAATATGTCAGTTACTAACGAATTCAATAAGAAGAAATGCCTGGAGTGGGAAAGTGCTCAGAATGTGCAATTTATTACTACATTGTCTACAATGGAACAAGGCTTATCACAGAGTTGCTGAAGCAAATAGCACAAAAGCATTAAAGGGAGAGCTTGAGATTAAGGTGGGAGAAATAGGCTAGGCTATCTGAAGTAGGCAAGGAGAAAACCATTACACACAACTATCATTGTCTGAGGGGTTGAACAGTCTGTCTCAATGCTGGTAAAAACGTAAGGCAATATGTCTATGAAATGTTCTGCAATTTGATGTAGCTGTTCGAGTGGAACAAAGCTTATTCTTTGCCAGCTAGTGAAGTACCTTTAGAAATAAAAGACAAATCTTTTAATTGTGATATTGTAAGGGATTATTTGAAAAATTGAATAATTCTTACGGCACAGTAGTGTCACAGTTAGCGCACTGCTTCACAGTGCCAGCGATCAGAAGATCAGGGTTCAATTCCTGCTGCTGCCTGTAAGGAGTTTGTACGTTCTCCCCGTGACCATGTGGAGTTCGCACGTTCTCCCCATGAGATTGGAGAGAAGTACAGGGGGGATATGCCAGAGGCAAGTCTCTTTACTCAGAGGGTAGTGGTGGAGACAGACACATTAGGGACATTTAAGAAACTCTTAGAGAGGCACATGGATGTAAGAAAAATGGAGGGCTATGTTGGAAGAAAGACCTTAGAGTCGGTTAACAGATTAGCACAACATTGTGGGCCAAAGGGTCTGTACTGTGCTGTAGTGTTCTATATTTTATGTCCTATGTTCAAAGTTTAAAGTCAATTTCTTATCAAAGTCCACAGAAGTTACCATTTTCTACCCTGAGATTCTTTTTCTTGTGGGCATTCACAGTGATTATTCTATCAATCCAAATCCATTAATTCCATCTAATACATGTGACCATACATGCTGCACTGATCTAAACTAACAGTAACCAATGATTATCATTCATTTTGCAGTAATTATAATCCAACCAAACCAGTGGGAAGCTACTAAGGTTGTATTTACCTCCACAATACATCTGGTTCTGGACTGTTCCTTTCTGCACATTTGACCCTGCGTTTGTGATCAATTTATAAACTATCTGTAAAATAAATCTGTAATTCAGTGATGCAGAGCGGAGTCAGGACTTCCAGCCCTTCGAGCCACACCACCCCATCAGCCCCTGACAAACCCGATTAACCCTAACCTAATGACGGGACAATTTACAGTGACCACCCAGCCTACCCAGTACATCCTTGGATGTGTGGGAAGAAACCGGAGGGCCCGGAGAAAACCCACGCATTCCAGGGGGGAGGACTTGCAGGGGCTTCTTCCAGAACGGCAGCGCAATTGAACTCCGAACTCCCAAATGCCCCGGGCTGTATCAGCGACGCGCCAATCTCCACGCCACCGAGGCACATCAACATTCCTCCTATCGCTGTCAGTGCCCCATGACCAGTGAGCAGGTTAAAACGAAATAATTTACGAGATCCGCCCATTTGCATTGCTGACACCGAATCGTGTGCAAACACAGCTGATTCTGCCGCAAGTTCCTGTTGACAGTGATGTCACCAACAAGCTCACTCAGGTCCATCTGAGAAGAACATAGGCTATTGCACTGAACAGAGCTGAGGGAGAGCCGTATTTTTTCAGATGAAGAGTTAAAGGAATCTGGCAGCTGCCGCCTCTCCACGCCAATATTTTTACAAGATTGCTTTAAATATCCTGTTCCAATTTTACTTCTCGACCACCATGACGAAAACAACCTGACTGAAAAAAGTTGGACACAAGATGCTGGAGCCTTACACACAATGTACTGGAGGAGCTCAACAGGTCAGGCAACAACTATGGATAGGAATGAACAGTCGAAGTTTCAGGCTGAGACCTGTCATCGGGAGGAAGAAGACAGAATAAGAAGGTGGGGGGTGGGGGGAGGAAGAAGCACAAGGTGGCAGGTGGAAGGTGAAACTGGGAGACGGGAGGGGTTGAGGTAAAGAGCTGGGAAGCTGATTGGTAGAAGAGATAAAAGGCTGGAGAAGGGAGAATCTGAGAGGAGAGGACAGAAGACCATGGAAGAAAGGGGAGGGGGAGGAGGACCAGAGGGAGCTGACAGACTGAAAAGAAAGTCCTGATAAAGGTTCTTGGCCCAAAATGTCGACTGTTTATTCATTTCTATAAATATCTGGCCTGCTGAGTTCCTCCAGTGTTTTGTGTTTGCTGCACTGAATTTCCAGCATCAGCAGAATGTCATAAACATGAGAAAGTCTACAGATGTTGAAAATCCAAACGACACCAACAAAATGCAGGTCAGGCAGCATCTACAGAAATGAATATACAGTCAACATTTCGGGCCGAGACCCTCCTTCGGGACTGCAAAGGAAGGGGGAAGACACTAGAATAAAAAAATGGAGGAAGGGGAAGGAGGATAGCTAGAAAATGATAGATGAAGTCAAGTGGGTGGGAAAGGTAAAGGGCTGGAGAGGAAGGAATCTGATAGGAGAGGAGAGTGGACCATAGGAGAAAGGGAAGGAGGATGGGACCCATGGGGAAGTGACAGACAGACGAGAAGAGGTAAAAAGCCAATAAGTCTTGTGTTTCTGACCTGGCTCACATCTTGTTGCTCCTTGAGGAAATTTAATATGCAAATTTTGGCTACTGGACTTTCCAATTCATTGCATTTTAAAGTAGCCTTCTCTGGCTGCAAACACCTTGGAATGCTGTATGTTTTTGAAAGGCGCTGTGCAACTGTGAACTTTTCCCTCAGTTGACAAGGTGATTTCAAAGCAGAAAAATAAACTGAGAGAAGGTATTTGCACATAAGACCATAAAACATAGGAGCAGAATTAGGCCTTTTGGCCCATCGAGTCTGTTCTGTCATTACATCATGGCTGATTTATTTTCCCCTTAACCCCATTCTCCTGCCTTCTCCCTGTAATTTTTAATGCCCTTACTAATTAAGAACCTATCAACCTCTTGCTTTAAATATACCCAATGCCGGCCTCCACAGCTATCTGTTTCAATAAATTCCACAGATTCACCGCTCTCTGTCTAAAGAAATTCTTCCTCATCACTGTTCTAAATGGATGTCCGTCTCATCTGAGGCTGTGCCCTCTGGTCCTAGCTCCCTCACCTAAAGAAATATCCTCTCCACACCCACTCTACCTAAACTTACAATATTCAAAAGTTTCAATGAGATCTACCCCCCCCCCCACCCCCATTCTTCTGAACTTCAGCAAGTAGCGGCCTGGAGTCATCAAACACAACAGTCTCAGAATTCCTCCAAGCAGTGTGAACTATGTATGTAACAGAAACATACTGTAACCCCCACCTCTCCAACAAGGTTGTGCCATAACATTACATCAATCCTCAGAAACGTTTTACGGTGATTATTAAAAAAATTATTCAACTGCTGTTTACTGGAGTTGTTGCCTTGTTGGCTCAGCAGCTGCACCTAATCTGTTGAGTCTTGCCTTGTTTCCAGATTGTTCTTCAGATGCCACATCTCTCCAGCTCTTGGCACAGTTATCGATACTCCGCTGCAATCAGTTCCAGGGCTGCTCTGAGCAGCAGTTTCTTTTCAAAGGCCTCATAACATTAGCTCATTTGGTTGTAACAGCCAGCTTTACTGCAGGGTCTACTCATAGAACGTGACTTTCCACTCAACTGTCCTACAATTTGGTTTCAGATTCAGATGTGCATCAAGATATACAGTGAAGAGTGTCGTCTGCATTAACACCCAGCACAACCTAACGATGTGCTGGGGTCAGCCCACAAGTATTACCACACAGCTATTTTTTTGCCAAACACGCAGCTTTACAACGCTGTTCTCAGTATTTTGTTGTATTTACACAGTTTGTCTTTAGCGCATTAGTTGTCTGTCAGTCTTTAAGTGTAGTTTTTCACTGATTCTATTGTATTTATCTGTTCTGCTGTGAATGCCTGCAAGAAAATGAATCTCAGGGTAGTTTATGGTGACATGTACTGTACATACTTCAATAATAAATTCACATTGAATTTTGACGGGAGCTTCTTCAAACTACATGGCTATATTAATCTATACTCCAAGCCTACCTTGTAACTCTGTGGAAATATGCAGTCCTTCATGCTATGGACACAAAATGGCCACTTTGGTCACGTGCCAGGCGGAAGACCAGAAGGCAAAGCTCAAAGTGTCAAGATCCGTTTTGCAGTTTGCCAAGTGACTGAGACGGGCTAGAGGCATGGGAAGAGAATGTGAAAGACCACAGCCTGACTGATGACAACTGCAATGTAGGAAATCTGTTTCCTATCTGACTGTGGGTGATCTGCTCCCTATCTCTCCCCTGTCAAGGTCTGGAAGTCTGGGGCAGAGGCTGGAGGTTGTAAGCCTGATGTCGGATAGCTTGAGGGTCCGCAGCCAAGGACTAGAGTCCCCGATGCAGCCTGTCCTGGGAATGGAGGGGTCTGTGTGTATGACGGGGTGGGAGGATGGGAAGGGCACTTGTTTTGCTGTTATTGGCGTTGCTGGTTGTGTCACTTTGTATTGTATCTCGTGCCGTTATTTTGAACATTGTGGGCGTACTATGTGAACACAAGAGATTCTGCAGATGCTGGAAATCCAAAGTAACACACACAAAATGCAGGAGGAGCTCAGCAGATCTATGAAAAGGAGCGAACAGCTGACATTTCGGGCAGAGACCCTTCATCAGGACTGGAAAGGAAGAGAGAAGAAGCTGGGAGGGGGAGGGGGAGGAGTACAAGCTGGCAATGTGATAGGTGAACACAGGAGAATTTGCAGATGATGAAAATCAGAGTAGCGGACACAAAATGCTGGAGGAACTCTGCAGGTCAGGCAGAATCTATGGAAAGGACGAAACAATCACTGTTACTGGCTGAGACTGTGTTGGTGCCAGGATGTGCGCCGACACTTGCGGGCTTGCCTCCTGCGCATCCTTGGTTGACAATGTAAATGACACATTTCACTGTACATTTCCATGTACAAACAAATCTCAGTCTGATTAGGTAACACTTTTGCCTTTCAACACCCTCCCCAGGAAACAACATAACTTGATACTCCCAACATTTGAGGAATGATTGTGCAACTAAGAGATGTAGAAGATGTAGATGACGATTGTAGAAGATGCTCAAAAAAAATTCCCTCCAAAGTGGGCATAAATAATCCCATGACGCCCTGGTCGATCTTTAAACCCATGAAGAAGATTTGTTAGTGATCGTGACATGTGAATTGGCTGCTATTTATCACTAGAATGACTGCACTTCTAAGATAATTAACTGAAGCATCCCCAGCAGTTCAAACCTCATGATTCACCAATAACAGGAACAATTCGTATGAAAGAGACGAAGTCCCTTCATCATTTTAAGAAAGCTAATTCTATGTCTGAAAGGTACTTCCTGTGTTCCAGAACAGGTAAAATTTCCAGCATTCCCAGTCCGCCCAATGGAAACATGCAGGAATGGCTCTGTTGCCATAGCTATGTCTCAACACCGGCATCCATGAAATGGGAAGGAATCTGACTGAGGAAAGTTAAATCTAGAATGGCATTTAATAAAATGGCACTGTCACATTCACAGGCCTGAATGGGAGAACATCATTGTACTATAAGGATGAACGGTACGACAACAGCATCTAACTCAACATTAACATAACTCAGCATTTGACAAGGTTCCACACGGTAGGCTTATTCATAAAGTCAGAAGGCATGGGATCCAGGGAAGTTTGGTCAGGTGGATTCAGAACTGGCCTGCCTGCAGAAGGCAGAGGGTCGTGGTGGAGGGAGTACATTCAGAGTGGAGGATTGTGACTAGTGGTGTCCCAAAAGGATCTGTTCTGGGACCTCTACTTTTCGTGATTTTTATTAACGACCTGGATGTGGGGGTAGAAGGGTGGGTTGGCAAGTTTGCAGACGACACAAAGGTTGGTGGTGTTGTAGATAGTGTAGAGGATTGTCAAAGATTGCAGAGAGACATTGATAGGACGCAGAAGTGGGCTGAGAAGTGGCAGATGGCGTTCAACCCGGAGAAGTGTGAGGTGGTACACTTCGGAAGGACAAACTCCAAGGCAGAGTACAAAGTAAATGGCAGGATACTTGGTCGTGTGGAGGAGCAGAGGGATCTGGAGGTACATGTCCACAGATCCCTGAAAGTTGCCTTACAGGTGGATAGGGTAGATAAGAAAGCTTATGGGATGTTAGCTTTCATAAGTCGAGGGATAGAGTTTAAGAGTCGTGATGTAATGATGCAGCTCTGTAAAACTCTGGTTAGGCCACACTTGGAGTACTGTGTCCAGTTCTGGTCACGTCACTATAGGAAGGATGTGGAAGCATTGGAAAGGGTACAGAGGAGATTTACCAGGATGCTGCCTGGTTTAGAAAGTATGCATTATGATCAGAGATTAAGGGAGCTAGGGCTTTACTCTTTGGAGAGAAGGAGGATGAGAGGAGACATGATAGAGGTGTACAAGATAATAAGAGGAATAGATAGAGTAGATAGCCAGCGCCTCTTCCCCAGGGCACCACTTCTCAATACAAGAGGACATGGCTTTAAGGTAAGGGGTGGGAAGTTCAAGGGGGATATTAGAGGAAGGTTTTTTACTCAGAGAGTGGTTGGTGCATGGAATGCACTGCCTGAGTCAGTGGTGGAGGCAGATACACTAGTGAAGTTTAAGAGACTACTAGACAGGTGTATGGAGGAATTTAAGGTGGGGGGTTATATGGGAGGCAGGGTTTGAGGGTTGGCACAACATTGTGGGCCGAAGGGCCTGTACTGTGCTGTACTATTCTATGTTGTATGTTCTATGTTCTATTAGCAAAACCAAAGAGTTGATTATTGCCTACAGGAGGAGAAAACCAGTCCTCATCTGGGGATCAGAGGCGGAGAGGGACATTAACTTTAAATTCCTTAGCATTATCATTTCCGAGGATCTGTCCTGGTCCAGCACATTCTTGCCATTACAAAGAAGGCAAGGCAGCACCTCTATTTGCTTAGAGGTTTGCGAAGATTCGGCATGTCATCTCAACCTTTGAGAAACACAATGGAGAGTATATTGACTGGTTGCATCACTGCCTGGTATGGGAAACATCAATGCTCTTGAGCTGAAAAGCCTGAAAAAAGCAGTGGATGCAGTCCAGTCCATCACAGATAAAGCCCTGCCTGCCCCATTGAGCACAAATACAAGAAGTGCTGTTACAGGGAAGTAGCATCCATCATCAAGCCCCTTCCCCACTGCCCAGGCCGTGCTTTCTTCTTGCTTTTGCCATCAGGAAGTATGTACTGCCTTTATTCCCACACCACCAGATTCAGGAAATGTTAATAGCCCTTAACCATTAAGCTCCTGAACCACACGGATAACTCACCCCAACACTGAACTAATTTTATGAGCTATGGACTCACTTTCAGGGATTCTACAACAATGTTATGATGTTGTTTTTCTCTTTGAACTTGCACAATTTGTTGTCTTGTGCACATCGGCTGGTTGTCCATCTTTGTCCAAAATCTCCAAGAGCTTTGAACATTGTACATTCAAAGATTAGTTTTTTTCCAATTGCCTTGCAGACATAAATTTTCAGGTGAAGCTATTTTTTATTTTATTTTGTATTGCCCTGCACTGCTGCCACAAAATGACAAATTTTACAGCATATATCAGTGATAATAAACCTGATTCTGATTTTCTGTAACACCATGTGGAGCCGCCACTGCATGCATAAAGAAATACAAGTTGAAAAAACCTGTATATAGTAACTTTTTCTCCCCTGTTTCTGAATGAGTTTACTTATTTATTTATTTGTTTGTTTTATTTGGAGGTAAGCACAAAACAGGCCCTTCCGGCCCTTCGAGCCACACTGCCCAGCAACCCATCTATTTAACCCTAGCCTAATCACAGGACAATTTACGAAGACCAACTAACCTATAACCGGTTTGCCTTTGGGTTGTGGGAAGAAACCAGAGCACCCAGAGGAAACCTATGCGGTTCATGGGGAGGATGTACAAACTCCTTACAGTCAGCGCCAGAACTAAACTCCAAACTCCAGAACGCCCTGAGCTGTAACAGCACCACACTAATCACTACGCTACAGTGACGCCCTAGTCTCAGATTTCTTCTTTTTTTTGTTCGCAATTTGCAAATACTGTAATGGTGAATTTTCACTATCAGGACTGGTGTAACACCGAGGTCACCTATATTTTCTATAATGAGCAGTTGCGAAGGAGACATACAAATCTGCAGATTCTCTCAACTTCTACTTGGTTTGAAACTTTTGTTATGTATTCATTTCTTAGCCACTCTGTTACATTGCTACCATTCAAGTCTGATTCTGAAGCATCTGTACAACCCCTGGCTTATTACTGGAATGGGCACTTCCCGCAATACACTACACACCCTGGACTCTCTCGATTTAAGTCACCTATAACAACTTGTGGGCCCTACCCAGCATCTGATTGAGTTTTAGATCCTGACCTTCTCTCCCCTGTATAATGTCACATACCTCCACAACCCAACTCCTCATTCCCCAACTCCAAACGTCATCAGCCTCTGTTCCAAATGTTTACTTATCTCTTTAGAAATACAGCATGGTACTAGGCCCTTCCAGCCCAATGAACCCGTGCCGGCGATGACCAATTCATCCACTAACCTGTTCACCTTTGGAATGTGGGAGAAAACCAGAGCACCTGGGGAAACCTCCGCAGTCATGGGCAGAACTTACAAACTCCTTGCAGACAGGAGCGGGAATTGAACCCAGGTCACTGGCGCTGGAATAGTGTTACACTAACTCATCAGCTATCGTGCCACCCTACCTGTGGGCATATAACCATTTCCAAAACTGGTTTATTTTGGCCTTGTTTTAATCACTGAGGTTACAACATGTGGAATGCTTTGAATAAAGAAAGCTTTAATGCCACAGAGTTTACACTGTGAGGACATATCTAACCCTGCTGATAAATGCTAATATTATTCTCCATGTACCTCTTTCCAGCCTGCTTCATTTGTACTGCCTTGTTCAGCAATCCATGCTATTGACATCAAACAACTAGTCAAAGCACAGCGCAGGACTTCTCTTAAGAATTACATGCAAAGCCTTGTATCCTCTGGGGCCAGGAGCAAAAAGTACTTACACTTCAAAGAAGGCAGGTTGCCCAGAAATTCTCTTAACAAATCAGTGCAGAGTCTACTTCAGCTGAAACGTTCTCATTTCAAAAGACTGCAACACCCTGGCACTGATGGAACCATCAGGAACTCCCTTCGATCATCAGGCTCCTGAGCTACTGTGGATAACTTCACTCACCTCAACACTGAACTGATTCCACAACCAATGGGCTCACTATCAAGGACTCTACAATCTATTTTCAATCTATTTATATATTTATTTATTTGTTGCATTTGCACAGTTTGCCTTCTTTTGCAGATTTGCTATTTGTTGTTATTTGCGTGAAGTTGTTCATGGATTCTATTGTGTTTAGTTTCATAGAAAAGTACAGCTCAGAAACAGGCCCTTCAGCCCATCTAGCCCATGCTAAGCATTTAAACTAGCTACTCCCATCAACCTGCACTGGGACCGTAGCCCTCTATATCCCTACCATCCCTGTGCCTATCCAAACTTCTGTTAAACGTGGAAATTGAACCTGCGTGCACCACTTCCACTGGCAGTTTGTTCCACACTCTCACCACCTTGAGGGAAAAAATTTCCACTCATGTTCCCTTAAACATTTCAACTTAATCCAAGAGCTCTAGTTGCAGTCTCACCCAACCTCAGTGGAGGTTTCTCTGTTCTACTGTGAAGGCCTTCGAGAAAATTATTCTTTGGATAGGATATGGTGCAATATAAGTACTTTGATAACAAACTTGCTCTCAGCTGTTCACTAATCATGTCCAAAACTTGGAGAATAACCAAGATACTTCCAAGTGTGCCAATGCTTTTGTGTACATGTCTGTCCAAGTCGCCCACACTTAACAGGAGAAAAATATTCAAGATTCAAGATTGTTTGTCATTCTTCAGAACGCAAGTGTAAAAGAGAATCAAATGACTGTTACATAAGGGTTTCTGGAATTTCTGGAAGAATGCAGCAAAGAATTTGGAAAGAATTGTTCAGATCAGGGCTACAGTTGAATGCAGTGACTCCTTTTTAATTTACTATGTTCTCCCTTTTGACAACATTCAGGACTGGTTCACTTGAAGCAAGGGTTCCCAACCTTTTTGTATGCCATGGACCCCTACCATTATCCGAGCCGTCCATGGACCCCAGTCTGGGAACCCCTGACTTAAAGAGGCAACCTCAACAGCCGAAACAAACCGATCACTACAAATTAGTAACATACCCTGAACAAAGGAAACCTGGCTCCACCGTGTTGTCTCCACCCCTCACCCCCAACCCCACCCACAAAAAAAGACCTGAAATCACTGTTGATGCCAATTCGTTCAGACATCTCCTCTGTGTTGTGCAACTTTTGCTAGTCTTAACTTTAAAAACGTATGCTGGAACGGGCGAGGGGGAACGGGGCGTTGGATGAAACTCGTTGGGAAATGAGAACACTCCGGGAATGCAGACAATCTGGGTTACTCGAAGAAGTCACTGGTACAGTCTCAACGGGGCAAAGGGCTTGCCCGAGCCTGTCAGAGCGCAGCGCAAGGGGAAGGAACTCTGCTACCAGATCTGTTATTGCTTATTTGTCTTCATCCATCCACACTTCAGAACAGATGGAAAACCACACCAGACTGCAACTGGCCAAGAGCTGTCGGTCTCTGTCGCCTTGGGCTACAGTTACTCGCTATTAGAATATTAACAGCAGTCAACAAAACATATACCCCGGGCGGACATACGAACACACACGAACAATTAAAATATTTGAGCGACTATGCCTTGATAGCGGCGTTCGACTCCGCCTTCGACCATGTTATGCTGCGAGTGTTTTTAAATGCAATGATTAAACAGTCCTTGGGCTCGTAAAGACTTACACACTTCTCATTTCTTAGTTGAACGCGGGGATGGAAATAAAATCCCGAGAACATTCTGCTAGGTGACACACAGGCAAAACCAGCGGCTGACTCACTTGTCAGCAATCACTGACAAAAACGGGAAGTTACGGATGTTCTGGAAACATGCTGCGGATAAGACAGGTCCAGCGGACGGGAGAGAGAAGGATCGTGCAAGGCTATGGAACCAGATCCATTCACCGCGATCGGACTCCCTCCCTGATTTCTGACTACCAGGAAGCCCTGCCTGAGATTTCAAACAGCTGATTCTCCATCTACAGCTCTCCATTAACAAGGCTTCCCGTTCAGTCCCTCTCAGTCCACCGCTCTTCCTCACCTTCAGCCGGAATATTCCGCAGCTCTCGCCGATCTCTGACACTGTCAGGTTCCTCTTGCGCTCTGTTCCTGATTTTAAAATCTCCAGAAATCTCACTCAGCTGCCACGTGGTGTGATCCGCCTTCCAAGTGCCACATTTCTCCTAATAAATCCTTCCTCCCGATACAACTGGAAGCAGGCGCGTTTCGTAGGCGTCTGCAGCGAGGTGCTGGGGAACTCAGCCTGTCGGACAGCATCTGTGGAGGGAGATGGGCAGCCGACATTTCCGGTCGAGACCCTTCATATGAGCATCCAAAGCAAATTTATTACCTAAGTATGCGCAGTATATATCACTACACACTACCGTGAAATTCATTTTCTTGCAGGCATTCACAATAAAGCAAAGAAATACAACCGAATCAGTGAAAAAACACCCACAAACCAAGATTAATAATCGATGTGCAAAAGAAGATAAACTACAAATAAGTAAATAAATAATACTGGGAACATGAGTTACAGTAGTGCCCCTGAAAGCGATTCCATGCGTTGTGGAATCTGCTTAGTGATGGGGTAAGTGATGTTATCTACACTGGTTCATGAGCCTGGTAGTTGAAGGGTAATTGTTCCTGAACCTGGTGGTGTGGAACCTAAGGCTCCTGTATCTTTTCCCCGATGGCAACGGTGAGAAGAGAGTGTGGCCTGGATGGTGGGGGTCCTTGATGACGGATGCTGCTTTCTTATGGCAATGTTTCTTGTAGATCCTTGACCCTTTCCCACCATAGGTGCTGCCCGACCCACCGAGTTCCTCCAGCAGTTTGTTTGCTGCTCCGGGTCCCAGCCTCGGAAGTTTCTTCTATCTTGCCCCTGTTGAAGGAACCCAGTGGGTTGGGGACGAGCGATTCGGCAGGTGCCATAAATTCAGAGCAACAGACAAAAATGCTGGAGGAGCTCAGCAGGTTAGGCAACAGTGGACATTTTGGGCCAAGTCCTGATGAAGGGTCTCCACCTGAAACAATGACTGTTTATTTCCTTCCATAGAAGCTGCGTGACCTTTTGCTTTCCTCCAACATTTTATGTCAGTGGGTATGGAGTGAAGTGTGCACAGGAGTCCAGATGAATGGCCTCAACTTAAAACGAGAACTGTCCACTTCCATTTACAGATACTCCTTGACCTACTGAGTTCCTAAACTTTCATGTATTCATCCAGATTCCAGCATCTGCACTCTTGTGTGCCCCCCCCAGGAAACATCCACAATTGTGATGGTGGATTATATTCTGTAAAGCGAAATATCCCTATTTAACCCATTGCCTTGTTAAACTTGTAGCTGGTTGTCTGTGCTTGAGAAGGACAATAGAAAGTTATAACTATATTAACTATAAGCAATATCCAACTTCATAGAGGCTCCCAGCAAGAAGGCCCTTTAGCCCACTGACTCTGTGCTGACACATTTAGACTATACTAACGGGGGTCATTATCTCTACACCAACACGCTAGGGGTAATTTACAACGACAACTAATTCAGCAGCCCAACTGTCTTCTGGGTATGAGAGGAAGCCCACATGGAGAACTTGCAAACTCCACACAGACAGGACCTGGGATTCTGGCATTGTGAGGCAGTAGCTCTACTAGCTATGTCACCATGTCATGATTTCCAGGACCAGAAAGCCCCTGTGTCGCTGATGTTGCTCTGGGAATGGGCACTGATGTTGGTTCGCCAATCCTGCTAATGGAATGACAGTACTTTGCAGAGACAGATACAGTCATACTTCTCCTGTGCATTACCAAAGCCAAATGTATGTCTCTTATGTAAAAAATTGAGCGATTAACTTTATTTACCACAAATACATAGCTTCAGAGAAAAGTACAGCAGAGAAAACAGGCCTTTCAGCCCACCTAGTCCATGCTGAGGCATGTACATGGAAACATATAAACACATAGTGAAATGTGTCACCCGTGTCAATGACTGAGGATGTGCCAGGGGCAGCCCAGAAGTGATGCCATTCTTCAGGTGCCAACATAGCATGCTCACAGCTTGCTAGGCCTTTCTAACCCGCACATCTTTGGGAGAAAACACATGCCGTCATGGGGAGGACATACTGTACAAGCATCTGATAGACAGCCGTGAAAAATAAAGCACAATTAGGGTCTCTGACACTATGAGGCATTACACCAAATACTATGCTACCCGCTGCATTGCTGCACAAGAAGCCACAGGCTCGATGCCTTGATGTTCAGATGCTGGAAGGTTGCTCTGGTAGATGACAGGCAGTGATGCAGCTAGTTGTTGATGTACGTCCCTACTCAGAGGTGACTCCCGAGGTTTGAGATGTAGCAGATTTTTGGGACATCATTGTTGCAATAGTTCAAAGTTCAAAGGAAATTTATTATCAAAGTACATATGCTTATGTTAACACATACTAACTTGTGATTCACTTCCTTGTAGGTATTTACAGCAGAAAGGAAATACAATAAAATTATATGCAAAAATCTATACATAAACAAAGACTGCCAAGCAATCAATGTACAAAGGAAGCAATACTGCACATATAAAAATAATATTAAGAACATGAGCTGTAAAGAGTCCTTAAAAATGAGCCTGTAGGTTGTAGAATCAGTTCAATGTTGAGGTGAGTGAAGTTCTCAATGACGGTTCAGGAGCCTGATGACTGTAGGGCAATAGTTGTCCATGAGCCTGGTGGTGTGGGACCCAAGGCTCCTTTACTACTTCCTGCCTGTTGGTAGTAGTGAGAAGAGGGCATGGCCTGGGGGCTGGGGATGGTCTTTGATGATGGGTGCTGCTTTCTTGTGGCAGTTTTCCATGTAACTGTATGCAATGGTGGGGAAGGTTTTGCCTGTGGTGGAACTGTGTGGACCGCTTCCTAAACACAAGAAATTCAGCAGAAGCTGGAAGTCCTGAACAACATACACAACACTCTGGAGGAACTCTGCAAGTCAGACTATATCCATGAAGGGGTATAAATAGCCTCAGCCCAAAATGTTGACTGTTTATTTCCTCCCATTGAAGCTGCTGTATTTGCTGAGTTCCTCCAGCATTTTGTGTGTTGACCCATCACCTTTGCCTTTCCATACGAAGCTGTGATGCTACCGATTAGGATGCTCTCACCTGACTGTAAGGAGTTTGTACATTCTGTCATTGACTGCGTGGGTTTCCTCTGGGTGCTCCGGTTTCCACCCAGGTTCCAAAGACATACAGTTAGGGCTAGTGATATTGTGGGCTTGGTATGCTGGCGCTGGAAGTGTGGCAACACTTGTGCGTTGCCGCCAGCACAATCCACAGACTGCGTTAGCTGTTAACACAAAACAACAATGTTCGTTGCATGGTTCAATGTTTTAGCTTACATATGATAAATATAGATAATCTTCTTTAAAGCTCTGGTAACATACCGTTGCCTGAATCGCACCTGCACTAGAACTGGATATGCTGTGGACTCCTCAGGGACAATCATAGCTTGCACAACACTGTAGAGCAGGTTGAGAATGGGAACAGACTTTCTTAGACAGCAATATTACGCTTTGCAGAAGAAAACAGAAAACGATACTCAAACAACAGGAATTCTGCAGATGCTGGAAATTCAAGCAACATACATCAAAGTTGCTGGTGAACGCAGCAGGCCAAGCAGCATCTCTAGGAAGAGGTGCAGTCGACGTTTCAGGCCGAGACCCTTCGTCAGGACTCACTCTTCCTTCAGTTAGTCCTGACGAAGGGTCTCGGCCTGAAACGTCGACTGCACCTCTTCCTATAGATGCTGCTTGGCCTGCTGCGTTCACGAGAAAACGATACTCTCCTGCTTTCAATAAATCAAACGGAAATATTCTGTCATAACTTTGAAATAACGTTTGTAACAAATCCATAGGGTTGTACGTTTTTATCAAACTTTTCAAATAGATATAAGATTAATTAAACATAGTTCTAATTTTAAATTATCAATTGATATTGTAGAGAAGTATTCTATGAATTGCTGACATCGCCGCTCTTTATTTTAACTTTTTAAGTACATAGATGGAATCTGATTATTATGCTGCCGTTCGTTTTGATAAATTACGGTAGTAGAAAGCCGCTTCAATCATTGCCTTGACATCGAATCGTGTATCACTGCACGCTCACACAAACAGGGACTGTTAGCGCTGAGAGTGTGAAGCTAATCCATATTCAGAATGCTTCCTAATCTTTATTGAAATATTACCTTGTATTAGTCTTATAGGTAAATGTTTTCATCGCCGATTTATTGTATTTTACTAAACTACAGTCCTTGTCCGATATTAAAACGTGCACATGAAAAACACTGCAGATATGGGGATTCGGAACTTGAAAAACAAACAGAAAATTCTGGAACTGCTCAGCCCTTCGCGCAGCGATGTTGGAAAGAGAAACGTTCCTGCTTTGTCATCTGTTTAGTCCTTTAGTCTCTGCTATTCAGGACCGCGCTCTTCTGTCTGTATTTGCTTAAGACTTCCAGCCGCTCCATTCAGAGTTAGAAGTCTGCGGCTCGTCGGCTGCTGGGGCTTGGGTGAAAAAAAACTCGGCCGGCTGGCGTTACTGTGTGTACATTCCCACACATTCCCACCAACAGCGATGTGACCAGGACCAGATATTATATTTCATGAAGTATAAATGTTAGCTGAAATGTAATAACTATCCTGTCCTTTGAAATGAGGAAGTACGGTGTATCATTTACATCTCCCTGTGAGGGCAAACAATGTCCGTCAGGAGGAAAATACCCGCGGTAACTTGCACTCCCTCAGTCCTGCTCAGTCTAGACCTCGTGCTCATTTTTTAAAAAATGATACTTGAACTTACAATCTTAGTTAGAATTGGGAAAGTTAATCAAAGATTAGCTTTATTTGTCACACGTAGATAAAACATAGGGTGAAATGCTCCTTTGTGTCAACCACCAACACGGTCTGAGGATGGGCTGGGAGCGGTTCGCAGGCGCTGCCATGCTTCCATCACCAACACAGGATGCCCACAACTCAGTAACCCCTCGTCAGCATCCATCCTTGGAATGTGGGAGCACCCAGAGGAAATCTGCTTGGTCACGGGGAAAACATGGTCACAGGATGCCCACAACTCAGTAACCCCTCGTCAGCGTCCATCCTTGGAATGTGGGAGCACCCAGAGGAAATCTGCATGGTCACGGGGAAAACATGGTCACAGGATGCCCACAACTCAGTAACCCCTCGTCAGCGTCCATCCTTGGAATGTGGGAGCACCCAGAGGAAATCTGCATGGTCACGGGGGAAACATGCAACCTCCTTACAGAGAACAGCAGGGATCGGGCCCCAATCAGAGATCGCTGGCGCTGAAAACCGATTGCTCTACCGTGCCTCCAGCATTTAGCCGTAATAACATTTAGTCCTGATGAGGGGTCTCAGCCCAAAACGGCAACAATTCATTTCCTTCCGTAGATGCTGCCCGCCCTGCTGATTTCCTCCAGCACTTGTGTGGGTCGCTCCAAATTTCCAGCATCTACAGAATCTCTTGTATCCAGCTGTAATCATTTCTTTTACTTTATAACACATGGTCAGTATTATTTACTGTATTTATTTATATATTATTATTATTGCATTTGCACCAGTTGTTGTTTGCGTGTAGTTATTCATTGATTCTATTGTATCCATTTATTCCACTGTGAATGCCTGCAAGAAGATTGAATAGGTTAGGACTTTTTTCCCTGGAACGTAGAAGAATGAGAAGAGATGTGATACAGCTATACAAAATTATGAGAGGTATATTATAGATAGGGTGAATGCAAGCAGGCTTTTTCCACTGAGCTTGGGTGGGTCTACAACCAGAGGTCATAGTTTAAGGGTGAAAGGGAAAAGTTTAAGGGGAAAACATGAGGGGAAACTTCTTCCCTCAGAGGGTGAGAGTGTGGAATGAACTGCCAGCACAAGTGGTGCATGCAAGGTTAGTTTCAACGTTTGGGAGAAGTTTCGGTAGATACGAGGTTGGTTGGGGTATGGTGGGCCATGGCCCTGCTGCGGGTTGATGGGAGTAGGCAGTGTAAATGGTTCAGCATGGACTAGTTGGGCCAAAGGCCTTTTTCTGTGCTGTACTTCTCTATGACTCTGTAACTTTATGACTCCAAATGAATCTCAGGATCATATATGGAACATACGTACAAATACTTTGATAATAACGTTACTTTGAATTTTGTTTTTTTTTATTAATATCATTTTATTCTCCTCTTATTGGTGAGCTTTCATGACCTAAGTGTATCCTCACTCACATTGCCCAGGTAACTATTTCAGGTGAATAATAACAAGCTGAAAAATTGTAATAACTTTGCAAAATCCCTGAGTAATCCTGTGTTCCCTAACTTGTGAAAACATGATCTTGTGTGTTGTTCCTCCATCTTCATCAGGAGCAGCCCGATAAAGGCCAGAATTGAACCCGCTACTCTTTGGCACTCTCTTAAGCACCCAAATCTTGAGCGTAAAGTTTAACACTTTGATATCATACTGTGCTCTGCCAAGGTGCCTTGGGATATCAGCTGGTATCTAATGGATCACTCCGTAACACGCTAAATCATTTTGTTTCTGAATGGATTCTCTCGGAGGTAAGGTTCCCTATTTTCAGCGATGAATGAAGATCGTGCACCATGGTAGTGCAGCGGTTAGTGTGATTCTATTACCATTTGGGGCATTCTGGAGTTCAGAGTTCAATTCCGGTGCCGTTCTGTAAGGAGTCTCTGTACGTCCTCCCTGTGGATTGCGTCAGTTTTCCCAGGTGCTCCAGTTTCCTCCCACAGTCCAAAGACATACCAGGTGGGCTAACTGTTCATTGTAACTTGTCCTGTGATGAGGTAAGGGTTGTCGGGTCGCTGGGGCAGTGCGGCCCAAAGGGCCAGAGGTGCCCGCTCCATGCAGTATCACTAAGTAAAATAAATAACTTTCTGTACCCTCTTTAAGACCATAAGACAAAGGAGCAGAAGTAGGCCATTCGGCCCATCGAGTCTGCTCCACCATTTTATCATGAGCTGATCCATTCCCCCATTTAGTCCCACTCCCCCGCCTTCTCACCATAACCTTTGATGCCCTGGCTACTCAGATACCTATCAATCTCTGCCTTAAATACACCCAATGACTTGGCCTCCACTGCCGCCCGTGGCAACAAATTCCATAGATTCACCACCCTCTGACTAAAATAATTTCTTCGCATTTCTGTTCTGAATGGATGCCCTTCAATCCTTAAGTCATGCCCTCTCGTACTAGACTCCCCCGTCATGGGAAACAACTTTGCCACATCCACTCTGTCCATGCCTTTCAACATAGAAATGTTTCTATGAGGTCCCCCCTCATTCTTCTAAACTCCAAGGAATACAGCCCAAGAGTGGACAGACGCTCCTCATATGTTAACCCGCTCATTCCCAGAATCGTTCTCGTGAATCTTCTCTGTACCCTCTCCAACGTCAGCACATCCTTTCTTAAATAAGGCGACCAAAACTGCCCACAGTACTCCAAGTGAGGTCTCACCAGCACCTTATAGAGCCTCAACATCACATCCCTGCTCCTATACTCTATTCCTCTAGAAAAGAATGCCAACATTGCATTCGCCTTCTTCACCACCGACTCAACCTGGAGGTTAACCTTAAGGGTATCCTGTACGAGGACTCCCAAGTCCTGTTGCATCTCAGAACTTTGAATTCTCTCCCCATTTAAATAATAGTCTGCCCCTTTATTTCTTCTGCCAAAGTGCATAACCATACACTTTCCAACATTGTATTTCATTTGCCACTTCTTTGCCCATTCTTCCAATCTATCCAAGTCTCTCTGCAGACTCTCTGTTTCCTCAGCACTACCGGCCCCTCCACCTATCTTTGTATCATCAGCAAACTTAGCCACAAAGTCATCTATTCCATAATCCAAATCGTTGATGTACAATGTAAAAAGAAGCGGTCCCAACACAGACCCCTGTGGAACACCACTGGTAACCGGCAGCCAACCAGAATAGAATCCCTTTATTCCCACTCTCTTTATAGATTTAAAAGACCTGTAAAGCCTCTTGTCATTTTATATACCTCCACTGGATTTCCTCTCAGCCTCCTCCACTCTAGGGGAAACAAACCCATCTGATCCAGTCTCTCCCCAGGCCTGAAATCCTCCAATCCAGGCAATTTCCTGGTGAAGTTCTCTGCATTCTCACCAGCACAAGCATATCTTTTCTACAGTGTGTTGTCCAGAACTGCGCACCATACACGGCACAGTCTAGCCACTGTCTTTTTAATCCGCAAGATAACACCCACACTTCTATATTCTGTTTCCTGACCTAAGAATGCAAGCACGCCACAAGCCTTCTTCACTACCCTAACTAACAATATTACCGTTTTCAAGGAACTAAGTACTGTGTAAAAGTCTTAGTTATATATCTAGGGTGCCTAAGGCTTTTGCACAGTACTGTAGTAATTCAATGTATTACACTGTCCTGCTACTGCAAAAAAAAACTAATTTCATGACATGTGAGTGGTGATAAATCTTATTCTGATATGGGTTTTTATTGTGGACTGAGAATGGGAAGGGGACAGGAAAAGGACAATTGTGGCTGTGAAAAGGAGAAGGGAGAGAGGAGGGAGCAGGACAGAAGCCAAACCTGCTATTAAACAGGGGAAAAATAACATTCTTTGCTTCTTTGATGCTTATAAATTGCCTTAAAGATGCTGTGTTATAAGGTTAACAGATAAAATTGCTTTAAACCACAGGAGTTTGTCAAATTTCCTTTTCCCTGTGTATATTGTTCAAATCTATTTCTTCAGCCAGCTACTGAATATTTCACACTTGAATACTACATGAAGTAATGCCGAATACAATTTTGGTCAAAGCTATAATTAGCACCTTCTCAGTTGAAGAGAAAAGGGAGATGCGGTGTATTGTCACACATGCTATGAATTAATCAGGATGTATTCTCTGCGGTGTGTGGCAATGTGACAGCTCAGGTTCCTGACAGTTCCAGACATTTGATCATTTCAGTGAATTTTGAATGAAGTTTGCAGAAGAAATTTGTGTGCCCTCCCCATGACCTCATGGATTTCCTCTGGGTGCTGTGGATTCCTCCAACGTTCCAAAGATAAACAGGTTAATAGCTTAATTGATCACATGGGTGTAATTGAGCCAAAAAGGTCTCCAACCATGCCGGGTCTCCAAATAAAGAATGAAGTTATTTAGGGCTAACAGGGATTGCTGGACGGCACAGCTTGAAGAAACAGAAGGGCCTATTCTGCACTGTATCTTGATAACAATAATACTAATAGAAGGATCTAGTGCTTTCCTGGTGTATATGATGCATACACTCTTCTCAACTGTGGCTGGAAGGCTGAGAAGAGTTTAGGCAGCATAATAATATAAGTACAAAGTACCCTATGATCGTTCCCCTCAGTAATAGGCATACTGTTTGGAGGAGACGAACTACCAGTGCAAAGCTGCAGTGACCAGGTCTTAAGAACGTAGAACATAGTACATACTGTACAGCACAGTACAGGCCCTTCGGCCCACATTGTTATGCCGACCCTCAAACCCTGCCTCCCATATAACCCCCCACCTTAAATTCCTCCATATACCTGTCTAGTAGTATTGTAAATTTCACTAGTGTATCTGCCTCCACCACTGACTCAGGCACTGCATTCCACACACCAACCACTCTCTGAGTAAAAACCCTTGCTCTAATATCCCCCTTGAACTTCCCACCCCTTACCTTAGAGCCATGTCCTCTTGTATTGAACAGTGGTGCCCTGGGGAAGAGGCGCTGGCTATCCACTCTATCTATTCCTCTTAATATCCTATATACCTCTATCATGTCTCCTCTCATCCTCCTTCTCTCCAAAGAGTAAAGCCCTAGCTCCCTTAATCGCTGATCATAATGCATACTCTCTAAACCAGGCAGCATCCTGGTAAATCTCCTCTGTACCCTTTCCAATGCTTCCACATCCTTCCTATAGTGAGGCGACCAGAACTGGACACAGTACTCCAAGTGTGGCCTAACCAGAGTTTTATAGAGCTGCATCATTACATCGCGACTCAAACTCTATCCCTCGTCTTATGAAAGCTAACACCCCATAAGCTTTCTTAACTACCCTATCTACCTGTGAGGCAACTTTCAGGGATCTGTGGACATATACCCCCAGATCCCTCTGCTCCTCCACACGACCAAGTATCCTGCCATTTACTTTGTACTCTGCCTTGGAATTTGTCCTTCCAAAGTGTACCACCTCACACTTCTCCGGGTTGAACTCCATCTGTCACTTCTCAGCCCACTTCTGCAACCTATCAATGTCTCTCTGCAATCTTCGACAATCCTCTACACTATCTACAACACCACCAACCTTTGTGTCATCTGCAAACTTGCCAACCCACCCTTCTACCCCGACATCATGGTTGTTAATAAAAATCACGAAAAGTAGAGGTCCCAGAACCAATCCTTGTGGGACACCACTAGTCACAATCCTTCAATCTGAATGTACTCCCTCCATCATCACCCTCTGCCTTCTGCTGACAAGCCAATTCTGAATCTACCTGGTCAAACTTCCCTGGATCCCATGCCTGCTGACTTCCTGAATAAACCTACTGTGTGGAACCTTGTCAAATGCCTTACTAAAATCCATATAGATCACATCCACTACACTACCCTCGTCTATATGCCTGGTCACCTCCTCAAAGAACTCTATCAGGCTTGTTAGACACGATCTGCCCTTCACAAAGCCATGCTGACTGTCCCTGATCAGACCATGATTCTCTAAATGCCCATAGATCCTTTCTCTAAGAATCTTTTCCAACAGCTTTCCCACCACAGACATAAGGCTCACTGGTTTATGATTACCCGGACTATCCCTACTACCTGTTTTGAACAAGGGGACAACATTCGCCTCCCTCCAATCCTCCGGTACCATTCCCATTGACAATGAGGACATAAAGATCTAGCCAGAGGCACAGCAATCTCTTTCCTCACCTAGTGGAGCAGCCTGGGGAGGATGGGTCGGCGGAGGAGTGGGATGAAGTAAAAAGCCAGGACTTGAGAGCTGGAAAGAGGTAAAGAGCTGAAGAGCAAGAGGAGAGTGGACCATGGAAGAAAGGAAAGGAGGAGGGGCCCAAGAGGAAGGTATTGATGAGGGAGGAGAAGGAGTTAGAGGGGAACCAAAATGGGGAATGGAAAATGAGAGAAGTAGAAGGGGGTGGGGTGAGAAAAGTTAGAAAACAATGCTTAAATAACAATGTTTTATCACTGGAAATTTCTGAATTGAGAACTTCTGCCTACATCTCAGGATGAGGAGAAAAGGCAGACAGAACTCTATTAAAAATAAAGATGCTACATCTGTGTCATTATCCAAGGAAGGATGTGTAGGTGAGCAATATGCAGAAAAGAGTCTTAAGTACAATGGTACAGGAACCAAAACAAAAACCACGAAAAACTCAGATGGGCAGCATCTGTGAATCGAAACACAGAAATAATGTTCCAGCGGAAAGACTTCAGATCAACATTGAAACCGCAAGTTCAACATAAGTTTAAACCCAAACTCTATGATATTTATTTATGTTCAGAGATACAGCATGGACAGGCCCTTCCAGCCCAATGAGCCGCATTGCCTAGCAACCCATCTACTTAACCCTAGGCTAACAACAGGACAAATTACAATGACCAATTAACCTACTAACCAGTACATCTTTGGACTGTGGGATGAAACCCATGCATTCACAGGGAACTCCTTATAGAGGATGACAGAATTGAACTCCAAACTCCAGTGCACCGAGTTGTAATAGCATAGCACAAACTGCTACGCTACTTAGGCACAAAGAATATTTGTTAGTGTATTTATAGTTAATAGAGGATTGTTTACTTCTGCCTCAGTATTACCTCGCCTAG
This sequence comes from Mobula hypostoma, assembly GCF_963921235.1. Taxonomy (NCBI): domain Eukaryota; kingdom Metazoa; phylum Chordata; class Chondrichthyes; order Myliobatiformes; family Myliobatidae; genus Mobula; species Mobula hypostoma. The sequence goes on along the minus strand of NC_086103.1, from coordinate 19,602,911 downwards.
CTACATCAGCCTGTCTGCTACCATAAACCTCATCCACTCCTTTGTCACTTTCAATAGCAGTCAACTCCAGCCTCCCATCCTCATTGGTCAGAGAAAGAGAGAAAGGATCAATGCCAGTCTGCTCTGTGAACTCAGAGAAGTTCTGGATAGAGCCTTCAAGATGTAGAGCAACAACCTGAGGTCCAATATTAAAGAGCGCATCTGCAAATTATTATAAACTTGAGAAAGTCTGCAGATGCTGGAGATGCAAAGGAACACACGCAAAATGCTGAAGGAACTCAGCAGGTCAGGCAGCGTCTATGGAAATGAATAGATAAATCCTGAAGAAGGGTCATGGCCTGAAACGCCGACTCTTTATTCACTTCCGTAGATGCTGCCTGAGCTGCTGAGTTCCTCCAGCATTTTGTGTGTGTTGCTCTGTAAATTATAATGTGTTGTGACTCCAAAAACTACTCAAAAGAAAAGCACAGAACCAGGGATAAATGCATCTGCTTCGTTCTTACTTTAGTGAGGCGTGCAAATATGATGTGGTGAGGTAATGACATATGCCATTCATGTACATGTATTATGCAAACAAAGAATGCTTAATCAAGCAATATATTTACAATATTACTGAAATATTAAATACACAACACAAGTGATTCAGAACATGCTTGTAATGTTGCCAATCAGGTAAACAATGTTGTCCACAAGATGCTGAAGGAACTCAGCAGGTCTTGGCCCAAAATGTTAACTCTCCATATCCCTCCATAGAAACTGCCTGACCTGCTGAATTCTTCCAGCATTTTGTTTGTTGCTCCAGATTCTATCATCTGCTGCCTCTTGCTGAACACGTACTGTCTGCTATTGGTGTAAAATGCAATTATATATGCACCTCTGATGAAGGGGCTTGTCGTGTCCATTCTGGGTCAGCTTACTCACGCTTGGGCCCCAACAAGCACTCAGCTCTCACCTGTGGCTCCAAGTGGCTGTTTGCACGCGACAGCGGCCACATACCAGTACGCCGCTTCACCAGGTGGGCACAGCCGATGGTCTGATATTGCGGTGAGACAGGGACACACCCGACCTAGCATGTGAAGTCAGCTCCTCTGGACTGGGTGGATGAGATCTACAGTGAGACCCAAACGACTAGGAAGGTGATGCTACAACACTTCGCGGTGAGTGAAGGGCATGACAAGGCACAGGAGATGTCATGGTCACCACTGCAACCAAGGAAGACCCCAGTTTGTGATGCTTGTTCGTACCACTGGACCCAGACTTGTGGGGTTGAGAGAGTGGAACTGTCCCAGAGCAATGGCTTTTCCACTCTAAAAACTCTCCTGCACGCGTTTCCTGTCGGACAACCACCACCACATATGTGGGACACATTTTGATATATCTAATATATTTAGTGTTACCTTGATATTGTTTCCTGAATTTTTATGCTTGTTTTGTCCTAGAAAACATTCCTAAATATTATCACTGTTGTAAAATATACTTATGTCCAATATATTCTAGCAATGACCAATAAAATGGTTTTATTCGTTGCCATTAGTTACGCTGCCTGGTTATGTCTTGCCATCATGAATATTAATCACATCATTATAATATCATTTTACACAACTGTCATTATATAGACCTGTACAATAGAACATAAGTTTAATAATTCCAGTTAGACAATTTAGTGATGATAAAAGCAGTATTGAATTGTGTTATTGGCTGTGACTTATATTCAGCTGAGAAGTATCAATAAATCTGGATTAATGAACCTTAGTAAAAGGATCATGCACAAAATGCTAGAGGAACTCAGCAGGTCAGGCAGCATCTATGAAAATGAATAAACAGTCAATATTTCAGGCCAAGATTCCGTTCCATAAATGATGCCTGACCTGCTGAGTCCCTTTAGCTTTTTGTGTGTGTTGCTTTGGATTTCCCGCACGTGGAGGATTTGTCGTGCTCTTAATAAAAGGATACATTCTTGCATGTTTCCGCAAGATAATTGATTGAAAGCTCAGGAAAAGTAATCAGTTATGGGGAAAAAACAAATCAAGTGAATATTGAATTCTGAAATTAAAGACAAGTTATTTACATGTCAAGGTATCTTTAATGAAAGCAAAGTGAATGTTAAAGCACTTGGAAGATCTCAGAAGAGTGGAAAATTGCGAAGCTGAGTCATCACTTTGAGGACAAGAGTGCAACTGTGCATTCAATAAGGTTACTGTCTACTGCAGAAAATGGACCTCTGTATCTGCTTCAGACTTGAAGGTCAGGGTTCACCCATTAAGTACTCAGATTCCATTGAAGTATATTTCTACTGCATTATGTAACATTCTGTTGCACTGTACTTTGTCACTCAACTCTCTAAAACTGTCTGCCACTTAAAATAAACCCCTTTCATGTTGTTAAATATATCAGGGTGCTTGACAGCCAAACACCATTTAACAGTAAACCACGTAAGGAGATTTCAAGGTACGGTACATAACCAAATATTTGGAAAGAGGGAGGAATTCAGGAGCTTACCACAGGAACAAAGAAAGTTAGGGCAGGAGAAGGATGTGTGGATGGAAATTCCAGAGCTCGGCAATGGAAGGTACTGCAACCATTGATGGAGCCATTTCAATCAGGAATGATCTAACAGCTTTTAGCAGTTGATGTGAATAGCATGTTATGTTGTTTCTAAAAATCCATGTAAAAATAACTTTTTGAAGCATAGCTGGCAATGAACACAGAGGGCATGATATCACTGCATAACCTCTAACTCCCTCCCTTGTAAAATGCAAGAGAATTCTTGAAACATTGCCCAGTCATAGCGTCATACAGCACAGAAACAGGCCCTTCAGCCTAACTAATCCATACTGTCCACAGCATCTACCCACTAGTCCCAGTTGCCCGAATTGGGCCCATAATACTCTAAGACCCTCTCCTCCATATACGTAACCAAATCAACATACACAAAATTCTGGAGGAAATCAATAGGTCAGGCAGCATGTACCGAAATGAATAAAGAGTTGACATTACCCTTCATCAGGACTCACGCTTCTTAAATGTTGGAATTGTACTCGCCTTGAGCTACCTTCTGTATAAAGAACTTGGCCCTCCATTCTTTCCCTCTTATCTTGTATCCATGCCCTCTGGTTTTGGATTCTCAAACTCTGTGGGAAGACTATGATCATTCAAGATTCAAGATTCAAAGATTCAAAAAACTTTATTGTCATTCTAACCGTACATCAGCTCTGCAGGGCAGAATGAGACAGCGTTCCTCAGGGGCAGTGCAATCATAACATAACAAACGCAACATTAAATAATAAACATAACAATAAATAGTAAAACACAACAGCCACATGTCAGTTAAAATCAGTTATAAGTGTCCGGTACAAGTTAAAAGTGTCCAAAGCACAGTCAGGAGGAGCAGCTATTTAGTAGTCTGACTGCCTGTGGGAGGAAGCTGTTTAGTAGCCTTGTGGTTTTAGTTTTGATGCTCCTGTACCGTTTGCCTGATGGCAGAAGAACAAACAGTTCATGGAGACGGTGTGAGGGGTCTTTAATGATGTACCGTGTCTTCTGGAGGCATCGACTCTGAAAGAGGTCTTGGACAGAGGGTAGGGAGACCCCAATAACCTTCTCTGCTCCCCTAACCACCCTCTGCAAGGCTTTTTTGTCAACAGCACTGCAGCTGGAGTACCAGGTTGTGATGCAAAAGGTCAGCACACTCTCAACCACACCTCTGTAGAATGTAGTTAAGATGTTAGTGGGGAGTGATGCTTGTTTAAGCTTCCTCAGAAAGTGCAATCTCTGCTGGGCCCGTTTCACAATCCCAGTGGTGTTCCACCTTATCATCCACCTTATCCACACCCCTCATGATTTCAGAAACTTCATTCACCTATGCTCCACGGAGTAAAGAACCAGAGTGACCAACTCTCCCTGTAACCCAGGTCCAATCATCTAGACAGCACTTTCGTAAATCTCTTCTGCACTCTCTCCAGCTTGACAATGGCTTACCTATAACAGGGCGACCAAAATTGTACTAATTCTCCAAGTGCAGTCTCACCAATGACTTAAATAAGGTGAAAAGCTTAAGAGGAACGTGAGGAGAAACTTCTTCATTCGGAGGGTCATGGGAGTGTGAAACGAGTTGTCATCACAAGTAGTGGATGCGAGCTCAATTTCAATGTTTAGGGGAAGTTTGGATAGGTACATGGATGGTAGGGGTATGGTTCCAGAGCAGGTCGATGGGAGTCAGCAGTTTAAAATAGTTTAGCACAAAGGGCCTATTTCTGTGCTGTACTTTTCAATGACTCTACAGTTTAATTGCAACATGATGTCCCTTCTCATCAATCCTGTCTTATTTTGATTGGTCTACAAAGATTGATATTAACATACAGTACTGTATAAAAGTCTTATGCACATATAGGTAGCTAGGGCACCTTAGACTTTTGCACATTTTTGTATTAATTTTATGTATTGCACTGTACTGCTGCTGCAAAGAAAAACAAATTTCATGACATACATCAGTGATATGGGTCTCTATTGTGGGCTGGGAGTGGGAAGGGGACACGGAGAAGGGAGGGAGTGGGAAGCACAAGAGAGACATTCTGTAATGATCAATGAACCAATTGTTTGGAAGCAAATGACCCTGCCTGGTGTCTCAGGGCTGAGTGTATCTGCATCTGCACTACCCTCAGCCCCTAGCAATCCTTCTCTGCCAGCGGTCCCACACCCCACCCATGGTGCCCCACCCTTGCCATTTCCAACATTTTTAGGTTATAAGAACACTCAGTCCTCTTTTATTGTCATTTAGAAATGTATACATGCATTAAGAAATGATACAATGTTTCTCTGGAGTGATATCACAGAAAACAGGACAAACCAAAGACTAACACTGACAGAACCATATAATTATAACATATAGTTACAGCAGTGCAAAGCAATACCATAATTTGGTGAAGAACAAACCATGGGCATGGTAAATAAAGTCTCAAAAATCCCCGAGTCAATTGACTCCCGAGACCCCGATAGCAGGCCGCAAAAGGGAGAAACTCCCTGCCATAAACCTCCAGGCACTGTCAACTTGCCGATGCCTTGGAAGCAGCCGACCACAGCCGACACTGAGTCCATCTGTTCGAAAACTTCGAGCCTCCGACCAGCCTCTCCGATACAGCCTCCCGAGTGCCATCCTCTGCCGAGCGCCTTCGACCTCGCCTCGGCTGCTGAAACAAGCAAAGCCGAGGATTTCGGGGACTTCTGCTCCGGAGATTCCGGTTACCACACAGTAGCAGCAGCAGCGAAGCGGGCATTTCAGAAGTTTTCCAGATGTTCCTCCATATTCTCACGTCTGTCTCCATCAAATCAGAATTGTGCACGGTCCCCTACACAGATAACAGATATTCATCACCAGAGAGGCTGCGTGCGCTGCCGTCGCGCCGCCATCTACTCCTCCCTTTGCTCCCACCAGATTTACAAACTCACTCTCTGTTCCACATTGCCAAATTACTGTGCAAAAGTCTTCGGCACCCTAGCAATATATATGTGCCTATGACTTATGCACAGCACAGTATCTGTTCAACATAAGCAGCAATTTCTTTTTGAGAAAAACTCATACTCCTTTTTAAACAGATGAGTTGGCTTGATCCAAACCATAACTGATTCAGCTGGAAATTACATCATAATTGGGAAATCCAGTCTGGATCAATGGGTTAATGTGTCACATGCAGATTAGAGTACCCACGGAAAGATGTCCTGTCCAGAAATTTGAAGTACACTAACTATTGTTAAGTGGCTATAAACACTCAGACATGCTCACACAAAACAAAGATAAGTAACAACTCTGTAATTGGTTGAGAATGTACACCCAACAGCCACTCTATTAGGTACAGCTGTACACCTGCTTGTTAATGCAAATATCTAATCAGCCAATCATGTGGCAGTAATTCAATGCATAAATGCATACAGACACAGTCAAGAAGTTCAATTGTTGTTCAGATTGAATGTCAGAATGGGGAATAAAAGTGATCTAAGTGACGTTGATTGTGGAATGATTGCTGGTGCCAGATGGGGTAGCTTGAATATTTCAAAACATGTTGATCTCCTGGGATTTTCATACACAATCAACTTTAGAGTTTACAGAGAATGGTGCAAAAACACAAAAAAAAGTCACAGTGAGTGGTAGTTCTGTGGGCAAAAATCCCTTGTTAATGAGAGAGGTTAGAGGAGAAGGGCCAGACTGGCTCAAGCTGACAGGAAGGCGACAGTAACTCAAATAACCACATGGTAAAGGTTTCAAAGGTTGTCAAAATATACAACACTGAAATTCTTCAATTCTCTGGGTAGCCATGAAACCAAGAATGTTGCAACAGAGGTGTGCAGTAGAATGGCAAGGTTGGAGTGCCGCAGGAGGGGTGGCGGCAGAGAAGGAATGCGAGGTGTGGGGGGGGGGGTGGCACAGCTGCAGGCACACCCGACCATGAGATACCAGACAAGGTCATTTGATTCTAACAATTGGTTTATTGATCATTGCAGAATGTCTCTTTGGTGCTCCCCACTCCCTCTCCTCTTCCTTCCCCTCTTCCCAACCATGATTCCCCTTCCCACTCTCAGCCAACCATATCAGAATCAGTGTTATCATCACTTACGTATGTCGTGAATTTTTTTTGTAGCAATACATAAAATTACTAGAGTACCATGCAAAAGTCTTAGACGCCCTATATACAGTATGTACTGAAGGCTGAATTTTTTATCGTGTTCCTTGTGCTTATTGTGGTTTTTTATGCTGCACTCGATCCAGAGTAACCACCTTTTCATTCTTCTTTACATTTCTGTCCTGATGAATGAAAATAAATAATCCTGAATCTCAAAAAGCAGGTGGATCACATGTTCAGTAAAAAAAATATATCTTGGTGTTCACTTGTTCACTTCACAGCCTTGAAGCCTTATATCCAAGATTTCCTTGGAGGAATGGAGAGGGATCAGAGGATGGTGGAGGTAAGGAAGAGACTGCAGAGCTCATCTTTGAGATCTTGTTCAGATGAGTCCCAACAAAACCCAGGCCCCTGATAATTTTCCCAAGGTAGATTGTAAAATATAAGCATTTGAAAAGACCTATGGGTTGTAATTTGGACTTGTTAGGGGGACTTTATTATCTTCTCAATGCCCACCTCCACTTCGTTCCACCTTTGATTAATTATTTTACTAAAACTTTTTTTTAAGGAATTTAAATGCTTTTGGCTCCATCTAATGGACACATTAAGCATTGCTCTGTGTTCAGGGCAATGACCTTGGTACAATAATCATAGTCATAGTCATACTTTATTGATCCTGAGGGAACATCCCGGGGAGTTGGGCAAAAGCCCATCATCTCTTTGTCTTGTTTTAACTTGCCATGTCATCACCCCTGCTCCAACCGTTCCCTGCTGTGCAATGGGGATCCCAGAATTTAAGTCAGCTGTTCTCTTGAAAGTATTCTGACCATTTGCATTACTGTCTGGTACGGCAATTTGTATGCGCAGGAATGTAGAGAAGCACAGAGAGCAGTGGGCTCAGCCTAATGCATCTCTCCTCATCATCAATGGTACCTATTGTACCACTGTCACCATTAACACGCCTGAGATTCATTCTGTGGGCATACCCAGTGAAACCAGCAACCATAATGAAAGACCGCGTCCAACAGGACGGACAAACGTCAATGTGAAAAAAGGCAGCAAACTGTGCAAATACAAAAGAAAGAAAGAAAATAAATAAACAAACAAACAAACAAATAAATATCAAAAACATGACAGGAAAAGTCCTTGAAAGTGAGTCCACAGGTTGTGTCAACAGTTCAGTGATGGGGCAAGTGAAGTTCTCCCTTTTGGTGCAAGAGCCTGATGGTTGAGGGGTATTAACTGTTCCTGAACCGAGTGGTATGAGTCCTGAAGCTGTTGTACTTTCTTCGCAACGGCAGCAGCAAGAAGAGATCATGGCCTGGGTGGGAATAAACGGAGTCCTGATGAAGGGTCTCAGCCCGAAATGTCGTCTGTTTATTCCCATCCACAGGTGCTGTCTGACCTGCTGAGCTCCTTCAGCACATTGTGGCATTGCTTTAGATTTCTAGCATAGCAGTACTATTTGTGTCTATGATTTATATATTCATATGGAAGCCATTAATTTGTATTAAATGAAGACACCAATCATAGGAAATAAACTTTGTATACTTAAGAAACTCAGGTGTAATAATTTCAGTTACCCTTTAAATTAAAATGACCAGTCCTCCACTGTCTGCAGCTTATTAACCAGCTCAGTGCTGGCAGAATTCTCTGTGAATGTTACGATGTTTCTGCACCGAGAGTCACACACAATATCCTGATCATAGACTCACTACACGTTATGCCGTTGGTGTTCAGGGCAGCAATTAAGCTCCTCCATCTCGGTTGGTGTTTCAGGGTTTCCTTCATCGTGCCAGTCGCTTCTTCTCGGTTTTCACTACTGTCAGTCATGGAGACTCAGGAATACCATCACACTCACATGTAGAAGGTCTCCTCATCGCTATTTCCGTAACATTTTTTTGACCAGTCAGGGTAGTTAGCTCTGAGTTGAACCCCCGAACCTGGAGGACTGGTGGGCCACTGTTAGTCTGACCTCTACCCTTTGACCTGTAGGGCATGGTGATCCTCCCAAGAACCAAAGCATAAATCCCTGACTCCAGCTCTCCTGGTCATTAAGGGCACGCAAGACTCCAAACCACAACAAGGTTATGTTCCTCTTGGAGGCTGAGCATGAAAGGGGCTCTGCCAGTGATGATGCAATACAGAAAGCTCTGGAAAAGAGGAGGAAGAGAAATCTGTTAAGTCATTTGTCACTCAGTGATATTGGGCTCCCTCCATCAGTTTTAGAGCCAGAGCAGATTCCTTAGCCAGCAATTGTAATGGTTAGCAGTGGAGTCAAGCTTGACAAAAAACATTAAGTCCATGCCTTAGATACTGTCAGTGAAGTAATTTATTAGAATTGCTTTTGGAAAGCATCGCAGTATGCATTGTGTCAGCTGTTTCCAATAATCTCCCAGAACATTTGTTTCTGCACTCTTCCATACAACTTAGCTTGATACACTTTAAACAACCTCAGCTTGTGTCTACGTGACTGCTTACACTGAGCCAAGGTAGAAGAACGGGCAGAAACATAATGAAACAGGTAGGTCTTAAAGGAAGAGAGGAAAGGAGATTTGGACAGAGGATATCAAGCATACTAGGAGCTATACACTTTTTATGATCAGAGATCTCAAACAGAAAGCTGACAATAAACTTAAACATGTCAGAAGCACTCAACAGGTCAGATAATTTAACCAATTTCCCCTGGGATCAATAAGGTATGACTATGACTATGTCTATAATAATTTGGGGGAAGAAAAGAATTAACATTTCGGGTCTGTGATGTATCATCAGAACTATTTTATTTTAGGGTGTAGGAGAGAATCAGGCTCTTTGGCCCATGATATATTTCCCTTGGAATCAACACAAAAAGATTCACTTGAAAATGTATCAAGAGTCACACAAAGAGGAGAGATTACATCTTTACTGTCTTAAATTTAGACAAATGAGAGGGGATCTTTATGGACCATTGATGAACCTAGGGAGACTTGATGTAGAAAATGCTGAGAGGGTATTTCCTCTGAAGGGAAAATCTAAAGCTAGATTCAAGATTCAAGTTCATTTATCAAGTACGTCATAACATGCAGTAAAATGCATCATTTGCATTAACAACCAACATAACCAAGGGTGTACTGGGACAACCTTCAAGAGTCACCACACATTCTGGCGCCAACATACCCGGACATCCCACCTCTCCCAGAAGTTCCGGGAGTCTCCTGCATATTAATAGCAGCTCCCTGATGCCCGCAAATTATATACAATATCCCGGAAATGAGAGGGAGAGTGCGAGCGGGAGCGGGCATCCTGATTGGTCTCTCTTTATGCTAAGTAGACCTATCAGTTTTCTCTGTGGGTGGGATTTACAGTCGACCTCTGTCTCTCCATCAGTTCAATTTAGCGTCCTGCACCGCCATGGCAGAGTGTTTCAGGGAAAGAAAATATAAAACGTACTTCACCCCAGACTACACTAAAGTGTACCCCTGCCTAATAGGGGTCAAGTATAATGACAGTGTTGCTCGCTGCACTGTTTGCAACAGTGACTTTTCTATTGCCCATGGTGGGTTAAGACTGTAAAAGATATGTTGAGGTGAGTTTAACAGGTGTCATTTGTTCATTAGCATAGCTAACGTTATTCAAACTAGCTGGCTAGCTGCTAAGGAGCTGCTCTATTGCAGGCATCCCACCTCTCCCGGAAGTTCCCGGAGTCTCCCGCAAATTGATGGTGCTACCTCCCTGAAATGAGTTTTTGCAGGGTGGGATGTCTGCATACCCTGCCCACAATGCTGGGCAAAACAACACAGAACACAACAAGCAACAAACAACAACAACGAAACAGATCCTGTTCCTCCCTCTGACCTGCACACATACACAGTCCTTTAACCCTAGTGCAGTCTTCCAGTTCCCATCCTCCAGCCTCTAGCGAACTCAGACTCAGGCCTGCAGATGGGGTAGTGTTATGACCAAGGGACATTAACTTAAGAGGAGAATTTCTTCCCTCAGAAGATTCTGAATCTCTGGTATTCTCTGTTCCAGAGAGCTGCAGTGGTTAAATTCAGGGGTAGACTTTTAGGAAGTTAGTGCAGTGTAGCGTTATGGGGAACAGACAAGATAGTGAAGGTGAAGTCAATATCAGAAGCGCTCTGCATTTATTGATTGACAGAGCATGCTTGATGAGTTGATTGGCTACTCCTGTTCCTGTTTCATAAGCTTGGACTAGTTATTACTAACCAAAAATGAAAAGGTGCCCTCAGAACAGAATCAGGCTTGTTTGCAGACTTTATGCCCAATAGTATTCAATATTCCAACACAGAAGACTCTGATATCTTGTTATTAACTAGTGAACTTGCACTTTATAGCTTACCTGCATTACACATTTTTGGCATCCTGTACACTTTATTCTGAATTGTTATTGTTTTACCTTTTCTAGTTCAATATAATGAATTATAAATAGCACAAATGTATAGAAGCATGCATAACAAGCTTTTCACTGTATCTTGGTACATGCGACAATAATAAACCAATACCAATTCCAATACCAATGGTCTGTATTTCTGATTATTATTTATGCAATGGTGGTAGACGATTGTGTCGAGTGCTCTGATCCTCTCCCTGGGTGTCCACCACTTACATCATGCTGCACTAGGTGCAGTTAAGTGCAGCCATTCCAGACACTGCAATTTACTGTACTCAGCCTATTCACCCAGAGCACAAACAAGAGAAAATCTGCAGCTTCACCTGCTGAGTTCCTCCAGCATCTTGTGTGTGTTGCTATTCATTCAGAATATCTGCACGGTTAACAGAATGTCCATGTGGTTAGCATGCATAACCCATGTAAAATCTCTTTCATGGTACATGACATGGAACACAAAAGTTCTTCTTAGTCCAAAACTGGAATGTGAATCAGGTTTAATATCACTGATATATGCAGTGAAATGTGTTGTTCTGTGGCAGCAGTACTCTGCAATACAGTGTAGGGAGATGTCTGGTAGAAGGAATAAAAGTGGTGACTATTTTCTAAGCAGGGAGAAAATTCAGAAATCAGAGGTGCAAAGAGACTTGGGAATCCTCATGTCGGATTCCTAACCATTAATTTGCAGGTTGAGTCTTTGGTAAGTAAGGTAAATGCAACATTAGCATTAATTTTGACTTGGCCTCCACAGATGGCTGTGGACACCAAGTCACTGGGTATATTTAAAGCAGAGGTTGATAGGTTCCTGATTAGTAATGGTGTCGAAGGTTACAGCGAGAATGCGGGAAAACGAGAGATAATAAATCAGCTATGATGGAATGGCAGAGCAGACTCAATGGACTGAATTGCCTGCTCCTATGTCCTGTGGTCTTATGATATCATAATGGTGCATTCCAGGCACCCACATTGCAATCTTTAATGACTCTATGGAAGGGAATAACAAGATAGAATGCGGATGCAAGGGATTATCTTAGTACCCATCACAATGACTTTATTCTGGAGTTAATTATTTAAATATTAAGATGAGAATTTTTTTCTTTATGCTTTTCAACAATGTCCCTCATGATGCTTGGAATGTTCCCTGGACATTCAATTAGATCCGAGCTGGTCTGTACACAAACTCTGTTTCTGTAACTTGGCTCCTCTCACCCATTAAATTGCTTCAATCTCCATCCTGGTTCCAGCTTCCCAGTATCCACAGGATTTGGAAGTAATTTCTGGATATCAAATGACTTCTATTTACAAGAAAAGCTTTATTTTAACATATATTTTGCAAATGGCACCTCTCGTAGAGGAAACGTCTGCTTAAAGAAAGCAAGTTTGTGGTTGACAACACAAAGCTATTTTAGATAAATACATTTTAAATAAAAACTGCATCAGATAGTTTCAAAGACTGAAAGTTTGATGCATTATGTTGCATTAGTATTGAACATAAGAATATAAGAAATAGGAGCAGGAGTAGGCCATCTGGCCCATCGAGCCTGCCCCACCATTCTATAAGATCATGGCTGACCTGTCTGTAAACTCAGCTCCATCTACCTGCCTTTTCCCCATAACCCTTTATTCTCCTACTATGTAAAAATCTATCTAACTGTATCTTAAATATATTTAGTGAAGAAGCCTCAACTGCTTCCCTGGCCAGAGAATTCCACAGATTCACCACTCTCAGGGAAAAACAGTTTCTCCTCATCTCCATCCTAAATCTTCTTCCCTGAATCTTGAGGCAATGTCCCCTAGTTGTAGTCTCACCTACCAATGGAAACAACTTTTCTGCTTCTATCTTATCTATCCCTTTCAAAATGTTGAATGTTGCTATCAGTGTCATGGTTCCGTTTGGCTGTTCCCCTTTAACGCTCCTTTCTCCCTGATTATGCCCTAATTTCAGTCCTTAGATTTCCAATTGCTGCTAAATTACTTAATTACAGTACACCTGGTTTTCATCAGAGACTATGAAATAAGTATGATGGGATCACTATCACAGAGAGTGCCAAGCAAAGCAGCTGCAGAGGAGTGACTGAGTTGGCTTGACTGGAAGCTGGCTGTGTTTTGCTTGATGTGTGAGTGTGTTTTGGAACCTGTTGAGGGAAAGAGAGTGGGGAAGGATTGGAAATTGCTGGGAGGGGATTGTGTGGGTCTGGTAATGGTGGACAAGATAAGAGGTGGGGTTGAGGGAAAGAAAGTGGAGAAGGAGAGGGATAGAGACTTGGGACCAGAGGTAGGCAGCTGGGGAGAGGTGGATTATTGTGAAGTGAAAAATAAAGGGAATGAGGAGGTAGTGAGGGGTTGGATGAATAAAAACCAAGACAAAGGAAATAAAAGAATAAGAAATGATAGTGGAGAAAGCTCTGAAAGTGAGGAAGATGAACAAGCTCAGAGAGGAGGTGTTGTCATAATTAGGTTTAATGAGAAGGCTCAGGGACATATGAAGAAAATTAACCCGTTTGTGCTAACAACAACTCTGACAAATAAGATAGGGGAAATAGTATTTGCAAAAGTCCTTAATGATGGCAACTTATTGGTAAGACGTGTGAATGAGGAACAACTTGAGAAAGCACTCAAGCTGAAAGATAGGAAAATGCAAGGTGGAATACACTGGGAGGGTGGGAGCACAAAACAGTGGTTGTAAAGGAGTGATCATGGGGATACCAATGAGTATAAATATGGAGGAGATAAAGAGGAATATCAAAGGAGGGAAAGTAATGAATGTTCAAAGACTGAAAACAACAAAGGAGGGAGTGAAAAAGGAAAGTGAATCAGTATTGATTGAATTTGAAGAAGAAAGAGTGCCAAGGAAGGTGTTCCTGGGTTTCATGAGTTACCCAGTAAGGGTGTATGTGCCAAAGCCACTGAGGTGCTATAATTGTCAAAGGTTTAGACACGTGGCTAAAAACTGTAAAAGGCAGAGGAGATGTGCTAGATGTGGGGGTGATCATGAATATGGAAAGTGCGGAACAGGAGTTCAACCAAAATGCTGCAATTGTGGAGGAGCTCATAATGTTGCATATAGTGGGTGTGAGGTTGTGAGATGGGAGACTAAAATTCAAGAAATAAGAGAAAAGAAAGATCACTTATGCAGAAGCTGTAAGAATGTCAAGAGAACAGAATAATGTTCCTAACGAACAGGGAGCAATAGGGATACGAGAGATGCAACAAAGAACAAATGATAGGATTTATGTAGACAAAATGGCTCTAGTAACATTCATTGCAGGAGTGATTAGTAGTACTGCTGAGGTAAAGTCAAAAAGTGACTAAATTCAGCTGGTGGTAAAAGCAGCAGTAAACCATTTAGGGTTAGTAGGACTGTCATGGGAGGAAGTGAGGGAGAACCTCAGTAATCAGTCAAGCCAGGAAGTGTCATGTGTTGGTTAATGCTAATTATGGTGATTCTTTTACAATGGAATGCCAGGAGCTTACTGGCCAATAGCCAGGAATTCAAGCACTTTATTAAAGAATTGATTGTAAAACCAGATGTAGTGTGTATTCAGGAAACTTGGTTGAAACCAACTTTAGACTTTGTGGTATATGGGTATACAATGATAAGGAAAGATAGAAATCTAGAGGGAGGAGGGGGTCGTGCTATGTTAATCAAGCAAGGTATACCATATAGGGTACTGGAAAAAGGAGATGATCAGGAATACATGGTGGTGGAAGTGTGGGAGAGAGGGGAGGGAGTGGTTATAATTAACTACTACAATCCATGTAAAAGGTTGGATTTGGACAGCCTATTAAAGATACAAGGACAAAACAGATATAAAGTAGTGTGGTGTTCAGATTTCAATGCTCATAGCACAATATGGGGGGATCAGATTACAGATGCAAATAGAAAGGTAATTGAAGATTTGATGGAAGAAAGGGATTTGGTGTGTATGAATGATGGTAGCGGCACAAGGATAGATATAACAACAGGAACTGAGTCAGTGTTAGATATTACGTTAGTGTCTAATACCTTGGCTGGCATTAGTAACTGGGAGTTTGGACTGCTTCAACAGTAGGCAGTGATCACTACCCAGTTTTGTGTTCAGTGGGTGAAAGAGTTGAAGTAAGACCAGGTGGCAGAACCCCAAGGTGGGTGTTTGAAAAAGCTGATTGGGGTAAGTTCCAGAAGTTGAGTGAAGAAGGGTTGACAAAGATTGATATTTCTGGAAATGTAGATGAATTAAACAATCAGCTTTTTCAAACACCCACCTTGGAGTTCCGCCACCTGCTCTTACTTCAACTCTTTCACCCACTGAACACAAAACTGGGTAGTGATCACTGCCTACTGTTGAAGCAGTCCAAACTCCCCAGTTACTAATGCCAGCCAAGGTATTAGACACTAACATAATATCTAACACTGACTCAGTTCCTGTTGTTATATCTATCCTTGTGCCGCTACCATCATTCGTACACACCAAATCCCTTTCTTCCATCAAATCTTCAATTACCTTTCCATTTGCATCTGTAAACTGATCCCCCCCATATTGTGCTATGAGCATTGACATCTGCACACCACACTACTTTACATCTGTTTTGTTCTTGTATCTTTAATAGGCTGTCCAAATCCAACCTTTTACATGGATTGTAGTAGTTAATTATAACCACTCCCTCCCCTCTCCCACACTTCCACCACTATGTATTCCTGATCATCTCCTTTTTCCAGTACCCTATATGGTATACCTTGCTTGATTAACATAGCACGACCCCCTCCTCCCTCTAGATTTCTATCTTTCCTTATCATTGTATACCCATATACCACAAAGTCTAAAGTTGGTTTCAACCAAGTTTCCTGAATACACACTACATCTGGTTTTACAATCAATTCTTTAATAAAGTGCTTGAATTCCTGGCTATTGGCCAGTAAGCTCCTGGCATTCCATTGTAAAAGAATCACCATAATTAGCATTAACCAACACATGACACTTCCTGGCTTGACTGATTACTGAGGTTCTCCCTCACTTCCTCCCATGACAGTCCTACTAACCCTAAATGGTTTACTGCTGCTTTTACCACCAGCTGAATTTAGTCACTTTTTGACTTTACCTCAGCAGTACTACTAATCACTCCTGCAATGAATGTTACTAGAGCCATTTTGTCTACATAAATCCTATCATTTGTTCTTTGTTGCATCTCTCGTATCCCTATTGCTCCCTGTTCGTTAGGAACATTATTCTGTTCTCTTGACATTCTTACAGCTTCTGCATAAGTGATCTTTCTTTTCACTCTTATTTCTTGAATTTTAGTCTCCCGTCTCACAACCTCACACCCACTATATGCAACATTATGAGCTCCTCCACAATTGCAGCATTTTGGTTGAACTCCTGTTCCGCACTTTCCATATTCATGATCACCCCCACATCTAGCACATCTCCTCTGCCTTTTACAGTTTTTAGCCACGTGTCCAAACCTTTGACAATTATAGCACCTCAGTGGCTTTGGCACATACACCCTTACTGGGTAACTCATGAAACCCAGGAACACCTTCCTTGGCACTCTTTCTTCTTCAAATTCAATCAATACTGATTCACTTTCCTTTTTCACTCCCTCCTTTGTTGTTTTCAGTCTTTGAACATTCTTTACTTTCCCTCCTTTGATATTCCTCTTTATCTCCTCCATATTTATACTCATTGGTATCCCCATGATCACTCCTTTACAACCACTGTTTTGTGCTCCCACCCTCCCAGTGTATTCCACCTTGCATTTTCCTATCTTTCAGCTTGAGTGCTTTCTCAAGTTGTTCCTCATTCGCACGTCTTACCAATAAGTTGCCATCATTAAGGACTTTTGCAAATACTATTTCCCCTATCTTATTTGTCAGAGTTGTTGTTAGCACAAAGGGGTTAATTTTCTTCATATGTCCCTGAGCCTTCTCATTAAACCTAATTATGACATTCCTCTCTGAGCTTGTTCATCTTCCTCACTTTCAGAGCTTTCTCCACTATCATTTCTTATTCTTTTATTCCCTTTGTCTTGGTTTTTATTCATCCACCCCCTCACTACCTCCTCATTCCCTTTATTTTTCACTTCACAATAATCCACCTCTCCCCAGCTGCCTACCTCTGGTCCCAAGTCTCTATCCCTCTCCTTCTCCACTTTCTTTCCCTCAACCCCGCCTCTTATCTTGTCCACCATTACCGGACCCACACAACCCCCTCCCAGTAATTTCCATTCCTTCCCCACTCTTTCCCTCAACAGGTTCCAAACCACATTCACGCATCAAGCCAAACACAGCCAGCTTCCAGTCGAGCCAACTCAGCCGGCCTTCCTAGCCAACCTCCGGCCCTGTCATGGTTCCATTTGGCTGTTCGCCTTTAATGCTCCTTTCTCCCTGATTATGCCCTAATTTCAGTCATTAGATTTCCAACTGCTGCTAGTTTACATAATTACAGTACACCTGGTTTTCATCAGGGACTGTGAAACGAGTAAGATGGCATCACTATCACAGGTTGCCAGTTTGTTGGTCTATTCTCGTGTGATACATTGTTTTTTTGTCCAATTAGAACCTTTAGTTCTAGGTTTAGTTCCAAGTTCAGCTCTAGTTTCAAGATAGTGTCTGTAAATCCCGTCTCCTTGTCAAGATTCCTCCGGTTTGCTGTTCTACATTCACATCTACGCAGCATCCCCAACTCAGTCAACGTGCCAGTGTCCTGCACTTGGGTTCTCCTCAGTTGCCCTGTGCAACAATAAGATCCCCTCTCATTCTTCTGGATTCCAGAGAGTGTAGTCCCAGGCGACTCAATCTCTCCTCATAGGTTAACCCCTTCATCTCTGGAATCAACCTGGTGAACCACCTCTGCACTGCCTCCAAAGCCAGTATATCCTTCCTCAAGTATGGAGACCAGTACTACACACAGTACTCCAGGTGCGGCCTCACTAAAACCCCGTATAGTTGCAGCATAACCTCCCTGCTCTTGAATTCAATCCTTCTAGCAATAAAGGCCAACATTCCGTTTGCTGCCTTAATAACCTGTTGTACCTGTTGAAGAATGGTGGAAACACAAGAGAAAAAGAGATTACTTTCAAATTCAATTTACTTTCTGGGCTTTGCTACTGTAAGTTAGCCATCAAATGCACATGACAGAATTCTGAAGCAAAATGGAAAATGTAAGAAACACTCAGCAGGTCAGGCAGCATCTGTGGACAGAGAAAGAGTTAACATTTTAGTTCCAGTGAGAAATCATTAATGTGAAATATCATCTGTTTTCCTTTCAAGATTGTTTATTAGCATTCTTCTGTACATGAATCTGAAGGAAAACATGACAATTGCTACTCTGGATCTAATGCAGAATTAAATATAACCCACAATAAACACAAGGAGCAGTATTTATATAAAAAAAATGCATATCAGGACAATGTGTAATTTTGAGAGGAACCAGCAGATGTTCCCATGTGCCTATTGTTCTTGTAAAAATTCACACGTGCGGAGGTACAGTGAAAGACTTGGATCTTTACAACATCATTACAACAATGCATTGAGGTATAACAGAATGAAGTGTCACAGTAAACAAAAAGAGCAGTGCAGGCAGAAAACAAGGTGCAAAGCCATAACAGGTTGATTGTGAGATCAAGCGTCCATCTAATTTTACTAGGAGCCATTTCAATTATCTGGTGTCAGTGGGATCTTAGCTGTCTTTATGCCTGGTAGTATGAGCTTTCAGATTTTTCTATCTGTTTCCTGAGCGGAGGAAGAAGAAGGAAGGATGTCTGGGGAGGGTGAGGCTTTTAGCTATTTTAAGTGTTTTACAAAGAAAGTGAGAAGTGTAGAAAGAGACCATAGACATTTTTGTAGATGTTATGGATTTTTGACAGCATAGACTAGTTGATATACTACAGAGCAGAGTGCTTTAGGGTTGTAAGGGAAAATATTATTTAGAGTATTGAATGGGATACAAATCTCGCATCGTGCTTGGTGAACAGTGGTGATGAGCTCTTTGTACTCCACTTACTTTGATGAATGTATCTCAGTCTACCCTGACCTGTGTCTTATACACAGTGCCCCTAATGTAAACCCTGCTGCTTAGAGAAAGGTCTGAGTTTAACCTGCTGGGAACAACCTTTGAATCACTGCTTAGAACAGTCACAGGCTAATCCCCTGACAGACTCTTCACCTACTGTCCCATCCATTTTCTCTCCAAATCTGTAAGTACTGAATCTGGCAGGTAATGCTATTCCAAGTTCTCTGTTGCTGTTCTTTGATCTTTTTGTCCTTGACTCATTGTCAAGTGCCCAGCCTGGGGACACGGTGTGTGCCCCACTCGATCCCTGGGCTGTGCTTCTACTGCCCAGTCCCTGGCCTCATGCAACCAACCCCCCTGGACCTGAGGCTGGTTTCTTCTCTTCCAACCCACCATTATCATTCTGATGACTTCAAAGTACCACACTCATCTTCCTGTCACTAGTCCAACATTTCTAATTGCTCTATCCTGGTGTTGCTGTTGTGTCTGGTGAGATGCAGTAGGAATCTCGGAATTGGTTCTTGGCTTTCTCTTCCTGTTGTTTCTTGACACTGTTACACCTGTAGACTCCCACACTCAATTGTTCAGCATCCACTGTAAGTAACTTCTGTAACTGAAGTTTGACGCTGACTGCTTGTTACAAGTAATTTCTTGCTGGGTCCCTTCAGTAGCTTTGTTGCCTAAATCCTCACATTTCTTTAGGCACAGGACGGTTTGGTTTAAATCTGCTGATGGTTTCAGTGATACCATAGGAAACGAGTGATGTACGATGAAGAGTCGTTTATGTCTTCAAGGCCGATGTCAATCATTTAATCTTTCTATAGCCATTTCATTGTTATCAGCCTCTTACTTCAGGGCTGCAGTGTCAGAAAATGCACGTGGTAATGGAACAGAAGAGCCGTTTACAATTCTGCATGTCTTTTTCAGCATTTGAGTACTCCTGAACGGAGAAGATGGATGGAGTTAACTGCAAAAGAACAAGTGGCTGCAGCAGTATTACACAGGCTGGGTAGATGTGTTTTTTTTTAAATTTTATTTTTATTTGGTAGTTTCAAGATTCAAATTTATTTATCAGCAAAACATACAGTCAGATGTATCATTTGTGTTACCAATCAGCACAGGATTTGCTGAGAACAGTCCGCAAGTGTGTCACACAGTCCAGCACCAACATAGCATGCCCACTGTTGTGTATTTAATATTTCAGCGAGGCCTCCATCAATCAGGGTTGACCACAAATGTTGCATCCTATCTTGCATTGTAGCAAACTCCCCCCCCACCACCCCTTCCACGCATCTGATGAACCCAAAGCAACAGCAGAGACCAATACAGTTTGGTACCAGCAACATTGCAAGCTGCCATTCAGCGTTGAACTCAATGTAGGACTGCCTTTGGGATTCTATCTCCGGATTTTTCCCCTGGGGCGTACTCCCAAAGTCTTCTGCATGAATGAGTATAGCCACAAGGCAGCAGAGGTTAGAGATCAGAGTTTTCCTTCTCCTAGATGAGCTGCCAACCACGGCTGATGAGCCCCATCTGCCTGAATATATATATTTGATATATATGTAACCCTCTCACTGTGCTCGTGTATGAACTTGGTTCGTTAGCCGGCTCTGCTTACGGCTATGTGACTCAGGCGTGAGGAGACCACCTTTCATAAACTATATAGGTCCAGGGTCGGTATGGTTTGGGGTTCAACCAAAGATGAACATCGTGATGTTCCCATTAAAGGAACATCAATCTGAGTGAATTCTGTGTTTATTCCTGCCCATACACAATTGTCGGTTGGCAAGAAATAACAGATCGTAAGCTGCATTAGTGGGAAAGAGAAAAGAAAAAAAAAACAAAAAGACCCATTACAGTTAAACCAGTCCAATGTGCAGATAAAGTTGGAGCTCAGCCTGGCATTGTCTTTACTCACACTCTGGGCCCACGGGCTGCGTGAAAGCACACACCACATTCTGAACTTGGCTCGAAATCCAACTCGAGCAAATGGGCTCTGACACAGGAGAACTGGCCCTTCCTCCTATATTGCCGAGACCCCATGCAGACTGGGAGATCATTTAGCTGAACACCTACGCTCTGTCCGCCAGGGAAAGCAGGATCTCCCAGGGGCCACACATTTTAATTCCACGTCCCATTCCCATTCTGATATGTCTATCCATGGCCTCCTCTGCTGTCAAGATGAAGCCACACTCAGGTTGGAGGAACAACACCTTGTATTCCGTCTGGGTAGCTTCCAACCTGATGGCATAAACATTGACTTCTGTAACTTCCACTAATGCCCCACCTCCCCCTCGTACCCCATCTGTTATTTATTTATATACACACATTCTTTCTCTCTCTCTCCTTTTTCTCCCTGTCCCTCTCACTATACCCCTTGCCCATCCTCTGGGTTCCCCCCCTCCCCCTTTTCCTTCTCCCTGGGCCTCCTGTCCCATGATCCTTTTGCCAATCACCTGTCCAGCTCTTGGCTCCATCCCCCTCCCTCCTGTCTTCTCCCATCATTTTGGATCTCCCTCTCCCCCTCCCACTTTCAAATCTTACTAGCTCTTCTTTCAGTTAGTCCTGACGAAGGGTCCTGGCCCGAAACGTCGACTGTACCTCTTCCTAGAGATGCTGCCTAGCCTGCTGCATTCACCAGCAACTTTGATGTGTGTTGCTTGAATTTCCAGCATCTGCAGAATTCCTGTTGTTTACACAACTAGGTAGTTTGTTTCATGCGTCCACAACTCTGTGTGTAAGGAAATGTTTCCTGATGTTAGTCTAACCAGTCTCCACCTATGGCCCCATGTCGTTGATGATGGATTAATTTTGAAGTTGCAGCTGGCGTCCATGTTACTTATACCCTTAATGATTTTAAACACTTCTTTCATGTCTCCTCTTGTCCTACATCTATTTAGGCTAAACAGACTTAATTCAATCTTCCTTTGGAGTTCATACCCTGCAGATTTGAAATGAGTGTAGTCACCCTTCTCTGAACTCTCTCCAGTGTCTTCACATCCCTCATACAATATGGAGAGCAAAATTGTACACAGTATTCAAGGTGTGGCCTCACTGGTGCATTATACAGCTTAAAGAGGCTGTCTCTAGACTTGAACTTCACCGAGTGCATTATAGAGCCCAACATTCTGTTAGCCTTTCTCATCGCTTCTGTGCACTTTGATGTGACAGTGATGAGTCTACCGGGATATCCAAATCCTTCTCACATAGTGCACTTTCCAGCTCAAGAACCCCCACTGTATATTTATATCTAATATCTCTACTTCCTATATGTAATACTTTACATTTACTTACATTAAATTCCATCTGTCATTTATCAGCCCACATCTGGATTTTGTTTCGATCTAACTGTATTGAATGTGCTGCCTGAATGTTATCAGCTCATCCCCCTAATCTTGTGTCATCGGCAAACTTTACTAGTTTATTTCTAATGTGCTTATCTAAATCATTAATGTAAATTAAAAACAGCAGCTGCCCCAACATCGCTTCCTGTGGAACCCAACTTTGACAACCTTCTAGATCTTATACGATCCTTTCACCATTAATCATTTTCTGGTTTTGAGCCAGTTCTGCAGCCGTTCACATGCCTTACCCTGAATTGCTACCTCCTGTAATTTGATTATTAATCTCTGGTGGATTACCTTGTCAAAAGCCTTCTGAAAGTCCAAGTAAATGATGTCTTATCATAAACTTTAGTTGCCTCTTCAAAGAACTCCAGCATTTTGCTAACATCTTCACAGGTGAATATCTTAGCAAAATATGAGTATCTGCTATGTCCTTCTCTGCATAATTTAACACCCCATTATTATTCTTAATACACTTAACTTTCTTCTTGACTTTCCTTTTACAACTAAAGTATTGAGAAAATCTCTTAGGGTCAATCTTAGCATTATCAGTAATATCCTTTTGACATTCTGAATTTCCCTCTTGACAGTAGTTCTCATATTTTCATATGCCCTATGGTTAACATCATTACTACTTTTTCTGTATACCTTTTATTTCTGGCTGTTTGGTTCCATTAAGTCGCACAAATTCTATCAATGACACACACAAAACACTGGAGAAATTCAGCATCTATGGAGGGGAATAAACAGTTGACCTTTTGGGCCAAGATCCTTCATCAGGTCTGGAAAGGAAAGGAGGTGAAGACAGAATAAGAAGATGGGGGAAGGGGAAGGAGTACAAGCTGGCAGGTGATAGGTGTAACCTTTAAGCTGGAGATCGATAGGATCTTGATTGGCCATGACATCAAAGGTTATAGGGAAAAGGTCAGGACTGGGAATGACGAAGGGCAAAAAGGATCAGCCATGATTGAATGGCAGAGCAGACTAGATGGGCCGAGTGGATTAATTCTGCTCCTATGTCTTAAGGTCTTATGGAAACCAGGTGAGGGGTAATGTGGGTGGATGAGAAAGGGCGTTGAAATAAGAAGCGGGGGAGAAAAGGGGAAAGGTGGAAAAGATGATAATAAATGAGGAGGGAGAAGGGAAGGAGCAGGGGCACTAGATAAACGTGATAGGCAGGTGAAGAAAAGAGAAGGTGAGAGGGGAACTGATATAATCATTTTATAATACCACTTTCCCAGATATTAACATAGATTAAAGATTCAAAGTACACTTATTATCAGAATACAACTGAGAGATTTGTCCTCCTGCAGGCAGCTACAAAACAAGGAAACAGCATGCAATCCCTTCAAGAAAACCCCAAACACCCAAGGCGCGAAAAAAGAAGGAATTGAGCAAATGGCAAAAAATGAATGAACATCACATAGAATATCAAGCATCAAACCAGGGGTCCAGTAGTATTCAGTTTAGTTCAGTTCAATGTCACGCTGTAGGGTGCAGGGACATTCTTTGCCAAAGCCCTCAAATCTGCATCGATCACCCTGATCAAACTGCTCAAAAACAGCAAAAAGAGGGTAACTAGAATCTACAAATACATGCACCATGAAACTCAACATCCCCCCAAAACAAGTCCATAGGCTCGCTGATCAACCCTTGAAATGTGGATCCCAGACCCTTGCACTTTCCTCCAACTGCAGCTCATGAAAGAGAGAGGAAGAACAATCAAAGTTGCAATCTATATCCGTTATGGAATATTCTTGATGGAGCTAGGAGCACATGCAGTAGGTCAATGCTCTTCTAATATTTTAAACAACAGTCTGAGGGAGAGCTGACTTGTCAGTTTCTGAACCCTCACTGGCTGTTTGGATACTAACAATGAGGTATAAACAGATAATGTGTTTACGACAAATTCTCCAATACATTTAGAATAGATTGTGTCACAGTGTGTGCTGGCAATGACTGACCCAGGTGCAGAGAAACAGCAGACTCCCATTTAGAGATAGAAGCAAAAAGTTACAGATAGGAATTCCAACAGGACATCGGTGGCATGACCAAGCAACAGTGCAAAATAAGTTACTCTTCATACAAGGACTCCACGATTAGTGCTTATCAATACACCACTTTAAATAATCATGGTACGTGGAAAACCCGAGCCAGTCACGATAAACTTGACAAGATTAAATAGAAAATGCAAGGACT
Organism: Mobula hypostoma; assembly: GCF_963921235.1. Taxonomy (NCBI): domain Eukaryota; kingdom Metazoa; phylum Chordata; class Chondrichthyes; order Myliobatiformes; family Myliobatidae; genus Mobula; species Mobula hypostoma. The sequence goes on along the minus strand of NC_086103.1, from coordinate 19,578,373 downwards.
TAACAACTCCAGTTAAGACAGCAATTAGTAAATGCAGGTGCTTGAGAAATCTAGAAGCTCAATGCTCTATGACTCGCTGCAGAGAACCATAGGGCTCATGGCAAGATTATGGGTCAAGATGCTGCATCAAACAGTTTCATATGTAACAGACGAGTTAATGATTCTGCCAAGGGTAAATTTGTTGCAGTGGATAACATTCTTATATGTTGTAAGCATTGTTGAGGAGGAGGATTAGTCTTTACCTTGAAGGGATCAGGCAGGAGGTACAGAAACCTTAGGTCCCACCCCACCAGGTTCAGGAACAGTTATTACCCTACAACTACCAGGGTCCTGAATTGGTGTGGGTATCTTCATTAACTATGACTCTAAATGGATTCTATGACCTACAAACTCATGTCCAAGGACTCTACAACACATGTTCTTAGTATTCTTTTTATTTTACACAATTGTCTTCTTTTAAGTTGTTTGTTTGTCAGTCTTTATATATTTTTTCATGAATTCTGTTGTTTTGCTTTATTTTTCTCTAAATGCCTGCAAGAAAATGAACATCAATGTAGTATATGATAAAATGTACTATGTACTTTGATAATAAACTTGACTTCGGCTATGACCTTGTACTGGTTTGGACCAAGGCTTGAAGGAGTAGCGGACCGCACAACCCCATTTACATCGGTTGTGCACAAGTGGAAGAGGTCAAAAGCTTTAAGTTCCTCGGGGTCAATATCACAAGTGACCTGACTTGGTCCAACCAAGCAGAGTCCACTGCCAAGAAGGCCCACCAGCGCCTTTACTTCCTGAGGAAGCTAAAGAAACTTGGCCTGTCCCCTAAAACCTTCACTAATTTTTATAGATGCACCATAGAAAGCATTCTTCCGGGGTGCATCACAACCTGGTATGGAAGTTGTCCTGTCCAAGGCCGGAAGAGGCTGCAGAAGATCGTGAACACAGCGCAGCACATCACACAAACCAATCTTCCATCCTTGGACTCACTTTACACCGCACGCTGTCAGAGCAGTGCTGCCAGGATAATCAAGGACATGACCCACCCAGCCAACACACTTTTCGTCCCTCTTCCCTCCAGGAGAAGGCTCAGGAGCTTGAAGACTCGTACGGCCAGAATTGGGAACAGCTTCTTTCCAACTGTGATAAGACTGCTGAACGGATCCTGACCCGGATCTGGGCCGTACCCTCTAAATATCCTGACCTGCCTCTCGATTTTTTGCACTACTTTACTTTCCCTTTTCTATTTTCTATTTATGATTTATAATTTAAATTTTTATTATTTACTATCGATTTGTACTCCAGGGAGCACGAAGAGCAGAATCAAATATCACTGTGATAATTGTACGCTTTAGTATCAATTGTTTGGCGACAATGAAGTATCAAAGTACTTGTCATACATGCATCGACCAGATGAGGGAGACATTGTCCTGCCCACTTCTCTAAAGTTTTAGGCGATAACAGTACTTGTTTTCATAAACTGCAATTAACATCACTGGTGTATTTAAGTTTTTGTCACTAAGGAGCCCCCGTGAAAACTGAAGTCATAGTGACCTGTGGCTGTAATTACACCAAGTACAAGGAGAAATGCCATTAAGTTATATTTGATGAATTCCAATAATTTAATTTTTCCCTTTATTCTGATTAAAGAATAGCTTTATTTGTCACATGTACATCAAAACATACAGTGAAATGTGTTGTTTAGCTGGAAATCAAATCAGTGTGGACAACGCTGAGCTGCCCACAAGTGTTCCCACACTTCCAGTGCAAACGTATATGGGCACCACGGCAGCATAACAGTCGATGTGACACTATTGCAGCACGGGATGTTCCAGACTTCAGAGTTCAATTCCAGCACAGTTCTGTGAGGGGTCTGTACATCCTCCCTGTGGAGGAAATAGGTTTTCCCCAGGTGCTCTGGTTTCCTCCAATGGTCCAAAGACCTATCCAGTAGGTTAACTACTGGTGATTGTAAATGGTTCTGTGATTTGGTTAGAGTTAAACAGGTTTGTCAGGGGTTGATGGGGGTGGAGGTAACTCCGCGCTGTATCACTAAATAAAAATAAAAACTAAATAACATCTTAAGCCCACAACACACTAACCCGAACTGTACATCTTGGGAATATGCGAGGAAACTAGAACACCCAGAGGAAACCCACATTGTCATGTGAAGAATGTGAAAATTCCTTACAGGCAGCAGTGGGAATCAATTGGCAGGCCTGATGCTGGTGCTGTAAAATTGTGCTAACTGCTATGTGATTATGCCATCCAGGTATCATACTACCAGATGGGAAATTGTACGGACAGTTTTGATCTTTATTGATTTGCTAAGACTTGCTTTAATTTCCTTTTCCATTTTGTGTTTCAATCCTTTTAAGATAGCATCACATTTAATTCCCAAAGAGTATCACTGCACGTCTCCGTACTAGTGATTGGGCCAACATTGTTATGGTGGCAAGTTGCTCCCCCAGCTACTGTTCTCCATGGGAATATGTGAATTCTTTTGGTAATTGCTGAGATAGGCTTGCATTTGTTTTTGCAATGCCAATGACATATTGTATTCTATTGACCTAGACAGTAGTTCTCCATGTCTGCACACAAATTTAAGAAAGGTTTCCCATATAACAAAGCTTTGAGATGATTTGTTAATCACAAGGAATTCCCAGGGGACTGGGTTTGAGCTGCCTTGTGAGTGCAGCATCTATAGAGCCACTTACCCTTTCTCTGGCTGTCCATTCAATTTATGCCTCTTATCATTTTGTACTCCTTGATCAAGTCACCTCTCATCCTCCCTCCTTCACGCCAAAGAGAAAAGTCCGAGCTGACTCAATCTTTCCTGCTCTCAAATCCAGGCAGCGTCCTGGTAAATTTCCTCTGCATCCTTTCTAAAGCTTCCCCATTCTTCCTATAAAGAGGAGACTAAATGGGACCCTTTTTCAGTCCCTTCCAGTGTACATCCTCAACATCTCTGGTGTTCACTGCCACTTCTACATTTTCTTGCCCCCTATTTTCCTGTCCCCCTCTCCCCCAGGAGCCTCTGTCACCTCCATGACAGGCCAATCATACACTGTTGCTTTACGGCTGCTGTGGGGTACTTCAAGGACTGATACACTTCTCTGCCGGCTGTGCAAAATGGGATCTATAATGGTCCTATCACAGATCATAGTTTTGCACAATTGCTCAGTGTAAACCAGCTGTATTAATACTCGATTTGTACCATATGTGTGAGTTGCTTTGGATTTGAACCACGTGTTCTTTTATACTTGCTATGGACCTAATTGGTAGTATTTACTTGAAATGCACATGAAATTAATTGTGAATGGATTTTCTGGGCATAAATATTGCAATTCTCTATATTTTGTTATTCTATATTTTTGGCTCAGAATGCTTCTCCTTTAAGTCCGGACAAATGTGTTCGTATTCTGGTGAATAATAAATTCCCAGCATTTCCATTCTCCACATTGCTGCCACTTCTGACTCTGCCCTCGCGATGCACAGCAGGACTATTGTTAACCACAGGACTGCTGTTAACCACTTCCTCTGTATTAGTATAGACTGTTGTGCAACCACAGGAATCTCTGGATTTCATCAGGACCCCTTGGTTGTGGGTCAATTGCTCGAACCCCCCTTTCATCAGGCACCATTTTCCACATGTTGTTGATGCTAAAATCAGAAATCAAGTCAACCCAAATATAAACCGGGCAATCAGAACACGGAGAGCTGGATTTCCACACAAACCGAGCACAGACTCACTGGAGATAAAGCAGCCTCCCTGCGAGGAAGTCCTTGGCCTCGTTGGCTGAGACAATGGGAAACGCGGTTTGCCACAGTTTTCCCCTTCAGGACGTGGTGTGGTTTTGTAAAAAGGAATGCGGAAAATACCAGCGCAGGGAGCAGTGACGGGTTGGAGAGACATCCACTGAGAGAAGCTCTGAGCAAGAGCTGAGCAAAATAGGAAGCTGGAAACCACTCTATGAAAGTGGAGAGTTTAACTAAAGCGCTAAACTTGGGCAAGAGACAAACAGGCTGAAGCAATACTGGAAACAATTACTTTCCCAAGCATTAAGGGTAATCAACATCTCCTTCCACTAACCTACCCAACCACAACCCCTACCACCAATATTTTATTATTTCTTGTCAATCTTCCTACGTACATGCAGTCCTGTATCTAGCATCACTTTATCTACATACAATCAATCTATGTATATAAGTTATCTAATGTACATATTTATACTTATTGTGATTTTCTTTATTATTGTGTTTTTTTTGGGGCTGAAACGGACCCGGAGTAATAATTATTTCATTCTGCTTTACACTTGTGTATTGAAAATGACATTAAACAATCTTAAATCTTCAAGGTGCCGACACATGGAGCAAGGCTGCTCTGGAGCAAATCAGAAAGTATTCAGAGGAGGAATGAAGATAAAAGAGAGTGCAGATGCTGGTATCTAGAACAAAACATAAACTGCTGGATTTATGCAAGGTCACAATCTGAAATGTCGACCATCCCTTTGACTTGACTTGACAAGTGCTACTTGATCTGCTGATTTCCTCCTGCAGTTTGGTTTTGGCTGAAGGAGGAATTAAGATCTTAAGACCTAGGAGAGGAATGAGACCATTCAGCCCATTGAGTCTGTTTCACCATTCCATCATGGCTGATTTACTATTACTCTCAACCCCATTCTCCTGCCTATCAACCTCCGCCTTAAATATACCTAATGACTTTGCCTGTTAATTCCATAGATTCACCGTACTCTGGCTGTTCTGAGGCTTTGCCCTATGGTCCTAGACTCTATCACAATAGGAAGCATCCTCTCCTCTTTCACTCTGTCTTGGCCTTTCAATTAACTTGCTTAGATTAATTACAACCATGTCACCATTAAAAATGCAATTTGTTCAGGCCAGTGGCTTGTTCCTCTTTTCAAATCTGATTACTTTCTCCGGTTCAGAAGGCAGGAGAACTGGGTTGAGCAGGAAGAGAAATATGGCTATGACTGATAGGCTGAATGGCGTAATTCTAATCCTGTGCCAAATGGTCTTATAGTCTATCAGGGAATCATAAAGCCCATTACTTTGTATCAGGAGAAATACCTCTCCCTTGTCTTGTCTTCATGTGTAGTACACTTTCAGAATCAGAATTAGAACATATATAAAATAGTTAAATTAACTAAATAGCAAAAATAGAAATTAAAAAAGTATGAGGCAGTGATCATGGGTTCCATGTCCATTCAGGAATCAGATGGCAGAGGGGAAGAAACTGTTTCTGAATCGTTGAGTGTGTGTCTTCAAGCTTCTGTACCTCCCTCCTGACGGAAGCAATGAGAACAAGGCATGACCTAGACGATGAGGTCCATGACGATGGATGCCTCCCTTTTGAGGCATCACTCTTGAAAGAATCTTGGACAGTACAGAGGTTAGTGCCCATGACAGAGCTGACTAAGTTTACAACTCTCCGCAGCTTACTCTGATCCTGTGCAATAGTCCGCCCATGCCAGACTGTGATGCAGCCAGTTAGAATGCTCTCCATGGTACATCTGTGGAAATTTGCGAGTGTCTTTGGTGACATTTCAAAGATTCAAAGTGCATTTATTATCAAATAATGTGTAAATTATTCAACCTTGAGATTTGTTAACTCCACCTTCCGCCTGTGGACATGTAAGACACAGTTTCTTTCTGTCTGCCTTTAATTTCTCCCTTTTCTGACTCACATTTTGAAATTTTAACTTTATTCAGTTGGATTTCGTAGAGCGACAGTTATAATTATATCTAACCCAAGAAGCACCAAAAGAAACCCCGAAGCAGGCAACGGTAAACCTAAAAAAGCTGCCGAGACTTCAGAGGAGCCACCCTGGGTAAACAGATGGGAGTCTCAAATCAGCTATATCGTTACTGGATTAACTGAACTAAAAGAAAGATTTCTCCCTTTGGAGGAAAAAAATTGACTCTTTGAGCCTTGATCTTAAATTGAAATGCGGCTGATACTTCTCGTCTGAAAAAGGCTCAACAACGGATCATGGATTAGGAGGCTCGCTCTCGTCGGAACAATATTGGAATTGTTGGATTAAAAGAGAAATCGGAATCCACCAACACACTGGATTATTTTGCTAAAATATTTCAATCCTTATTACCGGAGGCTTGCGTGGAACGGCTGGAGATTGAAATAGATTATAGAGTTGGTGCTTTAAAATCCTCGGATCAAAGTAAAAACAGGCATGTCGTTGTGCGCTTTCTTCGTTTCAGCGACAAGGACCGTATTATTAAGCTTGCAAGAAAACAAAGGTTGTTCAAATCTCAAAGCTCTGAGATTCGTTTCTTCGAAGATTATCAACGTGAAATTGTTCAGAATCGTTTTGGATTCACTGCCGTAATGCGTGCGGCTTATCAAAGACAGTTGTACCCATCTCTTCAATATCCAGCTAAATTAAGGCTTTTCGTCAAAAATTCTGGGGTTCGTATTTTTGTGGACCCAGCCGAAGAATTGCGTTTTATTAATTCTCTCCCTGACGAGTCCGAAGCCTGAAGTTTAAATGATTTACAATTGTTAGATTGTCTCGTGATGTGAAGGAGTGATGAGGTTGGAAGATCTGATAGGTATAGAAAATCTTTGCCTTAAAATGTACTTTTGTCTCTGAAATAGACTGGTTTAGATGCTTTTAACTTCAGAAGATTAACGCGGGAACTGTCAAAAGACTGTAGATAACTTTGAGCCATCTAGAATTTTTTTCTGTCTGCCGCATTTAAAAAAACTAATTGCTTTTTTGCTTTGTATGTTTTTGCTAAGAATATTAAAGAAATTATTCGGGTTTCTTTACGTTTTAAAGACAGATTTAATAATTTAAAGATGGCAATTGTTTTTCTTACATAGAACATAGAATAGTACAGCACAGTACAGGCCCTTCGGCCCACAATGTTGTGCCGACTCTCAAACCCTGCCTCCCATATAACTCCTCTCCTTAAATTCCTCCATATACCTGTCCAGTAGTCTCTTAAACTTCACTAGTGTATCTGATTCCACCACTGACTCAGGCAGTGCATTCCATGCACCAACCACTCTCTGAGTAAAAAATCTTCCTCTAATATCCCCCTTGAACTTCCCACCCCTTACCTTAAAGCCATATCTTCTTGTATTGAACAGTGGTGCCCTGGGGAAGAGGCGCAGGCTATCCACTCCACCTATTCGTCTTAATACCTTGTACACCTCTATCATGTCTCCTCTCATCCTCCTTCTCTCCAAAGAGTAAAGCCCTAGCTCCCTTAATCTCTGATCATAATGCATACTCTCTAAACCAGGCAGCATCCTGGTAAATCTCCTCTGTACCCTTTCCAATGCTTCCACATCCTTCCTATAGTGAGGCGACCAGAACTGGACACAGTACTCCAGGTGTGGCCTAACCAGAGTTTTATAGAGCTGCATCATTACCTCGCGACTCTTAAACTCTATCCCTCGACTTACGAAAGCTAACACCCCATAAGCTTTCTTAACTACCCTATCTACCTGTGAGCAACTTTCAGGGATCTGTGGACATGCACCCCAGATCCCTCTGCTCCTCCACACTACCAAGTATCCTGCCATTTGCTTTGTACTCTGCCTTGGAGTTTGTCCTTCCAAAGTGTACCACCTCACACTTCTCCAGTTTGAACGCCATCTGCCACTTCTCAGCCCACTTCTGCATCCTATCAATGTCTCCCTGCAATCTTCGACAATCCTCTACACTATCTACAACACCACTAACCTTTGTGTCGTCTGCAGACTTGCCAACCCACCCTTCTACCCCCACATCCAGGTCATTAATAAAAATCACGAAAAGTAGAGGTCCCAGAACAGATCCTTGTGGGACACCACTAGTCACAACCCTCCAATCTGAATGTACTCGCTCCACCACGACTCTCTGCCTTCTGCAGGCAAGTTAATTCTGAGTCCACCTGGCCAAACTCCCCTGGATCCCATGCCTTCTGACTTTCTGAATAAGCCTACCGTGTGGAACCTTGTCAAATGCCTTACTAAAATCCATGTAGATCACATCCACTGCACTACCCTCATCTATATGCCTGTTCACCTCCTCAAAGAACTCTATCAGGCTTGTTAGACACGATCTGCCCTTCACAAAGCCATGCTGACTGTCCATGATCAGACCATTATTCTCTAAATGCCCATAGATCCTATCTCGAAGAATCTTTTCCAACAGCTTTCCCAAGTCTTTTTCCTAAGTTTTTCCCTTATCTAATATTATGAAGGTTACTTTCAAAACTGAAGGTCGTTTCTAATAACTGTTCTTTTCAACGCAATTGTAATGAGCTGTACGTCGACTGTAATGAGTTGTATATCTGGAAGAGGGAGACAGAGATTATTCTTTTCATTTTTACCTTTTATTCAGGCAGGTGAAGTTTATAATTGATTCTTATGCATTCTTTGGGCTTGCATCGATTGATATCGACTTATTTCCGGGATTTGTAGGTTGGGTGGGTTTTCTCCTTTTTTTCTTTTCTCATTTTCTATCCCTATTACGGAATTCTGGAGTGTACACAAATTATTATTATTGTTGTTTATCTCCGCCATTCTTGATTACCTTATCCTGACATGCGTCTAACTACTTTCTTTAGATGTAAAGTCTCATGATGATATTTAAACAGTTAAATGTTTTAAGTTGGAATGTCCGTGGTTGAAATCATCCTATTAAGGATAAGAAAACATTTAAAACTATTAACTGATTCCAACCTGATATAATTTTTGCACAGGACATGCATATCAGGTTATGTGATAAAAATTGATTTTTTAAATTTTGGAAGGATCCTTAATTTCATACAAATTCTCAAAGTAAAATTGGAGGTGTTTCCATTTTTATTGATCCCAATATTCCTTTCAATCAGGAGGATATTATATCTGATATCAATGGTAGATTTTTGATTGTTAAAGGAACAATTTACAACAAGAAAATAGTTTTGGTTAGTATATATGGACCAAATGCTGATGATCCCTCATTCTTTAAAGATGTTTTTGCTCTATTACCTGATCTAAATGAATATATGTTATTAATGTGTGGTGATTTTAATACTTGTTTAAATCCTTTAATAGATAAGTCATCATCCAAACATCAACTTCCTAATCGCTCTGCATCACTTATTAATTCCTTTTTAATTGACAATGGCTTAATTGAAATTTGGAGACATATGCATCCTAGTGATAGGGAATATTCCTTTTTCTCACAATGTTCATAATAAATATTCGAGAATCGACTATTTTATAGTCAACCCTCGACTTCTATTTAATGTTCAGAAATGTGAATATGTTGCAATTATTATTTCTGATCACTCTCCCTTAAACTTAATATTTGATTTGAAAGATGTTGCTTCTACAAGACCACCTTGGTGTTTTTCCAGAACATTTGTTATAAAGCTCAGAATTTGTTGAGTTTATTGAAGCTCAGATAAAACAGTTTTTTCTCTTTAATAATACAGGGAACGTCTCAAAGTTAGTAATTTGGGATACATTAAAAGCTTATTTACGTGGTCAGATTATTTCGTATTTAGCTAAGCTGAAGAAACAGACAAGAATGGAATTAGATAAAATTTCTAAACAAATTAAAGATTTAGATAACATCAATGCAATCTCTCCAAATGTTGATTTGTATAAAAGAAGAGTGGAATTACAATCACAATATAATTTCTTATTAACTTATCCTATTGAAGGATATTTGCTTAAATTGGAAAGTCAGTTTTATATTTTTGGGTATAAAAATAATAGGCTCTCAGCTTCCCAATTAAGGGCAGCTAGAGCTAAAAGACAAATTTTAAAGATTCATAAATATGATGGAGATATAGTAAGTAATCATGAAGACATTAATAATATTTTTCAGGACTTTTATTCCGATCTTTATAAATCTCAATTTCCTGCAAACTCCTCCAAAATGAAGGCTTTTTAACATAAGATTAAATTTCCTCAAATTACTGTTGAAGATCAACAGATCCTTGATGCTCCAATTACTGAGCATGAAATTCAGAAGGCTGTGTTGTGAATGCAATCAGGTAAAGCTCCTGGACTTGATGGTATACAGTAGGATTTTACAAAAAATTTGAAAAATTACTTTCTCCATATCTTTTGGAAATATTTCATGAATCTTCTGAGAAGGGTAATTTACCTCCTTTTTATGAAGCTTCTGTTTCCTTAATCCTTAAGAAAGATAAAGATCCTACGGAATGTTCATCATATAGACCTATTTCACTATTAAATGTGGATGCAAAAATTCTTTCTAAGATAATGGCTAACTGTTTGGAAACTATTTTAACTAAAATCATCTCTACGGATCAAACAGACTTTATTAAAGGCCATTCTCCAATGTTTGGAGATTGATGAACATTATATACTCATCACTAACCAAGATACCCCAAAGTGATATTTCTCTTGATGCAGAAAAGGCATTTGATAGAGTTGAATGGACATATTTGTTTAATGTATTAGAAAAATTTGGCTTTGGTAATAATTTTAATAAGTGGATTCAAATGATCTATAAGAATCCTCTTGCTACTGTTATTACTAATAATCTCAGGTCTCCTTTTTCTTCACTCTCACAAGGTACTAGACAGGGAAGTCCATTAAGTCCTTTATTATTTAATCTTGTACTGGAGCCTTTGGCTATAACACTCCGTGAAGCTAAAAATATTCATGGTATCTCTATAACTGTGACCACACATAAGATTTCTTTTTACGCAGATGATCTTTTGGTTTATATTTCGAGCCCTGAAGAATCTATTCCTAATCTTTTGGAAACATTAAATGATATTGGAAAATTTTCTGGATATAAAATTAACTTAAAGATCACTTAGATCATTGGGATCTCTTCTGGGGAAGGTGGGACCTGTACAGATTGGATGGGTTGCACCTGAACTCGAGGGGGAGCAATATCCTTGTAGGTCGGTTTGTTAGCATGGTTCGGGAGGGTTTAAACTAATTTGCGAGGGGGATGGGACCCAGAGCGATAGAGCAGTGAAAGAAGTGCATGGAGTAAAGCCAGATCTAACATACAGAGAGGCTTTGAGGAAAGAGAAGCAGAATAAACAGTGTAAAGACAGTAAGGTAGAAGGGCTGAAATGTGTGTACCTCAATGCAAGAAGCATCAGGAACAAAGGTGATGAACTGAGAGCTTGGATACATACATGGAATTATGATGTAGTGGCCATTACAGAGACTTGGTTGGCACCGGGGCAGGAATGGATTCTCAATATTCCTGGATTTCAGTGCTTTAAAAGGGATAGAGAGGGCAGAAAAAGGGGAGGAGGGGTGGCATTACTGGTCAGGGATACTATTACAGCTACAGAAAGGGTGGGTAATGTAGCAGGATCCTCTTTTGAGTCAATATGGGTGGAAGTCAGGAACAGGAAGGGAGCAGATACTCTACTGGGGGTATTCTATAGGCCCCCTGGTAGCAGCAGAAATACCGAGGAGCAGATTGGGAGGCAGATTTTGGAAAGGTGCAAAAATAACAGGGTTTTTATCATGGGTGACTTTAACTTCCCTAATATTGATTGGCACCTGATTAGTTCCAAGGGTTTAGATGGGGCAGAATTTGTTAAGTGTGTCCAGGATGGATTCCTGTCACAGTATGTGGACAGGCCGACCAGGGGGATTGCCATACTATATCTAGTACTAGGTAATGAACCGGGTCAGGACACAGATCTCTCAGTGGGTGTGCATCTGGGGGACAGTGACCACCGCTCCCTGGCCTTTATAATTATCATGGAAAAGGATAGAATCAAAGAGGACAGGAAATTTTTTAATTGGGGAAAGGCAAATTATGAGGCTATAAGGCTAGAACTTGCAGGTGTGAATTGGGATGATGTTTTTGCAGGGAAATGTACTATGGACATGTGGTCGATGTTTAGAGATCACTTGCGCGATGTAAGGGATAAATTTGTCCCGGTGAGGAAGATAAAGAATGATAGGGTGAAGGAACCATGGGTGACAAGTGAGGTGGAAAATCTAGTCAGGAGGAAGAAGGCAGCATACATGAGGTTTAGGAAGCAAGGATCAGATGGGTCTATTGAGGAATATAGTGAAGCAAGAAAGGAGCGTAAGAAGGGGCTGAGAAGAGCAAGAAGGGGGCATGAGAAGGCCTTGGCGAGTAGGGTAAAGGAAAACCCCAATTATGTGAATTATTCAATTATGTGAAGAAAAAAAGGGTGACAGGAGTGAAGGTAGGACCGATCAGAGATAAAGGTGGGAAGATATGCCTGCAGGCTGTGGAAGTGAGCGAGGTCCTCAATGAATACTTCTCTTCGGTATTCACCAATGAGAGGGAACTTGGTGATGGTGAGGACAATATGAGTGAGGTTGATGTTCTGGAGCATGCTGATATTAAGGGAGAGGAGGTGTTGGAGTTGTTAAAATACATTAGGACAGATAAGTCCCCGGGGCCTGACGGAATATTCCCCAGGCTGCTCCACGAGGCGAGGGAAGAGATTGCTGAGTCTCTGGCTAGGATCTTTATGTCCTTGTTGTCCACGGGAATGGTACCGGAGGATTGGAGGGAGGCGAATGTTGTTCCCTTGTTCAGAAAACGTAGTAGGGATAGTCCGGGTAATTATAGACCAGTGAGCCTTATGTTTGTGGTGGGAAAGCTGTTGGAAAAGATTCTTAGAGATAGGATCTATAGGCATTTAGATAATCATGGTCTGATCAGGGACAGTCAGCATGGCTCTGTGAAGGGCAGATCGTGTCTACCAAGCCTGATAGAGTTCTTTGAGGAAGTGACCAGGCATATAGATGAGGGTAGTGCAGTGGATGTGATCTATATGGACTTTAGTAAGGCATTTGACAAGGTTCCATGCGGTAGGCTTATTCGGAAAGTTAGAAGGCATGGGTTCCAGGGAAGTTTGGCCAGGTGGATTCAGAATTGGCTTGCCTGCAGAAGGCAGAAGGTGGGGGTGGAGTGAATACATTAAGATTGGAGGATTGTGACTAGTGGTGTCCCACAAGGATCTGTTCTGGGACCTCTACTTTTCGTGATTTTTTTAATGACCTGGATGTGGGGGTAGAAGGGTGGGTTGGCAAGTTTGCAGACGACACAAAGGTTGGTGGTGTTGTAGATAGTGTAGAGGATTGTCAAAGATTGCAGAGAGACATTGATAGGATGCAGAAGTGGGCTGAGAAGTGGCAGATGGAGTTCAACCCGGAGAAGTGTGAGGTGGTACACTTTGGAAGGACCAACTCCAAGGCAGAGTACAAAGTAAATGGCAGGATACTTGGTAGTGTGGAGGAGCAGAGAGATCTCGGGGTACATGTCCACAGATCCCTGAAAATTGCTTCACAGGTGGATAGGGTAGTTAAGAAAGCTTATGGGGTGTTAGCTTTCATAAGTCGAGGGATAGAGTTTAAGAGTCGCGATGTAATGATGCAGCTCTATAAAACTCTGGTTAGGCCACACTTGGAGTATTGTGTCCAGTTCTGGTCACCTCACTATAAGAAGGATGTGGAAGCATTGGAAAGGGTACAGAGGAGATTTACCAGGATGCTGCCTGGTTTAGAGAGTATGCATTATGATCAGAGATTAAGGGAGCTAGGGCTTTACTCTTTAGAGAGAAGGAGGATGAGAGGAGACATGATAGAGGTGTACAAGATAATAAGAGGAATAGATAGAGTGGATAGCCAGCGCCTCTTCCCCAGGGGACCACAGCTCAATACAAGAGAACATGGCTTTAAGGTAAGGGATGGGAAGTTCAAGGGGGATATTAGAGGAAGGTTTTTTACTAATAGAGTGGTTGGTGCATGGAATGCACTGCCTGAGTCAGTGGTGGAGGCAGATACACTAGTGAAGTTTAAGAGACTACCAGACAGGTATATGGAGGAATCTAAGGTGGGGGCTTATATGGGAGGCAGGGTTTGAGGGTCAGCACAACATTGTGGGCCGAAGGGCCTGTACTGTGCTGTACTCTTCTATGTAATCTACGTAATAAATGTGAATTGCCTCCATTAAATGCTCCTGTTTTTATATATAACGATATTCCATTCAGAATTGTGAATTCTTTTAAATATTTAGGTATTATCATTACTAAAAATATAAAGATCTTTATAAAGCTAATGTAGTTCCTTTAATGGACTCTATGAAACAATTATTTTCTAGATGGAAGCCACTTACACTTTCTTTAATAGGTCGTATTCATGCTGTGAAAATGATGATTTTACCTAGATTTTTATATATTTTTCAAAATATACCTATCTTTTTAACTAAAAAATGTTTTGATCAAATTGATTCTATTATTTTGTCCTTTATTTGGAATAATAAAAAACCAAGAATTAATAAGTATCATTTACAAAAATCTAAAAAAGATGGTGGACTTGCACTACCTAATTTAAGATTGTATTATTGGGCTGTTAATATTCCACAATTATGTTTTTGGCTGAATTGGCTCGATAAGAGCCAAAAACCAGCTTGGATTGATTTGTTAAAAGCTATCAAACAATTTCATTTAATCTCATTATAGGAGCTCCATTACCTTTACAACTTGTAAAATTCCAGATTTAAACCTCTACCCTGTTATTAAACAGTCCTTACGGATTTGGTTTCAGTTTCACAACTCTTTTAATTTGAAACAATTTAAATTGTCTAGCTCTTTATATCGAAATTTTCTATTTAAACCAACAATAACTGATCCCATTTTTCTCTTATAATGGGATCTGTTCTTTTGCAGATTTATTTTGTGGTGGTTGATTGATGACTTTGGAAAAGTTAATTAGCAAATATTCTCTCTCTCAGACACACTTCCTACAATATTTTCAGGTTAGACATTTTTTTTACAAAAATACTTATCTAAGTTTCCATATAAGCAAGAATCTGATTTGTTAGATACTATTTTAAATATGAATCCTTTAGTGAGAGGTTCCATTGGTAGAATATAATTTATTTTTACTACAAAAAGATAACCTCTAACTGAAAATTAAACAAGATTGGGAGAGAGATCTTAATATGACCTTTGTTAATGAAGATTGGTTGCGAGTTTTGAAAATGATTAATTCTTCTTCGATATGTGCCAATCACTGTTCAATTCAAATTAAAATTGTTCACCGTTATTAGTTAACAAAGGAGAGACAATCCAAAGTATTTCCTAACATAGACAATTATTGTGATAGGTGTAAAACTGAAGTAGCCACTTTGTCATATATGTTTTGGTTATGTTCTTCATTAAAATCTTTTTGGAAATCTTTATTTTCTACAATTTCTAAAGCTCTGAAAATTAATTTACAACCTAATACATTGATTGTCTTATTTGGAATAGTTCCGCACAATATTCAGGGTATTTCATCTTCAGCCCAACATGTAATTGCATTTGTCATATTGTTGGCAAGAGGGGCTATTTAATTGAAATGGAAAGATACTTCTGACCTTACATTAATTCAATGGTTTTCTCAAGTGATGTTATGTCTTAGCTTGGAAAAAATTAGAAGTAGAACTTTTGATTCTCGATTCGATTTTGAGAGAAGATGGGACTCTTTTGCCAAATATTATCATTTAATTTGAATTAATTTATATGGTTTTCTTCCAATCTTATTTTATATAAATGCGAATTGGTGGTTGATGATTTTTCTTCTTTATTTATATAGATGATTGTAAGTCCTATTGCTCCGGGAGTTGGTTCCTAATGGGTTTTTTTCTCTCTTTTTTCTTCTTCTTTCTCTTGTAGTTACTGGGTTTTTTTTCTTTTAGTAGGCGAGCTTCTCTTTTTCCTTTCCTTTATAAAAAATATTTTTTTCATTATCATATTACTCTTTTTTGATAAGTTTTTTTCTTCAGCTTTATTAACTGTATATATATCAATTTGCTGTAATCTTGTACCATTTTAAAACTGTAGAAGATTATGTATCAACAAAAAGATTTAAAAAATGAAAATGAGATTTATTTGATTAACAGGCAGTTGCAAAGCAAGGAACCCGACAGAACCCAATTAAAAAAAGACCAACCTCCAGTGCCCACAGAGAAAGAGAAAAAAATTAAAACAAATCATGCAAGGAACAGAAGCGAGTAACAACAACAACATTCTGAACCAAATTGAGTCCTTAGATCCTAATCCCTGGAGCAGTCCAGAGTAGGCCCAAAGCCTCGGTATTCAGTTCAGCATATTAGTGGGAAATTGCTGCAAAGTTTGCAGACGCGAAGCATAGCGGCCAGGGCCAGGCTCACAGTCTTCGTGTCACGGAGAGAGGAGCTCCCAGTCTATCTGGGCTGGCATTTAGATTGTCCAAACAACGTCTTGTACCTCACATTAGGACCAAATCTCCTCAAACCTCTAATGAATTATAGCTGCTGTTGTGCCTTCTTTGTAGCTGCATCGATACATTGGGATCAGGACATAACTTCAGAGATATTGACACCCAGGAACTTGAAATTGCTCACTCTTTCCACTTATGACCTTTTATGAGGACTGGCACGTTCCCTTGTCTTACCCTTTCTGTAGTCTACAATCAGTTCTTTTGTCTTATTGACAACGAGTGCAAGGTTGTTGCTGTGATACCACTCAACTAGCTGATATATCTCGCTCCTGTTCATCCTCTTGTCACCATCTGAAATTCTGGCATTAAAGTCAATTCAGTCCCCTTATGAATAACCTAATTATTTCCATCCCCCCCACACTTACAGATACTTATATTTTTAACCCTATACATTTTTTAATGTTACTCCTTACTTTCCTGTTTGTATATTTTGAATTGTATGTATTTTGTCATTCATTGAATCAGCTACAACTGAATGAACTTACCTCTATTTAGTCTAGTGAGACTAGCCATGTTTATGCTCACCTCCTTAAACCTTTTTAGATCTTATAACATCAAACTTTCATACATATACATGCTTTATAAGGTACACCAGCATACCTGTCTGTTAATCCAAATATCTAATCAGCCAATCATCCAGCAGCATTTCAATGCATAAGGGCATGCAAACATGGTCAAGAGGTTCAGTTATTGTTCAGATCAAACAGCAGGATGGGGAAGAAATGTCATCTCAGTGATTTTAACCATGGAATGATTGATGGTTGCAGACGGTGTGATTGAGTATATCAGAAACTGCTGACCTCCTGGGATTTTCATGCACAGCAACCTCTAGAGTTTATAGGGAATGGTGTGAAAAATGAAAAAAAAAATCATCCAGTGAGCAGCAGTTATGTGGGTGAAATTGCCTTGTTAATGGAGAGGTCAGAGGAGAATGGCCAGACTAGTTCGCTAATAGAAAAGCAAAAGTAACTCAAGTAACTATGTGTTACATCAGTGGTGTACGGAAGAGCAACCCTAAATGTCCAACACTTCCAACCTTGTAGTGGGTGGGTTACAGCAACAGAAGGTCACGGACATACACTCTGTGACTATTTGATTATGTTCAGGAGAGATCTAATAAAGTGGCCACTGAGTGTAAACCCAGGAACACGTTAAAACTATGCCATTTGGCCTATACATATCAACCACATTAAAATTCACCTACCGCTTATCTGGCCAGTTAATCCACGAACCTGTGAACCATAGACTATGCTTCAAAGTCTTGTGCCATCTGCAAATTAACAGTAAAAAATAAAACAAGCTCTTTGGTTTCCTTCCAGAAGCATGGATTTGAAGGGAAGGGAAATCATGCAAATGACCATAAGACTGTATCTCAGCATACACTTACAGGATTACATAAAGATTTGTTATCAGATTATAACAGGTATGCTGATGACAAAAATATGATGGCATACTTTATAGGAGATAAAATGAATTTCGGGGTAGTGTATAGAGACATATACATACTTAGATAATAAATTTACATTGATCTAAGTTTCTCTGAAGAAAAATGGCCAAGGAATTACTTAATAGAGATATTTAACATTTCAAAAAGTGTAGATAATTAGGATGCAGAAAGAACTTTTCTATTTGTGGGGAATTATCAAAATATCAGGCTATAAAATTAAGATGTTTTCCAAAAAATCCAAGAGGGAATTCAAAAGATGAAAATCAAAAGACCATTGCTACTGGAAATGGGAAATAAAAACAGAACGTACTGGAAAATTCAAAGGAATTCAGAAGAAACCTTTTACCCAAAGAATGATGAGAATATTGAACTTCCATCGTAAATGGTGGAAATAGATAGTGTACATCCACTTAGGAAAGGCAGTTCAAGAACAAGAGCAGGAATGTAATAGAGAGTTAAATATCTATGATGAATTATCTCTGGTTACTTCTTCTACTGTTGGGATTTGGACAGGATTTGCTTTTCTTAGCTCTAATCAGAGTCCAAACAGTCCTTCCCAGTGAGGAAATACTTCATCTGTGAATCTTTTGGGGTTGTCTATCCTAACTGGTGCTCCTGAAGTGGCCTCCTCTATGTTATTAAGACCTGACTTAAATTTGAGGACCAACATTGTGAGCAAAGGGTCTGTACTGTGCTGTACTATTCTATGTTCTATGTACGTAAATCTCACCTGTCTTCGCACGGTCCATAGACATAACAATGTATGACATGATGTACTGATGTTTCTGTGTGGTCCATAATTTAAATCAGCTTTAATATCACTGGCATGTGTTGTTTTGAGGCTGCAGTACAGTGCAATACATAATTTTAAAACTATATATTATAGTAAAAAATATATACAAAAAGTAATTTAAATAAGATGCAAAAAGAGAGCAAAAGTTATAGTGAGTTAGTGCACATGGGATCATTTTCTATTCAGAAATCTGATGGTGATGGGGAAGAAGCTGTACCTAAAATGTTGAGTGTACGTCTTCAGACTCCTGCAACTTCTCAATGAGGAGCGTGCATGCCGCAGGTGTCGGTGCTGGGCCCGCAGTGTTTACCATTTACATTCATGATTTGGAAGCGGGGACTGAGTGTACCATAGCAAAATTTGCTGATGACAATAAACTGAGTGGAAAAGCTAATTGTACAGAGGATGTGGAGAGTTTGCAGAGGGATATAGATAGGTTAAGTGAGTAGGCCAAGGTTTGGCAGATAGAATACAATGTTGGTAAATGCAAGATCATCCACTTTGGAAGGAATAATAGAAGAGCAGATTATTATTTAAATAGTGAAAGATTGCAGCATGCTGTTGTGCAGAGGGACTTGGGAGTGCTTGTTCATCAATCGCAAAAAGTTGGCTTGCAGGTACAACAGATTATTAAGAAGGCAAATGGAATGTTGGCCTTCATTGCTAGAGGGATTGAATTCAAGAGCAGGGAGGTCATGCTGCAACTATACAGAGTACTGGTGAGGCTGCACCTGGAGTACTGTGTGCAGTTCTGGTCTCTATACTTGAGGAAGGATATACTGGCTTTGGAGGCTGTGCAGAGGAGGTTCTCCAGGTTGATTTCAGAGATGAAGGGGTTAGACTATGAGGAGTGATTGGGCCGCCTGGGACTATACTCTTGGGAATTCAGAAGAATGAGAAGGGATCTTATAGAAACATACAAAATTTTAAAAGGGATAGTTAAGATAGAAGTAGGAAAGTTATTTCCATTGGTAGGTGAGACTAGAACTAGGAGACATTGCCTCAAGATTCAGGGGAGAAGATTTAGGCTGGAGATGAGGAGAAACTGTTTTTCCCAGAGAGTGGTGAATCTGTGGAATTCTCTGCCCAGGGAAACAGTTGAGGCTTCTTCACTAAATATATTTAAGATACAGTTAGATAGGTTTTTACATAGTAGGGGAATTAAGGGTTATGGGGAAAAGGCAGGTAGATGGAGCTGAGTTTACGGACAGATCAGCCATGATCTTATTGAATGGCAGGGCAGGCTCGATGGGCCGGATGGCCTACTCCTGCTCCTATTCCTCATGTTCTTATGTTCTTATGTTCATCATCAATTTCCTCAGCTCCATCTGCCAAAAGCAGAATTTCCTGGTAGCAAACCAGTTTAATTCCTATCCCATTTCCGTTCCAATATGTCAGTCCATAGGCTCTTCTTTTGCCACAATGAGGCCATTCTCAGAGTGGAGGAGCAGCACCTCATATTGTGTATAGGTAGCCTCCAATTTGATGGCATGAACATAGATTTCTCTTTCCAGTATTGATCTTACCTTCCTCTTCCCTCTTTTTCTGTTTTTTCTTCTGGCCTCTTACCTCTTCTCACCTGCCGATCACCTCCCCTTGGTGCCCCCCTTCTTCCCTTTCTCGCATGGTCCATTCTCCCCTCCAGTCAGGTTCCTTCTCCTCCAGCCCTTTACCTTTTCCTCTCACCTGGCTTCACCTATCACCTTGTAGCTCATCCTCCTCCCCTCTCCCACCTTTTTATTCTAACATCTTCCCCTTTCTTTTCCATTCCTGAAGAAGAGTCACTGTCTGAAACATTGTCTGTTTATTCATTTCCATGGATGCTGCCTGACCTCCTGAGTTCCTCCAGCATTTTGTGTGTGTTACTCTGGGTTCTTTTCTTTTAAATCACAAGACACTCATTTAATTTTCTAGGAGAGCTTCTGAGGTCAGATTGGCGGGCACTGAGGATGGAGACCAGCGAGTCAAGTACCAAGATCAGCAGGTCCCAAAGATGAGGGATGGTCAAAGGTTCACGCGGGAGGTCAGTTGGCAGATCTGGAGGTCCAAGGTTGATTGGTAAAGTCCAAATTTTGGACTCCAGCAAGCTCCAGGGAAGGAGGTCAGGCCGATAAGTGCCGACGATGAAGATCTGAGATCCCTGCGGTCAAGGACAGTGGTCAGTGAGCCCCAAGGATGAGGCCTGGTGATCTCCAAGAGTGGCAAATCCCAGGATGGAGATCCAGAGGTCAGAGATCAATCGGCAGGTCTGTATGTTAGTGGTCCAAGCTTTGGAGGTCAGAGGCCCGAGGGTGCACTGTCACATTAGCCACTCTCCACTGAATTTAGATTTGCTCTTGCTTTTCATAACTAAACCAAACACTAAGATGTGATGATCACTGTTTTCCTAATGTGATCTATCTCTGGTGCGACATATTCTTAATATAATTTCTAGACAATAACATGGGTAGGACAAGTGACGAGGTTCTACATAGGGAGTTCAGGTAGTTAGGAGCAAAGTTAAAAGACAGGACCTTTGGGGTTGTGATCTTAGGATTACTACCCATTTCGTGTGCTAGTGAGGCCAGAATGAGGAAGATTATACAGTTTAACATGTGCCCAAAGAGTTGGTGTAGGAGGGAGTGCTTAAGATTTTTGGATCATTGGACTCTCTTCCTGGGATGGTGTGACCTGTACAGAAGGAATGGGTTGTACCTGAACTGGAGGGGGACTAATGTTCTAGTGGGAAGGTTTGTTAATGTTGCATGGTGGGATTTAAATTAAAGTTGCAGGGGGTTAGGAATCAGAGTGCCAGAACGGTTAGTGGAGAGGTTGTGAAGCAGATGTTGGTAAAATTTCAAAGTTAGGAATCAAAAGGCTGAGCATGGTGTGACTAGTGTCTTGAGTTGTCAATATTTCAATGCAGGAAATATCATAGGAAAGGTGGATAATGGTGCCGAAGATGAGGTAGATGAGGCAATGTGTAGTGAGGAGAGGCTTTTCAGAGGGAAAAATCGCAGTTAACAGGATGAGTTGCAATGTAAAAGGTGAATAAAATTGAGAAGAGTGAATACAGGACTGAAGGTATTGTATCTGAATGTGCGCAGTATACTGAATAAGGCAGATGAACTTGCAGCACAGTTGCATATGGGCAGGTATGATGTTGTGGACATCACTGAATCATGGCTGAAAGAAGGATAACAGCTGGGAGCTTAATGTCCAATGATACACATTGTATCAGAAGGTCAAGCAGGAAGGCAGAAGGGGTGGCATTACTCTGTTGATAAAAAAATGAAATCAAATTATTAGAAAGGGGTGACGTGGGGGTTCCGGTGACATCATCGTTCAGAATGGCAGCTTAAATCAACAGCTCCTCTGGAAGCCCCGTTAATCCATCAACTATAAGATCTTTCGAAAATATCTGAATTGATAAGGGGGGCAAGAATGGGGAGAAAGAATGGAGATAAAAAAAAGCATCACTGCGGAGCCTATGGAAGAGAGAGGTACAACGAGCGGCTCTCCTACACGTGTGCGTGGCGGCGAGGCTGACACTGGGCCTTGTGCAGGCGAAGCAGCAAATACGATAAGGAATTTAGAAGAGATAAGGGAAGTCCAAAAAGATATAAAACAGCAACTCAGTGATATAAAGTCAGAGCTCACCAACATCAATCAGAAAATGGCAGTGGCAGAGACTCAAATTGAGAAGGTGGAAGATCGCGTGCAAAATGTGGAACAGATACTAAGTAAGACGATAAAAATATTAAATCAACAGTAAAATAAATTGTTTGACCAGGAGGGAAGATCGCGACCGAAAAATATCAGGATTTATAATCTTCCCGAAGGAGCGGAGAGATTGTCGATGATGGATTTTGTAGAAAAGTTGCTGTGGGAAGTGCTGGAGATTCCCCTGACTATGGAGATTGAAATTGAGAGGATGCATCATTCGCTCGTCCCGCGGCCTCCCGGAGACAGAGAAAGTGAACCGCGCTCAATAGTACTTAAATTCCTTCGATTCAAGAGCAAGGCGGAGATTCTACGAAGGGCCTGGGGTAAGAAGAGGGTGGTTTGGAACGGGAAGTTAATATACTTCGATCATCATTACCCCCCAGCGGTCCTACAGAAACGGAAGGAATATTCCGAAGCAAAATGAATATTAAAGCAAGAAAAGATTAAATTCCAAACCCTGTACCCTGCTAAACTGAGGGTATTTTACCAAGAAGGGATATGACCATATCAGACGGTGGAAGAGGCGACTACAGACATGAATAACAGAGGACTGCCCATTAATGTGCTCAAACCAAGGGAAAGTCTGGCTGAGGTCCCGATCTGCTTGGGAAATAGTAAGAGAACTGAGAAAGCAGGGGACAGGAGGAGGACAAGTGAAGGATATTAGGAAGAGATTGTGAGTTCTCCGAGGGCAGCCCTCACCTCCTCCAGAAGAGCCATAAGGTTTGGCTAACTTTAAAAGTGCTGATAAACCAAACGGAAAGTTTTCTAAATCAATATATAGAGGGACCAACTAGAGGGGATGCAATATTGGATCTCCTGTTAGGTAACGAATTAGGGCAAGTGACAGAAGTCTGTATAGGGGAGCACTTTGGTTCCAGTTATCATAACATCATTAGTTTCAATTTGATCATAGACAAGGATAGATCTGGTCCTAGGGTTGAGGTTCTGAACTGGAAGAAGGCCAAATTTGAAGAAATGAGAAAGGATCTAAAAAGCGTAGATTGGGACAGGTTGTTCTCTGGCAAAGATGTGATTGGTAGGTGGGAAGCCTTCAAAGGGAAATTTTGAGAGTGCAGAGTTTGTATGTTCCTGTCAGGATTAAAGGCAAATTGAATAGGAATAAGGAACCTTGGTTCTCAAGGGATATTGCAACTCTGATAAAGAAGAAGAGGGAGTTGTATGAAATGTATAGGAAACAGGGGGTAAATCAGGTGCTTGAGGAGTATAAGAAGTGCAAGAAAATACTTAAGAAAGAAATCAGGAGGGCTAAAAGAAGACATGAGGTTGCCTTGGCAGTCAAAGTGAAGGATAATCCAAAGAGCTTTTACAAGTATATTAAGAACAGAAGGATTGTAAGGGATAAAATTGGTCCTCTTGAAGATCAGAGTGGTCGGCTTTGTGCGGAACCAAAGGAAATGGGGGAGATCTTAAATAGGTTTATTGCGTCTGTATCTACTAAGGAAACTGGCATGAAATCTATGGAATTGAGGGAATCAAGTAGTGAGACCATGGAAACTGTACAGATTGAAAAGGAGGAGGTGCTTGCTGTCTTGAGGAAAATTAAAGTGGATAAATCCCCGGGACCTGACAGAGTGTTCCCTCGGACCTTGAAGGAGACTAGTATCGAAATTGCGGGGGCCCTGGCAGAAATATTTAAAATGTCGCTGTCTACGGGTGAAGTGCCGGAGGATTGGAGAGTGGCTCATGTTGTTCCGTTGTTTAAAAAAGGATCGAAAAGTAATCCGGGAAATTATAGGCCGGTGAGTTTAACGTCAGTAGTAGGTAAGTTATTGCAGGGAGTACTAAGAGACAGAATCTACAAGCATTTGGATAGACAGGGGCTTATTAGGAAGAGTCAACATGGCTTTGTGTGTGGTAGGTCATGTTTGACCAATCTGTTGGAGTTTTTCGAGGAGGTTACCAGGAAAGTGGATGAAGGGAAGGCAGTGGATATTGTCTACATGGACTTCAGTAAGGCCTTTGACAAGGTCCTGCATGGGAGGTTAGTTAGGAAAATTCAGTCGCTAGGTGTACATGGAGAGGTGGTAAATTGGATTAGACATTGGCTCGATGGAAGAAGCCAGAGAGTGGTGGTAGAGAATTGCTTCTCTGAGTGGAGGCCTGTGACTAGTGGTGTGCCACAGGGATCAGTGCTGGGTCCATTGTTATTTGTCATCTATATCAATGATCTGGATGATAATGTGGTAAATTGGATCAGCAAGTTTGCTGATGATACAAAGATTGGAGGTGTAGTAGACAGTGAGGAAGGTTTTCAGAGCCTGCAGAGGGACTTGGACCAGCTGGAAAAATGGCAGATGGAGTTTAATACTGACAAGTGTGAGGTATTGCACGTTGGAAGGACAAACCAACGTAGAACATACAGGGTTAATGGTAAGGCACTGAGGAGTGCAGTGGAACAGAGGGATCTGGGAATACAGATACAAAATTCCCTAAAAGTGTCGTCACAGGTAGATAGGGTCGTAAAGAGAGCTTTTGGTACATTGGCCTTTATTAATCGAAGTATTGAGTATAAGAGCTGGAATGTTATGATGAGGTTGTATAAGGCATTGGTGAGGCCGAATCTGGAGTATTGTGTTCAGTTTTGGTCACCAAATTACAGGAAGGATATAAATAAGGTTGAAAGAGTGCATAGAAGGTTTACAAGGATGTTGCCAGGACTTGAGAAACTCAGTTACAGAGAAAGGTTGAATAGGTTAGGACTTTATTCCCTGGAGCGTAGAAGAATGAGGGGAGATTTGATAGAGGTATATAAAATTATGATGGGTATAGATAGAGTGAATGCAAGCAGGCTTTTTCCACTGAGGCAAGGGGAGAAAAAAACCAGAGGACATGGGTTAAGGGTGAGGGGGGAAAAGTTTAAAGGGAACATTGGGGGGGGGCTTCTTCACACAGAGAGTGGTGGGAGTATGGAATGAGCTGCCAGACGAGGTGGTAAATGCAGGTTCTTTTTTAACATTTAAGAATAAATTGGACAGATACATGGATGGGAGGTGTATGGAGGGATATGGTCCGTGTGCAGGTCAGTGGGACTAGGCAGAAAATGGTTCGGCACAGCCAAGAAGGGCCAAAGGGCCTGATTCTGTGCTGTAGTTTCTATGGTTCTATGAAAGCAAAAACAGACGGCAATATACCTATCTCGAGAAATACGTATTATAATGTAGGTTTTATATTACTCATTTAAAAAAAGTTCATTTATTCATTCCTTTTCCCCCACCTAAATGAGAATATGTACATGGGAGGAATACACAGGAAAATCATTTCTGTGCAATGGACATATTTTTTTTATAGGTACTGCAACGGGGGCCCTCAATTCACAGGTAGGAGGGGCTATCCCCCACATCTAGACTTTTCTTCTAGCTCAACCCAGGGTC
This sequence comes from Mobula hypostoma, assembly GCF_963921235.1. Taxonomy (NCBI): domain Eukaryota; kingdom Metazoa; phylum Chordata; class Chondrichthyes; order Myliobatiformes; family Myliobatidae; genus Mobula; species Mobula hypostoma. The sequence goes on along the minus strand of NC_086103.1, from coordinate 19,552,775 downwards.
ATCTAGAGACCCCAGCCTTGGAATCATACCTTTGTTAACTTTTTTTTAAACTATTTGTGTTTCTTGGCTCTTATTTGTTCAGGGAGTAGATCGATTAAGTTATATTCTGAAAATTTCAATGATATACTAACAGATAAATACACATGGCTAAGGACAAAGTAAAATTATTTTCTTTTAATGTCGATGGGCTGTTGAATCCTGTCAAGTGCAGTAAAATTCTATCAAAAATGAAAAAAGAACAAGCCCATGTAGTATATTTACAGGAAATTTACAGGAAACTTACTTAAACGATAATGAGCATGGAAAATTAAAGAGAATGGGCTTCACTAATTTGTTTTTCTCCTCATATAAATCAGGACATAGAAGAGGAGTTGCTATTCTCATCTCAAGCAAGCTAAATTTTGAAAAAGTATTCGAAATGGGAGATAAGGAGGGCAGATATATTCTGGTAAGGGGGAATATAGATGGAAATCCAGTTACTTTATTGAATATATACGCACCCCCAGGAAGTGATATTAGTTTCTTTCAGAAAATTACTAATATTATGGTAACGGAAACAGAAGGTTTCTTGATATGTGGGAGATACTTAAATTTACAATTACAACCAAAGTTAGACTCTTCCAATAGAAAAACTTATGAAACAAAGTCCTTACATAAGAAAGTTAACACTCTTTTTGAGGATGTTGGTCTAATTGATATATGGAGGGACCTTTTCCCCGACAGAAGGGATTACACTCATTATGCTGCCCCCCATTCCGTATATACAAGAATAGACTATTTCATAACATTTGGAAAAGATAGAGACAAGATAATCACCTGTGGAATTGGGACAATAGGTGTAAGTGACCATGCACCTATAGATTTATCTGTTGATTTTGACCTACAACCAAAGAATACTATTTGGAAACTAAATTCAAATCTACTCAAAGATTCCTATTTTAAGTAACAAATTAAAAAAGAAATTGGTCTTTACTTAGAATTCAATGATAATGGAGAGTTTTCACCTTCCATTCTATGGGATACTCTGAAGGCTGTCTTAAGAGGGAAAATTATAGCGATATCTTCATATAAGAAAAAATAAGGAATAAAACATTAGAGGAATTACAAAATAACCTGAAGGAACTAGAAAAAAAACACAAATTGATTTTGGCACAGGATACACCAGAGGAAATTTTAAAAATTAGGAATGAAATTAATAGCTTGGTTACACAAGAAATTAGAAAAAAATTAATGTTTCTGAAACAGAGACACTATGAAAGTGGATCTAAATCTATGAAAATACTGGCGTGAAAACTGAAAAAAAAAAGATAGCAGAAAATACAATTCATAGAATTAGGGATCCAAGAACAAAAGTGATAAAAAAATAAGCTAAGTGAAATTCAAGAAGCTTTTGAAATGTTTTACATAACTCTATATTCCAACGCTCCAGGGGGAAGCATAGCCCAGATTGACACCTTCCTGAATTCTTTAGAGTTACTCACTTTAAGCAAAGAACAAAATAGAACGATGACTGCTGACATAACTGAAGCTGAACTAAAAACTACAATTAGTAGGCTTAAACTAAGCAAGTCACGAGGATCAGATGGATATATGGCAGAGTGGTATAAAGAGTTTAGAAGTGAGTTAATTCCTGTTTTACTCCCCACACTGAACTGGGCTCTAAGAAAGGCACAAATGCCCCCCAGCTGGAAGGAGGCGATAATCTCAGCTATACCGAAAGAAGGCAAGGATAAAATGGAATGTGGGTCATTTAGACCAATATCTGTTCTTAATGTGGATTATAGATTATTTACCTCCATCATGGCCAAACGATTAGAAGAGTTTCTACCCACACTGATACATGATAATCAGAGAGGTTTTATACAACAACGCCAAACACAAGACAATATATGAAGGACACTTCACATTATGGATCATATAAAAAATGAAATTGAAGCAATAGTGATAAGCGTGGATGCTGAAAAGGCATTTGATTCGATTAATTGGAATTTTCTTTACAGAGTTTTATATAGATTTGGTCTACATGACACAATTATTAAAACTATACAGGCACTATATGACAATCGTACTGCTAGGATTAAAATCAATGGATATTTATCTAATAGTTTTACCCTAGAACGGGGCACGAGACAGGGTTGTGCATGGTCACCGCTACTCTTCACATTAAATCTGGAACCATTAGCTCAATACATCAGACAAAATGAAGATATCAGAGGAATTACTATTAAAGGGACAGAGCATAAATTGGCCTGTTATGCAGATGACATTTTGATCTATCTAGGGCAACCAACATACTCTTTACCTAAATTGATGCAATCCTTTGAACAATATGACCAGTTATCAGGATCTCAACGTAGATAAAACCCAACTACTTTCATATAACTATAGCCCACCAAGAGAAATTGAAAGTAGATATCCTTGGGCATGGCAAACAGAGTCCATCAAATATTTGGGCATCATTATGCCAAAAGATTTGGCAAAATTATCAGAATGCAATTATTAGCCTAGATAAAAAAAAATTAAGGAAGATATAACAGGGTGGAACCTAATTCCTTTTCTTGGTCTCAGTTCAAGGACTGAATCTATTAAAATGAATATACTGCCCAGACGACTATATCTCTTTCAGACCCTACCAATAGAGATTAACCAAAATCAATTCAATGAATGGCCTACTACTACTACTACTACTATGTCAACTCAGGCCTAGGGGGCCAGCGTCCGGCATGGTGACAGACTCTCCAACTCTCCCTCTCCCTCATCAGTGTGTTCAGTTCATCTACATTAGCCGTGCCACTGTCTTCTAGGAGCGTGTTGACCATAGTCTTGGGAGGGCGCCCAGGGTTCATCCTTCCATGCTTGGGCTCCCATATGATGACTAGGCTGGCAGGCAGCTCAGGGTGGCGTAGACTGTGCCCTGCTAGGTGCAGTCTTCTCACCTCGATTTTAGTGGAGAGCATCGGTAGGTTGTTTGGAACAAGATGCTATCAAGATATATATGGCAAGGTAAAATGCCTAGGGTTCGTCTCAAAGCTTTGCAATTAGCCAAGGAAAAGGGGGGATGGAGCCTACCTTCTCTTAGAGATTATTATTTTGCAGCACAGTTGAGAGCCGTGACATGCGGGTGCAACCCATCATGACGCTCAATGGAAAACATTGAGGAGAGGATACTTTCCATCCCCATACAGGCAATTTTGGCTGATAACAACCTACAGAGTTGCATAAATAATATTGACAACCCATGGGTGAAATGGACTGTTAAAATATGGAAATCTATTATAAAAGAATATAAACTAGAGAGAGACATTGCAATTCTTAAATGGTGTGCATATGATTAGGATTTTACACTGAATAAACTGGATGCTGGATTTAAGGACTGGACAGCTAAAGGAATAACAGCTATTTGCAATATAATGAAAGGAGGAACACTGTTCAGTTTTGAAATGCTCAAAGAGAAACACTTATTAGAAAAACAAAGCTTTTACCAGTATTTGCAGATGCGACAGTATGTTAATAGGACAGTTAAAAATGTAACCAAGGCAAGTACATGTCTGATAGAGCTATTTAGAAAAGCATATAATTCAGACAATGGTAGTAGAATCATTTCAAGCGTGTATAACGGTTTGTCAAATCTTAAAACACATTTGACTTCATACATTAAAACAAAATGGGAGAAGGAAGGAGGGATATCTGAGGAAGACTGGACAGTAATATGGAGGTATCAATGGAAGTGTACCAGTTCACAGAAATGGAGGGAGTTCGGCTGTAAAAACTTGATAAAATATTTTATTACACCCTCTCAGAAATCCCATTATAATAGTAAACCCCTGCTTGCTGGTGAAATTGTGGAAATCAAAATGCAAACCATATTATATTTTCTGGGAATGCCCCATTATCAAAGACTATTGGAGTGGGATACAAAATGACCTACAAGACATCTTTAAATGTGAAATACCCTTCGAGAGTAAGACCATATATTTTGGGTGTATACCTCAAGAATGGTTGAAAAGAGATAAATATTTAATGAATGTACTGCCGGTGGCTGGTAAAAAGACCCTTACCAGGAAATGGTTATCACAGGAGAGCACAACTTTAAATGTATGGATGGAAATTACAATGGACATTTACAAAATGGAGAAGATAACAGCATCTGTTAATCATAAGTTGGAACAATTTGATTCATACTGGAAAATATGGTTTAACTATATAACACCTCATAGGCCTGATTTTATTCTCACAAGTCAATGAATATGTTGTGTAAAAAAAAGATCACACCCTACTCTGTACATAGTTTTCTTCTTTCGATTGTTCTTTCTTTCCTCTCCTTTCTATAAGTGTATACCTCAAATAAATATTACATGGAGATTTGTGACAAATATGATTATATGATATATATGTACAGTATCTGAAAGGGCAATGTTACAATAATCATGGGGGACTTAAATACATTGTGAAAATCAGGTTGGTGCTGGATGCCATGGGAGAGCTTTTCAGAGCAGCCCAAGAGGGTATCAGTTATTCCAGATCAGATGTTGAGCAATGAACCAGAATTGATTGGATAGCTTATGGTAAAGAACCCTTCGGGGCAAGTTATCATAATATGATCAAATTCATCATGAAATTTGAGAAGGAGAAGTTAAAGTCAGATAGTCATAGTCATAGTCATAGTCATACTTTCTTGATCCCGAGGGAAATTTGGCTTCGTGATCAATAAAGTATGACTATGACTATGACTATGATACATCAGTATTACAGTGGAGTAAAGGGAATTATAGAGGCATGAGAGAGGAATTGGCCAGAATTGACAGGAAAAGAACACTAGTAGAGATGGTAACAGAACAGCAATGGCTGGAATTTCTGGAAGCAATTGGGAAGGCATAGGAAATATACACCCCAAAGAGGAGGAAGTATTCAAAAGGAAAGATGACACAACCATGACTAATAATAGAAGTCAAAGCCAATATAAAAGCCAAAGAGAGGACATATAAAAGAACAAAACTTATTGAGAAGTTAGAAGATTGGGAAGATTTTAAATACCAACAGAAGGCAATTAAAAGAGTCATTAAAAAGGTAAGAAGGAATACAAAAGTAACCTAGCCAATAATATTAAAGAAGATACCAAAGGTTTCTTTAGATACATAAAGTGTAAAAGAGAGGCAAGAGTCGATATTGGACCATTGGAACATGAAGAGGTAATAATAGGGGACAAGGAAATGGAAGACTTTACTGTGAAAGACCCTAGCAGTATGGTGGAAGTTCCAGGTGTCAGGGGTCATGAAGTGTGTGAAGTTAACTAGAGAGAAGGATCTTGGGAAACTGAAAGGTCTGAAGGTAGATAAGTCACCTGGACCAGATGGTGTATACCTCAGGGTTCTGAAAGAAGTGGCTGAAGAGATCATGGAGGCATTAGTATTGATCTTTCAAGAATCACTAGATTCTGGAATGGTTCCAGAAAACTGGAAAATTGCAAATGTCACCCCACTCTTCATGAAGGGAGAGAGGCAGAAGAAAGGAAACTATGGCCTAGTTAGTCTGATCTCAGTGGTTGGGCAGATGTTGGAGTTGATTATTAAGGATGAGGTTTCAGGGTACTTGAAGATACATGATAAAATAGGCCATAGTCATCATGATTTCCTCAAGGGAAAATCTTGCCTGACAACTCTGTTGGAATTCTTTGAAAAATTAACAAGCAGGATAGACAAAGAAGAATTGGTTGATGTTGTTTACTTGGATATTCAGAAGGCCTTTGATAAGGTGCCACTCGTGAGGCTGCTTAACAAGCTAGATTCCATGGTTTTACAGGAAAGAGTCTAGCATTGATAAAGCAGTGGCTGATTGGCAAGAGGCAAAGAGTGGGAATGAAGGGAGCCTTTTCAGGTTGGCTGTTGGTGACCAGTGATGTTCCACAGGGGTTGTGTTGGGAGCGATTCTTTTTACTTTATATGTCAGTTATTTGAATGATTGAACTAATAACTTCCTTGCAAAGTTTGCAGACAATATGAAGATAGGTGGAGTGGCAGGTAGTTTTGAGGATTTAGATAGATAAGGAGAATGGGAAAAGAAAATGGCAAGATGGAATACAATGTTGGGAAGTGTATGGTCATGCAATTTGGTGGAAGAAATGAAAAGGTTGACTATTTTCTGAATGGCGAGAAAATACAAATAAAAACTGAGGCACTAAGGGACTTGGGAGTCCTTGTGTAGGATTCCATAAAGATCAATTTGCAAGTTGAGTTTGTGGTGAGAAAGGCTAATGCAATGTTGGCATTCATTTCTGGAGGACTGGAATATAAAAGCAAGGATGTGATTTTGAGGCTTTATGTAGCACTGGTGAGGCCTCACTTGGAATACTGTGAGTGGCTTTGGGTCCCTTGTCTTAGAAAGGATATGCTGAAACCGGAGAGGGTTCGAAGGAGGTTCACAAAAATGATTCCTAGATTGAATGGTTTGTCATATGAAGAGCATTTGATGGCTCTGGATTTGTGTTCACTAAAATTCAGAAGAATGAGGGGTGAATTCATGGAAACCTATTGAAAGGTGAAAGGCCTTGATAGAGTGGATGTGAAGAGGATGTTCCCTATGATGGGAGAGTCTAAAACCAGAGGACACAGCGTCAAAATAAAGGGGTGTCCTTTTTCAACAGAGATAAGGAGGAATTTCTTCAGCCAGAGAGTGGTTAATCTGTGAAATTCTTCGCCACAGGCAGCTGTGTGGAGGTCATGTACTTATTTATATTTAAGGCAGAGGTTGATATATTCTTGATTGGTCAGGGAATGAAGGGATATGAGGTGAAGGCAGAAAATTGGGACTAAAAGGAAATTTGGATCAGCCACGATGAAATGGCAGAGCAGACTTGATGGGCCAACTGTGCTAATTCTGCTCCTGTATCTTATGGTCTTATGGGCTTATAAAATTCCTGCTGGACCAAAGATATATTGGTCATAAACATAGAATTTTACACATTACAGAAGCTGCCCACTTTTTCATCAGTAATATCACCACTGGCCCTTCTCCATATGTTCACTGCAGATTTGTGCCTCTGCTTCCCAGTGCGCTACGTGTGCCTTCTGCTGTGTGTGAATGTTGGTACCATGTTCTGCGTCTTCACTCCAGAGGAACACTGTTCATTTAGCTGGATTCATTTGACAATTAAACTTGAACTTGAACTTCCACTATTTGTTGGCCAATGGAATACTCCCAGCAATAGTTCTCAAGGAGCCTACTTTTCAGAGCTATATCACAAACATGAGGAATTCTGCAGATGCTGGAAATCCCAATCAACGCACACAAAATGCTGCCTGACCTGCTGAGTTCCTCCAGCAGTTTGCGTCTGTTCCTCAGGGAGCCTTTCGTTTCAGAGCTATTTGCCCCAACATTAGTGCTGTCATCCTATCTTTCCTCTGCTATTTCTGAACAGTTTTATCAGGAATATTATCCATCTGGTCTTTCCCTTCAGTTTTACCACATTTCACATTTTCAAAATTCAACTTCCTTGATTTAAGATTTTTAAATATCATTTACAATACACAAGTGTAAAGGAGAACAAAATAATTGTTACTCTCGATCTGACGCAGCACAAAAGAACTACAATTCGATAAAGAAAACAATAATAAAAGAAACACAATGAATAAAAAAAAACTTATGATAGCTTATATACATAGACTGTGGGATTGTATCATCATAATATCACATTACTCCTTGCAAGTGTGGTTTCATAGTCTCATGCACCACAGTAATTGTCTCTGCACATGTACACTTCCACCCTACTCTTAACTTTACATTATTGCTTGCTGACTTCTTGTTCATTTTACATTTTAAAGTTCTATTCACACTATCTTAGTTTGATTTTCTCCACCTGCTTAAGTCCTCCTTCATTATTAGCCCAGTGGCTAGTGTAATGTTCTTTACCGCCAGCTGTTAAGATTGCGGTTCAATGTCCGTAAAGAGTTCACACGTTCTCCACGTGATTGCGTGGATTTCCTCTGGCTACTCCGGTTTCCTCCAAAGATGTAGAAGCTGTAGTTCATAAGTTATTGGCTTGCTACATTGACACTGGATGCATGGCAATAATTGTGGGCTGCCCCCAGCACATTTTTACGGTGTTGCTCAATGACGTGAACGACACATTTCACTGTATGTTTCCACACACATGAACAAATAAAGTTAATCCCTGATCTTTTAATCTGAAATGTACAGCTATTCCCTAATTTGCAAAAGGTATGTATTCCTGGCAAACATTTTGTTACCATGACATATTATAAACACATGAAGAGAAATTTGATACAATTTATTCCTAGAGGGGGAATAAACCTGGGGTCTACAGACCCCTTGATTAATGATAATGGCATAATAATGGCATAAAAATGATTAGGAAACTCTAAGTGGAAAGCAACTTGTGGCAAAAATGGTTTTGTAACTTAAACACTAAGCTAAACCTACAAGGCACTTTTCCACTTACGAGCTCTGAGTTTTGTTCATCCATGGCATTTAAAATAATAACTGTATTTAAACACATCTGAGTTTGATTACATCCTATTTTGTACTCATATTTCCTCTGTTGACTCAGCTACACTCAACATCAAGATCTGTAAAGGAAGAGGAAGTTTGCCTGTTCTAGTTTCAATTGGTGTCATGCAGAGTGAGATTGAGAAGCCCAGCTTCAGTGTTTCAGCGCTTGCTACTTTTCTGATCAGTCTCTGAATTCTCACACCATAAGGCAGCAAGTGACCTTCAATCACACTTCATGCCAAAAGACTGCTGTAAATGTAGCTTAAAGCAGAGCACGGAGTCCAATGGTCTTGTACTGCTTGAAAATCAGAGGAACTGCAAGTGCTCATAGTCTGACGCTAAGGCAGAATACGCTGGTGCAGACAAAAACAATTAAGTGACAGCAGTTGGGATATCCTGCGATCTGAACTAAGGGACTCTACAAACTGGTCATCCAACCATTGTTTGACTTCACCCAGACTCCCTCTTTGAATATCTTCCACCGTGGAGCAAACCAACAAAAGCTTAAGGGAGCAACAACACGTTTTTCACCTGGACGCATGTAGGCTTCTCACATTCAACAATTTCACGTATCTTTCTCTGCACCAGAACTGGCCGTTCTGCCGTAAGTTAATGATCCATAATATTGCATCAGTTTTACTCTGCCTGATCTATTGATAATTTTCTACAGCTCTGCTTGTGTTTAACAGAACTTACATTTTCCTTCTTTGTTTTTTGTCCCTTTTCCCCCCAGTTTCCTTCATTACTCTATTAACCAGATGGGGACTCCCACTGTTTATCACCATGGCAACTCTGACCCTATTCTAGTGAAGGGTTCAACTGATCATTCCCCAGTTCTTTCTGCATCTTATAACAGACTTGTTTCTCTCCTTTCATTTCTGATGAAGGGTTAATAATGAGCCTAGATTTGGAAACAATCCATATTGAAACATACCACTCAAAATGCTACAGGTCAGGCAGCTTCTGTGGAGAGGAATAATCAGTCGATATTTTGGCTGAGACTCTTCATCAAGATTGGAAAGGAAAGGGGGAAGAGGCCAGAATAAGAAGCTGGAGGGTAGGGGAAAGAGTACAAGTTGGCAGGTGATAGGTGAAATCAGTAGAGGGGCAATGTGAGTGGGTGGGAATGGGGAGATGAAATAAATAACTTGGAGGAGATAGTTTGAAGAGATGAGGGGGTGAAGAAGAAGGACTTTCATAGGATAGGACAGTGGACAATTGAAGAAGGAGAAGGAGGGGCACCAGAAGAAGGTGATGGCTAAGTGAAGAGAAGAGAAGGTGAGAGGGGAACCAGAATGGGGATTGGAAAAAAGAAAGAAGGTGGAAATTACTGAAAGTTAGAGAAATCGATGCTCATAATGAAGCTGGGGCTTACAGAAATGTGACCGTATGGCTGAATCCATTGGGCTAGATGTCTGAATCTACAGGCGAAGTCAATCATTGGATATCAGGTCAGCTACATTCTGTCTGATTGGATTTGTAAACCACTTCATATACATTTAATGATCAACCACTTAGCTGTGTGTCTGGAGCTGTACTTGTTGTACACTGAATATGGAGAAGGGTAAATGAAGGATCATAATCACCCAAATGGAGTTTTATGACATCCTATACTTACTAATAAAACTGGTTTATTAATTAAAGTCTTTAATTTAATTTAATGTATTCTTCTCAGGTATCATTCAAGTTAATGTATGTAAGTTATTAGCCCAGACCACTAGACTACAAGACTTGTAACAAGTAATACACGCAAAATGCTGGAGGAACTCAGCAGGCCAGGCAGCATCTGTGAAAGGGAACAAACAGCTGACATTTACTCAGAACTCGATGATGGGTCTTGGCCTGAAATGTTGACTACCTATTAATTTCCATAGATGCGGCCTGGCCTGCTGAGTTCCTCCAGCATTTTGTGCGTGTTACTTTGATTTCCAGCATCTGCAGATTTTCTCTTGTTTAAGATTGGTAACAAAACTACACTATATTACCACTGCAAAGAAATGGTGTTGGATTTGTCAATTGATAAGGCCGTAAAAAATAGATGGTTATAAAAATCAGTTAATTAAATGGAATGGGGGAACATAACAACATAGTAATGTCTGATAATACATAATCTATGTGTATAGAGGTCATTAGGCTCTGATAGGTTTTAATTTAAATATACGTCAGTGAAAATTGTGGTAGTGAATCAATTTTTAAAGAAGTTTGCTTTTTGTTCATTCTTCCTGTAAAAAGTAAGAAAAATATTTTAGTTCCTATTTTAATCAGATTATTTTCAGAATGTATAGCTTTACCGAAACTTATTATAAGAAGAGGTTGTAATTTTATTGTTTCAATTAGAATAGGGAAATAATTATCATATTGCTTTATTTCATTTCTTTTTTTTCAGTCTCAGATATTAAGCCTATTGAAAAAAACCTTCCAATTTCAGGAGGTTTTCTGGTACTTGATCAACATCTGTGTCAATATGTTTCTTTTTCACAGGGAAAGAGACTAAATCTGTAAAATGGGCTCAATATTCTGTAGCAAAATACCAGTCGCATTGCAGTTTAGTTTTGTTTGTGGTCTATTTCCATCAGTATTCACCCAAAGTAAGTACCTTATTTTGACCTATCAAAATCATATTGTTTTATTTCAGTATAGTCTTTAATGAATTTGTGTACTCTGAGGAGCATAACGTGCTTTATAGGAATACACTGGAATAACATTACAGACTAAAATAAATTTGCATCTCCCTCCCTGTTCTTCAGCTCCATTTCCCAGCTTGCACATTAATTTTCCAAAAAAAAATCACATCTTTCCATCGACCTCCTACTGAGGGTGCAGTTCCCTTATGGAGACAGAGTTATATTTTGGGTTTATTTTATATTCCAAATTTCACCCTCCTGCGGTCTCATGGAGTGAATGTGGAATAGATTAAAATGCACCAGCGACATCAAAATTAGAAACTACTGAGAGATTATTGTTGATTGAAGCAGTCACTCTTTATTTGTTTAGAGATGCATCACGGTATCACGCCCTTCCAGCCTAATGAGCCCAAACAGCCCAATTACATCCACGTGACCAACTAACCTACCAGCCTGTACATCTTTGGAAAGTGTGAGAAAACTGGAGCACCTGCAGGAAACCCACATGGTCACAGGGAGATCATACAAACTCCTCACAGACAGTGTGGAATTGAACTTCTGGTGGCTGGTGCTGTAACAGCATTACGTTAACCGCTAAGGGACCATGACACCCTCTTTCGTTGAACAGTCAAGGCAAGTCAAACTGGGTTGTAAACTGAATGGGCTGGAACTCCTACATCTCATGAAGATAATGCCAAAGAAAGATGCAAAATAATTAATTTATTTTGTAGCACAGAGGTAAAAAAGAAGTCTTCCTGTGTCTGGAGTAAAAAAAATACTACTTATAAGTTTATGAGTTCATAATAAATCCAGCAAGTACATGATGAGTCAGAGGAAAATTATGGAAAAAGCAGCAACTGTTAAGATCCAAGAAATATCACAAATGTGGTATGTTTCTTAGTGAATATTTTAAAACTGTACCAATAAAAGAGTAGATAAGGCATTTGAAATACTGAATGGGGTAATCGTTATAAAGAGAGAGATTATCGGAGATTAGATGATTTGTCAGACCCGGGTGGAATATATCAAAGGCTACTGTAAATGCAAGGGAGAAAGTTAAATGCAAGGACAGAAGTTGCACTGGCTCTAACAGTAATGTTTCAGTTCTCTCTCACTAGAGGAGTGGTGTCTCAGAACTGCAAACATTGTACTATTGCTTATATGAAGAAGTGATAAAAGTAATTACAAGCTTGTTAAGCTTTACTGGTAAAATTATTAGAGTCCATCCTAATGCAATTACAAACCTTTATTTAGATAAACAAAGATTCATTAGGAAAAACCAGCATGTATTTACACAGAGCATAAAAAAGAGAACATTACAACACAGTACAGGCCCTTCAGCTTATGATGTTAGGCCAACCTTTTAACCACTCTAAGATCAATCTAACCCTTCCCTTCTATAGTGCCCTTATTTTTTTTATCATCCAATTTATTAAGTGAAAGTCCATCTGAATTGCCTGCTTGCATTCCATGAGTAGTGAAGATGGAGGGTCAATAAGGGGAAGGTGTTTGATGTACTCTACATGGAATTTTGAAAAGTTTTTGACAAGGTCTCACATGACAAGTAAAAGCCAATGGAATGCAAGGCAAATTTTGTCCCAAGATGGTTCAATGTTAGAGAACAAAAATGGTGGTTGATAAATAATCTGATTTTGTGATGGAAAGTTGCTATTGGTTGGATTCCAGAGGGCTCATTACTGTTAAGTTTTGTAACTATCCAAAACATAAAACCAATCAACAGAAAAACGAAGGAGCCTGAGAGAAGTACATAAACTTCATTTTTACTTCAAGCGAGGTGCACACTTATGACGTGGTGGTGTGATAACGTATGCCATTCACGTACCTTTGCATCTAACCTGTAATGAATTATGTAAATAACAAAGAATGATCAATGAAACAATATATATACAATATTACTTAAATACTAATGAATTGTTAAATTCACTACACTCTCGTGTAGTGTATGTCGAGTGTATTAGAGTGCAGCATACTCTACGCTACACTTGAATTCTTGCTTAGCAATAAACTCCAACTCAAAATAGAATGCATCTCAAATTATACAGTATTGGGCAAAAGCCTTAGGCACCCTAGCTCTATATTTGTGCGTAAGACTTCTGCACTGTTCTACATTTGTTAACATGGAGCGGAGTGCAAGTTTGTAAATCTGGCAGAAGCAAAAGATGTCGGGAATGGTGAGGGTGGAAACACTGAGAGGGGTGTGGGACAGATGGCAGAGAAGGAATGTCAGGGGCGGCAGGTGGTGCAGGTGCAGACTAACCTGACCTTGAAACACCAGGTAAGGTCATGTGATTCCAAACAATTGGTTTATTGATCATTACAGAATATCTCTCTGCTGCTTCCCTCTCATTTCTCTCTCCCTTCCCCATTTTCCAACTACGATTCCCCTATCACTGCCTTCTTCCCACTCTCAGCCACAATAGAATCAGAATCAGGTTTATTATCACCAACATGTGTTGTGAAATTTGTTAACTTTGCAGCAGCAGTACAATGCAATACATTATATGGAAAAAACTAAATAAGTAAATCAATTACTGTATATGTATATTGAATAAATTAAAAATTGTGCAAAAACAGAAATAATATATACTAAAAAAGTAAGGTAGTGTTCATGGGTTCAAGATCCATTTAGGAATCGGATGGCAGAGGGGAAGAAGCTGTTCCTGAATTGCTGAGTGTGTGCCTTCAGACTTCTGTACCTCCTACCTGATGGTAACAGTGTGAAAAGGGCATGCCCTGGGTGCTGGGTGGACTTAATAATGGATGTTGCCTTTCTGAGACACCGCTCCTTGAAGATGTCCTGGGCACATTGTATGCTAATACCCAAGATGGAGTCGACTAAAGTTACGACCCTCTGCAGCTTCTTTCGCTCATGTGCAGTAGTCCCCACACTTCCACCCGCATACCAGACAGTGATGCAGCCTGTCAGAATGCTCTCCACGGTACATCCATAGGAGTTTTTGAGTGTTTTTGTTGACACACCAAATCTCTTCAGACTTTCAATGAAGTATAATCAGTGTCTTGCCTTCTTTATAGCTGCATTGATATGTTGAGATCAGGTTAGGTCCTCGGAGATATTGACACCCAGGAACTTGAAATTCCCATATAGAGTCCCCTATCTGAATCAGGTTTATCATCACTTATACATATTATGAAATATGTTTTTTCATATACGTAATACAACTACCATATAAACATTCAGTGTATAGTAAATTTTAAATTGTCCCATCAAAGCCTCAAGATTTAATCACTGTGTAGGATTACTTACTCTTGCGGTGTAACGTCTTTTCTGACGAAGGAGGTCACTCTGCTTGGCAGGTGAGACTTGTGGCTGTGAAACATTCTCAGGTTCTGGGATCTTCTCTGGTGACTATAGGAGTTGACTCTGGGACTGCAGGGAGTGGTTCCGACAGCTCTGGACACGTTTCTCCTCTTTTCTTCTTTCTTCTCGAAGATGCTCTTGGACATGTCGGCATCCTGAACAGTGTGCAGTCCGTGGCAGCTGCTCAACCTGCTAATCTACCCCAGGCCACTAGAGAAAGCTTTGAGCCAACATTTTCATTTTGATCATGACTAAAAGACCAGATGTAGTTCCTCCAACACTTTGAAACATCTTACACTCCAAACCAGACTCTAGGCCTCTTTCATGTTAAGGGAGCAAGATGCCAAGGCTATGGGGCAGTCACTTCCATCACTCGTAACGTATGACCTGACTATACCATAAGGTGATACATCACAGGCAAGCTTCACTGGATGATGTGGATAATAATATGTGAGTACAGTGTCTGATGTCACCATTTCCTTTACCTGTGGAAAGCCACCTCACATTGCTTTGTCCATTGCTATTTCTTCCCGATCTATAGTAATGATTCAAGGGATGGAACACAGTGGCCAGGTTTGGCAGAAATGTTGATAGTAATTGACAAATCCTAAAAAGGACCACAGCTGTGACATGTCCTTTGGCCTTGGGGCATCCATCACTGCTAGAATTTTCTCAGCACACTTGTGTAATCCTTGTGCGTTGATGGTGTGACCACAGCAAGTGATGCTTGGTTAAAAGAAGTTACACTTTTTTGCTTTGTGCTCGAAGCCCATAATCCTTTTAACATTATCTTGAGATCTTGGAAATGTTCCTTGTCATCCTTACCGGTAACAATGATGCCATCCAGGTAACATTGACTGCCTGGACAGCCTTGTAGCACCTGGCCCATAGCACTTGGCCAGCGTGCAGGTGCACATACTGCTCCAAAAATAAGCCTATTATAGTGATAAAGCCCCTTGTGATTGTTTACGGTGAGAAACACTTTGGGCTCTTTTTCCATCTCCATCTCTAGTTAGGCCTCAGTTAAATTCACTTTGCTGAAGGGTTTTCTTCCAGAAAGGTTTGCGAAGATATCCTCCAGATTGATCTTCATTACTGGGTTGATAGTGACCTTAAATTCACAACAGATCCTCTGAGCTACTGGGACCACAGGAGTTGCCCATCAGCTCCACTCAACCTTAGAAAGAATTCAATGATGAGAAAATCTGCAGATATTGGAAATCCGAGCAACACACACAAAATGCTGGAGGAACTCAGCAGGCCAGGCAGCATCTTTGGAAAAGAGCGAATAGTTGATGTTTTGGGCTGAGGTCCTTCATCATGTCTGGAAAAAAAGATGACAAGTTAGAGCGAAAAGGTGGGTGGAGAGGAGGAAGAATTACAAGGCAGTAAGTGATAGATAAAACTGGGAGAGGGGAAGGGTGAAGTAAGGAGTTGGGAAGCTGATAACTGAGAGAGATAAAGGGCTGGAGAAGGGGGAATCTGATAGGAGAGGGTAGAAGACCATGGAAGAAATGGAAGGGGGAGGAGCACCAGAGGGAGCTGATGGGCAGGTAAGGAGATAAAGTGAGAGAGGGAAACAGGAATGGGAATGGTGAAGGTGGGGGTAATTACTAGAAGTTTGAGAAATCGATGTGCCTGCCATCAGGTTGGAGGCTACCCAAAGGGAATATAAGGTTTGCTCCTTCAATCTGAGTATGGTCTCATCACGGCAGTCGAGGAAGCCATGGACTGACCACCTCTGCCTCAATTCATCACACAGTGGAGCAAAACATCACAGAGCCCACAGACACAGAGCCCTGAGCAGCCAGAGCAATCCCACAGCCCCAGGCTCAGCACAGCAATGGGAATGCTGTGGGGGCGGGGAGGGGGGAGGGGACGGGAAACAGAAAGTGGAACAGTGTGATATTAGTGTAAGTGTTGATGGTTGGCACAATTTCAATGAACTGTTTCTGTACTGGGTGTCACTGTGACTTTCTAACACCTGATCCACTTTTTTCATATATTGTTCGTGTTCTATATAAACTCCTCCCATCCCTTTCAATGTCAAGTCTGTAGTGGAGGCAACACAATGAGTTGATTATAAAAAAACATGACTGAAAATAACTGAACATTGACAATCATGGGGTTTAGTAAGTTCTGAATTTGTATTACAGTGTTTTCACCATTCACCTTTCCAGCAGGAAGCCAAAACAATATTTATTTTTTGGATAAGAATGGTGACATCCTGTTAAAAGGTCCAGATGGTTTTGGAAATGGTCCCCTTGAATGGAAATGGGAGCCACACTCAGAGCAAGAAATTCAGCTGCTGGGGACTTTTGACAAAGGGAGTTGGTCCTGGTGGAACACCCAGTTGGATGATAACTTGTATCAGAAGATTGAAAGGAATCCTAATGCCATTGACCTGAGAATTAGAAATCCTTCATTCCAATTTGCAGGATTGTTTACCTTGACTCAAACTCAGCCCAGAAAGAAAATTCTAAAGGAGTATGAAATCTTCGGGGTCAAAGGTGAGTCAGAAGATTATGTCAGTTTCCCTATATAATGTAATTTTTAAAGGAGGGCTTGGTGCAGGGCCAGCATACATTGTTGGGCTAATCGGCCTGTTTCCATGCTGTATGACTCTAAAATTACTTATCACAAGTGTATTTTACATCAAAAAGTCCTTTGGAAAGATTTTGGACACCATGCTCTTTTGCATAACTTACTTAAATAGCATTTACATAAAAGTATAACAAGAGCCTATTTTAACTCTCACTGGGATTGTGGTTAATCTTGCACCTCAAAACCAGTTTCCATTCTATTCTCATGCCTATTGATCTCTCGAACATCCAGAAATCAACTGATCTCTGGCTTGATTGAGTTCAAAATCTGAACATCCACAGCCCTCTGAGGTAGATAATTCCAACAATTCATCATCCGCTACATTGAAGAAATTTATTTTCATCTCTGTCCAAAACAGCTTACCTCTCAGGTATCTTGCTCCAGACTCCTTCGCCAGGGAAATGGCCACTCTTGCATCCAGATTGTTTAAGTCTTTATTTTTGTTTAGAAATACAGCATTTAAAAAAATATTAAGGCCCATTCTGACCCAATGAACTTGCACCAGACAATTATATCCATATGACCAACTAACCTGCTAACCCTTATATCTTTGGACTGTGGGAGGAAACCGGAGCACCTGGAGGAAACCCACGCAGTCACGAGGAGAACGTACAAACTCCTTACAGACTGTCGCCGAAAGGTTCAGGGCTGCGGACGGTGCAATGATGTTGTGCTAACCATTATGCTACCATGCCAGTCTCTTACGTTTCACTGAGAATCACCTCTGATTCCTCAGACTCTAGAGATTACTCGACCTCTTTTCCTACAGCAATGCTAACAGGCCTGGAATCAATGCACTGAATCACCACTGCACTCTTTCTGTAGCAGGTGCATCAATTTTTATGTAAGGAGGGTAAAACTGTGCTCACTGCTGAAAGTGCTCACAATACTTAACAAGGCCATATCTAATTGCGATAAGAAAACTCAGTTCTTGTGCTTAAATCCTTGCTGCACTTGCATGTTGGCCTTAGAGCATAGAACACTACTGCACACTACTGGCTCTTTGGCCCACAATGTTGTGCAGAAAACTTCCCGTCCCACCCAAGCGCCTTAACCCTGGGTACACACTCCTTCTCTCACTTGCCCAAACCCCTTCCCGATAGGACCTGCTCCCTCCCTCCCCCCACTTCCCTCCCCTCTTCCACTGCTACTCCCGTCCAACCTTCCCCCCACCTCAACCCTCTCTGCCGACCTTCTAAAACTCCCCCTCCCTGATGACCACCTTCTCCTGGGTGCAAGTGGAAAGTGACAAGATCAGCCTAATCCGTCTCTCCTACATAGCCCTCCATTTTTCTCTTATCCATGTGCCTATCTAAGAGTTTATAAATATCACTAATGTATGTCTCTACCACTTAGGTATTCATTTTAATATCAAAATTGGCAACCTCTCAACATTTAAAATGTGCTGCAATATTCTTTTTAAATGGACCTTGTGCGCAGCCTCCCAGTGCATGTCTTGGGTGGTCTGTCTCACTGAAGGGTGCTGGCATGTTGAAGACAGAGTCAGACTGGTGCCTTCTCCACATCCGCGAGCTATATTCTTCACCATCACTATGGTGTTGTCAGTAACAAACACCCTCCAAACTGTGTGTCCCAGAGCTTGAAACCACACTCTCAAGTGCGTCTGAGGGAAAAGTCACGGGCTACTGTCTCATTGCACTTGTTGAGATTTTGCGGACCTACTACATTATTCTGTGGCTAAGAAGCCTTAGAGACTGGACTGATTCTCTCAGACATCATGGGACAATTTTTATAATGGCCACATCCTGAGTTCAGTTTGAGCCCAATCATTGGGACTGTACACATCACCACTCACTCTGAGTCTCATTGGTCTGTTTCTCACAGTTGAGACGAGTCCACAGCAGCCTCTGTTGGGCAGTGACGTCACCCTCAGCTGTACCATCTCCAGACTCCCAGATACCGTCAGTCTCCACTGGAAACCAATGGGCTCCTCCCAGCAGAACAGGAGAAACACTGATCAGATCCGTCTGAATAACACCGTCTATCTGATGGTCCGACGCGTTACAGTGGAGGATGGGAAGTTGTATCAGTGTCAAGTGTGGGAAAATGGAACCATCATTCACTCAGGGAAAGCACATTTTTCTGTCACTGAGGGTGAGTACTATTACCTCAGGGGAGAAATTCAAATTTGTGATGTCAAAGTGTGATATGTAAAATGGAGAAAGATTCATGCACTTCTTGCTCATACATGGTGGGGAGCCCTGAAATGATGGTGCACACATCAGCACTGAACAAAAAAAATGTGCACTTACTCCTTCAGTGGCCATTCTCACTGAATCCTGCAGTTGTTTGCACTGCTTCTCCCTGACACTCTGTCCACACACGTTCCTAAACACAAAGGATTCTGCAGATGCTGGAATTCCAGAGGAATACACACAAAATTCTGGAGGAACTCAGCAGGTTAGGCAGCATCAAATGAGGAGAATACCAACTGCTTATTCCTCTCCTTAGATGCTGCCTGATCTGCTGGGTTCTTTCAGCATTTTGTGTGTTGCTCAGACCAGCATTCAACTGGAAGCAGGTCTGAAAGCAGAGGTCAAGATAGGAAAAGCTTATGGCCTTCGGGTTTTTTTTCATCTGTAAAATTTTATTGAGTAGAAATTAAAACCCTTGGAGAATTTTGCTTAAAAAAATGAGGCAAGCTGCAGGAGCAGAAACAGAAGTGTAATAAATAGACCATCAAAAGGCCCATGCATGACGTTCCATACAGAGTTTAACTGCGGGGCCTGAAAATTAGCCTGGAGCTTGATTGATTATTATTGTCAGAGGCCCTCAGATGAAGTGAAAACCATTTGTTCATGTCACTCCAAAAAGATCATTCTGTTCATCAGTTCACTGAAGTACAAAAAAATGTAGAAATAGTGTTATAGTTACAGAGGAAATGTAGTGCAAATAGACAGGTAAATGACAAGGGTCATGGCAAAGTAGACTGAGAGATCAAGAGTTTATCTCTATCATACAAGAGATCCATTCAAGGGTTGCTCAACAGTGGGGTAGAAGCTGTCCTTGTGCCTGGTAGTATATCTTCTGAAGCTTTTATATCTTCTGACCGATGGGAGGGAGTGGGGCGGGGGGGAGAGAAGAGAGAATAACCAGAGTAAGAGGGGTCCTTCTTTACGTTGGCTGCTTTCCCAAGGCTGCAGGAGTGTAGACAGAATCAAGGGAGGGGAGGTCAGCTTTTCTGATGTACTGTGCCATGTTTGTCACTTTTTGCAATTGCTTGGTGTATTCCCATATCCAGTTATGATGCATCAAAGTTTACGGGGAGATGGCCGGGAACTGGGGTTGAAGAGGAGTAAAAAAGGATCAGCCATGTGGAGTAGACTCGATGGGCCAGATGGCCTAATTCTGCTCCTGTGTCTTACGGTCTTATGATCATTCTATGGTCTATCTATGAGGATTTGTGAGGATCACCAGAGACATGCTGAAATTCCTTTGCCTTCTGAGGAAGTAGAAGTTTTGATGCGCTTTCTTGACCATAGTCTCCATGTGAGTGGACCAGGACAAATTGTTGGTGCTATTTATAGCTGGGAACTATAGGCTAGCAACTATCTCTACCTCAGCACCCATGATACAGAGAGTGATGTGTGTTCTCCCGGCTTCCTGAAGTCACTGACCAGCTGTTTTGTATCACTGAAATTAAGGGAATGGCACTTGTACTGACGCCATTCCACAAGCTTCTCTATTCCCTTCCTATTCTCTTTTCATCATTGATGAGAGTTGCTTGTGGTTGGAAATAGGGGAGCATAGTTCGTGATGATGTACTGGTGGTTATTCCTGTAACTTATGTGTTTCCCTTAATGCGTTCTGATGTGGAACTTGTGTTCTCCTTCTGAATGCTTGTTCAATCATTCAGCAGAAGTTTCTGCTGCAATGCCAGCTTCCCAGTTGAATGAATTGGTTCTTGGGTCAAAGGTATTGAATTCCACTCATCTGTATCATTCTTGAACTCACTGTGAGTAGATTTAGGCTCCATATCTAAGTAAAGATGCCGAAGGGTATTGTCCCGAAACGTCAACTGTACCTTTTTTCCACAGATGCTGCCTGACCTGCTGAGTTCCTCCAGCATTTTGTGTACGTTGCTTGGAATTCCAGCAACTGCAGATTTTCTCTTGTTTCTAAGAAAAGATATGCTGGCATTGAAGAGGGTAGAAGCGATTTATGAGAATGATCCTGGAATGCTAGAGTTAATGTTTGAGGAGCATTTGATGGCTCTGGTCCTGTATTTCCTGGAGTTCAGAGGAAAGAGGAGAGATCGCACTAAAACCTACTGAATATTGAAAGGGCTAGAGAGAGTGAACTTGGAAAGGATGTTTCAAATAGTCTCGGAGTCTGGGACCAGAGGGTATGTCATCAGAATAGCAAAGGAGGTGGATTCCTTGAAATTCATTGCCACAGACAGCTGTGGAGGTCAAAATACTGGGTACATTTAAAGAGGAAGTTGATAGCTCTTGATTTGTAGGGCATCAAAGGTACATGGAGAAAGCAAGAGATTGGGGTTGAGAGGGAAAATATATCAGCCATGACAGGAGCAGTCTCGATGGGCTGATTGACACTATTCTGTCCCATGGACTTAGTACTTTAACAAAAACCAAATCAGTGAAGATCGGCGCAAGAAACACACTTATAATTGCCGGTAATTATCCCAATTTTTATCTTTATCTCAGAAATTCTAACTTTGTTTTCTCTTTCCTCTTTGTAGCTTTATATAAAAAGAGCTACAAACTTTATCGCTCAGGCTCAGATCAGAGTGAACTGGATTTGATCTGTCATTCTGTTACCTATTACCACAAAGCTGTGTGGACATGGAGGACAGTTGCTCAAAGCTGGGGGAGAGAAATAGCCTCAGCATCCAGATATCAACATATCAACATGGACAGGACATCTTTTGGGAATCGGCTGGTCCCCAAGGTGGCACATTATAATGGTGTTAAGTTCAATGTGAGGATTATCCCTGTACTGTTCAGAGATGCGGGGCTTTACACGTGTTTTCTGGAGTCAAATAGATTTGTGACCATTAAACTAATCACAGTAAAAGGTAAGAGTGAGAATGTGTTACTGCAGCTTTCAGAGAGAAAAATGTACTGTTTGAAATCTAAAAATAACTTGTTTCCACAGTCACAGCTGAACCGTCTGATACAGTGACTGAGGGAGACACCGTTACCCTGAGCTGCTCTGTGTCTGACGTCACTGCATCAACCAGACTGGTTTGGATCAACGGAGCCGGTAAAACTGTTGGAGACAAAATACTGACTGGGGAAGAGAAATCACTGAGTCTGATCATACAGAAAGCTGACAGAGGCAGAGGGAATTGGATGTGTGGTGTGTTTAGTGGAAATAAGCCCACACTTTTTGTCACATACTATGTGAAATACAATGGTGAGTGACTAAATGCCTGCTGTCAATCAGGTAATCTTATCACTTGCTAATCACTCTGACAACCGTGAAAAGATATTTTTATATTATTTGTATATCCTTCTTGGGAGGCCCCATAATTGGACAGACCCTCAGACAATTGACCCAGCAATATACATTACTCACAATGGTGAGACTGAGACTGATCTGTGTGTATCAACCACACTCCTTGTAAATTCATTGACAATATCAATTGTTTATATGTCTGAAAATAGGGCTGTTAATGTTGGTTTTATATTCTAAAATATTTAGATAACAAATGCCATTCTAAGCTAGAACAATGCAAGTGGAACCCTTGTTTCTTCAAGCCAATCTTGTCTCCCCATCTCACTGATCCTGGTGACATCACTTCCTTTCTGATTGAAGGCTGATGTATTGTGGGAGCTGCAAGGTCATTGACCTTCACTTGAATACACAGAAATTATGTCATCTGAGAATGTAACAGGCAAATCAATGGGAGAACAAATGATCAAGCTGATCTGGGCAATCTTTTGCATAACTCATAACTTGTGACAGAGAAAAAAAATTAAAGGAGGAACTTCTTTCACTGAGAAAAGGCGAGCACTGAGCTTGGTCAGTGAATATTGAAGCTCTCCTTTTAAAACAACTTAGTTCCTTTGTGTAGCCTTCTTTAATTTAAAAAGCAGCAGGTTGTTTCCACATTTACATTGCTCTCTTACTTTTCTGACATCTTTCCTTGGTGACGCCATGCACAGGATCAATTTAAATTTGGGGAGCTTCCCAAATTGGCTCACTCATCCACCATATGCAATGCATCCCAGACTATAATTGGCAGCAATACTTTCTACCAATGTCTGAAATGACCATGGGATTCCGCTGCTGCTTTGCCATTCTCCACCATCAGGCAGTGCCTTAAGAAGGCGATGTTTATCATCAGAAATCTGCACCTTGCAGGCTACCATTGGGCAGGAGGTAAAGAAGCCTGAAGTCCCACATCACTAAGTTCAAGGACAGCGACTTCCTTTCAAACATTCAGTTCTTGAAGCAAATGCAACACCGCTAATCAATAGGTGGACAATGATAGGACCACTTTGCTCTCAATGGACCGAGCTTTATTTTGTTTTAATTGTGTTCTTTTGTGTCACAATTATGCATCGTTATGTTTCATTCATATTTTTCCTGTGAATGTTGTATTTTATTGCATCTATCATACTTGACAATAAACTCAACATTGACTTATACTTGTGCACTTTGGAAAATCTTTTCTAAAGTTATTTGTTTGAACATTCAAACATTCCTAAATTTCACTTTGCAACCTTGCTGCCTCTGTTTCCAGCCACTTGTGGAGCTGTGATTTTCATTGCTCAATCACTGGCAATGCTCCAGTCTGTTAGTGATATGAAACGGTCCACCTGCCGTCTTCTAATCAGAAGACAATATGACCCTAAGACATAGGAGCAGAATTAGGCCATGTGGCTCATCGAGTCTGCTACATCACGGCTGATTTATTATCCTCACAACCCCATTCTCCTGCCTTCTCCCATTACCTCTGACACCTTTACTAATCCAGAATCTATCAATCTCCACTTTAAATATGCCCATTGACTTGGACTCCATAGCCATCTGTGGCAATGAATTTCACAGATTCACCACCCTCTGGCTAAAGAAATTCCTCCACATCTCTGTTCTAAAGGGACATTCTTCTATTCTAATTCTGTGCCCTTTGGTTCTTGACTCCCCCATGAATCCATTTATGTGTTTCCATTGTTAGTCATTTTCATTTTTATTGCAGTAATTTCTCAAGTTGCAAATGTTCAATTAACCGGTTTTTACCACAGCACCTTTGATTCCATATCAGTACATGTTTTTAATTGCCTATAACAAGCACTGCACAGCCCCCTGGTAATAGAAAATACGGCACCTATCACAGATCTTATCGAATTTTTTGACTTACAATATTTTGCAAGGTGAAATGTTTTCCAGGATAATCATCCTTCTTGTAAATTGAGGAATGTTTGGAAATATATCTGAATTTTGTAAAGTATTTGGGGGCTGGGAGAATGCTTGAGGATTCTAAGACCCAATATAGTATAATTAAAACCTGCAGGAAAGTGACTGCTCCTATTCCTGCTAAATGCTCCATTGTCCTGATGCAATCTGCTCTGAAAGTTCCTATGTAAATTATTATTAGAGTATTCTGAGATGAAATTCTCCATGGTATTAATTATTTCATGGGTCAGATTGAGAAGTTGTCTGATTTTAAAATGCCATTTGTTTTCCTTGCAGGAAGCCTGAATTCTATTTACTTTTTCCATCAGGAAGGGAACTTTGTATTGAATGGGCCAGACAATCCTGGAAGTGACTCCATTGATTTGGAATGGAGGCCACACACAGGGCAACAAACCACAAAGCGATTGGCCACTTTTCACAGAGAAGATCAGCGGTGGGCCGTACATTGGAGTGATGAGTTCAGTAAAATACCAGACATTTCCCAGAGGTTACATGTGGACTGGGGTACCCTTAATCTGAAAATCAGGAAACCCACCTTTCAACTTGCTGGACTCTTCACCTGGAATCAGACAAAGTCAGGTGGGAACATCTTGAGGCAGTGGGAAGTAGTTGGGATCAAAGGTAAGTTAGTCAAGAAGCTGAAAAGGGTTCAAGAAAGCAACTTTTTGTGAGATATTCCACAAATATTCCCAACAGATTATTGGAATTCAGTTGGAATGCTGTAGTTCTGTCACCCAGCCCAGAATAAATCTTATTAAAAATATTAAAGCATCTTGTGGATAACAATCCTCAGAGCACTAGGTCCAGTGGAATCCCTGAGAGGTTGTAAATTAACATTTTCATTTCTCAGATATATTTAGTCCAGTCTCCATAATTCTGCCTGGAGCAGTTCAGAGAGCCTGTGGGGAACTGAACCACACATCATGTGTCTGTTTCCACAGTTGAGGCCGACTCACAGAGACCTGTAATGGGCAGTGACGTCACCCTCAGCTGTACCATCTCCAGACTCCCAGATACCGTCAGTCTCCACTGGAAACCAAGAGGCTCATCCCAGAGGAACAACAACACTGATCAGATCCACCTGAATAACACCGTCTATCTGATGGTCCGACACGTTGGAACAGGAGATCCCAGTCTGTACACGTGGGAAGTGCAAGAAAAAGGTTCCATTGTTCTCACTGGAGACACCAGTGTTGGAGTGGATGAGGGTGAGTCCAAAGCTGCCCAGGAGCAGGTATGAAATGTTGTTGATTATAAACTGTTCCACATATTGTACAGTGAGCACACTCCACCGTGGGATTTCACTGCAGGGTGTGGTAAATGCTTCTACCCTGGGATATGGCGTAAAAATGAAGGGGTGGCACTGAGACTGATGGAGCCACCCAGGTGAATCAATGGATTCAATTCTGCTGCAGGAATCAACTGGAATAAAGTACAGAAATCGAGGAAAGCAAGTTCAGTACAAACAGTGAAATACAAATAAATTAAATACACCAATACAAGCATTATGAAATTGGAATCTTTTCCGAAACTTTCTCCTGAGTGTAGGAAAGAAAGTCACTCACAAAAGTTAGCAGTGCATCCTTCAGTGAGGAAAGACTTCGTTCTGTCCTTGATCTAATTGTACACTCAGTGACCACACCTGTACACCTGCTAGAAAATGCAAATATCTAATCAGCCAATCACGTGGCAGCAACTCAACACAGAAAAGCATGCAGATGTGGTCAAGAGATTCAGTTGTTGTTCAGACCAAAGGGCAGAATGGGTAAGAAATGTGATATAAGTGACTTTGACTATGAAATGATTGCTGATGCCAGATGGGGTGGTTGGAGTATCTCAGAAACTGCTGATCTCCTGGGCTTTTCATATACAACAGTCTCTAGATCTAGTTTACAGAGAATGGTGCAATTAATAAACATCCACTGAGCAGCAGCTGTCCTATGATCATGTAACAGATAGCTTATTACATCCAGTCCAAATGCATCAGTTTGCTGGAGCGTGTTTGGGGAAGATGAACTTCAGTGTTTCAACAACAGGCATCTGGGTTGGCAGCTGATTTATCCCAGCTCCCTGTTGACTTTTCTGTCCCAGTGCAACCCTTCCAGCTGATAACCCAGTGGCCAAGTTTAGAAACTTGGAACATCTATACCTCAGCTTCTGTTAAAATGTAATTCTTTATTCCCTCTTCCCTTCTTGCAGATTTACATAATAGGACATACACAGTTTATCGGTCTGACACAGGACACAGTGAACTGGACCTGATCTGTGAAGCTTCTGCTAAGTTCAATCAAACCAAATGGACTTGGAGGTCGCGACTTTTTCAGAATCAGCAGGCCGAAATAGCTTCTACTCACAGCTCAGAGCCAATTGACGTTGACAGGAGCTACTTTGGAAATCGACTGGGAACCACAGTGGGAAATCTGAATGGCAAGAATTTCAGTGTGAGGATTGTCCCTGTGCAGTTTGAAGATGCTGGAATTTACACATGCTCCACAGGATCATATAAACATGTGACCATTGAACTAATCACAGTCAGAGGTAGTATCGCTGTTTTGTTTAGTCATTAGGGAAATGTTACCATTTTAGGAATGAATAGAGAACTGGTGACAAGTTGTTCCCAAAGTTGCTGCTACTCTCACATATGTCTCTTTCTTTCCTCTCAACTCTCCAAGTTTCTCCTTAAAGGTTTATGTATGATGCTACATACAAAATTTCCTCTGAAATGCCACAATCAGACAACATTTAACCCTTACATACAGTTCATATTCTATACCTTCACAGTATGGACTGGGTCAATTTTGACCCGGCCCAAGAATCCCCTCATAGCAAGTGTCTATGCCAAATTTTGAAGCACAGATATATTTAGAATGTATAAATAGCATATCTGACATTAATAAATGGGTGATTAATCCTTAATTAATGTTTCAGAGATCTAAAATCCATTTCAATAGTTACGGGTCAAATTTGACCTGGGACAGCCTCAATGTACAAAAGTTTGTAGCACCTGTACAAAAGTATAAAACTTTTATATCTTCTCATTTTTGCGCATTTTGGGTCACTTTAGGAAAAGTCATCAAATTTCGGCTAAAAAAATTGCACTTAGGGTGTTTTTACTGCTGTCAAATGTCAAAACGGGTCAAAATTGACCCAAACAGTATGTAAGGGTTAAAAAACTCCACTTGTTGTGTTACATTATAAGTATTCCTTGAAAGATTTTAAATGTTTTATTCAAACCAATGAAAATAAATATAGTGAGTGGCCAGTTTTATTAGGTACACCTGTACACCTGCTTGTTAATGCAAATATCCAATCAGCTAATCACCTGGCAACCACTCAATGTATAAAAGTATGCCCATGTGGTCAAGAAGTTCAGCTGTTGTTTGGATCAAACATCAGAATGGGAAAGAAATGTGATCTAAGTGACCTTGACCAGAAATTAATTGTTGGTGCCAGACTGGGTGGTTTGACTATCCCAGAAAATGCTGATCTCCTGGAATTTTCATGCACACCTGTCTCTAGAATTTACAGAGAATGGTGCAAAAAGTAAAAAAAAAAACATCCAGTGAGCAGCAATTCTATGGATGAAAATGCTTTGTTAATGAGAAAGGTGAAAGGAGAATGGCCAGACTGATTCAAGCTGACAGGAAAGTGACAGTAACTCAAAATAACCACATGTTACAACAGTGGTGTGCAGAAGAGCATCTTGAATGCTCAACACATCAAACCTTGAAGTTTATAGGCTACAGCAGCAGAAAACCATGAATGTACACTCAGTGTGTGTATGTGTGTGTGTGCGCTATCAAGTTTAATTTCACTCAACATACACATGTATACAAATAAACGAAATAACATTCCTTGGGGATGGAGGTGCAAATCACAGTACATATATCACATATGGCACATAAAATAATATTAACAGATAAAATAAAAACTATTCCTTTGATGTAAATGTTGATGTAAGGTGCATATATGCATTAACTGAGATGCGGAGAAATTACTTTAGTCACAGGGTGGTAAATCTGTGGAATTTGTTGCCACGAGTGGCTGTGGAGCCCAAGTCATTGGGTGTACTTAAGGCAGAGATAGATGATTATCCAGGGCATCAAAGGGTATGGGGTAAAAGCAGGGGAGTAGAGATGACTGGTAGAATTGGATCAGACCATGATTGAATGGCGGAGCAGACTCGATGGGCCGAATGGCCTACTTCTGCTCCTATATCTTATGGTCTTATAATTAAATATAGAACAGTATAGTGTTACTGGTGCTGTCATAAGTAATGTGTACAGGGTGGTAGCAGGACGTTCAGGAGCCTCACAGCCTGGGGGAGGTAGCTGGTAGCCAGTATACTTGTCCTTATTCTTATACTGTGATGCCTTCAACCTGACATTAGGAGGCTAAACAGATTCTGGGACGGATGGGATGGATGAATTGACAATGTTGAGTTATGCTGAAAAAATCAAGTAGAAACTTGGTGTTGCTGTCATAATCCCAATGATATTCTGTTTTTCGCAGTCACAGCTGAACCACCTAATGAAGATTCTGGGAGAGACAACATTACCCTGAGCTGCTCTGTGTCTCACGTCACTGCATCAACGAGACTGGTTTGGATCAATGGTGATGACAAAACCATTCAAGAGGAAACTCTGAATGACCTCAGACAGGAAGGGCAATCTTTCCAGCAGATTATTCTAAAATCTGGCGCAGACAAGACGAAATGGATGTGTGCTGTTTTTCATCAAAATATACCCAAGATTTTCATTCCATATCGGAAGAACAGCAAGTGTGAGTGCTTTTTAGTGTCCTTTGTAACCTGCACAGAAAGTTTGCGTGATTGCTTTGTAACAAGTTTGTGTGATTGGCTGCTCTTTCGGTAAGGTAACTTGCTTTTTATTTAGATTTACTTTCTATATCACTCACCGTTTAGTTACAGATGTTCACAAATATAGCAGTTTAAAAACAAAATCCAACTACGCAACTCAAAACAATGGGAGTTGAGGTACAATGCACGGTGTAAGGGTAGACTTATGGACCAGGGAAATTGAGGTTAATTGGCATGAATAGGAGAGACACCTCAATCTACTCTCATTTTTGACGTACAGTTCATTTATTATCAAAAAATGTATTAATGATACAACCTTTAGATTTGTTTGCTTACAGGCAGTTGCAAAGCAAGGAACCCAAAAGAACCCAGTTAAAAAAAGACCAACTTCCCAGTCCCCACAGACACAGAGAAAATAAACACAAAGAGAAATCATATAAACAATACAAGTGAGTAAGAACAGCAGCATTCTGAACCAGATTGAGTCCTTAGATCCAAATCCCCAGGGCAGCACAGAATAGGCTCATAGCCTTGGCATTCAGTTCATCGTATCAGCAGGGCAAATTGCCACAGAATTTGCAGACATGAATCACAGCCGCTGGGAGCAGCCTCACAGCCTTTGTGTCATGGAGAGAGGAGTCCCCAGATTATCTGGGCTGGCATTTAAATCGTCCAAACCACACAGTAGTCCTCTGGCCTGCTGTCAGTGAATCACTCCAGGCCTCGATTTTGCTGATGATGGAGCCATTCTTAATCTCTTTGAATTGGCTTGGCACCCAGAGTGATCCAACCTTGCCCGACTCTCAACGCTCTGCCTTTCCAGTCTGTATGGGTTGGACCCGGGCCTCACCATGGTGAATTGCTCCAGGCCTTGAATTCGCCTTTTTCTGAATTTCACTGCCAAAGAAGCCGATCTCAACCTCTCCAATACAGCTCGGCGTTTAGAGTGATTCACCCTTGCACCCAGGCATTGAAACTCCTCTGTCCCATCTTCTCCCCTCCAAATCATTCACTCCAACCAGCACGGCTCCAACTCCAAGTGTGTCGATTTTGCAGCGCAGCTGCAGGGCACATCTCGCAAATTTGCTCCGTCTTTGCTCACTTCATTGATTACCACAATTTACCTCAAAAAAAGCGTTTTAACGGAATTCCTTTGCTTTCGAACTACCGGTAAGTTGTCGCATGTCTTTGGTAGTGCCAGTTTTGAAAAAAACTAATTTTACAATATATGTCAGTGATAATAAACCTGATTCTTTTTCTGATATCACTCAGTCAATAGGACTTGAGTCGATCAGAAAATATGGCAAACATGTTGAAGGGGTAGCTTATGTTTTGAAACTTCAAAACATTAAACTAATACAAAGGAAGACACGCGAGTCTGAAAAGAGGGTCTAACTTTTAAGTGAGGTGCACATGTATCATGTGGTAGCATGATGCTGTATGCAATCAATGCATTTATGCATATTACTGAACCAGAATGCTTTAGCAAGACATTTACAAGATTACTCAAGCACTACTGAAATAGTAAATACGTAACAGGATCATTGAATGGGGAAGACAGATCATGGAGGTGGATTTTTCGGAAAGCTGACAGAGGCTGCTGTTAAGCCCACATGCTATAGCCACAGCAGGTGCAGGAGTGAAGGGGACGAGAGTTGAAGCAATTTGTGGCTGCTGCCATAACGTTATTATCCCATTCCATAGCTTGCAAACTCAACCTCAGTGATCTGAGCAGTAGGATTGCAGGTTAAAAATGAAAAAATAAATTGTATAGTAGTTAAAAAGGCAAGTGGTTAATATCTTCCCAATCCTAACAGCAGCCAGGATTGAAAACTGGGCGCTATGGTAGCGTGGTGGTTAGCACGGGGGTGTCCGTGTTTGGAGTTCAGTTCCAGCACTGTCTGTAAGGTGCCTCTGTACATCCTCTCCTTGGAATGTTTGAGCTTTCCCCAGGTGCTCCAGTTTCCTGCCACTGGCCAAAGACTAGTGAATGGGTAGGATGAACGGACATTGTAAGTTGTCCCATGTTTAGGTTAGGGTCAATTGAGTTTGTTGGGGGTTGCTGGGGCATTGTGGCTCAAAAGTCCAGCTGGGCCAATTCCGCGGTGTATCATTAAATAATTAAATAAATGGATGTGAATCAATTATGCTCCTTTCGTCAAGCCATTTAAAAAAAATTTCAGCTTAGACAGCCGATAGTCTTGCGTTCATTTCTTCCTTTCTCATTTATATGTAAAAGTACATTTAATTGAAACTGATGACCCAAAATATTCAGATGCCAATGACCAAACACTAAAAGGCAAATTGAATGAAATGAAAAGCTCTCTTTTCTTGGTTTTGACACAAATTAATGTCACTCTGGCTGCCAAAATACAGTATGTTTTCATTGTTACGTTATTTATAGAATGACTTGATAGGAGTATTTA
This sequence comes from Mobula hypostoma, assembly GCF_963921235.1. Taxonomy (NCBI): domain Eukaryota; kingdom Metazoa; phylum Chordata; class Chondrichthyes; order Myliobatiformes; family Myliobatidae; genus Mobula; species Mobula hypostoma. The sequence goes on along the minus strand of NC_086103.1, from coordinate 19,521,050 downwards.
ACTGCTAAATGAGACGGTGAGTGAAAATAAATAATTGGCTTTATCTTCCACAGTGTGCCGGCCTTCGAACATTTTGATCATCATAGTTTCTTACTTGTTGGTTAAGCTGGCCATTGCCCTTGGATTAATTTGCTGCCTGACAAGGTAAAGAGAAGAAAAAATTTCAATGGTTCAATTTAATATCAGAGAATGTATACAGTATACAACCTGAAATTCTTACTCTTTGCAGACATCCACAAAACAGAAAAAAACCCAAAAGAATGAATGACAGGAACGTCAGGACTCAAAATGTTTGAAGTTTTCCTAGAAGCCAAGGCAATGGGAAAGCAGATATTCATTGAATAAATTATTGACATTTTACACCGCCTTCTGGTGTTAACATCATTATGCGCCATGTTGTATGATGTGATGATCATGGTCTTCTGTTTGTTCTTGTCAAATTTTTTGACAGTAGTGGTTTGCTGCTGCCTTCTTCTGGATAGCGCCCTTACAAGGCAGGTGACCCCAACCATTATCAATGCCCTTCAGAGATGGACAGCCAGGTGTCAGTGGTCATATAACCGGGACTTGTGATATACACCAGCTGCTCATACAACCATCCACCACCTGTTCCCATGGCTTCATGTGACCCTGGTCAGTGAGGCAGGGGCTAAGCAGCTGCTACACCTTGTCCAAGTGACCTGCAGGTTAGCAGAGGGAAAGAGTGCCTTATTCCAACTTTGGTAGAGATGTACAGTATCACTACCCTGCCACCCAATACTCACCATACAGACACACAATTCAAAGTTATACTGAAATATCTTCAACATTCAGTCAGAAGTCGCTTACCTCTTCCCATTTCCCAGTGCTGAAGGAGCCATGGAGTTCTCAGAGACTAATGGATTAGCAGTGTTGAAATTATCATTTCCCATTGACTAGCACAAAGTTTCATTTTCAAAATTGGCAACTGAAACATTGTCATGAGTCAATCTTTGAGTTTAGATGCAGCATTTGACCCAAAATATCGATAATTATCTTTCTTTGATAAGTGCTGCTTGACTCGCTGACTTCCTCCAGCAGATTGTTTGTTCAAAGTTCAAGGTTCAAAGTCTAAAGTAAATTATTATCAAAGTACATATATGTCACCATATGCTACCCTGAGATTCATTTTCTTGCAAGCATTCATAGTAGAACAGTCTGTGTTTGCTCAATATGTGAATGCTTGCCAAAGCATAACCATAAAAAGTTCCTGAAAGTATGAGTGTATTTTATAATAATGAATCAGAGATTGCCAACAAATCACAGTAATAAAAGAATCCAGATGGGTTGCTTTAGCAAGAAAGAATTATTCTGTCTGTGGTAGAGTCAACAACTCATCACCCCCTACAACTTGATCTAAACATCTCTTATGAGGCAAAACAATAATTTGTCATTTCGTGGCACAGGAGAACCTGCACTCATCCCTTTGGAGATATCAGCTGAGCTTTTCCATCCAGCAGTGAGTCTCACCCTAACCATAGACTTTTTACTCTCCTCCCATCCGGTAGGTGCTACAGGAGCCTCTGTTCCTGCACCAGCAGGCACAGGAAGAGCTTCTTCCCTGAGGCTGTGACCCTGCTGAACCTCACATCACTGCACTAAGCAGTATTGCACCCACATTGTACTGTCTCAGTACTTTTATATTTGTGTACTGTAGCACTTACTTTTTATTCGCAGTTAGTTTGTAAATAACACTATTCTTTGCATTTCTGGTTCGATGCTAACTGCATTTCATTGGCTTTGTATCTGTACTCGGCACAATGACAATAAAGCTGAATCTAATCTAAATCTAATCTAATTTAATTAATACACATACTTAGCTCACAGTTATAAAGTACTGCTAATACAATCATGCAACCTCAGTCTATGACTCTGATAAAATATATTGGAATCAATGCGAATCATTGATTTGCATTAAAATGGTAAAGTCCTTAATTTTATAAATTATCTGTATTTCTTAGCAGTGCTTAATCTGCTAAGAACATCCTAGAATTTTTTGTGTTTATTCCTGAGGCCAATTGGCAATAATGTGATGATTTCTTTTCATTTTGTTTTCAATAATCTCTTTGAAACCTTCATTGGGATAGTCTCACAAAATAGGTCAAAGTCCATGGGAAACTCCTTTGAATCCAGTTCAGTACATGATATGCTGACAGAACAAAAGCCTGAGCTAGTTCTTGTTTTAGCTTTCTGCTTCTCCGTTTCTTATGACAGGAGAAACAGGATGTCTGGTTTATATTTCTTTTTGATGGCCTTCTGTGAGGGTAAGTGGAGAAATGAGGTCTCTCTTACATTTTAAAGGCATGTTGATATGATCAGGAACATCACCTGATCTTTCACCCCCTCTTTCTCTTGTATGCTTTTTTTCTTGGGTTTTTCAAATTGGAAAAGCCGGTTAAATTATTTGCACATTTGTAGTGAATTTTTTAGGTCTTTGAGAATGAAAAGTGTATTTTAGAGCATTTTGTAATATTGCAGACATTAACTGAGCTAACACAGGCAGAGAGACAATGTGAGGGTTGTCAAGCAACTTCCTATTTTTGGTTTCATAACAATTGTGGACTCACTTTGTGAGAATCCTGTGGGCTGCCCCCAGGAATCCTCTAAATGTGTTGGTGGTTGATGCAAGTGACCCATTTCACTTTATGTTTCAAAGCTTTGATGTACGTGTCACAAATATTTTTTTCCTTATTAAACTTTTCATTCTTTAATTCAAACTCTGAGAATTCCTTCTCATTTTAGTTCCAGATTATGGAGATGTTAGTTTCAAAAACATCAAACCATACAGTGAAATCATTGTGTCAGAGACCAACACAGCACGAGGATGTGCTGGGGGCAGCCCACAAGTGTTGCCATGCTCCTGGCACTAACATAACAAGCCGACTACTCACTAACCCTAATTTGTACATGTTTGGAATGTGGGAGGAAACCAGAGAACCCGGGGAAACCCAAGTTATCGTGGAGAGAACATATAAACTCTTTTCTGATAGTGGTGGGAATTGAAACCCTATCACTGATCACTAGTGCTGTTAATCATTACACTAACCTCTACACTACTGTGCCGCCCATGTAAACCACAATAATATAAAACCATCCCTTGTAGATCTGGAGTGGACTGCCCTTGTCTGTTAATTAGCTTCACTCACCAAAGATTATTTTGTCCTTTTATAAGAATCCTTTCCCTTTTCACAAGCAATCTGTTCCTGCAGCTTTCCCTCAGACTGTACTTCATCCTCACCAGTAGATGGCAGCACCTTGTCATGAGGAACATCTTCATTCATGATGTCAGATGCAGTAGGTGAGGAAACGTCCTATTCCAGCACATTCACATTTGATAGTCTGGTGCCTTAGGAATTCACAACAGTTCAGTATGAAATTCTCATTCAGATAAACCACAAATCTGGTAGGTCTAGAACAATTATTAATGCATCTGACAATTGTGGTCCACACTGTGGGTCACCAGTGGTTAGCATAATGCCAATAAGACTCGGAGTGTCGGAGATCGGAGTTTAATTCTGGTGCTGTCCCTAAGGAGTTTCTATGTTCTCCCTGTGACCATATGGATTTCCTTTGGGTGCTCCAGTTTCCTCCTGCAGTCCAAAGATGTACGGGTTAGTAGGTTAATTGGTCATTATAAATTGTCCTGTGATTAGGCTCAGGTTAAATAGGTGGGATGTTGGGCTTACATCTCGTTGGGCAGAAGGACCTGTTCTACACTGTATCTTTAAATAAAATAAATAATAAATGAAAAAAATCTGCCTTTCCTGTTTTGGTGAGAATATTGTGCAAAGCTTTGGCTTCACCAATCCAAGTCTTTTCTACCCATCCGTCATTTAGCCGTCTCTCTTTCCCCTCATCTTACATTATTCCATGTTTTATTGCATGTGCCTGACTCATAAGCGACACTGTAATTTATCTTCATATTAGTAGTAAAACCTGGTTCCATGTTGTGTACAGGTGGATCAAGAACAGATCTCTACGGCATCCTCCTAAGTCACTGCAGCCCATTTATGCAAACTCTCCAATTTCCATCTGTCAATCTGTTTTCATCATGTGTCAGAATGTTCCTCCCCCCATCCACTTGCTCCAATAATCTCTTCAAGCTCAGGCTTATTGTCATCTCACTACATATACACAACCAAACAAAATAGCGTTCCAGTGCACCATAGTGCACCCGCAAAACATATATCACACACAGCACATAAAACAAAATATTGCCACACATCATTTAAAATATAATTCAAAAAGTGTGCACTGTTAGCACAGGAAAACGCTAAATAGCATGCTGTTGTAGTGACGAGAACTCAGTAGTCTCACAGCCAGAGGAAGATGCAGGCAGTCTTAGACCTGATGCTCCTGTACCTCCTTCCTGGATCGTACTGGGTTAAAGAGATTATGGGGTGGGTGGTAGGGATCCACACCAATGTCTCGGGCCCTCCAAATACAACACTCCCAGCAAATGTCACAAATGGGGGGAAGAGAGACCCCAGTAATCCTCACAGCAGTTTTTACTGTTCTCTATAGGATCTTGTGGTCCAATGCCTTGCAACTTCCATACCACACAATGACACAGCTTGACAGGAAACTTGACGGTGCTCCTGTAGAAAGTTCTTAGAAAGTTCCAATAGGAGCTGGGCGCCTTGAGAAACATCTTAATCAAGGACCTTCTGGATGTCGAAATATGTTAACAGATTCACCCTTATCTATTCTGCTAATTACAAATTATAAAATCAAATGAAATAGACTTTACCCAATGCTATTAATTATTTTCTATGATCCCAATCTCCAATTCATAAAAAATACAGTTATATTTCTTCTTTAAAATTACTTCAGACTAACCGCTCTATATTCTCACTCCCTCTCCCTCTCTTAAATAGTGGTGCTAAATTTTCTTCTTTCTAATCTGTAGAACCAGTTCTGAAGTCTGTGCGATTTTACAAGGTGAGAGACTATGCCGTCAATATCACTGTTTAACCCTCATTCAGTCTTGGTATGAAGATCACCGAGTGTTAGCAATTTATTGGCTTCCAGGTATAAAGGAGTGGTTGAGTGATTGCTCCTGACATGCCCAATTCATACAACAACCTCATTTATCTGTTGGTTACATGACCAGGCCTCTTCATGGATATTTCTCCATTTCAGCTGTGATCTCTGGTAATCTCTATTATCACACAAAAGACCAATAGAATTACTGATACATTGGTACTAAGCACTCATTTATGTTACACTGTAACACAGACAAAATGCTGGAGGAGCTCAACAGGTCAGGCAAAATCTAGAGACAATTGAAATTTCAGGCCAAGAACTTTCATGCATTACGTTGTACTGCTGCTGCTAAGTTAATAAATTTCATGACACATATGGTAATATTATTCTATGCAAACTCAATGTTGGGTAGATTCTGGTTCTATTGGTTTGGTTCTACATGTTGCATTTTACAACGAACTGATCATTTTGCAAGTTCATATTTTGAGTTTTATTTGTATAATCATTCAAAACTACTACCAGAATACAGAGGCATGTATCTTTGTTAAACAGGGCAAATTGCATGAGTAGGTATGTGAGAGATCACACAATTTGAATGAGGACTGGTCACAGCATAATGGTAAGACTGTCTGCCGTTCACTCAGAAAGATCCATGTTCACTAGAGCAATCTGTCCAACTTTGGATGAAGCCCTTGCTGTAGTATTGAGCACAGCTTTGGTAGCAACATTACATGAAAGAGATTGTTATGAAGAAAATCACCCTTGTATTGATACAATCTCTACTCCCACAACCTCCCCCACCCTCCCCCACGAACCGCACCTGCCTTTTTGGTTGCACCATGTTTATCTTTATCATGTCCTTTCACAGTGATGGTGAAATATTTCCTTCTTTCTCTCTCTCTCTCTCTCATGTCATATAATTAACCTGCTGTCCCCTGAACAGAATGTCAAGCTCCTTTATATTTAGCTTATTGTAGTGAAGGATGCTTTGATGGGAGCATTTCTGGGTTTGATCATTTCACTTCACAGGCCATTAATCCGGGAAATTATAGGCCGGTGAGTTTAACGTCGGTAGTAGGTAAGTTATTGGAGGGAGTACTAAGAGACAGAATCTACAAGCATTTGGATAGACAGGGGCTTATTAGGGAGAGTCAACATGGCTTTGTGCGTGGTAGGTCATGTTTGACCAATCTATTGGAGTTTTTCGAGGAGATTACCAGGAAAGTGGATGAAGGGAAGGCAGTGGATATTGTCTACATGGACTTCAGTAAGGCCTTTGACAAGGTCCCGCATGGGAGGTTAGTTAGGAAAATTCAGTCGCTAGGTATACATGGAGAGGTGGTAAATTGGATTAGATATTGGCTCGATGGAAGAAGCCAGAGAGTGGTGGTAGAGAATTGCTTCTCTGAGTGGAGGCCTGTGACTAGTGGTGTGCCACAGGGATCAGTGCTGGAACCATTGTTATATGTCATCTACATCAATGATCTGGACGATAATGTGGTAAATTGGATCAGCAAATTTGCTGATGATACAAGATTGGAGATGTAGTAGACAGTGAGGAAGGTTTTCAGAGCCTGCAGAGGGACTTGGACCAGCTGGAAAAATGGGCTGAAAAATGGCAGATGGAGTTTAATACAGACAAGTGTGAGGTATTGCACGTTGGAAGGACAAACCAAGGTAGGACATACAGGGTTAATGGTAAGGCACTGAGGAGTGCAGTGGAACAGAGGGATCTGGGAATACAGATACAAAATTCCCTAAAAGTGGCGTCACAAGTAGATAGGGTCGTAAAGAGAGCTTTTGGTACATTGGCCTTTATTAATCGAAGTATTGAGTATAAGAGCTGGAATGTTATGATGAGGTTGTATAAGGCATTGGTGAGGCCGAATCTGGAGTATTGTGTTCAGTTTTGGTCACCAAATTACAGGAAGAATATAAATAAGGTTGAAAGAGTGCAGAGAAGGTTTACAAGGATGTTGCCGGGACTTGAGAAATTCAGTTACAGAGAAAGGTTGAATAGGTTAGGACTTTATTCCCTGGAGCGTAGAAGAATGAGGGAAGATTTGATAGAGGTATATAAAATTATGATGGGTATAGATAGAGTGAATGCAAGCAGGCTTTTTCCACTGAGGCAAGGGGAGAAAAAAAACAGAGGACATAGGTTAAGGGTGAGGGGGGAAAAGTTTAAAGGGAACATTAGTGGGGGTTTCTTCGCACAGAGAGTGGTGGGAGTATGGAGTGAGCTGCCAGACGAGGTGGTAAATGCGGGTTCTTTTTTAACATTTAAGAATAAATTGGGCAGATACATGGATGGGAGGTGTATGGAGGGATATGGTCCATGTGCAGGTCAGTGGGACTAGGCAGAAAATGGTTCGGCACAGCCAAGAAGGCCAAAAGGCCTGTTTCTGTGCTGTAGTCTCTATGGTTTCTATGGTTTCAGTTTGTCGATTAACATGTTTAAAGGCCTTTGGGTGCTTAATTACTGAAACACTCAGCGTCTTTGGAAATCGAAGCATGTTTGTCTGTTTTTGCTTCAGTTTCATATGTTGTTTCATCTTCTTTTTGATAAACGTCAAAGAAAGAGCGATTTGCACAATTAGGTAATTGACGCCCACCTACGTTAAACTGTTTAACTTTATTTCCTGTGGCCTGATCAACACTACTGTGTTAGTTATCTACTCGATATTGTCCTGCTTGTTTCCTAGGCAATAGTTGAGCAGTGTTTGAGGATTCATTGTCCTTCACTAAGCTCCTGATAATTTAGATCAATGAGTTCCAATGAAGCCAAGAACATTTCACAGAGAAACACAAAGGAAGTTTGACAACGTAAAATGGAAAATGTCAGGGAATGGTACTTGGAGACCAATAATAAAATAAGTCAAAGACAGTATGGTTTCTATTAAGGGAAATCTTGTCTGACAAATTTGTTAGAATTCTTCGAGGAAGTTACAAGCAGGGTGAACAAAAGAGAGGCAGTGGATGTCATTTACCTAGAGTTTTGGAAGGCATTTGATAAGGTGCCTCACATGAGGCAGCTTAACCAGATAAAATCCTGTGGTGTTGCAGAAAGTATACTGGCATGGATAGCAGAATGGCTGACAGACAGGAGGGAGTGAGTGGGAGTGAAGGGAGCCATTTCTGGTTGAATAATGCTGGTCCTTTGGGGATAGTATTGGGATTGATACTTTTCACATTGTTTGTCAATAATTTAGATAGTGGAATTGATGGCTTTGTGGCAATGTTTGCGGATGATATGAAGATAGGTGCAGGGTTAGGTAGTGCTGAGGGAGAAATGCAATTGCAGCAGGACTCAGGCAAATTAAAGAATGGGCAAAAAATTGGCAGATGGAATACAGTGCTGGGAAATATATAATAATGCAATTTGGTAAAAGGAACAATAGTGCACCTCTGATGTTTGAATTTTTATTTGTTTCGCTCCGTCAGTCTGGTTTCACCCAAAGTAAGTACTTTTGCTCACTGATTAGTCGCTGTTGTATTCTGCATTTTCCTTGCTTGTGCATAGCACGTGAGACCGTGGATGTGATGTGTTTGGCTTTTAGTTGTTCCACTGCGACTGGAACATTAACAACACTCCAACTATAACCAATGTTTTACTCAGCTGCAACACAACCTGCTGACTTTTTACTCTGCACGCTGATCACTGAAGGGAAGTATGCTGCGAGCCTTCTTCTCCAATCTATCAGAGACCAGTGGACTCGTACCACAAAGTGCTTGTGTACATCAGCAGCCCTGCGGGACCTGGCATTTACTGTATATTTACCTCTAAAGTTCAATGCATCACATTTGTTCAGGTTAAAATCCATTGGCCATTTTACTGTCCATATTTACAACAGCTTGCTCTCCATTTCGTACTGTACAGGCTTGCGAATCTAAACATCTAGAATGCAACATCCATGGTTGACCCTGATTGATGGAGGCCTCATTTACAACTGAATGATAAACTGTTGAATTCTTGACAATCTTACTCATTATCCACAATTCTGCCAAATCGTATTTCATCTGCTAATGTGCTAATCAATTTAATTCCATTTTTCTCCAAATCATTGACATATGTAAATGATCTTTGTGGTACACCACTGGTCACAAACCTCCAGTCAGACTAACACCTTCTCAGTCAGATCACTTCCCTCTGTCTACTGTGACCAAAACAATTTGGAATCCCATTCATCAAGTCTTCATGGATCCTATGTGTCTTTATGTTCTGCATCAGTTGATCACTGGGGACCTTGTTGAAAGCTTTACCATGTGAATGTTTCGAACATTCACTGCACTACCTTCACCAATCATCTTTGTCATCTCCTCAAAAAAGGTAGGACAAGATGCTCCCACACAAGGCGTGCTGACTGAACAGATGTGAGAACTCCCTGTCCCTAACAATACTCTCCAACAATTTCCATACAACTGCTGTAAGGCTCCCTGGTTTGAGTAGGATGTTGTGAATAAAACATGTGAAAGTTGCTGGATATGCTTAACAAAAGCTACAGCCCTTTGCTACCATTATGAACAAACCAAACACAGTCACCTTACACTGATGTCATTACATCAGACACTGTCTCTTGGAGTAACAGCAAGTGTCTCTGGCCCGTCCAGGGGTGAGCTACTATCATTCAAATGATGTTTCTTTCAGCTTTTACAGCCATGATTCAAGTTGGCGAGGCATATAATGCTGAGGCTTTTTAAAGTGCTGGTGAGGCCTCAGCTTCAGTATTGTGAACAGTTTTGGGCTCCTCATCTGAGAAAAGATGTGCTAGCATTGGAGAGGGTCCAGAGGATGTTCACAAGGATGATTCTGGGAATGAAAAGGTCATCATAAAAGGAACACTCACAACACGCTGGAGGAACTCAGCAGGTCGGGCAGCATCCGTGGAAAAGATCGTTCAATGTTTTGGGCCGGAACCCTTCGTCAGGAGTATTGCTTTGACCCCAGCATCTGCAGATTATTTTGTGTTTATCATAAAAGGAATATTTGATAGCTCTGGAATTTAGAAGGATGAGGGGCGATTTTATTGAAACCTTTCATATGTTGAAAGGCCTTGACAGAATAGATGTGGAAAGGATGTTTCTTATGGTGGGGGAGTCTAGGACAAGAGAGAACAGCCTCAGGTTAGAGGGGTGACCATTTAAAACAGAGATGTGGAGAAATTTCTTTAGCCAGAAGGTGGTGAATTTCTGAAATATATTAGAGGCCGGGTCATTGGGTATATTGAAGACAGAGCTTGATAGGAGCTTGAGAGGTTCTTGATTGGACACGGCATCAGAGGTTACAGGGCGAAGGCTGGGGAGTGGGGCTGTGGAGGGGAAAAAAGGATTAGCTGTGAGTGAATGACAGAGCAGACTCGATGGGCCAAAAAGCCTCATTCTGATCCTATGCCTTATAGTCTTAATATTACAATGCCAGCAAACTTGGTTCAATTCCGCTGTTGCCTGTAAGGAGTACATTCTTTCTCCCCGTCATTGCATGGGATTCCTTCATGTGCTCTGGTTTTCTCCCACCCTCCGTTGACATGAGGGCAAGTAGGTTATCTGGCCACATGATGTAATTGAGCAGCATAAGCTTTCTGGGCCAATAGAGTTTTTTTACTGTGCCCCCACATCTAAAAAAAAGTTCATGTATTTTTATTCAATGTAGACAATGTATATAATGTAATCGTTACTAGTACTATCTGTCTACATTAGCTCTAATCAGACAACATGCTTGAATCATATTGCACCCTCATGCCCTCATTGCATCCTCTTCATTGTTCACTTTGTCCTCCATTTGTGTCATCTGCAAACTTATTTTTCTCATTGATATCATTGTTATACAGTGAACAGTGCATGAATTGAGTGGAACAGAATTAGTTAGCATTTGTACTAGAACCAACCAGTGGAAGCAAAATTAATTGCAATGCTTGAAAACCTCGAGAAGTTTTATTAAAAAAAACAAGACTGTAGTTTGCAAAGTAGACTCATATGATCATACAACACAAAAGCCCACCATGTCTGTTCTGAACACCTACCATCCACTTCCTATCAGAAAGCAGGTGTAGGGAAACCAGACAACAATGCATCTATCAGTCAATCTATGATCTTGGGTCTGTGAACATAGAGTGGAGTCTCTGGAGCCTCAGTACTGCGTTGTCTGTTCTCCATAATAGGGGAAGCTGAAACCAAAATGTGGACGTAGGTATAAAAAGCAATGCCCTTTCACTGGGGAAATGGAGCGATGTCTCTGGAATAGAGTGATATGACTACTGCCTGGGGATTGCCATTGCATGCCTAGAGCTAGCACTGGGCATGACAGTAAGCAAAAAAAGCAGTGGTGCTCTGCTAAAGAGGTGGGCAGGCACTGGAAACACCCAAAAAGATAAAGCTGGCATTCAAAGTAGACCACCAAAACTACAGACTGCAACTGACAAAGTCCTGACGAAGGGTTTCGGCCTGAAACGTCGACTGTACCTTGTCCCAGAGATGCTGCCTGGCCTGGTGCGTTCACCAGCAACTTTGATGTGTGTTGACTGCAACTGATGCAGGTCTTTCTCAGGGGATCAGTTCACTTACAACTGAGGCTACTCAGGAAATTAGAAAAGAAAGATATCCATGAAATTGTCATTAGAAGTAAACACTCATGATTCATGTATGTCCTTTTAGAATGGGGATGAGGAGGAATTTTGTTAGCCAGAGAGTGATGAATCTGTGGAATTCATTGTCACAGGCAGCCGTGAAAGCCAAGTCTTTATGTATATTTAAGGCAGAGGTTGATAGATTCTTGATCAGTCAGGGCGTGAAAGGATACGGGGAGAAGGCAGGAGATTGGGACTGAGAGGGTAACTGGAATCAGCCATGATGAAATGGTGGAGCAGATTTGATGGGCAAATAGCCTAGTTCTGCTCCTATATCTTACAGTCAATGATCTTATTGAGTTAAGAAACTTGAGACTGACATCACAACATACAGAGATGAACTTCATCAACAGTTTATAGCACAATATCCCTTCACGCAAGTAAATACACAATGAATAGCAGATCAACATAGAGTGATGGTGAAAAAAAAAACTTAATCCCTATGGGCATGTTAAACCAAGTTAAGCATGATGTTGCACAAGAGCTAGGAAGAAACCAACCTAAAGACCACAAGAGTGCTATGCAATAAAATAATGAAGATGGAACCCACCAAAATGCCAATGAAAATACAATTACTTCAGCTGTTCCACAACCTGACAGTAACAGCAACAACACAGAAGTAGAGTCTCTGCAAAACCTGAGGTTACAGACAAAATTAACCTAACACTGAACACCACGTTAACAGAATATATAGGCATTGACCCAACAAAAGGACCCTACATGACAAAACAAAATATGTCATCTAAATTTGCAAAAATTGTTACTATTATATTCTCACAATATTTAGGAAAACTGAAAACATTTGATGAACTACACACAATGAAATACTGTGCGTGTTTAACAAAAGTGCAGTGCAATGCACCCAAAGTAAAGGCACTCATTAATAGAAACACAAAACTGAGTAATGAAATGAGAGCACAGAAGTGGTAGAACAGATTGAGAAACAAAGTTGAAACCTTAGGAGCAGAAATATTCTTCCTAATTGAGTATAAAATAGATAACCCAAGCAAGAAAGTTAAGAGAACAGCTAAGGAAATATAAGGTCCATATAAGATGTGATCAGCCGAACAAAAACATTATAGAAGTTATTGATGCATGATACCAACAGTTTGGTGCATACATAGCTAGATTAAATAGATACATGAAGAAAACAGGATTATCAATTCAGAAACAGGGAATTAAAACTAGATTTGATGTGCCAAAATGTCACCAACCCTGGCACAGAATTACCAACAAGTACAGAGGTAATGAACTTTTGGTCTGATATCTGGTCCTAAAGTATGACAGACAAGCAAGAAGCAAGCTTGATTTGGGTGACAATATACTCACTCACAGAATTGAAGAAATGCAAATTTCTTAAAATTCCCTTCATAAAAGTTTTGATAGAATTTAAAACATTTCTCTTACCTAATTGCAAATCACAAATGATCCATGAAGGAATTGTCCTATGGCTCTCTCCCTTTCTCTCCATGATCTCCCAATGTCTTTCCATCTCTGTCTGTCTCTCTCTCTCCCGCATTGGCCAGGTTCCCTTGTGTGTATCACTTTTGTAGAAAGAGTTATCCAATGGAAGACATCCCAACAATCTGAGCAGACTAGATGTTAAAAAAGAAGTGTCGAATGCCTGTCTCAGAATTGGAGACCACCTCTTGGAAACAGAGGGGTTCCATGTGGCAATACAGAACCAGGTGGTTAACACAAAAAATATCAAAAATAAATAAAAACGACCAACAAATTCAAGACAATAAATGCAGAAAATGCCAATATAAGTCACAGACAATTCAACACATTACAGAATCCTGCACTGTTTAACTCAATCTGATTACTTACACAGGAACAATCGAGTGGCAAACATCATTCACCAAAGTCTTGCTCAAAAAGACAAACTCATTAAAGAAACAATGGTGTTCAGTCATTAAGTTGATGTCCAACTCATCGTGACCTCATGGACCATAGGGTTTTCATGGCAAGATGCAGAAGTAGATTGCCAGGCCTTTCTTCCATGCAGATACTTTTGCTGCCCAGGTTGGGACCCAGCTGAGATTTGAACTCAGGACTATCTGCCTTGAAGTCCAGTGCTGATGCCACTACACCACCAGCCAGACCAAAAGAAACCATACCTTACTATATATACAAGTCTGATCTAGTTTAGAGACAGAGTCCCACAAATTATATTATGACCAATCCATAAGAACCACCGGATATAATAATACAAGATAAATAAGTAAGAACAACTTACTTAATAGATATAGCCATTCCAAACATAAATAACATACAGAAATCAATAAGTGAAAAGCACCAGAAATATGCTGAGTTAGAAAAGGAAATTGAAAGACTATGGAACATGAACAGGGCATACATCCTTATGATGGATGCTGTTACCCTTCGTCAATGCTCCATGCAGACGTGCTCAGTGGTGGGGAGTGTGTTACCCTTGATGGACTAGGCCATATCCACTACATTTTGTTGGATTTTCCATAAAATCATATCGGTGTTTTCATACCAGGCTATGATGCAGTCATTGTACTCTCCACCATACATCTATAGAAGCTTCGTAAAATTTTAGATGTCATTCTGAATCTTTGCAGACTCTTTAGGAAGGAGAGGCACTGTTGAGATTTCTCTGAAATTGCACTTACATGTAGGGCCCAGGACAGGTCCTCTGCAATGATATCACTGAAGAATTTAAAGTTTCTGACCCTCTCCACTTATGATCCCATGATGATATCTGGCTCATGGACATCTAGTTTCTTCTTGCAGATGTCAATTATCAGCTGACTTTGAGTATGAGGTTATTATTTTGGCACCACTCAGCCAGACTTAGCCCTTTGACCCAACCTGTTCATGCTGACCAAGATGCGCATTGATATTCGTCCCCTTTGACCAATAACCTAAGCTCCGGAACCTGGGTCTTAGCACTCAGATCTGCAGCTGGATCTTCAACTTCCTCACAGACAGGACTCAGGCCGTAAAAATAAGGGACAAGCTCTCCTCTACAATCACTTTGAGCACCGGTGCCCCACAAGGCTGTGTACTCAGCCCCCTGCTGTACTCACTGTAGCCAAGTTTCCATCAAACTCAATATATAAGTTTGCTGATGACACAACAATTGTAGGCCGTATCTCGGGAAATGATGAGTTTGAGTACAGAGAGGGAATTAAGAACCTGGTGGCATGGTGCAAAGACAATAACCTATCCTTCAACGTCAGCAAGATGAAGGAATTGGTTGTTGACTTCAGAAGGAGTAGCGGACCGCACGACCCAATTTACATCAGTGGTGCGCAGGTCAAAAGCTGGAACAGATCAAAAGCTTTAAGTTCCTCGGGGTCAATATCACAAATGACCTGACTTGGTCCAACCAAGCATAGTTCACTGCCAAGAAGGCCCACCAGTGCCTTTTCTTCCTGAGAAAACTAAAGAAATTTGGCCTGTCCCCTAAAACCGTCACTAATTTTTATAGATACACTGTAGAAAGGATTCTTCTAGGGTGCATCACAACCTGGTGTGGAAGCTGTCCTGTCCAAGACCGAAAGAAGCTGCAGAAGATCGTGAACACAGCGCAGCACATCACACAAACCAATCTTCCGTCCTTGGACTCACTTTACACCGCACGCTGTCGGCGCAGTGCTGCCAGGATAATCAAGGATGCGACCCACCCAGCCAACACACTTTTCGTCCCTCTTCCCTCCAGGAGAAGGCTCAGGAGCTTGAAGACTCGTACAGCCAGATTTGGGAATAGCTTCTTTCCAACTGTGATAAGACTGCTGAACGGATAAGTTTTTAATATTTACTAATTTTTACTATTTTTCATATTTAATATTTGTAATCCAGGGAGCAGGAAGCTCAGAATCAAATATTGCTCTGATAATTGTACGTTCTAGTATCAATTGTTTGACGACAATAAAGTATAAAGTAAAGTAAAGTACCCCTCTGAACCCTTCCTGTCCATGCACCTCTCCAAGGTAAGAGTTTTGTGCAGTTTTGGATAAGTCACCCTGAAAGAATTTATGTTGTCGAGAAAGATGAGGAGATAATTATCAGAACAATACTGGATACACAATTTAATGATGGTCAGAAATGGCATCGATTAGTCCTAAATTAGCAAGAAGGTAGAAAGACAAAAATTCCTCTGGAACACTCCAAAAATGCAGGAGGAACTCACAGATCAGGCAGCATCAATGGAAATGAATAAACAATCGACATTTAGAGGTTTGACCAGCAAACAGTTCAGCCATCAGAAGTTGCGAGGAGGGGATTTCACTCAGTTCCACTGCCTGAGTAGAAAAGGGTAGCAGTTGATTGAAACACTGTAACCGAGCTTTGACCAGTGAACAATCCAGACATTGGAAGTTTGAGAGGATGGGATTACACTCAAGTTCACTACCCAAGTAGAAAAAGGCACTTGGGATTGAAGCCATGAATGGTAGTGAGGGAGGAGGTGTAGGGGCAGATGTAGCTGTTGTTCCACTTACAAGGGTAAGTGCCAGGAGGGAGATCAGTGGGGAGGGACGAATGGAGAAAGGAGTCACGTAGGGAGTGGTCTCTAGAGAAAGCAGAAAGCGGGGGAGAGGGAAAGATGTGTTTGGTGGTGGGATCCAGTTGGAGATGCAGAAGTTTTGGAGAATTATGTGCTGGATGAGGAGGCTGGCATGGTGATAGATGAAGGCAAGAAGAACACTATCCTTGATAGGGTGGTGGGAAGATGGGGTAAGGACAGACGTGTGTAAAATGGAAGAGATGTGGTTGAGGGCAGCGTTGATGGTGGAAGAAGGGAATCCCCTTTCTTTGAAAGTGGAGGGCATCTCCTTCGTTCTGGAATGAAAAGCCTCATCCTGAGAGCAGATGTGGTGGAGATGGAGGAATTGAGAGAAAGGGATGGCGTTTTTACAAGTATTAGGGTGGGACAAGGTATAGTCCAGGTACTGTGAGAGTCTATTGGTTTACAATAGCCATCGGTGGATAAGCTCTCTTTGGAGACAGTGAGATTGAAAAAGGGAAGAAGAGGGTCAGAAATGGAGCAGGTTAATTTGAGGGCAGGGTAGAAGTTGGAGGCAAAGTGGATGAAATCGATGAGTTCAGCAAGGGTGCTGGAAGCAGCACCAACGCAGTTGTTGATGTGGCGTAGGAAAAGTGTGAGATGGTCACCAGTGCAGACTTGGTACATAGACAGTTCCATGTAGCCGACAAACAGGCAGGCATAGCTGGGACCCAAGCGAATGCTTGTTTGAAGGAAGTGGGAGGAGCCAAAGGAGAAACTGTTTAGGGTGAGGACAAGTTCCACTCGGTGGAGAAGGGTGATGGTGGAGGGGAAATGGTTGGGTTTGGTGCCCAGAAAGAGAGAGCTTTGAGGCCTCCCTGGTCGGGGAGGGAACTTCATAGTTCCCACACCCCACACCTTCCATTTCCACCTCCTACCCAAAATCCATAAAACCGCTTGTCCAGGTAGACCCATTGTTTCAGCTTGTTCCTGTCCTACTGAACTCATATCTGCATACCTCAGCTCTGTTTTATTCCCCGCTGGTTCAATCCCTTCCTAGCTACATCTGTGACCCCTCACACGCTCTTGTTCTTTGCAAGGATTTCAGGTTCTCTGGCCCCCATCATCTTATTTTTACTATGGATGCCCAGTCCCTGTACCTTTGACTGGACACCTGCGATGAGTGCTATACCGAGAGATTGGTGCTGGGTCCTTTGTTGTTTGTCATCTATATGAATGATCTGCATGATAATGTGTTTAACTGGATCAGCAAATTAACGGATGATGGCAAGATTGGGGGTGTAGTGGACAGTGAGCAAGGCTATCATGGCTTGCAGAGGGATCCACAACTGCTGGAAAATGAGCTGAAAATGGCAGATGGAAATTAATGCTGACAAGTGTTGAGGTTTTGCACTTCCGTTGGTTCACCCAGGATAAGTTTTATACAGTGAATGGTAAGGCACTGAGAGGTGTGGTATAACAAAGGGATCAGGGAATACAGGTACATAATTGGTTGAAAGTGGTGTCACAGGTAGATAGAGTCGTAAAGAAAGCTTTTGGCACAGTGACCTTCATAAGTCAATGGATTGAGTACAGAAGATGGGATGTTTTGTTGAGGTTGTATAAGATGTTGGTGAGGCTTAATTTGGAGTATTGTGTGCAAATTTGGTCACCTACCAATAGGAAAGATGTAAACAAGGTTGAAAGAGTGCAGAGAAAATCTACAAGGACGTCGCTGGTTCTGGAGGACCTGAGTTATAAGGAAAGATTGAAGAGGTGAGGACTATATTCTTCAGAACCTAGAATATTGAGAGGAGATTTGATAGAGGTATAGAAAATTATGAGAGCTATAGACAGGATAAATGCAAGCAGGCTTTTTCCACTGAGGCTGGGTGGGACTACAACCAGAGGTCATGGCTTAACAGTGAAAGGTAAGAGGTTTGAGGGGAACATGAAGGGAAACGCCTTCATTCAGAGGATCTTGAGAGGGTGGAATGAGCTGCCAGCACAACTAATCCATGTGAGCTCGATTTCAACATTTAAGAGAAGTTTCAATGGTACATGGATAGTAGAGGTATGGAAAGCTATGGTCCTAGTGCAGGTCGATGAGCGTAGGGAGTTTAAATGGTTTCAGCATGGACTAGATGGGCTGAAGGACCTGTTTCTGTGCTGTACTTCTCTGTGAATTCTAGTTTGGGCTGAGACCATTCCTCAGGACACAATGGAAACAAATAGTCAGTGGATATTTCAGGACAAGATCAGAGGAAGGGTCTCAGCCTGGAATATCGATTGTTTATTAATTTCTATAGAAGCTGCCTGACCTGCTGAGTCCCTTCAGCATTTTGACTGTTTTGCTTTGGATTTCCTGCAGTTCCAGAATTTCTCATGTTTAAAATTTCTTTGAGTGCAGATTTTAGGACTGAATGTTGGAGAGGTAGACTATTTGAACACTTGGTCAAGTGGCCAGAAATTCAGAAACCTTGCAGGAAGTTTGGAAACACTTCACCAGATAAAGTGTGATTGAAGAATGGAGCTCTTCACCACAGAAAACACCATGTGTGAGTTCCATGAATAAAATGAACATGAAAATGATGTAATTTTCCCATCATGAAATTCTAAAGCTCAAATTTTAAAATTTAATGTAAATTTATTATCAAAATACTTACATGTCATATGTATGAATATGACACCCTATACTACCCAGAGGTTAATTTTCTTGCATGCATTCACAGACAAACAAAGGAAGTTGATAGAATTAATGAAAACAACACAGAAAGAAGATAGCAACACACACAAAATGCTGGTGGAACACAGCAGGCCAGGCAGCATCTATAGGAAGAAGTACAGTCGATGTTTCAGGCCGAGACCCTTCGTCAGGATTAACTGAAAGAAGAGATAGGAAGAGATTTGAAAGTTGGGAAGGGGGAGAGGGGGAAATCCAAAATGATAGGAGAAGACAGGAGGGGGAGGGATGAAGCTAAGAGCTGGAAAGTTGAATGGCAAAAGGGATACAGAGCTGGAGAAGGGGGAGGATTATGGGATGGGAGGCCTAGGGAGAAAGAAAGCTGGGGGGGGGAGCCCAAAGGAAGATGGAGAGCAGGCAAGGAGTGATTGCGAGAGGGACAGAGAGAGAAAAAGGGGGGGGGGGAATAATAAATAAATAAATAAGGGATGGGGTAAGAAGGGGAGGAGGGGCATTAACGGAAGTTAGAGAAATCAATGTTCATGCCATCAGGTTGGAGGCTACCCGGATGGAATATAAGGTGTTGTTCCTCCAACCTGAGTGTGGCTTCATCTTGACAGTAGAGGAGGCCATAGATTGACATATCAGAATGGGAACAGGACGTGGAATTAAAATGTGTGGCCACTGGGAGATCCTGCTTTCTCTGACAGACAGAGCACAGGTGTTCAGCGAAACGGTCTCCCAGTCTGCGTCAGGTCTCACCAATATATAGAACGTTACACCGGGAGCACCGGACGCAGTATATCACACCAGCCGACTCACAGGTGAAGTGTCGCCTCACCTGAAAGGACTGTCTGGGGCCCTGAATGGTGGTGAGGGAGGAAGTATAAGGGCAGGTGTAGCACTTGTTCCGCTTACAATGATAAGTGCTGGGAGAGAGATCGGTGGGAAGGAATGGGGGGGACGAATGGACAAGGGAGTTGTGTAGGGAGCGATCCCTGAGGAAAGCAGAAAGAACGGGGAGGGAAAGATGTGCTTGGTGGTGGGATCCCGTTGGAGGTGGTGGAAGTTACGAAGAATTATATGTTGAACCTGGAGGCTGGTGGGGTGGTAGGTGAGGACAAGGGGAACCCTATCCCTAGTGGGGTGGCGGGAGGATGGAGTGAGAGCAGATGTGCGTGAAATAGGAGAGATGTGTTTGAGAGCAGAGTTGATGGTGGAGGAAGGGAAGCCCCTTTCTTTAAAAAAGGAAGACATCTCCTTTGTCCTGGAATGAAAAGCCTCATCCTGAGAGCAGATGCAGCAGAGACGGAGGAATTGCGAGAAGGGGATGGCATTTTTGCAAGAGACAGGGTGGGAAGAGGAATAGTCCAAGTAGCTGTGAGAATTTGTGGGCTTATGTTAGACATCAGTAGAATAAGCTGTCTGCAGAGATAGAGACAGAAAGATTAAGAAAGGGGAGGGAGGTGTTAGAAATAGACCAGGTAAATTTGAGGGCAGGGTGAAAGTTGGAGGCAAAGTTAATGAAGTCAATGAGAAGATGATCTGTGTAAAGACAACAAAAATAAAGGAATACCTAGATAAATAAACAAACAAACAAATGCTGAGAACATGAGTTGCAGACGCCTTGAAATATGTACAGAATATAGACGTAATGATTTTCTTTGTATTTACATTATTGAACAGCTGCAAATCTCCCTGAATGGGGATGAATCACATCCTCCCTTCTTTCATTATTATCTTGATGATTGTGAAGTGAAAACAACCCTTTCTGTCCATGATGAACTTTGGACCAATGGCAGAAGGAGGCAACAGATTCTGATCCAACCAGGAGCAGCAAGTCAATAGCCTCCCATTACCAACAAATCCAGTTCCCCGTATAAGGCAGTGAAGGCATTTGCCCCACCTTTTGTTGGATCAAGCCCAGTCTGGTTCCTGGTTATCGATCTTTTCACCATCAAAACATGCAGACCAGTATCAGGAAATGGAAATAAGTTCAATAGATTCTTTCTGATGAAGGAACATATGATCCTTCATGCAACACACACAAAATACTGGAGGAATTCAGCAGACCAAGCAGCATCTATGGAAAAAAGTACAGTCTACATTTTGGGTCAAGGCCTTTCAGCAGGACTTGTATGAAGAAATGAAAATAAATTCAGTAGATTCTTTCCGATGAAGGGACGTAGGATCTAATAAGAGCAGAGGTGCATAAGACACAGGAGCAGAATTAGGCTATTCAGCCCATTGAGTCCGCTCGGCCATTTCATGTTGGCTTCATGTCCATTTCTGTTCCTGACTGAGGAGAACCTGTGGGAGATGGGTCATGTGGTAGGGGGATAGAGACAACACAAATATGACTTTTCACAGCAGACTCCTTCCCCTAAATGTTGTGACCAAAGCTGTGCTTAACACCGCAACAGGGGGTGATCCAGTTTTCCACAGGTTGCTCCAGATAGGCTGAGACCCAAACACAACTGGTTACATTGATTCCTACTTTTCTCACTTTTCTTGTCAGGACCAGTTGCCTCCCAAAATTCAGTCTCAGGATGGATTGGGGATATCAGAAGTTATCACTAAAGTGAATGAAAATACTAAAGAATGTATCTTTTGCTTCTGGATTGTGGATAATTCAAGGGAGAGATAAACTAGAACTCACAAATATTGATCCCATTCCTTTATGGAATCACACATTTCATGAGGAAACATTTTCTCCGATTTACCAGCTCACTTATTTGGGATCTCCCTGTAAAATTTAATGTAGCAAGGGTCAAAGTTCAAAGCAAATTGATGATTAATGTACATGCTGTACTGTGTTTGTTATCATATATTCACCGACATTCATTTCCTTGTGAGCATTTACAATAGATGCTAGAAACACAATTGAATCAATGGAGAACTACAGACAAACAAAGAATGGCAAACAACCAAAATGCTGCCAACACAAAGAGAAAACAAAAGATAAAAATACCAACTGCCCCAGCCTCAGCCCTATCAGTTAGTTGCCTATCCCCCTCCCAATTAGTTTAAACTATCCCTCACTGTGCTAGCAAACCTGCCCCCAAGGATATTGAATCCCCCAGTGCTCAGGTGTAACCCGTCTCTTTTGTACAGTAGAGATTCCAATGATCCAGAAATACGAAACCCTGCTCCTTGTACCAGATCCTCAGCAATGCATTCATCTGCTAAATTTTCCTATTCTGACCCTCATTGGCATGTGGCAGAGGCATCAATCCAGAGATTGCTACCCTGGAGGCCCTGCTTTTCAACTTTCTACCTAGCTTCCTAAGTTAACGGTTCAAGGCTTCCTCCCCTTTTCTGTGAAGATGTGTGAAGAGTGCAGATGTTCAAATCCTGAAACAAACACATAACTATCTGGAAGTACTCAGCAGATGAATCACATGCAGCAATAAATACAGAAGCTATCCTTCAGATAGAAAACCAATCTTCAGAAATGGGAAAAAGAAAAAAAACAATGTAAGTTGTCAGGGACAGAGTCAGAATAAGAATCAGGTTTATTATCACTGGCATGTGATGTGAAATTTGTTAACTTTGCAGCAATTCAGTGCAATACATAATCTAGCAGAGAGAGGAAAAAAATAAAATAAAACATAATAAACAAACAAGTAAATCAATTACATATATCAAATAGATTATTAAAAAATGTGCAAAAACAGAAATACTGTATATTAAAAAAAGTGAGGTATTGTCCAAAGCTTCAAAGTCCATTTAGGAATTGGATGGCAGAGGAGAAGAAGCTGTTCCTGAATTGCTGGGTGTGTGCCTTCAGGCTTCTGTATCTCCTACCTAATGGTAACAGTGAGAAAAGGGCATGCCCTGGGTGTCGGAGGTCTTTAATAATGGACGTTGGCTTTCTGAGACACCGCTCCCTAAAGGTGTCCTGGGTACTTTGTAGGCTTGTACCCAAGATGGAGCTGATGAGATTTACAACCTTCTGCAGCTTCTTTCGGTCCTGTGCAGTAGCCCCTCCATACCAGTGATGCAGCCTGTCAGAATGCTCTCCACAGTACAACTATAGAAAGTTTTGAGTGTATTTGTTGACATGCCAGATCGCGTCAAACCTAACAAAATATAGTCGCTGTCTTGCCTTCTTTATGACTACATCAACATGTTGGGACCAGGTTAGATCTTCAGAGATCTTGACACCCAGGAACTTGAAGCTGCTCACTCTCTTCACTTCTGATCCCTCTATGAGGATTGGTGTGTGCTCCTTCGGCTTACCCTTCCTGAAGTCCACAATCAGCTCCTTCACCTTACTGACATTGAGTGCCAGGTTGTTGCTGCGGCACTATTCCACTAGTTGGCATATCTCACACTTGTATGCCCTCTCGTCACCACCTGAGATTCTACCAACAATGGTTGTATCATCAGCAAATTTGTAAATGATATCTGAGCTATGCCTAGCCACACAGTCATGTGTATACAGAGAGTAGAGCAGTGGGCTAAGCACACACGCCTGAGGTGCGCCAGTGTTGATCGTCAGCGAAGAGGATATGTTATCACCAATCCACACAGACTGTGGTCTTCCGGTTAGGGAGTTGAGGATTGATGGATTGGACAAGGTGGTAATATCCGAGAGGTAAGGTCATGATTGCCATGGGACAAGATGAGATAAATATACAAGTCGTTCATGAGGTCTTAAACACTGAGAGGCAGAAACAAACAAAAGAAAGTAAAAGGAGATATTAAGACAGAGCTGAGCGAATTACTCAACATGTCGGGCCATGATTGTGGAGAGAGAACAAAGCTGAACCAATATTACAGTCTGATATTTTACCAGAGGAAAGACAGATCATGGAGACAAAGACAAAGCATGGTACTTCATGCCATTACATTTGATATTAAGACAAGAAGGATGCCAGGTACCTCTGTGGCAGCTGATGTGCAGCTTCTGTAAGTTATATTATGTCTCATTATAACTGCCCAGTCGATAGAACAGAGTGGAGTTAGAATGGAGAATTAATGTGACAAGCAACCGGAAACTCTTGGTTGTTACAAGGCAGTCACCTGATATGCATTTGGTTCTGATTCTTCTACTGTCAATGAGACTAACTTCTAAACATTAAATACAGTATATTAGATTGGGAAATGTGCAAGTGAATCTCTGCTTCAGTAGATTGGTCTCTTTCAGTTGCAGGATAACAGCAGGGAAGTGGAATAAAGGCAGGTGATGCACGTCCTGCAGTGGTCTGGGGAAATGCTGTGCCTTGGTGAAGACAATGATGCAGCCCAGGGAGGACTGTAATTTCAGACTATTCAAGGTGAAGGCAAAGACTTGTCTGCTGGTGGAATTTTGTTACAGAAAGCAGAAACTACAAAGGATGATCGTTACAGTCCACGGCTTTAATGAACACTCATCACTAACCAGACTGAGAGGAAGAAGGGCAATTTCAGGAAGTGATATTTAGATATGTTTTGTGGAGGCACAGTTGCATTGTGGTTAGCAAAGCACTATTACAAAACCAGAGTCAAGGGTTCAATTCCCTCAGTGTGTATGAGGTATTTATACATTCTCCCCATGACCATGGGGGTTTCCTCCTGATGCTCTGATTTCCTCCCACATTGAAATACATATAGAATAGTAGGTTCACTGTTCACATGGGTGTAATCACGTGTCACTGGCTCATTCAGCTGGAAGGGTCTGTTACAGTGCTGTATCTCTAAATATTAAAAAAAAGATTGAGAGATGGACAGAGTGAAAATGAGAGCAGGGTGCAAATTGTCAGCAAAGGTAATGAAAGATTTGAGTCCTGTACAAGCGTAGGAAGCAGAGCCAACAGGTGTGTCATTGTAATGGAGGGAGCCCAAATTGAACAGAAACTGCTCCACCTACAGTATTGTGCAAAAGTCTTAGGCACATACATATAGCTAGGCTGCAAGAGACTTTTGCACAGTACTGTAGTAATTTTATGTATTTCACTGCAAAAAATCAAATCTCATGACATACTATATATGAGTGAGGAAAAACCTGATTCTGATATGGCTCTCTTTTGAATACAGAAAGTGGGAAGGGGGCAGGGAGAGGGCAATCATGGTTTGAAATGGGGCAAGGGAGAGGTGAGTGTGGGGGAAGCACCAGAGAGACATTCTGTAATATAGAAACATAGAAACATAGAAAATAGGTGCAGGAGTAGGCCATTCGGCCCTTCGAGCCTGCACCGCCATTTATTATGATCATGGCTGATCATCCAACTCAGAACTCCGCCCCAGCCTTCCCTCCATACCCCCTGACCCCCGTAGCCACAAGGGCCATATCTAACTCCCTCTTAAATATAGCCAATGAACTGGCCTCAACAGTTTGCTGTGGCAGAGAATTCCACAGATTCACCACTCTCTGTGTGAAGAAGTTTTTCCTAATCTCGGTCCTAAAAGGCTTCCCCTCTATACTCAAACTGTGGCCCCTCGTTCTGGACTTCCCCAACATCGGGAACAATCTTCCTGCATCTAGCCTGTCCAATCCCTTTAGGATCTTATACGTTTCAATCAGATCCCCCCTCAATCTTCTAAATTCCAACGAGTACAAGCCCAATTCATCCAGTCTTTCTTCATATGAAAGTCCCGCCATCCCAGGAATCAATCTGGTGAACCTTCTTTGTACTCCCTCTATGGCAAAGATGTCTTTCCTCAGATTAGGGGACCAAAACTGCACACAATACTCCAGGTGTGGTCTCACCAAGGCCTTGTACAACTGCAATAGTACGTCCCTGCTCCTGTACTTGAATCCTCTCACTATAAATGCCAGCATACCATTCGCCTTTTTCACCGCCTGCTGTACCTGCATGCCCACTTTCAATGACTGGTGTATAATGACACCCAGGTCTCGTTGCACCTCCCCTTTTCCTAATCGGCCACCATTCAGATAATAATCTGTTTTCCTATTTTTGCCACCAAAGTGGATAACTTCACATTTATCCACATTAAATTGCATCTGCCATGAATTTGCCCACTCACCCAACCTATCCAAGTCACCCTGCATCCTCTTAGCATCCTCCTCACTGCTAACACTGCCACCCAGCTTCGTGTCATCCGCAAACTTGGAGATGCTGCATTTAATTCCCTCATTCAAGTCATTAATATATATTGTAAACAACTGGGGTCCCAGCACTGAGCCTTGCGGTACCCCACTAGTCACCGCCTGCCATTCTGAAAAGGTCCCGTTTATTCCCACTCTTTGCTTCCTGTCTGCTAACCAATTCTCCACCCACACCAATACCTTATCCCCAATACCGTGTGCTTTAAGTTTGCACACTAATCTCCTGTGTGGGACCTTGTCAAAAGCCTTTTGAAAATCCAAATATACCACATCCACTGGTTCTCCCCTATCCACTCTACTAGTTACATCCTCAAAAAATTCTATGAGATTCGTCAGACATGATTTTCCTTTCACAAATCCATGCTGACTTTGTCCGATCATTTCACCGCTTTCCAAATGTGCTGTTATCACATCCTTGACAACTGACTCCAGCAGTTTCCCCACCACCGACGTTAGGCTAACCGGTCTATAATTCCCCGGTTTCTCTCTCCCTCCTTTTTTAAAAAGTGGGGTTACATTAGCCACCCTCCAATCCTCAGGAACTAGTCCAGAATCTAACGAGTTTTGAAAAATTATGACTAATGCATCCACTATTTCTTGGGCTACTTCCTTAAGCACTCTAGGATGCAGACCATCTGGCCCTGGGGATTTATCTGCCTTCAATCCCTTCAATTTACCTAACACCACTTCCCTACTAACATGTATTTCGCTCAGTTCCTCCATCCCACTGGACCCTCTGTCCCTTACTATTTCTGGAAGATTATTTATGTCCTCCTTAGTGAAGACAGAACCAAAGTAACTATTCAATTGGTCTGCCATGTCCTTGCTCCCCATAATCAATTCACCTGTTTCTGTCTGCAGGGGACCTACATTTGTCTTTACCAGTCTTTTCCTTTTTACATATCTATAAAAGCTTTTACAGTCCGTTTTTTATGTTCCCTGCCAGTTTTCTCTCATAATCTTTTTTCCCCTTCCTAATTAAGCCCTTTGTCCTCCTCTGCTGAACTCTGAATTTCTCCCAGTCCTCAGGTGAGCCACTTTCTCTGGCTAATTTATATGCTTCTTCTTTGGAATTGATACTATCCCTAATTTCTCTTGTCAGCCACGGGTGCACTACCTTCCTTGATTTATTCTTTTGCCAAACTGGGATGAACAATTGTTGTAGTTCATCCATGCAACCTTTAAATGCTTGCCATTGCATATCCACCGTCAATCCTTTAAGTGTCATTTGCCAGTCTATCTTAGCTAATTCACATCTCATACCTTCAAAGTTACCCCTCTTTAAGTTCAGAACCTTTGTTTCTGAATTAACTATGTCACTCTCCATCTTAATGAAGAATTCCACCATATTATGGTCACTCTTACCCAAGGGGCCTC
Organism: Mobula hypostoma; assembly: GCF_963921235.1. Lineage (NCBI taxonomy): Eukaryota > Metazoa > Chordata > Chondrichthyes > Myliobatiformes > Myliobatidae > Mobula > Mobula hypostoma. Next base: position 19,493,832 of record NC_086103.1, on the reverse strand, counting down.
TCACGACAAGATCGCTAATTAACCCTTCCTCATTGCTCAAAACCCAGTCCAGAATAGCCTGCTCTCTAGTTGGTTCCTCGACATGTTGGTTCAAAAAACCATCCCGCATACATTCCAAGAAATCCTCTTCCTCAGCACCTTTACCAATTTGGTTCACCCAGTCTACATGTAGATTGAAGTCACCCATTATAACTGCTGTTCCTTTATTGCACACATTTCTAATTTCCTGTTTAATACCATCTCCGACCTCACTACTACTGTTAGGTGGCCTGAACACAACTCCCACCAGCGTCTTCTGCCCCTTGGTGTTACGCAGCTCTACCCATATCGATTCCACATCTTCCCGGCTTATGTCCTTCCTTTCTATTGCGTTAATCTCTTCTTTAACCAGCAATGCCACCCCACCTCCCCTTCCTTCATGTCTATGCCTCCTGAATATTGAATATCCCTGAACGTTGAGCTCCCATCCCTGGTCACCCTGGAGCCATGTCTCTGTGATCCCAACTATATCATAATCATTAACAACAATCTGCACTTTCAATTCATCCACCTTGTTACGAATGCTCCTTGCATTGACACATAAAGCCTTCAGGCGCTCTTTTACAACTCTCTTAGCCCTTGTACAATTATGTTGAAAAGTGGCCCTTTTTAATGCTTGCCCTGGATTTGTCGGCCTGCCACTTTTACTTTTCTCCTTTGTACTTTTTGCTTCTACGCTCACTTTGCACCCCTCTGTCTCTCTGCACTGGTTCCCATCCCCCTGTTGTGAACTAACCTCCTCACGCCTAGCCTCTTTAATTTGATTCCCACCCCCCAACCATTCTAGTTTAAAGTCACCTCAGTATCCCCCGCTAATCTCCCTGCCAGGATATTGGTCCCCCTAGGATTCAAGTGTAACCCGTCCTTTTTGTACAGGTCACGCCTGCGCCAAAAGAGGTCCCAATGATCCAAAAACTTGAATCCCTGCCCCCTGCTCCAATCCCTCAGCCACGCATTTATCCTCCACCTCATCGCATTCCTACTCTCACTGTCGCGTGGCACAGGCAGTAATCCCGAGATTACTACCTTTGCGGTCCTTTTTCTCAACTCCCTTCCTAGCTCCCTATATTCTCCTTTCAGGACCTCATCCCTTTTCCTACCTATGTCATTGGTATCTATATGTACCACGACCTCTGGCTCCTCACCCTCCCACTTCAGGATATCTTGGACACGATCAGAAATATGCCGTACCCTGGCACCAGGGAGGCAAACTACCATCCGGGTCTCTGGACTGTGTCCACAGAATCACCTATCTGACCCCCTTACTATCGAGTCCCCTATCACAACTGCCCTCCTCTTCCTTGCCCTACCCTTCTGAGCTACAGGGCCAGACTCTGTGCCGGAGGCACGGCCACTGTCGCTTCCCCCGGGTAAGCTGTCCCCCCCAACAGTACTCAAACAGGAGTACCTGTTGTTAAGGGGCACAGCCACCGGGGTACTCCCCATCACCTGACTTTTCCCCTTCCCCCTCCTAACTGTGACCCACTTGTCTGCCTCCCGTGGCCCCGGCGTGACCACCTGCCTTCCACTCCTCTCTATCACCTCCTCACTCTCCCTGACCAGACGAAGGTCATCGAGCTGCAGCTCCAGTTCCGTAACGCGGTCCCTTAGGAGCTGCATCTCGATGCACTTGGCGCAGATGTAGACGTCCGGGAGGCTTGGAGACTCCAGGGCCTCCCACATCCGACACCGAGAACAGCAAACTGCCCTCTCACTCATAATGCCCCTCTCCTCAATTAACAACAGAAAATGAATGTCAAACCTTCCTCGCCTCGCCCGCTTCCGCCTAAGCCCGGTGAGCCGAAGCCCTTAGGTCTTCACTCTGCTCCCGGCTCACTCCGCCGCCCACAAACTACGCTGCCCGCTCTATGAGGCTTTGTTCCTTTTAAATCTGCCGCGCTGCACAGCCCAACGTCACACGCCTGCGCAGTCCCGCCTCTCAGAAAGCGAATGATCAATAAACCAATTGTTTGGAATCAAATGGCCTTGCCTGATGTCTCAAGACAAGTGTCTGCACCCGTGCCATCCCCCAAACCTGACACTTCTTCTCTGCCACCTGTCCCACGCCCTTCCTGCAGCGCCACACCCTCGGTATTTCCAATATCCTTTGTCCCTGCCATACTTACAAACTCTCTCTCCTCTCCATATTGACAAATACAGTGTTGTGTAAAAGTCTTAGGCACCCTTACATTTCATATATACGCCTACGACTTTTGCACAGAAATTATACAGATGCTGGAACTCGGCAGCCCAGGCAGCATCCATGGAAATGAACAAACAGTCAACGTTTAGTTCTGAGATCCTTCTTTGGGACTGGAAAGGAAGGGGAATGATGCCAGAATAAAAAGATGGTGGGGGTGGGGAAGGAGAATAGCTAGAAGCTGATAGGTGAAGTCAGGAAGGTAAGAAAGGTAAGTCTGGAGAGGAAGGAATCAGAGAGCAGAGAGGACCATTGGAGAAAGGGAATTTGGTGTGACACCAGGGGGTGGTGAGACACAGTTGAGTAGTGGAAAGAGGCCAGAGTCCGGAATAGAAGAGGAGGGGAGAGGGATGGAACTTTTTTTGCTGGGAGGAGAAATCTATATTACCGACATCAGGTTGGAGAGACAATCTAGATGGAATATAAGGCATTGCTCCTCCATGCTGAGGGTGGCCTCATCGTGGAACAAGACCAGGCCATGGACTGATGACCCCTGGCTTCTCAGGCACCACCGTCACTTTATCATCCTCAGAGCCTCCATCTTCCTGCAACTCCACTTTCCCTGAACACCCAAACCCTCTCCCTTCCTCTGGCAGTACTAACTCTCCTCTCCTTTTCCAATCCCAGCTCTAATCCCTGCTGTGCCTTCACCATTCCTTCTGATCTTCCCCTCTCTGAGGCAGAACGTTCTGTCCTCAGCAAGTGTCTTGCCTTTGTCCCTCTTCACCCGCAATTCAGCTCATCTAGTCCATGAAAGAGATGAAGATCTTGCTGTTCCTTGCTTTCCTTATTGCTTTCATGTCAGTGGAGAATGCTGGATTCCAGGGTGCTGTTGGAGAAACCAGGTGACACTGTTGCCATATCATCTTATTTATGGTGGGACCATAAGTCTACAGTGAACCAACAGAGAAAGGAATCAGTATCTCAGAGCATCAATAGGCATCTCTTCCCGGCGGCCAATCTATTCTGGATATCAGTGAGTGTCTTTTGTTGTTAGAGCCTCACATTTCCATTCAATTAGAGAACATTACTTTATATCTCTCATATACACTGTCAATGTCAGAGAATAAGAGAAGCATGAGACCTCACTGCCCACCTCCTCACAACATCCTGCTCTGATCTGGTCCATTTGCCATTTGGCTGGTTCATTAGATTTTCTGATAATGTTGACTGTCAGCAGGTGTTTGCTCGGATTTGTTGATACTCATTCTACTACATGATGTTACCGTGCAGACGTGATCATCACATGGGACAGACATAAGAACATAATAATTTCTCTGATTTCATATTCTCAGTTACAACAATTTGATTAGTTCCTGATCAGTGCAAATTATAAGATTTTGGGACAATTTTAACAAGTGTGCTGTTATTTAGTACTCTTACAACTGAAAGGGGAACCAAAAAATGTTGTAATTTCCCTTGGAAATGAAAAAAGTAATCTTTGTCTATATTGTGACAGGAAGAAGGTGTGTCTGTGAACAGTTACTGGAATGAGCAAATACACAGCCTTTGTTTCGTTCAGACTCCGAGGTGTTAAAAACATTGACTATATCTGCTTCAGATTGACTTCAGGTTGTTTCAGAAGACTGGATCTACATGTTTCACTATTTGTTTCACTCTGACAGGGAAAGGGATAGAATCTGTGAAAGGAGGTTTTAAACTGGCTGCAGCAGAATGCTTTCTCTTCTGATATTCAGTTTATTTGTTTCGTTCCTTCAGTCTGGTTTCACCCAAAGTAAGTACTTTAGCTCACTGATTACTCACGGATGTTTTCTGCATTTTAGGTTCTTGTACATATCAAGTGGGACTCTGGATGTGGTCTGTCTGGACTTTTAGATGTTCCTTCAGTAAAGTTGTACACAAGAAGCTAAAACAAAATAATGCAGATGGTTTGGTTATAACATGGAGATGTGCACCAAAGATATTCCAATGATTGAGGTGCTGTGGATATTGTTCAGCAAGAACAGGTGAAGTGGACTGGATCTGAATATTCAGCGGTTGAAAGAGTGCAAGATGATCCTATTCAAACATACAGAATTCTTGGGTGTCTGGAGTCAGGCAAAGATAAGAGAAGAAAAATCTTTTTTTTATTATACCTAGTACAAGAATCAATAACGTTTTGGATGTTCAAGCAAATATGGGACATGAGGTCAGTAGAAGAAAGTGGTGCTGAGGAAGCAGGTCAGAATAATCTTAAATACCGATAGTGCAGACACGATGGGCCGAATAGCCTGCTGCTACTTCAATTCCTTAAATTATAACCTATTTCTCGAAGTCATGCGCTAGTTATTCAGATAGTAAATGTGGTCTTTATGTCCACAACTCTGCACCTTACAGTCTGCATAAATATGTTTTCAGTTTCCAGACTAAAACAATATCTCACGAACTTTACCAGGATCTGAACAGTTGTCCAACTTGTCTCCCAGTTTGTGAAATCTTAGTATTCCATAACATATTATTCATCTATTTCAAAGAAATTGAAAAGAGAGAAATATCTGAAAGTGTCAAAAATATGGAACTTTTGCAAAGTTACTGTTTTCTGATACAGAGTTATTTACTGAAGATACTCCTCAGTCAATAGTGCTTTTTATTGGTGTTGGTTTATCATTGTCGCAAGTGCAGTGGAAATCTTGTCTTACATGCTATTCATATAGACCAATTCATTACCCTGTGTGTCTCGGTCGTACCTGGGGAAACAGAAACAGAATGTAGAATAAACTGCAGCAGTGGCAGAGAAAGTGCAGTGCGGGCAGGCATTTAGGTGCAACAGCAAAACAAGTTCAACTGCCAGATAAAGAGTCCATCTGATCATACTAGAGAGCTGATCAACATTATTATAACAGTGAGACAGAAGCTGTTGTAGAGCCTGGCGATACATGCTTTCAGTACAATGTACATTCTGTCCAATGGTAGAGAATTCCTGAGGAGGATGGGTTATTGATTATGTTGGCCGCTTTACTGTGGCAGCAGGAAGTATAGATGGAGCCCATGGAGGTGATGCTGGTTTCCACACTGCACTGGGCTATGTATAGAGCTCTGCATTTTCTTGTGGCCAAGTGCAGAGCAGTTGCCAGACCAAAGTGTGATACATCCAGATTGGATGATTCCCATGGTGTATCAATAAAAGTTGCTGAGGGTCAATGGGGACAAGTCAAACTTCTCTTGCTCCCTCAGGAAATATAAGTATTAATGAGATTTCCTGTTTATGGCATCCTTAAGGTTGGATCAGGACAGGCTCTTGGTGGTGTTCACTTGTTTGTGTTTGAAAATTGATTAAAAAAAAACTACAATCTCTAAAAAACATCGGGTTTGGAGGAACCATCACAGTGTTGTTCTGGATTATAAATATGTTTTATATTGGGGAACTTTTCTCCTTGGAATGTGAACTGGACAGCACAGGAACATGCTTTTCCCAAGTTGTCCATGCCAATGTTTAAACACCTCTTAAATGTTGTCCCTGTATCTGCTTCTACTACGTTCCCTGGCAGCAAATTCCAGGCCCCTACCAATCTCTCCTAAAGGTCAACACATCATATTTTTTTGGATTATATTCCATCTGGTATTGCATTGTCCCAATTTATAACTGATCTATAAACTACTGAATTCTTTGTCGATCTTACTCATTATCCTCAATTCTGCCAAATTTTATGTCATCTGCAAAACTACTGATCAAAATACTTGCATTTTTCTCCAAATCATTGGCCTACATCAATGATCATTTTGGTACACTACTGGTCGCAGACCTCCCGTCAAACTAACACCAATTTAGCACTTCCCTTTGTCTACTATAGCCGAGCTGATTTGGAATCCAATCTACCAAGTCTGTATTGATCCTATGTGGCTTTATGTTCTGTATCAGTTGGTCACTGGGGATCATGTTGAAAGTTTTACCATGTCCATGTATACAACATTCACTGTCCTATCCTCACTAATCATCATTGTCATCTCCTCAAAAAAAGTCGATCAGGTTGGTAGGACAGGATGCCCCCACACAAGACATGCTGACTATTCCTGCCATCTGGTTGTCCAGATGAGAGAACTCCCTGTCCCTAACAAGATTCTTCAACAATTTTCATACAACTAATGTAAGACTCCCTAGTGTGTGTGGATTTTGTGAATAAAACATGCGAGATTCATTTTACATGCTTAACAAAAGCAACAACCCTTTACTTCCATTATGAACAAACCAAGCACAGTCACTTTACACTGATGTCATTATATCAGACACCGTCTCTTGAAGTGAACACAACTACTCAATGACAGTGTTTGTGAATTATGTAGGACAGCCTATATTATGAACAATATGTGTCATCTGTCAGCCATTACCCTACAAGGGCTCCCCAAACTCACCAAAACCATCATTGTGAGTCTGTCTGGAGGTTGTACAAACCACATGATTTGGGTCGTATGTGCCTTGGTTGAAGTAATCGCCAGGTTCTCTGGCTCATCCAGGGGTGTTACTAACACGCACATGGTCATATCATGATGCTGGGGTATGGTGGTTCAACCATCAGGGTCTTGGTGGGTCAGTTTTGTGATGGGGTCCTGAATTAACCCTATGAACTGTGCTTTTGAAAAGAGAGAGAGAGAGAGTTATTTAACACCGACCTGTTGTTTTGAAAAGAGAGAGAGAGATGAAGGCTAACTGTTGGACTGTCACTTTAAGGTACGAGAAAGAACTGGTTAACTTTTGGATTTCTGCTGAGTTGGAGACAGGACTGAGCAGCTCATAAGTTGCTATGGTGACCGAGGGCGTTATTTAATGGCGACTCGATGTTATGATTTTTGGCAGGTTGTTGACACTTCTCAAGGACTTTTGCCTGCTTGTATTTCTTTCACAGAGAGAGGAAGGAGGAGTTATTTGAATGACAGTTGATGCTCAGCACGGGAAGATAAAATAGGAGGTCAGATGATAGACCTCAGACACATATTCTGGACACTGAATGAACATTGTTGTGCCCGCAGAAAATGTGGGTTTTGGAGGATCAATCAGGCGGATCAATCAGTTGCTCTTGCAGTGGAAAGAGGAAAAGGGTTGATTGGTTGGGAGTTGTCCATGTGTCCACCCTTGCCTGGAGGATAGCTCCACCACAGAAAACTGGTCCCTTCTGTTAAAGTCACAGTCGGTGACTTTTAAAGGATTTTGAAGGACGAGAAGATCAATGGCGTCACCTCACCTGAAGACTCAAATCTCTCCCTCTCTCTCTCTCCATCACTATTCAACTCAATACCACCAACTGAACTGAACTGAATTTTACTCATCGTCGTAAGACTGTATCTTTTTACCCCTAGTCTTAAAGAAGCTTGGTTTTTCATACATATATTTCCACACTTACTGATATACTTACTTATATATAATCATTGCTAACCTGTTTGATTTATCCACATTTATATTACTGTATTGCATAGTTACTAATAAATATTATTAGTTAATAGCAATACTGGACTCCAAAGTGTTTTCCATCTCTTCTGGTTCTTTATTCCCGTCACGGGGTTCGTGACAAAATTGGGGCCTGCGTCCGTGATATGAACAAATTGGGTGGGAGGCTTGTTTGAGTTGATTAGGGAAAATCCCTTTTGATTTGGTTGTGTGGAAATACAGCAGAAGTGGATGTTAGTGTTGAGGAGTTCCTGTTGGAACCAACCCCGGAAGCGTTGGATGATGCTACGATGGTTCTGCTGTTGGCAATCGCTCAAAAGGTAAAACTAAAGGTGACCACTAAAATGAAGAGAGCTCAGATGCAGACGGTAACAACCCAGCATTATATAGATAAGGGAACTTTTGATGAGGAGGCGTTAGAGTTGTTCGTGGAAGGTGAATCTGCTGAGGATGAGCTTCAGCTTCAGTTGGAAAAATTAAGAATGGAGCATGAATTGAAATTAAAACAACTCAAGAGAGAGGCTAGAAAGGCAGCAAAATAGAGAGCAGAGGCAGCAAAACGGAGAGAAGAGGCAGAAAGAGAAAGACAGCTCGAAAGGGAGAAATGGCAACGTGAAGATCACGTGGCAGAAAGGCAGAGATAGTTTAAAAGGGAGAGGTTGCATCAAAGAGATTTAGTGTCGGACCCTAATGATTTTTACAGCACAGAAGGGCTTGTTTTGTGTGATGAATTGAAAAGTTGTGTTCTTGATGATATAAGGGCATACCCAGATGCAGAGGATGCCACTACTCTGCAGGGGTTTGATAAGAAAGGAGACGAAGAAGTTTTAACCCACGAGATTGAGTTTACTCCAGATGAGAGTTTGCCAGAGAATAGCTGGGAGGTTCGGGGTGACCTTGAATTTGAAACTGGAACAAGTGATGACAGCCCAGACAAGGCAGCTGTTCCGACTGAATGTGTTCAGGTTGTTGAAGTACCTGTGATTTCACAGGATTCTGAACCTCGTGCTAAGGCTCAGTTGAAGTCTGAGGTGCCTGGCTTGGGTGGAAAGGAATGCATTTTTTTTGTGCCCAGAGGGTCTTGGTTCAGTGAATAAGGGGTTAACCTTGGTACCAGTGGAATGTGAGGATTCTCAGTCACTTGTATTAGACTTTGTTTTAAAAGTTGGTGAAGAAGTGGAAATTGATGAGGTCAGTGTTAATGAAAATAATGGGAAAAGTGCTCTTCCTGGATTTTTGGATGAAATGCTGGAAAAGGTTGGATTGGTTGCGCGACCTTTGACCCTGCTCGCAGGACAAAGGCCTGCTGAGCAAGGATGTGCTACTCTGTGGAATTTTGTTTGGACATTTGAACACCTGCAAGGTCATGCTGTTATTCAGGGTGATGTTATGGAAGCAAGTCAAAGTGAAGGTCATAATCAGATGGGTGGATTGTTTGGTCTCTTCCATAATGTATACATGGTTCTCATAAGCCTGATGATGGTGCTGAGTTTAGTAAACAATGGAGGCATGTTGACACCTCTCCAAGATAAGGTTGAATGGCTGTTCAGCTGATGAGCAAAGCTGCTGTTGAGGCCTATGATAGCAAGACCAGAGGTTTAAATTATGATGATGTGTCACAGACTTTTCTACCTTTCAGATTTCAGCAGGACTTTAGAGGGTAGTAAGGCTGAGGAAAGTAAGGTGTATGAGAAAGATTTGTCATTATTGAGGAAAGAATTTATAGAGGAACAGAAGCGAGATTCTGGAATGGTGGCTTTAAGGGAGATAGCTCTCACAGGACAGAAGGTTCAGAGAGCATCAGTGGGACATTACCTTAAAGATGGGGTGTTAGGAAGTGGAGACCAGCCACTGTGCCTACAAGTCACATGGTGGTTTTGAAAGTTTACAGGGCTGAAATTTTAAACATGGCTCACAGTATGCCTTTAGGTGGACTGCATGGAGTGAGAAAGACAGTGAACAGGATTACGAAGGAATTTTACTGGCCTAGTTTAAGAAAGGATGTTGTGAATTGTAACAGGACTTGCCATACCTGTCAAGTTGAGGAGAAATCTAATCAGGTTATTTAGGTAACACTACTTAAACCAATATCTGCTCTTAGAGAACTTTTTCCTAGGATCATAGTGGATTGTGTAGGCCCGTTGCAAAAGACGGCAGCTGGTTATCAGTATGTGTTAACAATTGTGTGTGCTGTGTCTAGGTCCCCTGAAGCAATGTCTTTTGAAAACACGGAAGCCAAGACTGTGGTAACAGCATTCAGTAAGTTTTACACACTGGTAGATCTACCCAAAGGAATTCAATTTGACCGGGGCAGTAACTTTACTTCGAGAACATTCCAGGAGATAGTTAGAGAAGTGGAAGCTAAACACATGGTGTCATCTACATATCACACAGAGTCCAAGGGAAGCTTGGAATGGCTCAACTCAACTCTGAAGACCATGATTAAAACATATTGTGTGAGAAATTGGAAAAAATTGGGATGAGGGGGTTCCCCTCCTCTTATTTATTGTTGGAGATTCAATTCAGAAGACAGTGAAGGGTAGTTTGTTGGAACTTGTATTCAGTTACAGGCTAAAAGGACCTTTGACCCTACTCAGGTAACTCTGGAAGAGATTTAATAAGCTTTGTGTCCTTGCAAAGGGAAGTTTACAAGATGGTCGAATCAAAATAAGACACTTGTTTGCTAGAATTGCAGCTGGGAGAATTGTTATGGAACAAAATGGAGTCATGGAATCTGATAATGGAGTGGAAAAACATGTTTACCCACTGAATCTAGTCTCACCAAAATGTCAGAATTCCATTGTTTTGGAAAATACTACTGATAAGGTCCATCAGTTGGACCCTAGGTTGCAAAAGCAAATGAAAGGACTAATTGGCATTTTGAAATGGGGCACAAGTGCAGTGCATCACTTCATAAATTCAGCCCAGCCTATGAAACGGCATCTTCATAGAATGAACTTTGAAAAAAGTAAAAGGGTTGAAGAAGGAATTAGAAACAAGAAAGAACAAGGAAAGAGAATGGATGACTGTATTGATAGAGTGGAGAAGGCTAAATACCTTATTAAGATTGACTTGTTAAAAGGATACTGGGGTGTTCCTTTAACAGAGAGGGCTAAAGAGATATCAGCATTTGTGACACCGTCTAGACTGTATGAGTACAATGTTTTATACTTCGGGATGAAAAATGCTCCAGAGACATTTCAAGGAATGATCAATTCTGTGATTGGAGGTTTAGAAAGCACAGGGACTTATATCAATGATTTAGTGGTCTGGAATGACACATGGGAAGAGCATATTGCAGCGGTAGAAAAACTGTTTGACAGACTTTCCAAGGCCAATCTTACTGTGAACCTCACTAAAAGTGAGTTTGGCCATGTCACAGTTACATATCTGGGTTATGTGGAGGGCCAAGGCCAACTGGCTCCTGTACAGACCAAAGTTCAAGCTATTGCTGAAGTTCCTGTTCTGGCCTGCAAGGAAGCTTTAAGAAGGTTTTTAGAAATGGTTGGGTATTATTGTAAGTTGTGTAAGAACTTTGCTGACATCGCTCTCCCCCTAACAAAACTCCTGGGGAAGGGTGAAAAACTTGTATAGAATGACCTTTGCCAGTAGGCATTTGAACATCTGAAAACCATCCTTTGTTATAATCTTGTGCTCAAAGCTCTTGATTTTTCAAAGCCATTTTCTATAGCAATAGACGCTAGTGACAAAGTTGCTGGGGCCGTACTGTTACAGGAAGGAGTGAATGACATTGAACATCCAGTAGCTTATTTCTCAAAGAACTTTAATGTACACCAGAAAAATTATTCAACTGTTGAAAAGGAATTACTAGCACTTATTCTGGCATTACAACATCATAAGGTCTATGTACAGAGACCTTGAAATCTTTCTGTTGCCCAGAGACCACTTGTGGTTTACATGGATTATAATCTGTTGATATTTCTAACTAAGATGAAGGATAAAAATAGAAGGTTGTTAAATTGGAGTCTGATATTTCAAGAGTGTGACTTAAAAATCAAACATTGGAAAGGTACTGACAATATTATAGCTGATTAGTTATCCAGATATTAAGTTGGAAATTGTACACATTTTTGCTCTGTCACCTGATGATTTCACCTGTATTGTTTCCAACTCTGTACTTTACATTTAGACTAAAAAAAATTCTTGCCTTCGTCAGAATTTTTTTCCTGAGGAAGCGGAGTGTGACGGGGTCCTGAATTACCCCTATGAACTATGGTTATGAAAAGAGAGAGATTTATTTAACACCGACCTGTTGTTTTGAAAAGAGAGAGGGTGTCGAAGACTAACTATTGGACTGTCACTTTAAGGCACGAGAAGGAACTGGTTAACTTTCGGATTTCTGCTGAGTTGGAGACAGCACCGAGCAGCTCGTAAGTTGCTATGGTGACCGAGGGCGTTATTTAATGGACACTCGATGTTATGTTTTTCGGCAGGTTGTTGACACTTCTCAAGGACTTTTGCCTGCTTGTATTTCTTTCACAGAGAGAGGAAGGAGGAGTTATTTGAATGACAGTTGATGCTCAGCACGGGAAGATAAAATAGGAGGTCAGATGATAGACCTCAGACACATGTTCTGGACACTGAATGAACATTGTTGTGCCCACAGGAAAAGTGGGTTTTGGAGGATCGATCAGGCAGATCGATCAGTCGCTCTTGCAGTGGAAAAATGAAAAGGGTTGACTGGTGGGGAGTTTTCCATGTGTCCAGCCTCACTGACTTTTAAAGGATTTTGAAGGACAATGAGAAGATCGATGGCGTCAGCTCACCTGGAGACTCAAATCTTTTCCTCTCTCTCTCTCTCCATCACTACTCAACTCAATACCACGAACTGAACTGAACTTTACTCATCATCGTAAGACTGTATCTTCTTACCCCTAGACTTAAAGAAGCTTGGTTTTTCATACATATATTTCCACACTTGCTGATATATTTACTTATATATGTAATCATTGCTAACCTGTTTGATTTATGTACATTTATATTACTGTATTGCATAGATACTAAAATAAATATTAGTTAATAGCAATACTGGACTCCAAAGTGTTTTCCATCTCTTCTTCCTGCACGCATGCAGAACTCGTTGACTTTATTAACTTTGCCTCCAACTTTCACCCTGCCCTCAAGTTTACCTGGTCCATTTCCGACACCTCCCTCCCCTTTCTAGATCTTTCTGTCTCTGTCTCTGGAGACAGCTTATCCACTGATGTCTACTATAAGCCTACTGACTCTCACAGCTATCTGGACTATTCCTCTTCTCACCCTGTCTCTTGCAAAAACGCCATCCCCTTCTCACAATTCCTCCGTCTCCGCCGCATCTGCTCTCAGGATGAGGCTTTTCATTCTAGGACGAGGGAGATGTCTTCATTTTTTAAAGAAAGGGGCTTCCCTTCCTCCACTATCAACTCTGCTCTTAAACGCATCTCCCCCATTTCACGTACATCTGCTCTCACTCCATCCTCCCACCACCCCACTAGGAATAGGGTTCCCCTGGCTCTCACCTACCACCCCACCAGCCTCTGGGTCCAACATATTATTCTCCGTAACTTCCGCCACCTCCAACGGGATCCCACCACTAAGCATATCTTTCCCTCCCCCCCTCTCTCTGCATTCCGCAGGGATCGCTCCCTACACAACTCCCTTGTCCATTCATCCCCCCCATCCCTCCCCACTGATCTCCCTCCTGGCACTTATCCGTGTAAGCGGAACAAGTGCTACACATGCCCTTACACTTCCTCCCTTACCACCATTCAGGGCCCCAAACAGTCCTTCCAGGTGAGGCATCACTTCACCTGTGAGTCGACTGGGGTGATATACTGCGTCCGGTGCTCCCGATGTGGCCTTTTATATATTGGTGAGACCCGACGCAGACTGGGAGACCGCTTTGCTGAACATCTACGCTCTGTCCGCCAGAGAAAGCAGGATCTCCCAGTGGCCACACATTTTAATTCCACATCCCATTCCCATTCTGACATGTCTATCCACGGCCTCCTCTACTGTAAAGATGAAGCCACACTCAGGTTGGAGGAACAACACCTTATATTCCGTATGGGTAGCCTCCAACCTGATGGCATGAACATTGACTTCTCTAACTTCCGCTAGGCCCCACCTCCCCCTCGTACCCCATCTGTTACTCTTTTTTATGCACACATTCTTTCTCTCACTCTCCTTTTTCTCCCTCTGTCCCTCTGAATATACCTCTTGCCCATCCTCTGGGTCACCCCCCCCCCTCCATCTTTCTTCCCGGACCTCCTGTCCCATGATCCTCTCGTATCCCCTTCTGCCTATCACCTGTCCAGCTCTCGGCTCCATCCCTCCCCCTCCTGTCTTCTCCTATCATTTTGCATCTCCCCCTCCCCCTCCAGCTTTTAAATCCCTTACTCACTCTTCCTTCAGTTAGTCCTGACGAAGGGTCTCGGCCTGAAACGTCGACTGCACCTCTTCCTATAGATGCTGCCTGGCCTGCTGCGTTCACCAGCAACTTTGATGTGTGTTGTTTGTTTTCCATCTCTGCTGGTTCTTTATTCCTGTCACGGGGTTCGTAACAGTTTAAAGCGACATGAAATACATAATAGTTTACCTTTCCAGTCAACAATAAAAGTCTTTTTGCCCCATTCTAAAACACAGAACAGGCCATCATAAGGGGCCTTACAGGGTAATCATGTGCATCATGGTGGAGAAAAATGAACAAGGTGGAACTTAGATCAATCGGAACCCAAGAGTGCTGTATGCCATGATGGGAGGCTGGAATAGGAGTAAAAGAATTGAGTTTACTGTGGAGGGCAGAAAGCTGCTGAGATGCCTTTCAGGCAGTTGTGGTGCCAGGAATAAAATCACCCTGCACCCAAAGCAGTTGCCTGTGAACCAGCTCTGCAGTGGAACACTGCAAGTCCTCTTTTGTGGCCATTCTGAGCCCCAGCAGACTGACGGAAGACAATGGTGCCAACACTATTCCATCCGAAAGGTCCTGAGAGCAGCCTTTAAGAAATGCTGAAGTGGCTCACACAGGCCATTGGACTGCGGGCGATATGCCATGTCATGATGCAGTTTAACCCAGAGGCTCTGAGCCATTGCAGCCTAGAAGTCTGTGTGAGTTGGGAAATGCAGTCAGAAGATTTATCAGATGAGGTGCTGAACTGAGTCACTCAGGTATTGATGAATTGCTGAGCCATGTCTGCAGCTGTCATTGACGTTGGAGGGACTAACTTTTGCCACCTGGTGGTGTGGTCCACCATGGCAAGGAGATGCGTTAAACCACAGGGGTGGAGGTGAGAGGACCAACTAGATCCACGTTGACATGGTCAAACCATCACACTGGGACTTCAAAAGGTGTTGATGGTGCCCGCCCATGACAATTAATCTTCACCCAATGGCACACAACACAGGCTGCATTCCAGTCTCGCATGTCCTTCCTAAGGCTATGCCACACAAACTTTAAAGCATCCGCTTTCTGTGAAGCCTTCCTGCTCAGATGTGAGAGGCCTCGAATGGAGTTTAAAACAGTCTGCCTCCAATTCAGAGGCACTAGAGGGGAGGGAGACCAGCTGAGACATTGTACAGCTCAACTGCTGGCATCATCAAACCTGATGTGTGTGCAATCAAGGGCAGGCCATGAGAGGCAATCGGCCACAGCATGCTATTGGCTGCATTAGTTTTAAGGGCACTTTTGAAGTGGAGCATAAGTTCAGCAGCTCAGGAAATGATATGGAGAAAGAAATTCACCACACCTCAAAATTCTTACAGGGCTTTGGTAGTGCAGGTTCATGAAAAGTCCATAATAGTGGGAAATTTTGACAGCACCTTTTGCAAAGATGCATTGACTGGAAAAGTCAATAGTAGGCAACCTGAACTAGCATTTGGCTGGATTAATAATCTGTTCATATTGGCTTAAATACCTGATAAATATGTGGAGGTGTGGTAAGTGTTCAGTTTTGGATGTGCTGGCAACAAGTATGTCCTCCAGGAAAACAAAAAGAAAATTGAAAGTCTTTTAACACAGTGTCCATTAGTTGCTGGAATGTCTGTGCTGCATTTTTCAGCCCAAACTCAAACAGGAAAAATGGGGTTATAACAGTGGTTTTGAGATTGTCCTCAGCAGATGCAGGCACCTGGGGGTAGCCTCTGAGTGTCCACTTTAGAGAAAACTTACCTTTCTGGCTAAATGTGCCGAAAACCTCCCTCTGCAACTGGATCCTAGACTTCCTGACTGGGAGACCTCAGTCAGTCTGGATCGGGAGCAGCATCTCCAACACCATCACACTGAGCACGGGGGTTCCCCAGGGCTGTGTGCTCAGTCCACTGCTGTTCACTCTGCTGACCCACGACTGTGCTGCAACACACAGCTTGAATCATATCATCAAGTTCACCGATGACACGACTGTGGTGGGTCTCATCAGCAAGAACGACGAGTCAGCATACAGAGAGGAGGTGCAGCAGCTAACAGACTGGTGCAGAGCCAACAACCTGTCTCTGAATGTGAACAAAACAAACGAGATGGTTGTTGACTTCAGGAGGACACGGAGTGATCACTCTCCTCTGAACATCGACGACTCATCCGTAAAGATCGTTAAGAGCACTAAATTTCTTGGTGTTCACCTGGCAGAGAATCTCACCTGGTCCCTCAACACCAGCTCCATAGTGAAGAAAGCCCAGCAGTGTCTCTACTTTCTGTCCATCTCCCACCCCCCATCCTCACCACATTCTACAGAGGTTGTATTGAGAGCATCCTGAGCAGCTGTATCACTGTCTGGTCCGGGAATTGCACCATCTCGGATCACAAGACCCTGCAGTGGATAGTGAGGTCAGCTGAGAAGATCATCGGGGTCTCTCTTCCCGCCATTACAGACACTTACACCACACGCTGCATCTTTAAAGCCAACAGCATTGTGAAGGACCCCACACACCCCTCATACAAACTCTTCTCCCTCCTGCCACCTGGTAAAAGGTACCAAAGCATTCAGGCTCTCACAACCAGACTATGTAACAGTTTCTTCCCCCAAGCCATCAGACTCCTTAATAGCCAGAGACTAGACTGACATCTACATAATTCATTATTGTATTGTAATTTGTCCTCTACTGTGCCTATTGTCTTGTTTATTATTTATTGTACTGCCCTGCACTGTTTTGTGCAGTTTATGTAGTCCTGTGTAGGTCTGTAGTCTAGTGTAGTTTTTGTGTTATCTTATGTAGTGTAGTGTAGCCTTGTGTTATCTCATTTACTCTCGTGTAGTTTTGTGCTGTTTCATGTAGCACCGTGGTCCTGGAGGAACGCTGTTTCGTTTTTACTGTGTACTGTACCAGCAGTTCATGGTTAAAATGACAATAAAAAGCGACTCGACTCGAGTCGAGTATGTTGAACCCGGTAATGATCGGTGGTTGTGGTCTCATTAAGGCAGCGGTAATTGCCGCTTGTACGGCAACTACCATCAGACTTGGGGACCATATAGAGGGCGAACCCCAAAGCCCACCCGACCTGCGTAAAATGCCAACCATTTACATGTTTGCAAAATCGGCCTTTGTGCTGCCAGCTTTTCTGAGTCTAGTCTACACACAAGGGTGTGGATCGGCAAACCAGTTGTGGAAATGTGGTGCTCCACCCCATGCACCACACTGCCTGTGGGAATTTGCCCAGCAGGTGAGTGAATTCACATGTGGAAGTGCATGTGCAAGACAGAGCTGTGTTCAGGAACTTGCCGGGGCTGCAGGGTAATGACATAAAATCCTGCCTTTGGTGTACAACATATCTGCACCAAGCAGAGGTCTAGAAACCTTTGCCAAGCCAAAATCCCTTGTGTAGCATCATTCACTAAAGCAAAGCATCACGCATCCTGTGCCAGAAATCCACATGTTATTTTTCAAAAATTCTTCTGCAGTATAGATTCTCATCATGGAGATGTATCCAGGTACATGCGAACCAACTTATCATTTAAATTGTGTTTGGGGTTATGTTGTGATCAATTGAGTAAAAGTAGTACTGCACCAATGGAACACCAATACTGAGTGAAGTAGAATTAAACATTTGTGATTTCATGCTAAAACACTTTCATTGTTTCTTCATTTTAACAGAAACTCCCAATCATTTATACATTTTTGATAAGACAGATAAAATTTTGTTAGCTGAACCAAACATTCCTGGAAATGGCACTGTTGTCTGAAATTGGAAACCTAGCTCCAAGCAAGTCACATGGCGGCTTCTGACATTTTATAAAGAAGCATCCAGAGGGTGGACTCCACGTTGCGAAATAAACTTCTAAAAGAAGGATTTCTTTCTGACTATAGACAGCACAACACCAGTGGTACTGTTGACTTGATAGTTTGGCATCCCACTTTTAAATTTGCAGGATCTATCATCTTGGCGCAAACAGAGACCACTCATGAAATCCTGAAGCAATACGAAATTTTTGGAATCAAGGGCAAGTGGGACTAAGTATGCGATGTGTGAAAAATGTTCTTCTTCATGAATAATTTAATTTCTAGCACTGGAAGTTTTATTGGGATCATGTCAGATTCATAGTCTCTGCTCAATTAAACTAACAGGTAGAAAGTTCGTAAACACAAGGAATTCTGCAGATGCTGGAAATTCAAGCAACACACATCAAAGTTGCTGCTGCGTTCACCAGCAACTTTGATGTGTGTAGGTGGAAAGTTCTGCTCCTGGAGGTACAGCTCAGCAATGGAAACTGACTGGTGACTCACCCTTGTATTGGGGCAATTGAGAAACCCTTTGAAGGTCTGATTACATCTTCATCAGTACTGATGAAAACTTTGGGTAGGCATCTGGAGAACCAGTCTCTCTAAAAGAGCCGTCCCTCATGGAGGCTCAGTAACTGGACTCATGATAAGGTGCATTTTGGGACTTCAGAGATTTAAATGATTTCTGAGCTTTTCACCACTTTGATGTTTGTTTTGTGTACACTGTATCATTTGACATGATGGTGGGGTCTTAATGAAGTGTGCCAGTAACCCAAAGATGGAGTCAGACTGAACTGGTTCATTCCCCATGCAACCAACCATCCTGTGGCTGGGATACGGGAAGATCACCTGAATGAAAGCCACAGGATTTCAGGGAGGAAGTGCCATTTCCGGACAGTAACATAGCTCAAGATTGATCTAGGGTCACTGGAGCTGTGAGACAGCAACACTGGCCTCTGTGTCAGGGAACCACCCCATGGTTGGCATCCACAGATAGTGTCCGAACTGTTTGACCCTAAGCTGAACCCTGACATTCCATCAGGTTCAGGAGGTGTGGTAAAGAGTTCATTCCCTCTGCTCTGTCTCACTGAATTTGGTGTAACCAGACTGAGAGTTTGTGTGTCCACTGTATTATTCTGTGTCGGAGACCCAACACTCTCTCTGTCCTGTAGCAAGACACAAGGCTGATCACAGTCAGCTCCTGAGGTCAGTTTGAACCCAATCATTGGACATGTTACTACTCACTCCACTCATTCAATATACCCACCAAATATAGTGGGAGATAGTGGGAAAGTATAGGACCAGAGGGCACAGCCTCAGACTACAAGAATGTCCCATAGAACAGAGATGAGGAGGAGTTTCTTTTGCAAGAGGGTGCAGAATCTATGGAATTCATTGCCACAGGTGGCTGTGGAGATCATGTTATTGGATATATTTAAAGGTTAATAGGTTCTTGATTAGTTAGGGTGTGAAAGGTTACAGGGAGAAGGGAGGTGAAAGGCCCTGCAAAAGGAAGTAAGTCAGCCATGATAGAATGGCAGAACAGACACAAATGTCAGAATTGTCTAATTCTGCTCCTGTGACATTTTGACTTATGGTCTTATTTCTCACAGTTGTAGCAAATCCACGATCACCTGTAATGGGCAGTGACGTCACCCTCAGCTGTACCATCTCCAGACTCCCAGATACCGTCAGTCTCCACTGGAAACCAGTGGGCTCATCCCAGCAGAACAGGAGAAACACTGATCAGATCCGCCTGAATAACACCGTCTATCTGATTGTCCGACACGTTACAGTGGAGGATGGGAAGTTGTATCAGTGTGAAGTGCGGGAAAACAGAAACATTGTTGGGACAGGGCAAGCAGATTTTACTGTTGACACGGGTAAGTGCTGTTAGCTCACTGTAGGAATTGGGCTGGAATATATTTGTCTGGTAGGAGGTTGTTAAAGATAGTACAGGAAGAGTTCATGGCCAGGTCTGTGTGGATACTCATCAGTATTTACCATGCAGAGGACATGGAAATTAATGAATTCAGGCCAGAAAACAGTGATATCCTGATACATATCAACAGTATGAAGGAGGAGACGTTGGCAGTCTGAAAACCATGGAGTCGTAGAGAATGGAAACATGCTCTTCAGTACATCTTGTCCTTGCCAATCTAAGCTCATCCCATTTGTGTAATATCTTGTTTAGGGTGGAAGAGCTGAACCGAAGGATCTGTTTCCCTGCCATTTAAACTCCTGACGGAGATCGGGCAATGAGAGGACATTGAGGATAATAACACATAGATCAGGAGGAGAAAATCTATGGTGGGAACTATTTCAAATTGCATCATTACAAGTCATTAACTAAAAAGGGCCTCAATAGTCTTCGTGCAGGATTCCCTAGAGGTTAGCCTCCAGCTGATTAAGTGGTAAGGAAGGTAAATTCAATGTCAGCATTGATTTTGAGAGGATTAGGGTATAAAAGCAAGGATGTCAAGGCTTTATAAGACATTATTCAGACTGGACATGGAGAATGGTGAGCAATTTCGGGCCCCTTATCTCAGAAAGGATATTCTGGCTTTGGAGAGGGTCCAGAGGAGTGTCATGAGAATCACTCTGGGAATGAAAGGGTTAAGAACGAGGAGTACCTGATGACTCGAGGCCTATCCTCTCTGGAGTTTAGAAGAACGAGGGAGGTCTCATTGAAACATATTGAACATTGTAAAGGCTGGTCAGAGTGGATGTGGAGAGGATGTTTCTGATAGTGGGAGAGTCTAGGACCAGAGGGCACAGACTCAGAATAAAGGATCATCCACTTAGGACAAAGATGAAGAGGTACCTCTTCAGCCAGAGTGTGTTGAATCTGTTGAATTAAATTAAAGCGGTGATTGATATGTTCTTGATTAGTCAGGGCATCAAAGGTTAATAGGAGAAGGCAGAGGAATGGATTTGAGAGGGATAATAAATCAGACATGATGTAGCGGCAGAGGAGACTCGACGGGCTGAATGGCCTAATGCTGCTCCTATGTCTGATGGTTTTATGGAGGCTTCTCATCACTCGCTACCGAATGACATTTTAACATTTTAACGAGTTCTCCTCTCTTTCATGCAGGTCGATATAATAAATGTTACACACTTTATCACTCATTTACAGATCACAGTGAATTCCATCTCATCTGTTACAGTAATAGTGTTACAGTAATGGTAATAGTAATAGTGAACGGTGATTTCTTCGGCAGTTGAACAGGGTACGACTGCGCAAGCGCATGAAAGACCGTGAGGCAGCGGGAGAGTTAAAAAGTGAGCAGACTAACGGAGCGGGCGACGGAGTAGAGGGAGACAGAGTAGGAAGGTTTTGGTTCGAGAGGCTTCAGCGAGCAGAGGCTAACGAGGAATTTCACTCCAAGTGAGGTAAGGCCGGGTAAGTTCCTTTAATAAATCTAATTACCTTAAGAGTAGGTAATGGAGGCAGTAGTTAGGGCAGTTTAGTGCTCTGTATGTGGGAAGTCAGGGCGAGCACAATTGTCCCTAATGACTACACTTGTAAAAGGTGCATCCAGCTGCAGCTCCTGACACACCGAGTTAGGGAACTCAAGCTGGAGCTGGATGAACTTCGGATCATTCGGGAGGCAGAGGCAGAAATAACCAGGAGTTACAGAGAGATAGACACCCCTAAGAGTCAGGAGACAGGTAGCTGGGTGACTGTCAGGAGAGGGAAGGGGAATAGACAGAATGAGCAGAGCACCTCTGTGACCATTCCCACCAATAATAAGTACATCGTTTTGGATACTGTTGATGGGGACGACCTACCAGGGACAAGTTGCAGTGGTTGCATCTCTTGCACCGAGACGGGACCCTCAGCTCAGAAGGGAAGGAGGGAAAAGAGGAGAGCAGTAGTGATAGGGAATTTGATAGTTAGAGGGACAGATAAGAGGTTCTGTGGAAGAGATCGAGAATCCCGGATGGTCTGTTGCCTCCCTGGTGCCAAGGTCCGTGATATCTCGGATCGAGTTCTCAGTATTCTCAAGAAGGAGGGTGCGCAGCCAGATATCGTGGTCCATGTAGGGACCAATGATGTGGGTAGGAAGAGTGAGGAGGTCCTGAAAGGTGAGTTCAAGGAGTTAGGTGCCAAGTTAAAGGACAAGACCTCCAGGATAGCAATCTCAGGATTGCTACTTGTGGCATGTGCAGGCGGGTTTAGAAATAGTAAGATAGTGCAGATCAACATGTGGCTAAAGACATGGTGCAGGAAGGAGGGCTTCAGATTTATGGATAATTGGGCAGTTTTCCAGGGAAGGTGGGACCTGTTCCGGCAGGACGGTTTACATCTGAACTGGAGGGGGACAAATATTCTTGCAGGTAGGTTTGCTAGAGGCTCCAGTAGATTTAAACTAGATACAAGGGGAGAGGGGAAACAGAGTGTAGGAACAGATGTAGGGGAGAAGGAAGAAAAAGAAAATAGTAAAGTTGTTTGAACCATTAGTGATAAACAGAGAGTAAGAGGTGGAAAATTTCTTAACTGCATTTATTTTAATGCGAGGAGCATCGTAAGAAAGGTGGATGAGCTTAGAGCATGGATTGATACCTGGAAATATGATGTTGTAGCTATTAGTGAAATATGGTTGCAGGAGGGGTGTGATTGGCAACTAAATATTCCTGGATTTCATTACTTCAGGTGTGATAGAATTGGTGGGACAAGAGGGGGAGGTGTTGCATTGCTTGTTGGAGAAAATATTACAGCGGTGCTCTGGCAGGATAGATTAGAGGGGTCATCTAGGGAGACTATTTGGGTGGAATTGAGGAATGGGAAAGGTGTGGTAACACTTGTAGGGGTGTATTATAGACCACCTAATGGGGAGTGAGAAGTGGAGGAGCAAATGTGTAAGGAGGTAGCAGATATTTGTAGTAAGCACAAGATTGTGATTGTGGGAGATTTTAATTTTCTACACATAGACTGGGAAGCCCATACTTTAAAACGGCTGGAAGGTTTGGAGTTTGTAAAATGTGTGCAGGATAGTTTTTTGCAGCAATACATAGAGGTACCAACTAGAGAAGGGGCAGTGTTGGATCTCCTGTTAGGGAATGAGATAGGGCAGGTCACGGAGGTAAGTGTTGGGGAGCACTTCGGGTCCGGTGATCACAATGCCATTAATTTCAATATAATTATGGAGAAGGATAGGTCTGGACCCAGGGTTGAGATTTTTGATTGGAGAAAGCCTAACTTTGAGGAGATGCAAAAGGATTTAAAAGGAGTGAATTTGGACAATTTGTTTTATGGGAAGGATGAAAGAGAAAATTGGAGCTCATTTAAACGTGAGATTTTGAGGGTACAGAATCTTTATGTTCCTGTTAGGTTGAAAGGAAAGGTTAAAAGTTTGAGAGAGCAATGGTTTTCAAGGGATATTGGAAACTTTGTTCGGAAAAAGAGAGATATCTACAATAAATATAGGCAGCATGGAGTAAATGAGGTGCTCGAGGAATATAAAGAAAGTAAAAAGAATCTTAAGAAAGAAATTAGAAAAGCTAAAAGAAGATATGAGGTTGCTTTGGCAAGTAAGGTGAAAATAATCCAAAGGGTTTCTACGGTTATATTACCCTCCGTTTAAAAAGGGTTCTAAGAGAAAACCTACCAATTATCGGCCTATGTGTTTGACGTCAGTGGTATAATAGCAAAAGGATAGTGAGGGATAAAATTGGTCCCTTATAGAATCAGAGTGGACAGCTATGTGTGGAACCAAAAGAGATGGGGGAGATTTTGAACAATTTTTCTTCGGTATTCACTAAGGAGAAGGAAATTGAATTGTGTAAGGTAAGGGAAACAGGTAGGGAAGTTATGGAAATTGTGATGATTAAAGAAGAGGAAGTACAGGTGCTTTTAAGGAATATAAAAGTGGATAAGTCTCCGGGACCTGACAGGATATTCCTTAGGACCTTGAGGAAAATTAGTGTAGAAACAGCAGGGGCTCTGACAGAAATATTTCAAATGTCATTAGAAACAGTGATGGTGCTGGAGGATTGGTGTATTGCTCACGTTGTTCCATTGTTTAAAAAGGGTTCTAAGAGAAAACCTACCAATTATCGGCCTGTGAGTTTGACGTCAGTGGTGGGTAAGTTGATGGAAAATATTCTTAGAAATGGTATATATAATCATCTGGATAGACAGGTTCTGATTAGGAACAGTCAACATAGATTTGTGTGTGGAAGGTCATGTTTGACAAAACTTATTGAATTTTTTGAAGAGGTTACTCGGAAAGTTGACGAGGGTAAAGTAGTAGATGTTATCTATATGGACTTCAGTAAGGCCTTTGTCAAGGTTCCACATGGAAGGTTAGTTAGGAAGGTTCAATCATTAGGTATTAATATTGAAGTAGTAAAATGGATTCAGCAGTGGCTGGATGGGAGACACCAGAGAGTATTGGTGGATAACTGTTTGTCAGATTGGAGGCCAGTGTCTAGTGGTGTGCCTCAGGGATCTGTACTGGGTCCAATGTTGTTTGTCCTCATAGTTTTGTTTACCTCTATCAAATCTCCCCTCAGCCTTCTACATTCTAGGAAATAAAGTCCAAACCTATTCAATCTTTCCTTGGAACTCAGGTACTCCAGTCCCAGCAACATACTTGTAAATATCTCTGTATTCTTCCAAACTTATTTACATCTTTCCTGCAAGTCGATGACCAACCTTGTACAATACTCCAAATTAGGCTTCACCAATATCTTATGCAACTTAAACAAGACATCCCAACTTCTGTCGTCAATATTTTGATTAATGAAGGCCAATATGTCAAACACCTTTGTTACACCTTGATCTACCTATGAGGCCATTTTAAATGAATTTTGGACTTGTACTCCCAGATCTCTTTGTTCTACAGCGCACCTCAGTGTCATTCCTTTCACCGTGTAAAAGCTATCCAGGTCGGTCCTCCCAAAGTGCAACACCTCACACTCCTCTGCATTAAATTCCATCTGCTATTTTTCAGCCTATTTCCCCAGCTGCTCCAGATCTAACTGCAAGCTCTGATAGTCCAGTCCACCCTCATCTTGGTGTCAAATTTGCTGATCCAGTTAGCCATGTTTACATCCAGAGATTGATGTAGATGACAAATAATAACGGACCCAGCACTGATCCATGTGGAACTCCACTAGGTACAGACCTCCTGTCAAAGAGGCAATCATCTTCTACAACTGTCAGGCTAGTGCTACTGATTGGTTCATTGTCCATTTAGAAATGTTTAGCAGACTGGAAGAAGCTGTTCCTAAAACAGTATGTTTTCTGGTTGCTGCACCTCTTCCCTGATGGTAGAGATGTGCAAAGTGCATTTCCGTGATGTGGGGGTCCTAAATGATGGATGCCAACCTCTTAAGGCATCAGCTCTGGAAGATGCGCTTGATGCTGAGGAGGGTTAAGCCCAAGATGCAGCTGGCTGAATTTACAACCCGATGTAGCTTTATCTGATCCTGTGTATTCACATCTCTGAAATGCATAATTAGCCATTTCTCACATGACTTTCCTTCCATGGTGCTCGTGAACTCTGGAGCTTCCTGACTTGGTCATTGTTCGAGCAATCACATAAGAAATGCATTCAGTGAGTGAATGAATCAGTCAATACCAGAACTTAAACCATTTGTTCAGAAAACACTTGCTTTCACCAGGCCTGTTCATCCAAATCACCTCTGCCTTCCATCTGTCTATGTCACCTTCTGTGCCTAGAAAATTATTCAGCCTCCACAGTTTACCACCTCCATTTCTAAATTCAAAATTGAAGCAGGATTTTTGAGCTAATCTACAAAATATTACGTATCATGCCAAATCAAATGAAAAATTCCAAAACCTGTCAACATTTGACTAAAAATCAAAAATGAAAATTGCAAAGCTGGAAAAGTATTAATCCTCTTCAATTACTAACTTTCCTCATGTGCAATATAGTGCATTACCTTACCAATTCACCCGCTAGAAAATTGGAGTATCACTTGTTTTTGATTAATTCAGAAAATAAATTCTCCCTCTATCTGTAAGGTCCAACAATATGGCATATTTTCAACAGGCTAAACCAAAATGAAGGCAAAAGAGCATTCAAGACAATTCAAGGATATGATAATAGAGAAGCACAAATCTGGGGATTGTTACAAGACCATCTCAAAGGCACTGAATGTACCTTGGAGTTCAGTGTGGTCCATTGTGAAACCACATCCACATTGTTTAGGTCAGGCCAACCCTCTAAACTTAGTTGCCAGAAAAGAACGTCACTTGTAAGAGAGGCTTCTGTGATGCCAACAGTCAATCTGAGTGAGCTGCAGTGGTCAGTGGCTGCATCTGGAGTTGGCTCCACAATCTCTAATGCCTTACACAAAGAGGAGCAAGGAAGGAGCCCTGGCTAAAAGTAAACCCATATCCCTGCCTGTCAAGACTTTGCAAAGTGTCACATAGATGTGGAAGACGTTCTTGCAGACAGATGAGATTCAACAGTAAACAGTACGTGTGGCCTAAACGTAATACTGTGCATCAGCCAAGTAAAACACACAAATGTAAAGAATGATGGAGGTAGCATCAGGCTCTGGGGGTGCTTTTCAGCAGCAGGGATTGGAAATCTGGGCAG
Source organism: Mobula hypostoma (assembly GCF_963921235.1). Classification (NCBI taxonomy): domain Eukaryota; kingdom Metazoa; phylum Chordata; class Chondrichthyes; order Myliobatiformes; family Myliobatidae; genus Mobula; species Mobula hypostoma. Next base: position 19,467,425 of record NC_086103.1, on the reverse strand, counting down.
AATTGATGAGAAAATGAATACTGTGAAACACAGAGAGATCCTGGATAAAAACTTGCTGGTCTCTGCCAGAACCCAAGCCTCGAGGATCCCAAGCCAAGCTCAAGCCCCAAGACCCCAAGCCTCGAGGATCCCAAGCCAAGCTCAAGAGCCAAGACCCCAGCCTGTCTCCAAACTCAGGCCTCTAGACCTCAGCCACGTCCTGTCCTGAAGCCATGTCATGTCCTTGCCTGGTTCTAGGGTCCGAGCCCAAGGCAAGACCTTGGTTCTGGGTCATTGTTCAGTCTCGGGCTCGGAGTCCAAGCCTTGTCTCCTAGTCCATGGTTCCTAGTCCTGGTCCCGCTTTCCCTAGCCCAAGTCTGCATTCTTGTCCCTGCTCCTTGCCTGATCCTGTCACATCCCTACTCTAGTCAAGTCCTGTTCCTTGTACTTCAGTGTCTGTATCTAGCAATTGGGTCCGTTCTCAGCATCCTATTGTGTCATCAGCTGGACAATGACCCAAAGCACACTGCCAGAGCAACCATGGAATTGCTTCAAATTAAGAAAATTTATGTCCTTGAGTCACCCAGTCAGCGTCCTGACCTTAACTCAGTCGAACATCTCTGGCAACACCTCAAGATTGCTGTCCACCACTGCTCTCCAACTAACCTGAAATAGCTTGAATAGCTTGTAAGGAGGAATGGGCAAATCTTGCTCCATCACATTGTGCAAAACTAATAGAGACTTATCCAAGAAGACTACTGGCTGTGATAACTGTGAGAGATGGCACTGAGCAAAGGGGGATAAATACTGCCGACATTTCAGTTTTTCAAGCTTTAACGTTTTACCTGTTGCTTGGGCTATACTGTGAAAAAAGGAGCATGTAATCCATAAATAAAAATTCTCAATTAAATTGATCGAAATCCCCTGGATTCAAATACTCATTTATGTGAACAAAAAGTTGGGAGCTGAATATTTTTACAAGGAACTTTATACGTTTTTCTACAACTGTTAATTGTCATGAGAACAAGAACTTGTTCCCTTTATTATCCCAGAGGTGTATTTCAATAAAAGGAAAAAAAATAGACATTTTCTATCCCAAAAATTCCATTAACTCAAAACCCATGTGTTCTGAGAAAACATAATATATCGAATTGACCACAAATATATGTTACTACGATTCTTCAACTGTGTTGTTCTGCACATCCTTGTACCAACCCCAGATCTCTAGCTACCATGGAGTTGCTGCAAGGGCTGAATAATCTCTTCTTATTAAGAGAATATGACCTTCTCGTTCAGAACATTCCAATGAACTATTTATTCCTTATTTGTAGTTTTTAGCTTGTCTATAGAAACAAGATATCTTTTATATGGCATAAATACATTTTGTCTATGAATTCTCTACATGATGCTATACAAGCTAACCTTACACATCACAATCACACTATTTGTGAACTCACTTAGGCTGAACAGTTGTGAAGATCAGAGTAATGGATCTATTTCCGTTAGCTTTAGGATATACAATTATTTTCAATATAGCATCTGAATATTCAACAAATTCTCAGACAATTAACATTTTAAGCTGCAAAGATTGCAGTTGAAACTCTCTGCTCTTTAGTCCTAGCACTCTTGTGTAAAAAGTGAACATGTAAATATTCTGCAAGTCAGCCATTGAAAATTCCAACATTCTGTTTAAGTTCCAAATCTTAGATATCAAACCAAAACAAATTTCCTTTTCCTTAAAATCAATGATATTCCTTTATTAGTCTTCTCTCTAACTAATTAGATCCAGTGTTACTCCCACTTTATAAGTTTACAGACTAAACTTTCCTTTTTGCTTATCCCTAGTTAGTTAGAAAACCAAATATAATTCCAATTCTAAAGTACCATAGTTAACCAGTTTCATTTCCAGGCAGTATATTTACAATTTCTGATTCAAGTTAAAAAAAAATTATATATAAATATACACATACAGTCAACTCCTTTCATGACAATTTTCCATCAAAACTTTTAAGCAAAGTAAATCTCATTCAGTAACCTATCAAAATCTTTGTAAAAATAATAATTTCTTGCAGAAAACCAAATTTGGATTCTTCAAATGAAAATAACTCATACATCCAACCGTATTAAATCCTCTGCATCATTACACATTTCGTTCCCACGCTGGTTCTTCGACCTTGGATGGCTCATTATCTTCATTCTTGGTTCATTAGAATGAAATCGTTTATCATCCACGGCAAGTCAATTCACAAACTTGTACAATACTTGACCAAATCCCCAGGTATGATTTTGCAGAACCAATTCCCGACTACACGATAGGAACTTTGGACACCGGTCTCTGCTGATTTTGTCTCATTATAACTGCTGCGTGTTATAGCTGTAGCTTCAACAGATGGTCTATCATTATTCTCTCTCCTCCAGGGGTTTCACCCTGAGGTTTTCAAGTTAGTAGGGTAAAGATACTCACTACTAATTCCAGATATCTCACCTCTCCCGGAATTTCTGGAAGTCTACCGCATATTAATGGTAGACTGCAAATTATGTACAATATTCCGGAAATCAATTTTTTTGAGAGAGAGAGAGAGAGAGAGAGAGATAGAGAGATAGAGAGAGATAGAGAGAGAGAGAGAGAGAGAGAGATAGAGAGAGAGAGAGAGAGAGAGAGAGATAGAGAGAGAGAGAGCGCGCGCCATGGCAGAATGTTCCAAAAAAAGAAAATATAAATCGTACGTCACCCCAGACTACCCTAAAGTGTGCCCCTGCCTAATAGGGGTCAAAAATAATGACAGTGTTGCTCGCTGCACTGTTTGCAACAGTGACTTTTCTATTGCCTATGGTGGGTTAAGACTGTAAAAGACGTGTTGAGGTGAGATTAACAGGTGTCATTCATTCATTAGCATAGCTAACGTTATTTAAAGCGCTTTTTTACCAAATTCTATTTTTTAAAAGATCAGTAAACCTCATTGCCATCACAATACTCCAGATATGGTGTATTAAATCCTCTGCATATCACACCTTTTATTCCCGTGCTGCTTCCTTGATCTTGAGTGGCTCACTATCTCCATTCTTGGTTTGTTTAATTATTTATTGAGATACAGCATAGATTACACCCTTCCAGCCTTTCAAGCCATGCTGGCTAAAATAATACTAATAATAATAATAATAATTCTTCTTCCTCCTCCTCCTCCTCCCTCCATAGGATGTATAATTAATTATAGAACTTCAAGGAACTCAAATTCTCGAATATAACCTAGTCTCACATATAAACTGAATAATAAACTCTTCAGTCAGATGTTGATTCTCTTGATGGCCAAACAAAGATTTAATAGAAAACCAAAATAAATTTAAGCCAGATAGCCTCTTGAACAACATGCTTCTTTCAATTTTGTATCGATTACAGCTCAACAAAACATGGACTGTCTGTGGACCACAGTCACATAATCCAGTAGGATGTTTTCCTATTATCTTTAAATAATAGTTTAGCCCACAATGCCCCAACTTAAGTCTTGTAAGTTTCACCATATCTCTACAACTTAAAAGGTAACAGTCTGAGACCTTTTTAACTAGTGGGTGACTAGAAAAATAATGCCTGCCCCTTAATTCATTTTTCCAATCCTCCTGCCACTTCTTCTCTATACCCTTTTTAATCCTACTTCTCAATTCTGCTCTGCCTAGGGGAACTCTAATTTCTACTTGCCAGCTCTGTAAGGAAGACTTTGCAGTGCTATCCACAATTTCATTTCCCTCCACCCCAGCATGACCAGGTACCCATGAAAATCTAACTGCACAACCCATCTTCCCTAATCTAAACAACACTAAGAGAATCTCAATAACTATGCCAGGATGAGCTTTTGATTTACTCCCTTTTATAGACTCTAAGGCAGCAACTGAATCCGAACAGATGATAACCCTACGTGGTCGAGAGTTTTCTATCCACCATAAGGCCCAGAGGATTGCTAATAATTCTGTTGCTAAGACAGAAACACCATCTGAAACCCGGTGACCAATCTTAGCTCCAAGTTGAGACACATACATCCCAAATCCTGCCCTACTGATCTCTAGGTCCACTGAGCCATCAGTAAAAATCTTCAGATAAGATCCCCATTTATTATTTAAATATTTATTTGTGATCAACAGTGATGAAATTGCACTGCTTCCTTTAAGCTGAAAAAGGAGGAATAGGTCTACTTCTGGTTCTGGAAAGAGCCAGAAAGGGACGGGTGGCAGGCAAATTTGGACAACTATGTCTTCCTCAGTCAGTTTCAATTTCACAGCCCAGATATTAACCAAATCTAAAAATGGGTATCTTTTAATTTTACTTTGGCGCTCCGACTTCCCCTGCAAAAGACACTTTGATGGACAGCTGTGATTGAATCCATTTGGTTTTACCCAATACTGCAGGCCCAGCTGAACTTGTCTTAAATGTAGAGGCAGTTCTCCCATCTCCACACATAATGCCGGGACTGATGTTCTTCTAAAAGCTCCACAACAGAGTCTAAGTGCTTTGGACTGCACAGTGTCTAGTTTTCCAAGCACTGCTGTAGCAGCAGAACCATAAGCAATACAACCATAATCTATAACTGATCTAATCATAGCTAGATATATTAAGTACATAGTTTCCTGCCCTGATTCTCAGTCACATCCAGCAATACTTCTCATAACATTTAAAACTTTCTCACACTTTCCAATTGTTTGATATATATGAACCCTCCAAGTAAGTCTTTCATCAAACCAGACACCTAAAAACTTGAATACCTTGACTTTTTCTAGTGGAGAATCATATAGACACAATTCACAATCAGGAATCGTTCTTCAAAAGCCAAAAATTATATATTTGGACTTAGAAGCAGAAATCCTGAAACCCCATTTATTAGCCCAGTTTTCAACTGATCTTAAAGCCTTTTGTACCTGCCTTAATATATACTTGATGTTTCTTCCTCTTTTCCAGATTGCACCATCACCTGCAAACAATGATTTGCCAAATCCTGTCCCTACCTGATCAAAGATATCATTTATCATGACAATAAAAAGAACTGGACTAATGACAGTTCCTTGAGGGGTAAAGTAAAGGCATCCATTTGTCTTGTGAGACCATGGATCTGCACCTGGAAAGTCTTCACTTTCAAGGTTGTATGGAAGACCAGCAGTTGCCCATGCTGCAAGTCTCCCCTCTCCACGACACCAATGTTGTCCAAGGGACAGTGTCGTTGCAGAGCGATGTGTGATTAAGTGCCTTGCTCAAGGACACAACACGCTCCCTCGGCTGGGGCTCGAACTCACAACCTTCAGGTAGCTAGTCCAATGCCTTACCCACTTGGCCACGTGCCCACATGAGCGGTACCATTACCTATTTTAACTGACTTGGAGCTTGTTCCGCCTATTCTTATTTGAATTGTCCTTTCCTTAAGGAAATCTTTGATCCAATTAAACATTCTACCTCTAATTCCCACATCATAGAGTTTAATTAATAAGCCATCCCTCCATAGTGAGTCATATGCTCATTCAATATCTAGAAATGCACATACCATTAGTTCTCTATTTTGAAATGCTTTTTTAATACCATGATCAAAAAGGGCAACAGATTCCGTTGTTAATCTTCTAGTTCTAAGACCATTTTGATAGGCAGCAAAATGTCCCTTATTTTCCAAAAAATAAACAAATCTGTTGGTGAACATTCATTCCATAATTTTACAAAGCCCTGACGTTAAAGCTGTAGGCCGATATAAACTAGACTAGACGCGTCCTTACCTCGCTTTAAAACTGGAACTACCACCGCATGCTTCCATTCTACTGGTAATTTTCCTTCTTTCCACACTGAATTAAACAATGATAGAATTTCTATTAATACAAAGTCATCTAAATGCTTAAGCAATTCATAACACAGTCCATCCCTACCAGGAGAAGCGTTTGAACCTGATTGAACAGCTTCCTGCAATTCCTGAAGGTAGAAAAACAAATTTATGGACCTATTATCATCCGAACTCCTGTCGAATTTCCAACTTTCCTTTAACATAATTTCCTTTCTCAAATCACCTAACTCTCCAGAACTGTGTAATGCTTGGAACACCTCTACAAACATATCAGCCTTTGGGGGTAAGGTACTGGTGTTGGGGGTAAGGTACTGGTGTGGGTGAAGAATTGGTTAGCAGACAGGAAGCAAAGAGTGGGAATAAACGGGACCTTTTCAGAATGGCAGGCGGTGACTAGTGGGGTACCGCAAGGCTCAGTGCTGGGACCCCAGTTGTTTACAATATATATTAATGACTTGAATGAGGGAATTAAATGCAGCATCTCCAAGTTTGCGGATGACACGAAGCTGGGTGGCAGTGTTAGCAGTGAGGAGGATGCTAAGAGGATGCAGGGTGACTTGGATAGGTTGGGTGAGTGGGCAAACTCATGGCAGATGCAATTTAATGTGGATAAATGTGAAGTTATCCACTTTGGTGGCAAAAATAGGAAAACAGATTATTATCTGAATGGTGGCCGATTAGGAAAAGGGGAGGTGCAACGAGACCTGGGTGTCATTATACACCAGTCATTGAAAGTGGGCATGCAGGTACAGCAGGCGGTGAAAAAGGCGAATGGTATGCTGGCATTTATAGTGAGAGGATTCGAGTACAGGAGCAGGGAGGTACTACTGCAGTTGTACAAGGCCTTGGTGAGACCACACCTGGAGTATTGTGTGCAGTTTTGGTCCCCTAATCTGAGGAAAGACATCTTTGCCATAGAGGGAGTACAAAGAAGGTTCACCAGATTGATTCCTGGGATGGCAGGACTTTCATATGAAGAAAGACTGGATGAACTGGGCTTGTACTCATTGGAATTTAGAAGATTGAGGGGGGATCTGATTGAAGCGTATAAGATCCTAAAGGGATTGGACAGGCTAGATGCAGGAAGATTGTTCCCGATGTTGGGGAAGTCCAGAACGAGGGGTCACAGTTTGAGGATAGAGGGGAAGCCTTTTAGGACCGAGATTAGGAAAAACTTCTTCACACAGAGAGTGGTGAATCTGTGGAATTCTCTGCCACAGCAAACTGTTGAGGCCAGTTCATTGGCTATGTTTAAGAGGGAGTTAGATATGGCCCTTGTGGCTACAGGGGTCAGGGGGTATGGAGGGAAGGCTGGGGCGGGGTTCTGAGTTGGATGATCAGCCATGATCATAATAAATGGCGGTGCAGGCTCGAAGGGCCGAATGGCCTACTCCTGCACCTATTTTCTATGTTTCTATGTTTCTATGTTTCCTTATTGGTTACAGCTTCAATATCTCCTTCCAGCAAAGCTGGGATGGATGGTTTCCTATATATCCCTGACATTCTGTGAATGATCGTTCATAGCTGCTTCATAGGTGTCTCAGGGCTCAGGGTTCCACAAAATCTTCTCCAACTATCCCTCTTTGCATTTTTAATTACTCTCCTTGCTACTGCTCTGTCCTTTTTACACTCCATATCATTATTTAACACTGGGTACTTTCTTAATTACCTGTAAGCTCTATTTCTGTTTCTTACTGCTGTATCACAATTTTTATTCCACCACGGAACTAGTGCTCGAGCCCTAGCAACATTTTGTAATGGAATAGTCAACTGAGCAACTTTATGAATTATAGAACAGAGGGATTCATTCCAATCATCTATGCAGCCCTCGTTATTAATCGCTTCTATTATATCCACAGCTTTCTCCTGGTACTCATCCCAATGGAGCAAAGAAAAATTATACCTAGCAGACCTCTTCTCAACTTCTACTATCAAATTTCTACCAAATCTACATAATAAAGGTTAGTAATCACTTCCTAGTGTGTATCTGTCCATAACATCCCATTCCCCAACCCTAGCTAAATTCGATAAAGTGTTAGATAAGTCTAAGTGACTACAAGTATTCTTTACAATATTAAATCTCGTAGGCCTTCCATCATTTAGCAGTACCATGTTGTATTTATCTAGAAACTACTCTACTACCGCTCGATTACTATCCTTACTTTCACTACCCCATATAGGATTATGGACATTAAAATCTCCAACCTAGATTACTGGGGATTTTACCTTATTCATAATTTCATCCAAATCTGATACATCATATTACCTGGATTATAAAAGTTAATCAAAGTTATTTGACCATGAGAGCTCCAAACCTCCACAGCCACAATTTCAAGGTTAGATTTAAAATCAAGTCTTCTAAACTGGAGTCCTGTTTTTATGAAAGTTGCACATCCTCCACCAGATTTACCCATTCTGTCAGCTCTCAAACTATCATATCCAGGGATCACAAAATCCAAATGAGGCTTTAACCATGTGTCCTGTATACAGATCAAATCAGGCTTGTCTTTAAAAGTTCCAACAAATCTTTTTAATTCTTGACCATTTGCAGATAAACTTCTTGCATTCCATTGTAATATTAAAAACATCCAAATACTAATTATTGGCCTCTTCATCGACATAAAGCTCCGTACTCTCTGATCCCGACAACTGGGAAGTATTCAGTGATTGGTTGTCTGTCATATACTCATGTAATTTTTCCGGCAAAATCTGTTTTATATCAAGGAATCTCTCTGCAGCTCCAACAAATACTTTTATCATATCCGACCTCTTGGCTTTAGTTTGAGCCCTGACCAGTACATCAACAACAAACACCAAAAAAGACTCTTTTCAACAACACGCCTGAAGGAACCATAGTTGGAGAACTCGGAATGAACTGACATCCCATCATTCCAATCTTTTCTTTACTTATCCTTTGCTCTCTATCAACTTTCTTTACTGCCTCAGCATATGATAAGAAGACTTGAGTTTAGAAGATATGATATTTTTTGTTGGATGCTAACATCCTGAATCTGTTTTGCCTTACTAAAATACTCACACCCTCTGAACGCCGCTATATGGTCCCCTCCACAGTTACTGCATTTCGGCACCGCTGCCTTATATGCTTTAATATCATGATCCTCTCCACATTTCATACATCTTCTTTTACCTCGACGTGAACATAGAACATAGAATAGTACAGTACAGGCCCTTCGGCCCACAATGTTGTGCCGACCCTCAAACCCTGCCTCCCATATAAACCCCCACCTTAGATTCCTCCATATACCTGTCTAGTAGTCTCTTAAACTTCACTAGTGTATCTGCCTCCACCACTGACTCAGGCAGCGCATTCCATGCACCAACCACTCTCTGAGTAAAAAATCTTCCTCTAATATCCCCCTTGAACTTCCCACCCCTTATCTTAAAGCCATGTCCTCTTGTATTGAGCAGTGGTGCCCTGGGGAAGAGGCGCTGGCTATCTACTCTATTCCTCTTATTATCTTGTACACCTCTATCATGTCTCCTCTCATCCTCCTTCTTTCCAAAGAGTAAAGCCCCGAGCTCCCTTAATCTCTGATCATAATGCATACTTTCTAAACCAGGCAGCATCCTGGTAAATCTCCTCTGTACCCTTTCCAATGCTTCCACATCCTTCCTATAGTGAGGTGACCAGAACTGCACACAATACTCCAAGTGTGGCCTAACCAGAGTTTTATAGAGCTGTATCATTACATCGCGACTCTTAAACTCTATCCCTAAAGCTAACACCCCATAAGCTTTCTTAATTACCCTATCCACCTGTGAGGCAACTTTCAGGAATCTGTGGACATGTACCCTGAGATCCCTCTGCTCCTCCACACTACCAAGTATCCTGCTATTTACTTTGTACTCTGCCTTGGAGTTTGTACCACCTCACACTTCTCCGGGTTGAACTCCATCTGCCACTTCTGCATCCTATCAATGTCTCCCTGCAATCTTCGACAATCCTCTACACTATCTACAACACCACCAACCTTTGTGTCGTCTGCAAACTTGCCAACCCACCCTTCTACCCCCACATCCAGGTCGTTAATAAAAATCATGAAAAGTAGAGGTCCCAGAACAGATCCTTGTGGGACACCACTAGTCACATTCCTCCAATCTGAATGTACTCCCTTCACCACCACCCTCTGCCTTCTGCAGGCAAGCCAATTCTGAATCCACCTGGCCAAACTTCCCTGGATCCCATGCCTTCTAACTTTCTGAATAAGCCTACCTTGTGGAACCTTGTCAGATGCCTTACTAAAATCCATATAGATCACATCCACTGCACTACTCTCATCTATATGCCTGGTCACCTCCTCAAAGAACTCTATCAGGCTTGTTAGACACGATCTGCCCTTCACAAAGCCATGCTGACTGTCCCTGATCAGACCATGATTCCCTAAATGCCCAGAGATCCTATCTCTAAGAATCTTTTCCAACAGCTTTCCCACCACAGACGTAAGGCTAACTGGTCTATAATTACCCAGACTATCCCTACTACCTTTTTTGAACAAGGGAGCAACATTCGCCTCCCTCCAATCCTCCGGTACCATTCCTGTGGACAACGAGGACATGAACCAGCAACATGTCCAAATCTCTGGCAATTATAACAACGTAAGGGTGGTTTAATGTATCCTCTAACTTGTAAAGACATGCACCCAAGATAGATGCTAGTTGGAAGAACATCACCTGTAAAAACTAGAAGAACAGGAGAATCCCAATTATCAACTCTCGATTTTAATCGTTTGGCTTCAATCACTCGACCACCTTTAATATTGTCCAAAATTTCCTTTTCGGGCATGCCAGACCAAATACCATACACTACCCCCTTAACTCCCTTCCTTTCTTTCAGAGTAATACACTCCACTTTCACAACCAATTTCCCAACATTTTAGCACTGTTATATTGGTCAATATCTTTGCAACAAATTTTCAGCAATCCATTAGACAAAATCTTGGTCTGGAATCCTTTACCTATTTGGTTCTCTAACGCTGCTGCCACTTTCACAAGATTAAGGGCTCTAAATCCTCCTTCCCCTTCCTTCTGACCTTTAATTTTATACAGAACTATAAATTCTTCCAATTCACCCATTTTCCTCAATGTGTTGTCCCCCATTATTTCAGGTCTTTCACTTGATGCACCCCTTTTTTGTCTACCCTTACTTCTGGAGTATTCCACAGTCTCCCACCCTCCTCCTTCAATCTCAACCCCCCTCTCCTTTTTGCAGCCATAGGCTACAAACTAACCCCTTCCAAACTACTGGGCTCCTCCACGCCAAAGTCCCCACCCACTCAATCAACAGCCCCCTTGCTCCCCACCAGCCCTGCTTCCCCCCTTCTTCTTCTTCTTCTTCTTGTGTTGTTTTACGACGGTTGGCAAACCAGCTTTAAGGTGCATTACTGCCACCTGCTAGACTGGAGTGTGCTAAAAAAAACCCTGATTTCAACTTATACTTATCGCAGGACTCTTTAATGACCAATTAACCAACCAACCGGAAGGTCTTTGGACTGTGGGAGGAAAACCCACGTGATCACGGGGGGATCCAATCAACTCGCTGGCATTTAAACTCAGTTAACATTCTGTTTAAATTGGTGGCACAGTGGCTGCATATGGTGAGTCTGTGTCAGAGCACCAGCAACTCCAAATGGTTCCTCAAGTTCTCCCTGTGACTGTGAGGGATTTTAGCATCAAAAAGGTATCCAGGTTGTCAGAAAGATTGGCCACTGAAACCACCGTAGCAGTCTGAGGGGAGTGGAGACACATCAGAGTTCCTGGGGAGATGAGATGGTGGGTGGGGGAGGGGAGAGGAGGAGGAGGGATGCAAAATCCCTAAGGTTCCGTGGTGAACTGATAGAAATGTATAAAAATGATGAGAATCACAATTAGTCATAGTTTTTTTTCCCAGGATAGATATTACAAATACAGGGTAGCATAGCGTTTAGTGCAACATTATTACAGCTCAGGGCATTAGAGTCGGAGTTCAATTCCAGCACTGAGTGTCAGGAGTTTATACGTTCTCCCCGAGACCACATGGGTTTCCTCAGTGCTGTAGTTTCACTCACTGTGAAACAGGTGGGATGCTGGGTGGTGTGGCTCACTAAAGTTCAAGTTGAGTTGGGGGAAGTTCATAGATACGGGGAGGAATGCGCTTGGAATCGATTAATGGAGGTTTGGTACCAGCAGATAAGGTCACATTGTTGAAGAGGCAATCTGCTAGACACTCGCAGGCAGGATATAGAGGGATATAGACATGTGCAGAAAATCTGAATTTTCCTGATCAGATCTATAACTCAGTATGGTTTGCTTCCCTGTCTCTGAGCAAAGGAGTCTGTGTATAATATTAGATTATGAAGACACGCGGTCCTCTTTTATTGTCATTTAGTAATGCATGCATTAAGAAATGATACAATGTTCCTCTGGTGTGATATCACAAAACACAGGACAGACCAAGTCAGAAAAAAGCTAACAAAACCACATAATTATAACATATAGTTACAACAGTGCAACAATACCATAACTTGATGAAGAAGTCCATGAGCACAATAAAAAGTTCAAAGTCTCTCAAATGTCCCACATCTCATGCAGATGGGAGAAGGAAGAAAAACTCTCCCTGCCATACCCGACTCTGAGTCATCCAAAAACTTTGAGCTCTGGTCAGCTCTCCGACACTGAGTACTGAGCGCCATCTCTATCCGAACGATTCGACCTCCATCTCGATCACCAACAGCAGGCAAAGCCGGAGATTTTGAGGCCTTCCCTCCGAAAGATTCCCGATCACACAGTAACAACAGCAGCGAACTGTCGTTTCAGAAATTTTTCCAGATATTCCTCTGTGCTTTCACGTCCATCTCCATCAAATCAGAATTGTCCATGGCCCCTATTTAACGGATAAGATATCATTTTTCACCGGAGGGCTGCGCACACGCGGCGCGCTGCTCTCTCTCCTCCCGTCGATAAGACCATTAATCCTAAGACATAGGAGCAGAATTAGGCCAAGTGGCCATTTGAGTCTGCTCTCCCATTCGACATTGGCTGATTTATGATGCCTCTCAACCCCAATCTCCTGCTTCCTATGCATAACCTTTGATGCCCTTACTAGTCAAGAACCTGTTGACCTTCACTTTAAATATACTATACCCAATGACCTGGCCTTGACCGATATCTATGGCAATGAAATCCTTAGATTCACCATCATCTGGCAAAAGAAATTCCTCTTCACCATTGTTCTAAATGGATGCCCTTCTACTCTGAGACTCTGTCTTCTGGCTCTAGACTCCCCAACATTGGAAATGTCCACTCCATGTTCACTCTGCCTTGGCCTTTCAATATTTGGTAGATTTTAATGAGATCCCCTCTCCTTCTTTTAAACTCCAGTGACAATAGGCGCAGAGACGTCAGATATTCCTTATACATTAACCTTTTCATTCTGGGATCATTCTTGTGAGCTTTCCTTGGACCCTCTCAATACCAGCACATCCTCTCTGAGATAGGGTGGTGAAGAAAGCTTTTGGTATGCTGGCCTTTATTAATCAGAGCATTGAGTATACGAGTTGGGATGTAATGTTGAAATTGTACAAGGCATTGGTAAGGCCAGATTTGGAGTATTGTCTACAGTGTTGGTCACAGAATTATAGGAATGATGTCAACAAAATAGAGAGAGTACAGAGGAGATTTACTAGAATGTTACCTGGGTTTCATCACCTAAGTTACAGAGAAAGGTTGAACAAGTTGGGTCTTTATTCTTTGGAACGTAGAAGGTTGACGGGGGGAACTTGATAGAGGTATTTAAAATTATGAGGGGGATAGATAGAGTTGACGTGGATAGGCTTTTTCCATTGAGATTGGGGGAGATTCAAACAAGAGGACATGAGTTGAGAGTTAAAGGGCAAAATTTTAGGGGTAACATGAGGGGGAACTACTTTACTCAGAGAGTGGTAGCTGTGTGGAACGAGCTTCCAGCAGAAGTGGTTGAGGCAGGTTTGATGTTGTCCTTTAAAGTTAAATTGGACAGCTATATGGACAGGAAAGGAATGGAGTGTTATGGGCTGAGTGCAGGTCGGTGGGACTAGGTGTGAGTAAGAGTTCAGCATGGACTAGAAGGGCCAAGATGGCCTGTTTCCATGCTGTAATTGTTATATGGTTATACGGGTCCCAAAACTATTCACAATAGTTGTTGCGCTCCTGACTTGCAGCAGGAAGTTGGTAAATCTGGATTGTGAAAATACTGGTAAAACAATTGTATTACTTCTTGAAGCATTGTGCTGTTTAAAACAGTCCAAATCTTTATGTTGATATTTGTGTTGAATCTTCCAAAGCAAAATGATCAATATGATGCTGATCAGGAATCTGGTTCTTCCAGTCATCTTGACCTTGTCACAGTTGCTGTGTCCATGAAGATCAGGTAAAAGTAGTTAAACACAAAATCATAAAAAATTAAAAGTATGTCGCGATGGAAGTGTGCAACCATGAATATTTGTCATTATTTATTGCAGCCTGTTTTTACAGTCACATCTTCAACTGAATGTCTGGCAGAAATACTTGGGCATTAAATGTGATGCAGAATGTCAACTTTGTTCTTTACAGTGAGATCACTTCCGGACAGTTGGATCACCACAATTGCTGTATACCTGTTTGTTAAACTGTCGTTGGTCTTGGAGTCATTTACAGTTTGACGAAGATAAACAGAGTAAGATGTTTTTCTTTATTTTGCTGCGATTGCCTGCGAGTATATGATGGCATACTGTACACATACTTTGTTAATAAATTTACTGTAACTTTGAAGGTTTTATGTCATTGCTCTTTTCTCCCACCAGGTTAAAGAAAACAGTTACAATAGTTGTTTCATTTGGCCCTTCTGGCCTGTTCCCCCCTTCAAAACATTCACGACTGGTCATCGACTACAGTACCTTATTCCTGCCTCCTCCAATTGTTCCTTTAACACTGAGCAAAATGCCCACTGCTTCCTGGAATATATTTAATGACATGGCTTTTGTGCATTTTGTGACTGAGAATCTGCCTATCTCTGGGTGTAAATATTTCTTCAGTCTGAGCTCCCTACACTGCGCCATTGGGTTATAAGCAGACCTTGCAGTTATAAGATTCATGTCCCATTCTGGAAGGTTACTAAACAGGAACGGATATCAGGAACAAAAGAAAATCTGATGCTGGAAATCCAAGCAACACACACAAAATGCTGGAGGATCTCAGCAAGCCAGGCACATCTATAGAAAAGAGTAAACAGTTGACATTTCGATCTGGGATGCTCTGATATCAGTCTCTGAGCCAAAAGTGAGACTATCCTTCAGGAGGGTGAGCCCATGAATAACATTTGGGACAGATGGTGACCTGGCCCTGAAATGAAGACCTGTTGAAAACAATTGGCTGGAGCATTTACTGATATCTTCAACTGCACCACAAGATGGCTCCAGTGAACAACACGAACAACGGCAACATCCTGCACACAGTTCACAAAACTGCTTTGTTTACATCTTTTACTTCTTTCAAATATGATTGTCCTATCAAATCAATTCAAGATTAATTATCATTCAACAGTACGTAGATCAGCTGAATGAGACAGAATTCCTTTGGGGCCAAGGTGCAAAACATTCAAAACAATGAGCAACATTCAAAAAAGCAAGCAAAGAAACATTTTCACTCAAAAAAAAAACAAGACCCTGAGAGACAATGTCTGGCAATTGATGGTACAGTCTCACGGCTGTGTGCAGACACATATGACCCAGCCTGTAATTCCACTGATCAAACACAGGGTGGCAGCACCAAGAGGAGAGGCCGATCATTTTCATTTTGAAGTGTATGTTTGGGCCATTTGAACGATCTAGTGCGTCTCTGTCTTTAAGGGAGTTCAGTGATGCTCGGAGCGGGGTCTGCAACTTAGAGGCCTGGAAGCCTGGGGATGGAGCTCGAGCCCATGATCGACTCCATTGCTTTGCTCTGACTGAGGCCTTGAGGGTGCAAGCCCATGATCGACTCCATTGCTTTGCTCTGATTGAGGCGTTGAGCAATGGTGAAGTCTCTTTCAATATTTTTATTATTACATAAATTGCATAAATAGAAGTACAAAATTCATAAGGATACAAGTAATACGAATTACATTACATTTAAATCACAGTAATATGATCACAGTATCCCATATTCCAAATCAATCATGTAGAAAAAAAGATTGAATTATGAAATGAAATAAAATAAAATAATTGTATTTTATTTTTAAAAATCTACCTCCACTACCAAAATGAGCTAGTTGGTAAAAAAAGAGAAAAAATTACCTTACCATATAATATTATAATAAAAATGGCTCAGATTCGTACTTTAATAACAGTTCAAAGATTATGAAAATAACTCAGAAAGGGTCTCCATAACATTAGAAAATCATGTTTAGAATCAGAAATTGAACAATGAATCTTCTCTAGATCAAGGCACAACATAACTTCAGATAGTCATTGTGTCATGATTGGGCGGGGGCGGCCTCCTTCCACCTGAGCAAGATCGCCCTCCTGGCCATAAGAGACATAATGTCACAATGGGGCCTCTGGTAGTGGACCCAAATGCAAGACACAGACACTGAAGTACAAGGAACAGGACTTGACTAGAGTAGGGACGTGACAGGATACAGACAAGGAGCAGGGACAAGAACGCAGACTTGTGCTCGGACAAGGACAAGAAACCGGGAACCCGGACAAGGAATTGTGAACTAGGAGCCTGGGCATGGGAAAGCGGGACCAGGACTAGGAACCATGGACTTGGAGCCTGTGCTTGGACTCCAAGCCAGAGACTGGACAAGGACCCAGAAGCTGGGTCTTGCCTCGGGCTCGAGCCGCAGAACTAGACAAGGATGGCTAGGCAAACATGGCTACCAGACTGGAGGCTGGGCTCTTGGGGCTGCAGGCTGGGGTCTTGGGTCTTTTTTCTTAGATTATGAGGACATGCAGTCCTCTTTTATTGTCATTTAGTAATGCATGCATTAAGAAATGATACAATGTTTCTCCAGAATGATATCACAGAAACACAAGACAAACCGACTGAAAAACTGACAAAAACCACATAATTATAACATATAGTTACAATAGTGCAAAGAAGAACAGACCATGGGCACAGTAAAAAAAATCTCAAAGGCTTTCAAAATTCCCATTATCTCACGCAGACGGTAGAAGGAAGAAAAAAACCTCTTCCTGCCATGAACCTCCAGCGCCGCAAATTGCCGATGCAGCATGCTGGAAGCACCCAACCATAGCCGACTCTTGAATCTGTCTGAAAACTCTGAGCCTCAGACCAGCCCTCTGACACCGAGCACCGAGCACCATCTCTGCCGAGTGCTTCGACCCCGGCCCCAGCAACAGACAATAGGCAAAGCCGAGGATTTGGGGCGTTCCCCTTCGGAGATTCTCAATCGCACAGTAGCAGCGGCAGCAAAGCGGGCATTTCAGAAGTTTCTCCAGGTGTTCCTCTGTGCTTCTCACGGCTGTCTCCATCAAATCAGGATTGTTCACAGCCCCTAGTTAACACATATCGATATCATTCGGAGCAGCCGCGCATGTTGCGTTGCGCCGCCATCTTCTCCTCCCTCTTGAGGCTGCAGAGGCTGATAACTCGGAGGCTAGAGCTCGGAGACAGACTGGGAACTGTACATCAACATAGAGCCGGGACTTATCCTTCGAAAAGCCGGGACTCATCTTATTCTCCACACCAAGGTGGGACATGACCATCCGTTGGGTAACGGCCGGACTTACCCAACAGAGGCAAAGACAAGACAAGACAAGACAGGTCCCCCCGCAGGACAACAGCAGAACGGCCTGACTTACCCCACGGAGACAAGGACAAGAGAAGAC
Organism: Mobula hypostoma; assembly: GCF_963921235.1. Lineage (NCBI taxonomy): Eukaryota > Metazoa > Chordata > Chondrichthyes > Myliobatiformes > Myliobatidae > Mobula > Mobula hypostoma. Next base: position 19,449,793 of record NC_086103.1, on the reverse strand, counting down.
AGATCTCCCCGCAGGGCAACGGCAGAATGGCCTGACTTACCCCACGAAGGCGAGGAGAAGAAGTGACAAACACTGAAGAACGACAGACAGTTCCATCTCTGCATCGGGGTTGCTCCGAGTTGCGGTTATGGCCAGCGACCTTGGCTGGCTACAGAAACAGCCAGACCCCTACCTGGCTCGTAGTGGCTGACGGCCACTCAGCTGGCCCAGGAAACAGCCGAATCCATATCGCAAAGACAGCTCCGACTACTGACAGCAAGGCTCCATGAGAAGATGGTTCCCCAACGAGGCCTAAAGATGGCAAGTGGCCACTCTAGCCTTCCAGTGGCAGGTTGCTCCCAGGGGATCTTGACAAGACAAACCAGCAGCCCACAGTCCTCCCCAAGGCTACTTATATTCCAAGCCCCAAGATGGGAATCAGGTGCCTATGATTAACTCAACCAAAACAAGAGACAGCTGGAAGACCCGGAGTCCTGAGTCCACGGACACAAGAAAGATTTGAATCCAAACAGTCAAAAAAAGATTTAGGAATAAAAACAGGCTCAGCTTGAAAAAGGTATATAAATTTAAGTAGGATGTTCATTTTAATAGAATTAATTCGGCCAATCAGTGATAAAGAGAGAGGCAACCAATTAGAAAGTGCTTTTTAAAGTTAAAAAATGTTCTTAAATAAATCTTTATAATTCTTAGTTAATTGTTACTCCTAAATAGGTAAATTGTTTCCTTAAAATTTTAAAAGGAAGGTTAATATTAGTTGGTATTAAATTGTTTAAAGGAAACAGTTCACTCTTACGTAACTTTAATTTATAACCTGAGAATTGACAAAATTCGTCAGTAAAGGGAACACAAATGGTAAAGAGCTTGTAACATTAGATATAAAAAGCAATAAGTCATGAGCATTTTTTAACTGGTTATGGGAGGCGGAGGAGCAATTACAGGATGGCTTTGATTCAGTGAAGTGGGCTGTGTTCAAACACTCATCTAGAGATCTGAATGGATACACCATCGTTGTAATGGAATTTATTTTTAAAAACTGCAGAGAGGGTCAGTTAAGTGGAATAGATGCTGTACTTGAGTCTCGTAGTATGGGCTTTCAGGCTTTTGTATCTTCTACCTGAAGGGAGAAGGGAAAAGAGAGAATGTATGGGATGGGTGAGGTCTTTGACTACGTTGGCTATTCATTACACTCTTTTATAGTTCACAACATCGGAATAATGTTGAGATAATGACGTTTGGATCATGTGGAGATTGGTTCCTTAATCTGTAAATTCACACTATCTTTAACCGAATTGTCATTTATTTCCAATTGCATTTCTAATAATGAGTCATCTATTTTAAATGTATATTTCATGTTTCTTATCTGATTCATTGCAGAGAGAATTCAGAAAAAGTGAGAGGAAGAGCAACAGATGATTCACACGAAGATGCCACATTCAGGCCTCGAAATCTGATACTGATCTGGATCCAAACAGTCCTTCATGGTGAGACATCACTTCACCTGTGAGTCAGTCCGATCATCTACGGTATTGGATGCTCCCAATATGGCCTCCTCTGCATCAGTGGAACCCAGAGTAAATGGAGGAAAACTTTGTTCAGCACCTTTGCTCCATCTGCTCCAGGCAAACTACTTAAATTCTTTTTCCCATTCAAATTCTGAAATGTCAGTCCATGGCGTCCCCTGCTCCCACGAGGAGACAACTCTCAGGGTGGAGGACTCAATGACTATCACCCAGTTGCACTTACATCCAGAGTGATTCAGTGTTTCTCCTGCTTGAGAAGTGACTTGGATCCACTCCATTTTGCCCATCAGAGCCACATGTCTACAGTAGATGCCAACTCATTTGCTCCTTACCCGATCCTGGAACATCTGGACAGCAAAGATGCATACATCAGGATTCACTTCATCGATAACAGCTCAGCATTCAATTCCATCATCTCCTCAAATCTAATCAATAAGCCAGAAGACCTTGGCCCCAATATCTTCTTGTGGAATTCGATCCTGGATTTTCTCACTTCTACACCCCAGACAGTTCAGATTGCCAACAACATCTCCACCGTCTCCATCAGCACAGGTGCACCACGGTGATGTGTGCTAGCCCCCTGTTCTACTCGCTTTACATCTATGAATTTGTGGCTAAGCACAGCTCCAGTGTCATATTCAAGTTTGCTGATGTCACCAGCAGACATCAGGACTTGCACCAGCAGCTTCAAGAGCACTTACCACCCCTCACCCATCAGGGTGTATCGGAGGAGAGTAGTTTTGATGTCTTTCTTTGAAAGGGTTTCATGGTTTTCTTTGCTTTGTGGCTATCTGTGGGAGAACAAATCCCAGGGTTGTATACTGCATAAGTACTTCGATAACAAATGTACTTTGAATCTTTGAAGTCAAACTTTGTCCGATAGAACATATCTGCTCTCGGAAGTTAGTAACGTGAACATGTTGAGAACATATCAAGGGGCAAATGTGAGATGAATCACACATTACAATTTACTGAAGACATGAATGTACATTATGTCTGTAAATGAATAAAAAATCTCTTTCAGCAGATCACTCCTCAGGAATGTAACAAGGGGGAAGAATCAGTGGCCACAGGAGGAGAGAATTATCTCAACAGTACAAGGAGGTAAATATAATCGAAGGAGATCATCACAATATTTTCTCTCAGGAAGCAGAGTTGGTTTACAGTGTTAAATGGGTCAATTCCTTACAGTCTTTAATAGTTGGCAATATCAGATTAATGTTGAGCCAATGACATTTGGGTCATGTGGAGATCTGTTCCTTATTCTGCAAATCCACACTATCTTTAACTTAATTGTGTCATTCATTTCCAGTTAAATTTCTAATGAGTCATCATCTATTTTTAAATGTTCAGATAAAGTGAGATGAAGAGCAACAGTGGATTCACACGAAGATGCCACATTCATGCCTCGAAATCTGATACTGATCCGGATCCTCGAATGAACATTGCAGCCCCCGGGAGGCTATTCGGCCCATCATGTCCATTCCCCAGAGAGATCTACCAGTTCTGGAATCCAGATTGATACAACCTGGAAACTTTGGAACTTGACTTCTGACGTTAATATCAATCTATTGCATGCGGCAAGAAAAGTTTATTTCCCAAAGAAAGTATTGTCAGGCAAATTTTACCTTAGTATTGGTAACTGTACTTGGGAAAAATATACTTTCCAGGCAACTATGGAAATTCCAGACTCTAGAAAATATCAGTGTAATCATCTCAAACTCAGTCAATCTGGGCAACACAGCATCATTTTGGATGATATTTGTTGTAGTGTTCTCGTGCAGTGTGTTGAAACTCTGACTAAACACCAAGTTAAACCAGAGCCAATGAAGACAGAGTCGTAGTAAGGTTAACCATTTACTGTGCACTCTTCCACATTAACATCGTATGGTAAAAACTGTTGATAAAAAAATACAAACATATACAGGGTCTGTTTCATTCTGGAGACCAGGCGTGCTCTCTTCCTTTAGCGAGAGTCTCCAGCTGCCCCGAGTAGCGCGCGAGGGGGTCGCGTCAAACCGCCATCGGGCTCGAGCCCAACCCGCGTTTGAAATTGAAAAGCCTGCACATGCGCCGCCCCAACCATCGCTTCCTTAACAGAAACCGCATTAATATTTTTACTTCAAATGCATTCATATAAACTTACGGCGTTGCTTCTGTAATGTTTCTTTGTGGGTAAAAACGGAGCTCTTCACGATCATGCTGCAACATGGCACCCACCTTCACACCTTCCTCGAACCGGAGGTTACCTGTAAGATGCGGCGAAACCACAGATGATGTCATCGCATGCCGCGATATACCATAGACAATGAATTTACCTTTGTTAAACTGTAACATAATTATCAACCTTTAACTTTAACTAGAAAATAGTTACAAACAAATCATTTAAAGAGTAGACCCAACAAAGTCAAATAAATGCCTTAAGGGCAACACAGTTGTTGTACTTCCTTCACAGTGGGAACATTATAAAGAGATGAAAGTTGCACTCAATACTCAGGCGAGGGTTATGTCAACCACAGCACAGCTGCAACATTGCATTCTTGCTCACGTATTTAATTACCTTGTGGGGAATGTCAACAATATACTGTTTTCCCTGGTAATTGCTCACTGCTCCTAAATACTTGACTACTGCAACTCAAGGCACCAAGATCTAGTTGCAACTTCCATTAACCCGTTCTATTATCGTTCAGATTATGTTTCCTTCGCAGTAAGTGTAACGTTATTGCAACGCCAGCAAACCAGGTTCAATTCCGCTATGTCTGCAAGGAGAACGTACATTCTCCCTGAGACTGTGTCGCTTTTCTCCACATGCTCTGGTTGCCTCCTACATTCCAATAATGTAAAAGGGCTATTTGAGAAATTGGTCACATGGTGTAATTGGGCAGCACACTCTTATTGGGCCAACAGAGTCTCAGACCATGCCCTGCATCTTATTAAAAAAACAGATCAGATATGTTTCTTCAAAGTATAGTAATGTAATAATTACTGGGACTATCTGTCACAAATAGCTGCAATCTGAAGACTCTGAGAATTTTTATAATAAAACAAAACTGTAGTGTGTGAATTAGACTCATATGATCATACTGTCAGAGGTCAGGTACATGCACACCAGACAACGGCATCAATGATCATGGGGCTATTGTTCTCTGTAGCCTCGGTATTGTGTCATTCTGAATCTAGAAACAGCTAACATTGCATTACCCTGCAATATTTTAAAATAAAACTTGGAACAAACTTAATTTCTTTGAAAATTCCTGCTTTGAATTTTATTTCATGCCTGAAACATTGATGACAGAATGTAATGGTACACATATGAATAGGATGTGAGTCATACAATTTGCAAGAGTGTGGCCTCCTGAATATATCGGTGAGACCTGATGTAGATTGAGAGACCAACTCAGCGTAGCAAACTGTCCTCCTCTGTAACCTGTCCAGGGTCTAGGAAGTTGACACCACTTAGCCTCACTTCTATAGACTCAGTATCCATCTCCAAAGAAAGTACAGATGCAAGAATTCATTTGAGGTTCACCTATTTGTTTTGGCTTCACACATAGATTACCAATCTGGTCTTCCAGAACACCAATTTTGTCCCTGGCAATAGTTTTGCTAATTACATTTCTACTTCAGATTCTACTTCACTTTGTCTGCAAGAGTGACATCATACTTTTTTTAGCTTTCCTGATTTTGTTCTTAAGTGTTCTCCTGCATTTCTGTACTGCATAAGCACTTCATTTGTTCCTGCTTGCCTGAACCCGCTTTTCAACTTCTTTTTTCTCTTAACCAGGGCCTCGAAATTTCTTGAGAACCAAGATTCCCCACATTTGCTATCTTTACCTTTTATTCTGATAGGCAGATACATGTTTTGAACTCTCAAAATTTTGTTTTTGAAGGCCTCTCACTTTCCAAGTACACCTTTGATAGAAGACAACCTGCCCCAATTCACTTTTGTCAGAATATTTCTGATGACATCAAAATTGGCTTTTCTGCGATTTAAAATCACCAGACCTATGGTTATGCATATTTACTTTGAAACTAATGGCATCATGGTTGCTGGACTCAAAGTGTTCCCCAGCACAAACATCTATCACCTGCCCTGTCTCATTCCCTCATTGAAAGTGTGGTGCCGCACGTACTCTCGTCCAGACTTCTACATACAGAGGAAGGTAGCTTGCTTGAATACATTTGAAAAACTATCCCATCTTGTCCTTTTACAATATGGGATTCCAGTTACAATATGTGGGAAGTTAATATCGCCTTCTAGAACCTAATGTTTCTTGCAACAATCTGTGATCTCTTTACAAATTTGCTCTTCTAGATTCCTAGGACTGTTGGGAGGTCTGTAATATTGCCTAATTAGTGTGGTCATACCTTTCTTATTTCTCAGTTCCACTCATAACGCCTCACTCGTCAATTTCTCCAGTCTGATCCTGATGGAGTCCTGCCGTTACAATTTCCCTGACCAGAAGCGACACCCCTCCCCCTACAATCACCCCAACTCTTCCATGTCTAAAACAATGGAACTGCAGAATATCGAGCTGCCTATCCTGCCCCTCCTGCAATCAGTCTCACTGATGGTGACAATGTCATAATTCCAGGTGGTGATCCATGCCATGAGCACATCCACCTTTCCTACGATACTTCTTACATTGAAATATATGCAAATCAGGACACTAGTGATTAAAATACACTAATGGTTTGGGGTGCTTAGACATTATTTGGTTTCATTTTGACCATTTGGGGAGTAGAATGTTCTGTAGCCTGGTTATTAGGCTTCATCTCAAAGAAAGGTTTCACATCCCTGCTTTAAATTTACACTGGTTAAACATCCTCGCCAAGGTGAACCAGCCATGGTTGATCAGGCCAACCTATGCCCTTCCCTTGGACCAAGGTAATAAAAGGCATGTCACTTGAGGGTTATGTTAGTTTAGAACTCATTATTTGGTTTCTATTTTGACTATTTAGGAAGTATAAAGTTTTGAGGCCTAGTTATTATGTTCAATCTCAAAGTAAGATGCAACTTCCCTACTTTAGACTTGCACTGCTCTTTGTTCTGCATCTTGGTGAGTGAGGATCCCATGGGTTAAATTAACAGGGTTACTGCAGATTCAGTTTCACTCCACACTGACACTTTGTATTTAATGGTGACTTGCTCTTTTGCAGTCCCTGTTTTGGGCTTTACTTCTCGCTTTTTACGTTGCAACTCATTATGTTCACTGCAATTTTGCCATATCAACAGCCTCACATTGCCTCTGTTTGTAAACCATCTCCCTCATCTTCAGCATAATATTCATAACTATTGGTGTAAAAAATTACTTTCCTTTGTTCGTACCTGTCAATGCATACCAACTATTTTCTTTAAAATCCTGAAAATGTGCCCAAATTTTTGACAGAAGATGAAACATACCTCTTGCCTAAAGGAGAAATCACAAATGATCCATCAAGATGCCACTGTATTACTTGTTTACAAACTATATATAAAATTGTAACATCATGCGTTTTGCAACTAGTCGCTACTCACTATGATAACTACAGTATACTTATAGAAGAGCAAAAAGGATACTGTAAAGGCATGAGAGGATTTAAAGAAAAAACAACTGGTAATAGACTCTGTAATTCTAAACAAAGCCCAGCAGAAAAGCAGAAGTCTTCCATGTTGATATATTAACTATCAACAAACAGTTGCTTTCTGTCCCACACCCATAGTGAATAGAAGTTCTTCATATGCATAAACCTTTCACAATACTTGTGAAATTCCTTCAACATCTGATGAAGCATTGGCATATTACAATCACCCTACCTATTAACAACCAAAAAGGAACAACCAGAAATAGAAGGGTTCTTTGTGTCAATACAGGACCAGGACCAGGACACAAAAATGATCAACAATGACCAACAAATTCCAGCTGATAAATGCAGAAAATGCCAGAAGAAGGCAGAAACAATCCAGCTTGTTGCAGGATCCTGCAGCAGTTTAACTCAATCTGATTACTTACACAGGCACAACCAGGTGGCAAGAACGCAGACAAAGTCAGGAATCAAAAGATTGAGCATGATGCGATGAGTGTACTGAGCTGCGTGTATTTCAATGCAAGATCCATTGCAAACCCATCAATTCTGTCACCCAAGTCATTTCAATATCATGTAAAAAGAAACAGTCCCAACACTGACCCCTTCAGAACATCACTAGTCAGAGACAGCCAATCAGAAAAAAGCTACCTTTACTCATTTTCTTTGCTTCCTGCCAGTCAGTCAATACTCTATCCATGCTGGTACCTGAATGTTCACAAAGATGATTCCAGGATTAAATGCCTTGCCATGTGAAGATAGGTTGATGTCTCTGGGCCTGTATTCATAAGAATTCAGAAGAATGAGGGGTGGCCTCATTGAAACCTATTGAATCGTGAAAGAACTTGATAGAGTGAAAGTGGAGAGAATGTTTCACATGGTGGGAAAGTCTAAGACCAGAAAACACTGCCTCAGAATAGAGGAGCTTCCTTTTAGAACGGAGATGAGGAGGAATTTCTTCAGCCAGAAAGTGGTGTATCTATCAAATTCTTTGCTACAGGTGGCTGTGGAAGTCAAGTATTTATGTATATTTTAGGCACAGGTTGCTCACTCTTGATTGTTCAGGGCATGAAGGGTTACAAGAAAAAAGGCAGGAGATTGGGGCTAAAAAGAAAATTGAATCAGCCATAATGAAATGGTGGAGCAGACTTGATGGGCCAAATGGCCTAATTCTGTTCCTATATCTTATGGTCTGAAGGTCTTTCCTGTAATATCTTCAGTTCTTATCTTGTTAAGCAACCTCGTGTGGCACTTTGTCAAACACCAAAAAATCTTAGTGCACAATGTCTACCGATTCTCCTTTGTCTATCTTGCTTATTGTTTCTTCAAAGAATTCCAAAAGATACGTTTGGCAAGATTTTCCCTTCAGAAAACCATGCTGGCTTTGCCCTATTTTATCATATGCTTCCAAGTACCTTAAAACTGTATCCTCAGCAATTGACTCCAACATCTTCCCACCACTGAGGTGAAATTAACTGGCCTATAATTTCCTTTCATCTGCTTCTCTCTCTTCTTGAAAAGTGATGTGATGTTTGCAATTTTCCAGGCATCAGTGCAAGCCGAAGTTTGACACCTTTTCCCTCATTAAAGCTTCCATTATTTGCTGATTAAAGTTTTGAGGGAAATTAAAACATTAAGGCCAATGCGGAAGGTGAGCACCAGTTGCCTACCTTTTGATCACTGGTGGGATCGCTCTGGAGAGGGGAGACTGTATGGCCTGGCACTGTGCCTGGAGAATGTTACCCAGATTATTTGTATTTTGAATATGGATATGTATAAGGACTTGGACTATGGGGTTTATTTTTTAGACCTATAGTTTTTTATATTCTGTGTTTTTCACCCTATCATTCTTCTTTTTTTGTGTGGGTGAGGAGGATTTGGGGGTTGATGATTGAGTTGCCATTCCTTTCTTTCTTGGTTCTGTGGCTCTCTGGAGAAGAAGATTTTCAGAGTTGCATACTTTGATGACAAATAGACCTTTGACTGATTTGAACCTTTGAACCATGCCAGAATCTAAAGATTATGGAAAGATACTTACTAATGCCTCGACAATCTATCCATCTACATCTTCCTGAACCCTGGTAAGCAGTTCATGCAATTCAGGGGACTTAAATACATTCATACCATTCATCTTGACAAGCACATTCTCCTTCCTAATAGCAACTCTATTCACTTGACACTCTCAAACTTTCGGCAGACTGGTAGTGAAGATTGATGCAAAATAATTACTCAGTTTGTCCATCTTTTCCTAGTCCTTCTTACTTCCTCTCCAGCATCATTTTCCTGTGGTCTAAAATCTACTCTGTCTCTCTTTTAATGTTTAATATTTCTGAAAGGATTTTGGTATCCTCTTTAATATTATTGGCGAGCAAACTTCCATATTTCATTGTCCCCTCCTTTTGGCTTTTTTAAATCACCATCTGTTTATTTTTAAAAGCTCCCCAATCCTCCAACTTCCCAATAATCTTTGCTCTATAAGATGCCCTTGTCATGGTCCGGTCTGAGAAGTCCGCATTCCGGTTCACGGTCCGGTCTGTGGACTCCGGACTCTGGGTCTTCTGGCTATCCCTTGTTTCAGTTGGGCTTAATCATAGGCACCTGATGCTCGTCTTGGAGCTGGGAATATAAGTGGCCCTGGAATTGAGTGTGGGGGTTGGTTTGTCTCGTTAGTATCCCCTTGGAGCAACTCACCAGTGGAAGGCTAGAGCAGCCATTCGTGATCTCTAGGCCTGGTTGTAGGACCACCGCTTCATGGAGCCTTGTCTCTGATTGGAGCAGTCATCGTGGTATGGATTCGGCCGTTTCTGGGGACAGCCAAGGTTGCTGGCGGCCCCGAGACTTGGAGCCACCCCAAATTGAGCTGCCTTCCTGTCCTTGCCTCTGTGGGGTAAGTCAGGCCGTCTTTGCCGTTACCCTGAGGGTGGTCTGTTCCCTTCCCCACTCCATCTGAATCCCTGACAATTTCCTTGGTGGTTTATCTCGGTGGTCATCCTGGTCCCACATTCTAGTAAGCATCCCGGCCTGGTGACCAACGAAGGGGCATTCCAAGAAGGAGCACCTCGTCCTGCCCAGGAAAGCCTCGAAGAATCCAAGCCTTGTCCAGTCTTGTAGTCACGTCATGTCTTCACCTAGTTCCGGAGTCCGAGCCTCAGTCAAGACCCAGGTTCTGGGTCCTTGCCCCGTCTATGGCTCAGAGTCCACACCAAAGCCTCAAAGAACCCAAGCATTGTCTAGTCCTGCAGCCAGGCCTCAAAGAACCCAAGCCATGTCCAGTCCTGTAGCCATGTCATGTCCTCGCCTAGTTCTGGGGTCCGATCCCCATTCAAAACCCAGGTTCCGGGTCCTTGTCCAGTCTCTGGCTCGGAGTCCAAACCCAGGCTCCTATTTCCTACTTCCCAGTTTCTTGTCCTGGTCCAGCTTTCCCAGCCAAAGTCCTAGCCCAAGTCTGTGTTCCTGTCCCAGCTCCTAGTCTGTGTTCAGTCCCGTCCCTAACTCTAGTCCAGTCCAGTCCATTTCCCAGTACTTCAGCATCTGTGTCTTGCATTTGAGTCGGCTACCAACGCCCACCTTATGACAGCCCTCTCTTTTGCTTTTACATTAGTTTTCACGTTCGTTATCAACCACGTTTGTGTGATCCTACCTTTAGAATACTACTATCTCATGTTTCAAGTTCCTGGGTGTCAAGATCTCTGAGGACCTAACCTGGTCCAACATATCAATGCAGTTATAAAGCCTGCAAGACAGGGTCTATACTTCATGTGGAGTTTGAAGGGATTTGGTATGTCAACAAATACACACAAAATCTTTTATAGCTATACCGTGGAGCAGGGGTCCCCAACCTTTTTTGCACTGCGGACCGGCCGACCGGGGGGGGGGGTAGGGTTGCTAACGGACAAGAGTAGCAGTCAAATGCGTTGTTTACCAAAAAAGACTACAATGACCACGAAGCCTTGCGCGGGCACCCATGCGCGTCGTGACCTGCCGAGCAAATCCTTTTCGGCGATTCTGTTCGGGGGGGGCGGGGGGGGTTGTTAATCACTACCGGAATATAGGTGATAAGTGGGTAATACACTCAATTTTGTTTCTAAAAGAGTTTATCTTACGAATTTAATATTAAACACACAGCGCATATTTTCCTCGCATAAATATAATGATAAGTCAATTATCAGGGGAGCTTGAAGTGTTGAACTAACTTCCAGTAGAAGTGGCAGAAGCAGGTTCGATATGATCATTTAAAGAAAAATTGGATGTGTATATGGACAGGAAGGGACTGGAGGGTTATGGGCTGAGTGCAGGTCGGCGGGACTAGGTGAGAGTAGCGTTCGGCACGGACTAGAAGGGGAGAGATGGCCTGTTTCCGTGCTGTAACTGTTATATGGTTATATCGGTCACTTATAAGTCGATAGCATCATAACATTTTAAGTAACGTTTGGATATTAAACACACGGCACATATTTTCCCCGTATGAACATATAAAATCATTGCAACACACCAATATCGCTGAATCAGTGGGAGCCCTGGGCTTGTTTCCCTGCAACAACACTGTCCTATCGAGGGGTGATGGGAGACAGCGATACTCGAAGGGGGTTCCTTATGTCCAGTCTATTCCGCAGTTTAGTTTTCGTTGCATTCATTGCAGAAAACCCCGCTTCGCAGAGATATGTTGGAAATGGAAGCAACGTTTTCAGTGCTTTCGTGACTATCTCAGGATATTTAGCCTTGACTTTAAATGCCGACAAAGATGTTATGTCAAACATACTTTTCAGCCCGTCGTCATTTGCAAGCTCCAGGAGTTGATGGCCTTCCCGCCCTGACACGGATGACGCGCAGGTCACAACCTCGCATGTGTAATGGCTGCTCAGTGGCCGTGACAGGGAATGAGGAAAGGTGCAGCCGACTCATATCGCCAATCATATCGCTTCCTCGCGGTCCGGTAGCGCATGCTTTGCGGCCCGGTGGTTGGGGACCGCTGCCGTGGAGAACATTCTGACAGGCGGCATCACTGTCTGGTATGGTGGGGCTACTGCTTGAGGGTTGTAAATTTAGACGGCTCCATCTTCCAGCCTACAAAATACCCAGGGCATCTTCAAGGAGCGGTGTCTCAGAAAGGCAGCGTCTATTGTTAAGGACATCCAGCTCCCTGGTCATGCTCTTTTCTCACTGTTACCATCAGGAAGGAGGACTGAAGGCACACACTCAGTGATTCACAAACAGCTTCTTCCCCTCTGCCATCCGATACATAAATGGACATTGAACACATGAACACTTTTTAAAATATATATTCTTTCTTCTTTTTGCACAATTTTAAATCTATTTGATATACATATACTGTAATTAACTTATTTATTTATTTATTTATTATTATTATTCTAAATGATGTATTGCATTGAACTGCGCTGCTAAGTTAATAAATTTCACAACACATGCCGGTGATAATAAACCTGATTCTGATTCCTACACCTCCCAGTTGCTCCCAGAAACTCCAGCCATTGCTGCTCTGCTATCATTCCTGCAAGGCTGCTCTTCCGATCACTTTGACCAGCTCTTCTCTCATCGCTCCATAAATCCTTTTACTCCACTTTAATACTGATACATCTAACTGATACATCTGTCACTCTCAGATGGAGGAAGAATTCCGTCAGATTATGTTTGCTGTCTCTTCAGGGTTCCTTCACCTTAAGCACCCTAATCAATTCCTATTAATTAAACAACACCCAATCCAGAATAGCTGATCCCCAAGTGGGCTCAAACACAAGCTGTCCTAAGAAACCGTCTTATAGGCATTCTACAAATTTCAAGAAGGGAGAGAAGCAGAAGAAAGGAAACTATAGGTCAGTTAGTTCTCTTCAGTGGTTGGGAAGATGTTGGACTCAGTTGTTAAGAATGTGGTTTTAGGTTACTTAGAGACTCATGATAAAATAGACACCACCCAGATTTTCCCAATTTACTTGCATATGGAACCACCCCCCCCATCCATCCGCTGTCACGTTTTCTAGGGATTTGATTTAAATTTTTACCAACACACATCTGCACCCCCTCTGCCTACCTGTTTGTCTTTTGGATACAATGTGTATCCTTGGAGTTTAAACTCCCAATAATAATCTTTCAGCCACGACTCACTTATTCCCTAAACACTATTCTTGCCAAACTCTGTCTGCACTATAAGATCATCGACTTTATTCTGTGTATAGCATGCATTCAAACATAACATGTTCAGTCCTGTATTCAAAATCCTTTTGTGATTTCATCCCCTGGTTACTCTGTAAATCATCCTGTCATTTTGCCTGCTCTTCCTGACAGGGCTGAGGATGGTGCAGTTGGTATACAAATTGTCTCTGCTTTGATACCAACTTCCCCATCCTCAACCCCAGCAGTCTGCTTCCTAAACCCCTGCCAAGTGATTTTCAACTGTCCCTCACTGTTCTAGCAAACCAACCTGCAAGGATATTGATCCCTCTGGGTTCAAGTCAAGTCAAGTCACTTTTCATTGTCATTTCAACCATAACTGCTGGTACAGTACACAGTAAAAACGAGACGGTGTTTTTCAGGACCATGGTACTACATGAAACAATACAAAAACTACACTGAACTACGTAAAACAACACAAAAACTACACTAGTCTGCAGACCTACACAGGACTGCATAAAGTGCACAAAACAGTGCAGGCATTACAATAAATAATAAACAAGACAATAGGCACAGTAGAGGGCAGTAGGTTGGTGTCAGTCCAGGCTCTGGGTATTGAGGAGTCTGATGGCTTGGGGGAAGAAACTGTTACATAGTCTGGTTGTGAGAGCCCGAATGCTTCGGTGCCTTTTGCCAGATGGCAGGAGGGAGAAGAGTTTGTATGAGGGGTGTGTGGGGTCCTTCATAATGCTGTTTGCTTCGCAGATGCAGTGTGTGGTGTAAATGTCTGTAATGGCGGGCAGAGAGACCCTGATGATCTTCTCAGCTGACCTCACTATCCACTGCAGGGTCTTGCGATCTGAGATGGTGCAATTCCCGAACCAGGCTGAGATGCAGCCGCTCAGGATGCTCTCAATACAACCTCTGTAGAATGTGGTGAGGATAGGGGGTGGGAGATGGAGTTTTCTCAGCCTTCGCAGAAAGTAGAGATGCTGCTGGGCTTTCTTTGCTATGGAGCTGATGTTGAGGGACCAGGTGAGATTCTCCGCTAGGTGAACACCAAGAAATTTGTTTCTCTTAACGGTCTCTACGGAGGAGTCATCGATGTTCAGCAGAGGGTGGTTGCTCCGTGTCCTCCTAAAGTCAACAACCATCTCTTTTGTTTTGTTCACATTCAGAGACAGGTTGTTGGCTCTGCACCAGTCCGTTAGCCGCTGCACCTCCTCTCTGTATGCAGACTCATCGTTCTTGCTGATGAGCCCACCACGGTCGTGTCATCGGTGAACTTGATGATGGGGTTCGAGCTGTGTGTTGCAGCACAGTCGTGGGTCAGCAGAGTGAACAGCAGTGGACTGAGCACACAGCCCTGGGGGGCCCCCGTGCTCATTGTGATGGTGTTGGAGACGCTGCTTCCAATCCGGACTGACTGAGTCTCCCAGTCAGGAAGTCTAGGATCCAGTTGCAGAGGGAGGTGTTCAGGCCCAGTAGGCTCAGCTTTCCAATCAGTTTCTGAGGAATGATTGTGTTGAATGCTGAACTGAAGTCTATGAACAGCATTCGAACATACGTGTCTTTTTTGTCCAGGTGGTTTAGGGCCAGGTGGAGGGTGATGGCAATGGTGTTGTTTGTTGAACGGTTGGGATGGTACGCGAACTGCAGGGGTCCAGTGAGGAGGGCAGCAGGGTCTTGATGTGCCTCATGACGAGCCTCTCGAAACACTTCATGATGATGGATGTGAGTGCAATGGGACGGTAGTCGTTGAGGCAGGATACTGAAGACATCTTTGGCACGGGGACGATGGTGGTGGCCTTGAAGCACGTTGGAATGACAGCGCTGCTCAGGGAGATGTTGAAGATGTCAGTGAAAAATCTGCTAGCTGGTCTGCACATCCTCTAAGCACTCTGCCAGGAATATTGTCTGGTCCAGCAGCCTTCCATGGGTTGACCCTGCACAGGATTCTCCTCACATTGGCCACAATAAGACACAGCAGCTAGTCATTTGGAGGAGGGGTGGTCTTCCTCGCTGTCACATCATTTTCCGCCTCAGAACGAGCATAGAAGTTGTTCAGCGCATCTGGGAGAGAGGCATCACCAGCACAGTCAGGTGATGATGTCCTGTAGTTGCTGATGTCCTGAATGCCCTTCCACATGCGCCGCGTGTCGCCGCTGTCCTGGAAGTGGCTGTGAATTCGCTGGGCGTGTGCACACTTTGCCTCTCTGATAGCCTGGGATAGTTTGGCCCTCGCTGTTGTTAGGGCTGCCTTGTCGCTTGCTCTGAAGGCAGAGTCACTGGTCCTCAGCAGTGCACGCACCTCCGCGGTCATCCATGGCTTCTGGTTAGCGTGTGCAGTGATGGTCTTGGCCACAGTGAAGTGATCGATGCACTTGCTGATGTAGCTATTCACTGATGCTGTGTACTCCTCTAAGTTGGTAGTCGCCATCGGTTGCAGCCTCCCTGAACATGTGCCAGTCAGTGTGCTCAAGGCAGTCTTGAAGAGTAGAGATGGCTCCTGCTGGCCAGGTTTTCACCTGCTTCTGAACTGGTCTGGAGCGCCTGACGAGCGGTCTGTATGCTGGGATTAGCATAACAGAGATGTGGTCTGAGTAACCGAGGTGTAACCAGTCCTTTTTGTACAGTAGAGATTCCAATGATCCAGCAATCTGAAACCCTGCTCTTTGCACCAGATCCTCAGCAATGCATTCCTCTGACAAATCATCACTGCCATGTGGCACAGGCAGCAATCCAGAAATTTGCTGGAAGGAGAAATTAATATTCATGACATCAGGTGTGAGAGACTATCCAGATGGAATATAAGGCATTGTTCCTCCATGCTGAGCGTGGGCTCATCGCAGAACAATTGCAGGCCATGGACTGATGACCCTTGGCTTCTCAGGCACCACCATCACTTCATGGTCCTCGGACCCAAACACCCATACCCTCTCCCTTCCTCTGACGGCACCAACTCTCCTCTCCCTTTCTAATCCCAGATCTAATCCCTGCTGTGCCTTCACCATTCCTTCTGATCTTCCCCTCTCTGAAGCAGAACATTCTGTCCTTAGCAAGTGCCTTGCCTTTGTCCCCCTTCAACCGCAATTCGATGAGATCGGAGCCCGCCATGACACCGAGCTCTGCTTCCAACTCCTCCACCTCAAAGCCCAATCCTTCGGCAAGAATTACCCAACCCATATTGTGACCTTTTCTCCTGTACCCAGCTCTTCTCCTCTTCCTGGATAACCCGCGATGGTTCTCTGCCTGCCCTGGATCATTTCATCTTGATTCGCCGAGAAGACATCAAACATCTCCATTTTTGTACTCCTCTCTCCTCCTCCAACATTTGCTCTCAGAACGTACTGCTGTCCACTCTTACCTACTCCTTGTATAGGATCCCAACTGGGACAAACAGAAAACTGACTCCAGCACCATCACTGACCTCATCAATCGTGGAGAGCTCCCACCCACAGTCAAAAATCCTAGAATTCCCTTACCTCACACTGCCCGCTTCTACCCAGTACCCAAGATCCACTATACTGACTATCAAGGTAGGCCCATTGTCTCTGCCTGCTCCTGTCCAGACCCCAGGTCTCTACCTGTCATTTCATTGTACGTGGTCATCAGATTGTAAGATGGTGTCGTGTATATTCATTAACTGTTAATGGGATTTACATTGCTATTGCTGGAGGGGGCACTGATCTGTCCAGAGCCCAGGTATACACTTGTCATTTCATGGTACATAGTCATCAGATAGTAGGATGGAATCTTCTATATTCATTAACTGGATGTAAATCAGCTGCAAAATGCCTTTCAAAAGGCACAACTGACATTGTGCACTGAGCAAACTGTTAGTAAGGCTTGTGTGCTTTGACCATCGCCGGATGTTCTGCAGAGGTTTGAACTGAGGAAACCATAGAAAGGGTGCAGAAGAGATTTACAAGGATGTTGCCTCGATTGGGAAAACAGGTTGAGTGAACTCGGCCTTTCCTCCTTGGAGTGATGGAGGATGAGAGGTGACCTGATAGAGGTGTATAAGATGATGAGAGGCATTGATCGTGTGGATAGTCAGAGGCTTTTTCCCAGGGCTGAAATGGCTGCCACAAAAGAGCAAATGTTTAAGGTGCTTGGGAGTAGGTACAGAGGAGATTTCAGGGGTAGGTTTTTTACGCAGAGAGTGGTGAGTGCGTGGAATGGGCTGCTGGCAACGTTGATGGAGGTGGATATGATACGGTCTTAAAAAATAGAGGGCTATGGGTAACCCTAGTAATTTCTAAGGCAGGGACATGTTCGGCGCAACTTTGTGGGCTGAAGGGCCTGTATTGTGCTGTAGGTTTTCTATGTTTCTGTGATTACACCAGTGTTGTTGAGTAACAGGTTTTGAAATTCATGTCAACAATGATGGCAGACGAATAATGAATGTGCATGTAAGCATGGACAGAGTCACAAAGTCGTGAGAGTACAGCACAGAAACAGGCCCTTCGGCTCATCTAGTCCATGAGCGAGATGAAGATCTTGCTGTTCCTTGCTGTCCATATTGCTTTCATGTCAGTGGAGAATGCTGGATTCCAGGGTGCCGTATCATCTTATTTATGGTGGGACCATGAGTCTACAGTGAACCAACAGAGAAAGGAATCAGTATCTGAGAACATCAGTAGGCATCTCTTCCCGGCGGCCAACCTATTCTGGATATCAGTGAGTGTCTTTTGTTGTGTAGAGCCTCACATTTCCATTCAATTAGAGAACATTACTTTATATCTCTCACATACACTGTCAATGTCAGAGAATAAGAGAAGCATGAGACCTCCTTGTCCACCTCCTCACAACATCCTGCTCTGATCTGGTCCATTGGCCATTTGGCTGGTTCATTAGATTTTCTGATCATGTCGACTGTCAGCAGGTGTTTGTTGGGATTTGCTGATGTTCATTCCACTACATGACGTTACCGTGCAGATGTGATCAACACATGGGCAGACATAAGAATATAATAATTTCCCTGACTTCATATCCTCAGTTATTTCAATTTGACTAGTTCCTGATCAGTACAAATTGTAACATTTTGGGACAATTTTAGCAAGCATGCTGTTCTTTCTTGCTTTCACAACTGAAAGAGGAACCAAAATAATGTTGTAATTTTCCTTGGAAATAAAAAAAAGTAATCTTTGTCTAAATTGTGACAGGAAGAGGGAGTGTCTGTGAACAGTTACAGTATACAAACTGGAATGGTCAAATACGTAGCCTTCATTTTGTTCAGATTCTGAGGTATTAAAAACATTGACTAAACCAGCTTCAGATTTACTTCAGGTTGTTTCAGGAGACTGGATCTACATGTTCCACTATTTGTTTCACTCTGACAGGGAAAGGGATGGAATCTGTGAAATGAGGCTTCAAATGGCCTGCAGCAAAATGCCTCCTCTTCTGATACTCAGTTTATTTGTTTCGCTCCTTCAGTCTGGTTTCACCCAAAGTAAGTACTTTAGCTCACTGATTAGTCACTGTTGTTTTCTGCATTTTCAATGCTTCTACTCACCAGATGGGACTGTGGATCTGGTGTGTCTGGACTTTTAGCTGTTCCTTCAGTAAAGTTGCACACAAAATAATGCAGATGGTTTGGTTATAACATGGAGATGTGCACCAAAGATATTCCAATGATTGAGGTGCTGTGGATATTGTTCAGCAAGAACAGGTGAAATGGACTGGATCTGAATTATTCAGAGGTTAAAAGAGTGCAAGATGATCCCACTCAAACATACAAAATTCTGGGGTGTCTAGAGTCAGGCAAAGATAAGAGAAAAAAAAGATGTTTGGATACAAGAAATTGTTCATGATTTTCAGTTGTACAGAATTGTGCATGCTCTGTCAAACCAGTGCAAGGATCTTTAACGTTTTGGATGTTCAGGTAAATATGGGACATGGGGTCAGTAGAAGAAAGTGGTGCTGAGGAAGCAGGTCAGACATGATCTTGTATACCGATAGAGCAAACATGATGGGCTGAATGGCCTATTGCTGCTTCAATTCCTTGTATTATTACCTGTATCTTGAAACATGCACTGGTTATTCAGAAAGCAAGTGTGGTCTTTATGTCCACAATTCTGCACGTAACAATCCGCACCTGACAGTCTGGAAAAATACGTTTTTGGTTTCCAGACTAAAACAATATCTCACCAACTTTACCAAGATCTGAACAGCTGTCCAACTTGTCTCCCAGTTTGTGACATCTTGGTATTCCATAACACATATTATTCATCTATTTCAAAGTCTGAATGTTTTGCATAATGATTTGAAAAGAGAGAAATATCTGAAAGTGTCAAAAATATGGAACTTTTGCAAAGTTACTGTTTTCTGATCCAGAGTTATTTACTGAATATACTCCTCAGTCAATAGTGCTTTTTATTGGTGTTGGTTTATCATTGTCGCAAATGCAGTGGAAGTCTTGTCTTGCATGCTATTCATATAGACCAATTCATTACCCTGTGTGTCTCGGTCGTACCTGGGGAAACAGAAACAGAATGTAGAATAAACTGCAGTGCGGGCAGGCATTTAGGTGCAACATCAAAACAAGTTCAACTGCCAGATAAAGAGTCCATCTGATCATACTAGAGAGCTGATCAACATTATTATAACAGTGAGTTAGAAGCTGTCCTGGAGCCTGGAGATACATGCTTTCAGTACAATGTATCTTCTGTCCAATGGGAATGGGGAAAATAGAGAATTCCTGAGGAGGATGGGTTATTGATTATGTTAGCTGCTTTACTGTGGCAGCAAGAATTATAGATGGAGCCCATGGAGGTGATGCTGGTTTCCACACTGCGCTGGGCTATGGATAGAGCTCTGCATTTTCTTGTGGCCAAGTGCAGAGCAGTTGCCAGACCAAGGTGTGATACATCCAGATTGGATGATTCCCATGGTGCATCAATAAAAGTTGCTGAGGGTCAAAGAGGATAAGTCAAATTTCTATTGCTCCCTGAGGAAATACAGGTGTTAGTGAGACTTCCTGTTTATGACATCCTTAAGGCTGGATCAGGACAGGCTCTTGTTGGTGGTCACTTGTTTGTGTTTGAAAATTGGCAAAAAAAAATAAACTACAAACTCTAATAAACATTGGGTTTGGAGGAGCCATCACGGTGTTGCTCTAGAATATAAATATGTTTTAGATTGGGGAAATTTCTCCTTGGAATGTGAACAGGACAGCACAGGAACATGCTCTTTGTTTCACAGTATCTGTGCCAAGAATGATGCCGATTTAAACCGCTCAACTGTCTGCAAATGGTCTATATTGCTCTACCCTCCTGCTTCATTTTGAACTTGTTTAAGTACTTCTTCAATGTTGCTCCTGTATCTGCTTCTAGCACCTTCCCTGGCAGCAAATTCCAAACCCCTATCAAGCTCTCCTGAAGTTCAACATATCATATTTCTTTGGATTATATTCCATCAGGCATTGCACTGTCCCAATTTATAACTGATCTAACAACTACTGAATTCTTTGTCAATCTTTTTCATTATCCAATGTTCTGCCAAATTTTATGTCATCTGAAAAAATACTGATCAAATTATTTACATTTTTCTCCAAGTCATTGACCCGTATCAATGATCATTGTGGTACACCACTGGTCACAGACCTTCAGTCAGACTAACACCAATCTATCACTTCCCTCTGTGTACTCTCTGAGATTCCAATCAGACCACTTCCCTCTGTCTACTATAGCCAAGCCAGTTTCAAATCCCTTCTACGAACTCTCCATGGATCGAATATGTTTTTATGTTCAGTATCAATTGATCACTGCGGATCTTGATGAAAGCTTTACCATGTCTGTGTATACAACATTCACTGCCCTACCCTCACCAATCATCTTTGTCATTCCTCAAAAAAAGTCAATCAAGTTTGGAAGAGAAGATGCCCCACACAAGGCATGCTGTCTATTCCTAATGTTGGTTGTACAGATGTGAGACCTCCCTGTCCCAAGCAATATTCTCCAACAATTTCTATACAGCTGAAATATGACTCTCTGGTTTGTGTAGGATTTTGTAAATAAAACATGTGAAAGTCATTTTATAGGCTTAACAAAAGCTGTAGCCTCGTAACCTTGCACTGATGTCATTATGTCAGACACCGTCTCTTGAAATGAGCACACCAACTTAATGACAGTGTTTGTGAATTGTGTAGAAAAGGCTATATTATGAACAACATGTGCCATCAGTCACCCATTACTCTGCACGGGCTCCCCAGAACTCACTAAAGGTAAGGCAGGACCTCTGGCTCGGTAGCATGGTCAGTTGCTATGCCGGCATAGTCAACCCTGATGTGTTTAGCATCAAGGTGGGGGGGGGGGCATGAGAGGCAATCAGCCACAGCATTATTTTTCCTTTCGATGTTCTGTTAGTCAGTTGTGATTTCTGAAATGAATGCCAGGTAGCATTGCTGCCATGCAGACCAAGGGTCTAAAGCTTTGGACATCATGTGCACAAGGGGTTTGTGGTCAATGAATGCTGTGAATGACCAGAAAGAGACTGAGAAGCATGTGTTGTACTTCCTCTCAAGTGGACAGAGCTGCTGACTGAAGAAGGTGAGTGGTTGTCAGTCACCTCCAACAAACTGTTCAAACACAGCACACACAGTATCATCTGAGATGTCAGTTGTGATGGTAATAGGTGTATTGGGGAGTAGGTGCACCAGTAGGGTCGCGTTTGAAAGAGCTCTTTTGGTGTCGTCAAATGCTCTGATTATATCTGTTGACCAGTCAAGCACCGAAGTTAAGGGCACGATACAAGGGGAGCATAATTTCAGCAGCTCTAGGAAAGATATAGAGAAAGAAATTCACCACACCTCAAAATTTTTATAGGGCTTTAGTAGTCCATAATAGTGGGAAATTTTGACAGCAGGGGTGTTGCTTCTTTTGCAGAGATGCATTGGCTGGAAAAGTCAATAGCTGATGACCTGAACTAGCATTTGGCAGGATTAATAATCAGTTCATGTTGGCTTAAACACCTGAAAAATATGTAGAGATGTGATAAGTGCTCAGTTTTGGATGTGCTGGTAACAAGTATGTTGTCCATGAAAATAAAAAGAAAATGAAAATGCTTTAACCAGTGTCCATTAGTTGCTGGAATATCTGTGCTGCATTTTTTTTAACCCAAACTCAAATAGGGCAAATGGATTTATAACAGCGGTTTTGGGATTGTCCTCAGTAGACACAGGCACCTAGGGATAGCCTCTGACTGTCTACTTTAGAAAAAACTTAACTTTCCAGCGAAATGTACTGAAAAGTCTTGAATATGTTGAACCGGGTAATCAACGAGGTGGTGGCCTTGTTAAGGTGGTGGTAATTGTCGCTTGGACGGCAAGCACCATCAGACTTCAGGACCACGTGGAGGGTGAACCGCAAAAGCAATGCAACCTGCGTAAAGTGCCAACCTGTTACATGTTTTCAAACTCAGCCTTCGTGCTGCCAGCTTTTCTGAGTCTCTTCTGCACACAAGGACATGAATCAGTGAGCCTGTTGTGCAAATGTGGTGCTTAAACTCTTGCTTTGTGACTCTATTGGAAAATGTGGGCTTGGTGAAGTGCGGGAATTTGCCCAGCAGGTGAGTGAATTCACATGAGGTGGTGCATGTGCGAGAAAGAGTTGTCTTCGGGAATTTGCCGGGGGTCCAAGGTAATGATATAAAGTCACTTACATCCACAAACCAGCATATCTACAAACGTCCCTATGGTGTACAGGATATCTGTGCCGAGTTCAGTTCGAGCAACCTCAGTCAAGACAAAAGCCCCCATGAGCATCGTTCACTGAAGCAGAGTGTCACATGTCGTGTCCCATAAGTCCATAAGGTATCACAGCAGAATTAGGCCATTTGGTTCATCAAGTCTTCCCCACCATTTCATCATGGTTGATCCAATCTTCTTCTCAGCCCCAGTCTCCTGCCTTCTCCCAGTATCCCTTCTTGCCCTGACCAATCAAGAATCTATCAACCTCTCCCTTAAGTATACATAAACACTTGGCCTCCACAGCTGTCTGGGCAAAGAATTCCACAGATTCACTACTCTCTGGCCATAGAAATTCCTCCGCATCTCCATTCTAAAAGGACACTGCTCTATTCTGAGCCTGTGTGCTCTAGTTTTAGACTCTCCCACATTAGGAAACATTCTCTCCACATCCACTCCGTCAAGGCCTTTCACCATTCGACAGGTGACAATGAGATCACCCCTTATTCTTCTGAATTCTAGTGAATACAGGCCCAGAGCCATCAGACACTCCCTATTTGA
Source organism: Mobula hypostoma (assembly GCF_963921235.1). Lineage (NCBI taxonomy): Eukaryota > Metazoa > Chordata > Chondrichthyes > Myliobatiformes > Myliobatidae > Mobula > Mobula hypostoma. The sequence goes on along the minus strand of NC_086103.1, from coordinate 19,426,333 downwards.
CAAGCCTTTCAATTCATTACTCACAGCACTCCAAGTGAGGCCTCAGCAGTGTTTTATAAACTTTCAACATTACATTCATCCTTATATATATTTGTCCTCTTGAAATGAATGCCAACAATGCATTTGCCTTCCTCACCACAGGCTCGAGCTGCAAAATAACTTTTAAAGAGTCCTACGAAAGGATTCCCAAGTCCCTTTGCACCTCAGCTTTTTGTATTTTCTCTCCTTTTAGAACATTCGATCCTTTCATTTCTTTTATCAAAATGCAAGACCATGCACTTCCCAACATTGTATTCCATATGCCATATCTTTGGCCATTCTCCTAATTTTTCTAAGTCCCTATGTAGCCTCTCTACATCCTCAAAACTACCTTCCTCTCCACCTTTCTTCTTACCATCTACAAATTTTGCAACAAAGCCATCAAATTTATCATCCAAATTATTAACATATTTACATAAAGAGAATTGGTCTCAACACACACTCCTGTTGAATACCGCTAGTTTCCAGCAGCCAGTCAGAAAAGCTTCCCTTAATTCCAACTTTCTGCCTCCTGCCAATTAGCCACTGCTTTCTCCATGCTAGAATCTTTCCTGTCATACAATGGGCTCTAGCTTGTTAAGCAGCCTCGTAAGTGGCACCTTGTCAAAAGTCTTGTGAAAATGCAAGAACACAACATCAACCAATTCTCCTTTGTCTATCCTGTTTGGTTATCTCTTCAATGAATTCCAACAGATTTGATGGGCAAGATTTTCCCTTGATGAAACCATGCTGACTATAGCCTATTTAGTCATGTGCTTCCAATACCCTGAGCCTCATCCTTAAAAATCAAATCCAGCATCTTCTGAGGTCAGACTAACTGGCATATAGGTTCCTTTCTTCTGCTTCTCTCCCTTCTTGAAAGGTGGTGTGACATTTGCAATTTTCCAGTCTTCCAAAACCATTCCATAACCTTGTGTTTCTTCAAAGATCATAACTAATGCATCCATGATCTCTTCAGCAAACTCTTTCAAAACTCTGGGTGTGCACCATCTGATCCAAGTGACTTACCTTCCTTTAGACCTTTCATTTCCCAAAAATCTTCTCAACTTCACACCCTTCTGACCCCTAACTCTCTGGAACTGCAACAATATAGCTAGTGTATTCCATAGGGAAGACTGATGCAAAATGGTTTTTACAGTTTATGCGCCATTTAGTTGTCCCCCATTACTACCTCTACAGTATTGTTTGCAGCAGTCCGATATCCACTCTCATTTCTCTTTTACACTTTACGTACCTGAAGAAACTTTTGCTATCCAGTTTAATATTATTGGATAATTTACTTTGAAATTTCATCTTTAACTTCTTAATGATTTTCTTGTTGCCTTGTTGGTTTTTAAAATCGCCTCAATCCTTTAGCTTCCCAATAATCTTTGCTCTGTTACATGCCCTCTCTTTTGCTTTTATGTTGGCTTTGACTTCTCTTGTTAGCAATGGTTGTGCTTTCTTTGCTTTAGAATACGTATTCCACTTTCTGATGTATATATCCTACGCCTTCCAAATTGCTTCCAGAAACTCCAGCTATTGCTGCTCTGTCGTCATCCCTGACAGTATTCTTTTCCAATCAATTCTGGCCATCTGCCCTTTCATGCCTCTGTAATTCCCTTACCATACTGACACATCTGACTTCTCAACTTTCAGGGTGAATTCCATCATATTATGATCATTTTCCCCTCAGGGTTCTTTTACCTTAAACTCTTGAATCAACTCTGTTTCATTACACAACACTCAATCCACAATAGCTGATTTTCTTGTGGGCTCAACTTTGAGCTGCTCTAAAAAGCCATCTTGTAGGCACTCTAGAAGACCACCTCCTGTAATCCAGCACCAAACTAGATTTTTCTAATACATTTGCATATTGAAATCCGCCATGACTATTGTAACATTCTTCTTTTTGCAAGCATTTTCTATCTCCCATTGTAATCTGTAGGCCACATTCTTACTACTGTTCGGGGGTCTGTATACAACTCTCATCAAGGTCTCTTTACCTTGTAGTCCCTTAGCTCTATCCAGAATGATTCAACAACTTCCAACCCCATGTCACCTCTTTCTAACAATTTGATATAATTTTTACCACTTCCTCTGCCTTCCTGCATATCCTTTCAATACAATTGGACATTAAGCTCCCAGGTATAATCTTTCAGCCATGACTTTGTGATGCCTACAACATCGTACCTGCCAATCTGCAACTGTGCTACAAGTTCATCTACCTTATTCTATATACTGTGCACATTCAGATACAAAACTTTCAGACTTGTATTCGCTCTTTTCAATTTTGTCACACCATGCTCAACCCTTATGATTCGTAACCTTGTCTGACATCTGATCAAGGTCAGGCTCCACAACCTCTCCACTAACTCTTCTGGCATTCTGGTTCCCATTCCCCTGCAACTATAGTTTAAACACCACCATGCAGCATCAACAAACCTTTTTCCTTAGATATTAGTCCCCCTGCAGTTCAGGTGCAAACTGTCCCTTCTGTAAAGGTCCCACCTTCCCCGGAAGAGAGCCTAATCATCCAAAGATCTTATGCCCTCCCTCCTTCACCAACTTCTTGGCCATGTATTAAACTGTATAATCTTCTTTGTTCTAGCATCCCTAGCACGTGGCGCTGGTAGCAATCTTGAAATCACAACTCTGGAGGTTCTGCCCTTTAACTTAGCACCTAACTCCCTGAACTCCCTATGCAGAACCTGATCACTCATCCTCCCATGTTATTGGCACCTTCATGAACCACGACTTCTGGCCGTTCACCTTCCCTTTTAAGAATGCTGAGGACTCAATCTGAGAAAGACTGGACCCTGGCACCCAGGAGGCAGCATATTATCTCACCCATAGAACCTGCTGCCCGTTCCCCTATCACACAGCTTGCTTCTTCTTCCCCCTTCCTGTCTGAGTCACAGAGGCAGATTCAGTGCGAGAGCCCAGACCAATGTGTCTGTCCTCTTTTATGTCATCCACCCCTGACAATATCCAAAGTGATCTACCTGCTGTAGAGGAGGATGGCTATAAGGGTACACTGTTATGGCTCCTTAACCCCTTTGCCCTTCTTGACTGTCACACAGTTTTCTGTGTCCTATACTTTGGGTGTAACTACCTTTCTATAAGTTCTATCTATCACCACTTCAGCCTCTCGAATGATCCAAAGTCCATTCAGTTCTAGTTCCAACTCCTCAACACAGTTTGTCAGAAGCTGCAGCGGGATGCATTTTTCACAGTTGTAGTGTCAGGGATACTGGAGGCCCCCCTGCCTTCCCACATCCTGTGAGTAGAGCATTGCACTATCCTGCCTGTCCTCTCTACTGAGTTGAGCAAATGAAAAATGAGAAGAAAAAAACTTCAGCTTTCCCTTCCTTTACTTTCTGTGAGTCATCGTCACTCACTGAAGCTTGAAGACCACCGCTCAGTCAACTCATACGATGGCCACTGTGCTTGCCCCTGTCTTCCTTTAGTTAAACGCAAACAATGATTGACTGCAGGTGAAAGCACTATTACGCCTCCGCGAACAGCTCCCGCCTTTTATCCTCGGGCAGTGGACCTGGTTGAAGCCCCTTCCTGTTGATCAGGCATTTGTTGCACAAAGAGTTCCTCAAAAATAAAGGAAGGATGGTGATCCCCAAGGGGAGATAGCTTGTGGTCCATTAGTTCTGATGGCCCAGTATCATCTACACCAGGCAAGGAGATTGGCACACTCAGACTCAGACAGTCCAAAAATCTGTAATAGGTATGTTTTCAGAGTGACGTATTTATCATGCACAGGCAGGTCTTTCAGTATACATACCACTCTGGCTGTAGTGGAACTGTGAAGTGATGCTACGGTGGAGTAAAATTTGGTAATGTCCACAGTGATTTCATGCAGCGTGAACTGGGTTTCTGTCTGTGCCAACCACATGTTAACTGCTCCCAAAACTTGGGTAGCTTCAAAGCAACTGCATTGGTCAATATGTCATTGAGTAACTCTGGAATCGTCTTAGACTGTCAGGGTCATTAATGTAGGAATTTGCAAATAAAACTGGCAAGAGACATTTTATGAGCATAACAAAAGCCGCCGTCCTTTACTTCTATTGCAAACAAATCAAAAGCTGCCAGCTTATACCAGTGTTTCTCACCCAGGCTTTCACGAGAGGTCATGATTAAAAAAGTATCATTGTTTTTTGAACTTTGCGTGATGTGCGAGGCTAGCGGTTGTGGTGGAGAGCAGTGACTGAGCAGCCCCGTTGACAAAGTTATTAGACTCTCTCAGTTCAGTATGGTAGTGTGCAGTAGCACCGTGTTTATCCAGTAGTCCTCTCCCTCCTTCCTCTTACGCACCGCTGACTGACTTCTGGGAGCAAGTAAACCCAACTTGCGTAGCAGAAAATTGGAGGGAGCCTTTCAGTCTAGGGCCGGACCAGTCTGGTGATTTTTGAGGAGGAGACGTGAGATGGAAGAGGAGGATTCTAGGCCTAGGCCTACAACAATTCTGATAAGGTTTATGATGAAGAATTACAATCTTCTGAGTCATTTCACTGCACTAGTATAACAACTGACACAAAAAAGCCCACCTTTACAATGAAAGCTACTTATCAATGGGTTTTACATGGACTGGTGATTCAAGTTGTCTGAACCATTGTGCTCATCTGTGGCAAACAACTTACAAATGCAGCAATGGCACCAGTAAGTGAGGTGGTTCATTTCGGTGGGTCAAATATGATGGCAGAATATAGTATTAATGGTGAGACTCTTGGCAGTGTGGAGGATAAGAGGGATCTTGGAGTCCAAGTCCATAGGACACTCAAAGCAGCTGTGCAGGTTGACTCTCTGGTTAAGAAGGCATACGGTGTATTGGCCTTCTTCAATCGTGGAACTGAATTTAGGAGCCGAGAGGTAATGTTGCAGCTATATAGGACCCTGGTCAGACCCCACTTGGAGTACTGTACTCAATTCTGGTCGCCTCACTACAGGAAGGATGTGGAAGCCATAGAAAGGGTGCAGAGGAGATTTACAAGGATGTTGCCTGGATTGGGGAGCATGTCTTATGAGGATAGTTTGAGTGAACTCAGCCTTTTCTCCTTGGAGTGACGGAGGATAAGAGGTGACCTGATAGAGGTGTATAAGATGTCGAGAGGTATTGATTGTATGGATAGTCAGAGGGTTTTTCCCAGGGATAAAATGGTTGCCACAAGAGGACACAGGTTTAAAGTGCTGGGGAGTAGGTACAGAGGAGATGTTAGGGGTAAGTTTTTTACTCAGAGTTGTGAGTGTGTGGAATGGGCTGCCGGCAAAGGTGGTGGAGGCGGATACGATAGGGTCTTTTAAGAGACTTTTGAATAGGTACATGGAGCTTAGAAAAATAGAGGGCTATAGGTAAGCCTAGTAAGTTCTAGGGTAGGGGCATGATTGGTACAACTTTGTTGGCTGAAGTGCCTGTATTGTGCTGTAGGTTTTCTATGTTTCTACGTTTCAAAACTGAGAAGACATTTAACTGAAAATCACAGCCATATGACATGTAACATTTCTGATTATTTTAAATGAGTACTGGAATCTTAAAACACTAAAATTTCAGTCAGTAAGGTAGTAAAAGTGAATGGGAAGTTGGATAATTGGAAAACTTCAAAATCCAACAAGAAGGCAGCTAATAAAGCTATAAGAAGGGAAAAGATGAGGACAAACTAGCAGATAAGTCAAAGCAGGATACCAAAAGGTTTTCAGTTTTATAAAAATAAAGTGGAGGCGAGAGTTGATATTGGACCATTGGAAAATGATGCTGGTGAGGAAGTATTGGGTGGCAAAGAAATTTAGCATTAGTTTTCTCTGTGGAAGACACGAACAGTGTGCCAGAGGTCTTTGGGTGCCAAGGAGCAGGAGTGAGTGCCATTGCTATTTCAAAGCAAAACATGTTAGGCAATCTCAAAAGTCTTTCTTTTTCTTTTTAAATCTTATTAATTATTATTGAAAATCAACAACAGAGAAAAATACATCAATATAATCAAGACAACATATCCATATGTAGAGTAAGAGTTAAACTATCAACCAAGTGGAACAGTATATCAATAATAATAAAAACAACAAAATGTTAAAGCTTTTTTTTATGGAAAAAAGAAAGAAAGAAAAAAAAGAACCCCTACTAACTAAAACAGAAAAAAAACCCTAATAACAAAAAAAATGGGAAAAAACCCATTTGGAGCACAAACCCAGAGCTATACGTCATACAAGCTTCCATAAAAAAAAAGACATCAATCCGCCAGCCAAATCCATATACCCAAGCATCAGAAAAGGACCATCTTTATTAACTCAAATCAAATGATAATAACGGGCAAAAGAACCCCAGCTTTTCTCGAAGCCAAATCTACGATCAAAAGTTCGACTTCTAATTTTTTCCAAACTAAGACATAACATCACCTGAGAGAACCATTGTATCAAAGTGGGAGCAGAGGCATCTTTCCATTTTAACAAAATAGCCCTTCTAGCCAATAATGTGACAAATGCAATTACGTATTGGTCTGATATAGAAATACCGTGAATATGTTGAGGAATTATACCAAACAAAACTGTCAATTTATTAGATTTTAAATTGATTTTTAAAGCTTTAGAAATTGTAGAAAAAATAGATTTCCAAAATTGTTTCAATACAGAACATGACCAAAACATATGTATCAGTGTAGCTATCTCAGTTTTGCATCTATCACACTGACTATTTACATTAGGAAATATTTTAGACAATCTCTCCTTTGTCAAATAATAACAATATACAATTTTAAATTGAATTAGAGAATGACTGACACAAATCGAAGAAGAGTTAACCAGCTTCAGAATTCGCAACCAATCCTCTGTTATCAAGGTCATGTTAAGCTCTCTTTCCCAATCTTGCTTAATCTTAAGTAAAGGATAGTTATCCTGTTGTAATAGTAAATTATAAATTTTCCCAATAAAACCTTTCACTGAAGGGTTCATTTTTATAATAATGTCTAACAGGTAAGAGTCTTGTATATATGGAAAATTACTTAAATATTCTTGTAAGAAATGTCTGACCTGAAGATATTGCAAAAAATGTGAATATGAGAGAGAGTATTTAGTTACTAATTTTTCAAAGGACATCAATCAGCCTCCTTGAAACAAGTCCATAAAAGAAAAAAATTCCTTTATTCCTCCAAAGAGAAAAGGTAGGATCACTAAGTGAAGGTTTAAATAAATAGTTTTGATAAATTAAACTAAAAAGGTTGAATTTTTTAAGATTAAAAAACTTACAAAACTGGTACCAGATTCGTAATGATTGATTAATCATAGGATTTATATTTAGAATAGAAATTTTGGCTAATTGTACAGGTGAAGGAGCTCCTAATAACGAAGTTAAATGAAATTGTTTCAATTCCAGATCAACCCAAGTTGGTTGTTCCTTTTTATCGTTCCAATATAACCAAGAACACGCATAACGTATATTAACCGCCCAATAATACATTCTTAAATTAGGCCGTAGAAACTAGTGTACTTACTTCATTTTTCATCATATGAATCAGTTGAACAAGTCTCTGTAAGGCCCTGTCTTGACTTCAAGTGACAAGCTTCTTGGATTCAAAAGGAAATCAAATCTTTGGAAAAATCATGTTGCAAAAGGAAATCTTGAAATGCTTCCACTGCTTCCTGGGTTTGAAAGTGAGGAAGGATGTCAGAAAGTCTAAAGTCTTATTGACAACCACCTGGAAGAAATGCAGAACAAAATTGAACAGTACTTTTCCTCCCTTTCAACACAAGTGTATGACTAGATGAGGGACACTTTCTCCGAATCTTCTGCTCAGCCTGAGAACTTGTCTTTGGGAGAAGAGGAAGAACTTTGTGCGCTGCCGTCTAATTGTGCATTCAAGATGAGATTTACTGACCTGCTCCTGGACAAGTTCTGGATTTCTGTGAAAGAAGAATATCCAGCCATTTACAGGAAAACAATGAACATTTTGCTGCAGTTTTCAACTTCTTACATGTGTGAGCAAGCTTTTTCTTGCTGAATTAGCATCAAAAGCAAGGATAGAGATCATCTAATTTCAGTTGAAGGTGAAAACCATGTGTGGTCATCTCAAGTTCAACCCAGCATTGAATATAAAACACTCTGGTTTGCTTGGCTGTATAAGTCTAGGGGAGACACCCTCTGGCCCCGCAAACTCGCGAGCTTGAGGCGTGCTCGATCCCACCCCAAACCCCAGTTTGTGTGGGTGCTGTGTCATTTGTTACCCTGTTACAAATCAACGCCACAAAAATAACAGATAGTATACTGCATATAATTAAAGGAAATATATTTCTGAGTATTAACTAAAGGGTTAGTAAAGAACTACAAAAGAAAATGGCCCATTCTAATAAACAGTCAGGAACAGTCCAGGGCAAATATTGAGGAAGGCTGGCATCGACTGAAGCGACAGCAGCTGTGTCCAGTTCTGGTCGCCTCACTATAGGAAGGATGTGGAAGCATTGGAAAGGGTACAGAGGAGATTTACCAGGATGCTGCCTGGTTTAGAGAGTATGCATTATGATCAGAGATTAAGGGAGCTAGGGCTTTACTCTCTGGAGAGAAGGAGGATGAGAGGAAACATGATAGAGGTGTACAAGATAATAAGAGGAATAGATAGAGTGGATAGCCAGCGCCTCTTCCCCAGGGCACCACTGCTCAATACAAGAGGATACGGCTTTAAGGTAAGGGGTGGGAAGTTCACGGGGGATATTAGAGGAAGGTTTTTCACTCAGAGAGTAGTTGGTGCGTGGAATGCACTGCCCAAGTCACTGGTGGAGGCAGATACACTAGGTTAAGAGACTACTAGACAGGTATATGGAGGAATTAAAGGTGGGGGCTTATATGGGAGGCAGGGTTTGAGGGTTGGCACAACATTGTGGGCCGAAGGGCCTGTACTGTGCTGTACTATTCTATGTTCTATGGCTTTTGACACTTTGGCAATTGTGTGCACAGTTAAGTCACGTTTGAAAGAGCTTGTTTCGTCTCATCAAATGCTCTGATCATGTCTGCAGACTACTGAAGAATGTGATTAGGGTCAGTGCCTTGAAGGGCACTATACAAGGGAAGCATAAATTCAGCAGCTTGCAGAATTAACTGGTGATAGGAGTTCACCATACCCAAACACTCTTATATTGCTTTGGTAGTGCAGAGCAGTAGAAACTCCATAATACTGGTGACTTTTGATGGCTGGGGTCACGCCTTCTGCGGAGATGTGGTGGCTGAAAAAGTTGATGGTAGACAACCAGAACAGGCATTTGACGGGATCAATAATCACACAATGTTGGCTTAAGCACTTGAAAGGTGTGTGGAGATGTGATAAGTGTTTGGTTTTGGATGCGCTGGCGACAAGCATGTCGTCTCGCTAAACAAAAAGGAAATCTAAATCTTTTAACATAGAGTTCATCAGTCGCTGCATGTTTCAGCCCCAACAGCATGCACACAAACCCAAGTAGGCCAAACGGAGATATAGCTGCTGTTTTGGGAATTTTCTCACTTCACATAGGCACCTGATGGTAGCCCCTCAATAAGACCACTTTAGAAAATTTCATCTTTCTGGCTAAATGTGCTGAAAACCCTTGAACATGTGGGTCTGGGTAATAATTGGGGTTGTGGCCTCATTAAGGAGGAGGTAATCACTGCATGGACAGCAACCATCATCGGACTTAGCGACCATGTGGGGGAGTGGTGGTGAAGCCCAAGGGCTATTCAACCTGAACACAAAGCCAAGCATTTCCATGTTTGCAAACACAGCTTTTGTGCTGGCCAGCTTTCCTGAGTCCAGTCTACACGGATGGGCCAGTTGTGGAAGTGTGCTGGTGGAACTTACTGGGGGTACAGGGTAATAACCAAAAGTCCTTTGTGTCCACAAACCACCAGTTCTATAGATCTCCGAACAGTCTTTTTGACATAGAAGATATCTGCGCCGAGCAGATATCTAGCAACTTTAGCCAAAACAAAGTCCCATATGTAGCACCATCCACTGAAGCAGAGTGTCACATGTCGTGTCCCACAAGTCCGGACCCTGCTGCTGTTGGCAGTCTCCATTGAGGATCAGTCACTCTCTGTTTTATGGATGACACTGGCAGCACACTCACTGGAGCGGCCCTGTCGCACAGGAAGCGTCGTTCTGGAAGGGTGTTTGTAATGAACAATATTCGACCCTGGCAGCTGGAACCCAGGGTGTTGACAGACCTCCGATGTCCCGATGTGCTGGCACTGTCGAAGCTGCATGGTGTTTGTGCCAAAGCGTGAATGGTAAAAGCATCGACCCGGTGACGTGTGTTTCGGAGCCACAGGAATGAGACTATTTGAGGCTGTGCTGACAGGGCTTATTGAGACAGGGAAAGGAGGAGGAACAACGTACCTCCGACTCAGACAGTCCAAAAGGGTGTAATCGGTGAGTTTTCAGTGTGACATATTTATCACGTGCAGGCAAGTCTACTAATAAACTCACCACTCTGGCTGCAGTAGAACAACTTAGTGATGCTATGATGTTGGAAAATTTGGTATTGTCAGCAGTGATTTCTCACAGTATGAATTGGCCTTGCACCCTTTCAAATCAGGCGGCAGTCTACTGCTCACAAAACACTGGCAGCTTCACAGTGGCTGTTTCGGTCAACAGGACATTGTCTGGAATCGTTTGAGAATAGTGGGATGCCCAATGTAGGATTTTACACATAAAGCAGGCAAGAAACATTTTACATGTTTATTTAAAAGCTGCAGCCTTTTACTACCATTATGAACAAACCAAACACAGTCACCTTACACTGATGTCATTACATCAGACACCGTCTCTTGAAATGAACACCAACTTAATGCTGTTCGTGAATTATGCAGAACAGTTTCTATTCTGAACAATATGTGTCATCTGTCACCCATTACATTACGCAACGTGTGTCCCTATTGCCCATCTAGGCAACTGAACACCTTTGGCTCTTCCTACATTTTTTGGAACTTGACCTTGATCACAGAGAATACTACGATCTTGGCCAGCAATCTGCTCCCTTATATCTCTCCACAGTGTTGGGTGGAACCCATAAGGCCCTGAGGACTTATCTACCCTATTATTTTTCAGAAGACTCAACATCACCTTCTTGATATCAATATGCCCATGTGGGTGAGTCTGATATGTCAGAATGTACAGCTCACTATCACATTAGGAAACCCCTCCAAAGGGAAAACAAACACAGACTTGACCCCAGTATATCCATTGGCAATTCTCTTACCCTCCTGTCCACGGTAATACTGACCCCTGTAGATGAGCAGTATGTACAACCATTCACCCCTGCCCTTTACAACACCACGGACATGATCTGGAACATCCCTCAACCCGGCACCAGAGAGGCAATATACCATCCGAGTGACCCTATGGGCCTACAGAATCCCGTTTGTGTTCCTCTGATGAAGGAATCTCCTCTACACCTCTCTGCTCTTCTGAACCACAGCACCAGACTCAGTGAGAGAGGCCCGGTCACCATGGCTCCCTCTGATAGGTCAGTACCCTCAATAATAAGTATGTAAAGTTATACACATATTATAGAGGGGAACGGCCACAGGTGTACCCTGCACTGGCTGTGTATTTCCCCCCCTTCTCCTGACAGTCACCCAGTTATCTGTCTCCTGCAAACTACGGACGACTACCCTCCCTATAAAATTTCTGCATCATCCCTTTTCAATGAAAGATCTGTTCTGCTCTTAGTCGACAATTCAATGGATCTCTTGTACAATAAGATAGATTCTTGATCTCACAATCCACCTCATCATGGCATTGTAGTGTATTGCCAGTTTACACTACACTTTCTCGGTAACTGTAACAGTTTATTCTGCATTCTGTAATTGTTTTCCCAAGTACTGCCTCAATGTGCTGAAGAGATTAAATGAACTCTGGGGAGGGCTGATTAACAAAGATTTTCACATACCTTGTACGAATGACAATTATGAACCAACTTACCACTTTATTGTGTTTGTGGTTATGTTGTGATCAACTGATAAAAAAGTAATTCTGCACCAATGGAACACTAATACTGAATGAAGTAGAATTAAACATCTGTGATTTCATACTAAAGCACTTTCATTGTTTCTTTTTTTTTTACAGAAAATCCCAATCATTTTTATATTTTCGGTAAGATGGATAACATTATGTTAACTGGACCAGACAATCCTGGAAATGGCCCTGTTGTGTGGGATTGGAGACCAAGCTTCACACAGGTCACCCAGCGACTTGTGACATTTTCTAAAGAAGGATCCAGAGGGTGGACCCCACAACTGGAAGCAAACTCCTCATTCCATGGCATCTTTCGTGAAATGGAGACTAAGGCTGATACTGTTGACTTGATAATTTGGGCTCCCACATTGAAATTTGCAGGATCTATCATCCTGGCGCAAACAGAACCGAGTTATGAAATCCTGAAGCAATACGAAATTTTTGGGATCAAAGGTAAGTGGGACTAAGATTTGAAAAGTTTGAAAAATTGTTTATCTTCATGATTTAAATAATTTCTGGGCCTGCCACCACTTTTGATAATGGCTTTATGCACACTGTATAATTGTACATGATGGGGTGGGGTCTTAATGAAGTGTGCCAGCAATCCAAAGATAGAGTCAGACTAGACTGGTACATGCCCAAACAACCGACTGAGCCGTATGTGTTTGGGATACGGCAAGATCACTTGAGTGAAAGCCACAGGATTTCAGGGAGAAGGTACCATTTCCGGATAGCAACATAGCTCAAGATTGATCCACGGTCACTGGAGCTGTGAAACAGCAGCACTAGCCTCTGTATCAGGGCACCACCCCATGGTTGGCATCCACAGATAGTGTCCAAACTGTGTGACCCTAAGTTGAACCGTGACATTCCATCAGGTTCAGGAGGTGTGGTAAAGAGTTAATTCCCCCTGCTTTGTCTCACTGAATTTGGTGTAACCAGACTGAGAGTTTGTGTCCCCACTGTGTTATTCTGTGTCGGAGACCCAACACTCTTTCTGTTCTGTAGCAAGACACAAGTGCTGATCACAGTCACATCCTGAGGTCAGTTTGAATCCAATCATTGGATAGGTTACTACTCTCTCCACTCATTCAATATACCCACCAAATATTGAAAGGCTGATATAGATCAGATGTGCAGATGATGTTTACCATTGTGAGAGTCTAGGACCAGAGGGCACAGCCTCAGACTACACGAATATCCCATAGGACAGAGATGAGGAGGAATTTCTTTAGCCAGAGGATGCAGAAACTATGGAATTCATTGCCATGGGTGGTTGTGGAGTTCAAGTCATTAGATTAATTTAAAGCAGAGGTGAAGAGGTTTTTGATTCATAAGGGTTTGAAAGGTTACAAGGAAAAGGCAGGAGAAAGGGGTTGAGAAAGAAAATCAAATGGCAGAGCAGACACAAATGTCAGTATGGACTAATTCTGCTCCTGTGTCATTTTGTTTTATGTTTGTATTTCTCACAGTTGAGACGAGACCACAGAGGCCTGTGGAGGGCAGAGACATCACCCTCAGCTGTACCATCTCCAGACTCCCAGATACCGTCAGTCTCCACTGGAAACCTGTGGGCTCATCCCAGCAGAACAGGAGAAACACTGATCAGATCCGTCTGAATAACACCGTCTATCTAATGGTCCAACACGTTACAGTGGAGGATGGGGAGTTGTATCAGTGTGAAGTGCAGGAAAACGGAAACATTGTTCTCACAATCAAATCAGATTTTACTGTAGGCACAGGTAAGTGTTGTTACTTCATTGTAGGAATTGGGCTGGAATGTATCTGTCTGGTAGGAGTTTGTTAAAAATAATACAGGAAGAGTTCATGGCCAGGTCTGTGTGGATACTCATCAGTATTGACCTTGCAGATGACATGGAAATTAGTGAATTTAGGCCAGAAGACAGTGATATCCTGATGCATATCAACAGTATGAAGGAGGAGACATTGGCAGTCTGTAAACAATGGAGTCGTACAGCATGGAAACAGGCTTTTCAACACAATTGGTCCATGCCGATCTAAGCTCGTCCCATTTGTGTAACATCTTGTTCAGCATGGAAGAGTTGAACCGAAAGATCTGCTTCCCTGCCGTTTAACCCTGTGACTGAGATCTGGGAATTAGAGGACATTGAGGAAAATAAAACATAGATCAGGAGAAGCAAATCTGCGACGGGAACAATTTCAGTTTACATCATTACCAGTCACCTAAAGTAAATTAGTTATATTGGGATCATACCGATCATTCCAGTAGGTCATTCAAAACGTCAGTGCTACGTTCTCCTGCCCTGAGATTAAAACCAATCATAATCATGGTTCGGTACTGTAATTGTTCAGCTTTAGTGGTGGATATCAAAGTGTTACTCATGCCAAAGTGTTACAAGAAGCAAGAGTTCACATGACAACCACCAGTATTTCCTACTCACACTCAGCACTGGGTCCCGGTTCACACAGCAACACTGAACAACAAACCATTCTCTCTCTCACTGACCCTTCCCACCAAGTCTTTATTGTATTTGATGTGATTCTGGCTTCAGCGACCAGAATCAGGCTCATTTTGAGAGGCGTAGGATATAAAAGCAAGGATGTTAAGGCTTTATAAACATTATGCAGACTGGTCTTGGAGAGTGGTGAGCAGTTTTGGGCCTCTAATCTCAGAAAGGATGTTCTGGCTTTGGAGAGGGTCCAGAGGAGTGTCATGAGAATGACTCTGGGAACGAAAGGGTTAAGAATGTGGAGTATTTGATGGCTCGAGGCCTGAGAGGGGTCTCATTGAAACCTATTGAAGATTATAAGGGCTAGATAGAGTGGATGTGGTGAGGATGTTTCTGATAGTGGGAAGTCTAGTACCAGAGAGCACAGCCTTAGAATAGAGGGTCATCTATTTAGGACAGACATGAAGAGGAACCTCTTCGGGCAAAGGGTGATGAATCCGTGGGGTTAACTTAAAGCAGTGATTGATAGGTTGATAATTACTTGGGGCATCAAAGGTTAACAGGAGAAGGCAGAAGAATGGATTTGAGAAGGATAATAAATCAGCCATGATGTAGTGGTAGAGGAGACTCGATGGGCTGAATGGCCTAATGCTGCTCCTATGTCTGATGGTTTGATGGCGGCTTCTCATCACTCGCTCCCGAATGACATTGTAACATTTAATGAGTTCTCCTCTTTTTCATGCAGGTCAACATAAACGTTACTCACTTTATCGCTCAGCTACGGATCACAGTGAATTCCACCTCCTCTGTTACAGTCATTCTGTTTACAACAGTGCTGCCTGGACTTGGCTGTCACGTCTTCATCAAAGTTCGAGGAAAACAATTGCAACAGCATTGAAATCTCAGCCCGTGAATGTCAGTGAGAGCCACTTTGTGAATCGACTGATGCTCACAGAGACACCTTTTAACGGCTGGAATTTCAGTGTGAGGGTTTTTCCTGTGGTGTTTGAAGATGCAGGAGATTACACCTGTAGTCTGGGAACAAGTGTATTTATAACTATCAAACTAATCACAGTTAAAGGTAGGAGACAGAATGTGTGACAACAGATTTCCCAAAACCACAGCATTTTGCTTTTGTGCAGAATGTCGCTCCTGTTTTTAAGGAGACCAATAATGTTCTTCTTGTTTCCACAGTCACGGCTGAACCGTCTGATACAGTGACTGAGGGAGACACCGTTACCCTGAGCTGCTCTGTGTCTGACGTCACTGCATCACCCAGACTGGTTTGGATCAACGGAGACGGTGAAACTGTTGGAGACAAAACACTGACTGGGGACGAGAAATCACTGAGTCTGATCGTACAGAAAGCTGACAGAGGCGAAGGGAAATGGACATGTGGTGTGTTTGATCAAGACAGGCTCCAACTTTGTGTACCATATAATCTGAAAATCAGAGGTAGGTGTCTTGAGTTTTTCCCAATGTACAGTATATAGTTTCATGATGAGGCTTGTTTCTTTCTGCCAGCAGTGATGGTTTATTTCCACACTGCGTGGGAGAATCCTACGGAGGTGAAGCTCAGAATTACAGTACTGTGCAGATGTCTTAGGCACATAGACACAGCTCGAATTTTCACATTATTGTATTTGTCAATGTCTGAGGAGAGTGGGTTTGTAAATCTGGCGTGGAGCATATGATTTTGGGAATGGAGAGGGTGGAGTGCTGCAGGAGGGGTGTGGGACAGGTGGCAGAGAAGGAGTGCTGAGGCGGGGGAAGGCACAGGTGCAGACTCACCAAGCCCTGAGACATCAGGCAAGAACATTTGATTTTAAACAATTGGTTTATTGATCATTATGGAATGTTTTCTGGTGCTTCACACTGCCTTCCTTCTTCCCATCCTTTTTCCCAACCATTATTTCTCTCTCCCAGTCCACAATAGAGACCCATATCATAAGCAGGTTTATCATCATTCACGTCATGATTATTTTTCCAGCAGTACATACAATTACTACTGTACTAAGACAAATCTTAGACACCCCAACTGTACATATGTGACTGAGACCTTTGCACAGTACTCTAGTTGGTATGAGCTCTACAATCTCTCAGACCTTGCACAAAAAATGGTGTCTACATAAGAGGAGTAAGGAAGAAGCCCTGGCTAAATGCCAGGGGAGTATCCACGGGCAGTATCCATGCCCGTAAATACTTTGCAAAGTATCACATAGAAGATTCTATTAAGATGTGCAAGAAGCTCTTATGGACAGATGAGATTCAACACTAAGCGATATGTGTGGCATAAATCTAATGTTGTTTATCAACAAAGTAACACCACCTTACTGTAAAGTATGATGTAGGTAGCATCATGCTCTGGGGGTGCTTTTCAGCAGCAGGGACCGGAAATCTGGACAGAAATGATGAGAAAAGGAATGCTGGATAAAAACTTTCTAATCTCTGCCAGAAAGCTTAAACTGGAGAGGGAGCTCATCTTTCAGCTGGACAATGACACAATGCACACTGCCAGAGCAACCATGGAGTGGCTTCAAATGAAGAAAATTTATGGCCTTGAGTCACCCAGAGTCCTGACTTAACTTAATCGAATATCTCTGCAACACCTCAAGATTGCTGTCCACCACTGCTCTCCAACTAACCTGGAGTAGCTTGAGCAATTTTGTAAGGAGGAATGGGCAAATCTTGCTCCATCACATTGTGCAAAGCTAATAGAGACTTATCCAAGAAGACTACTGGCTGTAATAGCTGTGAGAGGTGGTACTGAGCAAAGGGGGATAAATACTTTTGAACTGCTGACATTTCAGTTTTTCATGCTTTAAAATTTTACCTCTTGTTTTTACCTGTACTGTGAAAAGGGAGCATGTAATCCACAAATAAAAATTCTCATTTAAATTGATCAAAATCCCCTAGTTGTAATACTCACTTTTCTGAACAAAAAGTTGTGGGTTGAACACTTTTACAAGGCACTGTATGTGTATTTCTACACCCATTAATTGTCATGAGAACAAGGACCTTCTCCCCTTTATTATCCCATAGGTCTATTTCAAGGAGTTCCATATACTTTGAGACATCTCTCCCAGAAAATTCCATTAACTCAAAGCCCATGTGTTCTGAGAAAACATAATATATCATATTGACTCCAAATATGTTACCAGGCTTCTTCATCTGTGTTGTTCTGCGTGTCCTTGTACCAGCACAAGGTCTCTAGCTACTGTGGAGTTGCTGCAAGCGCTGAATCATTTCTTCTCATTAAGAGACTATGACCTCGTCATTCAGAGAACATTCTAATGAAATGTTTATTCCTTATTTGTAGTTTTTAGATCATCCATAGAAATCAAATATCTTTTATATGGCATAAATACATTTTGTCTATGAATGCTCTATATTATGCTACACAAGTTAACCTTACACATCACGATCACACCTTCCATAACAGTGGGAGAGGCATAAGATTTAAAATTATTAGTAGAAGAGTTATTACTGAGGAATGGAAATTGATTTTGCACTCAGAAGATACAAACAAGAAAAAGGAGGAATTAGCTACAGAAGGAGGCCATTCAGCCCCTCCAGTATCTCCATCACAAAACTATCGACAGTATCTCAGGCTTAAAACCTGCAAAGGCTCTGCATTCATTGTGCTTTGAGAATAAGACTTGCAACCCTTTTAAAGAAAGAATATTGTGTCATGTTTGTCTTAACTAGTCAACATATTATTTTTCAAAATTACTTCTCCAGTGTAGATTCTCTAAAGAGGATGTATTATCTCCACATCAACGTGATCAATTCAGTCACTGCCCTATCTTCTAAACTCTAGTAGATACATGTCTAACCTATCCAGTCTTTCCTCATTGATGCAAGCTAGGTATCTAGGTATCAGCCCAGTAAAAGTTAATGAGATCCATACTCCTCACTATACTCCAGATATGGTGTCATAAATATTATTTATTTATTTATTGACATACAGCGCAGATTAGACCCTTCTAGTCTTATGAGCCACACTGGCTAGAAATTCCCCAATTTAACCCTATACTAATCAAAGGACATTTTACAACGGCCAAATAAACAACCAACCTGTAGGTCTTTGGACCGTGGGAGGAAAACCCTCGTAGTCATAGGGAAATCCAGTTGATGCTCTGGCATTTAAACTCAGTTAATATTCTGTTTTAAAGTGGGGGCACAGTAGCAATGTGTGGTGAGGCTGTGTCAGAGCACCAGCAACCCCAGATGGATTCTCAAGTTCTCCCTCTGGCTGTGAGAGTTTTCAGCATCACAAAGGTACACAGGTTGTTAGACAGATTGGCTTCTGAAACCACCATAGGTGTCTAAGGGGTGTGGAGACACATCAGAGTTCCTGTGCAGATGAGGTGTGGGGGGTGGGGGGAACAGGGAGGAGAGAAGAATGCAAAAAACCTAAGGTTTTGGGGTGACCTGATAGAAACATATAAAATGACGAGCACACAGATGGTCATAGTTTTTTTTACCAGGATAGATGTTACAAATACTGATGGCATACAGGGTAGCATAGCGGTTAGTACAACATTATTACAGCTCAAGGCATCAGAGTCGGAGTTCAATTCTGGCACTGAGTGTAAGGAGTTTATACCTTCTCCTCACGACCACATGGGTTTCCTCTGAGTGCAATAGTTTCTTCCCACAGTCCAAAGATGAATTGGTTGGTATGCTTATTGATCATTGCCCTGTGATTAACCTAGGGTTAAACAGGTGGGGTGCTGGCTTGTTAATATAAAGTTCAACCTGAGCTGGGGGAAAGTTCATAGACACAGGGAGGAATACACCTGGAATCTGCTGATGGAGATTTGGTAGCAGAAGATAAGGTCACATTGTTGAAGAGGCAATCCGACAGACACACGAAAGGCAGGGTATAGAGGGATATAGACCATTTACAGAAAATCTGAATTTCCCTGAATTTCTATAATTCAGTATTGTTTGCATTCCACTGTCTGAGCAAAGGAGTCAGTGGGTAAGATCATCAGAACTCAAGACATAGGAGCAGAAATAGGCCCTGTGGACATTATAGTCTGCACTGCCATTCAATATTAGCTGATTTATGACACCTCTCAACCCCATTCTCCTGCTTCCTGCTCGTCATCTTTGAAGTTCTTTCCAACAAGAAACTATCGACCTTTGCTTTAAATGTACCCAATGGGTTGGCCTCCACAGACATTTGTGGCAATGAAATCCTCAGATTCACCATCTGACAAAAGAAATTCTTCTTCGTCATTGTTCTAAATGGATGTCCTTCTATTCTGAGGTTCTGTCTTCTGGTTCTAGACTCCCCAACATTGGAAACATCCACTCCATATTCACTCTGTCTCAACCTTTCAATACTCGGTAGATCTTGATGAGATTAGCTCTCATTCTTTGAAACTCCAAGTATAGAAACAGAGACATCAAATATTTCTCATAGAATAACCTTTTCATTCTGGGATCATTCTTGTGAGCTTTCCCTGGACCTTCTCCAATGCTAGCACATCCTCTCTTAGATATGGGTCCCAAAACTATTCACAACAGTTGTCGCAGTCCTGACTTGTGGAATGAAGTTGGCAAATCTGGATTGTGAAAATACTGGTAAAGCAACTGTATTACTTCTTGAAGGATTGTGCTATATGTGGATATCTTTATGTTGATATTTGTGTTGAATCTTCCAGAGAAGAATACACTTTGAAAGTGATCAATATTATTATGAACAGGAATCTGGTACTTCCAATCATCATGATCTTGTCACAGTTGCTGTATCCATCAAGATCAGATAAAAATAGTTAAACACAAAGTAATAAATAATTAAAAATAATTATCTATTGAAATGTCCGACCATGAATATTTGTCATTATTTTATTGCAGACTGTTTTCACAGTCACGTCTGCTACTGAATGTCTGACAGATCTACTTGGGCATTAAATGTGATGCAGAATGTCAACTTTGTCCTTTACAGTGAGATCACTTCCGGACAGTTGGATCACCACAATTGCTCTATACCTGTTTGTTAAACTGGCCGTTGGTCTTGGACTCTTCTACAGTTTGACGAGGGAAAACACAGTAAGATTTTTAAAAAATTTTGCTAAGAATGCTGCAAGAAAATGTATCTCGGGTAGTATATGATGACATAATGTGTACATACTTAGTTCATAAATTTACTTTGAACCTTAAACTTTTTCTGTCATTACTCATGCCTCCCACCAGGCTACAGGAAACAGCCACAATAGCTGTCTTATTGGCCCTCCTGGCCTGTTCCACCCTTCAAAACAATCATGACTGATCATCCACTTCAGTACCTCGCTTCGGTCTTCTCCCATTTTTCCTTCAGCACTAAACAAAATGTCCACTGCTTCCTTGAATATATTTACTGACATGGCTTTTGTACATTCTGTGGCTGAGAATCCATCAACCCTTTGTTGAAAATGTATCTTCAGTCTGAACTCCCTACACTGGACCACTGTGTTGCAAGCAGTCCATACAGTTGTAAGATCTGTGTTCCAGTGCGGAAGGTGACTAAACAGGTAAGGATATCAGGAACAAGGGAAAATCTGCTGATGCTGGAAATCCAAGCAACACACACAAAGAGCTGGAAGAAATCAGCAAGCCAGGCAGCATCTACAGAAAAGAGTAAACAGTTGATGTTTTGGGCCGAGACACTGTGACATCAGTTTCTGAGCTCAAAGTGAGATCATACTTCAGGAGTGTGAACCTATGAAAAACATTTGGCCTAGACAGTGTACCTAGCCCAGAACTGAAGACCTGTGCTAATCAACTGGCTGAAATGTTTACTGATAGCTTCAACTACACCACAAAATGGCTCCAGTGAACAACACGAACAACGGCAACATCCTACATACAGATGCAAAACTACTTTGCTTACATCTCTTACTTCTTTCAAATGTGATTGTCCTATCAAATCAAAATCAAATGAAGTCAAGTTTAATCATCATTCAACCATACATAGACACAGCTGAACAAGACAGCATTCCTCTGGGGCCAAAGAGCAAAACATTCAAAATAGTAAGCGAACATTCAAAAATAGCGAGTAATGTACAAAAGAACAAACAAAGAAACATTTTCACTTGGAAAAAAAACAAGACCCTGAGAGACAATTTCTGGCAATGGATGATACAGTCTCCAAGCAGCATGCAGATGCACACAATCCAGCCTGTCATTTCACCGATCAAACACCGGGTGACAGCCCCAACAGGAGAGGCCTAATAATCTGCAATTTGAAGGAGTGTCTTTGGGCCATTCGAACGATCCAGCGCTACTCTTTCTTCAAGGGAGTTTCATGATGTTTGGAGTGGAGTCTACAGCTTAGAAGCCTGGAAGTCTGGAGATGGGGCACAAGCCCATGATAAACTCCATTGGTTTTCTCTGACGCCTTGAGGGTGCAAGCCCATGATCGATTCCTATGCCCAAATGCAGACATCAGAATCCTCTTCATTGACTGCAGCTCTGCATTCATCACTGACATTCCCTCAAAAGATATCACTTAGCTACAATATATAGGTCTCAATAGATTCTTGTGCAATTGAATTCTCAATTTTCTCACTTGCCAAACTCAATCAGTTCAGATTAGCAACAACATCTCCTCCGCAATTACCATCAGCACAGATGCACCACAAATCTGTGTGCTTTGCCCGCTGCCACAATCACTTTAAGTTAATGATTGTGTGGCTAATGATTACTTTAAGTTTGCTGATGATATCTCTGTTGATGTCTTCATATCTCACTATCAACTAAAGAACCCAGACAGTTAGATTGGCACCTTCCTGGCTCATCGCCATGGCCAAAAGCGAGGTAGGGGAGGGGGAATACAGGCCAGGCTGAAATGCAAAGGGATGAGGCCCCCTCTGCCCAGTAGCTTGTTGGCAAATGTGCAGTCACTGGAGAACAAAACTGAGGATCTCAGGGCAAGTCTGCTGCATCAGAGGGAACTGAATATTTGCTCAGTTGTATGCTTTATCGAAATGTGTCTTTCTCCGGACGCACCAGATGCAGCAGTCAGATAACAAGGGTTCACAATTCACAGAATGGACCAAAATGCTGACTTGCAGAAGGCCAAAGGAGGAGGCGTGTGTTTTCTGTCAAACTCGTGCTCTCCTGATTGGAACACAATGGTCAAATGCTGTCCATTCTATTTACCTTGGAAGTTCCACTGTGTAATCCCGACTGAAGTTCATATACCATCAATAGTTGACTGCAATCAAGTGTTCAAGACACTGCATGATGTCATCTGCAAATATGAAGCAACCCAACCCGACTTCAACAAGGCTTGTTTGAAGAAAGCCCTGCCAGATTAACAGCAGCACATAACTTGTAGCATCAGAAGTCCCAACATACTAGACCACTGCTATACTAAGACAATGAATGTCTATTGTTCTTCAAAAAGACAAAATCCGGTCAAGATGGTGCCAGCGTATTATGCTTCCTCATTCAATGTCTTTCAGATAGTCCATGAAACTGTTTATTTCACCTCTTTTACATTTGCTTTTGATCTTAAATGTGTTATGGAACTGTTAGAGCCTTTGATTTATAGTTTAGAGATCGAATGAGTGATCTAGCACTTTGCTGTCTCCAAGAAGATAACAGGAAGCGAACATGAGCCTTGGGGTGAAGAAACGTAGAGATGGGGCATGGGCCCATGGTCAACTACATTTCACCGATTAAAGTATTGAGGAAGATTGAAATATTGAGATGACTGCAGAAGGCGAGCGAAGATTCAATGTCGACTATCTGTCCTTGGGATGGAACTCTCTTTTGAATAACTTCTGTGGTTTTATTTTCTTTTCATGACTATCTGGAGAAGATGAATCTCCCAGTTGTATCGCAAACAGACTTTGATATTAAATGAACTTTTGTTCCTTGCCCAGGCAGCATTTTGGAAAATCAGATCACTCGACTGTCCTTCTGCCACCAGCATACAGGCAGTGGCTGAACAGTGAAGCTCCAGAGATTTGGACAACAAAGAGCTGGTTGCGGAAGCAGAGGAGCAGTTACAAGATTGCTTTAATTCAGTGGAGTGAGCTGTGTTCAAGCAATCATTAGAGGTCTGAATGAATACATCACGGTTGTAATGGAATTTACTGAAATAGCTGCAGATGAGTAGGTCTCCACTTAATTATTCAGAGTCTTCCAAGCTCAGAAGCCCTGGATGAACCTTCTACAAAGGGCCAGATCAGAGGTATTCAAGTCTGGAGACCAAGAAAGCTACAAGAGGTGCAGGTATGCTCTCTGGAAGTCCATTTCATGAACCAAATTGAAATTTGCGACTAAACGTAAACCAACGAGGGATGCTCGACAGATGTGGCAGGGCTTGAACACTATCACCTCTTATAAAGTTAAGTCCGGTGACATGGGAGTCACCAGGACTTTGCTTCCAAATGAGCTCAATGCTGCCATGCTTGCTTTAACTGTTAGAACCAGTTACTTACTTTACTTTATACTTTATTGTCACCAAACATGAGGAAACCATCTTGAACTTCAACATACTCTGATGATCCAGTGATCTCCGTCTCTGAAATTGAAGTACGGGCATCCTTCAGGAGGATGAATCCACGAAAGCATCCGAAGCGGATGAGGTATCTGGCCACAAATAAAATTCCTGTGCTGATCAGCTGTCTGGTGGGTTCACTGAGATCTTTAATTTCTGGCTTCAGTAGCGTCTGGTACTGACCTGCTTCAAGCAGGCGTCAATTATACCTGTGCCAGGAAGAGTGTGGTGATCAGCCTCAATGACTATTACCCAGTTGCACTTACGTCCTGACTGGTGAAGAGTTTTGAGAAGTTGGTGATGAAACATATCAGCGCCTGCCTGACAGGCAACTTGCATCCACTCCATTTTGCCGACCGGAGCAAGAGGTCCACAGTAGATGCCATCTCATGGGTTCTTCACTCAATCCTAGAACAGCTGGACAGCAAAGATGCATTCATCAGGATTCTCGTCATCGACTGCAGCGCAGCAATTGAATAACCATCATCGACTCAGTACAAGTGCTCCACAGGGGTGTGTGCTAAGCTCCCTGCTCTACTGGCTGTACATTTCTGAATGTGTGGCTAAGCACAGCTCCAATGCCATATTCAAGTCTGCTGTTGTCACCACTGTCGTGGGCTGAAACAAAGGTGATGATGAATCGGCATATAGGAGGTGGATTGTAAATCTTCCTGAGTGGTGGCACAACACCCCCTAATTAAATGGCTGTAAGACCAAGTTACTGATTATAGACTTCAAGAGAGTGGTTCATGAGCCAGCCCTCTTCAGAGGATCAGAGCTGGAGATGGTTAGCAGCTTTGAATTCCTCAGTGTTACTATTTCAGAGGACATGTCCTGGGCCAAGCACGTAAGTGCAATTGTGAAGAAAGTATGGCAGTATCTCTCTCTTGAATAGTTTGCAGATATTCGGCATGTCACCTAAAACTTTGACAATCTTCTATAGATGTGTATTTGAGAGTATATTGACTAGCGGCACCACAGCCTGGTATGGAATCACCAGTGTCTTTGAATAGAAAATCCTCCAAAAGGCAGTGGGTTCGGACCAGTCCATCAAAAGGAAAACACATCTACATGAAACGCTGTTGTAGGAACGCAAACTTTGAATCCTTGAATATTTGAATGTCAGACATTTTCCAATAAAGCATATCTGCTTCTCGGAAGTTAGTAATGTTGACACGGACAGAACCTGTCAGGGGGCAGATGTGTGCTGAATCACACAGTACGATTTACTGAAGACATGAATGTACATTATATCAGTTAAAGAATAAAATATCTATTCCAGCAGATCATGCTTCAGGGATGTAACAGAAGAGAAAAGGTCAGAGGCCACAGAAGGAGAGCATTTGTTCCATCAGTGTTAGACTCATCAGTACAAGGAGGTATAATCAAATGAGATTTTCACAATGATTTCTCTCGGGAAATAGGGTTGGTTTACAGTGTTAAATGGGTCCTTTCCTTACAGTCTTTAATGGTTGGCAATATTGGATTAATGTTGCGCCAGTGATGTTTGGATCATGTGGAGATCTGTTCCTTATTCTGTAAATTCACACATCTCTTTAACTTAATTATGTCAATCATTTCCAGTGCGTATTTTATGTTTCTTGTCTGATTCATCACAGAGACAATTCAGATAAAATGAGAGGAAGAGCAACAGATGATTCACAGGAAGATGCCACATTCAGGCCTCTATATCTGATACTGATCTGGATCCTCAAATGAACATTGCAGCCCCCGGGAGTCTATTCGGCCCATCATGTCCATTCCCCAGAGAGATCTGCTGGTTCTGGAATCCAGATTGATTCAGCCTGGAAGTTTTGGAACTTGACTTCTGCTGTTGCTCTCAATTTATTTCACGTGGCAAGAAAAGTTTATTCCCCGAAGATGATATTGAAAGGCAATTTTCACCTCAGAATTGGTAAACTGTATTTGGCAAGAATATTCTTTGCAGGCATCTGCAGACTCTTGAAAATATCAATGTAATCATCTCAAACGCAGTCAATCCAGACAACACAGCATCATTAAGACAATATTTGTTGCACTCCCTTCACAGTGAGAACGTTATAAAGAGATGAAAGTTGCATACAAAACTCTAGACAGGGTTACACCAACCACGGTACAGCTGCAGCAAAGCATTTTTGCTGGTATATTGTATTCCCCTTGCAATCAATGCCAACAATATACTGTTTGCCTTGCTAATTGCTCACTGCCCCTGGATATTTGCTTTCTGCAACTGATGTACAAAGGCACCAAGATCTAGTTGCAACTTCCATTTACCTAATCAATTATCACCCACATTATATTTCTTTTGGCTTTTACAACCATAACTCAGTAATTGGGCAGTACACGCTTATTGAGCCAATAGGGCCATTTACTGTGCCCCACATCTTAATAAAAAAAACAGATCATATATGTTTCTTCAAAGTAGACAATATGAACAATGTCATAGTTACTGGGACTATCTGTCATGAACAGCTCTAATCTGAAAGCCTTGAGAAGTTTTATAAAGAGACAAGATAGTAGTTTGTGATTTAGACTCACATGATCTTACAACAAGGACACTCACCACATCCATTCTGACCACCCAGCACTCATTTCCTATCAGAGGGCAGGTGCTGGCACACCAAACAACAATGCATCTATCACTCAACCAATGATCAGAGGTCTCCGAACATAGACTCGGTTCTCTGTAGCCTCATTAATGTGTCATCCTGAATCTAGGAAGAGCTACCATTGTACTTGCCTGAAATATTTTAAAATAAAGCTTACAAGAACCTAACATAATTGAAAATTCCTGGTTTGAATTTTCTTTCACGTATGAAACACTGATGACAGAAGGTAGTGGTACGCACATGAGTAGGATGTGAGAGTCAAGCAGTCTGTTCAAGAGTGTGGCCTCCAGAATGTATCAGTGAGACCTGACGATGATTGAGAGACCACCTCAGGGTAGGAAACAACTCCTCCTCTGTAACCGCTACAGGGTCAAGGAAGTTTATGCCACTTAGCCTCACTTCTGTAGACATCGTATCTGTCTCCCGAGTATATACAGATACAAAGAATTCATTTAAGATCACCCCCATATCTTTTGGCTCCACACATGGATGACCAATCTGGATTTCCAGAGGACTAATTTATGTCCCCGTTTGAATGTGCAATGTATAAATTATAGTAATTTGTAATAAACAGTAAGATATGCAACAGAAGAGTCAATATAGTTTAGAAACATGATTGTGTCAGCATGAATTAATCAGTCTGATGGCCTGCTGGAACAACCTAATTATATTCTCCACCCTGTTTGGTGGAGCACTGCTGTGACATTCTCTCTGGCGAGAAACAACACCCCTCCTCCTTTAATCCCTCCAGCTTTGTCATGTCTCAGACAATGGAGCTGCCAATCCTGCCCCTCCTGCAACTAATCGAAGATTACAATGTCATAATAACCGGTGCTGATCCATGCCATGAGCTCATCCACCTTTCCTACGATACTTTCTGCATTGAAATATATGCAACTCAGGACATGAGTGAATTAACATATCCTAACGATTTAGGGTATTTTAGACCTCGTTATTTGGTTTTATTATGACGATTTGGGGAGTAGAATGTCCCGAGCCTACTTATTAGGGTTCATTTCAAAGAAAGCTGTAATGTCCCTACTTTAAATTTGCACTGGTCCAACAGCCTCGACAAGGTGACCCAGCCAGGGTTGATCAGGCCAGCCTGTGCCCTTCCCTTGGACCAGGTTATGAAAGGCATATCACTTTAGGTTTATGTTATTTTAGAGCTCATTATT
Source organism: Mobula hypostoma (assembly GCF_963921235.1). NCBI lineage: Eukaryota > Metazoa > Chordata > Chondrichthyes > Myliobatiformes > Myliobatidae > Mobula > Mobula hypostoma. The sequence goes on along the minus strand of NC_086103.1, from coordinate 19,398,616 downwards.
TGCTTTTATTTTGACCATTTGGGGAGTAGAATGTTTGAGCCCCAGTTGTTAGGCTTCATCTCAAAGTAAGATGCATCGTCCCAATTTTACACTTACACTGACATTGTTTTGCATGTACGTGTGTTGGGTTCCCATGTGTTAAAATGACAGGATTTACTGGAGATTCAGTTTCACTCCACCCTGACACTTCAAATTTAATGGAGACTTGTTTTCTTCAGCCGCCATTAGGCCTTAACTTTCCCGCCTTTTACGTTGCAGTTCATCTTGTTAACTACAATTTTGCCCTATCAACAGCCTCTCCTCACTACACATTGCCTCTGTTTGTCAACCTACTTCCTCATCTTCAGCACTATTATACTTCCATTGAAATATACGCAGTTCAGGACAGTGGTCACAGCATGCTCAACATTTTGATTCCTAACTTTGACTGAGGTCAACATCTACCTCTACAACGTCTCCCCTAGCTGTTCTGACACTCTGGTTCCCATTCCCCTGCAACTTCAGTTTAAACCCCACAAATAATCACACAAAGACAGACTTAATAGATAGGTGAATTGCAAAGAAAACAGATTATCAGTTCAGAAACAAAGAAAAAGCTTATTTACACAGGACATTGAAACTGAATTTGATGTGCCAAAGTGTCACCAACTCTAGCACACAATTATCAACAAGCACAGACATAATGAACTTTTGGTCAAATATCTGGTGAAACAGGGTGACTCACAATCAAGAAACAAGCTGGATTCGAGAGTGAAAAGAACACACTCACACAACTGAAGAAATGCAAATAGCTGTAGTTACAATGAATATGTTGAATGTGGTTATAAAAAATACCCACACCAGGAAAAGTACTGGCAGTGATAATATTCATAGGTATTGGTTTAAAAAATTTACTTTCCTTTGTCCGTACCTGTTACTGCATTTCAACCATTTTTTCAAAAAGTCCTGAAAATGTGCCAGAATTTTTGACAGAAGGTAAAACATATCTCTCGTCTAAAGCAGAAATCACAAATGATCGATTAAGGAATTGCCTTGTTACTTGTTTCCAAACTATATATATAATTGTAACGTCATGTGTTTTACAACTCGTCACCACTCACTTAGATAACAACAGTATATACCTACAGAAGAGCAGAAAGGATATTGTAAAGGCATGAGAGCATTTAAAAACAAACTGGTAATAGACTCTGTAATTCTAAATAAAGCCCGGCAGAAAAGCAGAAGTCTTTCATGTTGATATATTGACGACCAAAAAGCAGTGGCTTTCTGTTCCACACTTCTAGTGAATAGAATCAGAATCAGAATCCTTTATTATCGCCAAGTATGTGGACACATACAGGGAATTTGATGTCGGTTTCCCTGACCTCTCGCTGTACAGAATCAAAAAGTAAACAAAACATTAGTGCAAATAATCGTGAACTATATACAATGAGGTATACCTGTGTATGTACAGGTGGACTTGGTTTGTAATAGACTAAAATTCAAGTGTTCATAAGACTGATGGCATATGGAAAGAAACTGTTCTTGTACCTATTTGTCCTGGCATACAATGATCCAAAGCACCTACGAGAAAGTAGGAGTTGGAACAGGTGATGTCCAGGGTGTGATGGGTCTACAATGATGCTGCTTGCTCACTTCCTGATTCTAAATGCATATAAGTCCCGGATCGAGGGCAGCTTCACGCCAATAATCCTTTCCGCATATTAAGAATAGTTCTTGATTTGCATAAACTTGACACAATACTTGTGAAATTCCTTCAACATCTGATGAAGCATTGGCATATTACAATCACTCTACTTACTAACAACCAGAAATAGAAGGGTTCCTTGAGTCAATACAGGACCAGGACACAAAAAAATGATCAACAATGACCAACAAATTCCAGCTGATAAATGCAGAAAATGCCAAAAGAAGCCAGACACAATCCAACACGTTGCAGGATCCTGCAGCAGTTTAACTCAATCTGTTTACTTACACAGGCACAATCAGGTGGCAAGACCACAGACAAACTCAGGAATCAAAAGGTTGAGCATGATGCAATGAGTGACCTGAGCTGCGTATATTTTGATGCAAGACGTATCGTAGGAAAGGTGAACAAGCTCAGGGAATGTATCAACACCTGGCACCATGACGTAGTAGCCGTGAGTGAATCTTGGTTGCAGGAGGGGCAGGAATTGCTGCTCAGTATTCTGGGGTTCTGTTGTTTTAGATGGGACAGAGCAGGAGTGATTAAAGGAGGAGGGGCGGCAATAATAACAGGGATAATGTCACAGCAGTGTTCTATCAGGACAGACTGAAGAACTCCACTAGTGAATTTAAAAACGTAAACACGAGGAGAAGATTTAAACTTCTTCAGCGTAGGCATCACGGAAGAGGCTTCACAGTAGTGAATTTAAAAATGTAAACATGAGGAGAAGATTTAAACTTCTTCAGTGTAGACATCACGGAAGTCCAGTCCCTATATACTTCCATCCCCCATCAGGAAGGTCTCAAAGCTCTCCGCTTCTTTTTGGATTCCAGACCTAATCCGTTCCCCTCTACCACCACTCTGCTCCGTCTAGCGGAATTAGTCCTTACTCTTAATAATTTCTCCTTTGGCTCCTCCCACTTCCTCCAAACTAAAGGTGTAGCGATGGGCACCCATATGGGTCCTAGCTATGCCTGTCTTCTTGTTGGCTTTTTGGAACAATCTATGTTCCGTACCTATTCTGGTATCTGTCCCCCACTTTTCCTTTGTTACATCGACGACTGCATTGGCACTGCTTCCTGCACGCATGCTGAGCTCGTTGACTTTATTAACTTTGCCTCCAACTTTCACCCTGCCCTCAAGTTTACCTGGTCCATCTCTGACACCTCCCTCCCCTTTCCAGTTCTTTCTGTCTCTATCTCTGGAGACAGCTTATCTACTGATGTCTACTATAAGCCTACTGACTCTCACAGCTATCTCGACTATTCCTCTTCTCACCCTGTCTCTTGCAAAAATGCCATCCTCTTCTCGCAATTCCTCCATCTCCACCGCATCTGCTCTCAGGATGAAGCTTTTCATTCCAGGACGAGGGAGATGTCCTCCTTTTTTAAAGAAAGGGGCTTCCCTTCCTCCACCATCAATTCTGCTCTCAAATGCATCTCCCCCATTTCACGCACATCTGCTCTCCACTCCATCCTCCCGTCACCCCACTAGGAATAGGGTTCCCCTGGTCCTCACCTACCACTCCACCAGCCTCCGGGTCCAACATATTATTCTCCGTAACTTCCGCCACCTCCAACGAGATCCCACCACTAAGCACATCTTTCCCTACCCCCCCCCCGCTTTCCGCAAGGATCGCTCCCTACGCGACTCCCTTGTCCATTCGTCCCCCCCATCCCTTCCCACTGATCTCCCTCCTGGCACTTATCCGTGTAAGCGGAACAAGTGCTACACATGCCCTCACACTTCCTCCCTTACTGCCATTCAGGGCCCCAAACAGTCCTTCCAGGTGAGGCATCACTTCACCTGTGAGTCGGCTGGGGTGCTACCGATGTGGCCTTCTATATATTGGCGAGACCCGACGCAGACTGGGAGATCGTTTTGCTGAACACCTATGCTCTGTCCGCCAGAGAAAGCAGGATCGCCCAGTGGCCACACATTTTAATTCCACATCCCATTCCCATTCTGATATGTCTATCCACGGCCTCCTCTACTGTAAAGATGAAGCCACACTCAGGTTGGAGGAACAACACCTTATATTCCGTCTGGGTAGCCTCCAACGTGATGGCATGACCATTGACTTCTCTAACTTCTGTTAATGCCCCTCCTCCCCCTCGTACCCCATCCGTTATTTATTTTTATACACACATTCTTTCTCTCACTCTCCTTTTTCTCCCTCTATCCCTCTGACTATACCCCTTGCCCATCCTCTGGGTTTTTTTCTCCCCTTCCCTCTTTTCCTTCTCCCTGGGCCTCCTGTCCCATGATCCTCTCATATCCCTTTTGCCAATCACCTGTCCAGCTCTTGGCTCCATCCCTCCCCGTCTTGTCTTCTCCTATCATTTTGGATCTCCCCATCCCCCTCCCACTTTCAAATCTCTTACTAGCTCTTCTTTCAGTTAGTCCTGACGAAGGGTCTCGGCCCGAAACTTCAACTGTACCACTTCCTAGAGATGCTGCCTGGCCTGCTGCATTCACCAGCAACTTTGATGTGTCTAACTCCACTAGTGAGGTGTTATGGGTGGAACTGAGCAATAAAAAAATGTATGACCACATTAATGGTCCAATATTATAAACCACCCAACAATCCGTGGGATTTACAGAAACAAATTTGTAAGAAGATCACAAACTGTTGCAAGAAACATGAGGTTGTTATAGTCGGTGATTTTAACTTTCCACTATTGACTGGGAATCCCCTTCTGTAAAAGGACTAGATGGGATAGAGTTTGTCAAATATGTTCAGGAATGTCCTTCACCAGTATGTGGAAATCCAATGAGAGAACAGCAATACTGGATCTGCTATTCTGGAATGAGACGGGGCATGTGATAGATGTTTGTGTAGGGGAACACTTTGCATCCAGAGACCACAATGCCATTATTTTTGAAGTAAATATGCAAAGAATAGATCTGATCCGCATGTTGAGATTCTAAATTGTAGGAAGGTCAATTTTGATGGTATCAGAAATGATCTTGCAAGTGTCAACTAAGACGGGCTGTTTTCTGGCAAATGTGTTCTTGGAAAGTGGGAGGCCTTCAAAAAAAAAATTTGAGAATAGGAAGCTTACATGTGCCAATAAACTCTTCTCAGGCTTCCAGCTGGGTACAGGTACCAATTATAACCGACATTTCAATGACAAGTTCTGCCATCTTGATCAGGGATGATGTCTGGGCATGTCTAGTCTGGTGGCATTTATACCCTGTTGTCTGTCCCTCCTGATTGGTTAGTCCTCATCCAATGAGGTTTCTGCTGTCCCACCTTGTTTACAAAAGAATTCCAGTTATTACTTAGAGTGAGACCTTCGTCTGTGTTAAGATTCTTTCCCCCCAGTTTTATTTCGATGGCTTCCTTCACCAAGCAGTTCAAAAGACATTGGTGCTGTACAGTAGTTTTGTGCCATCAAATCCAACTCTGTAGCCATTACGAGTGCAATGTTCTGCTACCGCTGATTTCTCTGGGCAACCCAAATGGATGCACCTCCTCTGCTGCTTGATACAGGCTTCCATGGTGTGTCCCATCTGTTCCATATGCTGTTCTGCATTCACAGGGAATCCTGCAATCGCCAGCTGTCTTGAGTCTTGGACATCTTTAAATCTCCATAAGCTGTGATTTAAACTTTCTGATCTGTTTGTGGATGGTATTAATCCAGGAAACCTAATGAAGAGGAGGAGCCCATCACTACCGCCCATCCTCACTCTGCTTCTCCAGTTTCTGCAAGGATCGCCAGGATCCTGAAGAAATATCTGATTAATATCATTCACAAATCTGTAAGGAAGCTCATGGGAGGCTGGTCAAGAAGGTTCACTCAACATTCAGGATGAGTTAGTCAATTGGATAAGAGATTGGCTTTGTGGGAGAAGCCAGAGAGTGATATTAGAGGGTTGAGTCTCTGACTGGAAGCCTGTTTCTAGTGGTGTGCCACAGGGATCAGTGCTGGTTCACTTGTTGTTTGTCATCTGTATCAATGACCTGGATGATAATGCAGTTAACTGGATCAGCAGATTTGCAGATGTCACAAAGATTGGGGGTGTAGTGGACAGTGAGCAAGGCTATCATGACTCGCAGAGTGATATGCATCAGCTGGAAAAATGGGTTGAAAGATGACAGATAGAATTTAATGCAAAGAAGTGCAAGGTTTTGCACTTTGGTAGTACTGTACTCCAAATTAGGCCTCATCAAAGTCTTACCTTAACATGACATCCAATCTTCTGCACCCAATCCATTAATTTAAGAGGGCTGTTGTGCCAAAAGCTTTCTTTACGACCCTATCTACCTCTGATGGCACTTTCAATGAATTACATACCTGTATTCCCAGAGTCCTTTGTTCTACTACACTCCTCAATGCCCTACCGTTCACTGTGTAAGACCTACCCTTGCTGGGTATTGTGTGTAGTTTTGGTCACCATCCTACAGGAAAGACATAAACAAGGTTGAAAGAGTGAACAGAAAATTTACAAGGATGTTGCTGGGACTGGAGGACCTGAGTTATAAGGAAAGATTAAATAGGTTAGCACTGTATTCTTTTGAACGTAGAAGATTGAGAGATTATTTGACTGAGGCATACAAATTATGAGGGGTATACATACGTTAATTCAGGTAGTCTTTTTTCCACAGAGTTTGTGTGGGACTACAACCAGAGATCATGGGTTAAGGGTGAAAGATGAGAAGTTTAAGGGGGACATGAGGAGAAACTTCTTCACTCAGAGAGTTGTGAGAGTGTGGAATGAGCTGCCAGCACAAGTGGTGCATGTGAGCTTGATTGCAATGCTTCTGAGAGGTTCCATAGGTAAATAGATAGGAGGGATATTGAAAGCAATGGTTCCGGAGCAGGTTGATGGAAGTTGGCAGTTTAAATAGTTCTGGCATGGACTAAATGGGCTGAAGGGACCTGTTTCTGTACTGTACTTCTCTATGACTTCTATTACTTCTATGTTGGGCCAAGACCCTTCCTCAGGATTCAGTGGAATCGAAAAAACAGGCAACACTTTGGGCCGAGACTGGAGGAAGGGTCTCGGCCTGAAACATTGATTGTTTATTCATTTCTATAGAAGCTGCCTGACTTGTTGAGTTCTTCCAGCATTTTGAGTGCTTTGCTTTGGATTTCATGTGTAAAATTCCTTTGAGTGTTGGATCGGGAGATTCTTTGCAGACTTGGCCAAGAGGTCTGAAATTCAGAAACCTTGCAGGAAGTTTGGAAACACTTCACCATACAAAGCGAGATCGAAGAATGGAGCTATTCACCACAGAAAATGCCATATGTACATTCTCTGAATAACATGAACATTAATATGAAATAATATTCCCATCATGAAATTATAAAATTCCATGGGCAAAATTGAAAGTAAATTTATTATCAAAGTACTTATATGACATACATATAAATATGACAGTCTATACAACCCAGAAGTTAATTTTCTTGCAGACATTCACATAGGAACAAAGAAAGTGGATAGAATCAAATGAAAACAACACAGAATGAAGATGATCTGTGAAAATACAATAAAAATAAAGAAATAGATAAATAAACAAACACACAAACAAATACAGAGGACATGACTTGCAGATGCTTTGAAATGTGTGCAGAATACAGAGGTAATGACTTTCCTTGTGTTTACATTACTGAACAGCTGCAATCTCCCTGAATGGGTATGAATCACTTCATCCCTTCCTTCCTTCATTATTATCTTGGGGATTGGGAAATGAAGAAAACAACCCTTTGCACTTTGGGCCGATGGCAGAAAGAGGCAACAGATTCTGATCCAAACAGGAGCAGCAAGTCAATATCCCCCCATTACCAACAAATCCCATGCCCTGTGAAGGCAGAGAGGGCACTTGCACCACCTTTTGCTGTATGAAGCCCAAAGTGGTTCCTGGCCACCAATCACTTCTCCATCGAAACATGTGGACTTACATCAGGGAATGGAAATAGATTCAGTAGATTCTCTCCAATGAACGGATGCATGATCTAATAAGACCATAAGACATAAGAGCATAATAAGGCCATTCAGCCCATCAAGTCCACTCTACCATTCCTTCTGGGCTTCATGTCCATTTCTGTTCCTGACTCACGAGAACCTGTGGGAGGTGTGTTGTGTGGTAGGGGGATAGAGACAGCACAAATATGACTTTTCACAGCACACTCCTTCCTGTAAGTGTAAATGCTATGACTAAAGCTGTGCTTAACACTGCAACAGGGGCTTGACCCAGTTTTCCACAGGTTGCTCTAGATAGGCTGAGATCCAAACACGTCTGGTTACATTGTTTCCCACTTTGTTCTCTCTCACTTTTCTTGTCAGGATCAGTTGCCTCCCAAAACTCAGTCTCAGGATGGATTGGGAATATCAGAAGTTATCATTAAAGTGGATGAAATAAATCTATATTTTGCATCTGTTTCAAGGACAATTCAGGGGAGAGATAAACCTGAACTCACAAATATTGATTCCATTCCATCACGGAATCACGCATTTCATGAGGAAACATTTTCTCTGATTTACCAGCTCACACATTTGAGATCTCCCTGCAAAATTTAATGTAGCAAGGTTGAGAGTTCAAAGCAAATTCATAACCAATGTATGTACTGTATATGTCACCATATATTTCCTTGTGAGCATTCACAGTACATACAAGAAGCACAATTGAATCAATGATGAAGTACACACAAGCAAAGAAGATCAGAAAACCAAAGTGCAAAAGGTAACAAACTGTGTCAGTAAAAGGAGAAAACAAAAAAAAACCCAATAATAACAAGCCAATAAATAAATAATATTTAGAACATGAGTTGTCAAGGCCTTGAAAGTGATTCCATAGGTTGTGGAATGAGTTCAGAGTTGAGGTGAGTGAATTCATCATTCACTGTTCAAGAACATGATGTTTGTGAGAATTTAAATGTTTCTAAACCTGGCAGTGTACAACCTAAGACTACTGTCTCTCCTTTCCGCTGGCAGCAATGAGTAGGGAGCATGGTCGAGATGGTGGGGGTCCTTGAAAAATGTTCTTAGACCAATCGCATCCAAAATGACCTTCTGCTTTCTAACTTCCCATTTTTAAGCCCGGCTCTGTTTTCCCTTTCTATCTAAACTCAGCAGCATTGAGCAACAATGATATCCACATCCTGAACGAGAAAGAAAGAGGAAGTTTGCTGCCATGTAGTTTCACAAGAGGTAGCATCAGTGACTGTGCAGAGTGAGACTGGGGACCACAAACAGCTTTCTTGTTTTTTATTGTGCAGGGGAGGGGGAATTGGGATTTGATGATAGTTTTCCCATTCTTCTCTTTTTGGTTTCACGGCTATCTGGAGAACCTTTGAACCTTTGAACCATTTGAAACTTTGTACTATGCCACAATCGAATATTTCTTAAATGATCCTTACTAATGCCTCCATAATCTCTTCAGCTACCTCTTTCAGAACCCTGAGGTGTAGTTCATATGATCCAGCTGACTTATATACCTTCAGACCATTCATCTTGACAAGCACGTTCTCCCTTTTAATAGCAACTGTACTCACTTCTGCCCCCTGATGGTCTCGAACTTCATGCATACTGCATGCAAAAAATTACTATGTTTGTCCGTCTTTTCCATGTCTCCATAACTACCTCTCCAGCGTCATTCTCCAGTGGTCCAATAACTACTCTCACCTCTCTTTTAATCTTTATATATCTGAAAGAATTTTATTATACTCTTTGATATTATAACCATATAACAATTACAGCACGGAAACAGGCCATCTCGGCACTTCTAGTCCGTGTTGAACGCTACTCTCACATAGTCCCACCGACCTGCACTCAGCCCATAACCCTACATTCCCTTCCTGTCCACATACCTTTCCAATTTTTCTTTAAGTGACAATATCGAACCTACCACTTCTACAGGAAGCTCGTTCCACACAGCCACCACCCTCTGAGTAAAGTTCCCCCTCGTGTTACCCCTAAACTTTTGCCCCCTAACTCTCAACTCATGTCCTCTTGTTGACTCTACCCTATTCTCAATGGAAAGAAACAAAATATAAAAGAAAAAGGGCGCCAATCTTATTAAACTGTCTGTGCACAATAGTTGGAGCCCATGCAAGTCAGTAGCCTGTCTTCCACCATCAATCTGCTCCTTCGGACCCCTGCTCGGTGTTCACCCCGTCCGGTGATCTACCACATTTCTCCATTCGTGTCTTCTCTTCATCTCTCCCTCTCCTCGCAAAAGCCCGTGAAAACAACTCTTCCAGAATCACAAGACAGGGCAACAAAATCCTGATTGGCTAACATGCATCAACAGTCCAGTTATCATCCGGCCATAACCCAAACATTTCTGCTACAGAGAAACCATTACTTCCACAGTGAACCCTTACAGTGTGTAATAAATGTATAAAATTAACTCCTTTCATGGCAATTTTCCATCAGAATAACATATCAAAGTCTTTGCAAAAATAATAATTTCTTGCAGAAAACCAAATTTGGATTCTTCAAATGAAAATAACTTGTACATCCAACCGTATTAAATCCTCTGCATCATTACACATTTCATTCCCGCGCTGGTTCTTCAATCTTGGATGGCTCACTTTCTTCTTTCTTAGTTCATTGGAATGAAATTGTTTATCATCCACAGCAAGTCAATTCACAAACTTGTACAAAACTTGACCTAATCCCCATATGATTTTGCAGAACTAATTCCCGACTACACGGTAGGGACTTTGGACACTGGTCTCTGCCGATTTTGTCTCATTATAGCTGCTGCGTGTTATAGCTGTAGCTTCAAGAAATCTTCTATCGCTATTCCCTCTCCTCCAGGGGTTTCACCCTGAGGTTTTCAAGTTAGTAGGGTAAAGATACTCACTACTGATTCCACTCTTAACAGTTCATGTCTTCAGCTGCTGTGTTTCTCTTCTTGTCTGTGTTGGTGTTGGCCGGCATGCCTCCTCTCGCATAGCGCTTTTTTGCCAAATTCTACTTTTTTTTAAATCAGTAAACCTCGTTTTCATCATAGTACTCCAGATATGGTGTATTAAATCCTCTGCATGTTACACACTTCATTCCCGTGCTGGTTCTTCGATCTTGGGTGGCTCACTATCTTCATTCTTGGTTCATTTAATTTTTTATTGAGATACAGCGTAGATTACACCCTTCCAGACTTTCAAGCCGTGCTCGCTAACAACTCTTCTTCTTCTTCTTGTGTTGTTTTATGGCGGTTGGCAAACCAGCTTTAAGGTGCATTGCCACCACCTGCTAGACTGGATTGTGCTAAACCCCCCCCCACCGATTTCAACTTATACTTATCACAGGACTCTTTAATGAGCAATTAACCAACCAACCGGAAGGCCTTTGGACTGTGGGAGGAAAACCCATGTGATCACGGGGGGATCCAATCAACTCACTGGCATTTAAACCTAGTTAATTTTCTGTTTAAATTGGGGGCACAGTGGCTGCATATGGTGAGTCTGTGTCAGAGCACCAGCAACTCCAAATGGTTCCTTAAATTCTCCCTGTGACTGTGAGGGATTTTAGCATCAAAAAGGTATCCAGGTTGTCAGAAAGATTGGCCACTGAAACCACTGTAGCTGTCTGAGGGGAGGGGAGGGGAGGGGAGTGGAGACACATCAGAGTTCCTGGGGAGATGAGATGTGGGTGGGGGGGAGGAGGAGGAGGGATGCAAAATCCCTAAGGTTCTGTGTTCTAAGGAAATGTATAAAAATGATGAGAATCACAATTAGTCATAGTATTTTCCAGGATAGATATTACAAATACTGATGGCATACAGGGTAACATAGCAGTTTGTGCAACATTATTACAGCTCAGGGTGTCAGAGTTGGAGTTCAATTCCAGCACCGAGTGTCAGGAGTTTATACCTTCTCCCTGTGAGCACATGGGTTTCCTCAGTGCTGTAGTTTCACTCACTGTGAAACAGGTGGGATGCTGGGTGGTGTGGCTCATTAAACTAAAGCTCAAGTTGAGTTGGGGGGAAGTTCATAGACACAGGGAGGAATGCGCTTGGAATCCATTAATGGAGGTTTGGTAGCAGCAGATAAGGTCACATTGTTGAAGAGGCTATCTGCCAGACACTTGCCAGGCGGGGTATAGAGGGATATAGACCATGTGCCGAAAATCTGAATTTTCCTGATCAGATCTATAACTCAGTATGGTTTGCTTTCCTGTCTCTGAGCAAAGGAGTCTGTGTGTAAGACCATCAATCCATAAGACACAGGAGCAGAATTAGGCCAAGAGGCCATTTGAGTCTGCTCTCCCATTTGACATTGGCTGATTTATGAGGCCTCTCAACCCCAATCTCCTGCTTCCTATGCATAACCTTTGATGCCCTCACTGTGCTATTTAAAACTGCCCAAATCAGAAATTTTTCCAGATGTTCCTCTGTGCTTTCACGTCCATCTCCATCAAATCAGAATTGTCCATGGCCCCTATTTAACGGATAAGATATCATTTTTCACCGGAGGGCTGCGCACACGCGGTGCGCTGCTCTCTCTCCTCCCGTCGATAAGACCATTAATCCTAAGACATAGGAGCAGAATTAGGCCAAGTGGCCATTTGAGTCTGCTCTCCCATTCGACATTGGCTGATTTATGATGCCTCTCAACCCCAATCTCCTGCTTCCTATGCATAACCTTTGATGCCCTTACTAGTCAAGAACCTGTTGACCTTCACTTTAAATATACTATACCCAATGACCTGGCCTTGACCGATATCTATGGCAATGAAATCCTTAGATTCACCATCATCTGGCAAAAGAAATTCCTCTTCACCATTGTTCTAAATGGATGCCCTTCTACTCTGAGACTCTGTCTTCTGGCTCTAGACTCCCCAACATTGGAAATGTCCACTCCATGTTCACTCTGCCTTGGCCTTTCAATATTTGGTAGATTTTAATGAGATCCCCTCTCGTTCTTTTAAACTCCAGTGACAATAGGCACAGAGACGTCAGATATTCCTCATCCAATAACCTTTCCATTCTGGGATCGTTCTTGTGAGCTTTCCTTGGACCCTCTCAATACCAGCACATCCTCTCTGAGATATGGGTCCCAAAACTGTTCACAATAGTTGCTGCGCTCCTGACTTGCAGAATGAAGTTGGTAAATCTGGATTGTGAAAATACTGGTAAAACAATTGTATTACTTCTTGAAGCATTGTGCTATTTAAAACTGCCCAAATCTTTATGTTGATATTTGTGTTGAATCTTCCAGAGCAAAATGATCAATATGATGCTGATCAGGAATCTGGTTCTTCCAGTCATCTTGACCTTGTCACAGTTGCTGTGTCCATGAAGATCAGATAAAAGTAGTTAAGCACAGAATCATAAATAATTAAAAATATGTCTCGATGGAAGTGTGCGACCATGAATATTTGTCATTATTTTATTGCAGCCTGTTTTTACAGTCACATCTTCAAATGAATGTCTGGCAGAAATACTTGGGCATTAAATGTGATGCAGAATGTCAACTTTGTTCTTTACAGTGAGATCACTTCCGGACAGTTGGATCACCACAATTGCTGTATACCTGTTTGTTAAACTGCTCGTTGGTCTTGGAGTCATTTACAGTTTGACGAGGATAAACAGAGTAAGATGTTTTTCTTTATTTTGCTGTGATTGCCTGCAAGAAGAGTATATGATGGCATACTGTATACATACTTTGTTAATAAATTTACTGTAACTTTGAAGGTTTTATGTCATTGCTCTTTTCTCCCACCAGGTTAAAGAAAACAGCTACAATAGTTGTTTCATTTGGCCCTTCTGGCCTGTTCCCCCCTTCAAAACATTCACGACTGGTCATCGACTACAGTACCTTATTCCTGCCTCCTCCAATTGTTCCTTTAACACTGAGCAAAATGCCCACTGCTTCCTGGAATATATTTAATGACATGGCTTTTGTGCATTTTGTGACTGAGAATCTGCCTATCTCTGGGTGTAAATATTTCTTCAGTCTGAGCTCCCTGCACTGCGCCATAGGGTTATAAGCAGACCTTGCAGTTATAAGATTCATGTCCCATTCTGGAAGGTTACTAAACAGGAACGGATATCAGGAACAAAAGAAAATCTGATGCTGGAAATCCAAGCAACACACACAAAATGCTGCAGGATCTCATCAAGCCAGGCACATCTATAGAAAAGAGTAAACAGTCAACGTTTCGATCTGGGACCCTCTGATATCAGTCTCTGAGCTGAAAGTGAGACTATCCTTCAGGAGGGTGAGCCCATGAATAACATTTGGGACGGATGATGTACCCGGCCCCGAACTGAAGACCTGTTGAAAACAATTGGCTGGAAAGTTTACTGATATCTTCATCTGCACCACAAGATGGCTCCAGTGAACAACACGAACAACGGCAACATCCTGCACACAGTTCACAAAACTGCTTTGTTTACATCTTTTACTTCTTTCAAATATGATTGTCCTATCAAATCAATTCAAGATTAATTATCATTCAACGGTACGTAGATCAGCTGAATGAGACAGAATTCCTTTGGGGCCAAGGTGTAAAACATTCAAAACAATGAGCAACATTCAAAATAGCAAGCAAAGAAACATTTTCACTCAAAAAAAAACAAGACCCTGAGAGACAATGTCTGGCAATTGATGGTACAGTCTCACGGCTGTGCGCAGACACATATGACCCAGCATGTAATTCCACTGATCGAACAGAGGGTGGCAGCACCAAGAGGAGAGGCCGGTCATTTTCATTTTGAAGGTGTATGTTTGGGCCATTTGAACGATCTAGTGCGTCTCTGTCTTTAAGGGAGTTCAGTGATGCTCGGAGCGGGGTCTGCAGCTTAGAGGCCTGGAAGCCTGGGGATGGAGCTCGAGCCCATGATCAACTCCATTGCTTTGCTCTGACTGAGGCCTTGAGGTTGCAAGCCCATGATCGACTCCATTGCTTTGCTCTGATTGAGGCGTTGAGCAATGGTGAAGTCTCTTTCAATATTTTTATCAATATTATATAAATTGCATAAATAGAAGTACAAAATTCATAAGGATACAAGTAATTAATACGAATTACATTACATTTAAATCACAGTAAGATGATCACAGTATCCCATATTCCAAATCAATCATGTAGAATAAAAGATTGAATTATGAATGAAATAAATAAAATAATTGTATTTTATTTAAAAGAATCTACCCCCACTACCAAAATGAGCCAGTTGGTTAAAAAAAAAGAGAAGAAAAAGTACGTTACTATATAATATTATAATAATAATGGCTCAGAGCCATACTTTACTAACAGTTCAAAGATTATGAAAATAACTCAGAAAGGGTCCCCATGACATTAGAAAATCATGTTTAGAATCAGAAATCGAATAACGAATCTTCTCTTGATCAAGGCACAACATAACATTAGATAGTCATTGAGCATGAGTGGGCGGGGCGGCCTCCTTCCACTTGACCAAGATCGCCCCCCGGCCATAAGAGACATAAAGGCCAATACCCGCAAATTAGATGGCTTCAGTTTTGTAGCACTATCCTCAACAATAGCAAACATTGGCAGTCAAGGGACTGGGCATAAAACTTACATTGAAAAGTACAGAAAAAGTTTGAAATACATCTGTCCAAAATTTTTCAAGGCTTGGACATGTCCAAAACATATGAATTAGTGTGGCCACTCCATTAGTACATCTATCACAGTAAGGGGAAATATCTGCGTAGAAATGAGAGAGCTTGTCGTTAGACATATGAACTTTATGTCCCACTTTGAATTGCAATAAAGAATGATGAGCACATAATGATGAAGAATTAATCAATTTTGAAATAATCTTCCAGTTCTATTCAGATATGAAAATCTATAAATCCTTTTCCCAGTCTCCTTTAATTTTATCTAAAGAGGCCTTTTTCAGTCCCAACAGCAGACCATGAATGTAAGATATTGAACCGTTGTCAAAGGGTTTCAGATTAAAAATTGTATCTATTATATTCTTATCTGGACTTGTAGGAAATGCATGTAATTGAGATCTTAAAATATCTCTAGTCTGTAAACATCGAAAAATGTGGGTATTAGTAAGGTTAAGTTTTGTTGAAAGGTGTACAAAAGAAGAGAGAATCCCTCCATCAAACAAATCCTGAAATTGTTTAATACCCAATCTACCCCATCCTTTAAAAGATAAGTCAATTAAAGATGGTTTAAAAAACAATTAGAAAAGATGGGACTCGAGAGGGAGAATCTCAATAAACCATAAAGTTTTATAAACTGTAACCAAATCCTCAAAGTATGTTTGACCACCACATTGTCAGTTAGTTTATTTAAAGATAACGGAAGTGAGGATCCAAGTAAAGAAATAATGGAATATTTCATAACAGAGTTGACTTCCAAAGAAACCCATATAGGGCAATTCTCATGGTTAATGTAATATATCCAGAATGTAATATTTCATATATTAACTGCCCAATAATATAACCTAAAATTGGGTAAGGCAAAGCCTTCAATCTGTTTGGTTTTTTGAAGGTGAGCTTTATTTATTCGAGGTTTTTTATTCTTCCATATAGGAAGAAAGAATTGAATCCAAAGAGTCAAAAAAAGATTTAGGAACAAAAACACGAACAGCTTGAAAAAGGTATATAAATTTAGGTAAGATATTCATTTTAATAGAATTAATTCGGCCAATCAGTGATAAAAAGAGAGGTGACCAACTAGAAAGTGTTTTTAACATAATTCATTAAAGTGAAAAAATGTTCATAAATAAATCTTTATAATTCTTAGTAATGGTTACTGCTAAATAGGTAAATTGTTTTCTTAAAATTTTAAAGGGTTAATATCAGTTTTTATTAAATTGTTTAAAGGAAACAGTTATGTAAATTTAATTTATATCCTGAGAACTGATTAAAATTAGTTGGTAAACAGAACACAAATGGTAAAGAGGTTGTAGCATTAGATATAAAAAGCAGTAAGTTATCAGCATAGAGCGACACTTTATGAATAGTACCTCTCTTTAAAATACCAGTGATCTCTTTAGACTCTCGAAAAGCAATTGCTAAGGGTTCTAATACCAGATCAAAAAGCAGAGGGCTCAAAGGACAACCTTGTCTAGTTCCAGTTGGAGTTTAAAGGGTTTAGAATTCTGAAGATTTGTAAGAACCTGAGTGGAGGGAAATAAATAAAGTAGCTTAATCCAATGAATAAAATTAGGTCCAAAATTAAATTTTTCTAAGGATGTAAAATGTTGAAGTCAACGAGGATGAGAGAAGAGTATAGGGTGTTCAGAACCATCTGCTTGCGTTTCACTGGTCTTTCTCTTCCTCTTGATGGTTGCTGTGGGACAAAAGTGAAGAAAACTTGTGATCTACTTTGCAAGGATTAATCAAATTCCAAGAGCATCTTCAAAGAGCAGTGTCTCAAAAAGGTGGTGTCCATATTAAGGACCCCACCACCCAGGACATGCACTCTTTCATTGTCATCATCAGGAAGAAGGCCAAGAAGCCAGACGGCACGTACTCAATGGTTCAAGTACAACTTCTTCCCCTCCGCCATGTGATTTCTGAATGGACATTGAACCCATGA
The DNA here is from genome assembly GCF_963921235.1 of Mobula hypostoma. NCBI lineage: Eukaryota > Metazoa > Chordata > Chondrichthyes > Myliobatiformes > Myliobatidae > Mobula > Mobula hypostoma. The sequence goes on along the minus strand of NC_086103.1, from coordinate 19,381,449 downwards.
ACACTACCTCACTATTTTTAATTCATTTGCACTAATTTAATTTAACTACTATATATATACTGACAGTACAGTCTGTAATGCATGTTTTTATTCATGTATGCATTGTACTGCTGCTGTATGTATACAGAATACAAATCTGACATTTATCATCCTGCAGGCAGTCATGAAACTAAGAAACACTATGGAACCCATTCAAGTAAACATCAAACACCCAACACCTGAAAAATGAACAAGCTGCGCAAACGACAAAAAAGTGAGTGAAATCAGAATCAGAATCAGGCTTAATATCATTGGCACATGTTGTGAAATTTGTTAACTTTGCAGCAGCAGTCTTGCCTCCTTTATGACTACATCAATGTGTTGGGACCAGGTTAGATCCTCAGAGATCTTAACACCCAGGAACTTGAAGCTGATCCCTCTATGAGGATTGGTATGTGTTCCTTCGTCTTACCCTTCCTGAAGTCCACAATTGGCTCTTTTGTCTTACTGACGTTGAGTGCCAGGTTGTTGCTGCGGCACCACTCCACTAGTTGACATATCTCACTCCTGTACGCCCTCTCATCACCACCTGAGATTCTACCAACAATGGTTGTATCATCAGCGAATTTATAGATGGTATTTGAGCTATGCCTAGCCACACAGTCATGTGTATACAGAGAGTAGAGCAGTGGGCTAATGACACACCCCTGAGGTGCTCCACTGTTGATCGTCAGCGAGGAGGATATGTTATCACTAATCCGCACAGACTGTGGTCTTCCAGTTAGGAAGTCAAGTATGCAGTTACAGAGGGAGGTACAGAGGTCCAGGTTCTGCAACTTCTCAATCAGGATTGTGGGAATGACGGTATTAAATGCTGAGCTATAGTCGATGAACAGCATCCTGACATAGGTGTTTGTGTTGTCGAGATGGTCTAAAGCCATGTGAAGAGACATGGAGATTGTGTCTGCCATTGATCTATTGTGAAGATAGGCAAATTGAAATGGGTCCAGGTTCTTGTCGAGGGAGGAGTTCAGTCTAGTCATAACCAATCTCTCAAAGCATTTCATCACTGTCGATGTGAGTGCTACTGGGCGATAGTCGTAAAGACAGCCCACATTATTCTTTGACCCAGGGCTGGTTATGGGAGGCGGAGGAGCAATTACAGGATGGCTTTGATTCAGTGAAGTGGGCTGTGTTCAAACACTCATCTAGAGATCTGAATGGATACACCATCGTTGTAATGGAATTTATTTTTAAAAACTGCAGAGAGGGTCAGTTAAGTGGGATAGATGCTGCACTTGAGTCTGGTAGTATGGGCTTTCAGGTTTTTATATATTCCGCCTGAAGGCAGAAGGGAAAAGAGAGAATGTATTGGGTGGATGAGGTCTTTGATTACATTGGCTATTCATTACAATCTTTAATAGTTCGCAATATCGGGTTAATGTTGAGCCAATGACGTTTGGATCATGTGGAGATCTGTTCCGTAATCTGTAAATTCACCCTATCTTTAACTGAATTATGTCATCTATTTCCAATTGCATTTCTAATAATGTGTCATCTATTTTTAAATGTATATGTCATGTTTCTTATCTGATTCATTGCAGAGACAATTCAGATAAAGTGAAAGGAAGAGCAACAGAGGATTCACACGAAGATGCCACATGCAGGTCTTGAAATCTGATACTGATCTGGATCCTTGAATGAACATTGCAGCCCATTGGAGGCTATTCAGCCCATCATGTCCATTCCCCAGAGAGATCTGCCGGTTCCGGAATCCAGACTGATACAGCCTGCAAGTTTTGGAACTTGACTTCTGATTTTACTCTCCGCTTATGAGAGGTGATTAATAAGTTTGTGGCCTAAGGTAGAAGGAGGTGAGTTATACAGCTCTTGTTTCATGCACATGCAGGTCCACTCTTTGAGTGATTATTTAGAAAGTTTGAAGTTAATAACTCATCTCCGTCTAGCTTAGGCCACGAACTTATCAATCACCAATTCGGTGGACACTTTCTGGAGATCCAAGATCCGTAAGCTCCACGACTGCTGGACTAAGTGTGTAAATGTAGGAGGGGACTACGTTGAAAAATATATGTGCTAGGTTTTCTAAAATTGACTCCTCCTACCTTAGGTCACGAACTTATCAATCAGCCTCGTATTTCATGTGACAAGAAAACTTTATTCCCTTTGAAGGGGCAGATGTGTGAAGAAACACAGTACAATTTACTGAAGACATGAATGTACATTTTATCCGTAAATGAATAAAAAATCTTTCAGCAGATCACTCCTCAGGAATGTAACAGAGGGGGAAGGACCAGTGGCCACAGAAGGAGAACATTTTCTCATCTGAGTTCGACTCATCAGAACAAGGAGATAAATATAATTGAAGGGGATCTTCACACTAGTTTCACTCAGGAAGTAGAGTAGGTTTACAGGGTTAAATGGGTCGATTCATTACAATCTTTAATAGTTCGCAATACCGGGTGAATGTTGAGCCAATGACATTTGGGTCATGTGGAGATCTGTTCCTTAATCTGTAAATCCACACTATCTTTAACTTAATTATATTAATAATTTCCTGTTGCTTTTCTAATAGTGAGACATCATCTATTATTAAACGTATATTTCATGTTTCTTGTCTGATTCATCACAGAGACAATTCAGATAAAGTGAGGGGAAGAGCAACAGATGATTCACAAGAAGATGCCACATTCAGGCCTCGAAATCTGATACTGATCTGAGATTCTCAAATGAACAATGCAGCCCATGGGAGGCTATTTGGCCCATCATGTCCATTCCCTAGAGAGATCTCCCGGTTCCAGAATCCAGATCGATACAGCCTGGAAGTTTTGGAACTTTATTTCTGATTTTACTCTCAATTTATTTCACGTGGCAAGAAAAGTTCATTCCCCAGAGAAAATATTGTCAGGCAAATTTCACCTCAGTATTGGTAACTGTATTTGTGAAGAATATACTTTCCAGGCAACTGTAGAAAATCCAGCCTCTAGAAAATATCAGTGTAATCATCTTAAACTCAGTCAATCCGGACAACACAGTATCATTTTGGACAATATTTGTTGCAGTCCCTTCACAGAGAGAACGCTGTGAAGAATTGAAAGTTGCACACAAAACTCTGGAGAGGGTTACATCAACCACGGCATGGCTGCAGCAAAGCCTTCTTGCTCACATATTGCATTCCTCTTGCAATCAGTGCCAACAATATAGTCATAGTTGTCATAGTCATACTTTATTGATCCCGGGGGAAATTGGTTGATACAATAACCTGTTTGTCTTGCTAATTGCTCACTGCTCCTGAGTACTTGCTTTCTGCAACTGATATACAATGACACGAAGATCCAGTTGCAACTTCCATTTACCCATTCTATTATCATTCAGATTACCTATTCTATTATCATTCAGATTATGTTTCCTTTGGCTTTTACAGCCTTAACTCAGTGTAGCACTAGCAGTAAGTGTAACATTATTACAACGCCAGCAAACCATGTTCAAATCCAATATGTCTGCAAGGAGAACATACGTTCTCCCTGAGACTGTGTCGCTTTCCTCCACATGCTCTGGTTGCCTCCAACATTCCAATAATGTAAAAGGACTATTTGAGAAATTGGTCACATGGTGTAATTGGGTAGCACACTCTTATTGGGCCAATAGAGTCTCAGACCATGCCCTGCATCTCAGTAAAAAAACGGATCAGATATGTTTCTTCAAAGTAGGGAATGTATATAATGTAATAATTACTGAGACTATCTGTCACAAATAGCTCCAATCTGAAGACCTTGAGAATTTTTATAATAAAACGAAACTGACAGGAGGTGTCGTTATCGCATGCCGTGATATACCATAGGCAATGAATTTACCTTTGTTAAACTGTGACATATAATCAACCTTTAACTTTAACTAGAATATAGTTACAAACAATTCATTTAAAACGTAGACCCAACAAAGTCAAATAAATGCCTTAAGGGCAACACAGTTGTTGTACTTCCTTCACAGTGGGAACATTATAAAGAGATGAAAGTTGCACTCAATACTCAAGCGAGGGTTACGTCAACCACAGCACAGCTGCAACATTGCATTCTTGCTCACGTATTTAATTACCTTGTGGGGAATGTCAACAATATACTGTTTTACTTGGTAATTGCTCACTGCTCCTGAATACTTGACTACTGCAACTCAAGGCACCAAGATCTAGTTGCAACTTCCATTTACCCATTCTAAATCATTCAGATTATGTTTCCTTTGCGGTAAGTGTAACATTATTATAACGCCAGCAAACCAGGTTCAATTCCGCTATGTCTGCAAGGAGAACGTACATTCTCCCTGAGACTGTGTCGCTTTCCTCCACATGCTCTGGTTGCCTCCTACATTCCAATAATGTAAAAGGGCTATCTGAGAAATTGGTCACATGGTGTAATTGGGCAGTACACTCTTATTGGGCCAATAGAGTCTCAGATCATGCCCTGCATCTCATTAAAAAAACAGATCAGATATGTTTCTTCAAAGTAGGCAATGTATATAATGTAATAATTATTACTGGGACTATCTGTCATGAATAGCTCCAATCTGAAGACCTTGAGAAGTTTTATAATAAAACAAAACTGTAGTGTGTGAATTAGACTCATATGATCATACTGTCAGAAGGCAGGTACATGGATACCAGACGACTGCATCAATGATCATGGGGCTATTGTTCTCTGTAGCCTTGGTATTGTGTCATTCTGAATCTAGAAACAGCTAACATTGCATTTGTCTGTAATATTTTTAAATAAAATTTAGAACAATCTTAATTTGTTTGAAAATTCCTGCTTTGAATTTTATTTCATACCTGAAACGTTGATGACAGAATGTAATGGTACACATATGAATAGGATGTGAGTCATACAATTTGCAAGAGTGTGGCCTCCTGAATATATCGGTGAGACCTGATGTAGATTGAGAGACCAACTCAGCGTAGCAAACTGTCCTCCTCTGTAACCTGTCCCGGGTCAAGGAAGTTGACGCCACTTAGCCTCACTTCTATAGACTCTGTATCCATCTCCGAAGAAAATACAGATGAAAGAATTCATTTAAGGTCACACCTATTTGTTTCCACTCCACACATAGATTACCAATCTGGTCTTCCAGAGGACCAATTTTGTCCCTGGCAATTTTGCTAATTACATTTCTGTAGAATACCTTCATATTCTACTTCACTTTGTCTACAAGAGCGACTTCATACCTTTTTCAGCTTTCCTGATTTCGTTCTTAAGTGTTCTCTTGCATTTCTAGTACTGCATAAGCACTTCATTTGTTCCTGCTTGCCTGAACCTGCTTTTCACCTTCTTTCTTCTCTTAACCAGGGCCTTGAAATTTCTTGAGAACCAAGATTCCCCACATTTGCTATCTTTACCTTTTATTCTGATAGGCAGATACATGTTCTGAACTCTCAAAATTTTGTTTTTGAAGGCCTCTCACTTTCCAAGTACACCTTTGATAGAAGACAACCTGCCCCAATCCAGTTTTGTCAGAATATTTCTAATGACATCAAAATTGGCTTTTCTGCAATTTAGAACCTCTAACCGCTGACCAGACCTATGGTTATATATATTTACTTTGAAACTAATGGCATCATGGTTGCTGGACTCAAAGTGTTCCCCAGCACAAACATCTATCACCTGCCCTGTCTCATTCCCTCATTGAAAGTGTGGTGCCTCACGTACTCTCGTCCAGACTTCTACAGACAGAGGAAGGTAGCTTGCTTGAATACATTTGAAAAACTATCCCATCTAGTCCTTTTACAGTATGGGATTCCAGTCAATATGTGGGAAGTTAATATCGCCTTCTAGAACCTTATGTTTCTTGCAACAATCTGTGATCTCTTTATAAATTTGTTCTTCTAGATTCCTAGGACTGTTGGGAGGTCTGTAATATTGCCTAATTAGTGTGGTCATACCTTTCTTATTTCTCAGTTCCACTCATAACGCCTCACTCGTCAATTTCTCCAGTCTGATCCTGATGGAGCACTGCCGTTACAATTTCCCTGACTAGAAGCGACACCCCTCCCCCTGCAATTGCCCCAACTCTTCCATGTCTAAAACAATGGAACTGCAGAATATCGAGTTGCCAATCCTGCCCCTCCTGCAATCAGTCTCACTGATGGTGACAATGTCATAATTCCAGGTGGTGATCCATGCCATGAGCACATCCACCTTTCCTACGATACTTCTTACATTGAAATATATGCAAATCAGGACACTAGTGATTAAAATACACTAATGGTTTGGGGTGCTTAGACATTATTTGGTTTCATTTTGACCATTTGGGGAGTAGAATGTTCTGTAGCCTGGTTATTAGGCTTCATCTCAAAGAAAGGTTTTACATCCCTGCTTTAAATTTACACTGGTCCAATACCCTCGTAATCCAGCCAGAACTGATCAGTCCAGCCTGTACCCATCCCTTGGACCAAGGTAATAAAAGGCATGTCACTTGAGGGTTATGTTAATTTAGAACTCGGTATTTAGTTTTATTTTGACTATTTAGGAAGTATCAAGTTTCGAGGCCTAGTTATTATATTCAAACTCAAAGTAAGATGCAACTTCGCTACTTTAGACTTACATTGTTCTTTGCTTTGCATCTTGGTGAGTGAGGATTCCATGGGTTAAGTTAACAGGGTTTACTGCAGATTCAGTTTCACTCCACACTGACACTTTGTATTTAGTGGTGACCTGTTTTTTTGCAGTACTTGTTTTAGGCTTTACTTCTTGCCTTTTAGCTTGCAACTCATCATGTTGACTGCAATTTTACCCTAACAATAGACTCACATTGCCTCGGTTTGTAAACCATCTCCCTCATCTTCAGCACCATTATTCGCCTTTCCTACAATACTAATTCCATTGAAATATAAGCAGCTGAGGATACTGGTCGCATCATGCTCAACCTTTTGATTCCTAACTTTGTCTGAGGTCTGACCAACATCTGCCTCCACAACTTCTCCAACTGTTCTGACACGCTGGTTCCCATACCCCTGCAACTCAAGTTCAAATCCCTCAAAAAATCACACAGAAACAGACTAAGTAGATGGGTGAATTGTGCCAGATGAAGAAAACAGATGATCAGTTCAGAAGCAAAGAAAAAAGATTTATTTATACAGGACATTGATGTGCCAAAGTGTCACCAACTCCAGCACACAATTACCAACAAACACAGACATAATAACCTTTTGATCAAATATCTGGGGAAACAGAGTTTCTCACAATCAAGGAGCAAGCTGGATTTGGGAGGAAAAAGAACGTACTCATACAATTGAAGAAATGCAAATACTGAAGTTGCAATGAATATGCTAAATGTGGTTATAAAAAAAAATCCACATACTGGCAGTAATAATATTCATAACTATTGTATAAAAACATTTCTTTCCCTCATCCATACCTGTTCATGCATATCAACAATTTGCTTAAAAATCCTGAAAATGTGCCCGAATTTTTGACAGAATGTAAAACATACCCCTTGCCTAAAGCGAAATCGCAAATGATCCATCAAGATATTGCCATATTACTGGTTTACAAACAATATATAAAATAGTAACATCATGTATTTTACAACTAGTCACCACTCACTTTGATAACCCCAATATATTTATAGAAGAGCAGAAAGGATGTCGTCAGTGTATGACAGGGTATAAATAACGACTGGTAACAGACTCTGTAATTCTAAATAAAGCCCGGCAGAAAAGCAAAAGTCTTCCATGTTGATATATCGATGACCAAAAAGCAATTGCTTTCTGATCCACACTCATAGTGAATAGAAGTTCTTAATATACATAAACTTGACACAATACTTGTGAAATTCCTTCAATATCTGAAGAAGCATTAGTGTATTATAATCACCCTACCTATTAACAACCAAAAAGGAATAACCGGAATTAGAAGGGTTCTTTGTGTCAATACAGGACCAGGTGGTTAACACAAAAATGATCAACAATGACAAACAAATTCCAGCTGATAAATGCAGAAAATGCCAAAAGAAGCCAGAAACAATCCAACACATTGCAGGATCCTGCAGCAGTTTAACTCAATCTGATTACTTACACAGGCACAATCGGGTGGCAAGAATGCTCACAAATTCAGAAATCAAAAGGTTGAGCATGATGCGATGAGTGTCCTGAGCTGTGTATATTCGATGTAAGACGTATCGTAGGAAAGGCGGATAAGCTCGGAGTGGATCAACACCTGGAATTATGACGTAGTAGCCATGAGCGAATCTTGGTTACAGGAGGGGCAGGAATTACAGCTCAATATTCCAGGGTTCTGTTGCTTGAGATGTGTCAGAGTGGGATGGATTAAAGGTGGAGGGGTAGCGTGACCAGACAGGAATAATGTCCTGGCAGTGTACTATCAGGACACATTGGAGAACTCCATTAGTGAAGCATTATGGGTGGAACTGAGCAATAAGAAAGTTATAATCCTGGTAATGAGTTTATATTACAGACCATCTGACAATCCTAGGGATTTGGAGGAACAAATTTGTTTTAGAGATTGCAAACTGTTGCAAGAAACATAAGGTTGTTATAGAAGGTGATTTTAACTCTTCACATATTGACTGGGACTCCAATACTGTAAAAGGACTAGTTGGGATAGAGTTTGTCAAATATGTTCAAGAAAGTTTCCTTCATCGTAATGTAGAAGTCGGAACAAGACAGCAAGCAGTACTGGATCTGCTATCCTGGAATGAGACGGGGCAGGTAACAGGCGTTTGTGTTGGGGAACACTTTGTATCCAGTGACCACAATGGCATTAGTTTCAAAGTAAATATGCAAGGAGATTAGTCTGATCCCGTGTTGAGATTCTAAATTGTAGAAAGACCAATTTTGATGGTATCAGAAATGATCTGGCAACTGTCATTTGAGACAGGCTGTTTTCTGTTAATGGTGTACTTAGAAAGTGGGAGGCCTTCAAAAACGAATTTTAAGAATACAAAGTTCGTATGCGCCTATAAACTCTTCTTCTCGGGCTTCCAGATGAGTACAGATGGCAATTATATTAGACATTTTGATGATAAGTTCTGCAATCTTCATCAGGGATGATGCCTGGGCATGTCTAGTCTGGCGACATTTATACCCTCATTATCCATCTCCCATGATTGGTTAGTCCTCATCAAATCAGGATTCTGTCAACGTACTCACATGACATATGAATGAATCTGACACCTTCTATTATCCGGAGGTTAATTTTCTTTCAGCCATTCACAGTAGAAAAGTGAAAGTGGACAGAATCAATGAAAACAACACAGAAAGAAGACGATCTGTGAAAATACAACAAAAATTAAGAAATACGTAGATAATTGAATAAATGAGCAAAGTAACAAATGCTGAGAACATGAGTTGTAGACTCCTTGAAATGTGAACAAAATATAGAGATAATGATTTTCCTTGAATTTACATTACTAAACAGCTGCAATCTCCCTGAAGGAGGGTGAATCACTTCTTTCCTTCCTTCCTTCATTATTATCCTGGTGACTGGGAAATGCAAAGACAACCCTTTCTGCCAATGATGGACTTTGGGCCGATGGCAGAAAGAGGCAACAGATTCTGATCCAACCAGGAGCAGTAAGTCAATAGCCTCCCATTACCATCAAATCCTGATCCCTGTACAAGGCAGTGAGGGCACTTGCAGAACCTTTTGTAGTATCAAGCCCGGTCTGGTTTCCAGCCAACAATCTTTTCACCATCAAAACATGCAGATTGTATTAGGAAATGGAAATCAATTTGGTAGATTTTCTCTGATGAACGGATGTATGATCTAATAAAACCATAAGACCATAAGACATAGGAGCAAAATTAGGCCATTCAGCCCATCTGCCATTTCATCATAACTTCATGTCTATTTCTTTTGCTGACTGAGGAGAACTTGAAGGAGCTGGGTCGTTTGCTAAGGCGATAGAGACGACACAAAATACGACTTTTCACAGCAAACTCCTTCCCCTAAATGCTGTGACCAAAGCTGTGCTTAACACTGCAACAGGGGGTGACCCAGTTTTCCACAGGTTGCTCCAGATAGGCTGAGATCCAAACACGTCTGGTTACATTTGTTTCCCACTTTGTTCTCTCTCACTTTTCTTGTCAGGACCAGTTGCCTTCCCAAACTCAGTCTCAGGATGGATTGGGAATATCAGAAGTTATCATTAAAGTGGATGAAAATTCTAATAAATGTATATTTTGCATCTGTTTTCAAGGAAAATTCAGGGGAGAGACAAACCTGAACTCACAAATACTGACTCCATTCCTTCACAGAATCACGCATTTCATGAGGAAATATTTCTCTGATTTATCAGCTCACACATTTGAGATCTCCCTCAACATTTAATGTAGCAAGGTTCAGAGTTCAAAGCAAATCGATAACCAAAGTACAGTATGTACTCTATATGACACCATATATTTTCTTGTGACAATTCACAGTAGATACAAGAAGCACAAATGAATCAATGATGAAAAGAAGATCAGACAACCAAAGTGCAAAAGGTGACAAACTGTGTCAGTAAAAGGAGAAAACAAAAACCAATTATAATAAACCAATACATAAATAATATTGAGAGCAAGAGTTGTTGAGGCCTGGAAAGTGATTCCATAGGTTGTGGGATCAGTTCTGATATGAGGTGAGTGAATTCATCAGTTACTGCTCAAGGACATGATGTTCCTGGGAATTTAAATGTTCCTAAACCCGAAGGTGAAAAAGCTAAAACTACTGTCTTTCCATTCCGATGGCAGCAGTGAGTAGAGGGCATTGCCTGCATGGTGGGGATGCTTGATGAACGTTCTTCTACCAAAAGCATCTAAAATGTGCTCTTTCACTTCCCATTTCTGAGCCCTGATTGTTTTTTTCCTTTTCTATCTAAGGTCAGCAGCTTTCAGCCACAATGATATCCACATCCTGAACTAGAAAGGAAGAGGAAGAATGCTGCCATGTAGCTTCATAAGAGATAGCATCAGTGACTGTGCAGAGTGAGACTGGGGACCACAGCTTATTGTGTGTCTCTGTTCTTGGACCTTTGCCGCTGAATCTCTGTGCTTCAACACATCTCTCTTCCCACAATGTAGACAGCCTCACTACAGTCTCACTTCAGGGAAAAGATTGGTTTAAACAGAATTGTGGAGAACAGTCTGACAGGCTGCATCACTGTCTGGTATGGTGGGGGCTACTGCACAGGACCAAAATAAGCTGTGGAGGGTTGTAAATTTAGTCGGCTCCATCTTGGGTACTAGCCTACAAAGTACCTAAGACATCTTCAGGGAGCAGTGTCTCAGAAAGGCAGTGTCTATTATTAAAGACCTCCAGCACCCAGGGCATGCCCTTTTCTCACTGTTACCATCAGGTAGGAGGTACAAAATCATGAAAGCACATACTCAGCATTTCACGAACAGCTTCTTCCCCTCTGCCATCTGATTCCTGAACGGACATTGAACCCATGAACACTATCTAATTTTTAAAATATATATTATTTCTTCTCTTTTTGCACAATTTTTAATCTAATTAGTATACATATACTGTAATTGATTTACATATTTATTATTATTATTATTATTATAAATTAAGTATTGCATTGAACTGCTGCTGCTATTGAATTTCACGACACATGCTGGTGATAAAAACCTGATTCTGATTCCTACACCTTCCAGTTGCCCCCAGAAACTGCAGCCATTGCTGGTCTGCTATCATTCCTGCAAGTGTGCTTTTCGGATCAGCTTTTGCCAGCTCTTCTCTCATCGCTCCATAAATCCTTTTACTCCACTTTAATACTGATACATCTGACTGATACAACTGTCACTCTCAGATGCAGAAAGAATTCCATCAGATTATGTTTGCTGTCTCCTCAGGGTTCCTTTACCTTAAGCACCCTGATCAATTCCTGTTAATTGCACAACACCCAATCCAGAATAGCTGATCCCCAAGTGGGCTCAAACACAAGCTGTCCTAAGAAACCATCTTATAGGCATTCTACAAATTTCAAGGAGAGAGAGAAGCAGAAGAAAGGAAATTATAGGCCAGTGAGTTTCACCTCAGTGGTTGGGAAGATGTTGGACTCAATTGTTAAGGATGTGGATGTAGGTTACTTAGAGGCACATGATAAAATAGACACCAACCAGATTTTCCCAATTTACTTGCATAATGAAATCTTCCCCCGCTGTCACATCTTTCTAAGGATTTGATTTAAATTTTTACCAACATACATCTCTACCCCCTCTGCCTACCTTTTTGTCCTTTTGATGCGATGTGTATCCTTGGAGTTTAAACTCCCAATAATAATCATGACTCACGACTCACTTATTCCCTAAACACCATTCTTGCCAAACTCTGTCTGCACTATAAGATCATCGACTTTATTCTGTGTATAGCATGCATTCAAACATAACATGTTCAGTCCTGTATTCAAAATCCTTTTGTGATTTCATCCCCTGGTTACTCTGTAAATCATCCTGTCATTTTGCCTGCTCTTCCTGACAGGGCTGAGGATGGTGCAGTTGGTATACAAATTGTCTCTGCTTTGATACCAACTTCCCCACCCTCAGCCTGTGCAGGCAGCTCCCTAAACCCCTGCCAAGTGATTTTCAACTATCCCTCACTGTTCTAGCAAACCTACCTGCAAGGATATTGATCCCCCTGGGTTCAGGTGTAACCCATCATTTTTGTACAGTAGAGATTCCAATGATCCAGCAATCTGAAACCCTGTTCCTTGCACCAGATCCTCAGCAATACATTCCTCTGTCAAATCATCACTGCCATGTGGCACAGGCAGCAATCCAGAAATTTGCTGAAAGGAGAAATTAATATTCATGACATCAGGTGTGAGAGACTATCCAGATGGAATATAAGGCATTGTTCCTCCATGCTGAGGGTGGGCTCATTGTGGAAAAATAGCAGGCCATGGACTGATGACCCTTGGCTTCTCAGGCACCACCATCACTTCATGGTCCTCGTACCCAAACACCCATACCCTCTCCCTTCCTCTGACGGCACCAACTCTTCTCTCCCTTTCTAATCCCAGATCTAATCCCTGCTGTGCCTTCACCATTCCTTCTGATCTTCTCCTCTCTGAGGCAGAACATTCTGTCCTCAGCAAGTGCCTTGCCTTTGTCCCCCTTCAACCGCAATTCGGTGAGATCAGAGCCCGCCATGACACCGAGCTCTGCTTCCAACTCCTCCACCTCAAAGCCCAATCCTTCGGCAAGAACTACCCAACCCATATTGTGACCTTTTCTCCTATCTCCAGCTCTTCTCCTCTTCCTGGATAACCCACACTGGTTCTCTGCCTGCCCTGGATCATTTCATCTTGATTTGCCGAGAAGACATCAAACATCTCCATTTTTGTCCTCTCTTCTCCTCCAACCTTTGCTCCCAGAACGTACTGCTCTCCACTCTTACCTACTCCTTGTATAGGATCCCAACTGGGACAAACAGAAAACTGACTCCAGCACCATCACTGACCTCATCAATTGTGGAGAGCTCCCGTCCACAGTCAAAAATCCTAGACAGAGCTCTTAAAGATAGTGGAATCAAAGGTTATGGGATAAGGCAAGAACTGGATACTGATAGTGGATGATCAGCCATGATCACAGTGAATGGCGATGCTGGCTCAAGGGGCTGAATGGCCTACTCCTCCACCTATTGTCTATTGTCTATTGTCTAATTCCCTTACCTCACACTGCCTGCTTCTACCTAGTACCCAAGATCCACTATACTGACTATCAAGGTAGGCCCATTGTCTGTGCCTGCTCCTGTCCAGACCCCAGGTCTCTAGCTGTCATTTCATTGTACGTGGTCATCAGATTGTAAAATGGTGTTGCGTATATTCATTAACTGTTAATGGGATTTACATTGCTATTGCTGGAGGCAGCACTGATCTGTCCAGAGCCCAGGTATACACTTGTCATTTCATGGTACATAGTCATCCGATAGTACTATGGAATCTTCTATATTCATTAACTGGATGTAAATCAGCTGCAAAATGCCTTTCAAAAGGCACAACTGACATTGTGCACTGAGCAAACTGTTGGTAAGGCTTGTGTGCTTTGACCATCGCCGGATGTTCTGCAGAGGTTTGAACTGAGGAAACCATAGAAAAGGTGCAGAGGAGATTTACAGGGATATTGCCCAGATGAGGAAACAGGTTGAGTAAACTCGGCCTTTTCTCCTTGGAGTGATGGAGGATGAGAGGTGACCTGATAGAGGTGTATAAGACGATGAGAGGCATTGATCGTGTGGATAGTCAGAGGCTTTTTCCCAGGGCTGAAATGGCTGCCACAAGAGAGCAAACGTTTAAGGTGCTTGGAAGTAGGTACAGAGGAGATTTCAGGGGTAGGTTTTTTACGCAGAGAGTGGTGAGTGCGTGGAATGGGCTGCTGGCAACATTGGTGGAGGTGGATATGATACGGTCTTTTAAGAGACTTTTGAATAGGTAAATGGAGCTTAGAAAAATAGAGGGCTATGGGTAACCCTAGTAATTTCTAAGGCAGGGACATGTTCGGCACAACTTTGTGGGCTGAAGGGCCTGTATTGTGCTGTAGGTTTTCTATGTTTCTGTGATTGCACCAGTGTTGTTGAGTAACAGGTTTTGAAATTCATGTCAACAATGATGACAGACGAATAATGAATGTGCATGTAGGCATGGACCGAGTCACAGAGTCGTGAGAGTACAGCGCAGAAACAGGCCCTTCGGCCCATCTATCCCTGAATGAGATGAAGATCTTGCTGTTCCTTGCTGTCCTTATTGCTTTCATGTCAGTGGAGAATGCTGGATTCCAGGGTGCTGTTGGAGAAACTAATGCCATATCATCTTATTTATGGTGGGACCATGAGTCTACAGTGAACCAACAGAGAAAGGAATCTATTCTGGATATCAGTGAGTGTCTTTTGTTGTGTAGAGCCTCACATTTCCATTAAATCAGAGAACATTAATTTATATCTCTCATATACACTGTCAATGTCAGAGAGTAAGAGAAGCATGAGACCTCCCTGTCCACCTCCTCACAACATCCTGCTCTGATCTGGTCCATTGGCCATTTGGCTGGTTCATTCGATTTTCTGATCATGTCGACTGTCAGCAGGTGTTTGTTGGGATTTGCTGATGTTCATTCCACTACATGATGTTACCGTGCAGACGTGATCAACACATGGGCAGACATAAGAATATAATAATTTCCCTGACTTCATATCCTCAGTTATTTCAATTTGACTAGTTCCTGATCAGTACAAATTGTAACATTTTGGGACAATTTTAACAAGTGTGCAGTTTCTTATGTGGCCCCCGGTAAGCCTCAGGCTCGCTCAACTCGCTTTTGTCTAGGGGGAGCAGCCTTCGGCCCCGCCAAACTGGGAAATCAAGTTTGTGTGGATGCTGTGTGATGTACCCCACCCAGCCAAATAACAGACAGTACACCATATGCGATTAAATGATTACAATTTATAGATCTTACTGGAACTATGTAATTAATAGAGATAAAATATAAAAGGGAAATAAAAGGCGCCAAACTTATCAAAGTTCAACCACTTCGTGCACAACAGCTGGAGCTCAATTAACGGAGCCTTCGTTCCACCATTCGATCCCCTCCACCCGCCTGGGACCAACCACGGTGGTTGAGCAGATGCTCCACATGAGTCTGTCCTCGTCTCCTCTCCTTGCCGAAGACCCTGGGCCTTGGACTCCCGCTTGGGGACCATCCCGTAGGCCAGCTTACAGCATCGCGTCTCCTCTCTCTGTCCCCATTGCGCCTTTTCCCTCAAAGCCCACGAACAGTAGTTTACAGACACACAAGAAAGAATAACATCTATCCCAACTGGTGAGCAAATGAACACAATTCTCTTTATAACCCAAACAAGCTGCTAGAGAGAGAACTTTCTCAGCAATTATTATTACAGAAAAGCCATTTTAATTATAACATAACAAAGAAGCCATTTTGTTAGCCTTCGCAGTAACATAAAAGAAGAAACCCCTTACATTTACTACTCTCACAACAGAATCTACAAACTCATTCGTAAGGCCAGTGACGTTGTGCGGACGGAACTGGACTCTGACGGTGGTGTCTGAAAAGAGGATGCTGTCCAAGTTGCATGTCATCTTGGACAATATCTCCCATCCACTACATAATGTACCGGTTGGGCACAGGAGTACATTCAGCCAGAGACTCATTCCACCGAGATGCAGCACAGAGCGTCATAGGAAGTCATTCCTGCCTGTGGCCATCAAACTTTACAACTCCTCCCTTGGAGGGTCAGACACCCTGAGCCAATAGGCTGGTCCTGGACTTATTTCCTGGCATAATTTACATATTACTATTTAACTATTTATGGTTTTATTACTAATTAATTATTTATGGTGCAACTGTAACAAAAAACAATTTCCCCACGGGATCAATAAAGTATGACTATGACTATGACTATGAAAGAGGAACCTTGGAAATGAAAAAAAGTTGTGACAGGAAGGGGGAGTGTCTGTGAACAGTTAAAGTTTACAACTGGAATGATTGAATACGCAGTCTTCATTTTGTTCAGATTCTGAGGTATTAAAATCATTGACTAAACCAGCTTCAGATTTACTTCAGGTTGTTTCAGGAGACTGGATCTACATGTTCCACTATTTGTTTCACTCTGACAGGGAAAGGGATGGAATCTGTGAAATGAGGCTTCAAATTGCCCGCAGCAAAATGCCTCCTCTTCTGATACTCAGTTTATTTGTTTCGCTCCTTCAGTCTGGTTTCACCCAAAGTAAGTACTTTAGCTCACTGATTAGTCACTGCTGTTTTCTGCATTTTCAATGCTTCTACTCACCAGATGGGACTGTGGATCTGGTGTGTCTGGACTTTTAGCTGTTCCTTCAGTAAAGTTGCACACAAAATAATGCAGATGGTTTGGTTATAACATGGAGATGTGCACCAAAGATATTCCAATGATTGAGGTGCTGTGGATATTGTTCAGCAAGAACAGGTGAAATGGACTGGATCTGAATTATTCAGAGGTTAAAAGAGTGCAAGATGATCCCACTCAAACATACAAAATTCTGGGGTGTCTAGAGTCAGGCAAAGATAAGAGAAAAAAAAAAAGATTTTTTGGATACAAGAGATTGTTCATGATTTTCAGTCGTACAGAATTGTGTATGCTCTATCATACCAGTGCAAGGATCTTTAACGTTTTGGATGTTCAGGTAAATATGGGACATGGGGTCAGTAGAAAAAAATGGTGCTGAGGAAGCAGGTCAGATATGATCTTGTATACTGATAGAGCAAACATGATGGGCTGAATGGCCTATTGCTGCTTCAATTCCTTGTATTATTACCTGTGTCTTGAAACATGCACTGGTTTTTCAGAAAGCAAGTGTGGTCTTTATGTCCACAATTCTGCACATAACAATCTTCACCTTACAGTCTGCAAAAATATGTTTTCAGTTTCCAGACTAAAACAATATCTCAACAACCTTACCAGGATAACCTGTCCAACTTGTCTCCCAGTTTGTGACATCTTGGTATTCCATAACACATATTATTCATCTATTTCAAAGACTGAATGTTTTGTACAATGATTTGAAAAGAGAGAAATATCTGAAAGTGTCAAAAATATGGAACTTCTGCAAAGTTACTGTTCTCTGATCCAGAGTTATTTACTGAAGATACTCCTCAGTCAATAGTGCTTTTTATTGGTGTTGGTTTATCATTGTCGCAAGTGCAGTGGAAATCTTGTCTTACATGCTATTCATATAGACCAATTCATTACCCTGTGTGTCTCGGTCGTACCTGGGGAAACAGAAACAGAATGTAGAATAAACTGCAGCAGTGGCAGAGAAAGTGCAGTGCGGGCAGGCATTTAGGTGCAACATCAAAACAAGTTCAACTGCCAGATAAAGAGTCCATCTGATCATACTAGAGAGCTGATCAACATTATTATAACAGTGAGTTAGAAGCTGTTCTGGAGCCTGGAGATACATGCTTTCAGTACAATGGGAATGGGGAAAATAGAGAATTCCTGAGGAGGATGGGTTATTGATTATGTTAGCTGCTTTACTGCAGCAGCAAGAATTATAGATGGAGCCCATGGAGGTGATGCTGGTTTCCACACTGCACTGGGCTATGTATAGAGCTCTGCATTTTCTTGTGGCCAAGTGCAGAGCAGTTGCCAGACCAAGTTGTGATACATCCAGATTGGATGGTTCCTATGGTGTATCAATAAAAGTTGCTGAGGGTCAATGGGGACAAGTCAAATTTCTCTTGATTCCTGAGGAAATACAGGTGTTAGTGAGACTTCCTCTTTATGGCATCCTTAAGGTTGGATCGGGACAGGCTCTTGGTGGCGTTCACTTGTTTGTGTTTGAAAATTGGTTAAAAAAAAAACCTACAATCTCTAAAAGAATGGTTTGGAGGAGCCATCACAGTGTTGCTCTAGATTATAAATATGTTTTAGATTGGGGAACTTTTCTCCTTGGAATGTGAACAGGACAGCACAGGAACATGCTCTTTGTTTCACAGTGTCCTTGCCAAGCATGATGCCAATTTAAACTGCACAGCTGTCTGCACATGGTGTATATCGCTCTACTCTTTTGCCTCATCTCGAACTTGTTTAAGTACCTCTTCAATGTTGCTCCCATATCTGCTTCTAGCACCTTCCCTGGCAGCAAATTCCAGGCCCCTATCAAGCTCTCCTGAAGTTCAACATATCATATTTCTTTGGATTATATTCCATCAGGCATTGCACTGTCCCAATTTATAACTGATCTAACAACTAATGAATTCTTTGTCAATCTTTTTCATTACCCAATATTTTGCCAAATTTTATGTCAATGATAAAATACTGGTGCGGGAGGAGAAGATGGCAGCGTGACACAGCGCGCGCAGCTCTCCGGTGAAATGATATCATATCTGTTAAATAGGGGCCATGGACAATTCTGATTTGATGGAGACAGATGTGAAAGCACAGAGGAACATCTGGAGAAATTTCTGAAATGCCGGCTTGCTGTCGCTGCTACTGCGCGATCGAGAATCTCCGGCGGGTAGGCCCCAAAATCCCCGGCTTTGCCTGCTGTTGGCGACCGAGGCTGAGGTTGAACCATTCGGCAGAGATGGTGCTCAGTACTCGGTGTCGGAAGGCTGATCGGAGATCGAAGTTTTCGGACGACTCAGAGACGGACTGTGGTCGGGCTGGCAGGGAGATCTTAAATAGGTTTTTTGCGTCTGTATTTACTAAGGAAACTGGCATGAAGTCTATGGAATTGAGAGAATCAAGTAGTGAGATCATGGAAACTGTACAGATTGAAAAGGAGGAGGTGCTTGCTGTCTTGAGGAAAATTAAAGTGGATAAATCCCCAGGACCTGACAGAGTGTTCCCTCGGACCTTGAAGGAGACTAGTGTTGAAATTGCGGGGGCCCTGGCAGAAATATTTAAAATGTCGCTGTTTACGGGTGAGGTGCCGGAGGATTGGAGAGTGGCTCATGTTGTTCCGTTGTTTAAAAAAGGATCGAAAAGTAATCCGGGAAATTATAGGCCGGTGAGTTTAACATCGGTCGTAGGTAAGTTATTGGAGGGAGTACTAACAGACAGAATCTGCAAGCATTTGGATAGACAGGGACTTATTAGGGAGAGTCAACATGGCTTTGTGCGTGGTAGGTCATGTTTGACCAATCTATTGGAGTTTTTCGAGGAGGTTACCAGGAAAGTGGATGAAGGGAAGGCAGTGGATATTGACTGCATGGATTTCAGTAAGACCTTTGACAAGGTCCCGCATGGGAGGTTAGTTAGGAAAATTCAGTCGCTAGGTATACATGGAGAGGTGGTAAATTGGATTAGACATTGGCTCAATGGAAGAAGCTGAAGAGTGGTGGTAGAGAATTGCTTCTCAGAGTGGAGGCCTGTGACTAGTGGTGTGCCACAGGGATCAGTGCTGGGTCCATTGTTATTTGTCATCTATATCAATGATCTGGATGATAATGTGGTAAATTGGATCAGCAAATTTGCTGATGATACAAAGATTGAAGGTGTAGTAGACAGTGAGGAAGGTTTTCAGAGCCTGCAGAGGGACTTGGACCAGCTTCAAAAATGGGCTGAAAAATTTCAAATGGAGTTTAATACAGAAAAGTGTGAGGTATTGCACGTTGGAAGGACAAACCAAGGTAGAACATACAGGGTTAATGGTAAGGCACTGAGGAGTGCAGTGGAACAGAGGGATCTGGGAATACAGATACAAAATTCCCTAAAAGTGGCGTCACAAGTAGATAAGGTCGTAAAGAGAGCTTTTGGTACATTGGCCTTTATTAATCAAAGTATTGAGTATAAGAGCTGGAATGTTATGATGAGGTTGTATAAGGCATTGGTGAGGCCGAATCTGGAGCATTGTGTTCAGATTTGGTCACCAAATTACAGGAAGGATATAAATAAGGTTGAAAGAGTGCAGAGAAGGTTTACAAGGATGTTGCCAGGACCTGAGAAACTCAGTTACAAAGAAAGGTTGAATAGGTTAGGACTTTATTCCCTGGAGCGTAGAAGAATGAGGGAAGATTTGATAGAGGTATATAAAATTATGATGGGTATGGATAGAGTGAATGCAAGCAGGCTTTTTCCACTGAGGCAAGGGGAGAAAAAAACCAGAGGACATGAGTTAAGGGTGAGGGGGGAAAGTTTAAAGGGAACATTAGGGGGGGGGCTTCTTCACACAGAGAGTGGTGGGAGTATGGAATGAGCTGCCAGACGAGGTGGTAAATGTGGGTTCTTTTTTAACATTTAAGAATAAATTGGACAGATACATGGATGGGAGGTGTATGGAGGGATATGGTCCGTGTGCAGGTCAGTGGGACTAGGCAGAAAATGGTTCGGCACAGCCAAGAAGGGCCAAAAGGCCTGTTTCTGCGCTGTAGTTTTTATGGTTTCCATGGTTTCTATGGAGAGTTTTCTTCCTTCGCCCATCTGCACGAGATGTGGGACATTCAAGAGACTTTGAACTTTTTTACTGTGCCATGGACTGCTCTTCATCAAGTTATGGTATTGTTGCACTGTTGTAACCATATGTTATAATTATGAGGTTTTGTTAGTTTTTCAGTCTTGGTCTGTCCTGTGTTTCTGTGATATCACACCACAGGAATATTGTATCATTTCTTAATGCATGCATTACCAAATGACAATAAAAGAGGACTGCATGCCCTCATAATCTAATCAAATTATTTACATGTTTCTCCAAGTCATTGACCCGTATCAATGATCATTGTGGTACACTACTGGTCACAGACCTTCAGTCAGACTAACACCAGTCTATCACTTTCCTCTGTGTACTCTCTGAGTTTCCAATCAGACCACTTCCCTCTGTCTACTATAGCCAAGCCAATTTGGAATCCCATCGACCAACTCTCCATAGATCGAATGTGGTTTTATGTTCAGTATCAGTTGATCACTGGGATCATGTTGAAAGGTTTACCATTTCCATGTATACAACATTCAGTGCCCTACCCTCACCAATCATCTTTGTCATTCCTCAAAAAAAGTCAATCAAGTTCGTAAGAGAAGATGCCCCACACAAGGCATGCTGTCTATTCCTAATGTTGGTTGTACAGATGTGAGACCTTCCTGTCCCAAGCAATATTCTCCAACAATTTCTATACAGCTGAAATATGACTCTCTGGTTTGTGTAGGATTCTATGAATAAAACATGTGAGAGTCATTTTATAGGCTTAACAAAAGCTGTAGCCTTTATGTTAAACATAGTCATCTTTCCCTTCTTGCCCTGACCAATCAAGAATCTATCAACCTCTCCCTTAAGTATACATAAACACTTGGTCTCCACAGCAGTCTGGGCAAAGAATTCCACAGATTCACCACCCTCTGGCCATAGAAATTGCTCCGCATCTCTATTCTAAAAGGACACTGCTCTACTCTGAGCCTGTGTGCTCTAGTTTTAGACTCTCCCACATTAGGAAACATTCTCTCCACATCCACTCCATCAAGGCCTTTCACCATTCGACAGGTGACAATGAGATCACCCCTTATTCTACTGAATTCTAGTGAATACAGGCCCAGAGCCATCAGACACTCCCTGTTTGACAAGCCTTTCAATTTCATTACTCACAGCACTCCAAGTGAGGCCTCAGCAGTGTTTTATAAACTTTCAACATTACATTCATCCTTATATATATTTGTCCTCTTGAAATGAATGCCAACAATGCATTTGCCTTCCTCACCACAGGCTCGAGCTGCAAAATAACTTTTAAAGAGTCCTACAAAAGGATTCCCAAGTCTCTTTGCACCTCAGCATTTTGTATTTTCTCTCCTTTTAGAACATTCGACCCTTTCATTTCTTTTATCAAAATGCAAGACCATACACTTCCCAACATTGTATTCCATATGCCATATCTTTGGCCATTCTCCTAATTTTTCTAAGTCCCTATGTAGCCTCTCTACATCCTCAAAACTACCTTCCTCTTCACCTTTCTTCTTACCATCTACAAATTTTGCAACAAAGCCATCAAATTTATCATCCAAATCATTAACATATTTACATAAAGAGAATTGGTCTCAACACACACTCCTGTTGAATACCGCTAGTTACCAGCAGCCAGTCAGAAAAGCTTCCCTTAATTCCCACTTTCTGCCTCCTGCCAATTAGCCACTGCTTTCTCCATGCTAGAATCTTTCCTGTCATACAATGGGCTCTAGCTTGTTAAGCAGCCTCGTAAGTGGCACCTTGTCAAAAGTCTAGTGAAAATCCAAGTATACAACATCAACCAATTCTCCTTTGTCTATCCTGCTTGGTTATCTCTTCAATGAATTCCAACAGATTTGACGGGCAAGATCTTCCCTTGATGAAACCATGCTGACTATAGCTTATTTAATCATGTGCTTCCAATACCCTGAGCCTCATCCTTAATAATCAAATCCAACATCTTCCCAACCACTGAGGTCAGACTAACTAGCATATAGGTTCCTTTCTTCTGCCTCTCTCCCTTCTTGAAACGTGGTGTGACATTTGCAATTTTCCAGTCTTCCAAAACCATTCCATAACCTTGTGATTCTTGAAAGATTATAACTAATGCCTCCATGATCTCTTCAGCAAACTCTTTCAAAACTCTGGGTGTGCACCATCTGATCCAAGTGACTTACCTTCCTTTAGACCTTTCATTTCCCAAAAATCTTCTCAACTTCACACCCTTCTGACCCCTAACTCTCTGGAACTTCAACAATACAGCTAGTGTATTCCATAGGGAAGACTGATGCAAAATGGTTTTTACAGTTTGTGCGCCATTTAGTTGTCCCCCATTACTACCTCTACAGTATTGTTTGCAGCAGTCCGATATCCACTCTTGTTTCTCTTTTACACTTTACGTACCTGAAGAAACTTTTGCTATCCAGTTTAATATTATTGGATAATTAACTTTCAAATTTCATCTTTAACTTCTTAATGATTTTCTTGTTGCCTTGTTGGTTTTTAAATCTCCTCAATTCTCTAGCTTCCCAATAATCTTTGCTCTGTTACATGCCCTCTCTTTTGCTTTTATGTTGGCTTTGACTTCTCTTGTTAGCCATGGTTCTGCTTTCTTTGCTTTAGAATACATATTCCACTTCCTGATGTACTTATCCTATGCCTTCCAAATTGCTTCCAGAAACTCCAGCTATTGCTGCTCTGTCGTCATCCCTGACAGTGTTCTTTTCCAATCAATTCTGGCCATCTGCCCTTTCATGCCTCTGCAATTCCCTTACCATACTGACACATCTGACTTCTCAACTTTCAGGGTGAATTCCATCATATTATGATCATTTCCCCTCAGGGTTCTTTTACCTTAAACTCTAGAATCAACTCTGTTTCATTACACAACACTCAATCCACAATAGCTGATTTTCTTGTGGGCTCAACTTTGAGCTGCTCTAAAATGCCATCTTGTAGGCACTCTAGAAGACCCCCTCCTGTAACCCAGCACCAACCTGATTTTTCTAATACATATGCATATTGAAATCCGCCATGACTATTGTAACATTCTTCTTTTTGCAAGCATTTTCTATCTCCCATTGTAATCTGTAGGCCACATTCTCACTACTGTTCGGGGGTGTGTATACAACTCCCATCAGGATCTCTTTACCTTGTAGTTCCTTAGCTCTATCCACAATGATTCAACAACTTCCAACCATATGTCACCTCTTTCTAACAATTTGATATAATTTTTACCAACCCCCTCTGCCTTCCTGCATATCCTTTCAATACAACTGGACATTAAGCTCCCAGATATAATCCTTCAGCCATGATCTTGTGTTGCCTGCAACATCGTACCTGCCAATCTGCAACTGTGCTACAAGTTCATCTACCTTATTCTATATACTGTGCACATTCAGATACAAAACTTTCAGACCTGTATTCGCTCCTTTCAATTTTGTCACACCATGCTCAACCTTATGATTCCTAACTTTGTCTGACATCTGATCAAGGTCAGGCTCCACAACCTCTCCACCAACTCTTCTGGCATTCTGGTTCCCATTCCCCTGCAACTATAGTTTAAACACCACCATGCAGCATCAACAAACCTTTTTCCTTAGATATTAGTCCCCCTGCAGTTCAGGTGCAAACTGTCCCTTCTGTAAAGGTCCCACCTTCCCCGGAAGAGAGCCTAATCATCCAAAGATCTTATGCCCTCCCTCCTTCACCAACTTCTTGGCCATGTATTAAACTGTATAATCTTCTTTGTTCTAGCATCCCTAGCACGTGGCGCTGGTAGCAATCTTGAAATCACAACTCTGGAGGTTCTGCCCTTTAACTTAGCACCTAACTCCCTGAACTCCCTATGCAGAACCTGATCACTCATCCTCCCATGTTATTGGCACCTTCATGAACCACGACTTCTGGCCGTTCACCTTCCCTTTTAAGAATGCTGAGGACTCAATCTGAGAAAGACTGGACCCTGGCACCCAGGAGGCAGCATATTATCTCACCCATAGAACCTGCTGCCCGTTCCCCTATCACACAGCTTGCTTCTTCTTCCCCCTTCCTGTCTGAGTCACAGAGGCAGATTCAGTGCGAGAGCCCAGACCAATGTGTCTGTCCTCTTTTATGTCATCCACCCCTGACAATATCCAAAGTGATCTACCTGCTGTAGAGGAGGATGGCTATAAGGGTACACTGTTATGGCTCCTTAACCCCTTTGCCCTTCTTGACTGTCACACAGTTTTCTGTGTCCTATACTTTGGGTGTAACTACCTTTCTATAAGTTCTATCTATCACCACTTCAGCCTCTCGAATGATCCAAAGTCCATTCAGTTCTAGTTCCAACTCCTCAACACAGTTTGTCAGAAGCTGCAGCGGGATGCATTTTTCACAGTTGTAGTGTCAGGGATACTGGAGGCCCCCCTGCCTTCCCACATCCTGTGAGTAGAGCATTGCACTATCCTGCCTGTCCTCTCTACTGAGTTGAGCAAATGAAAAATGAGAAGAAAAAAACTTCAGCTTTCCCTTCCTTTACTTTCTGTGAGTCATCGTCACTCACTGAAGCTTGAAGACCACCGCTCAGTCAACTCATACGATGGCCACTGTGCTTGCCCCTGTCTTCCTTTAGTTAAACGCAAACAATGATTGACTGCAGGTGAAAGCACTATTACGCCTCCGCGAACAGCTCCCGCCTTTTATCCTCGGGCAGTGGACCTGGTTGAAGCCCCTTCCTGTTGATCAGGCATTTGTTGCACAAAGAGTTCCTCAAAAATAAAGGAAGGATGGTGATCCCCAAGGGGAGATAGCTTGTGGTCCATTAGTTCTGATGGCCCAGTATCATCTACACCAGGCAAGGAGATTGGCACACTCAGACTCAGACAGTCCAAAAATCTGTAATAGGTATGTTTTCAGAGCGACGTATTTATCATGCACAGGCAGGTCTTTCAGTATACATACCACTCTGGCTGTAGTGGAACTGCGAAGTGATGCTACGGTGGAGTAAAATTTGGTAATGTCCACAGTGATTTCATGCAGCGTGAACTGGGTTTCTGTCTGTGCCAACCACATGTTAACTGCTCCCAAAACTTGGGTAGCTTCAAAGCAACTGCATTGGTCAATATGTCATTGAGTAACTCTGGAATCGTCTTAGACTGTCAGGGTCATTAATGTAGGAATTTGCAAATAAAACTGGCAAGAGACATTTTATGAGCATAACAAAAGCCGCCGTCCTTTACTTCTATTGCAAACAAATCAAAAGCTGCCAGCTTATACCAGTGTTTCTCACCCAGGCTTTCACGAGAGGTCATGATTAAAAAAGTATCATTGTTTTTTGAACTTTGCGTGATGTGCGAGGCTAGCGGTTGTGGTGGAGAGCAGTGACTGAGCAGCCCCGTTGACAAAGTTATTAGACTCTCTCAGTTCAGTATGGTAGTGTGCAGTAGCACCGTGTTTATCCAGTAGTCCTCTCCCTCCTTCCTCTTACGCACCGCTGACTGACTTCTGGGAGCAAGTAAACCCAACTTGCGTAGCAGAAAATTGGAGGGAGCCTTTCAGTCTAGGGCCGGACCAGTCTGGTGATTTTTGAGGAGGAGACGTGAGATGGAAGAGGAGGATTCTAGGCCTAGGCCTACAACAATTCTGATAAGGTTTATGATGAAGAATTACAATCTTCTGAGTCATTTCACTGCACTAGTATAACAACTGACACAAAAAAGCCCACCTTTACAATGAAAGCTACTTATCAATGGGTTTTACATGGACTGGTGATTCAAGTTGTCTGAACCATTGTGCTCATCTGTGGCAAACAACTTACAAATGCAGCAATGGCACCAGTAAGTGAGGTGGTTCATTTCGGTGGGTCAAATATGATGGCAGAATATAGTATTAATGGTGAGACTCTTGGCAGTGTGGAGGATAAGAGGGATCTTGGAGTCCAAGTCCATAGGACACTCAAAGCAGCTGTGCAGGTTGACTCTCTGGTTAAGAAGGCATACGGTGTATTGGCCTTCTTCAATCGTGGAACTGAATTTAGGAGCCGAGAGGTAATGTTGCAGCTATATAGGACCCTGGTCAGACGCCACTTGGAGTACTGTGCTCAGTTTTGGTCGCCTCACTACAGGAAGGATGTGGAAGCCATAGAAAGGGTGCAGAGGAGATTTACAAGGATGTTGCCTGGATTGTGGAGCATGTCTTATGAGGATAGTTTGAGTGAACTCAGCCTTTTCTCCTTGGAGTGACGGAGGATAAGAGGTGACCTGATAGAGGTGTATAAGATGTCGAGAGGTATTGATTGTATGGATAGTCAGAGGGTTTTTCCCAGGGATGAAATGGTTGCCACAAGAGGACACAGGTTTAAAGTGCTGGGGAGTAGGTACAGAGGAGATGTTAGGGGTAAGTTTTTTACTCAGAGTTGTGAGTGTGTGGAATGGGCTGCCGGCAAAGGTGGTGGAGGCGGATACGATAGGGTCTTTTAAGAGACTTTTGAATAGGTACATGGAGCTTAGAAAAATAGAGGGCTATAGGTAAGCCTAGTAAGTTCTAGGGTAGGGGCATGATTGGTACAACTTTGTTGGCTGAAGTGCCTGTATTGTGCTGTAGGTTTTCTATGTTTCTACGTTTCAAAACTGAGAAGACATTTAACTGAAAATCACAGCCATATGACATGTAACATTTCTGATTATTTTAAATGAGTACTGGAATCTTAAAACACTAAAATTTCAGTCAGTAAGGTAGTAAAAGTGAATGGGAAGTTGGATAATTGGAAAACTTCAAAATCCAACAAGAAGGCAGCTAATAAAGCTATAAGAAGGGAAAAGATGAGGACAAACTAGCAGATAAGTCAAAGCAGGATACCAAAAGGTTTTCAGTTTTATAAAAATAAAGTGGAGGCGAGAGTTGATATTGGACCATTGGAAAATGATGCTGGTGAGGAAGTATTGGGTGGCAAAGAAATTTAGCATTAGTTTTCTCTGTGGAAGACACGAACAGTGTGCCAGAGGTCTTTGGGTGTCAAGGAGCAGGAGTGAGTGCCATTGCTATTTCAAAGCAAAACATGTTAGGCAATCTCAAAAGTCTTTCTTTTTCTTTTTAAATCTTATTAATTATTATTGAAAATCAACAACAGAGAAAAATACATCAATATAATCAAGACAACATATCCATATGTAGAGTAAGAGTTAAACTATCAACCAAGTGGAACAGTATATCAATAATAATAAAAACAACAAAATGTTAAAGCTTTTTATATGGAAAAAAGAAAGAAAGAAAAAAAAGAACCCGTACTAACTAAAACAGAAAAAAAAACCCTAATAACAAAAAAAATGGGAAAAAACCCATTTGGAGCACAAACCCAGAGCTATACGTCATACAAGCTTCCATAAAAAAAAAAGACATCAATCCGCCAGCCAAATCCATATACCCAAGCATCAGAAAAGGACCATCTTTATTAACTCAAATCAAATGATAATAACGGGCAAAAGAACCCCAGCTTTTCTCGAAGTCAAATCTACGATCAAAAGTTCGACTTCTAATTTTTTCCAAACTAAGACATAACATCACCTGAGAGAACCATTGTATCAAAGTGGGAGCAGAGGCATCTTTCCATTTTAACAAAATAGCCCTTCTAGCCAATAATGTGACAAATGCAATTACGTATTGGTCTGATATAGAAATACCGTGAATATGTTGAGGAATTATACCAAACAAAACTGTCAATTTATTAGATTTTAAATTGATTTTTAAAGCTTTAGAAATTGTGGAAAAAATAGATTTCCAAAATTGTTTCAATACAGAGCATGACCAAAACATATGTGTCAGTGTAGCTATCTCAGTTTTGCATCTATCACACTGACTATTTACATTAGGAAATATTTTAGACAATCTCTCCTTTGTCAAATAATAACAATATACAATTTTAAATTGAATTAGAGAATGACTGACACAAATCGAAGAAGAGTTAACCAGCTTCAGAATTCGCAACCAATCCTCTGTTATCAAGGTCATGTTAAGCTCTCTTTCCCAATCTTGCTTAATCTTAAGTAAAGGATAGTTATCCTGTTGTAATAGTAAATTATAAATTTTCCCAATAAAACCTTTCACTGAAGGGTTCATTTTTATAATAATGTCTAACAGGTAAGAGTCTTGTATATATGGAAAATTACTTAAATATTCTTGTAAGAAATGTCTGACCTGAAGATATTGCAAAAAATGTGAATATGAGAGAGAGTATTTAGTTACTAATTTTTCAAAGGACATCAATCAGCCTCCTTGAAACAAGTCCATAAAAGAAAAAAATTCCTTTATTCCTCCAAAGAGAAAAGGTAGGATCACTAAGTGAAGGTTTAAATAAATAGTTTTGATAAATTAAACTAAAAAGGTTGAATTTTTTAAGATTAAAAAACTTACGAAACTGGTACCAGATTCGTAATGATTGATTAATCATAGGATTTATATTTAGAATAGAAATTTTGGCTAATTGTACAGGTGAAGGAGCTCCTAATAACGAAGTTAAATGAAATTGTTTCAATTCCAGATCAACCCAAGTTGGTTGTTCCTTTTTATCGTTCCAATATAACCAAGAACACGCATAACGTATATTAACCGCCCAATAATACATTCTTAAATTAGGCCGTAGAAACTAGTGTACTTACTTCATTTTTCATCATATGAATCAGTTGAACAAGTCTCTGTAAGGCCCTGTCTTGACTTCAAGTGACAAGCTTCTTGGATTCAAAAGGAAATCAAATCTTTGGAAAAATCATGTTGCAAAAGGAAATCTTGAAATGCTTCCACTGCTTCCTGGGTTTGAAAGTGAGGAAGGATGTCAGAAAGTCTAAAGTCTTATTGACAACCACCTGGAAGAAATGCAGAACAAAATTGAACAGTACTTTTCCTCCCTTTCAACACAAGTGTATGACTAGATGAGGGACACTTTCTCCGAATCTTCTGCTCAGCCTGAGAACTTGTCTTTGGGAGAAGAGGAAGAACTTTGTGAGCTGCCGTCTCATTGTGCATTCAAGATGAGATTTACTGACCTGCTCCTGGACAAGTTCTGGATTTCTGTGAAAGAAGAATATCCAGCCATTTACAGGAAAACAATGAACATTTTGCTGCAGTTTTCAACTTCTTACATGTGTGAGCAAGCTTTTTCTTGCTGAATTAGCATCAAGAGCAAGGATAGAGATCATCTAATTTCAGTTGAAGGTGAAAACCATGTGTGGTCATCTCAAGTTCAACCCAGCATTGAATATAAAACACTCTGGTTTGCTTGGCTGTATAAGTCTAGGGGAGACACCCTCTGGCCCCGCAAACTCGCGAGCTTGAGGCGTGCTCGATCCCACCCCAAACCCCAGTTTGTGTGGGTGCTGTGTCATTTGTTACTCTGTTACAAATTAACGCCACAAAATAACAGATAGTATACTGCATATAATTAAAGGAAATATATTTCTGAGTATTAACTAAAGGGTTAGTAAAGAATTACAAAAGAAAATGGCCCATTCTAATTAAACAGTCAGGAACAGTCCAGGGCAAATATTGAGGAAGGCTGGCATCGACTGAAGCGACAGCAGCTGTGTCCAGTTCTGGTCGCCTCACTATAGAAAGGATGTGGAAGCATTGGAAAGGGTACAGAGGAGATTTACCAGGATGCTGCCTGGTTTAGAGAGTATGCATTATGATCGGAGATTAAGGGAGCTAGGGCTTTACTCTCTGGAGAGAAGGAGGATGAGAGGAAACATGATAGAGGTGTACAAGATAATAAGAGGAATAGATAGAGTGGATAGCCAGCGCCTCTTCCCCAGGGCACCACTGCTCAATACAAGAGGATACGGCTTTAAGGTAAGGGATGGGAGGTTCAAGGGGGATATTAGAGGAAGGTTTTTCACTCAGAGAGTAGTTGGTGCGTGGAATGCACTGCCCGAGTCACTGGTGGAGGCAGATACACTAGGTTAAGAGACTACTAGACAGGTATATGGAGGAATTAAAGGTGGGGGCTTATATGGGAGGCAGGGTTTGAGGGTTGGCACAACATTGTGGGCCGAAGGGCCTGTACTGTGCTGTACTATTCTATGTTCTATGGCTTTTGACACTTTGGCAATTGTGTGCACAGTTAAGTCACATTTGAAAGAGCTTGTTTCGTCTCATCAAATGCTCTGATCATGTCTGCAGACTACTGAAGAATGTGATTAGGGTCAGTGCCTTGAAGGGCACTATACAAGGGAAGCATAAATTCAGCAGCTTGCAGAATTAACTGGTGATAGGAGTTCACCATACCCAAACACTCTTATATTGCTTTGGTAGTGCAGGGCAGTAGAAACTCCATAATACTGGTGACATTTGATGGCTGGGGTCACGCCTTCTGCGGAGATGTGGTGGTTGAAAAAGTTGATAGTAGACAACCAGAACAGGCATTTGACGGGATCAATAATCACACAATGTTGGCTTAAGCACTTGAAAGGTGTGTGGAGATGTGATAAGTGTTTGGTTTTGGATGCGCTGGCGACAAGCATGTCGTCTCGCTAAACAAAAAGGAAATCTAAATCTTTTAACATAGAGTTCATCAGTCGCTGCATGTTTCAGCCCCAACAGCATGCACACAAACCCAAGGAGGCCAAACGGAGATATAGCTGCTGTTTTGGGAATTTTCTCACTTCACATAGGCACCTGATGGTAGCCCCTCAATAAGACCACTTTAGAAAATTTCATCTTTCTGGCTAAATGTGCTGAAAACCCTTGAGTATGTGGGTCTGGGTAATAATTGGGGTTGTGGCCTCATTAAGGAGGAGGTAATCCCTGCATGGACAGCAACCATCATCGGACTTAGCGACCAAGTGGGGGAGTGGTGGTGAAGCCCAAGGGCTATTCAACCTGAACACAAAGCCAAGCATTTCCATGTTTGCAAACACAGCTTTTGTGCTGGCCAGCTTTCCTGAGTCCAGTCTACACGGATGGGCCAGTTGTGGAAGTGTGCTGGTGGAACTTACTGGGGGTACAGGGTAATAACCAAAAGTCCTTTGTGTCCACAAACCACTAGTTCTTTAGATCTCCGAAGTCTTTTTGACATAGAAGATATCTGCGCCGAGCAGATATCTAGCAACTTTAGCCAAAACAAAGTCCCATATGTAGCACCATCCACTGAAGCAGAGTGTCACATGTCGTGTCCCACAAGTCCGGACCCTGCTGCTGTTGGCAGTCTCCATTGAGGATCAGTCACTCTCTGTTTTATGGATGACACTGGCAGCACACTCACTGGAGCGGCCCTGTCGCACAGGAAGCGTCGTTCTGGAAGGGTGTTTGTAATGAACAATATTCGACCCTGGCAGCTGGAACCCAGGGTGTTGACAGACCTCCGATGTCCCGATGTGCTGGCACTGTCGAAGCTGCATGGTGTTTGTGCCAAAGCGTGAATGGTAAAAGCATCGACCCGGTGATGTGTGTTTCGGAGCCACAGGAATGAAACTATTCGAGGCTGTGCTGACAGGGCTTACTGAGACAGGGAAAGGAGGAGGAACAACGTACCTCCGACTCAGACAGTCCAAAAGTCTGTAATCGGTGAATTTTCAGTGTGACATATTTATCGCGTGCAGGCAAGTCTACTAATAAACTCACCACTCTGGCTGCAGTAGAACAACTTAGTGATGCTATGATGTTGTAAAATTTGGTATTGTCAGCAGTGATTTCTCACAGTATGAATTGGCCTTGCACCCTTTCAAATCAGGCGGCAGTCTACTGCTCACAAAACACTGGCAGCTTCACAGTGGCTGTTTCGGTCAACAGGACATTGTCTGGAATTGTTTGAGAGCAGTGGGATGCCCAATGTAGGATTTTACACATAAAACAGGTAAGAGACATTTTACATGTTTATTTTAAAGCAGCAGCATTTTACTATCATTATGAACAAACTAAACACAGTCACAGAACCAGTGGATGTAGTATATTTGGATTTTCGAAAGGCTTTTAACAAGGTCCTACACAGGAGATTAGTGTGCAAACTTAAAGCACACGGTATTGGGGTAAGATATTGATGTGGATAGAGAATTGGTTGGCAGACAGGAAGCAAAGAGTGGGAATAAACGGGACCTTTTCAGAATGGCAGGCAGTGACTAGTGGGGTACCGCAAGGCTCAGTGCTGGGACCCCAGTTGTTTACAATATATACTAATGACTTAGATGAGGGAATTAAATGCAGCATCTCCAAGTTTGTGAATGACACGAAGCTGGGCGGCAGTGTTAGCTGTGAGGAGGATGCTAACAGGATGCAGGGTCACTTGGATAGGTTAGGTGAGTGGGCAAATTCATGGCAGATGCAATTTAATGTGGATAAATGTGAGGTTATCCACTTTGGTGGCAAAAACAGGAAAACAGATTATTATTTGATTGGTGGCCGATTAGGAAAAGGGGAGGTGCAACGAGACCTGTGTGTCATTATACACCAGTCATTGAAAGTGGGCATGCAGGTACAGCAGGCGGTGAAAAAGGCAAATGGTATGCTGGCATTCATAGCAAGAGGATTCGAGTACAGGAGCAGGGAGGTACTACTGCAGTTGTACAAGGCCTTGCTGAGACCACACCTTTTGTGTGCAATTTTGGTCCCCTAATCTGAGGAAAGACACCCTTGCCATAGAGGGAGTACAAAGAAGGTTCACCAGATTGATTCCTGGGATGGCAGGACTTTCATATGATGAAAGACTGGATCGACTAGGCTTATACTCATTGGAATTTAGGAGATTGGGGGGGATCTTATTGAAAGGTATAAAATCCTAAAGGGATTGGACAGGCTAGATGCAGGAAGATTGTTCCCGATGTTGGGGAAGTCCAGAACGAGGGGTCACAGTTTTGAGGATAAAGGGGAAGCCTTTTAGGACCGAGATGAGGAAAAACTTCTTCACACAGAGAGTGGTGAATCTGTGGAATTCTCTGCCACAGGAAACAGTTGAGGCCAGTTCATTGGCTATATTTAAGAGGGAGTTAGATATGGCACTTGTGGCTAAAGGGATCAGGGGGTATAGAGGGAAGGCTGGGGTGGGGTTCTGAGTTGGATGATCAGCCATGATCATACTGAATGACAGTGCAGGCTCAAAGGGCCGAATGGCCTACTCCTGCATCTACTTTCTAAGTCTCAACATCACCTTCTTGATATCAATATGCCCATGTGGGTGAGTCTGATATGTCAGAATGTACAGCTCACTATCACATTAAGAAACCCCTCCAAAGGGAAAACAAACACAGACTTGACCCCAGTATATCCATTGGCAATTCTCTTACCCTCCTGTCCACGGTAATACTGACCCCTGTAGATGAGCAGTATGTACAACCATTCACCCCTGCCCTTTACAACACCACGGACATGATCTGGAACATCCCTCAACCCGGCACCAGAGAGGCAATATACCATCCGAGTGACCCTATGGGCCTACAGAATCCCGTTTGTGTTCCTCTGATGAAGGAATCTCCTCTACACCTCTCTGCTCTTCTGAACCACAGCACCAGACTCAGTGAGAGAGGCCCGGTCACCATGGCTCCCTCTGATAGGTCAGTACCCTCAATAATAAGTATGTAAAGTTATACACATATTATAGAGGGGAACGGCCACAGGTGTACCCTGCACTGGCTGTGTATTTCCCCCCTTCTCCTGACAGTCACCCAGTTATCTGTCTCCTGCAAACTACGGACGACTACCCTCCCTATAAAATTTCTGCATCATCCCTTTTCAATGAAAGCTCTGTTCTGCTCTTAGTCGACAATTCAATGGATCTCTTGTACAATAAGATAGATTCTTGATCTCACAATCCACCTCATCATGGCATTGTAGTGTATTGCCAGTTTACACTACACTTTCTCGGTAACTGTAACAGTTTATTCTGCATTCTGTAATTGTTTTCCCAAGTACTGCCTCAATGTGCTGAAGAGATTAAATGAACTCTGGGGAGGGCTGATTAACAAAGATTTTCACATACCTTGTACGAATGACAATTATGAACCAACTTACCACTTTATTGTGTTTGTGGTTATGTTGTGATCAACTGATAAAAAAGTAATTCTGCACCAATGGAACACTAATACTGAATGAAGTAGAATTAAACATCTGTGATTTCATACTAAAGCACTTTCATTGTTTCTTTTTTTTTACAGAAAATCCCAATCATTTTTATATTTTCGGTAAGACGGATAACATTATGTTAACTGGACCAGACAATCCTGGAAATGGCCCTGTTGTGTGGGATTGGAGACCAAGCTTCACACAGGTCACCCAGCGACTTGTGACATTTTCTAAAGAAGGATCCAGAGGGTGGACCCCACAACTGGAAGCAAACTCCTCATTCCATGGCATCTTTCGTGAAATGGAGACTAACACTGATACTATTGACTTGACAATTTGGGATCCCACATTGAAATTTGCAGGATCTATCATCCTGGCGCAAACAGAACCGAGTTATGAAATCCTGAAGCAATACGAAATTTTTGGGATCAAAGGTAAGTGGGACTAAGATTTGAAAAGTTTGAAAAATTGTTTATTTTCATGATTTAAATAATTTCTGGGCCTGCCACCACTTTTGATAATGGCTTTATGCACACTGTATCATTGTACATGATGGGGTGGGGTCTTAATGAAGTGTGCCAGCAATCCAAAGATAGAGTCAAACTAGATTGGTACATGCCCAAACAACCGACTGAGCCGTATGTGTTTGGGATACGGCAAGATCACTTGAGTGAAAGCCACAGGATTTCAGGGAGAAGGTACCATTTCCGGATAGCAACATAGCTCAAGATTGATCCACGGTCACTGGAGCTGTGAAACAGCAGCACTAGCCTCTGTGTCAGGGCACCACCCCATGGTTGGCATCCACAGATAGTGTCCAAACTGTGTGACCCTAAGTTGAACCGTGACATTCCATCAGGTTCAGGAGGTGTGGTAAAGAGTTAATTCCCCCTGCTCTGTCTCACTGAATTTGGTGTAACCAGACTGAGAGTTTGTGTCCCCACTGTGTTATTCTGTGTCGGAGACCCAACACTCTTTCTGTTCTGTAGCAAGACACAAGTGCTGATCACAGTCACATCCTGAGGTCAGTTTGAATCCAATCATTGGATATGTTACTACTCACTCCACTCATTCAATACACCCACCAAATATTGAAAGGCTGATATAGATCAGATGTGCAGATGATGTTTACCATTGTGAGAGTCTCGGACCAGAGGGCACAGCCTCAGACTACACGAATATCCCATAGGACAGAGATGAGGAGGAATTTCTTTAGCCAGAGGATGCAGAAACTATGGAATTCATTGCCATGGGTGGTTGTGGAGTTCAAGTCATTAGATTAATTTAAAGCAGAGGTGAAGAGGTTCTTGATTCATAAGGGTGTGAAAGGTTACAAGGAAAAGGCAAGAGAAAAGGGTTGAGAAAGAAAATCAAATGGCAGAGCAGACACAAATGTCAGTATGGACTAATTCTGCTCCTGTGTCATTTTGTTTTATGTTTGTATTTCTCACAGTTGAGACGAGACCACAGAGGCCTGTGGAGGGCAGTGACATCACCCTCAGCTGTACCATCTCCAGACTCCTAGATACCGTTAGTCTCCACTGGAAACCAGTGGGCTCATCCCAGCAGAACAGGAGAAACACTGATCAGATCCGTCTGAATAACACTGTCTATCTGATGGTCCAACACGTTACAGTGGAGGATGGGGAGTTGTATCAGTGTGAAGTGCAGGAAAACGGAAACATTGTTCTCACAATCAAATCAGATTTTACTGTAGGCACAGGTAAGTGTTGTTACTTCATTGTAGGAATTGGGCTGGAATATATCTGTCTGGTAGGAGTTTGTTAAAAATAATACAGGAAGAGTTCATGGCCAGGTCTGTGTGGATACTCATCAGTATTGACCTTGCAGATGACATGGAAATTAGTGAATTTAGGCCAGAAAACAGTGATATCCTGATGCATATCAACAGTATGAAGGAGGAGACATTGGCAGTCTGTAAACTATGGAGTCGTACAGCATGGAAACAGGCTTTTCAACACAATTGGTCCATGCCGATCTAAGCTCGTCCCATTTGTGTAACATCTTGTTCAGCGTGGAAGAGTTGAACCGAAGGATCTGCTTCCCTGCCGTTTAACCCTGTGACTGAGATCTGGGAATTAGAGGACATTGAGGAAAATAAAACATAGATCAGGAGAAGCAAATCTGCGACGGGAACAATTTCAGTTTACATCATTACCAGTCACCTAAAGTAAATTAGTTATATTTGGATCATACCGATCATTCCAGTAGGTCATTCAAAATGTCAGCGCTACATTCTCCTGCCCTGAGATTAAAACCAATCATAATCACGGTTCGGTACTGTAATTGTTCAACTTGAGTGGTGGATATCAAAGTGTTACTCATGCCAAAGTGTTACAAGAAGCAAGAGTCCACATGACAACCACCAGTATTTCCTACTCACACTCAGCACTGGGTCCCGGTTCACACAGCAACACTGAACAACAAACCATTCTCTCTCTCACTGACCCTTCCCACCAAGTCTTTATTGTATTTGATGTGATTCTGGCTTCAGCGACCAGAATCAGGCTCATTTTGAGAGGTGTAGGATATAAAAGCAAGGATGTTAAGGCTTTATAAACATTATGCAGACTGTTCTTGGAGAGTGGTGAGCAGTTTTGGGCCTCTAATCTCAGAAAGGATGTTCTGGCTTTGGAGAGGGTCCAGAGGAGTGTCATGAGAATGACTCTGAGAACGAAAGGAATGAGAATGAGAATGTGGAGTATTTGATGGCTCGAAGCCTGTCCTCTCTGGAGTTTAGAAAAATGA
Source organism: Mobula hypostoma (assembly GCF_963921235.1). Taxonomy (NCBI): domain Eukaryota; kingdom Metazoa; phylum Chordata; class Chondrichthyes; order Myliobatiformes; family Myliobatidae; genus Mobula; species Mobula hypostoma. The sequence goes on along the minus strand of NC_086103.1, from coordinate 19,343,745 downwards.
GGGAGTTTTCATTGAAACATATCAAACATTGTAACAGAGTGGCTGTGGAGAGGATGTTTCTGATTTGTCAAGTCAAGACACAGAGGGCACAGCCTCAGAACAGAGCGTCATGCATTTAGGACGGAGACGAAGAGGAACCTTTTTAGCCAGAGGTTTGTGAATCTGTCGAATTAATTTAAAGTGGTGATTGATAAGTTCATAATTACTCAGGGCATCAAAGGTTAACAGGAGAAGACAGAAGAATGGATTTGAGAGGGATAATAAATCAGCCATGATGTAGTGATGGAGGAGACTCGATGGCTGAATGGCCCTAATGCTGCTCCTATGTCTGATGGTTTGATGGCGGCTTCTCATCACTTGCTTCGGAATGACATTGTAACATTTTAACGAGTTCTCCTCTTTTTCATGCAGGTCGACATAATAAACGTTACTCACTTTATCGCTCAGCAACGGATGACAGTGAATTCCACTTCCTCTGTTACAGTCGTTTTGTTCACAACAGTGCTGCCTGGACTTGGCTGTCACGTCTTCATCAAAATCTGAGGAAAACAATTGCAACAGCATTGAAATCTCAGCCCATGAGTGTCAATGAGAGTCACTTTGTGAATCGACTGATGTTCACAGAGACACGTTTTAATGGCAGGAATTTCAGTGTGAGGGTTTTTCCTGTGGTGTTTGAAGATGCAGGAGATTACACCTGTACTCTGGGATTAAGTGTATTTAGGACTATCACACTAATCACAGTTAAAGGTAGGAGACAGAATGTGTGACAACACATTTCCCAAAATCACAGCATTTTGCTTTTGTGCAGAATGTCGCTCCTGTTTTTAAAGAGACTAATAACGCTTTTCTTGTTTCCACAGTCACAGCTGAACTGTCTGATACGGTGACTGAGGGAGACACATTTACCCTGAGCTGCTCTGTGTCTGACGTCACTGCATCAACCAGACTGGTTTGGATCAACGGAGACGGTGAAACTGTTGGAGACAAAACACTGACTGGGGACGAGAAATCACTGAGTCTGATCATACAGAAAGCTGAGAGAGACAGAGGGAAATGGACGTGTGGTGTGTTTGATCAAGACAGGCTCCAACTTTCAGTACCATATAATCTGGAAGTCAGAGGTAAGTGTCTCGTGTTTTTCCCAATGTATTGAGTTTCATGATGAGGCTTGGTTCTTTTTGCCAGCGGTGAACTTTCATTTTCATACTGTGTGGGAGATCCCAGGGAGGTGAAGCTTAGAATTACAGTACTATGCAAATGTCTTCAGCTGTATATATACTGAATAGCTTGGATGCCTAAGACTTTCGCACAATGTGGAGAGGAGAGGAAGTTTATCGTTGCGACAGGGAGTAAAGGATTTTGGGATTGGACAGGGTGGAACGCAGCAGGAGGGGTGTGGGACTGGTGCCAGAGAAGGAGTGCTGAGGCGGGGGAAGATGTGGGTGCAGACACACCAAGGCTTGAGACACCAGGCAAGGACATGTGATTCTAAACACTTGGTTTCTTGATCATTATAGAATGTTTTTCTGGTGCTTCACGCTCCTTCCCCTCTCTCTGCATCTTTTCCCAAGCATGATTTCCCACTCTCGGTCCACAATAGAGACCCATATCAGAATCTGATTCATCTTTACTCACATTCCTCATGAAATATGTATTTTTTTGCAGCAGAGTCAGTGCAATACATAAATTACTACAGTAGAAAGCTAAAGTCTTTGGCACCCCAGCTATATACATGTGGTATTAAATGCAGCTTTGTATATGTGTGACAGTATCAGAATTTATTTCAATGGAATTAATTGGAGTATTCTAGCATTGCAACGTCAAAATTAACTAGTTTGTAGAAGCGGATTATCAGTCTGAGGATTCACATTCACATCCAATGGGTGTTCTGGAATACAAACTCAGTTACTATTCTGTTTTGAATGGGCGTTCAGTGTCTGTATGTGGTGAGCCTGTCACAGAACACCAGCAAGCCTAGATCAATCCTAAAGTTCTCCCTGTGACTGTGAGGGGTTTTCAGCATCACAGTGGTATGCAGGTCGAAAGGCCGATTTGCCTCTGTAAGTGACAATTTTTATCGATGACTGATGGGAGTATTGACAGGACATGTTAATGGGCAGGTGAGGTAGGATAGGGTACTGGGGACTATTTTCTAAATGGGGAGAAAATCCAAGAACCTGAGATGCAGAGGGACTTGGGAATCCTTGTACAGAACATCCTGAAAATTAACTTGCAGGTTGAGTCGGTGGTGAGGAAGGTAAATGCAATGTTAGCATTCATTTCAAGAGGTCTCGAATACAAGAGCAAGAATGTGATGCTGAGGCTTTATAATGCACTGGTGAGGCCTCACCTTCAGTATTGTGAATAGCTTTGGGCCCCTCATCTTAGAAAAGATAAGCTGGTTCAGAAGAATAAACTCCCCCCTCTCTATGTAAAGTCCAACAATATGGCATATTTTCAACAGACCAAAACAAAATAAAGGCATAAACACATTCCAGACAAGTCAAGGAAATGATATTAGAGAAGCACAGATCTGGGAAAGGCCATCTCAAAGGCTCTGAACATACCATGGAGCTCAGAATGGTCCATTATGAAACCAAGACCACACTGTGTAGGTCAAACTGACCCTCTAATCTTCGTTGCCAGAGAAGAATGTCACTTGTAAGAGAGGCTACTGTGATGCCAACGTTATTCTGAGTGAGCTGCAGTGGTCTGTGGCTGAATTGTAGATGAAGTTCATGGCTCCACAATCTGAGGCCTTGCACAAAAATCTCTATTTATGGAAGAGGACTAAGGAAGAAGCCCCGGCGAAAAGTAATACAATATCCTTTCCCATAAAGACTTTGCAAAGTATCGCACAGACGATACTGTTAAGATGTGGAAGAAGCTCTTGTGGTCAGCTGAGATTCAACACAAAGTGGTATATGTGGCCTAAAACTGATACTGCACATCAGCCAGGGAACACCACCCTAGTGTGACGTATAATGGAGTTAGCATCATGCTCTGGGGATGCTTTTCTGCTGCAGGGACTGGAAATCTGGTCAGGATTGATGAGAAAATGAATGCTGCGGAATGTAGAGAGATCCTGGATAAATACCTGCTAGTCTCTGCCAGAAAGCTTAAACTGGAGAGGAAGTTCATCTTTCAGCTGGACAATGACCCATAGCACACTGCCAGACAACCATGGAGTGGTTTCAAATGAAGAAAATTTATGTCCTTGAGCAGCCTGGTCAGAGTCCTGACTTTAACTCAATCGAACATCTCTGGCAACACCTCAAGATTGTTGTTCACCACTGCTCTCCAACTGACCTGGAGTAGCTTAAGCAATTTTGCAAAGAGGAATGGGCAAATCTTATTCCATCATATTCTGCAAAACTAATAGAGACTTGTCCAAAAAGACTACTGGCCGTAATAGCTGCGAGAGGTGGTACTGAGCAAAGGGGAAGAAATACTTTTTTACTTCTGACATTCCAGTTTTCAATTTGCAGTTTTTCAGGCTTTAAATTTTAACTGTTGTTTGGGCTCTACTCTGAAAAAAAGGAGCATGTTACTCACAAATAAAGATTTCTCAGTTAAATTGATCAAAATCCCCTGGTTTTAATACTCACAAAAGGTTGTGGGTTATATACTGTTACAAGGCACTGTATATGTATTTCTACACCCATTAATTGCCATGAAATCAAGGGCCTTCTCCCCTTTATTATCCCATAGGTCTATTTCAATGAGTTCCATATTCCTTGAGACATCTGTCCCTGAAAATTCATTCAAAGCCATGTGTTCTGAGAAAACATAATATATCTTATTGGCTCCAAATATGTTACTAGGGTTCTTCATCTGTGTGTTTCTGCATGACCAACCCCAGATCTCTAGCTACCATGGAGTTGCTGCAAGGGCTGAATAATCTCTTCTCATTAAAAGAATATGACATTCTCATTCAGGAACATTACAATAAACTGTTTGTTCCTTTGGACTGTGGTAGGAAAACCTACATGGTAACGGGGAAAACATACAAACTCCCTGCAGGCAGCAGTGCGGATAGGACCTGGTCGCCTGAATATTAAAGCATTGAGCTAACCATAATGCTACCATTCCACTAGTCAATATCATTGAAGTATAAGATCAATAAAGTATAAGATCTTACTTTTGTGTACAACTCTCTTTGCAGTGAATGAAACATTTGTTAACTCCAGATCTCCAGATTCCTCGGTTTCTCAAAGCTCTGCAATCTCTCACCATTTAAATGACAAGCTTTTTTTCCTCTAATTTACTCAGCCAGACTCCACCACCAACATCTTTCTCACTAAGAATGACTAGAGTACATGTGAACTGCTCCACTAGCATGTTTCCCCTTTAAATTGCATGCTGTCCTGATTTGGCCTTGCAATGACACCACATTCTGCAAAATATTTTTTTAGAAAATAGATCTGTACATTTTTAGGCTGTGATCAAGTGATGGAACGTGAGTGAAATAGGTGACTTTTTTCCAACAAACACAAACACAATGGCTCAATGCCCTCTTGTGTAGTAAATTTTATATCATCCATGAAATTTATAACATGACACAAAGGCAATATCTTCCCTACATCGTTTAGTTTTCACTGAAATAGTAATTATTTCAGTGTCAGTCTAGAACAGAGGTTCCCAACTTTTTTATGCCATTGACCTCTACCATTAACAGAGGTTGGGAATCCCTGCTCGAGACAATGAGCAATATACACTCAGTGTCCACTTTTTTATGTACCCCTGCTCATCTAATATCTAATCAGCCAATCCTACCGCAGGAATTCAATGTATAAAATCATTGACAAGGCCAAATGTTCATTTGCTGTTGAGATCAAACATCTGAACGGGGAAGAAATGTAATCTAAGTGACTTTGATCATGGAGTAACTGTTGGTGCCATGCAGGGTAGTTTGAGTATCTCAGAAACACCTGATGTATGATTTTCACACACAATGCTTTCTAGAGTTAGCAGAGAGCGGTTTGAGGGAGAAAAAAATCCAGTGAGTAGCAGTTCTGAAAACGCCTTGTTAATGGGAGAGGTCAGAAGAGAATGGGCAGACTGGTTCAAGCTGACAAGAGGGCGACAGTAACTCAAAAAAAACACACATTACAGCAGTAGTGTGCAGAAAAGCATCTGTGAGCACAAAACATGTCGAACCTGCTAGTGGATGGGCTACTGCAGCAGAAGATCACAGGCATGCTCTCAGTACCTACATTATTTGGTACAGGAGGCAGCTAATAAAATGGAGTTTCTGACTGTTGTATGGCAAAAAGTGTTACAGCTGAATCAGATTCTTTATTGATCAGCCAACTCTACATATCTGCCAGATGGAATCTTTGAGTTGATACCATGAATGAAATCCCTGTGTGATTTTTTTTGCTCTATCTCTGTCAGAAGAGTCATTTATAATACTGCAGTCTTCCTGATTGGTTAATTTGGATTAGGACTCCAATGAAAAAGCATTTGGTCTTTCAGGGATATTTTAAAAAGTGTTTAATTACTGTACATGCATAATCTAAAGGTGAAATTTGTGCATACTCTTCTGCCAGTTAACTACACCAATATTGTTATTATTGGAAGTCTGGTTCTTCTGCTCATCATTATCCTGGGACTGGTGCTGTGTTTGAAGAAGTGCAAGAGAAAAGGTGAGATGCATGACAAAAATCTTAATTTAAGCGAAAATCCAAAACAAAATTACTATTGAGGATTTTATCTTAGATGCATTTGCCAGCAGCCTGTTAAATATTGTTTGCATGTCATCGCCTCATGTGATATTTTTAAGTAATTGATCATGCTTTAAAATCTAGCATTGGTACGGGGGGGGGGGTTATGGTGAGTCTTTAGTATTGATTTGTGGTGAGAAATGTGGTAGCTGCGGTTCTACCGATAGTTAGGACAATCGCTTTCACTCTACGTTCGGAACATAGTATATGTGATGAATGTTTAATTTGCTGGTAATTTGATGCTGGTGATGGGTAATGATCTTCAAGGTCAAGCTTATTGTCATTCAACCGTACACACGTATACAGCTAAGCGAAACAACTTTCCTCAGGGACCTAGGTGTAATTAGCCATGTAACCGACATATGGAGCATAATACAGGAAAACAGAGACTAGCTACTTAGAGAGGAGAATATTTAGATGGAGTGATACTAAGAAATTTTGTGAGAAAAAGGGGCCTATAGTGCTAAATACAAAGAGTTTGCATGCAATGCAGCAAGTAATTAGGAAAGTCCTCAGAGGTATTCTATTAGGTACATACATATACCTGCTCATTATTGAAAATATCTAATCAACCAATCATGTGTCAGAAACTCAATGCATAAAAGCATACAGACGTTGCCAAGGGGCTCAATTGTTGTTCAAACCAAACATTAGAATGGGGAAGAAATGCAATCTAAGTAACTTTGACTGTGAAATGATTGTTGGTGCCAGACAGGGTGGTTTGAGTATCTTAGAAATTACTGATCTCCTGAGATGGTCACACACACCGGTCTCTAGAGTTTATAGAAAATGTTGTAAAAAACAAAAAAAAAAATCCCGTGAGTGGCAGTTCTGAAAATGCCTTGTCAATGAGAGAGAACAGAAGAGAATGGCCAGAGTGGATCAACACGACAGGAAGCTGACAGTAACTCAAATAACCACACATTAGAGTGGTGGTGTACAGAGGAGCATCTCTGAATAAACAATAAATCAGAAGTTGAAGTGGGTGGTCTACAGCAGCAGAAGACAATGAACATGCACTCAGTGGCCATTTTATTGGGTTCAGGAGATTCCCAATAAAGTGTCCACTGGGTAGATGTCACAAATGAAGCTAGATTCTCTCTACAATGAGTATTGCTTTTACATAGGATAGTTTTCTCTGATGGATGAGACACATTCCTACTCATTCTTGTTGCTTTCTATAGCCATTGAGTACTTTTTGTCTATATATTTAGAGATAATGTTTTAAAATTAATCTGAATTAGAAAAAATTGTGTATATTCCAGATCAGACACCTGCAACTGAGACCAGTCATGTTGCTGAATATAGGTCTGTCGATATGAAGTCAAAGCAAGAAGGTAAGGAGATGAATCCAGTTATACACCTCTCTATGCAAGTTTTTTTTTGCTTGCTCACCACTGTGTCTGACTAGCAACAAAGTTGTTCTTGGCAAGCGGTTAAAGTTCCTGGACTTCATGCATCATCATTCCTGAGGCCAGACATGGTCATTCCGTCAGAAACCTCAAAGCAGGCGGTCATGGCAGAAGCGAAAGTTCCTTGGGAAGAACAGATTCAGAATCAGAATCAGGTTTATTATCATCGGCATGTGACGTGAAATGTGTTAACTTAGCAGCAGCAGTTCAAAGCAATACATAATCTAGCAGAGAGAAAAAAAATAAAACAAAACAATAAAAAAGTAAATCAATTATGTATATTTAATAGATTTAAAAGAGTGAGCAAAAACAGAAATACTGTATATTAAAAAAAGTGCGGTAGTGTCCAAAGCTTCAATGTCCATTTAGGAATCAGACAGCAGAGGGGAAGAAACTGTTCCTGAATCGCTGAGTGTGTGCCTTCAGGCTTCTGCACCTCCTACCTGATGGTAACAGTGAGAAAAGGGCATGCTCTGGGTGCTGGAAGTCCTTAATAATGGACGCTGCCTTTCTGAGACACCGCTCCTTGAAGATGTCCTGGGTACTTTGTAGACTAGTACCCAAGATGGAGCTGACTAGATTTATAACCTTCTTCAGCTTCTTTCGGTCCTGTCTAGTAGCCTCTCCATACCAGACAGTGATGTGGCCTGTCAGAATGCTCTCCATGGTACAACTAAAGAAGTTTTTGAGTGTATTTGTTAACATGCCAAATCTCTTCAAACTCCTAATAAAGTATAGCCGCTGTCTTGCCTTCTTTATAACTACATCGATATGTTGGGACTGGCTTAGATCCTCAGAGATCTTGACATTAAGGAACCTGAAGCTGCTCACTCTCTCCACTTCTGATCCCTCTATGAGGATGGGTATGTGTTCCTTCATCTTACCCTTCCTGAAGTCCACAATCAGCTCTTTAGTCTTACTGACGTTGAGTGCCAGGTTGTTGCTGTGGCACCATTCCACTAGTTGGCATATCTCACTCCTGTACGCCCTCTTGTCACCTCTTGAGCTTCTACCAACAATGGTTGTAACGTCAGCAAATTTGTAGATGGTATTTGAGCTATGCTAAACCACACAGTCATGTGTATACGGAGAGTAGAGCAATGGGCTAAGCTCACACTCCTGAGGTGCACTAGTGTTGATCGTCAGCGAGGAGGATATGTTATCACCAATCCGCACAGACTGTGGACTTCCAGTTAGGAAGTCAGGGATCCAATTGCAGACATAGGTACAGAGGCCAAGGTTCTGCAATTTCCCAATCAGGATTGTGGGAATAATGGTATTAAATGCTAGCTCTGGTCGATGAACAGCATCCTGACATAGGTGTATGTGTTGTCCGAGTTGTCTAAAGCCCTGTGGAGAGCCATTGAGATTGCTTCTGCGTTGAACTATTATAGCGATAGGCAAATTTCAATGGGTCCAGGCCTTTGCTGAGACAGGAGTTCCGTCTAGTCGTAAACAACCTCTCAAAGCATTTCATCACTGTTAATGTCAGTGCTACCGGGCAATAGTCATTAAGGCAGTTCACGTTATTCTTCTTAGGCACTGGTATGATTGTTGCCTTTTTGAAGCAAGTGGTAACTTCTGCCCGTAGCAGCGAGAGGTTGAGGATGATTTTGAGCGTATGAAAGTCAACCCAGCATCAGCAGGTAGAGCAGTGCGAGAGACAGACTGGACCACACAGTGCAAGCTTATAGAGGTGGAATGTTGAGGTTTTGCTGGCTGCTTGCTGTGCAGAACCTCCTCTCTCCTGGGCAATACAGGGGCCGCAAAGAGAAGAACCATCAGCACCATAACAGAGGCTGCTGAAGAAGCCTCAAGTTGGCTCTGGATCAAGAGGTGTAACTCGTGGACCAATGCTTCTGGGAAACAAGCCAGGGCCTGATCCATCCTGGCCGGGTTGCCTGGGCGAGAGTGTCTGATGTTGAAAGACCCAGAACACCCAATGACCCCAGGTTACATCACATGTATCTCAGCATTTTTAAAATAAAGACTGCCATATTTCACAGAGCTGAAGTTTCTGTAGGTAATTTCACATTTCGTACTGGAAACCCTATATATTTGTCATGAAGTCTGAACAATCGTAGGTAAAGTTTGATTTTGTAAAGCTGTATGATCATATGTTATACTAATAGTCTCCAGTTTTGATCTTTTTCAGAAGTACATTATCCAAGCAAAACCTTACAGAATGTTAAAAATCGTTATTGGCCTCTCACTACTTATTATTCATTTACACATTCCAGTATTTTGCATCATTTCTTAAAAATATCACCCCATATTTCTGAAATCATCCTTACAAAATTTTGTATCTTCTCCATTTGCTTTTCTAATACAATGTCTGAATGTGGTCAAACTAACATTTGGTGAAAGTTCACTTCCTCTCAACAATATTTTCATTGTCCTTATTAGGTTGTGACCCTACCTTTAGTGAGTTACGTATTTAGTTCCTGGACTCCTTTGATTATTTTTTAATTGCATTCAAAATTTTCTTTACCAAACAATAATATCTTACATTTATAATTGACAACAGAACGTCGACACTGATAATTCTATTCTGAAGTTTCTTGAGACTTCCTGCAAACTTCCTCAGTCATGACAGTTCCTTCACCTGCACCAAAGGCCTGAATTAGATGGCCTTTCAGATGTTCCTCTACTCTCCCAAGGTCAGATTGTTGTAAATTTGTTTGGTGTCTGCTTTTGCCTTACATTCTCAAATTGCTGCTACTCAGCTGCAACAGTACAAATTATTGATACTTCACAATCTTGATATTTCACATTCTCCAGTCATTTGTAGATAGGAAAATGAATAAATTATGTCTGAAGGAGTAAGTGTGGATGTCAGGAGCACACTTGACTTTGAGACTTCACATAATCATTTAGCTTCCCATCACTATTCAGGCTGAAGGGATAAAGCACTTTGGGTTACAAGCCAGAAAACTCTTGGTGTTTGTAGAAACACAGCATGATGACACATTGCAGAGATGGGAGTAAAGAGAAATATACTGGAAAAGAAAATGCAATTAATTGCATTTTTCTTATTCTAAGTTAGTTAAGTAAAGGAGGAAGAGCCCATTTGACAATAGTATAATTTTGAAAATAGAAATCAGGCTTCAAGGCCCACTTTGGCCTTCATTGTGTTCTTTTCATTGACAAAACAGTTAGAGAGAGGAATATGAAAAAGTGTTACCTTTCAGCTGAGACCTGCTTTTGTTCAATTAATGCTATGATTGTATTGATTGAGGGAAACCAGCAGAGCAGACGGGTGAAAACTCCTCACTAAACTGTTAACACAACTACAGATTGAGTATTTATTTGATTTTCTATTTTTAGAAGCATGAATAATGTTTGTTTGTCTGACATTAACATTTACATTTTAAGTGCAATGTATGCATTACGTAAATTTTATATTACTTGTCTCTGCAGACACAGAGGAAGCTATTCATTATGGGGATATAAATTTTAAAAATAAAACATCAGGTAATGAAAACTTTTTTTTCACGTTTCTCTTTCATTTTTGCTTTATCTTTCCAGACAGTTAGTGCTAGGCAAGAAAATTCATTGCTGTTAGTCTCCTTTGAGCAGTTTAGAAGACCCTGCTGTAAAACACCTCACTATGTACCTCATCAGGAAATTAGCAGCACAGGCACAATCAGTTACACATGTTTCTCTGAGTTAGACGATCATTGGTTTAATCCCTTTAAGAATAATAAAACATAGGAAACTGTTATAATGGCCAAAAGTGCTGGGTTTCAGATAAAATCTTAAACCAAGACACTGTTTATATGCTCATGTGATCACAAAGCTCATTTACTAATTTTCCTTTTGATAAATACACTCATTTGCATGCATAAATAGAAACACAATATGGAATTTGAAAGAAGTACTGTACACTAATGTTCCCTCTAATTTTTAGTAGTCAGTGTGATCAAAAATCTTATGTTATGCAATTTCTTTTCTGTGACAAAAGTATGTGTGCACTGAATGCACACATGGCACAGTTTATGTAGGTTTACAAAATATTTGACTTAAAACTGCACAGAATAATAACAAAATAAAATACATATTTATGTCACTCAGTTATTTTTTCTTTCTCCCGTCTTTGGCATTTACCCATTCTTTGTAAATTCTATCTAGGCTAATTGAACTTCCATCAAATTGATAGCTTTTGATTCTCATTAACATATCCAAATGACATTCACCTAAACGGTCTCTCAGCTTGTTTTTGAGTTGATTCATGAGGCTAAAACCTCGCTCACACTCCGCACTAGATGCAAGAAAGGTTCCCCCAATGTCCATTAACTGTGCAAGGTCGCAAAACTGTTCATTTTGAAGTACAAATGCCACCATTTGAGCAAAGTTTGAAATCAGTTTGCATTTAATTTTTTCTTGCACGGAAAATTTGAAATCATTAAACTGTCTAATTATTACAGTACTTTCAGCTAGAAAATCATGGTATTTTAGACATAAGGCATTAACTTGTTCATCGCCAAATGTGAAGTCACAATCTGCAATTGTGCAGAAATCAAAAGCTGACCATTCTTGTACCTCATCTTCAGGAAACCTTTCTTCTAAATGAACACAAAGACTATTTATAAAAGTCAACAGTGAACTTGTATCTACTGTGATGTTTTCTTCACGTTGTTGGCTTAGCCAAATTTTAACTTTGTCACTCCGCGAAACATTGTCTCCCAGATATTGCTTTCTTGTTAATTTTGCCTCGCGCAAAATGAAGTGAATCAATTGATGTCAGGCCACTCTTTTGCAGAATCTTGCACAGTGCAGCCAGTTCATCAAAGGCATCACTTAAAACCTGTAAAGCTACTTTGAATGTGACGTTTATCAATTTCTTGTGAGAGTATTTAGCCGATGAACTAGTTAACAGAAACATTTAGCCAAAAGATTATTTTCAATAAGTATAATTATTAATTACTACATTATTTTAGGTAACTAACCTTTGTGCACACATTAATTTCCTTTGTGCGCTGGTTGAAAAACGTGTGTGCCCGCACACGTGCACAGTTTAGAGGGAGCATAGCTGTACACGTGGCCCCAACTTATTTGAAATTGCATTGAGATTGCCCAGCTTGAAACATAGAAACATAGAAACATAGAAACATAGAAAATAGGTGCAGGAGTAGGCCATTCGGCCCTTCGAGCCTGCACCGCCATTTATTATGATCATGGCTGATCATCCAACTCAGAACCCAGCCTTCCCTCCATACCCCCTGACCCCTGTAGCCACAAGGGCCATATCTAACTTCCTTTTAAACATAGCTAATGAACTGGCCTCAACAGTTTGCTGTGGCAGAGAATTCCACAGATTCACCACTCTCTGTGTGAAGAAGTTTTTCCTAACCTCGGTCCTAAAAGGCTTCCCCTCTATCCTCAAACTGTGACCCCTCGTTCTAGACCTCCCCAACATCGGGAACAATCTTCCTGCATCTAGCCTGTCCAATCCCTTTAGGATCTTATACGTTTCAATCAGATCCCCCCTCAATCTTCTAAATTCCAACGAGTACAAGCCCAGTTCATCCAGTCTTTCTTCATATGAAAGACCTGCCATCCCAGGAATCAATCTGGTGAACCTTCTTTGTACTCCCTCTATGGCAAAGATGTCTTTCCTCAGATTAGGGGACCAAAACTGCACACAATACTCCAGGTGTGGTCTCACCAAGGCCTTGTACAACTGCAGTAGTACCTCCCTGCTCCTGTACTCGAATCCTCTCGCTATAAATGCCAGCATACCGTTCGCCTTTTTCACCGCCTGCTGTACCTGCATGCCCACTTTCAATGACTGGTGTATAATGACACCCAGGTCTCGTTGCACCTCCCCTTTTCCTAATCGGCCACCATTCAGATAATAATCTGTTTTCCTATTTTTGCCACCAAAGTGGATAACTTCACATTTATCCACATTAAATTGCATCTGCCATGAGTTTGCCCACTCACCCAACCTATCCAAGTCACCCTGCATCCTCTTAGCATCCTCCTCACTGCTAACACTGCCACCCAGCTTCGTGTCATCCGCAAACTTGGAGATGCTGCATTTAATTCCCTCATCCAAGTCATTAATATATATTGTAAACAACTGGGGTCCCAGCACTGAGCCTTGCGGTACCCCACTAGTCACCGCCTGCCATTCTGAAAAGGTCCCGTTTATTCCCACTCTTTGCTTCCTGTCTGCTAACCAATTCTCCACCCACACCAATACCTTACCCCCAATACCGTGTGCTTTAAGTTTGCACACTAATCTCCTATGTGGGACCTTGTCAAAAGCCTTTTGAAAATCCAAATATACCACATCCACTGGTTCTCCCCTATCCACTCTACTAGTTACATCCTCAAAAAATTCTATGAGATTCGTCAGACATGATTTTCCTTTCACAAATCCATGCTGACTTTGTCCGATCATTTCACCGCTTTCCAAATGTGCTGTTATCACATCCTTGATAACTGACTCCAGCAGTTTCCCCACCACCGACGTTAGGCTAACCGGCCTATAATTCCCCGGTTTCTCTCTCCCTCCTTTTTTAAAAAGTGGGGTTACATTAGCCACCCTCCAATCCTCAGGAACTAGTCCAGAATCTAACGAGTTTTGAAAAATTATCACTAATGCATCCACTATTTCTTGGGCCACTTCCTTAAGCACTCTGGGATGCAGACCATCTGGCCCTGGGGATTTATCTGCCTTCAATCCCTTCAATTTACCTAACACCACTTCCCTACTAACATGTATTTCGCTCAGTTCCTCCATCTCACTGGACCCTCTGTCCCTTACTATTTCTGGAAGATTATTTATGTCCTCCTTAGTGAAGACAGAACCAAAGTAATTATTCAATTGGTCTGCCATGTCCTTGCTCCCCATAATCAATTCACCTGTTTCTGTTTGCAGGGGACCTACATTTGTCTTTATCAGTCTTTTCCTTTTTACATATCTATAAAAGCTTTTACAGTCCGTTTTTATGTTCTCTGCCAGTTTTCTCTCATAATCTTTTTTCCCCTTCCTAATTAAGCCCTTTGTCCTCCTCTGCTGAACTCTGAATTTCTCCCAGTCCTCAGGTGAGCCACTTTCTCTGGCTAATTTGTATGCTACTTCTTTGGAATTGATACTATCCCTAATTTCTCTTGTCAGCCACGGGTGCACTACCTTCCTTGATTTATTCTTTTGCCAAACTGGGATGAACAATTGTTGTAGTTCATCCATGCAACCTTTAAATGCCTGCCATTGCATATCCACCGTCAATCCTTGAAGTGTCATTTGCCAGTCTATCTTAGCTAATTCATGTCTCATACCTTCAAAGTTACCCCTCTTTAAGTTCAGAACCTTTGTTTCTGAATTAACTACGTCACTCTCCATGTTAATGAAGAATTCCACCATATTATGGTCACTCTTACCCAAGGGGCCTCTCATGACAAGATCGCTAATTAACCCTTCCTCATTGCTCAAAACCCAGTCCAGAATAGCCTGCTCTCTAGTCGGTTCCTCGACATGTTGGTTCAAAAAAACCATCCCGCATACATTCCAAGAAATCCTCTTCCTCAGCACCTTTACCAATTTGGTTCACCCAGGCTACATGTAGATTGAAGTCACCCATTATAACTGCTGTTCCTTTATTGCACACATTTCTAATTTCCTGTTTAATACCATCTCCGACCTCACTACTACTGTTAGGTGGCCTGTACACAACTCCCACCAGCGTCTTCTGCCCCTTAGTGTTACGCAGCTCTACCCATATCGATTCCACATCTTCCCGGCTTATGTCCTTCCTTTCTATTGCGTTAATCTCTTTTTTAACCAGCAACGCCACCCCACCTCCCCTTCCTTCGTGTCTATCCCTCCTGAATATTGAATATCCCTGAACTTTGAGCTCCCATCCCTGGTCACCCTGGAGCCATGTCTCTGTGATCCCAACTATATCATAATCATTAATAACAATCTGCACTTTCAATTCATCCACCTTATTACGAATGCTCCTTGCATTGACACATAAAGCCTTCAGGCACTCTTTTACAACTCTCTTAGCCCTTTTTAATGCTTGCCCTGGATTTGTCGGAACAAGAAAGCATAAAAGGCAGACCAAGCACTTCAAATTGATATTGACTATGACAAAGGTAAACTGAAGTTGTCTTTCCTTACCATGATAAAATATTAAGGATCTTCACAGGAGAGTTTACAAGAATGTTGCTGGGACTTAAGAAAAAGTTGAAGAGGTTAGGACTCTATTCCCCAGAGAGTAGGAGAATAAGGGGAGATTAGATAGAGGTATACAAGATTATGAGGAGTACAGAATGGACCTTGGGTGACACTAGAAATAGAGGTCTAAGGTTTAGGGTGAAAGGTTAAATATAAAAGGGGAAATTGAGGGGGAACTTCGCCATGCAGAGAGTGGCGTAAATGTGGATTGATTTGTCAGCAGAAGTGCTACTTATGGTTTCAATTGAAAAATTTCAAACAAGCTTGGACAAGTACATGCATGATAGGGTTATAGACCATTAGACAGAGAGGAGAAGGACTAGGCCATCTGGCCATTGACTCTGCTCCACCATGCAATCATAGCTGATCCTTTTCCTCCCACCGCCCAGCCTTCTCCCCATAACCTTTGATGCTGTGGCCAATCAACAACCTGTCAGTCTCCACCACAAGTACACTCAATGACCTGGCCTCCAGAGCTCCCTGCAGCAACAAATTCCACCAATGCACCACCCTCTAGCTAAAGAAATCTATCTGTGTTCTCTGCTTTAAATTGACACCCTCCTTCCTGACGATGTGCCCTCTTGTCTTAGACTCCCCCACGACGGGAAACATCCTTTCCATATTTACACTGTCTAGGCCTTTCAATATTTGAAAGGTTTCAATGAGATCACCCTCATCCTTCTAAATTCCATAGAATACAGACCCAGGGTCATAAAATGTTTCTCATATGATAACCCTTTCATTCTTAGAATAATCCTTGTGAACCTCCTCTAAACCCTCTTCAATGCCAACACACCTTTTCTAAGGTAAGGAGCCCAAAACTGTACACAATACTCAAGGGGAGTCCTCACCAGTGCCTTATAAAGCTTCCACATCACATCCTTCCTCTTGTATTCTAGACTTAATGAAATGAATTCTAACAGTGCATTTTCCTTCCTCACCATCGACTCGACTTGCAAGTTAACCTTTCAGGAGTTCTACACAAAGATTCCCAAGTCCCTTTGCCTCTCAGATGTTTGGATTTCTCCCTGTTTAGAAAATACCTGCACATTTATTTCTTCTACCAAAGTGCATGACCATGCATTTTCCAACATTATATTTCTTTTGCCACTCTCTTGCCTTTTCTCCTAATCTATCTAAGACTTTCTGCAGCCTTCCTGGTTTCTCAACACCACCCGCCCCTTCACCAATCTTCATATCTTCTGCAAACTTGGCAACAAAGCCATCAATTCCATCATCTAAGTCATTGATATACAACATAAAAGTGGTGGTCAACCCCTGTAGAAGAACACTAGTCATCGGCAGCCAACCAGAAAAGGATCCTTTTGTTCCCACTCACTGCCTCCTATCAGTCAGCTAATGCTCTAACTATGTTAGAAATTTTCCCGTAATACCATGGGCTCTTAAATTGGTAAGCAGCCTCATGTCTGTCACCTTGTCAAAGGCCTTCTTAAAATCCAAATATACAACATCCACTGCATCCTCTTTATCTGTCCAACTTGTAATCTCCTCAAAGAATTCCAACAAGTTTGTGAGGCAAGATTTTCCCTTGAGGAAACCATGCTGACTTTGTCTTATCTTGTCATGTGTCACTAAGTACTCAATAACCTCATCCTTAACAATTGATTGCAATGTCTTCCCAAACACTGAGGTCGGGCTAACAGGTCTATAATTTCCTTTGTGCTGTCTCCCTCCTTTCTTAAAGAGTGAAATGACATTTGCAATTTTCCAGTCCTCCAGAAACATGCCAGAGTCCCATGACTCTTGGAAGATTATTACTACAGTCTATACCGTTACGTCTTTCAGAACCCTATGCTGTAGTTCATCTGGTCCGGTTGACTTATGTACCTTTATGTCTTTTAGCTTTCTGAGCACCTTCTCCCTTGAAATAATAACTGCACTCGATTCTCTTCCCTCACAACCTTCAACACCTGGCACACTGCTAGTGTCTTCCACAGTGAGGACTGTTACAAAATACTTAATTAGCTCATCTGCCGTCTTCTTGTCCCCCCGTTATTATTTCTCCGGCCTCATTTTCTAGCCGTCCTTTATCCACTCTCATCTCTCTTTATTTTATATACTTGAAAAGGTTATTTTCTGCTGACCTTGATACAGTATTATTTGCTAGCTTGTTTCCATATTTCATCCTTTCTCTCATAATGATTCTTCCCATTACTTTCTGTTGGATTTTAAAAGCTCTAGCTTCCTACTAATTTTTGCTTTGTTTTATGCCCTCTCACTTTTACATTAGCTTTGACTTCCCTTGTCGGCCATGGCTGTACTATTTTGCCATTTAAGTATTTCTTTGTTTTTGGAATACTTCGGTCCTGCACTTCCCTCATCTTCCCCCAAAATTCAAGCATTTTCTGCTCTGCTGTCACCCTTGTAATCATCTCCTTCCAACTTAATTCGGCCATCTCCTCTCTCATAGCACTGTAATTTCCTTTACTCCACTGAAATACCGCTATGTTGACCTTTACTTTCTCCCTATGAAATTTCAAGTTGAACTCAATCATATTGTGATCACTGTCTCCTAAGGGTCCCTTCACTTCAAGCTTCCTGATCACCTCCGGTTCATTACATAACACCCAATCCAGTATAGCTGATACCCTAGTAGGCTCAATGACAAATTGCTCTAAAAACCCATCTCGTAGGCGTTCGACAAATTCATTCTCTTGAAATCAATTACCAATCTGATTTTCCCAATCTGCCTGCATGTTAAAATCTCCCATGACTATCATAACATTTCCATTTTGACATGCCTTTTCTATTTTCCATTATAATCTGCAGTCCACATTCCAGCTACTGTTTGAAGGCCTGTATATAACTGCCATCAGGGTCCTTTTACTCTTGAATTTTCTTATCTCAATCCACAAGGATTCAACATCTTCTGATCCTATGTCACATCTTTCTAATGATTTGATGCCATTCTTTACCAGCAGAGCCATGCTACCTCCTCTGCCTGCCTTCCTATCCTTTTGATATAACATGTAACCTTGGACAATTAGCTCCCAACTGCAATCATTCTTTATCCTTGATTTATTGTCGGTTACAACATCATACCTAACAATTTGTAAAAGAGCAACGAGATCATACACCTTATTTCTTATACAGTGCTCCGTGCATTGAGATAGAACATTCTGAGTACTATATTTTCTACCCTTTTTGATTCTACATCCTTAATGTATTGATATTCATTCTGCTGGCTGAAATTTTGTCCTGTCATCTGCCTGCCCTTCCCAATAGTCTGACTGCACACTATCTTTGTCTTTTTACTATCTCTCCTGTCCTGAGTCCCTTCACTCCATTTTCTATCCCCCTGCCAAAATACTTTAAACCCTTCACAACAGCTCCAACAAACCTGCCTGTGAGAGTATTGGAGAGTTATGATCCAGGTGCAAGTCAATGAGACTAGGCACAATAACAGCTTGTCATGGACAAGTTGGGCAGAAGGGCCTGTTTCTGTGTGGAGGTGCCCTGTGATTCTGCAATATTACAGTACCTCAATTACCAAATTAACTGGGGCAAAATTGAAAAGCGTGTTGAAGGCATTATATTCGAATACACACTGTGTATGGGATAAGTTAGATGATGTTGCACCACAATTAGTGATGAGTAGGTATGATAAACACAAGAAACTCTGCAGATGCTGAAAATCCGAGCAACACACACAAAATGCTGGAGGAACTCAGCAGGCCAGGCAGCATCTATGGAAAAGAGTACAGTTGATGTTTCGACTTGAAACTCTTCAGCAAGAGTGGAGAAAAAAAGCTGAGGAGTGGATTTAAATGGTGGGAGAAGGAAAAGAGAAACACCAGGTGATAGGTGAAACTTGGAGGGGGAGGGATGGAGTAAAGAGGAGGGAAGTTGATTGATGAAAGAGACAGAAGGCCATGGAAGAAGCAAAAAGGGGGGAGGAACACTAGAAGGAGGCAATGGGTGGGAAAGGAGGTAAGATAAGGGACAAAAAATAAAAAGACCCAGCACTGGTCCCTACAGCACACCACTAGTCATAGTCCTCTAATCAGAGAGACAACCATCTGCAACCCATCCTCTACCCAAACATGAGATTCCTTAATCAGAAAATACCAGTGCTTTACCACTGTCACTGTTAGGAGAGGTTGATGAGCAAATGCAGCCAGTTGGGAGGAGAGAAAGGTGAAGGTAGAGATAGAGGCTGGGAGGTGATAAGTGGACAGAACAAGGGCTTCAGGTACTGGAATATGATCAATAAAGATAATGATAAGTGGAAGCAATTAAGGAAGGAATGATGATCTTTGCTAAATCTTCCATAATCAATATTCTGGGAACTTTGATTTCCCCCAAAATTAACTGATCTTTGTATTCCCTTGAAAAATATACACCTAACAACTCATGACAGAACCATCAGTGAATAATGCCACTCATGAAAGAGCTTAGCTCACTTGCTTCACTGTGTAAATGCCATAGTTAATTTGGATTTGACTCTCAGAGATGGCAACTAAGTCAATTTGTGCCTTTGTTGACCTACTGTCTATATAAGGCAAAGGTAACACAAAATGGATAGTTGTATTTTATAAATGATATTAACTAATATTATCTTTAATAGTGGTGTTTGAAATTGTCACAGGTAGCAGACGTGACATGCAGGACAGTAACAAATCATCAGTTGTAAGTAAATCAATTCCTATTGATCAAATCTTGAACTATTTTTTTACTTGATGCTGCAAATTTATAAATTGTTCTTTAATGAAAAAGGTCTAAAGATAATTACCTTTACAAATGTTTATTCTGTCTTCTCTTTCAGAATGTTGGTGATTCAAAGGATGATCAACATGGTATCATCTATGCACAAGTAGCCCAAGTAACATGAATAAACTCATAAACACAAGAAATTCCGCAGACGCTGGAAATCCAAAGCAACGTAAACAAAATGCTGGAGGAACTCAGCAGATCAAACAGTAGCCACGAAAATGAACAGTCAATGTTTTGGGCCAAGACCCTTCTTCAGGACTGGAAAGGAAGGTGGAAGATGCCAAAATAAAAAGGTAGGGGGAGGGGAAGAAGGATGGCTGGAAGGTGATAGATGAAGTCAGGTGGGTAAGAAAGGTAAAGGACTGGAGATGGAGAAATCTGATAGGAGAGGAGAGTGGAACACAGGAGAAAGGGAAGGAGGAGGGGCACCAATGGAAGGTGATAAATAGGAGAGAAGATGTTACAGGTCAGATTGGTAAATAGCAGGAGGGGGAGGGGAGGAATTTTTTTAACCACTCCTCTCTCCTATCAAATTCCTTCATCTCCATCCTTCACCTTTCGCACTCACCTGGCCTCACCTATCACTTTCTAGCTATCCTTCTTCCCCTCCCTCTACTTCTTTATTCTGGTGTCTTCTGTCTTCCTTTCCAGTCCTGAAAAAAGGTCTTGGCTTGAAACGCCCACCGTTCATTTCCAAGGATTCTGCCTGACCTGCTGAGTTCATCCAACATTTTGTGTATGGTGATATGAGTGAACTGTTCAGAATATAAAGAAAAATATTGTAGTTGTTTGTTTCTGGGAATTGAAATCTGTCCCTTGGATCTATTCTGTAACCTGTTTTTCATGGGAACCTGTGTTGATTTAACATAGTTTTGAAGTAGGCTTACCAAGCCTCAACTAAAGACAAATTTCTTGGAAGTAAGAATGATTTTTTTTGAATTTTAAAATGTTTTTCACAATTTCTGAAGATGCTATGTAAAAATGCAACTCCGTTATACAAGCTATATTGAACATTAGTAGTAACTTTCCAATTGACTCAACAAATATTTCAAAATTGCAACATTTGAGCACAAAAAAGCACAAGTTGTCAGTGATAAGGGAGTGCAGTACATTCTGGGATACTGTACTATTTACGTTGTTACGACTGTCAAAAATGTTGAATCAGCTGCAGATTATTCCTACCTTCAAAGAGGCTCTTATTCCAAAGTACAAAACACAAATAGCACAGCTGCCCAAGAATTATCAACTATTTGCACAGTTCAGTGTTGCTGCTACCTAAAAGGCCAGAGCTATTTCAAGATTTCCATGGATACCAACCGAAAAGGGCAACAGGCAGAAGCCCCTGGAAAAAAAATAATCGCATATTGGCACTGTTTAGATGTAAACAAAGCAATTTCCATTTAACTTCTTGGAGAGAAAGCAATTTCCTTTTTATTTATAAGAAAGAGAGAAATTAAAGAGGAAAAATAAAACTTCTAAAATACCATCTCACTAAAGGAATGATGCATTTTCTTTTTTCTTTTACAAGGTAATAATTTTGAGTGGTGCTGTCAGTTACTATGCGATATATGTAAAATAGTGAATTCATAAGGGAAATTTGAAAAGAGAAAATATTCAAAGGCTTGACTACAACAGAATGATTGCTCTAGAAGGACAAGAGAAAATTAAAGGGAAATGAGGAAGTATCAAGCATCAGAGTTGGTGATTGGTTTATTATTGACACCTGTACCAAGGTGCAGAAAAACATTTTGTTTGCATGCTGTTCAATCAGATTATTCCAGAGGTAGGGAGTATATGTTAAAATAATTTAAAAAATCAGAATGCAGAGGTTGATGTGAATTCAAGATTTGATCCCACATCAATGTTAGAGGTGTGTTTGCTTCTTTTGATGAGAATTTACCAAATGTAATATGGTAAAAGCGTTATTAGATGTGAACAGTATTTGTTTCTTTAAGGCTCCTACCCCTTTAGGAGTCATAGGACTGAGTGCTCTCTGGGTTGCAACAAAATGTATGTAAAATTTTGAAGGAATTAAACTTTAAATGAATGTATTTGTGTTCCTTGTGTCTTCATGTCTATCAACTTTGCACGAAGGTATACTGGAGCTGTGCGGAGGGTGGGGTTGTTAAACTAGAGTGCAGGGGGATGGGACCCAGAATGCCAGACCAGGTAGTGGAGTGGTTGAGTGGCTGTGGAGAAAGATGATGTTAAGCCCACATACAAGGTCAAGAATCAGATAGTTGAGCATGGTGTGACTAATGTTCTGAGCTGTCAATGTAAGGAGTATTGTAGGTAAAGCAGATGAGCTTAGGGCATGGATCAAAATATGGAATTATGACATTGAAGCCATTAGTGAGGCTTGGTTGTAGGAGGGGGATGACTGGCAGCTCAATGTTCTGGGGTGCCGTTATTTTAGACGTGATAAGAGTTAAAGAGATTAAAGGGGGATGGATGGCATTAATAGTTAGGGAATATGTCATGGCAGTGGTCAGTCAGGATAGACTAGAGAGCACATCTAGTGAGGCTTTATGGGTAGAACTGAGGAATAAAAAGAGGATGACCATGTTAATAGGATTATATTATAGACCACCTACAGTCCATGTGATTTACAGGAACAAATTTGCAAAAGATTGCAGACTGTTACAAGAAACACAATGTTGTGACTGTAAGTGACTTTATCTTTCCACATATTCACTGGGACTCCAAAATTGTAATGGATGGGAAACGGTTTGTCATGTGTTCAAGCAGGTTTCCTTAATCAGTACAAAAGTCCCAACTAGAGAGAATGCAATACTAGATCTGCTATTAGGGAATGAGACAAGGCAGGTGACATGTTTGTGTCGGGGAACACTTTGGATCTAGTGATCATAATGCCATCAGTTTCAAGGTAATTATGGAAAAGGATGTCTGGTCCTTGGATTGAGTTTCTAACTTGGTGAAAGGCCAATTCTAGTGGTATCAGAAAGGATCTGGCAAGTGTGGATTGGGATAGGTTTGTTTTCTGGCAAAGATGTTCTTGATAAATGGGAGGCCTTCAAAAGTGAAATTTTGAGAGTCCAGAGATTGTATGATGCTGTCAGAATAAAAGGCAAGGATAACAGGAACCTTGAATTTCAAGAGATATTGAGGGCTTGATTTTAAAAAAGGAGGAAGTAAATAACAGGTATAGTAGGCAGAAACAAATGAGGTACTTGAGGAATATAGGAAATGTAAGAGAACACTTAAGAAGGAAGTGATTGCTCTAGCAGACAAGATGAAAGAGAATCCTAAAGTCTTCTACAGATAGATTAAGAGCAAAAGGATAGCAAGGGACAAAATTGGGCCTCTGGAAGATCAGAGGAGGAGATGTTTGCTGGGAAACTGGATTGGCAAATTTGCTGATGGCACCAAGATAGGAGGTATAGTGGACAGCAAGGAAGACTATCAAAGCTTGCACTAGGATCTGGACCAGCCCAAAAGCTGTGATGAAAAATGGCAGATGGAATTTAATGCAGACAAGTATTCGGTGGTGCCTTTTGGGTGGACCAACCAAGGTAGATCTTACATGGTGAGTGGTAGGGCATTGAGGAGTGTGGTAGAATAGAAGGGTCTGGGAATACAGATCCATAATTTCTTGAAAGCGGTGTCACAGATAGATAGATCCATAAAGTAAGTTTTTGGCACAGTGGCCTTCATAAATCGATGTGCTGAGTACAGGAGTTGGGATGTGTTGAAATTGTATAAGACATTGATGAGGCATAATTTAAAGAAATGTGTGCAGTTTTGGTCACATGCCTACAGAAAAGATGTAAGTAAGATTGAAAAGAGTGCAGAGAAAATTTACAAGGCTATTGCTGGTACTCGAGGACCTGAGTTAAAGGGAAAGGTTGAATAGGTTAGGGCTTTATTCTCTAGAATGTAGAAGATTGAGTGGAGATTTGATAGTGGTATAGAAAATTCTGAGTAGTGTAGATAGGGTAGATACAAACAGACTTATTCCACTGAGGTTGGGTGAGACTACAACTTGAGGTCATAGCTTAAAGGTGAAAGGTGAAATATTTAAAGGGAACATAAGGTGGGGGGGGGGACTTCTTCACTCAAAGGGTGCTGAAGGTGTGGATGCAGGGTTGATTTCACATTTAAGAGAAACTTGCATAGGTACACAGTTGGGAGGGATATGGAGAGCTATGGTCCGAGTGCAGTTTGATGTCACTTGGCAGATCAATGGTTTGGCACAGACTAGATGGGTCAAATGGCCTCTTTCTGTGCTGTAGTGCTCTGTGACTCTATAACTTTATAATCTACAATGGCACTGTCAAGCCAGGCAAAGAAACATTATAAACACAATTCACAAAGCAGAAATACAATATTTGGATATCTTTTGAACATCTGGCCATATTGACAGTGAGTCAGAGGAGATCACAATAAATCATGTCTATACACTGAACTTAAGAGTGAAGAAAGAGGGAGGAAAAAGTCACTGTGTGCAAAATTAATTGCAGTTAGAAACAAATCTTGTGATTACCATAGTGTAGATAATACAGAATAGCTGGTCAGTCCCAAACTTAGTCAAATAGGAAAACCTGGTAGTTTTGAAAAGACAGGGGATGCTTGCATATTTACATCAAACGAATCAAAAAATCTTTTTGAATAGAATTATTGAGATAGATAAGAATGCTCAAAGTCAGGCTGCATGTGAACGTGTGAAGGAGACAAATACAATTTAGTAAATTTACCTGAGTGTTATGGGTCAATTCATGCCCACTTCAATAAAACACTAGAGACAATCTTTTCAACCTTGCAGAAAGTTTCAAGTTTGTAACCCATAACCAGAGTCAAAGAGAAAACATTCGGAATTGAGGATGTAAAAAGAGGGAGGAATGGAAAGAACTAAGAATTAGGGAAATTCTTGGGAAGCCAATATACACTCAGTGGCCACTTTATTGGGTACACCTGTACACCTACTTGTTACTGCAAATATCTAATCAGCCAATCATTTGTAGTGACTCAATGTATAAAAGCATGCAGACATGGTTAAGATATTCAGTTGTTCAGACCAAACATCAGAATGGGGAGGAAATGTGATCTAAGTACTTAAACCCTGGAATTATTGTTGGTGCCAGACAAGATGCTTTGAGTATCTCAGAATCTGCTGCTTTTCTTGGATTTTCACATGTAACAGTCTATAGAGTTAATAGCTAATGATGTGAGAAACAAAAAAAAAAATCCAGTGAGAGACAATTCTGTGGCAAAAATGGCTTGCTAATGAGAGAGGTCAGAGAAAAATGGCCAGATTGATTCAAACTGCTAGGAAGGCAACAGGAACGCAAATAACCACATATTACAACGATGGTGTGCAGAAGAGCATCTCTGAGCACATCAAACTGAAGTTGATGAAGTAGCAGCAGACGTCCACAAACATATACTCAATGGCCACTTCATTAGGTACATCGTGTACATAATAAAGTGGCCACTGGGTGTGTATCTAGGTACTGATAATCTACACTTCTCAATACTTTGGGAAGTGACCAGACACAGTAGATGAATTGGCCATCATTTCCCAACTTTTATTTTGATTCTGCATCAGTTCCTATGGAATATATCCATCATGGCTGATTTTATTTTTCTTAGCGCTATTGTCCTGCATTCTCCCTGTATGTAACCGTTAACCCTTTATCAATGAAGAACCTGACAATCTTAACCATAGATACACCCAGTGACTTGGACTGTACAGCCCTATGTGGCAACGAAATTCCATGCATTCATCATTCATGGGCTGAAGAAACTCCTTGTCACCTCAGTTTTAAAGGGAAATTTCTTTTAACTGAGGCTGTGCCCTAAAATCCCAGACTCTCTACCAATGGAAACATCCTCTCTCCATCCACTTTTTCTAGGCCTTTCAGTATTTGGTAGGTTTCATGGAGATAACCCCATCCTTCTGAATTCGGTCGAGTATAGTCCCAAGAATATCAAAAGCCCTCATATGTTAATTCTTGTGAACCTCCTCTGGACTCTCTCCAAGGCTAGTGCATCCTTTCTTAGATACAGCTCCCTAAATTCCTCAAATATTCCAACTGCAGTCTGGACAATATCTTGTATAGCCCAAGGAATTCAATACATCTTAGCTTTTATATTCTAGTCCTCTAGAAATGAAGGCTAACATTTCACTTGCCTTCTGTACTACTGACTGAACCAGGAAGCTAACCGTAAAGGAAACCTAACCTAGGTCCTTTTGCACTTCTGATTTGTGAATTTTCTTCCCATTTAGAAAATAGTTCACACCTTGATTCTTCCTACCAAAATGCATAAACTTATAGTTCCATATGTGATATTCTGTCCACCACTTTGCCCACTTTTCTAACTTATCCAAGTAATTCTGTGGATTCCCTAACACTGTGACATTATCGTTCTAGGCTTACTTTGCTACCTTCTGAAAATTTGACATCTGTTCCTTCATCGAGTTCATTAATGTTGAAAGGGAAATGATGCAATCCCGACATGAAACTTTGGAACACTACTTGTCACCAGCAACCATCCTGAAAAGGACCCCTTTATCCCCACTTCTTGATTTCTGCCAGTCAGCCAATATTCTATCCACTCTGGTACCTTTCCTCTAATACTATGCTATTTAGTAGCCCTCTGTGCAGCACCTTGTCAAAGGTCTTCTGAAAATCCAAATGAATAACATCCACTGACTCTCCTTTATCTAACCTGCTTGCAAATTCCTTAATGAATTCTAATAAATTTGTCAAATAATTGCAAAAATTAGGAAAAAAAGAAAGTTGGGCATTGCAGGCTGATTATGTTTGACAAATTTACGAAAACTCATTAAGGAAATAACAGTAGAGTGAGTGGAGAAATCCAGTGTAGGTGGTGTATTTGGATTTCCAGAAAGCTTACTTATGACAAGGTCTTACATGATAGATTAGTGTTTGAAATGAATGTGCATGGGATTCGGGTTAATGTACTGTCATACAAAGAAAGCTGATTGGCAGCCAGGAAGCAAAACGATGGAATCAGTGGTTTTACCACTTTTTCCAAGTGGGAAATAGTGACCAACCAGTGAGTATAACAGAGTTCATCTCTTGTACACCCAACTGTTCACTATATTAGTTTCTTCTTTCTTCTGTATTAGTAACACACACAAAATACTGGAGGAACTCAGCAGGCCAGGTAGCATCTATTGAAAAGAATAGATTGTCCATGTTTCAGGCTGAGAACCTTCATTAAGACCTTCACCCTTCCTAATGAAGGGTCTCGGCCCAAAATGTTGACTGTTTACTCTTTTCCATAGACGCTGCCTGGCTTGCTGAGTTCCTGCAGCATTTTGTTTATATTACTTTGATTTCTAGCATCTGCAGATTTACTCTTGCTTGTGTTAGTCATAGTCATAGTCATACTTTATTGATCCCGAAGGAAATTGGTTTTTGTTACAGTTGCAACAACCAAGAATAGAGTATAAATATAGCAATATAAAACAATAAATAATTAAATAGTGCTAAGTAAATTATGCCAGGAAATAAGTCCAGGACCAGCCTACTGGCTCAGGGTGTCTGACCCTCCAAGGGAGGAGTTGTAAAGTTTGATGGCCACAGGTAGGAATGGCTTCCTATGACGCTTGGTGTTGCAGTGTTCCCTATATTAGTAATTTAGATGAAAGAAATAAATAGAGCACTGGCTTGAGATCACATGATCCTAAAGGGTAAGGAAAGCATTTCAGGCAGGGAATTATTCTCCCATATGAATTGCTCAGGTTGGTGAACTTCCCGCAAAATGTTGCTGTATACCAGCAGCACCATCTTGAAAAGCCCATACCGCCTGCGTTTGACCTGCCTCCCTCTCTTCTCGCCACTACCTTCGTGTGGGAGGTACAGGAGTAATGGTTCCTATGCTGCCAGGTCTGGAACAGTTCATGCCCTGCAGCCACGAGTTTCTGAACCGGCTTCACTCGCCTCAGTGCTGAACAGACACTGTCAAGTTTATTGTCATTTAACTATACACATGTATACCGTTAAACGAGATATTTCTCTGAACCAGGGTGCAGAGCACAGTAGTACATGTAACACACATTTCACTGGCAACAACTTAGGAGAGTAAGGATAAAATCTACAGATGAATTATACATAGATAAACAAAATAAAGTGCAAAATTAAATATTATAAGGTACAGAACAGATTTACCAGTGATACTTTGAATGTGATGCAGCAGGGAGTTCAGAAGCCTAATGGCCTGAGGGAAGAAAATGTTCCCCATACTGACCATTCTTGATTTTATATATTGGGGTCTCCTGCCTGATGGTACAAAGTCAGAGAAGGTGCTGGATGAATGGATGAGGTCCCTGATAATACTAAGAGCCCTGCGAATGCAGCACTCCTGATAAATGTCCCTGATAGATGGTAGAGAGACCCTTATGATTCTCAGAGTACTTTGTAGCAACCTCCTGTCCGAAGCTTGCCTGGAGATACAACTTGTCCGGATGCTGTCAGTGGCGCTCCTGTAAAAATCAGTTAAGATTTGGAGGGGGGAGTGGTCCCTGTGGGCTCACGTTCAGGGATTCTGCAGCTGGTTCTCTATGCATTATTTGTTTTCTTTTTTTAGTATATGTACAACTTGTCCTCTCTTGTACGTTGGATATGAATTGCTCTTTGTTATATGTGTGCTTTTGTGGATTCTATTTTATTTCTTTGTTTTGCTGTGGGTATCTACAAGACAATGAATCTCCAGGTTGTGTATGGTATGCATACTTTGATTAGAAATTTACCTTGTACTTTGAACTTCAGTGGTGTTGGTTGAAAGCAGCCAGTTGCTTTGTTTGTAAGGTATAGGGTACTGCAAACCTAAAGAGTGGTAATAGGCAGTGTTCAAAACATCCCAGCACAGAACAGGCGATTACACAACTGTTGTATCTGGTGGTTGAGTAAAGTGGGAAATGCATAATACACCAATCAAGTCAGATTAAGAAAGAATAATTTCCTGATATTAAATGTTGACCTTGCTCATATTTGAAAAAACAATCAAACATGAACATTTCATCCAAGAAAGAACAGCTGATATTTATAAATGTGTTAAGATACACAGAAACATACAAGATTGATCCGTTTAGAACAACACAGTTTATACTGGTAATTTTTTTTTTGGTCTTGTATCAATAAAATGTAATTCCATAGTGCTGCTTTAACTCAAATTATATCTATCTCTGTGTTCTCTACTGGAAAGTGTGATAGTCGTTATTGTCTACTAACAGGTGAGCTGACTCCTTAAACTACACACATCAAAGTTGCTGGTGAACGCAGCAGGCCAGGTACAGTCTACGTTTCAGGCCAAGACACTTTGTCAGGACTAACTGAAAGAAGAGCTAGTAAGAGATTTGAAAACAGGAATGAAACAACTAAGTTTCATGTATCAAAGCTGCAACAATGGTAGCAACAAAGCTGCAACAATCAACTCTATGATTTGATCTAGTTCTACATTTCCTTCCATATTTAGCAACTTGACAAAATATTTCCGTTTCAAACTGCCACAGTCTGTTAATATAAATGAGGAAGTTGATTATGATGACGTTTCCTCATCCATGTTATGCAACTATTTAGCCAGT
Organism: Mobula hypostoma; assembly: GCF_963921235.1. Classification (NCBI taxonomy): domain Eukaryota; kingdom Metazoa; phylum Chordata; class Chondrichthyes; order Myliobatiformes; family Myliobatidae; genus Mobula; species Mobula hypostoma. The sequence continues at coordinate 19,314,105 of NC_086103.1, read as the reverse complement.
GTGTTCATTTCCAACTAATTTCAACGGTCAATGTTGATTCTTAGCAATTTAACCATTTATTCCCTGAATTCTACAGGATACAACTGTATTTCTATCTCAATTCACACAAGGTAAACTGGAAAATCTAATTGAATTAACAGGAAGTTTCTGAAAAGCTGACCGAATGTCGGAGAAACTGAGAACTCATAAAAGTGGTGAAATCTTAATAAATAGCCCCAAACAAAACTACCAATTCCATTAACTGTAACTTAGTTTGGTAAATTCCTATTTTTAAGGTTTTGGGATCTGAGATTTCAGGTTACATCTTAAACTGAATTCCACTAATTATACTCGAGTACTCCAGGGACACTCCTGCCATAAAATATTTGAAAGAGTATTGTATAAACCAAGACAAAAATGTGGTATAGTGCATTTCTGAAGAGGGTGTGAACATTGAAGATGTTGAAATTATTTGCAGACACCGGTAACATTTATTGTGCATTTTGGAATCTGGGATGAGGCAGTTGTCTATTAACGGAAGCATGTTTCAAATTTGCTCGAGGCTGATATCCAAAGACTGAGGAACACCTTGGTGAGTGGCAGTGGATCTCTCGCTATGAGTGGGAAGGAGCAAATGAGGCTAAGGATGGGCCAAGAACATGGTAAGGCTGCAAACACCAAAGTTTGATGATGTTAGCAGTGAGACCTCATGAACCGACTGTAGTTGGACCTCCCACCTCTGCAGTTGGCTGGACAGACAGACTGCCTGGGTGGCAGATAGGAAGAAACTTAAATGTTACAGAAAATAGGGACACTAAACTACGTTCCTCAGGAAATAGGAGGAAGGGGTAAATCAAAAACTAATATTAACTCATAATCATTATAAATAGACTTGATCAGATGTCTGTAATATTGTCGTACAATACGGCTGCCCCTTCTGGTTCGGTTCCTCCTGAATGTGACACAGAGCAAAGCGGAAGCTCCAATTGCACTGGGACTTTTTAAAATAACATTTATAGCTCATGCAAAATCTGCTGCAATACAACAAATTTCATGACATACATTAGTGGTACTAAACCTCATACTGATTTCCATGTGAACAGTTTGCTGCCAAAACTTACACCTCCGTAAATGTTGACACCAGATATTTGTATTTGGATTGGCAGAACGCAATACCAAGGAAGTGGAAGATGAAAGCTCGGGACCTTCTACATTGGGCCAACAAAATGCTGTCATCCTTGGATGGATCTGAATGCCCATGTCACAACTGGAGATCAAGGGGACAGTGCAGGGTGTTTGTGCATGTTGGATGTTAGCAACAATGATCTTTCAATGATAGTGAATCACTGATTTGTACTCTCCTTGATTCAATCAGAGGTTAAATTCCGACTTTAAGATTCTCAGGGAATTCTGTCAACAGTTAGAAAAAATTGTGTGATTTCAGTGTTGGAAAATCTTGGAGTCTTGGAGTTTTCTGTTTTCTTTTTCACTTGAAGTATTGCCAGATTGCAGTTCTTGAACACTGGCTGTTTTGATATTGATAAGTAACAAAGGCCAACTCACTAATACAGTTCATAACCAATCTGCTAAATGCAGATTTCCTTTGTTTCATGATTAGGTGGAGGAATTTTTTAGCTGTTGGGAAAGTCTCACCAGCTGATGTCCTCACTCAGCCGCTGTAACACAATGCTGGTCAGTCTTCTGTCTTTACCTCGATTAATGAGGTCTACCAAAAATGTGTTGCTTGTGTTCTAAGTCAGCCCCAGTCACTTTCACACATCACTCCAAAGTGTGTCAATGTATGATGACTTCCAGTTAAGCAACATCACAATCTTACATTGGATTCTTCTCTGTTTCCAAATCCTTCCAAGGAGTAAACTCTCCCTGTTGTCAAAAACTCATCCAGATTTGCAGCAGTCATAAGATTTGGCTGTTCCTTCAATTTTGGCTTTATAACCTTCCCAGTTTAATGCCTGCATAATTGTTGATAGTGTCTTCAGCTGGCTGGCCTTGAGCTCTTGAAACCATTGGGTGGATGTAATTGTACTGGAGAGGCTGCAGAAAAAATTCACCAAGGTGTTGCCTGAATTAAAATACTTTAATTATGGGAAGACATTGGGTAAGTTGGTTTTGTTTATTTTCCCTGGAGCAAAGAGTGATCTTATAGTTATATAAAATTATAAGAGGCATAGATACAATTGAGCACATCTTGAGACATTGATTTACCCATTCGCTGTTGTTGATGGTGGAGTTCCACTACACAGAGCAGAGACACATTTCAAATTGACTGAATATGTAATAAAATCATTTCAAAGTAGTAAGAATATTAACTGTTAATAAAATCTTTAATTATTGAGATTTTGAGTCTCCCCTATTGACTGAGTGGCTTGTTAATTTTATCAATATAAATATTCTGAACTGGCTCTGGAATAGAAAGATCTGAAAGGGGAACAGTATCTGCCTCGCACATTCCAAAGACATACAGGTTAGTGTTAGTAAGCTGTGGACGTTCTTTCTTGGCACTGGAAGTGTGGCGATACTTGTGGGCTGCCCCAGCATATATTAAATTATGAGCCTCAAATCCAGTGCAAGTTAGAGCTAGATTCTGGTATTCTTCTTGAGTATCCAGTCAGAATTTTGTCACTGTTGTCATTGGACCGAAGACACACGATGATTTGGAGGTGAAAGTTCAGTCTAATGGCTGGCATTTACAGGCTGTTGTTAGAGAACAGCAGAAGGTCCAATTGCACTGAAACTTTTTAATATAACAATTATGTCTCATAAATTTACTTTGAACATAGGATCTTTTTACTCATGGTAGAGATATCAAAAAAAAACATGTTCACCATGGCTAATGGGAACTTTTCACCTCCATATTAATATTCTGTTTTAACAGCCTTTAAGGAGGAGTTCCAAAGGCTCGTGAACGTCTGAGGGGAAAATAGATGAACCCTTATCTTAAGACAGTGGTTTCCATGTTTCTCCTGTAAGATGATTTTGCCACCTTATCAAACTCCCTCAGGGTGTTGAATGTTTCATGTGATCACTATCGTAAAAGGATAAATTCCTCTACTCCATGGGTTCCCAACCTGGGGTCCACAACCCCCTTGGTAATCGTAGGCATCCATGGCATAAAAAAGTTTGGGGACCCTGCTCTACACAGATCAAAATGCTGGTCTTGAACAAAGCAGGGAAAGTTGACTCCTTTGTGCAGAGGCTGACCTTATGTCATGTGAAGTTTTATTTTTTATTGCGTGTTCTACATTAGTTACAAGTTTGCAAAGTCATCTTGTGCAAGAGGCCCAATCGTGAGACTTGAGCACATAAACTGGGCTAACCATTTAATGCAATGCTGAGACAGTGCTGAATTATCACAAGCTTTCATATGGATGAGATGATGAGGCAATACTCCCATATGTCCACTCAGATAAATCTTCATTATTTCAGGACAGTGCTTTCAGTTTGGTGTGGACTTGGTGGGCCAGGAATCTCATTTCTTTTTCTGTAAGTCCCTGTGCTTTTGTCTAGAATTCAAAGTTAACCAGTGTAGCGATCCCTCTTCGGACCACCAGTCCAATCACAAACTTGATGATTCCCAGACTCATTCTAGGCCCAACCTCTTTACCTTCTATATTTGGAATCATATTCCAATGAAGGCAATATTTGTTCCACTGCCTTCTTTCCTTTTTCCAGATCACCAAGGCTTAAGCACCATTAGACTTAAACATTTAGTCAGCTACCAGCCCACCTTCTATGTCAATCCCCCCTAGCCCCATCCAGATTGTTTTTCCAGCACTGTTCAACATAGCACCTTTGATGTAATCCACGTGGGTTTTAACACACAATCCAACATGATTGATTGCTCCAATATGTAAAGGTTGATGGATTCCAAGGAGCACGTTACATTGGATGAACAAATGGATCCTTGGAAATCTGTAGAGTTTGAGATTGGATCCGATGGGTGGAGGGGAAGAATTTATTATCATGCAACAGTATTGACAATGGGATAGGAATAATTAGCCCATCACTAAAAGTCACCGTGTTGTTGAACAGAGTGAGGTCTCACATCTGGGGCTCTGCCTTTAATTTCAAAGTGATTGGTTCAAGCAGATACTGAGTAGACCTGCCGAGATGGGCCTCAGCCCTCTGCCCAGCTCCTTAGCCACACTGCAAACACCATACAATGTTCTCTTTCTATGTGGCCCCTCTCTGAATACAGTAACTTCGCAGGCCGTGTATCACATAATGTGATATGTAACACACAACGTGCTGGGGGAACTCAGCAGGTCAGGTAGCATCTATGGAAAGAATAACAAGCTGACATTTTCTTCTTCTCAAGTTTAATGGCAGGAGGCTGACCAACGTAAGGAGCATTACTGCCACCTACTGAGTTATAGTGTGGAATACAGAAAGGAAGATTACCCACTAAATCTGCCTCCACAACCACAGAAAAAACTAAAATAATATCAGAATCAGAATCAGGTTTATTACCACCAGCATGTGTTATGAAATTTGTTAAATTAGTAGCAGCAGTTCAATGCAATACATAATATACAGAATAATAATAACAACAATAAATAAGTCAATTACAGTATACTTACATTCAATAGATTAAAAATCGTGCAAAAACAGAAATAATATATATTAAAAAAGTGAGGGAGTGTCAAGGGTTTAAGGTCGATTTAGGAATCAGATGGCAGAAGAGAAGAAACTGTTCCTGAATTGCTGAGTGTGTTGCCTTCAGGCTTCTGTACGTCCTACCTGATGGTAACAGTGAGAAAAGGGCATGCCCTGAGTGCCAGCGGTGCTTAATGATGGACCCTTCCTTTCTGTGATACCGCTCCTTGAAGATATCCTGGGTAATTAGTAGGCCAGTACCCAAGATGGAGCTGACTAAATTTACAACCCTCTGCAGAAAACAGATACACATCCATCTCTCTCAGTCGCTCCCTTGCCTTCTTTATAACTGCATCAATATGTTGGGACCAGGTTAGGTCCTCAGAGATCTTGACACCCAGTAACTTGAAACTGCTCACTCTTTCCACTTCTGATCCCTCTATGAGGATTGGTATGTGCTCCTTCATCTTACCCTTCCTGAAGTCTACAATCAGTTCTTTCTTCTTACTGATGTTGAGTGCCATGTTGTTGCTACAACACCACTCCATTAGTTGGCATATCTCGCTCCTGTATGCCCCCTCGTCACCATCTGAGATACTACTGACAATGGTTGTATCATCAGCAAATTTACAGGTGGTATTTGATCTATGCCTAGCCACACAGTCATGGGTATAGAGAGAGTAGAGCAGTGGGCTAAGCACACACCCCTAGGGTGCACCAGTGTTGATCGTCAGCAAGGAGGAGATGTTATCACCAATCGGCACAGATTGTGGTCTTCCAGTTAGGAAGTCGAGGATCCAATTGCAGAGGGTGGTACAGAGGCCCAGGTTCTGTAACTTCTCAATCAGGATTGTGGGAATGATGGTATTAAATTCTGAACGATATTCAATGAACAGCGTCCTGTCAAAGGTGTCTGGTTTGTTTTGTCGAGGTGGTCTGAAGCCGTGTGAAGAGCCATTGAGATTGCATCTGTCATTGACCTATTGTGGCGTAGTCAAATTGCAATGGGACCAGATCCTTGCTGAGGCAGTTTAGTCTCTCATGACCAACCCCTCAAAGCACTTCATCACTGCCGATGTGAGTGCTACCAGGCGATAGCCATTAAGGAAGCCCACATTATTCTTCTTAGGCACTGATATAACTGTTGCCTTTTTGAAGCAGGTGGGAACTTCCACCCATAGCAATAAGAGGTTACAAATGTCCTTGAATACTCCCGCCAGTTGGCACAGGTTTTCAGAGCCTTACCAGGTACTCCATCAGGACCTTCCACCTTGCGAAGGTTCACCCTCTTTAAAGTCGGCCTAAATATCGGCCTCTGAGACAGAGATCACATGGTCATCAGGTGCAGCAGAGATCTTCATAGCTGTAGTTATATTCCCCCTTTCAAAGCGGGCATAGAAGGCGTTAAGTTCATCTGAGTGAACTCAAATGTCATGCTATTTTGTTTTGCCTTGTAGGAAATAATGTCTTGCAAACGCTGTAGACTTGTCATACATCTGATGTCACCTCCAACCTTGTTCGAAAGTGTCTCTTCACCTTTGAAATAGCCCTCTGCATATCATACCTGGTTTTCTGGTACAGACCTGGGTCGCCAGACTTGAATATACTGATATAGCATTCAGCAGATGACGTATCTTCTGGTTCATCCACGGCTTTTGGTTTGGGAATGTACAGTAACAATTTGTAGGCACACACTCATCCACAGTTTTTAACGAAGTTGGTAAAAACTGCAGCATACTTATCCAGATTTGAAGATGAATCCCTGAATGCAGAGTCCAGCCCACCGATTCAAGGCAGTCCTGTAAGTGCTCCTGTGTTTCCCTTGTCCATACCTTCTTGGTCCTCACTACTGGTGCTGGAGTCTTCAATCTCTCCCTTTACTCAGGAAGTAGAAGTACAGCCAGGTGATCAGACTTCCCGAAGTGAGAGCGTGGAATAGCACGGTAGGCATTCTCGATGGTGGTGTAGCAATGGTCCAGTGTGTTGCTTCCTCTGGTATTGCAAGTGATCTGTTGATGGTAATTGCTTAGTGATTTTTTCAGACTGGCCTGGTTAAAATCTCCCAAAATGATGGCGAAGGTGTTTGGGTTCACTGTTTCATGCATGTTGATCCCATTGCTCAGATCACCCAAAGCCTGATTGACATTGGCCTAAAGTGGAATGTATACTGCTACCAAAATGATCCTGGAAATTTCTCGCGGTAGTTAAAAAGGATGGTACTTAACTGCTAGATATTCTAGATCTGGTGAGCAGAATTGGGACAGCACTGATATATTTGTGCACCAAGAAGAGTTGATCATGAGGCATACTCCTCTACCTCTGCTTTTGAGAGACTCGACAGATCTACCCTGACAGCGTATAGTAAACCCGTCAATCTGCATTGCTGTATCCGGTACCGAATGGGGTTGTGACGAGAATACACATAAAATTAAGATGTTTGCTGGCCTGGGTTAGCATCAGTGACATCAGCAAGTGGTCTGCCACCTGCCCTCAGGGGAAGGAGAGATAAGGAACAATGGAGCAGCGTCTGGAGATGTGTAATGAAGGGATGTGGGAGAGAGAGCTGTCTGGAGCGGCTCCCCCCTTTGAACCTTGAACTGTTTGAAGTGACGGACAGGCGATGCCCCAGCAGGGGGATAAAAAGGGACCGGTTCGCTAAGACGGACACACACGCCACCCGAGGTAACGAGACCCTGGAAGCGGTGCGCCTCTCACGAGTGGGTGAGAAGTACCAGACAACGCCCGGGGTGGAAAGGTACGATCAGCGGGAACCCGGTGTGTGTCCGCCCTTGCCTGGGTGCCGGGTTCACTGCAGAGGATCGAGCGCATCTGGAGGAGGGGTCACAGTCGGTGACCTCAGGTGACATCACAAAGGACCCGCCCAAAAGCTGCTTGTGAGCAATCTCGCCGGTCTGTGAGTGAAGCCGTTCTGAATGATCAGTTGTTCCTGTTCTATCTCTCTCTTCCCCCACATTGTCCATCGCCATGGCAACGATTACTGCGAACTGAACTACAAACTGGACTGAACTTTGAGTCATTTTGAAATTTGGTCATTTACCCCTAGACAACGATAGAGCTTGATTGATGCTGTTATCTTAATTCTGTGCACATGTGTGTTTATCATCGCTGAACTGTTGCATTTATTATCCTTTCGATTACTGTGTTGCTTGTTTCTTTAATAAAACTTTCTTAGTTCTAGTACTCCAGACTCCAACTGAGTGATCCATTTCTGCTGGTTTGGTAACCCAGTTACGGGGTACGTAACAGGGTTAACTAGAATTCCATGATACAAAGGACAAACGCGGTCCTAATGTCCCTCTGATTCAGCACCCTAGCTCTGAGAACATCGATTTTATTCACCAGAGACTGCACGCTTGCCAGCAAGATAGTCGGTATTGGGAGTTTAAAACACTGTTTCCTTAAACGCACAATATCCCTGACCTACAGCCACGTTTCCTGAGTTTATCCTACGAGGTCTAATCCATCCCCAATCGGCATTGTTTCCGTCAGTTTTAAGCAGCAATAGTTCGTTTAAATGCACTAAGACATCTTTGTTGATTGTACTGATCTTGGAAGCAGTGGTGGTTTTTAGCTGTATCAGGCTGAAATGAGAATACTTAATCGTATCCATTGAGAGTACTGCTGCTACACTAGGCTCCCGGAAAAGGAGCAGAAGTATTATCAAAGTCTTATGCTTTTCAAATGGTCAAATGCACACATATAGTACATTGAGATGGCTGTGATGTCTTTAAAACTTTCCATGTTAAACAGTCTGTCCCAAAGATCTTAATATAGCATTTAATTGTTCCCTTTGCACCTCATAGGAGCTACAATATATGCTGCACCATTTCTTGACAAGTGCATTCACTATAGATGTCCGCATATTAATTCTGAATAGGGAATTATTCAACCTAGTATGTGTAAGTATAACAATGTCTCTCCTTTTATACCCATCTCCAGTTGAGTTCTACCATCCTCTGAATTTTATATAAATAACGTTCTTTCTTTTACTTATCTGTCCCAACTTTGTTGTCACAGCAATTATGGCTTTCATCTCACTCTTAAACAAAGACGCTACTACATTTACATCTTTAATTTTAAGTGATTGTTTAGCAAGAATGTCTGCTACCTCATTTCCTTCAACCCTTAACATGGGCAGGAACACAAGTGAAATGTATACCCTGCAGGAAACTCTTTGTTGTTATAAGGCAGTTACCCGATAAGTATTTGGTTCTTCCATTGTTGATGAGACTAACTCCTAGACAATAAATAAAGTATATTAAATTGGGAAATGTGCAAGTGAATCTCTGCTTCAGTAAATTTAACTGTTTTGGTTCCAGTATAATAGGAGGGAAGTAGAATAAAGCAGATGATGCATGTCCTGCAGAAGTCTGGGTAAATATTGTGACTTGGTTAAAACAATGAAGCAGCCCAGGGAGAACTGTACTTTCAGACTGTTCAAATTGAAGGCAAAGACTTGTCTACTGGTGGAATTTTGTTAAAGAAAGCAGAAATTGCAAAGGATGATCATTAGAGTCCATGGGCTTTAATGAATACTCAAACCAAATCAGAGAGGAGGTTGGGCAATTTTAGAAAGTGATGGGTGGACATGTTTTGTGGGGGCACATTTGCATAGTGGTTAGCAAAACACTATTATAGCACCAGCGTCATGGATTTAATTCTCTCATTGAGTAGATGAGAGAATTTCCTCTGGATGCTCAGGTTTCTTCCCACATTTGAAACATGCACAGGATAGTTGGTGAATTGGTCAGAGGGGTGTATTGAGTTGGGTGAAAATGAGAGCAGGTTGGAAGTTGTCAGCAAAAATAATGAAAAACCTGAGTACTATACAATCATAGGAAACAGAGTGAATATATCTGTCATTGTAACAGAGAATCTATTGAAAAAGGGATCCCAAATTGAATAGGAACTGCTTCACCTACAGTACTGTGCAAAAGTCTTAGGCAGATATATATATATATATATATATATATATAGCTAAGGTGCCTGAGACCTTTGCACAGTACTGTACTAATTTAATAAATTGCGCTGTACTTCTGCAAAAAAATAAATTTCATGAGATATATGAGTAATAAAAAACCTGATTCTGATATGGCTCTCTATTGTGGACGGAGAATAGGAATGGAGGAGGTAGAGGGGAATCATGCTGGGGAAAAGGGGAAGGGAGGGGGAAGCACCAGAGAGACATTCTGTCATGATCAATAAACCAATTGTTTGGAATCAAATGCCCTTACCTGGTGTTTCAGGACCGGTTGTGTATGTACCCTTGCCATCCCCCAATCCTGGCACTCCTTCTCTGTCATCTGTCCCACACCCTCACCATTTTCAAGATCCTTTGCTCCAGCCAGATTTTCAAACTCGCTCTCCTCTTCATGTTAACATATATAGTATTGTGTAAAAGCTTTAGGCAGTGTCACTAGATATACTGTATACTGTATGTGCCAAAGGCTTTTGCTAGTAGTCCATTCCAGAAATGGATAATAACAGCTTGGATCTATGTGAGCTTCATTGCAAGAGCTTTGATCTGGAGAGTGTGCATAGAATTACATGAAAGACTTCGACATAAGATATTCTACAGCTGCGGGAAAAACAAAGCAACATACACAAAAAGTTGGAGGAACTCAGCAGGCCAGGCCACATCCACGGAAATTAACAAACAGTCGACGTTTCTGGCCGAGACACTTCTTCAGGACTGGAAAGGAAGAGGGAAGACAATAGAATAAATTATGGGGGGGAAGGGAAGAAGGATAATTGCTAGAAAATGGAAGGTGAAGTCAGGAAGGTAGAGAAAGTAAAAGGCCGGAGAGAAAGGAATTTGATAGGAAAGGAGAGTGGAGCATATGAGAAGGAGAATTAGAAGGGGTACTGGGGGAGGTGACAGGCAGCTGAGAAGAGGTAAGAGGAAGAGGAAAAGGGGAGCGAGAAGGAATAATTTTGTTACTGGAAAGAGAAATTGATATTCATGCCATCACGTTGGAGACTACCCAGCCAGCAGTCTCCACGTTACTCCTCCATGCTGAGGGTGACCTTGTCATGGCACAAGAGGACTGACAAAACCCCTGGTCTGTCAGGCTCCGCCGTCACCTCTTGAGTCCTGGGAGCCTCCAACTTCCTCCCACCTCATCTTCCCTGAACACCCTAACCCTCCCTCCTCCTCTGATGCCATCACCTCTCCTTCCCCTTTCAAATACCAGCTCAAATCCCTGCCGTGTTTTCATCATTCTTCCGACCATCCACACTCTGAACCTCAGGGAGGTCTGAGTTCACCGCACTGCTGAGCTGTTCTTCCGTCACCGCCGACTCTGAGCCCTATTCTTCAGCATGAGCTCCCCACTCCATACCAATGATCCCTTCTGCTGTCTCCAGCCCTCCTCATCTTCTTGGACACCCCACACTGGTTCTCTACTTGTCCCGGATCTTTTTATCTTGATTTACTGAAGAGACATAAACCATCTCAAATTCAGTACAGTACTGTTCTCTCCCCCTCCTACAGTACTCCCTCTGAAAGCACAGCCCCCCACTCTTGGCACCAATCCCAACTTAACTAGCAAACCCGCAGACAAAGGGAATGTAGTAATGTGGCAGACCGACTATACCTTCCTGAGGCCAGGTGGCAACGGTCAGACACCTCCTCTTACCTACCTTTGATGAGAACCCCACTCTGTACTATCAGAATACTGACTCCAGCACCATCATTGACCTCATCAACTCCAGAGAACCACTGCTACAAATCTCATAGCTCCCTTACCCTGCATTGCTTCCTTCAACCTACTACCCAAGAGCAACATGCCCAGCTATTCATGGAAGTCCATTGTTTCTGCTTGCTCCTGTCCCACTGAACTAGGGCCCTTATATCCCAGCTCCATTTTATTCCCCTTGGTTCAATCCCTTCCCGTCTATACCAGCGGCACTTCTCATGCCCTCTTGCTCTGAAGTAACTTTCAATTCTATGGTCCTGACAGTCTCATTTTCCCAATGGGTGTAAAGTCCACTAGGTCCAATCAAGAAGGCCTTAAAGCTCTCCACTTCTTTCTCAATAAAAGAAACAACTAGTATCCCTCCAGCACCACATTACTGTGACTGGCAGAACCGGTCTTCAACCACAACAACTTTTCATTCGTCTCCTCGTACTTTCTGCAGACTCAAGGGTAAGCCATGGACACCCACATCTGCCCCAGCTATGCCTGAACTTTCACTGGCTAAGCAGAAGAGTCCATGATCCAAGCCTTCCCTGCTAATGCCCCCTAATTCTTCCTCAAGCTACACTGACGACTGTATTCGTGCTGCTTCATGCACCCATGCAGAGCTCGTCAATTTCAACAACTTTGCCACCAACTTCCGCCCTGCCCTGGGTCTATTTCTGACATCGATCCCCTTTCACGATCTGTCTACATCGCTGGAAACAAACTGTCAATGACATCTTTTATAAACCTAACGATACCCATGCCTACCTTGACTACACTTCTTCTCACTTGTCTCCTACAAAAAATGCAATTCCCTTTTCTCTGTTCCTTTGTCTCCACATCTGTTCCCAAGATGAAGCTTTCCTTTCAGGATATCAGACATGTCCTCCTTCTTCACATAACGGGGTTTCCCTTTCTCCACCATTGTTTTCAGAAGGGGCCAATTGCAGTGCTGGAGCTGGCTCTGATCTGTCTAGAGCCCAGGTCTGTGCTGGTAAGTTCATTGTACATAGTCATCAGGTTGTAGGATGGAATCGTGTATATTCATTAACCAGATGTAAATCAGCTGGTAAAGGCACAACTGACATTGCGCACTAATCAGACTGTTGGTAAGACTTACATGCTTTGACCATTGCTGGATCTCCTGGAGAGGTTTGAAGTGAGGGTTGCAGCAGCGTTGTTAAATAACAGTCTTTGACATTCATGTCAACAATGATATCAGATGAATATTGAATGTTCATGTAAGCATGGATGAAAGAGATGAAGATCCTGCTGTTCCTTACTTTCTTTATTGCTTTCATGTCAGTGGAGAATGCTGGATTCCAGGGTGCTGTTGGAGAAACCAGGTGACACTGTTGCCATATCATCTTATTTATGGTGGGACCATGAGTCTACAGTGAACCAACAGAGAAAGGAATCAGTATCTGAGAGCATCAATAGGCATCTCTTCACTGCGGCCAATCTATTCTGGATATCACTGAGTGTCTTTTGTTGTTAGAGCCTCACATTTCCATTCAATTAGAGAACATTACTTTATATCTCTCACATACACTGTCAATGTCAGAGAATAAGAGAAGCATGAGATCTCACTGTCCACCTCCTCACAACATCCTGCTCTGATCTGGTCCATTTGCCATTTGGCTGGTTCATTCGATTTTCTGATCATGTCGATCATGAAGATGTGATCAACACATGTGGCAGACATTAGAATATAATAATTTCCCTGACTTCATATTCTCAGTTCTGTCAATTTGATTAGTTCCTGATCAGTGCAAATTCTAACATATTGGGACAATTTTTACAAGTGTGCTGTTTTTTTACTACTCTCACAACTGAAAGAGGAACCAAGCAAATGTTGTAATTTTCCTTGGAAATGAAGAGTAATCTTCATTCAAATCGTGACAGGAAGAGGGTGTGTTTGTGACCAGTTACAGCCGACAACTTGAACGAGCAGATCCACAGCCTTCATTTCCTTCAGACTCCGAGGCGTTAAAAACATTGACTAGATCCAAATCAGATTTACTCTGGGTAGTTTCAGGAGACTGGATCTACATGTTTCAGTATTTGTTTCACTCTGACAGGGAAATGGATGGAATCTGTGAAATGAGGCTTCAAATTGCTTGCAGCAAAATGCCTTCTCTTCTGATATTCAGTTTATTTTTTTTGCCTTTTCAGTCTGGTTTCACCCAAAGTAAGTACTTTAGCTCACTGATTAGTCACGGTTGTTTTCTGCATTTTAGGTTCTTGTACATATCAAGTGGGACTCTGGATGTGGTCTGTCTGGACTTTTAGATGTTCCTTCAGTAAAGTTGTACACAAGAAGATAAAACAAAATAATGCAGATGGTATGGGGTGTAACATGGAGATGTGCACCAAGGACATTCCAACAATTGAGGTGCTGTGGGTATTGTTCAGCAAGAACAGGTGAAGCAGACTGGACCTGAATTATTCAGAGCTTAAAAGAGAGCAAGATAATCCGACTTAAGCATATAAAACTCTGGGTTGGCTAGAGCCAGGCCAAAATGAGAGATTTTTTTTCTGATACCCGAGATTGTTCATTATTTTCAGCTGTACAGAACTTTGTATGCTCTATCATACCCAGTGCAAGGATCAGTTGCGTTTTGGATGTTCAAGAAATCATGGGACATGGGGTCAGTGGAGGAAAATGCTGCTGAGGAGCAGAACAGCCATGTTCCTATTGAATAATAGAGCAGACATAGCCTACTGGTGTTTCAAATCCTTATATTATGACCTATTGCTTGAAGTCATACACTAGTTATTCAGAAAGCAAATGTCTTTTTTTCCTTATAATCTGCGTAAATATGTCTTCAGCCCCACCTACTTTACCAGGATTTATTCAATTGTCCAACTTGTTTTCTGGTCATGTGATGTCTCTGTATCCCATAACATTTATTATTCAACTCTGTCAAAGACCAACTGTTGTGCGCAGAATGACTTGAAAAGTGTGAAATATCTTAGAGTGTCAAAACATAAAGAATTTTTGCAAATTTACTGTTTTCTGATTCAGTGTTAATTCCTGAAGATACTTTTCAGTCAATAGTGCTTTTTATTGTTGCTTTACCATTGTCGTATGTGCAGTGGAAATCTTGTCTTGCATGCGATTCATTCAGATCAATTCATTATACTGTGTGTCGAGGTTGTACCTGGGGAGACAGAGACAGATGCAAAATAAAGTGTACAACAGCAGAGAAAGTGCAGTGCAGGCAGGCAATTAGATGCAATGTCTGAACAAGTTGGAATGTCAGATAGAGTCATTCTAGGGAGCTGTTGAACATTCTTATTACAGTGAGATAGAAGCCGTCCTGGAGCCAGATGATACATAGGTTCAGGAAATGTATTTTCTGTCCAATGGCAAAGGGAAAATGGACGATGTCTGAAGAGGGTGGGCTTGTTGATGATGTAGGCTGCTGTACTGCGGCAGTAGGAAGTATAGACAGAGTCCATGGAAGTGATGCTGGTTTCAGCGATCTGCTGAGCTCTATACACAACTGACATGTCCCTATCAGAAGCATTGGTTTTAAATTTTGGTAAGTGTTGATGAGGACATGTCGAATTTCTCTCGCTTCCTGAGGAAATAGAGGAATTAGTATGATTTCCCGTTCATAGCATCTTCAAAGTTGGATCAGACCAGGCTCTTGGTGAAGTTCGCTTGATGTGCTTGAAAATCAACAACAAATTGTAAGGTTTGGAGGAGCCGCCACTGTGTTGCTTAAGATTATAAATATATTTTAGATTGGGATACGTTTCCTCGGAATGTGAACCATACAACACAGGAACAGGCTCTTTGTCCTACAGTGTCCATGCCAAGCACGATGCCAATTTAAACTGCACAACTGTCTGTACATGGTCTATATTGCTATAGACCATGTACAGACCAATATTGCAACCAATTTCCCCCGGGATCAATAAAGTACGACTATGACTACGACTATGACTATGACTATGACTATATACCTCTGCCTCTTGTTTAAAGACCTCTTCAATGTTGCTCCTGTATCTGCTTCACCATTTTCCCTGGCAGCAAATTCCAGCACCCTACCAATCTCTCCTCATATAAAAAAAGTGTCATAAATGTTATTCCTTTCCTGCTCTCGCCTTAATGCTAAGGTGTGTAGTATTTCACATTTACACAGTGAGAAAACAACTGTCTCCACAATGCCTCTCAAAACTTCATAAACCTCTCTGAGATCTCCCCTTGACCTTTGAAGCTCTAGAAAAGAACATTATATTGTGAACTTCTCTTTATAGCTTACACAGTCACAAAGTCAAAGAGAAGTACAGCACAGAAGCAGGCCCTTTGGCCCATAAAGTCAATGCTGAAACCATTAAAATTGCTTACTCCCATCGATCTGCATTGAAACCATAGTGCTCCATATCCCTACTTTCCATGTATCTGTCCAAACTTCCCTTTGTCAGAAACTAACCTGTACCAATCCTCACTTGTTTGATCATTTCTGATACCATCAAAAGTGGTCTTTCTCCAATTTAGAATTTCAACCCACTGACCAGACCTATACTCTTTAATTCAAGTTACATCCTGGTGAAGCTCTTTCCCAGCTCTCAAAGCCTCTACATTGTCTACGCTTTCTGTCTCACTGCGACTGGAACAGCACACAACACTCCAATGTGGCGTAACCAATGGTTTACACAGCTGCAACACAACCTGCTGACTTTTCTACTCAGCACCCTGACCATTGAAGGTAAGTATACTGCGAGGTTTCTTCACCAATCTATCAGTGGACTGGTATCACAAAACGCCTTTGTATATCATCAGCCCTGTGGGACTTGGCATTTATGGTATATTTACCTCTTGCAATTGATGTCCTTAAGTTCAACACATCACATTTGTCTGGATTAAGTTCTGTCCCAATTTATAACTGAGGTCTAAACTGCAGAATTCTTTGTCATTCCCACTCAGTATCCACAATTCTGCCAAATTTTACATCATCTGCAAACATACTGATCAAATTACTTACATTTTTCTCCAAATCATTGACATATATCAATGATAATTTTGGTACATGACTGATAATAAACCTCCAGTCAGAGTAACACCAATCTATCACTTCCCTCTGTCTACTCTCTGAGTTTCCTCTTCTGTTTAAGTAACCACTGGTTCACTATCCAAAGGTTTTCTTGTCCTTCACACACCCTCTGGAAATGTCCCTCTTCACTGCAGTTGTAACAGAAAATACTAGTCGCTCCCCTGGTCAAGGAACCCCACTCAGTAGCAGCTATCTGTCCCACCAGTGGGGCAGGCTCCCTAATGGCCTTGTCATGCTTGGTGGCAGCACCAGCTGATATCAACCGAGATACCTCGGCCCTCAAATCTTTCACAAAATCCTGCAAAACCCCCTCCTGTGTGACATCAGGAGTCACTTCAACAACAGAGGCTTCTACCAAGGACGGTGTCCTGCTGACAGAGGCCTCCTGCTCCTCCATTGTGTTTTCCTCCTCTCTCCCTTCTCTGATCAGCTCAACAAACAAGGGAGGAGGAAGTGGCCCACGAGACGTTCAGAAGCTTAAAGCAATCATGTCACGTGACTGTGCGCCCTTTGCCACTTCACCCATTCTTAAATGGTTCATATCAGCCAGTGGAATGGCCCCTTTATGGCACAAGCCAAGCAGCTGTCTCTCTAGACTGAACACGTAGGCAGAAAGTTTCTCCCCTTTCTCCTGGGGCATGCACCTGAACCTCATCATAAATTCTGCTGGGCTGCCTGTCATACCAAAAATGCTCTCTAATGCTTGCATGTTGCCTGCAGATATGGCAAATGGGTTCGCTACCTTGAAGAATCTCACCACCTCCGCAGCTGGACCTTTTAGACTGCCGCTGTCTTTTCATGTTATCTGAGCATTGCCACTCATCCAGCAGCTGAGATGTCTGCTCTGCCCAAGTAACATATTCCTCCTCCCCCTCAGGGTGGGCTTCACTCCTGAGAACATCCTCAGCCCATGATAACTTTGGCCAGTGCATTTTGGCATTTATCCACCAGGGATGCAATGCCGAAACCAACTCAGAGTATTCACCGCCCACTGAGGGGCCTGTTAGACCTTTCACATCAGACAGCTCCTTGCCCTTATTCAGCGGAAATGATAGATAGCAACTTGCCTTTGAAGTCTCCACCCTGAACTGTAAGAAACTTGTCTTCAAATTCCTCACCCTCAGCTACACTCCCCACTTCTCTAAAACTAATGACGGCCCATGACTCGCTTCTCCAGGCACCCCAATCATGCCAGGCTGAACCACTCCCATCATGTCCTTGCTAGTCTGGGATAACTCAAAATCTTTAGTGGCTAATTGCTCAAAATACTGTTCAACTTTCCCTAATACTTTAACAGAACTCAAAATCTTAATTAACAATTCACCTGGGCTGTGGATATCCACTTTGCTTAAAACACAAACATTACTCGTGGATAATCTTTTTGAATCACATCAAGGCTTAATACCTGTGGTGTTCACATAGGCATCCGTTAGTCTTGTAAGACCATGGATTTGCACCTTGGAAGATTTCCAGCGTGCAGGCCTGGGCAAGGTTGTATGGAAGACCGGCAGTTGCCCATGCTGCAAGTCTCCCCTCTCCACGACACCAATGTTGTCCAAGGGAAGGGCACTAGGGCCGATACAGCTTGGCACCAGTGTCGTCGCAGAGCAATGTGTGGTTAAGTGCCTTGCTCAAGGACACAACACGCTGCCACAGCTGAGGCTCGAACTAGCGACCTTCAGATCACTAGACCGACGCCTTAACCACTTGGCCACGCGGTGTTCATAATCACGTATATTAATCACTTTCCCAACACTAGTTTAAACACAGGCTTAAACACACAAACCACTTCGTAAATTCTTACAACAAACACACAGAATTGGCGAATGTGATCCTGGATGAGCCCCTACAATGAAATTACTTTTTACTGGGCGTCTCTGAAAACATGGCTAGTTAGCCCCTCGCTAACAATCCACTAGACTCAGCATTGAGAAAAACACCTCTCTCGAATTCCATATGTCTTGGGTCCCACCAAACTGGGAAGTTGGGATGTTTTGACTACCCGCACCCTGATCTAAGCAAATACTGTGTATATACTGCCCACTGGCAATTACCCATAGGCAAGAAGTAACAGATTGTACACTACATCCAATTATAAGGAAGGTATATTTATGAGTGTCAACTTAATCAACAGTCATTAAAGAAGAAAAAAATAAAAGGGCCCATTATAATTAAAACAATGAATGTGCACAGGGTTGGAGCTTATATCATCCAAAAGTCAGATGTCCTTTCATTCACAGCGCCAACTCCTATTCACTGATCACCAGTAGAACTTCCCATCTTGGACTCCATCGAAACATATATTCCAGTTGGATCGAATCCTATGGCCAGTTCTCTCGATCTTCGCTCTCCATCTTCTGCTGAAAAGACCTCGGACCACCCCAGGATATGTCACAAAACCTCACCTCTGCAGCTTTCTCTAGAACCTTTTCCAAATTTCACTTTCCTCATTGACTGACCCCGACATTCCTATGTTGAACATCACAACCCCTTAACTTTAACGGTAACCCAAACACAACCAGCAGAACACACTGCTTCTACAGAAAACCTTTAAATAAACTACCCTATAACATTGGCAATAAAATCTTCACCGGGGCATTGCATAAGTCTTCTGGAACCTGGCCTATGAGTAAAGAGAATAGAAAGATCTCAGCTAACAATCTGTTGTTCTCTTGTTTTTCTCTAGAATGATGGATGGAACCCATAAGGTCTTGAGGACTTATCTACTTCATTATTCTTCAGCAGAGTCAGCATGTCCTTCTTCATATCTACATGCTCATGCGGGAGAGTCTGATATGACAGTATGGGGAGCTCACTATCACATTAAGAAACCCCAACAAATGGCAAACAAGTCAGTCTCCACTGGAAACCAGTGGGCTCATCCCAGCAGAACAGGAGAAGCACTGATCAGATCCTCCTGAATAACACCGTCTACCTGATGGTCCGACACGTTACAGAGGAGGATGGGAAGTTGAATAAGTGTGAAGCACAGGAAAACAGAAGTGTCATTGGCACAGTGGAAGCAGATTTTGCCTTGGACAAATGTAAGTGATATCACTATAGATATTGGGCTGAAACATTGTCCAGTAGGAAGTTCTTAAACATCAAGGGTTTAAGAGTTCGTGGCTGGGTCCTAAATGAATACTTCGTAGCTGTATTTACTATGGAGAGGACACAGAAATTAGGAAATTTGGGCAGAAGAACTGATGCATATCAGCATTATGAATGAGGAGCTACTGGCAGTCTTACAACCAGAGAGTCGTAGATCATGAAAACAGGCTCTTCAGCACAACTGGTCCATCGATCTAAGCTCATCCCATTTGTGTAGTGCCTTTGTCAGCATGGAAAAGTTAAACTGAAGGATCTGTTCCCCCACCATTTAGCCCCGTGATAGAGATCTGGGAATTATCGGACTTGGCGACACACAGCAGCAACAATTTCAAATTGCATCATTACGAGTTGTAAAGGTACAATAGTGTTACTGGGATCGTACCGATCATTCCAGCCAGCCATTCAATATATCAGTGATACATTCTCCACTCCAGACCAAAACCAATTATAATCACGATTCGGTACTGTAATTGTTCAACTGCAGTGGTGGATATTAAAGTGTTACTCATGTCAAAGTGTTACAGAGAAGGAGGAGTCCACATGACATCCACCAGCACCTCTGACTCACGCTCAGCACTGGGTCCTGGTTCTCACAGCAACACTGAAGAGCAAACCATTCTCCCTCGCTCTCAGTGACCCTTTGCACTGACTCCTGCTCCTGTTCCTGAATGAAGTGGGTCCAGCAGCCGTGGATGCAGGATTCAGTGTGGGGCAAATCCTGCGCTCGGACCGATGAGAGAGGTTGCAGCACATGCAGTTCATTCAGCAGCTGAATTTAGGAATTAAATTAGGATAACGGCAGAGGCAATAAAGTGCAGTGGGTGTGTGGTGATGCACTTTTGCTATAGGAATAAAGGCGAGAAACTATTTTCTCATCAGGGAGAAAAATTCAAAAATCAGAAGTGCAAAGGGACTTAGGAGTCCTCATGAAGAATTCCTTAAAAGTTGATCTGCAGATTAGTTGACCCTAATGCGACCTGCAGTGGTAATGCAATTTTGGATTCATTTTGAGAGGATTAGAACATAAAAGCAAGGATGTAGTGCTGAGACCTCTCCATATTCACTCTGTCCAATCATTTCAATACTCAGTAGGTTTCAAAGAGATCTGTTCTCATTCTTTAACACTCCAGCAAGGATAGGCAGAGAGACATCAAATATTGCTCATATGTTAACCTTTTAGTGAACCTCCTCAAGACCCTCTTCAATGCCAGCACATCTCTCTTAGATAAGGGACCCAAAACTGCTCACACTAGTTGTCACAGTCTTGTGTTCTAGAATGAAGCTGGTAAAACTGGATTGGGAAAACACTGGAAATACTATTGTATTACTTCTTGAAGCATTGTGCTATGTAAAACAGTTCAAATCTTTATGTTGATATTTGTATTGAATTTCTAGAGCAAAATACACTTTGAAAATGATCAATATTATTATTATGCTTCTTCCGGTCGTCTTCATCTTGTCACAGTTGCTGTATCCATGAAGATCAGATAAAAATATTTGAACTCACAGTCATAAATAATTTAAAAATAAGTCTCTATGGAAGTGTCCGGTCATGAATATTTGTCATTATTTTATTGCAGAATGTTTTCACACTCTCATCTTCTACTGAGTGTCTGACAGAAATACTTGGGCATTAAATGTGATGCAGAATGTCAACTTTGTCCTTTACAGTGAGATCACTTCCGGACAGTTGGATCACCACAATTGCTGGATACTTGTTCGTTAAGCTGGTCGTTGGTCTTGGACTCGACTACACATCTGGACAGTAAAGGTTCATACCTCAGGATTCTATCTATCAACGACAGCTCAGCAATCAATTCCATCATCTCCTCAAATCTAATCAATAAGCCAAAAGACCTTGGCCTTCTTGTGCATCTTGTGCAATTCGATCCTGGATTATCTCACTTGTATAACCCAGGCAGTTCAGATTGGCAATAACAGCTCCACAGTCTCCATCAGTAGAGGCGCACCACAGTGATGTCTGTTTAGTCCCCTGCTCTACTTACTTTACATTTATGAATTTGTGGCTGAGTGGTGTCCGATGCCATATTCAAGTTTGCTGATGTCACCTCCGTCATGGGCTGAATCAAAGCTGATGATCCAGTTTTTAACAAGTTCTCTGAGGATCTGAAGTTCGGTGCTCTTTGTACAGTTGTGATTATCTGGGATGATCGAGGTCTCCCAGAATTCCCACATTTCTCAAAAAGAACACAACACAGCTGCTGGGGCTATCCTCACTGCTCTAACTGCGTACCAACAGATGAGGAATGGAGAATGAGGAAGAAGAAACTTCCAGGTAAGTTCCTCGCCAAACTATGGTGGAAAATATTGGTGGAAACTATGGAGAGGGTGCAGAGGAGATTTACAAGAATGTTTCAGGGATTAGGGAGTATGCCTTATGAAAATAGGTTGAGTGAACTTGGCCTCTTCTTCCTGGAGCAACGGAGGATGAGAGGTGTATAAGATGATGAGAGGCATTGATCACATGGATAGTCAGCGGCTTTTTCCCAGTGCTGAAATGGCTAACATGAAGGGCACAGTTTTAAGGTGCTTGGAAGTAGGTACACAGGAGATGTCAGGGTTAAGTTTTTTACACAGAGAGTGGTGAGTACGTAGGATGGGCTGCTGATGACGGTTGAGGAGGTGGATACGATAGGGTCTTTTAAGAGACTCTTGGCTGGGTACATTGAGCTCAGAAAAATAGAGGGCTATGGGTAACCCTAGGTAATTTCTGAAGTATGTACATGTTCGGCACAGCATTGTGGGCCTAAAGGCATGTATTGTGCTGTAGGTTTTCTATGTTTCTGAAACAAAGCCTGCCTACTCAAACACAGTTCCACTCACACAATGACCACTACAACAATGGATTCTATGTTTGTATCTGCCATATTTTTATTTGTCCTTGCTGGGGATTGCTCTTGCTTCTGGCCACTGGAAAATAGCAAAATCCCACGAATACTTTTTCCTACATCTGATGCACGGACCTGTGAAATGCCTTCTCTCTCTCTCCTAACTCAACTAGGCTGCTGGAAAATCTCCTTTGACTCTTCTTTTACTGTAGTGATGAATTTTGCTTTTCTGGTTCCTAAAGAAATATCCTTGAGCTGTTTCAGGATTCATTGTCAGCGAGTGGAACAGTCAACATTGATGTGAGAGGAGACAATCTTCCAGACCAACTGAAGTAGCTTTTGATCTGAAATTTATACAGAGAAGGATAAATGCCTATTTCAGTCATTGTTATCATCAAAATGTCTAAATGCACAATTAATTTTAGACAATAAGTGTTCCACATTTGTTTAGCTGGTGATGACTTAGGTTCAGATTTAACACAAAGCAAACATTAGTTATTTGAAACTAAAAATGTAACAGTGCAGATGTTAAAAACCAGAAACAAACACATAAACTTCTGAAAGAACTCAGCAAGTGAAATACCTGTAGAAATAAAAACAGAGGCTATGCTTCAGGTAGAAAACCAATCATCAGAAATGAAAAATACTGTCTAAAAAAATGCAAGTTTTCAGGAACAGAGTGTGTTGAAATTGATGGATTGGACGATGTGGTAATATCTGAGGGGTAAGGTCATAATTGCCATGGGACAAGATGTTGATGAAGATAATTATATGAGAGGTTCACGAGGATTTAAACAGTGAGAGGCAAGGACAAACAGAGGAAATTAAAAGGAGATTTTAAGACAGAGCTGAGCAAACTACTCAACAGGTTGTGCCATGATTGTGGAGGGAGAAAAAAATGATCCAATACTAGAGGCTAACAACAGAAATTCTGCAGATGCTGGAAATTCAATCAACACACATCAAAGTTGCTGGTGAACGCAGCAGGCCAGGCAGCATCTCTAGGAAGAGGTACAGTCGACGTTTCAGGCCAAGACCCTTCGTCAGGACTAACTGAAAGAAGAGCTAGTAAGAGATTTGAAAGTGCGATGGGGAGGGGGAGATCCAAAATGATAGGAGAAGACAGGAGGGGGAATACTAGAGGCTGATGTTTTACCAGTGAAAAGACAGATCATGGAAACAAAGAGAAAGCATGGTACTTTACACCATTAATTTTGATATTGAGACATGAAGGATGTATTGTGCCTCTGTGGCAGCTGATGTGCTGTTTCTCAAACTTATGTTAGGTCACATTATAATTGGCCAGTCGATAGAACAGAGGTAGGTCAGAGTGGAGTTCGAATGGAAAATTAATGTGACATGCAACAGGAAACTCTTTGTTGTTACAAGGCAGTCACCTGATATTCATTTGATTTTTCCATTGTTGATGAGACTAACTTTCAGACAATAAATACAGTATATTAGATTGTGAAATGTGCAAGTGAATCTCTGCTTCAGTAGATTGGAATGTTTCAGTTCTGGGATAACGGCAGGGAAGTGGAATAAAGGCAGGCGATGCATGTCCTGCAGTGGTCTGGGTAAATGCTGTGACTTGATGAAGATAATGATGCAGCTGAGGGAGGACTGTACTTTCAGAATGTTTATACCAAAGACTTGCCTGCCAGTGGAATTTTGTTAAAGAAAGCAGAAATTATAAAGGATGATCATTGAAGTCTATCAGTTTTAAGGAATACTCATCACTCACCAAATCAGAGAAGAAGTTGGGCAATTTCAGAAAGTGATGTGTAGACGTGTTTTGTGGAGGCGTGTTTGCATAGTGGTTGGCAAATGCAATTACAACACCAGAGTCATGGGTTTAATTCTCTCATAGAGTATGAGGAGTTTATACATTGTCGCCATGACCACGGGGATTTCCTCTGGATGCTCTGGTTTCCTCCCACATTTGAAACCTCTAGATATGAAAAAAAATCCAGAGGTGGACAGTATGAAAATGTGAGCAAATTGTGAGCAGAGTGCAAATTTTCAGCAAAAGTAAAGAAAGATTTGAGTCCTGTACAAGGG
The DNA here is from genome assembly GCF_963921235.1 of Mobula hypostoma. Lineage (NCBI taxonomy): Eukaryota > Metazoa > Chordata > Chondrichthyes > Myliobatiformes > Myliobatidae > Mobula > Mobula hypostoma. Next base: position 19,289,718 of record NC_086103.1, on the reverse strand, counting down.
TAGAAAGCAGGGTCAATAGATCTGACAACACACATCAAAGTTGCTGGTGAACGCAGCAGGCCAAGCAGCATCTATAGGAAGAGGCGCAGTCGACGTTTCAGGCCGAGACCCTTCGTCAGGACTAACTGAAGGAAGAGTGAGTAAGGGATTTGAAAGCTGGAGGGGGAGGGGGAGATGCAAAATGATAGGAGAAGACAGGAGGGGGAGGGATAGAGCCGAGAGCTGGACAGGTGATAGGCAAAAGGGGATACGAGAGGATCATGGGACAGGAGGTCCGGGAAGAAAGACAGGGGCGGGGGGTGACCCAGAGGATGGGCAAGAGGTATATTCAGAGGGACAGAGGGAGAAAAAGGAGAGTGAGAGAAAGAATGTGTGCATAAAAATGAGTAACAGATGGGGTACGAGGGGGAGGTGGGGCCTAGCGGAAGTTAGAGAAGTCAATGTTCATGCCATCAGGTTGGAGGCTACCCAGACGGAATATAAGGTGTTGTTCCTCCAACCTGAGTGTGGCTTCATCTTTACAGTAGAGGAGGCCATGGATAGACATGTCAGAATGGGAATGGGATGTGGAATTAAAATGTGTGGCCACTGGGAGATCCTGCTTTCTCTGGCGGACAGAGCATAGATGTTCAGCAAAGCAGTCTCCCAGTCTGCGTCGGGTCTCACCAATATATAAAAGGCCACATCGGGAGCACCGGACGCAGTATATCACCCCAGTCGACTCACAGGTGAAGTGATGCCTCACCTGGAAGGACTGTTTGGGGCCCTGAATGGTGGTAAGGGAGGAAGTGTAAGGGCATGTGTAGCACTTGTTCCACTTACACGGATAAGTGCCAGGAGGGAGATCAGTGGGGAGGGATGGGGGGGACAAATGGACAAGGGAGTTGTGTAGGGAGCGATCCCTGCGGAATGCAGAGAGGGGGGGGAGGGAAAGATGTGCTTAGTGGTGGGATCCCGTTGGAGGTGGCGGAAGTTACGGAGAATAATATGTTGGACCCGGAGGCTGGTGGGGTGGTAGGTGAGGACCAGGGGAACCCTATTCCTAGTCGGGAGGCGGGAGGATGGAGTGAGAGCAGATGTACGTGAAATGGGGGAGATGCATTTAAGAGCAGAGTTGATAGTGGAGGAAGGGAAGCCCCTTTCTTTAAAAAATGAAGACATCTCCCTCGTCCTAGAATGAAAAGCCTCATCCTGAGAGCAGATGCGGCGGAGACGGAGGAATTGCGAGAAGGGGATGGCGTTTTTGCAAGAGACAGGGTGAGAAGAGGAATAGTCCAGATAGCTGTGAGAGTCAGTAGGCTTATAGTAGACATCAGTGGATAAGCTGTCTCCAGAGACAGAGACAGAAAGATCTAGAAAGGGGAGGGAGGTGTCGGAAATGGACCAGGTAAACTTGAGGGCAGGGTGAAAGTTGGAGGCAAAGTTAATAAAGTCAACGAGTTCTGCATGCGTGCAGGAAGCAGCGCCAATGCAGTCGTCGATGTAGCGAAGGAAAAGTGGGGGACAGATACCAGAATAGGCACGGAACATAGATTGTTCCACAAACCCAACAAAAAGGCAGGCATAGCTAGGACCCATACGGGTGCCCATAGCTACACCTTTAGTTTGGAGGAAATGGGAGGAGCAAAAGGAGAAATTATTAAGAGTACGGACTAATTCCGCTAGACGGAGCAGAGTGGTGGTAGAGGGGAACTGATTAGGTCTGGAATCCAAAAAGAAGCGTAGAGCTTTGAGACCTTCCTGATGGGGGATGGAAGTATATAAGGACTGGACATCCATGGTGAAAATAAAGCGGTGGGGGCCAGGGAACTTAAAATCATCGAAAAGTTTAAGAGCGTGAGAAGTGTCACGAACATAGGTCGGAAGGGATTGAACAAGGGGTGATAAAACAGTGTCGAGGTATGCAGAAACGAGTTCGGTGGGGCAGGAGCAAGCTGAGACAATAGGTCGGCCAGGACAGGCAGGTTTGTGGATCTTGGGTAGGAGGTAGAAACGGGAAGTGCGGGGTGTGGGAACTATAAGGTTGGTAGCAGTGGATGGGAGATCCCCTGAGCGGATAAAGTCGGTGATAGTGTGGGAGACAATGGCCTGGTGCTCCTTAGTGGGGTCACGATCGAGGGGTAAATAAGAGGAGGTATCCGCGAGTTGTCGCTGTGCCTCGGCAAGGTAGAGGTCAGTACGCCAGACTACAACAGCACCCCCCTTATCGGCGGGTTTAATAATAAGGTTAGGATTAGTGCGGAGGGAGTGGAGAGCAGAGCGTTCCGAAGGAGTGAGGTTGGAATGGGGACAAGGTGCGGTGAAGTCGAGACGGTTGATGTCCCGTCGGCAGTTAGCAATAAAGAGATCCAGAGCAGGCAGAAGACCAGAGCGGGGTGTCCATGAAGAAGAGGAGGGTTGAAGACGGGAGAAGGGGTCATCGGTGGGGGTGGAAGAGTCCTTGCCGAAGAAGTAGGCTCGGAGACGGAGACGGCGGAAGAAAAGTTCCGCATCGTGGCGAACACGGAACTCGCTGAGGTGTGGGCGAAGGGGGACAAACGTGAGGCCCTTACTGAGAACAGAGCGTTCTGCCTCCGACAGTTGAAGGTCGGAGGGGATGGTAAAGACCCGGCACGGATGAGAGCTGGGATCAGAGGGGGGAGGGGGGAGGCTGGGGGTGCTGCTCCGTCTAGCGGAATTAGTCCTTACTCTTAATAATTTCTCCATTTGCTCCTCCCATTTCCTCCAGACTAAAGGTGTAGCTATGGGCACCCGTATGGGTCCTAGCTATGCCTGCCCTTTTGTTGGGTTTGTGGAACAATCTATGTTCCGTGCCTATTCTGGTATCTGTCCCCCACTTTTCCTTCGCTACATCGACGACTGCATTGGCGCTGCTTCCTGCACGCATGCAGAACTCGTTGACTTTATTAACTTTGCCTCCAACTTTCACCCTGCCCTCAAGTTTACCTGGTCCATTTCCGACACCTCCCTCCCCTTTCTAGATCTTTCTGTCTCTGTCTCTGGAGACAGCTTATCCACTGATGTCTACTATAAGCCTACTGACTCTCACAGCTATCTGGACTATTCCTCTTCTCACCCTGTCTCTTGCAAAAACGCCATCCCCTTCTCGCAATTCCTCCGTCTCTGCCGCATCTGCTCTCAGGATGAGGCTTTTCATTCTAGGACGAGGGAGATGTCTTCATTTTTTAAAGAAAGGGGCTTCCCTTCCTCCACTATCAACTCTGCTCTTAAACGCATCTCCCCCATTTCACGTACATCTGCTCTCACTCCATCCTCCCACCACCCCACTAGGAATAGGGTTCCCCTGGTCCTCACCTACCACCCCACCAGCCTCCGGGTCCAACATATTATTCTCCGTAACTTCCGCCACCTCCAACGGGATCCCACCACTAAGCACATCTTTCCCTCCCCCCTCTCTCTGCATTCCGCAGGGATCGCTCCCTACACAACTCCCTTGTCCATTTGTCCCCCCCCATCCCTCCCCACTGATCTCCCTCCTGGCACTTATCCGTGTAAGCGGAACAAGTGCTACACATGCCCTTACACTTCCTCCCTTACCACCATTCAGGGCCCCAAACAGTCCTTCCAGGTGAGGCATCACTTCACCTGTGAGTCGACTGGGGTGATATAATGCGTCCGGTGCTCCCGATGTGGCCTTTTATATATTGGTGAGACCCGACGCAGACTGGGAGACCGCTTTGCTGAACGTCTACGCTCTGTCCGCCAGAGAAAGCAGGATCTCCCAGTGGCTACACATTTTAATTCCACATCCCATTCCCATTCTGACATGTCTATCCATGGCCTCCTCTACTGTAAAGATGAAGCCACACTCAGGTTGGAGGAACAACACCTTATATTCCGTCTGGGTAGCCTCCAACCTGATGGCATGAACATTGACTTCTCTAACTTCCGCTAGGCCCCATCTCCCCCTCGTACCCCATCTGTTACTCATTTTTATGCACACATTCTTTCTCTCACTCTCCTTTTTCTCCCTCTGTCCCTCTGAATATACCTCTTGCCCATCCTCTGGGTCACCCCCCCCCCGTCTTTCTTCCCGGACCTCCTGTCCCATGATCCTCTCGTATCCCCTTTTGCCTATCACCTGTCCAGCTCTCGGCTCCATCCCTCCCCCTCCTGTCTTCTCCTATCATTTTGCATCTCTCCCTCCCCCTCCAGCTTTCAAATCCCTTACTCACTCTTCCTTCAGTTAGTCCTGACGAAGGGTCTCGGCCTGAAACGTCGACTGCACCTCTTCCTATAGACGCTGCTTGGCCTGCTGCGTTCACCAGCAACTTTGATGTGTGTTGCTTGAATTTCCAGCATCTGCAGAATTCCTGTTGTTTGCGTCAATAGATCTGACATTGTAGCAAAGAAATGGTTGAAGAAGGGAGCCCAAATTGAATAGAAACTTCTCCACCTATAGTACTGTGCAAAAGTCTGAGGCACATATATATAGCTAGGGTGCCTCAGATTTGCAGAGTACTGTAGTCATTTTATATATTTCACTGTACTTCTGATGCAAAAAATCAAATGTCTTGACATACGTGAGTGATGAAATGCCTGATTCTGATATGGGTCTCAATTGTGGATGGAGAATGGGAAGGGAGCATGGAGGGGGGATCATAGATGGGAAAAGGGTAAGGGAGATGGGAGAGTGACATTCTGTTGTGATGAATAAATCAATTGTCAAATACCTTGCCTGGTGTCTCAGGACTGGGTGTGTCCGCACCCGTGCCATCTCCCAATCCTGGCACTGCTTCTCTGCCATCTGTCCCACACCCTCGCCACTTCCAATATTGTTCGCTGTTGTCAGATTTACAAAGTCGTTCTCCTCTCAACATTGATAAATACGGTGTTCTGTAAAAGTCTTAGGTCCACTCACCATACCAATTAGTGTGTAAGGATTTGCACAGTACTGTTTTCCAGAAATGGACTGAAATAGCTTGACTCCATGTGAGCTCCAAGGCAAACGTTTTCATCGGGAGAATGTGAGTAGAATTATATGATGAGCTTCAACACAAGAAATTCTACAGATGTTTGGAAATCCAAAGCAACACACGCTAAATGCTGGAGAGACTCAGCAGGTCAGGCAGCATGGAAGGAAATGCACAACCAGTCAACGTTTCAGGCAAAGACCGTCAGGACTGGAAAGGAATGGGAAAGCTAGCAGAATAAAATGATGGGGGGGGGGAGGGAAGGAGGGGAGCCAGAAGGTAAAGTCAGGAAGTTAGGGAAAGTAAAAGACTGGAGAGAAAGGAATGTGATCGGAGAGTAGAGTGGATACAGGAGAAAGGGAAGTAGAAGGGGCACCAAGGGAAAGTGACTGGCTGGTGAAAAGAGGTAAGAAGCCAGAGGTGGAAATAGATGCAGAGGAGTGGGGGAGGGAATTTTTTTTAACTGGAAGGAGAAATCGATATTCCTGCCATCATGTTGGAGACTACCCAGATGGAACCTAATGTGTTGCTCCTCCACCCATCTTCACCATTCCTCCTGACCTTCCTGTCTTTGAGATAAGATGTTCTGACCTCAGCAAAGGCCTTCCCTTTGTCTCCATTCACCCGCAGTTCAATGAACGTCTGTATTGCCACAATGCTGAGCTCTTCTTCCGTCTCCCCCATCTCTGAGCCCACGTCTTCGACAAGAGTTCCCCACCCGAAATGGATAAACCTTTCTCCGGTCTCCATCCCTACTCCTCTTTTTGGATGCCCCACGCTGTTTCTCTGACTGCCCTGGATCATTTAATTTTGATTTCCTGATGAGACATCAACCATCTCAAATTCAGCACTCTTCTCTCCTCCTCCAACATTTTACCTCAGAATGCACTGCTCTCCGCTCTCCGTACCAATCTCAAATTTACTATAAAACCAACTGGCAGAGGGGGTGCTGTTGTGGTTTGGCTGATTGAGTCTACATCCTGAGGCCAGGGGGCAACTCTCAGACACTTCTTCTTACCTACCCTTGAAGAGGACCCCACTCTGGAAAAGTGACTCCATCAACTTGGGAGAACTCACATCCGCTGCCACCAAACTCATAGCTTACTTACCCCACACTGCTCGCTTCTACCTACTACCCAAAATCCACAAACCCGACCATACAGGTAAGCCCTTTGTCCCTGCTTGCTCCTGCCTCATTGAACGTTCCTCATATACAAATTCTATTCTCTCCCCCCAAGTTCAATCCCTTCACCTACCTCCATGACGCTTCCTATGCTCTCATTCTCCTAACTAACTTTGAATTTCCAGGTCCTGACATCCTCATTTGCATCATGGGTGTCCAGTGCCTATAGACTTCTATGTCCCATCAAGGAGATGTTAAAGCTTTCCTCTTCTGTCTTAATAAAACAACCAACCAGTTCCCTTCCAACACCACTCTACCCCGTCCGTTAGAACTGATCCTCACCCATAACAATTTTCCTTCAACTTCACCATTTTCTGCAGACTCGGGGGTGAGCCATGGGCACCCACATGAGGCCCTGCTATGCCTGACTTTTCCTTGACTAAGTCGAAGAGACCACGATCCAAGCCTTCCCCAAGTAATGCTCCCCACTTCTCCTTCCGCTACACTGAACACTGTAATGGTGCTGCTTCATGCACCCATGCTGAGCTCGTCAATTTCATCAACCTTGACACCAACTTTCACCCTGCTCTAAAATTCACTTGGTCCATTTCTGACATCCATCTCCTTTCACAATCTGTCTGCTTCGCTGGAAACAAACTGTCGACCGACACCTTTATAAACCTCCCAATACCCACAGTTAACTTGTCTACATCTCTTCCCACCCTGACTCCTATAAAAATGCTTTTCCCTCTTCTCAGTTCTTTTGACTCCATCTGTTCCCAGGGTGAGGCTTTCCTTTCCGGATATCAAAGATGTCCTCCTTCTTCACATAACACAGTTTCCCTTACTCTACCATTGTTTTCAGAAAGGGCCAATTAACTGTTAAATGAGACTGGTACTGCTGGAGCAGGCACTGATCTGTCCAGAGCCCAGGTCCCTACCTGTCATTTCATCGTACGTGGTCATCAGCTTGTAGGATAAAAGCCTGTATATTCATTAACTGGATGTTAATCAGCTGCAAGGTGCCTTTCAAAAGGCAAAACTGACATTGTACACTGGGCAGACTGTTTAAGACTTTTGTGCTTTGAGCATCGTCGGATCTCCTGGAGAGATTTGAAATGGGGATGACACCAGCATCGTTGAGTAACAGGTTTTGAAATTCATGTCAACAATGATGACAGACGAATAATGAATGTGCATGTAAGCATGGACCGAGTCACAGAGTCGTGAGAGTACAGCACAGAAACAGGCCCTTCGGCCCATCTAGTCCATGAATGAGATGAAGATCATGCTGTTCCTTGCTGTCCATATTGCTTTCATGTCAGTGGAGAACGCTGGATTCCAGGGTGCTGTTGGAGAAACCAGGTGACGCTGTTGTCATATCATCTTATATATGGTGGGACCATAAGTCTACAGTGAACCAACAGAGAAAGGAATCAGTATCTGAGAGCATCAATAGGCATCTCTTCCCGGCTGCCAATCTATTCTGGATATCAGTGAGTGTCTTTTGTTGTTAGAGCCTCACATTTCCATTCAATTAGAGAACATTACTTTATATCTCTCACATACACTGTCAATGTCAGAGAATAAGAGAAGCATGAGACCTCACTGCCCACCTCCTCACAACATCCTGCTCTGATCTGGTCCATTGGCCATTTGGCTGGTTCATTCGATTTTCTGATAATGTCAACTGTCAGCAAGTGTTTGTTGGGACTTGCTGATACTCATTCCACAACATGATGTTATCATGTAGATGTGATCAACACATGGGGCAGACATAAGAATATAATAATTTCTCTGACTTCAAATCCTCAGTTACATCAAATTGATTAGTTCCTGAGCAGTGCAAATTGTAACATTGTGGGACAATTTTAACAAGAGTGCTGTTCTTTAGTATTCTCACAACTGAAAGAGGAACAAAAGCAATGCTGTCATTTTCTTTGGAAATGAAATGAGTAGGAAGAGGGTGTGTCTGTGAACAGTTACAGTTTGCAACTGTAATGAGCAATATGTTCAGTTTTTCTTTCCTTCAGACTCCGAGGTTTTAAAAACATTGACTAAATCCACTCCAGATTTACTTCGGGTCGTTTCAGAAGTCTGGATCTACACGACAGGGAAAGAGATGGAACCTGTGAAATGAAGTTTTAAACTGGCTGCAGCAAAATGTGCTCTCTTGTGATATTCAGTTTATTTGTTTCGCTCCTTCAGTCTGGTTTCACCCAAAGTAAGTACTTTAGCTCACCCATTAGTCACTGTTGTTTTCTGCATTTTCAGTGCTTGTACATACCAGGAGGGACTGTGGATCCAGTGTGTCTGGACATTTAGTTGTTCCTTCAGTAAGGTTGTACACAAGAAGTTAAAAGAAAATGATGTGGATGGTATTGGGTGTAATATGGAGATATGCACCAAGGATATTCCAACAATTGAGGTGCTGTGGATATTGTTCAGCAAAACAGGTGAAGTGGACTGGAACTGAATTATTCAGAGGTTAAAAGGGTTCAAGATGATCTTACCAAAACATACAAAATTCTGTGGTGTATAGAGTCAGGCCAAGAAAAATGAAAAAAAAAGATCTTTTCTGTATACTAGTTATTGTTCAGGATTTTCAGTTGTATAGAGCTGTGTACACTCTGTCATAGCAAGTACAGCGATCAATAGCATTCTGGATGTTGAAGGAATTATGGAACATGGGGTCAGTAGAAGAAAGTGGTGCTGAGGGTCGGGTCAGACATGATCTTGAATGATATAGCAGGAATGATGGGCTGAATAATACTGCTGCTTCAATATTATTATTACTTATTGAACAAAAAGGCTCTTGAACAAAAGGGGATAACGACACACATTTAAGTACTCTTTTATCTTTCTATTTCATGCTTATTATTTATTGCAATTTATTTATAACTGCATTTGCACAGATTATTCTCCATTGATCCTGTTTACAGTTACTGTTCTATAGATTTTCTATGTAGGCGCACAGAAAAAGAATCTCTGGGTTGTATGTGGTTACATGTATGTACTCTGATAATATATTTCACTTTGAACTTTGAATTTCTTGAAGTCATACACTGGTTATTCAGAAAACAAATGTGCTCTTGATGTCCACAGCTCCACACCTTACAATCTGTGTAAAAATTCTTTCAGCTTCCACAAGACAAACAGCATCTCAGCAACTTTACCTGGAGTTTGGAGGAGCCATCACATTGCTTAATATTATAAATATATTTTAGATGGGATACTTGTGTCCTCAGAAACTGAACAGGACAGCACAGCAATGGGCTATTCTTCCCACTGTGTCGATGTCAAACATGATGCCAATTTAAACTGTATGACTGTCTGCACATTGTCTATATTGTTCTCCTCCTCTGTCTTGTCTCGAGCTTGTTTAAACACCTCTTCAATGTTGCTCCTGTATCTGCTTCTACTAACTTCCCTGGCAGCAAATTCCAGGCCCCCTCTAATCTCTCCTTATAAAAACTTGTCTCATAAGTTTCATTTAAACATTCCCTCTCTCACATTAAAGCTATGCCATCTCGTGTTTCACATTTACACACTGAGAAAATCAGTATTTCAGTTATGCCTCTTATAACTAAAAATTTCTCCAAAATCTCTCCTTGGCATTGGAAAAAAAGCAATACATTTGTCTAATTTCTCTGTATAGCTAATACTGTTTAATTCAAGCTACATCCAGGTGAGACTCTTTCCCAGCTCTCCAAAGCCTCTACACTGTCCACACTTTCTGTTTCACTGCGACTGGAACAGCACACAACACTCCGATGTGGCGTAACCAATGAACCAATGGTTTACACAGCTGCAACACAACCTGCTGACTTTTATACTCAGCACCCTGACCATTGAAGGCAAGTATACTGCGAGGCTCTTCACCAATCTATCAGAGACCAGTGGACTCGTACCACAAGGTGCTTGTGTACATCAGCAGCCCTGTGGGACATGGCATTTACTATATATATACCTCTTGCAATTGATGTCCTCAAGATCAACACATCACATTTGTGTGCATTAAATTCCATCAGGCATTACACCGTCCCAATTTATAACTGGTCTGTAAGCTGCTGAATTCTATGACAACCTTATTCATTATCCACAATCCACTGACATACCAAATTCCATTTTTCTCCAAATTATTGACATATATCAATGATCATTGTGGTACATGACTGGCAACAGGCTTCCAGTCAGACTGACACCAATCTACCACTTCCCTCTGTCAACTATGGCCAAACTGATTTCGAATCCCACCTACCAACTCTCCACAGATCAAATGTGGTTTTATGTTCAGTATCAGTTGATCACTAGGGATCATGTTGAAAGCTTTACCATGTCTGTGTATACAGCATCAAGTTTGTAAGACAAGATGCCCCCACGCAAGGCATGCTGATTATTCCTAAAGTTGGTTGTCCAGATGTGAGAACTCCCCCTCCATAACAAGATTTTCAAACAATTTCCATACAACTGATGTAAGACTCTCTAGCGTGTGTGGATTTTGTGAATAAAACATGTGAGATTCACCTGGCTTGGGTCTTATGTGCCTTGGTTGGAATAGCAATGTGTCTCTGATCCGTCCTGGGGTGTGCAGACACCCACATGGTCATGTCGTGATGCAGAGGGTATGATAGTGGAACCATCCAGGTCCTGTGGGCTAATTTAAGACAATCTTCAAAACTACATTCAGATTTAACTTTCCGAACTACAATAAAAGTCTTTTTGCTCCTTTTTCCAATGCAGAATAGACGATTGTAAGAGGGCTTAAGGAGGGATTGATGTGCATCATTGCAGACAAAAAGGAATGAGGTGGAACATAGGTCAACTGGAACCCAGTAAAGCTGTCTGGCATGGTGTGAGATAGGAAAAGGATTAAAGGAACTGATTTCTCTGAGGAAGGCAGATCGTTGCTGAGAAGCCAACCAAGTAGTCATGACATCAGGAATAAAATCACCCGCAGATAATGCCACTGCTGATGAACAAACTCACTGTGGAGGTCAGCAAATCGTGTTTTAGAGCCATCCCGAAACTCAGGAGGACCCAGAGGAGATGATCGTGCCAATACTTGACCATCAGAAGGGCCCTGAGAGCTGTCTTTAAGGAATAGTGAAACTGCTCACACAGGCCATTGGGTTGCGGGTGATATGGTATGGTGTGATCTAGTTTAACACCGAGCTGCAGCTCAGAAGTTGGGTGTGATTTGGGGACTGCGGTCAGAAGAAATATCAGGTCGGGCCCCGAAACGAGTGACCCAGTTATTGTTGAATGCCCAAACCATGTCCACCGCCGTCATTGATGCTCCAGAGACAACCTGTAGCCACCTGGTGGTGTGGTCCACCATGGTAAGGAGGTGTGTGAACCCACAGTGGTGGGCGGTGTGAGGACTAACCAGGTCTACATTAATGATTTCAAACCATCTCTCTGGGAGCTCGAAAGCTTTGCCGGTGCCCGCATATGACAATTAATCTCGCACTCCAGGCTCGCACAACTTTTCTAAGGCCATGCCACACAAACTTTAGAGCAACCAGTTTCAGTGAAGCCTTCCCGCCAAGTTGCGAGAGGCTGTGAATGGAATTATAAACTGTCTGCCTCCAGTTTGCAGGCACTATGGGGTGAGGGCAACCAGTTGAGACATCAGATAGGAGAGAAACTCCAGCGTCTCTTCAGCACGTGACCTCTATCCTGTAAGCCTCTATTCGGTAGCTTGGTCGGATGCCATGCCAGCTTAGTCAACCCTGATGTGTATGGCATCAATGGCGGGCCATGAGAGGCAATCAGCCACAGCATTATTTTCCCCTTCAATGTGCTGTATGTCAATCATGAATTCCAAAATACAGGCCAGGTGGCATTGCTGCCATGCAGACCAAGTGCCTGATCCTTTGGCCATCACATACACAAAAGGTTTGTGGTCATTGAACACTGTAAACTGCCGACTCTCCAGTAGAAAACAAAATTGACAGATGACCAGATGTAGACCACGGAGCTCATGGTCAAACATCCCTCAGAGGAATAGAGGATCCAGCTGAAGAACACAAATGGCTACCACACTCCTCTAACCAACTGTTCACGCAGGGCACACACAGCAGAGACTAAAGAGTCAGCAGCGATGGCTGTAGGTTATTGGCGAACTGGTGCGCCTGTTGAATCATGCTCGAAAGAGCTTGTTTAGTATCATCAAATGCTCTGATCATGTCCGCTGACCACTCAAGAATGTGATTGGGGCTCTGCTTTTAAGGGCACTTTTCAAGGGGAGCAGAAATTCAGCACTTCGTGGAATTAAATGGTGATCGAAATTCAACATACTTTGAACTCTTTCTGTGCTTCAGTAGTGCGAAGCAGTGGAAGTCCATAATAGTGATGCCCTTGATAGCTGGGGACAGAAGGTGGCCAAGAAATTTGATAGTAGACAACCAGAACAGGCATTTGGCGGGATCAATAAGCGTGGAATGTTGGCTTAAGCACTTGAACAGTGTTCGGTTTTGGATGCACTGGCGACAAGAATGTCATCGAGGTAAACAAAAGGAACATCTGAATCGTTTAACATAGAGTTGATTTGGCATGTCATTTTCAGCCCCAGTGGCACGCACAGAAACTCGAATAGGCCAGACGGGTTCATAAACATGCAGTTTTGGGAATGTTCTCACCGCATGTCGGCAATGAATGGTAGCTCCTGAGTAAGTCCACATTAGAAAATTTCATCTTAATGACTAAACATGCTGAAAAACCTTGAATATGTGGGTCTGGGCAATAATTGGGTGTGGTGGTCTCATTATGTTGGTGGTAATCACTACATGGACGGCAACCACCATCGGGCTTCGTGACCATATGGGGAGGTGAAGCCCGAGGGTGATTTGACCCATGTACAATGTCAAGCATTTCCGTGTTTACAATCTCAGCTTTTGTTCTGGCCAGCTTCTCTGACTCTTGTCTACACGGACGGGCATGGACAAGTGAGCCAGTTGTGCAGATGTGGTGCCCAATCCCCATGCTTTGTGACTATAGTGGAAAATGTGGGTTTGTTGAGGTTTGTGAACTCACCCAGCAAGTGAGTGAATTCACATGGGCTGGTGCATAGAAACATGGAAACATAGAAAGCCTGCAGCACAATACAGGCCCTTGGGTGCACAGGAAATCTGCACCTAGCAGATGTCTGGCAAATCTAGCCAAGGCACAATCCCATATTGTCCACTGAAGCATCGTGTCAGGTGTCGTGTCCCTGTTGCCACCGGCAGCCTCCATTGAGGATCCTTTGCTCTCTGCCTTATCGACGATGCCAGCAGCACACTCACTTCAGCAGCAAGATCACACAGCTAGTGTCACCAGCACATCCACTGCCAATTTCTCTTACCCTGCTCTCCACGGTAATACTGACCCCTGTAGATGAGAAATCAGAGTAAATTTTGTCTATCATCCCTTTTCAATGTCAATTGTTTTGTTTCAATGATACATGACTGTAGTCACCACCCCTCCCACAGTGTGTATCTCCCTCACCACCCTTCCCACCATGTGTATCTCCCTCACTACCCCTCCCACAGTGTGCATCTCCCTCACCACCCCTCCCACAGTGTGTATCTCCCTCACCACCCCTCCCACAGTACAGATTTCCCTCCTGTACCTTGGTACATATGACAGTAATGAACCATCTTACCATTTTAATTGTGTCAGTGGTTTTGTTGTGATCAACTGATAAAATAGTAATACTGCACCAATGGAACATTGATACGCAGTGAAATAGAATGAAACATTTGTGATTTCATGCTGTAACATTTTCATTGTTTCTCTTTTTTAACAGAAAATCCAAAACATTTTTATATTTTTGATAAGATAGATAAAATTGTCTTCACTGGACTGGACATTCCTGGAAATGGCCCTGTTGGCTGGGATTGGAAACCAAGCTACAAGCAAGGCACACAACAACTTGTGACATTTTATAAAGAAGGATCCAGAGGGTGGAACCCACGTTGGGAAATACACTTCAAACACGATGGCATCTTTCATGCTATGGACAGTACGGCTGGTACCATTGATCTGATAATTACTCAGCCCACATCTAAATTTGCAGGATCTATCATCTTGGTGCAAAGAGAGCCCAGTTATGAAATCTTGAAGCAATATGAAATTTTTGGGATCAAAGGTAAATGGGACAAAGATTTGAAAAGTGTAAAAAATGTTTCTCTTCATCAATAATTTACTTTCCAGTACTGAATGTTTTATAGGGATCATGTGAGGTTTGTATTCTCTGCTCATTTACACTCACAGGGAGAAAGTTGTGTTCATTTGGGTAAACACAAAATACTCTGCAGATGCTGGGGTCAAAGCAACACTCACAACACGCTGGAGAAACTCAGCAGGTCGGGCAGCATCCATGGAAACGATCAGTCAACGTTTTGGGCCGGAACCCTTCGGCAGTACTGAAGATGGAAGGGGCAGAGGCCCTATAAAGAAGGTGGGGGAGGGTGGGAAGGAGAAGGCTGGTAGGTTCCGGGTGAAAAACCGGTAAGGGGGAAGATAAAGGGGTGTGGGAGGGGAGGCAGGGAGGTGATAGGCAGGAAAGGTGAAGAAGGAATAGGGGAAAACACAATGGGTAGTAGATGGAGGCGGAACCATGAGGAAGGTAGTAGGCAGCTGGGGGAGGGGCAGAGTGAAATAGGAATAGGGGAAGGGAGGGGGAGGGAATTTCTGGAAGTGGGAGAATTCAACATTCATACCAAGGGGCTGGAGACTACCTAGACGGTATATGAAGTCCAACCTGAGTTTGGCCTCGTCATGGCAGTAGAAGAGGCCATGGATGGACATATCCAAATGGGAATGTGAAGCAGAGTTGAAGTGGGTGGCAATCGGGAGGTCCTGTCTGTTGTGGCGGACGGAGTGAAGGTGCTCGACAAAGTGGTCCCCCAATCTGTGTCGGGTTTCACCGATGTAGAGGAGGCCGCACCGGGAGCACCGGATGCAATAGATAACCCCAACAGACTCACAAGTGAAGTGTTGCCTCACCTGGCCAGCTGAACCCTGACATTCCATCAGGTTCGGGGGGGATGTGGTAAAGAGTTAATTCCCTCTGCTCTGTCTCACTGAATTTGGTGTAACCAGACTGAGAGTTTGTGTGCCCATTGTGTTATTCTGTGTCGGAGACCCAACAATCTCTGTCCTGTAGCAAGACACATGTGCTGATCACGGTCAGCTCCTGAGGTCAGTTTGAACCCAATCATTGGACATGTTACTACTCACTCCACCCATCCAATATTTGGACCAAATATTGAAAGGCTGAGATAGATCAGATGTGCAGATGATGTTTCCGATAGTGGGGGAGTATAGGACCAGTGGGCACAGACTCAGACTACAAGAATGTCCCATAGAACAGAGATGAGGAGGAATTTCTTTAGCCAGAGGGTGAAGAACGTATGGAATTCATCGCCACAGGTGGCTGTGGAGTCCAAGTCACTGGATCCATTTAAAGCAGAAGTTTAAATAAATGTTCTTGATTAATAAAGTTGTGAAAGGTTACAGGGAGAAGGTGTATGAAAGGGGTTGAGAAAGAAAATAAATCAGCTATGTTGGAATGGCAGAGCAGACGCAAGTGTCAGAATGGACTAATTCTGCTCCTGTGTCATTTTGACTTATGGTCTTATTTCTCACAGTTGTAGCAAATCCACGATCACCTGTGGAGGGCAGTGACGTCACCCTCAGCTGTACCATCTCCAGACTCCCAGATACCGTCAGTCTCCACTGGAAACCAGTGGGCTCATCCCAGCAGAACAGGAGAAACACTGATCAGATCCGCCTGAATAACACCCTCTATCTGATGGTCAGACATGTTACAGTGGAGGATGAGAAGTTGTATCAGTGTGAAGTACAGGAAAACGGAAACATTGTTGGAACAGGGCAAGCAAACTTTACTGTAGACACGGGTAAGTGTTGTTACCTCACTGTACGTATTGGGCTGGAATATATCTGTCTGGTAGGAGGTTGTTAAAAATAGTACAGGAAGAGTTCATGGCCAGGTCTAAATGGATATTCCTCATTAATATTTACAATGCAGAAGAAATGGAAATTAGTGAATTCAGGCCAGAGAAAAGTGATAACGTGACGCATATCAACATTATGAAGGAGGAGACATTGGCAGTCCGTAAACTATGGAGTCGTACAGCATGGAAACAGGCTTTTCAGCACAACTGGTCCATGCTGATCTAAGCTCGTCCAATTAGTGTCACACTTTGTTCGGCAGAGAAGAGTTGAAATGAAGGTTCTGTTTCCCCACCATTTAACCCTGAGACTGAGATCTGGGGTTTATAGGGCATTAAAGAAAATAATACATAGATCAGGACGAGCAAATCTGCGGTGGGAACAATTTCAAATTACATCATTACAAGTTGAATTGAATTGACTTTAATTCTTACATCCTTTGTGTACTTAAGGAGTTAAAGTCTTTACATTACCTCTCCATCAAAATGTGCAATGTGCAATTTATAGTAATTTGTAACACATACAACAGGACAGTCAATAAAACATAGAAATACAATTGTATCAGCATGAATTAGTCAGTCTGATGGCCTGTTGGAAGAAGCTGTTGGTCCTGGCTTTTGTGCTGCAGTACAGTTTCCCGGATGGTAGCTGCCTGAACAGTTTGCGGTTGGTGTGACTCGGGTCCCCAATGGTCTTTCGGGCTCTTTTACACACCTGTCTTTGCAAATGTCCTGAATAGGTGGAAGTTCACATCTGCAGATGCGCTGGGCCTTCCACACCGCTCTGCAGAGTCCTGCAATTCAGAGAAGTACAGTTCTCCTACAAGGCAGTTATGCAGCCAGTCAGGACGCTCTCAATTTTGCCTCTGCTGAAATTTCTTTGGATTTGGGGGCCTATACCAAACTTCCTCAACGGTCTGAGGTGAAAGAGGTGTTGTTGTGTGTTTTATACTACACAGCCAGTTTGTACAGAGCATGTGAGATCACCACTGATGTTTATCTCGAGGAACTTAAAGCTGTTCACCCTCTCAACCCCAGATCTATTGATGTCTATAGGTGTTTGCCTGTCTGCATTCATTCTGTAGTCCACCACCAGCTCCTTTGTTTTTGCGACATTGAGGGAGAGTTTGTTTTCTTGACACCACTGTGTCAGGGTGATGACCTCTTCTCTGTCGGCTACCTCACTATTATTTGAGATTACACCAATCAGTGTAGTGTCATCAGCAAATATAATTAGCAGATTAATTAACATTCATACAGTCATGGGTATACAGAGAGTAAAGGAGGGGGTTAGGACATAGTCTTGAGGGACACCCGTTTTGAGGGTCAGAGTGGCAGAGGTGAGCATGGCCACTCTTACCACCTGCTGGCGATCTGACAGGAAGTCCAGGATCCAGTTACACAAGGCAGAGTGAAGGCTGTGGTCTCTGAACTTCTCGTTGAGCCTGGAGGGAATTATAGTTTAGAATGGTGAACTGCAGTCCAAGAACAGCATTCTTACATAAGTAGTTTTGATTGGAATCATACCGATCATTCAATATGTCAGCGCTACATTCTCCAACTCGGAGACTAAAACCAATCATAATCACGATTCGGTACTGTAAATGTTCAACTGCAGTGGTGGATATTAAAATGTTACTCATGTACTCAGTGGTGGATATTAAAGTGTTACTCATGTCAAAGTGTTACAGTGAAGGAGGAGTCAACACGACAACCACCAGCACTTCCGACTCACACTCAGCACTGGGTCCCGGTTCACAGAGCAACACTGAACAACAAACCATTCTCTCTCTCGCTAACCCTTCCTGCCAAGTCTTTATCGTATTTGTTGTGATTCCAGCTTCAATGACAGACTCAGGCTTCAGTGGAGATTAGGTCTCAAGTGTGGACCAATGAGATGTTGCAGCACTTGAGGTCCATTCAGAAACTGAAGCTGAATATGTGACTTAAACAAATTAGGAGAATAGGCCATTTTCTAAGCAGGGAGAAAACTCAAAATTCAGAAGTAAAAAGGGGCTGAATCGTCCTTGTGCAGGATCCCCTAAAGGTTAGCTTTCAGGTTGATGAAGTGGTGAGGAAGGTAAATGC
This sequence comes from Mobula hypostoma, assembly GCF_963921235.1. Lineage (NCBI taxonomy): Eukaryota > Metazoa > Chordata > Chondrichthyes > Myliobatiformes > Myliobatidae > Mobula > Mobula hypostoma. Next base: position 19,271,611 of record NC_086103.1, on the reverse strand, counting down.
AATGTTAGTAATCATTTTGAGAGGATAAGGATATAAAAGCCAGGATGTCAAGGCTTTACAAGACATTATTGAGACTGGACTTGGAGAATGGTGAGCAATTCTGGGTCCCTTCTCTCAGAAAGGATGTTCTGGCTTTGCAGATGGTCTAGTGGAGTGTCATCAGAATGACTCTGGGAATGAAAGGGTTAAGAATGAGGAGTATCTGATGGTTCGAGGACTTTCCTCCCTGGAGTTTAGAAGAATGAGGGAGGTCTCATTGAAACCTATCGAAGTTTGTAAGGGCTGAACAGAGTGGGTGCGGAGAGGATGTTTCCAATAGTGGGAGAGTCTAAAATCAGAGATCACAGCCTCAGAATAGAAGGTTATCTGTTTAGAGATGAAGAGGGTGGTGAATCCTTCGCCAGAGGGTAGGGAATCTGTGTAATTAATTTAAAGTAGTAAGTGATAGGTTCATAATTAGACAGGGCATCGAAGATGAACAGAAGAAGTCAGAAGAAGAGTTGAGAGGGATAATAAATCTGCCATGGTGTAATGGCAGAGGAGACTCGATGGGCTGAATGGCCTAATGTTGCTCCTATGCTTTATGGTTTTATGGCGGCTTCTCATCACTGCCTCCCGAATGGCATTGTAACATTTTAATGAGTTCTCCTCTCGTTCATGCAGATCGATATGATAAACGTTACACACTTTATCGCTCAGTTACGGATCACAGTGAATTCCAACTCATCTGTTACAGTCATTCTGTTTACAACAGTGCTGCCTGGACTTGGCTGTCACATGTTCATCAAAGTCCGTGGAAAACAATTGCAACAGCATTGAAATCTCAGCCCGTGAATGTCAGTGAGAACCACTTTGTGAATCGACTGATGCTCACAGAGACACCTTTTAACGGCTGGAATTTCAGTATGAGGGTTTTTCCTGTGGTGTTTGAAGATGCAGGAGATTACACCTGTACTCTGGAAACAAGTGTATTTAGCACTATCACACTAATCACAGTTAAAGGTAGGAGACAGAATGTGTGACAACAGATTTCCCAAAATCACAGCATTTTGCTTTTGTGCAGTATGTCACTCCTGTTTTTAAGGAGACTAATAACGTTTTTCTTGTTTCCACAGTCACGGCTGAACCGTCTGATACAGTGACTGAGGGAGACACCGTTACCCTGAGCTGCTCTGTGTCTGACGTCACTGCATCAACCAGACTGGTTTGGATCAACGGAGACGGTGAAACTGTTGGAGACAAAACACTGACTGGGGAAGAGAAATCACTGAGTCTGATCGTACAGAAAGCTGAGAGAGGCAGAGGGAAATGGACGTGTGGTGTTGTTGATCAGAACACTCTCCAGCTTTCAGTACCATATAATCTGGAAGTCAGAGGTAAGCGTCTCGAGTTTTTCCCAATGTACCAAGTTTCATAATGAGGCTTGGTTCTGTTTGCGAGCAGTGACTTTTTTCTTCCACACTGTGTGGGAGAATCTCACGGAGGTAAAGCTTAGAATTACAGTACTGTACGATAGTCTCAGACACCTACAGCATGGATGCCCCAGACCTTTGCACAGTACAGTATTTGTCAATGTGAGAGGAGAGCGAGTTTGTAAATCTGGTGGGAAGCTAAGGATTTTGGGAATGGAGTTGGGATGGGCACTGCAGCAGAGGTGTGGGACATGTGACAGAGGGGTGGGACATGTGACAGAGGGGTGCTGAGGGGGGCATGTGACAGAGGGGTGAAGAGGTGGGATATGTGACAGAGTGGTGCAGTGGGGTGGGATATGTGACAGGGGTGCTGAGCGGGGGGACATGTGACAGAGGGATGCTGAGGTGTGGGACATGTGACAGGGGTGCTGAGGGGTGGTATATGTGACAGATGTGTGCTGAGGGTGAGGGCATGTGATAGAAGGGTCCTGAGGGGGGGGATGCGCAAGTGCGAATGGGGGGGGAATGCACGGGTGCTGAGGTGGTAGAATGCATGGGTGCGAATTTGCGGAATGTGCAGGTGCAGACACAACAAGCCATGAGACACCAGGCAAGGACATTTGCTTCCAAACAGTTGTTTCCGTGATCATTATGGAATGTTTCTCTGTTGCTTCACGCTCCCTCCCCTCTCCCTGTCCCTTTTCCCAACCATCATTTCCCTCTCCCTGCCCCTTCCCACTCTCAGTCCACAATAGAAAACTGTATCAGAATCTGATTAATCTTTACTCACATTTGTCATGAAATATGTATTTTTTTTCCAGCAGCAGTATAGTATAATACATAAAATTACTGCAGTACTATTCCAAAGTGTTAGGCACATCAACTGTATTTGTATTTAAACCAGGCTTGTTTATGTATGACACAACCTATCTTCTAAACTCTGGTGAATACATGTCCAACCTACCCAGTCTTTCCTCATTGATGCAAACTAGGTATCCAGATATCAGCCCAGTAAAATTAAATGAGATCAATATTCCTCAAAATACTCCAGATATGGTGTCATAAATACTTCTATTTATTTATTTACTGAGGTACAGCACAGATTCAATCCTTCCGGCCGTTTAAGCTATGCTGGCTAGCAATCCCCTGACTTCATCCTATACTAATCACGGGATAATTTACAATGACCAATTAGCCTACCAACCGATAGGTCTTTGGACTGTGGGAGGGAACCCACGTGATCACAGGGGGAGGGTACAAGCTCCTTAGAGGCAGCAGTGGGAATGCAACTTGGGTCGCCAGTGCTGTAAAGCATTGTGCTAACCACTATGCTTCCATGCCACTACTCAATATCATTGAAGTATGTAAATATCAGTAGAGTATGAGATGCTACTTTTGTGTACAACTCTCTTTGCAGTAAATGGAACATGTTAACTTCCCCATTTATATACTCTGGCAGTATTTCATGTCCCAGGATCCCCAGATTCCTCTGGATCTCAAAGCTCTACTATCTCTCACCATTTAGATGATAAGCTTCTTTTTCCCTTTCATTTATTCAGCCAGATTACTCCACCAACATCTGTACCAGAAGAATGACAAGGGTGCATGGGAGCAGATCCACCAGCATGTTTCCCCTCAAAGTTGCATGATTTTGAAATGTATCTTTCAATGCTTATTAAGTACAATAGTGGTCCCCAGCCACCGGGCCGCGGACTGGTAGCAGGTCGCAAAGCATGTGCTATCGGGCCATGAGGAAACAATATGATTTGGCGATATGACACAATATGAGTCAGCTGCACCTTTCCTCATTCCCTGTCACGCACTGTTGAACTTCAACACATTGCCCACCCCCACGCCCCCGCCATCGGCCGGTCCGCAAGGATATTGTCAATATTAAACCGGTCCACGGTACAAAAAAGGTTGGGGACCCTTGAATTACAAGATCCAAATCCTGGACCTCCCCACCCAACAGCACCATGGGGGGACTTCACCAGAAAGTCGGTGTGAGTACCCACCACTTTGTCATGGACAATAAGCGAGCAACAATGAATGTTGCCCTTGCAACGACACCACATTCTGCAAAATAATTCCTTTGAAAATAGATCTGTGCACCTTTAGGCTGTGATCAAGTGATGGAATATGAGTGAAGTCAGTAACTTTTTTCCAACAAGCACAAATACAACGGCTCAATGCCCTCTTGTCTAGTAAATTTTATATCAGCCCATGAAATATGTATTATTATACAAAGGCAATATCTTCCTTACCTTGTTTAGTTTTCCTCTGAAATAGTAGTTATTTCAGTGTCAGTCTAGAACAGGGGCTCCCAACTTTTTTTTATGACATTGACCCCTACCATTAATGGAGGGGTCCATAGACCCCATGTTGGGAGCTCCTGGTCCAGACAATGAGCAAATACACTCCGTGTCCTTTTATTAAATACACCTGCTCCTGAATGCAAATATCTAATTTGCCAATCCTACAGCAGGAATTCTATGTGTATAAGCATTGATAAGGCCAAGTGTTCATTTGTTGATAGGATCAAACACCTGAACGGGGAAGAAATGTAAACTAAGTGACTTTGATCATGGAATAATTGTTGGTGCCAGACAGAGTAGTTTTTGTATCTCAAAAACAGCTGATCTGTGATATTCACACACAACAACCTCTAGATTTTACAGAGAATTGTTTGAGAGAGGAAAAAATCCAGTGAAAAGCCTCTGACTATCCACACGATCAATGCCTCTCATCATCTTATACACCTCTGTCAGGTCACCTCTCATCCTCCATCGCTCCAAGGAGAAGAGGCCAGAAAATTCCGTTAATTCAAATCCCATGTGTTCTGAGAAAACATATCATATTGACTTCAAATACATTACCAGGGTTCTTCAACTGTGTAGTTCTGCATGTCCTATGTAATCAATTCATCACCACCCTATCTTCCAAACTCTAGTGGATATATGTCTATCCTACCCAGTCTCACAATACTCCAGATACAGGGTCATAAATATTTTTATTTATTAAGATACAGTGCAGATTAGACCCTTCCAGCATTTTGAGCACAAAGGTATGTGGGTTTTTAGACAGTTTGGCTCCTGAAACCACCGAAGGTGTCTGAGGGGAGTATAGACACGTCAGAGGTCCTGGGAAGATGAGGTGTGGGAGGGAAAGGGGAGGAGGGAGGGATGCAAAACCCCTAAGGTTCTAGGGTGAATTGATAGAAATGTATAAAATTTCTGAGAATCACAGACAGCTGTAGCTTTCTTCCCAGGATAGATATTACAAATACTGATGGTGTGGTAGATAGTGCAACAGTATTACCACTCAGGGCCGCAGAGTTGGAGTTCAATTCCAGCAAGAAGGAGTACATACGAGCTCCCCATGACCACATGGGTTTCCTGAGTGCTGTATTTTCATCCACTGTCCAAAGACATATTGGTTAGTCGGTTTATTGGTCATAGAAAACTGCCCTCAGATTGGGATTGCGTTAAATAGGTGGTGTGGTGTGCATCGAGACGAGGGTTAAATGGGTGGGGTGCTGTGCATCGAGACTAGGGATAAATGGGTGGGGTGGTATGCATCGAGACGAGGGTTAAATGGGTGGGGTTGTATGCATCGAGACAAGGGTTAAATGGGTGGGGTGGTATGCATCGAGACAAGGGTTAAATGGGTGGGGTGGTATGCATCGAGACTAGGGATAAATGGGTGGGGTGGTATGCATCGAGACGAGGGTTAAATGGGTGGGGTTGTATGCATTGAGACAAGGGTTAAATGGGTGGGGTGGTATGCATTGAGAATCGGGTTAAATGGGTGGGGTTGTATGCATCGAGACTAGGGATAAATGGGTGGGGTGGTATGCATCGAGACGAGGGTTAAATGGGTGGAGTGGTGTGCATCGAGACAAGGGTTAAATGGGTGGGGTGCTGTGCATCGAGACGAGGGTTAAATGGGTGGGGTGGTATGCATCGAAACGAGGGTTAGATGGGTGGAGTGGTGTGCATCGAGACGAGGGTTAAATGGGTGGAGTGGTGTGCATCGAGACAAGGGTTAAATGGGTGGGGTGCTGTGCATTGAGGCTGGGTTAAATAGGTGGGGTGCTGGTCGGTGGAACTCGTTAAAATAAAGTTCAAAGTGAGTTGGGTGGAAAGTTCATGGACACGGAGGAATGCGCCTGGAATCCGCTGATGGAGATTTGGTAGCAGCAGAAACTGTCGCATTGTTGAAGAGGCAACCCGACAGACACGTGAAAGGCAGGGTATAGAGGGTTTTAGAACATTTGCAGAAAATCGGAATTTTCCTGATCAGATCTATAACTCAGCATGGTTTGCCTTCCCGTGTCTAAGGAAAGGAGTCTGTGTATAAAACCATGAGACATAGGAGCAGAAATGGGCCACTTGGCTATTTGAGTCTGCAGTGCCATTCGACCTTGGCTGATTTATGATCCCTCTCAATCCCCCTCACCCTACTTCCTGCCCGTAAACTTTGACACCTCCATCGACACTTGTGGCAATGAAATCCTCAGATTCACCATCATCTGGCAAAATAAATTTCTCTTCAAATTGTTCCGAAAAAGTGCCCTTCAATTCTGAGGCTCAGTTTATTGGCTCTAGTCTCTCCCAATGTTGGAAATATCCACTCCAAATGCACTCTGTCTAACTATTTCAATATTCAATAGATCTTAATGAGTTCCCCTCTCATTCTTTGAAACTCCAGCAAGAATAGGCACAGAGATGTCACCTATTCCTCATGCATTAAAAGTTTCATTCCAGGATCATTCTTGTAAGCTTCCCCTGGACCCTCTCAATGCCAGCACATCCCCTCTGAGATAACGGGCCCAATGCTGTTCACAATAGCTGTCACACACCTGACTTGTGGAATGAAGTCGGTAAATCTGGATTGTGAAAATACCTGTAAAACAATTGCAGTACTTCTTGAAGCATTGTGCTATTTTAAACAGTCCAAATATTTGTGTTGATATTTGCATTGAAACTTCAAGAGTAGAATACACTTTGAAAATGATCAATATTATTATAAACAGGAGTCTGTTTCTTCCATTCATCTTGATCTTGTCACATTTGCTGTGTCCATGAACATCAGAAGAAAATCGTAAAACACAAAATCATAAATAATTAAAAATAATTCTCAATGGAAGTGTCGGACCACGAATGTTTGTCATTATTTTATTGTAGATTGTTTTCACAGTCACTTCTTCTACTGAATGTCTGACAGAAATACTTGGGCATTAAATGTGATGTAGAATGTCAACTTTGTCCTTTACAGTGAGATCACTTCCGGACAGTTGGATCACCACAATTGCTGGATACCTGTTTGTTAAACTGGCTGTTGGTCTTGGACTCGTCTACAGTTTGATGAGGAAAAACAGAGTAAGATTTTTTCTTTATGTTGCTGTGTATACCTGCAAGAAAATGAATCTTGCGTAGTATATGATGACATACTATAAACATACTTGGTTAATAAATTTACTTGGAACTTTGTAGTCTTACTGTCATTGCTCCTGGCTCCCGTCAGATTACAGGAAACAACTGCTATAGCTGTTTCATTGGCCCTTCTGGCCTGTTGCACCCTTCAAAGCAATCACGATGATCATCTACCTCAGTACCTCGTTCCTGCAGGAGACCAACAAGCCAGTCCTCATTAGGTAATTGGTTGAGGAAAGGATCAGTTACTTTCAATTTATTAACAATGACATCAGAGGATCTGATCCAGTAGCAACATGTTAGTGCCATTATGATGAAAACATGGCAGTGACCTTCTTTTCCTGAATGTTTGTGTCAATTCAGCATGTCGTCTAATACTTTGAAAGACCTCAATAGCTGTATGGTGAAAGTATCCTGACAGTTTGCATCACAGCCTGGTATGGAAATATGAATGCCCAGAAATGGAAAAGTCTCAAAGACACTGCTAGATACAGCTCAGTCCATCTCAGGCAACGCCGTCATCATCAATGAATGCATTTGTTAACAGCATGGGTGGAGCATTGGCTGATTGGAAGAAAGCAGAGAATGGGAATAAAGGGATTCTACTCTGGCTGGTTGCTGGTTACCAGTGAGTTCCAGAGCGGTCAGTGTTGGGACCGCCTCTTTTTATGCTGTATGTCAATGATTTGGACTATGGGATTAATGGATTTGTGGCTAAATTTGCCGATGATACAAAGTTAGGTGGAGGAGAGGGTAGCGTTGAGGAAACAGAGAGCCTGCAGAGAGACTTAGATAGTTTAGGGGAATGGGCAAAGAAGTGACAAATTAAATACAATGTTTAAAATGTATGATCATGCATTCTGGTGGAAAAAATAAACAGGCAGACTATTATTCAGATGAAAGGAGAATTCAAAACGCAGAGATGCAAAGGGACTTGGGAGTCCTTGTGCAGGATACCTGATAGGTTAACCTCCAGGTTGAGCTGGTTTTGAAGAAGGCAAATGCAATGTTAGCATTCATTTCCAGAGGTATAGAATATAAGAGCAGGGATGTGACTTTGAAGCTGTATACGGCACTCGTGAGACCACATTTTGGAGTATTGCGCGCTCCTTATATTAGAAACAATATACTGACATTGGAGAAGGTTCAGAGAAGATTCATGAGAATGATTCCAGGAATGGAAGGGTTACTGTATGAGGAATGTCTGGCAGATCTTGGACTGTATTCCCTGGAGTTCAGGAGAATGAGGGGGATCTCTTAGAAACATTCTGAATGTTAAAAGACCGGAACAGATGAGCTGTGGCAAAGTTATTTCCCATGTTAGGGGAGTCTAGGACAAGTGGACATGACTTCGGGATTGAATGAGGTCCATTTAGAACAGAGATGCAGAGAAATTACTTTAGTTAGAGGGTGGTAAATCTGTGGAATTTGTTGCCACGAGTGGCTGTTGAGGCCAAGTCATTGGGTATATTTAAGGCAGAGATAGATAAGTTCTTGATTAGCCAGCGCATCAAGGGGTATGGGGAGAAGGCAGGGAAGTTGGGATGACTGGAAGAATTGGATCAGTCATGATTGAATGGCGAAGCACATTTGATGGGCCGAATGACCTATTTCTGCTCTTATATCTATGGTCTTATGGAGGACTGCCACAAGAGAGCAGCATCCATCATTGAGGACACAAACCATCCCGACTTCACCTTCTCCTGACCCCCATTCAGTGCCCCAAACAGTCCTTCCAGGCAATACTTCACCTGCAAGTCAGTCGGGTCATCTGCTGATTCCAATGCTCCCAGTACGGCCTCCTCTACATCAGTGAGACCCAAACCAAATGGACCAATGCTTTGTTGAGCACCTTTGCTCCATTTGCAACACACAGGAGTTCCTGATGGCAAACTCTCTTCATTTCTCTCCCCATTCCCATTCTGACATGTCAGTCCATGATCTTTGCTACTCCCAGAAGGGGGCCACTCTCTGTGTGGAGAGCTAACACCTCATATTCTGTCTGGGGAGTCTCCAAACTGACAGCATGAACATTGATATATCTAACTTCTGTTCTTTTCTCCCATACCCCTGCTCTCTTTTTACATTCCCCATTCTGGGTCTCTTCTTACCCCTTCTCTTCTCCTCCCCTGCCAATCATCTCCCTTTGGTACTACCGGCTGTAGCAGTCAGACCAGATGGATTCTGGATTTACAATTCACAGAATGAACCAAACTGCTGACTCAGGGAATGCAAAAGGAGGAGGCGTGTGTTTTATGGCTAATTCTCGCTGCTGTTCTGAAGTGTTGTTTCTGTCAAACTCATGTCCCCACCCGACTTGGAACACCTGGCGGTCACTGTTCATTCTATTTACCTCTGGAGTTCTCCTGTGTAATCCTGACCAAAGTGTATATACCACCAGCAGCCACCTATAATCAAGTGCCCGAGACACTGCATGATGTCATCTACAAACAAGAAATAGCCCAACCTGACATCAACAAGGCTTGTTTGAAGAAAGCCCTGCCCAATTCCCAGCAGCGTATACCTGTAGCTTCAGAGGTCCCAACACACTAAACCACTGCTATACTAAGCTAAGGAAAAACTACTGTTCCTCAAAAAGACAAGATCCGGTCAAGATAGCACTAGCGTATTATGCTTCCTCGTTCGACGGCTTCCAGACAGTCCATGAAACTATTTATTTCATCTCATTTGCAATTGCTTTTAATCTTAAATATCTTACTGAAACTGTTAGAGCCTGTGATTTACAGTTTTGAGATCGATTGAGTGATCTCGCACGTTTCTCTCGTAGAAGATGACTGGACGTGACCATGAGCCTCATGGTGAAGAAACTGATAGACGGGGCACAAGCCCATAGTCAGTTAAATTCCTCTGATTAAAGCGTTCACTTCTCGCTGAATAAAATGTTGTGGAAGATTGAAACGTCCAGGGGAATGCAGAAGGCAGGCGATGATTCTGTGCCGACTGTCTGTATTTCGAATTGCCAATGGGATGGAACTCCCTGATGCCAGAGAAGGAGTCTGTGGATTCGATTGCTTCCTGTTTCAGAGAGTAGGCCTCTGTGTCTTGTTGTGTTTCGTAACATTTTTTTGCGTGGAGGGTGTCGTTTTGGGGGTTGATGATCGTGTTGTGTTTTCTTTTCTGTGGAGAGGAGTGGGTTTGATGATTTTCTTGAGAACAAGTTTTTGGCTGTCTTTGTTTCGTGGCTATCTGGAGAAGATGATTCTCAGAGTTCTCTGCACTAAGACCTCAATTGTAAATGAATCTTTGAAACAGTGTCCCCTGCCCAGACCACCTTTTGGAAAAATCGGATCACTTGGCTGTCCTTTCGTTACCTGCATACAGGTTGAGTCTGAACAGTGAGGCTGCGGAGACCTGGTCAACAAAGAGTTGGTCATGGAAGGCAGAAGAGCAATTACAGGATTGGTTTGATTCGGTGGAGTGGGTTGTGTTCAAGCACTCATCAAGAGATCTGAATGAACACACCATGGGTGTAATAGCTGCAGATGAGTGAGTTTCCACTAAGTTATTCAGAGTCTTCCAAACGCAGAAGCACTGGATGAACCATCTGCTGGGGGCCGGATCAGAGGCACACAAGTCTGGAGATCAAGAAAGCTACAAGAGGTGCAGGGATGATCTCTGGAAGTCCATCCCATGGATAAAGTTGAAATTCCAGACCAAACTTAAATCAATAAGGAATGGTCAACAGATAGAACAGGGCTTGAATGCTATCCCCTCTTATAAAGTTAAAGCAGGCAATATGGGATTCAAGGGGGGTTTGCTTCCAGATGAGCTCAATCCCATCTATGCTTTCCTTAATTGTTAGAACATGAGGAAACCATCTTGAACTTCAACATACTCTGATGATCTAGTGATCTCCGTCTCTGAAATTGAAGTACGGGCATCCTTCAGGAGGATGAATCCATGAAAGCATCCGAATTGGGTGAGGTATCTGGCCACAAATAAAATTCCTGTTCTGATCGGCTGTCTGGTGGATTCACCGTGATCTTTAATCTCTGGCTTCAGCAGTGTGTGGTTCCCACCTGCTTCAAGCAGGCATCAATTATACCGGTGCCAAGAAGAGTGTGGTGATCAGCCTCAATGAGTGCTGCCCAATTCCACTTGTATCCAGACTGGTGAAGAGTTTTGAGAGGTTGGTGATGAAACAAATCAACTCCTGCCTAACAGGCAACTTGCATCCACTCCATTTTGCCGAACGGAGCAAGAAGTCCACAGTTGATGCCATCTCCTTGGCTCTTCACTCAATCCTAGAACAGCTGGACAGCAAAGACGCATACATCAAGATTCTCTTTATCGACTACAGTGCAGTATTTGAAAAACCATCATCCCCTCAAAGCTAATCAATAAGTTCAAGACCTTGGCATCAATACCTCCTTCTGCAATTGGATTCTGGATTTTCAAACATGTCGAACCCAATCAGTTCAGATTGGCAACAATACCTCCATGATCTCCATCAACACAGTTGCACCACAAGGCTGTGTGCTTAGCCCCATGCTCTACTCACTTTACAATTTGAATGTGTGGCTAAGCACAGCTCCAATAACATATTCAAGTTTGCTGATGTCACCACTGTCGTGGGCTGAATCAGCATATCGGAGGGGGATTGAAAATCTTCCTGTGTGGCGTCACAACAACACCCCCTAACTTAATGTCCGCAATACCAAGTTACTGATTATAGACTTCAGGAGAGGGAAACCAGTGGTCCATGAGACAGTACTCTTCCGAGGATCAGAGTTGGAGAGGGTCAGCAGCTTTGAATTCCTCAGTGTTACTATTTCAGATGACATGTCCTGGGCCCAGCACGTGAGTGCAATTGTGAAGAAGGTAAGGCAGCGTCTCTACTTCTTGAGCAGTTTGCGGACATTCAGCGTGACATCTGAAACTTTGACACACGTCTATAGATGTTTATTTGAGAGTATATTTACTGGCTGCATCACAGCCTGGTATGGAAACACCAGTGCTTTTGAACAGAAAATCCTCCAAAAAGTAGTGGGTTCGGCCCAGTATGTCACGGTAAAGTGCTGCCAGCCATTGAACACATCTACATGATATGCTGAAGTAGGAATGCAGCATCTGTCATCGGGGATCCCACCACCCATGTCAAGCTCTCGTCTCGCTACCGCCATCAGGTAGAAGGTACAAATGTGTCAGGATTCACCACCATCTTCAAGAGCATTTACTACCCCTCAACCATCAGGGTGTATTGGGGGAGTGGGGGATGTTTCTGCTTTGATGTTTTGTTTTTGAACAGGTTCCATGATTTTCTTTGTTTCGTGGCTGTCTGTGGGAAGACAAATCTGAGGGTTGTATATTGCATACATACTTTAATAATAAATGTACTTTGAATCTTTAAATCCTTGAACCTTTGAATGCTGAACATTTTCCAATATAGCATATCTGCTTCGTTGAAGTGAGTAATGTGAACATGGTCAGGTCCTATCAGGGGACAGATATGTGATGAATCACAGATTACAATTTACTGAAGATTGAATGTACATTCTATCAGTTAAAGAATAAAAAATCTATTCCAGCAGATCACGCCTCAGGGATGTAACAGAAGAGGACGAGCCAGAGGCCACAGAAGGAGAGCAATGTCGCATCAGAGTTAGACTCATCAGTAAATGGTGGTAAGTGTAATCAAAGAAGATCTTCACACTATTTTCTCTCAGGAAGTAGAGTTGGTTTGCCGTGTTAAATGGGTCCATTCTTTACAGTCTTTAATAGTTGGCAATATCGGATTAATGTTGAGCCAGTGATGTTTGGATCATGTGGAAATCTGTTCCCTACTCTGTAAATTCACACTTCCCTTTAACTTAATTATATCAATCATTTCCAGAGCATATTTCATGTTTCTTTTGTCTGATTCATCACAGAGAGAATTCAGATAAAGTGAGAGGAAGAGCAACAGATGATTCACAGGAAGATGCCACATTTCAGACCTCGAAATCTGATACTGATCTGCGATCCTTAAATGAACATTGCAGCCACCGGGTGTCTATTCGGCCCATCATGTCCATTCCCCAGAGAGATCTGCCGATTCCAGAATCCAGATTGATACAGTCTGGAAACTTTGGAACTTGATTTCTGATTTTACTCTCAATTTATTGCATCTGGCAAGAAAACTTTATTCCCCAAAGAAAATATTGCAAGCATTGTTCACCTCAGTACTGTTAACTGTGCATGGCAAGAATATTCTTTCCAGGCAACTGTATAAATTTCCAAACTCCAGGAGGTATCTTTGTAAGCATCTCAAACACAGTCAGATTGCAGAGCACAGCGTCATTTTGGACAATATGTGTTTCACTTCCTTCACAGTGAGAACGATATAAAGAGATGAAAGTTGCACACAAATCTCTGGATAACGTTTCATCAACTACTGCACAGCTGCAGCAAAGCATTCTTGCTTGAACATTTAATTCCTCTTGTAATCAATGCCAACAATATACTGTTTGCCATGCTAATAGCTCACTGCTCCTGAATACTTGCTTTCTGCAACTCATGTACAAAGACACCAAGATCTAGTTGCAACTTCCATTTACCCATTTTATTATCATTCACATTATATTTCTTTCCCCTTTTATGGCCATAACTCAATGTAACATCGTAGCATAATAGTTCTACTACTATGACTACGTCGACTCAGGCCTGGGGGGCCGGCATCAGGCACAATGACGGATCTTCACTTCTCCCTCTCCCTCATCAGTGTGTTCAGTTCATTGACATTGGCCACGCTGCTGTCTTCTAGGAGCGGGTTGACCATAGTCTTGGGAGGGCGCCCAGGGTATCATTCTCTACGGTCTTGAGAGTACCTTCGTCGCAGTTAAATGCCATGTACTCTGTCTTTTTAGTGTTTAGGTGAAGTCCAACTTTATTGCATTCAATTTCCACTTTTGTCAGTAGCTGCTGTGCTTCCTCCATCTGGTCAGAGAGCAGGACTATGTCATCTGCAAAATCGAGATCTGTGAGTGTAACTGGTCTGACCCTTTTGGTTCGCCCTGGTTTTATATGTCATGTGTGACGCCAAGCAGAGCTACCGGACGGATGATGCTAATGTGAGAGATAACGGAAGACAATGGAGAAACAGTCAAAATGCTAATAAGAGAGAAGAGAGAGATTAATGAGAAAGAAACACAATTCAGATATTGACAGACCGTTTGCTTTGAACCTGAACTGTTTGAAGTTTCATGGACAGGTGATACCCCAGCAGGGGGATAAAAAGGGCAGGTTTGCGAAGGCACGACACGCCACAAGACCGTGGAAAGAGCAGTGGGCCCCCACAAGTTGTGGGAGTTTGGAGGACCAGTTCGCAGGAATCAGTCAGAGGCTCACAGGATGTAAAGGTACGTTCGGTGGGAAACTGAGGTGTGTGTCTGCCCTTGCCTGGGTGCTGGGTTCACCGTGGAAGAACGATTGTATCCGGAATAGAGGGGTCACAGTCAGTGACCACAGTGGGATCAGAAGACATCAAAAGGTATGCCCGAAACCAACTGCATCTCTCACTCTCTCACGCTCTCTCCAACGGTACAACAAAAAGCGATTACTTCGAACTGCACTAAACTGAACAGAACTCTGCTTCACTTAAGACTGATCATTTTACCCCTAGACTGCGATAGAGCTTGGTTGATTGTTAATACCCTAGTTCTGTGTATACATGTGTATTATCATTGCTATAATGTTACATTTATATCCTTGAGATTACTGTACTGTATTACTTATTTCTTTAATAAAACTTTATTAGTTCCTAGTAATCACAGACTCCAACGAGCGTTCCATTTCTGCTGGCTTGGCAACCCAGTTATGGGGTACATAACACAAGGTAAAACCAAGCTTGTCATAGCAGTAAGTGTAACATAATTATAATGCCAGCAAACCAGGTTCAATACTGCTGCTGTCTGTAAGGAGTACGTACATTCTCCCCGCGATTGTGCGGGTTTCCTCTGTTTGCTCTGGTTTCCTCCCATAATTCAATGACGTAGGGGCTAATAAGTTAATTGGTCACATGATATAATTGGAGAGCACGAGCTTATTGGGCTTACAGTGCCTTTTACTGTGTCCTACATCTAATTGAAAAAATAGATCATAGGTGTTTCTGAACATAGACAATGTCTCTAATGTAACAATTAATGGCACTGTCTGTCATGAATAGCTCTAATCTGAAAGATTTGGGAAGGTTTATGAAATTAATTTGTAAATTAGACTCATAGGATTGTACAACACAGAAGCTCTCCATGTCCATTCTCACCACCCAGAATCCATTTCTCATCAGAGGGCAAGTGCAGGTACAACACATTTATCACAACAAGAAATGATAAGTCTCTGAACACAGACTCAATTCTCCGTCGCCTCAGTAATATGTCATTCTGAAACTGGAAACAGCTTACATTGTATTTGCCTGCAATAAAAATAAAACTTACAACAATCTGTTGTTATAAAAAGTTCCTGCTTTGAATTTTACTTAATGTGTGAAACATTGATGACAAAATGTAGTGGTATGTACATAGGTAGGATGTGAATGTCACACAGTTTGCAAGATTGTGGCCTCATAGTTGATTGGTGAGACCTGACGAAGATTGAGAGACCACCTCAGGGTAGTAAACTACTCTTCCTCTGTAACCTATACAGGGTCAAGAAAGTTGATGCTACTTTGCCTCATTTTTGTAGATACTCCCAAGATGCAAAGAATTCCTTTAAGATCACCCCCATCTGTTTTGGCTGCACACATGGATTACTAAACTGGATTTCCAGACGACCAATTTAATCCCTTGGAAAC
The DNA here is from genome assembly GCF_963921235.1 of Mobula hypostoma. Taxonomy (NCBI): domain Eukaryota; kingdom Metazoa; phylum Chordata; class Chondrichthyes; order Myliobatiformes; family Myliobatidae; genus Mobula; species Mobula hypostoma. The sequence goes on along the minus strand of NC_086103.1, from coordinate 19,255,976 downwards.
ATTTTGCTCTTAATGTATCTGTAGAATCCCTCTGGATTCTCCTTCACCTTGTCTACTAGAGGAACTTTATGCTTTCTTTAAGCCTTCCTGGTTTCTTTCTTAACTTTTGCATTCCTAGTACTGCATAAATGCCTCATTTGTTGCTGCATTGCCTGCACCTACTATACACCTTCTTTCTCTCTTTTAAGCAGGCCCTCAATACCTCTTGAAATCCAAGGTTCCCTACATTTGTTATCTTTACCTTTTACAAAGCACATACAAGCTTTGTAACCTCAAAATTTTGTTTTTGAAGGCCTCCTTCTTCCAAGTACGCCTTTGCCAGAAAACAATCTGTCCTAATCCATACTTACCAGATTATGTATGACACCATCAAAATTAGCCTTTCTACAATTTACAACCTCAACCCATGGACCAGGCCTATCTTTAAGCAGATTTACTTCGAAACTAATAGTATTTTGGTCACTGGAATCAAAGTGTTGCCCGACACAAACATCTGTCACCTGCCCTCCCTCACAGCGGATCCAGTATCTCACACACACTCATTGGGACTTTTATGCTCTGATGAAGGCAACTTGTCTGAACACATTTGATAAACTCTATCCCATCTAGTCCTATTACAGTATAGGATTCCCAGTCAATAAGTGGAAAGTTAAAATCACCTGCTAAAACAACCTTATGTTTCTTACAATCGCCCGTGATCTCCTGAGAAATTTGTTCTTCGAGATCCCCTGGACTCCTGAGTGGTGCGAAATATTGCCCAATTAATGTGGTAGTACCTTTTTAAATTCTCAGTTCCACCCATAATGCCTCACTAGTCAGCTTCTCCAGTCTGTCCTGATGAAGCACTGCTGTGACATTCTCACTGACTAGAAACGATACCCTTCTTTCTTTAATCCCTCCAGCTCTGTCATGTCTAAACATACGGAACTCTGGAATATCAAGCTGCCAGTCCTGCCCCTCCTGCAATCAAGTCTCACCTAATGGTGACAATGTCATAATTCCAGATGTTGATCCATGCCATGAGCTCATCTACCTTTCCTATGATACTTGTTGCATTGAAATGTATGCAGCTCAAGACACTTAGTGATTAAAATATTCTAACATGTCAGAGTATTTTAGACCTCATTATTTGGTTTCATTTTGACCATTTGGGGCGTAGAATGTTCTGAAGCCTATTTAGAAACATAGAAAACCTACAGCACAATACAGACCCTTCGGCCCACAAAGCTGTGCCGAGCATGTCCTTAATGAAGAAATCACCTCAGGTTGCCCATAGCCCTCTATTTTGCTAACCTCCATGTACCTATCCAGGAGTCTGTTAAAAGACCTTATCATATCCGAATCCACTACCGTCACCGGCAGCCCATTCCACGTACTCACCACTCTCCGTGTAAAAAACACATCCCGATATCTCCTCTGTACCTACTTCCAAGCACCTTCAAAATGTGCCCTCTTCTGAGCCATTTCAGCTCTGGGAAAAAGCCTCTGACTATCCACACAATCAATGCCTCTCATCATCTTGTTCGCCTCTCTCAGGTCACCTCTCATCCTCTGTCGCTCCACGGAGAAAAGGCCAAGTTCACTCAACCTACTCTCATATGGCATGCTTCCCAATCAAGGCAACATTCTTATAAACCTCCTCTGCACCCTTTCTATTGTAAGGATTTTCTTCTATTATGTCACTGTGTTTGGTAATTAAAATGGCTTCTTTGTTATGTTAAAATTAAAATGGCTTCTTCGTTAAATGCTGAGAAAGTCTTGAGCTAGCACTTTGCTTGGGTTATAACAGATATCAGAGTACTATGAGCCAATGAGTGTCCATGTTATTCTTTTGTGGGGTGATATGCTGTCTCAGATGGCTGAGAACCAGGGGTTTTTGGCGGGGAGTCGGAGGAGAGACCGTGAGGACGACAGACGTGCAGGAAATCTCAGGTTTATCACACCGGGTGGTCGCGAGCTGCGAGTCGAAGGGGTCAGAGTGATCCCGAAGGAATTCCCGAGTTCCAACATCTGCACGACGAAATTGAACTTTGATAAGTCTGGCGCCTTTTCCATTCCTTTTTTTGTATTGAACTTCTATTAATCTCATAGACTTAGTAATATCTATAAAGTGTAATTGGTAAAACGTACATTGTGTGCTGGCTGATGATTGATGTTTAAAACTGAATCAGGTGGCAGTTGCATAGCAACCGGCGGACGGGGTTTCCCTTAGATAAATATGAGCCAATATAGCTGAGCGTTACACTACGATTTCCACATCCTTCCTGTAGTGAGGCGACCAGATCTGACACAATACTATAAGTTGGGTCTGACCAGGGCCTTATATAGCTGCAACATTACCTCTCGGCTCTTAAACTGAGTCCCACGATTCATGAAGGCCAAAGCACCGTATGTCTTCTTAACCACAGAGTCAACCTGTGCAGCAGCTTTGAGTGTCCTATGGACTCAGACCCCAAGATCCCTTGGATCGTCCACACTGCCAAAGTCTTACAATTAATACTATATTCTGCCATCATATTTGAGCTACCAAAATGAACCACTTCACACTTATCTGGGTTGAACACCGCCTGCCACTTCCCAGCACAGTTTTGCATCCTATCAATGTCCTGCTACAACCTCTGACATCCCTCCACATTATCCACAACATCCCTAACCTTTGTGTCATCACCAGACTTACTAATCCATCCCTCCACTTCCTCATCCAGGTCACTTATAAAAATCACAAACAGCAGGTGTCCCACAACAGATCCCTGAGCCACACCACAGGTCACTGACCTCCATGCAGAATATGACCAATCTACAACCACACATTGCTTTCTGTGGGCAAGCCAGTTCTGGATCCATATAGCAATATCCCCTTGGATCCCATGCCTCCTTACTTTCTCAATAAGCTATGCATGGGGTACCTTATCAAATGCCTAGCTGAAATCCATATACACTACATCTCCTGCTCTACCTTCATCAATCTGTTTAGTCACATCCTCAAAAAATTCAATCAGGCTTGTAAGGCATGACCTGTCTTTGAAAAAGCCATGCTGACTAATCCTAATCATATTATGCCTCTCCAAATGTTCATAAATCCTGCCTCTCAGGAACTTCTTCATCAATGTACCAACCATGAAGTAAGACTCACTGGTCTATAATTTCCTGGGCTATCTCTACTCCCTTTCTTGAATAACGGACAACATATGCAACCCATCAATCTTCTGGAACCTCCCCTGTCCTCAGTGATGATGCAAAGATCATCACCAGAGGCTCAGTAATCTCCTCCCTCACCTCCCACAGTAGCCTGGGGTACATCTCATCCGGTCCCAGTGACGTATCCAAATGGATGCTTTCCAAAAGCTCCAGCACATTCTCTTCCTTAATATCTAAATGCTCAAGCTTTTCAGCCCACTGTAAGTCATCCCTACAATCACCAAGAAACTTTTCCGCAGTGAATACTGAAACAAAGTATTCATTGCCATCTCCTCTGGTTCCATACACACTTTTCCACTGTTACACTTGATTAGTCCTATTCTCTTAAGTCTTACACTCTTGCTCTTCACATACTTGTAGAATGACTTGTGGTTTTCCTTAATCCTGTCCGCCAAGTTTTTTTCTTGGACCCTCCTGGTTTTCCTAATTTCATTTTTAAGCTCCTTCCTGCTAGCCCTATAGTCTTCTAGATCTCTATCATTACCTTGTTTTTTGAACCTTTTTTAAGCTCTTCTTTGCTTCTTGACTAGATTTACAGCAGCCTTTGAACACCATGGTTCCTGTACCCTACCATCCTTTCCCTGTCTCATTGGAACGTACCTATGCAGAACCCTACACAAGTATCCCCTGAACATTTGCCACATTCCTTCCGTACATTTCCCTGAGAACCCTTATCAGGACTCACCTGAAATAGAGGTTGAACATCCCTACTTTACATTTACACTGGTCCAATACTCTCGCCAAGGTGACCCACCCAAGTTTTAATCATGCCCAGCCTATGCCCTTCCCTTAGCCCAAGATAATGAAAGGCAAGATAATGAGTCCTGACGAAGGGTCTCAGCCTGAAACGTCAACTGCACCTCTTCCTACAGATGCTGCCTGGCCTGCTGCATTCACCAGCAACTTTGATGTGTGCTGTTTAATGAAAGGCATATCACTTTGAGGGTTATGTTATTTTAGACCTTGTTATTCAGTGTTATTTTTGGACCATATGGGGAGTAGAATGTTCTGAGGCCAGGTTGTTAGCCTTCATCTCAAAATAAGATGCAACTTCTCTACTTGTCTTACACTGATTTTTCTTTTGCATCAAGGTGTGTGGGAACCCATGGGTTAAATTAACAGGGTTTACTGAAGATTCAGTGTCACTCCACTCTGATACTTTAAATTGAATGGTGACTCGTTTTCTACAGTCTCAGTTTGGGCTTAACTTCCTCGCCTTTTACATTGCAACTCATCGTGTTGACTGCAATTTTGACCCATCAGCACTCTCGCCTCACTACACACTGCCTCTGTTTGTCAACAGGCTCCCTCATCTTCAGCACCATTATCTGCCTTCCCTACAATACTACTTGCAGTGAACGATAGACAGATCAGGACACTGGTTGCACCATGCTCAACTTTTTGATTCCTAACTTTGTCAGAAGTCTTACCAACATCGGCCTCCACAAACCTTTCACTGGCTGTTCAGGCGCTGTGGGTCCTGTCACCAACTCTACCATACAATCACTAACAAACACAGACATACTGCACAGCATTAACAGCAGTGCCGTGCAATGGCTCTAAAGTAGAGGCATTCATTCATAGAAACTGAAAGAAGAGTTATGGAATGAGAACACCAAAATGGCAGAGTAAATTAAGAAACTAAATTGAAACCTTCAGAGCAGGAATAGCATACCCAATATAAAATGAATATCCTGAGCAGGAAGGTTAAAAAGAAAAGCTCTTATTTAAAGGACAAATCACAAATGATCCATCAAAATATCATCCTCGTATTCCTTTAAAAACTATATATTAAGTTGTAATATCCTGCATCTCGCAACTAATCACCACTCACTGAGACAACCACAATATACTTACAGAAGTGCAGAAAGGATGCTGTAAGGCTATGAAAGGATGTAAAGAACAATGATAATAGACTCTGCAACTGTATATCAAGTCCGACGGAAAGGTATGTTGTTATATTGACTTCCAAAAAGCACTTGATTCTGCCCACCACTCATAGTCCATAATATATATGAACTACACCCAATACTTGTGAAATTCCTTCAACATCTGATGAAGCATTTGCAGAATCCAAACAACCAATCTACTAATGACCAAAAAATGCCAAATAACATTATCAAAATAAACTGAGGCATTTTCCAGGGCAACTTTGCAAGCCCACTATTGTTCTGTCTGGTATGAAACCCCTCTCCAAATTACTGAATCGAAGGAAAACTGGATATCAATTCTGAAGGAACAAAACAAATTATACCTTGACACACCTTCTATACATGAACAGATTGAAATTAAATGGTCCTTTATCAGTAAAGCTAAATCAAATACTTCAAATAGTTGAACTATTTTTAAAAGATATACACATAAATTTTGGACTAGATAAGTGCAGAATATTAAACATAAAGAAAGATGCAATAGAGCTAACAGAAACAAAACAGAGCAACCAATGGATGAACATGGGATATTAACAAACAAACAAAATAGATCATAGTGTGACAATGGCAAAACTTTCAATGAATTTACTTCAAGGCTAAAGAAAATCTGCCAAACAGGGTTCAATAAGAAAAATATAACAAAAGGCATTAAACAATTTTGCGAGTCCCATATTCACGTATTCCTTTGCCATTATATCCTTATGGTCTGAAAGTGAACTGGAAAGTTTGCAAAGAAAAATCAGAACTGAAATTACAAATGTTAGAAAACACCCCGTATAGTAGAACATGCTTAGATTAACACGAGGACAGAAGGAAGAAGACGATTAACAGCATTAAAATTTTACACAGCAGTCAGACAAATCTTCTAAAAATACCTTTTAATTAACGAAAACAAGATTCGGCACTCCAGGCAAAAACATGCAAATCTGATAAGAAGTACAAACTAAACTTAAATGAGAGGACAACGCCGAAAAATGAAGAAATTATCACTACAGAAGAAGTTGAACAAACGAAGAGCAGGACTACGCCAGGAAGACATCCCCACGATCTGAGCAGACTAGATGTTGACAAGGAAGCGTCGAATGCTGGTTCAGAGTTGGAGACATGTTCCCAGAAACAGCAGGCTCCTTGTGGCAATCCAGGACACAAAAATATCAACAATGCATAAATATAATGCAACAAATTCCAGACGATAAATGCGGAAATGTCGATAATCCCGGAGCGCCTCCAGTGGCAACTTGTGTATAGCAGCAGAACTCTCAATGGATACGATTCATTATTCTCGTTTCAGCCAGATGCAGCTAAAAACACAACTGCTTCAAAGGACAGTACAGTTAACAATGATGTCTTAATGCGATTAAATGTATTATCGCTGCTTAAAACTGACGGAAACAATGCTGACGTACTTCTCGCGGATTCCACGTAGGAAACGTGGCTTCGGGTCAGGGACACAAGTGCGTTTAAGGAAACAGGGTTTTAAACTCCCAATACCGACTCTCTTGCTGGCAAATGTCCAGTCTCCGGTGAATAGAATGGATAATATCAGAGCTGGGATGCTGACCATGAGGACATTAGGACCGCGTGTGTCCTTTACTTCACGGAATCCTGATGAACCCTTCCGTGCCGGATGTAGAAATTCAGATCCACGGGGTCACGACAAACCATCAGGATAGATATATAGAGTCTCTCAAAAGCAGAAGCGGAGGAGTATGCCCAGGGGCAAGTGGTGTTCCACAGGGGTCGCTGTTGGGACCACTTCCTCTTATGCTGTATATAAATGACTTAGATGATGGAATAGATGGCTTTGTTGCCAAGTTTGCAGACGATACGAAGATTGGTGGAGGGGCAGGTCTTGTTAAGGAAGCAGGTAGGACAGATTAGGAGAATGGACGAGAAAGTGGGAAACGAAATACAATGATGGAAAATGCATGGTCAGGCACTTTGGTCGTAGAGATAAAGGTGTGGACTATTGTCCAAACGGGGACAAAATTCAGGAATCTGAGATGCAGAGGGACTTGGAAATCCTCGTGCACAATACCCTGAAGATTAACTTGCAGGTTCAGTCGGTAGTGAGGAAGGTAAATGCCATGTTAGCATTCATTTCAAGAGGTCTAGTATAAAAGAGCATACAAGCATGCAATACAATACATTATAATAGAATACAGGGATGTAATGCTGAGGTTTTATAAGGCACTGGTGAGGCCTCACCTTGAGTATTGTGAACAGTTATGGGCCTCTCATCTCAGAAAAGATGTGCTGGCATTGGAGAGGGTCCAGAGCGGGTTCACAAGGATGATTCCAGGAATGAGAGGGTTATCATCTGAGGAACATTTGATAGCTCTGGGTCTGTACTCGCTGCAATTCAGAAGGATGAGGGGAGATCTCATTGAAACCTTCTGAATGTGAAAAGGCCAAGACAGAGTAAGTGTGGTAAGGATGTTTCCCATGGTCAGAGATTCTGGGAGAAGAGGGCACAGCCTCAGGATAAAAGTGCGCCCTTTCAAAACACAGATACTTAGAACTCAAAACAATTAGAAATATAGATGGCTATGGGGAACTCTAGGTAATTTCTAAAGTAAGTACATGTTCGGCACAGCATTGTGGGCCAAAGGTTTGCTGTAGGTTTTCTATGTTTCTAGATGCAGAGAAATTCCTTCAGTCAAAGGGTGGTGAATTTGTGGAATTTGTTGCCACATGCTGCTGTGGAGGCCAGGTTGTTGGGTGTATTAAGGCAGAGATTGATAGGTTCTTGATTGGACATGGCATCAAAGGTTATGGGCAGAAGGCCGGGATCTGGCATTGAGGAGGAGAAAGAAAAAAGGATCAGCCATGGCTGAATGGCAGAGCAGGCTGGATGGGCTATTTGGCCGAAACATGTTCCTAAGTCATGGTCTTATGATCAATTCCTCTTGGTGCACAAATATATCAGTGCTGTCCCAATTCTGCTCACCAGACCTGGAATATCTTGCAGGTAAGTGTTGTTCATTTTGCCAATCACGGGAATTTCCGGGATCATTTTAGTAGTGATATACATTCCACCTCACGCCAATGTCAATCAAGCTTTTGATGATCTGAGCAACAGGATCAACATGCACGAAACAGCGAACCCGAACGCCTTCACCATCATTTTAGGGGATTTTAACCAGGCCAGTCTAAAAAATATCACTAAGCAATCACCACCAACAGATCAATTGCAATACCAGAGGAAACAGCACACTAGACCTTTGTTTCAACACTACCAAGAATGCCTACCATACTATTGCTGACCCTCATGTCGGGAAGTCTGATCACCTGGCTGTACCTCGGGTTTGTGCTTAGCCCACTGCTCTACGCTTTCTAGAACCATGACTGTGTGGCTCGGCAGAGCTCAAATAGCATCTATCAATTTGTTGATGATACAACCATTATTGGTAGAATCTCTGGTGGCGACGAGAGGGCGCACAGGAGTGAGATATGCCAATTAGTGGAGTGTGTCACAGCACCGACCTGGCACTGAAAGTCAGTAAGACGAAAGGGCTGATTGTGGACCTCAAGAAGGGGAAGACGAAGAAACACATACCAATCCTCACAGAGGGATCAGAAGTGGAGAGATTGAGCAGTTTCAAGTTCCTGGGTGTCAGGATCTCTGAGGATCGAACCTGGCTGTACTTCTGCTCCCTGAGTAAAGGGAGAGACTGAAGACTCCAGCACCAGTAGTGAGGACAAAGAAGGTCTGGACAAGGGAAGCACAGAAGCACTTACAGGACTACTTTGAATCAGTGGTCTGGGCTGTATTCAGGGATTCATCTTGGAATCTGGATGAGTATGCTGTTGTTGTTACTGACTTTATTTAAACCGGTGAGGATGAGTGTGTGCCTACAAAGACTTGTTGTACATTCCCAAACCAAAAGCCGTGGATGAACCAGGAGGTGTCGTATGCTGAAGGCTAGATTTGTGGCATTCAAAGATCTCGACCCAGGTCTGTAACAGAAAACCAGGTATGACTTGGGGAGGGCTATTTCAAGGATGAAGATAAAATTTGGAACAAGGTTGGATGTGACATCGGATGCATAACAACGTTGGCAGGGTGTGTAGGACATTACTTCCTGCAAAGCGAAACCCAACAGCATGAATGACAGCGATTCATCACTACCAGATTAACTCAATGCCTTCTATGCCCACTTTGAAAGGGAAAATATAACGACAGCTGTGAAGAAACCTGCTGCAGCTTATGACCCTATGAGCTCTGTTGCAGAGGCTGATGATTTTAAAGAGCTGTCTCTAAAGAGAGTGAACTCCCGCAAGGCCGAAGGTCCTGATGGCGTACCCAGTAAGGCTCTGAAAATCTCTGCCAACCAAATGGCGAGAGTATTCCAGGACGTTTTCAAACTCTCACTGCTGAGGGTGGAAGTTTCCACTTGCTTCAAAAAGGCAACAATTATACCAGTGCCGAAGAAGAATAATGTGAGCTACCTTAATGACTATTGCCCAGTAACACTCACATCTACAGTGATGAAGTGCTTTCAGATGTTGATCATGCCTAGACTGAGCTCCTGCCTCAGAAATGACCTGGACCCATTGTAATTTGCCTGTCACCACAATAGGTCAATGGCAGTTGCAATCTCAATGCTCTTCACATGGCTTTAGACCACCTGGACACAGAAACACCTATGTGAGGATGCTGTTCATCGACTATAGCTCAGCATTTAATACCATCATTCTCACAATCCTGATTGAGAAGTTACAGAAACTGGGCCTCTGTACCTCTGGATGTGATTTTATCCTTGACTTCCTAACCGGAGGACTACAATCTGTGTGGATTGGTGATAACATCTCCTCCTCACTAATGGTCAACACTGGCACACCTCCGGTTTGTGCTTAGCCCACTGCTCGACGCTTTCTATAGCCATGACTGTGTGGCTAGGCAGAGCTCAAATAGCATCTATCAATTTGTTGATGATACAACCATTATTGGTAGAATCTCAGGTGATGACAAGAGGGCGTACAAGAGTGAGATATGCCAACTAGTGGAGAGGTGTCACAGCAACAACCTGGCATTGAACGTCAGTAAGACGAAAGGGCTGATTGTGGACTTCAAGAAGGGGAAGATGAAGAAACACGTACCAATCCTCAGAGAGAGATCAGAAGTGGAGAGAGTGAGCAGAGTCAAGTTTCTGGGTGTCAAGATCTCTGAGGATCGAACCTGGTCCCAACATATCGATACTATTATAAAGAAGACAAGTCAGAGACTACTCTTTATTAGGAGTTTGAAGAGATTTGGTATGTCAACAAATACACTCAAAAACTTTTATTAATGTACCAAAGTGCATGACCCTGTACTTTCCAACAAAAATAAAGAAATAGATAGAGAAATAAATAAATGAACAATCAAACAAATGCTGAGAAGATGAATTGTATGGTCCTTGAAATGTGTACAGAATACAGACATGATGATTTTCCTTGTATTTACATTACTGAACAGTTGCAATCTCCCTGAATGGGGATGAATCACTTCCTCACTTCCTTCATTATTTTCTTGGAGAATGGGAAATGCAAAAACAACCCTTTCTGTCTATGATAGACTTTGGGCCAATGGCAGAAAGAGGCAACAGATTCTGATCCAACCAGCAGCAACAAGTCAACCGTCTCCGATTACCAACAAATCACGTTGTCTGTACCAGGCAGTGACGGTACTTGCACCACCTTTTGTTGGATGAAGCCCAGTCTGTTTCCTGGTCGTCGATCTTTTCACCATCAAAACTTGCAGACCTGTATCAGGGAATGTAAATACATTCAGTGGATTTTCTCCAATGAAGGAATGTATGATCTAATAAGACCATAAAACACTTAGACATAGGAGCATAATTAGGCTATTCAGCCCATCTAATCTGCTCTCCCAATTCATCTTGGATTGATGTCCATTCCTGTTCCTGACTGAGGAGAACCTGTGGGAGGTGGGTAGTGTGGTAGGGGGATAGAGACAGCACAAATATGACTTTTCACAGCAGACTCCTTCCCCTAAATGCTGTGATCAAAGCTGTGCTTAACACTGCAACAGTTTTCCACAGTTTGCTCCAGATAGGTTGAGATCCAAACACAACTGGTTACATTGTTTCCCACTTTATTCTGTCTCACTTTTCTTGTCAGGACCAGTTGCCTCCCCAAATTCAGTCTCAGGATGGATTGGGAATATCAGAAGTTACGATTAAATTACTAACGAATGCATCTTGTGTTTCTCGATTGCGGATAATTCAGGGAAGAGATTAACCTGAACTCACAAATATTGATTCCATTCCTTTACGGAATCAGGCATTTCATGTGAAAACATTTTCTCTGATTTACCAGCTCATTAATTTGAGATAACCCTCAACATTTAATGTCGCAAGTGTCAAAGATCAAAGCAAATTGATAACCAATGTATGTACTGTATATGTCCCCGTATATTAACTGACATTCATTTCCTTGTGACCATTCACAGTAGATACAAGAAACACAATCGGATCAATGATGACTGCAAACAAGCAAAGTGAAACGTCAACAACTGTGTCAATACAAAGAGAAAACAAAAAGAACAATAACCACAAATCAATGAATAAATAATATTGAATGCATGAGGCCTAGAAAGTGATTCCATAGGTTCTGGAATTAATTCAGAGTTGAGATGAGAGAATTCATCTTTCACTGTTCAAGAACGTGATTTTTGTGGGAATTTAAATGTTCCTAAACCTGGTGGTGTACAACCTAGGACCACTGTCTCTCCTTTCCAATGGCAGTAGTGGGTAGGGAGCATGGTCCAGATGGTGGGGTTTTGAGACCAATGGCGTCTAAAATGACTTTGTGCTCTTTAACTTCCCATTTTTGAACCCTGCTCTGTTTTTCTTTTCTATCGAAGCTCAACAGCATTGAGCAACAATGATATCTACACCTTGAACTAGAAAGGAGGAGGAAGTTTGAGGCCATGTTGTTTCATAAGAGATAGCATCAGTGACTGTGCAGAGTGAGACTGGGGACCACAGCTTATTGTGTGTCTCTGTACTTGGACCTTTGCTGCTGAATCTCTGTCCTTCAACACATCTCTCTTCCCACAATGTAGACAGCCTAACTACAGTCTCACTTCAGGGAAAAGATTGGTTTAAACAGAATGTAAAACTGATCACTTGTACCTTTTGATCTTTTAGTCGACTAGTTCTTCTGTTCAACCTGAAACACTCAGCATCTGTGGAAAGAAAAACACAGTTGATTGTAGCAGTAAGCCTTTGTCCTGTGTTACGTACCCCGTAACTGGGTTGCCAAACCAGCAGAAATGGATCACTCAGTTGGAGTCTGGAGTACTAGAACTAAGAAAGATTTATTAAAGAAACAAGCAACACATTAATCAAAAGGATAATAAATGCAACAGTTCAGCGATGATAAACGCACATGTGCACAGAATTAAGATAACAGCATCAATCAAGCTCTATCGTTGTCTAGGGGTAAATGACCAATTTCAAAATGACTCAAAGTTCAGTCCAGTTAGTAGTTCAGTTCGCAGTAATCGTTGCCATGGCGGTGGACAACGTGGGGGAAGAGAGACATAGAATAGGAACAACTGATCATTCAGAACGGCTTCACTCACAGACCAGCGAGATGGCTCACAAACAGCATTTGGGCGGGTCCTTGGTGATGTCACCTGAGGTCACCGACTGTGACCCCTCCTCCAGATTCGCTCGATCCTCTGCAGTGAACCCGGCACCCAGGCAAGGGCGGACACACACCGGGTTCCCGCTGATCGTACCTTTCCACCCTGTGCGTTGTCCGGTACTTCTCACCACTCGTGAGAGGCGCACCGCTTCCAGGGTCTCGTTACCTCGGGTGGCGTGTGTGTCTGTCTTAGTGAACCTGTCCCTTTTTATCCCCCTTCTGGGGTATCGCCTGTCCATCACTTCAAACAGTTCAGGGTTCAAAGGGGGGAGCCGCTCCAGACAGCTCTCTCTCCCACGTCCCTTCATTACACATCTCCAGACGCTGCTCCATTGTTCCTTATCTCTCCTTCCCCTGAGGGCAGGTGGCAGACCAACTGCTGATGCCACTGATGCTAGCCCAGGCCAGCAAACATCTTAATTTTATGTGTATTCTCGTAACACTTCCCCCCTTTAAGGATTTTTACCGGGAGGTAAAAATTACAAACATGACTACATTATCGGATACATACACAATATACATCTTTAACAGTTATTTAGCTAATACAGAGAATTTGAAGCTGTCAACACCTTGACAGACAGTCATCACATTTTCTGTTCCTTTTACACGTGTTATTAATAATCCCTTAGACCAGGCTCCAACTCAGCAAACTTCATAGTGGCCAAAAACACTGATGAATTGCGACCAATGTAACCTCTCATTTGGTTTTGTCCCGGACCACAACAACAAGGGTCGTCCCATTCCGGCTCAGTTTTCTCTCGCAAGGGCTTAGTAGGAGGGGGACGGGTATTGACCGCAGAGTTATTGCAAAACTTCCTGCAGTACCCCACCATCTCCAAGAGCCTTCTGAGGGCCCTCTTGTCTGTCGGGGTTGGGAGGTCAGCGATAGCCTGCACTGTAGCTTGCATCACTGCCAGCTGCCCCTGTGTCACCACAATTCCCAGGTAAGTGACCTTCGTGTGGCCGAATTCATTTTTTTCAAGGTTCACTATCAAGCTGGCTTCGGACAGCCGTGTTAAATTGCCAATACACACCTCTGTGTTCATCAGCCCTTTAGTCACTGAATTACTCAAAAAATATGGGTGTTGTTTACTTGGCTGCCCTATTGTAACCACAATCACCCAACGTCCCCGTTCTTTGCATTTCCTCGGGACAATCAAACACATGGGTGCGAGTCGTTTAATTACTCCTTCGGGGATTAAGGGAGAGACCTTATCAGTAGACCTGGCCAAAACAATAGCCTTCTCCCATCTGACCGATCCCATCCCAATCTTTTCAAAATGGTTTTTTCCTCTTAGCAGGGGGCCCCTAGCTTCATTGATTTCCACGCTAACACCGACTAGGTTTGTTAGCATATCAAAAGCCGGTGACCGTCTCAGTTCGCGTCGGTCATGATCAATAACATTCTTCCCCCTGGGCAGCCGGTAAATCTCTTTCATGATTCCACCAACTGTTTCCTCCAGCACCGCAAAATGTCCACCGGGGGGTACCTCGTGGGCCATGTTAAAAACCTCATCCCCATAACTCTTTTGCACCACCCCCCACTCCTCATCTGCGGATACTGTCCTTGAATTCCCTTTCTTCCTTAGCACTTCCTCATCCGCACAATAGCCTACTAGTTCCCTTGTCAAGGCTGTGTCAGAGAGAGCTGTCTCTGCAAAACCCATCAGCCCCTCGCCTCGCTCCTGCGTCTGCACAAATTCTTTCCTGGCTACTGCTACGTCCGTCCCAGCTCCCTCACTACCTCTTATCTCACTACACCCTGTCTCATACAAGGTTGACAGAAATGTTTCAGCCAAATTCACCATCGCGGGCGGGGCCTCCGTGCTGGCAGGCTGACCCGTCAATCTCACGACTGGGAACACGATTCCTCCGGCGATGTCATTACCGAGCAAGACTTCCACGTCTTTCATCGGTAATTCGGACCTCACCCCGATCGTGACTAGTCCAGAGACCAGGTTGCTCTGTAAATGTATCTGGTGCAAAGGGACCGACTCTGTCCCTTCCCCAACACCTTTGACCTCTACCTCCCCAGTCTGGGTCTCTGAGCTAAACTCCAATACACTCTTCAGTATTAGTGACTGACACGCTCCCGTGTCTCTCCAGATCCGCACTGGAACTGGTTTTAACCTCTCCTTCACTGACACCAGTCCGGCCGAGATAAACCTCTCGCGCCCTTCCTGGACTTTTTCAGACCTGTCCTTCCCTAGCGGTTCGCTTAACAGCTCAATACAGCCATTCAAAATTTCCGCTTTTCCTTTCCCCGTCTCCTTCCTTGGGGCAAAGCACCTGGACGCAAAGTGTCCGACTTTCCCACAATTATAACAGACGACCCCAGGAGACTTCCTACCAGACTGCTCCCGGTCTACCTTATCCTTTTCACTAGTCCCCGGCTTACTTTCTGACTTTTCCGGCGGACTCTCCCCTCCGTCCTGACTACCCTTCTGGTAGCCTTTACTCGGGGCAAACTTCATTTTATGCGTCAACGCATACTCATCCGCTAACTTAGCAGTTGCGGCTAACGTGGCTGCCTCTTTCTCATCGAGGTAGGGTCTCATACCCTCAGGGACACAACCTTTAAACTGCTCAATCAGAATCAGCTGCAGCAGTCTGTCATAATCCCCCTCTACCCCTTTCGAGGCGCACCAACGCTCACAATATGTTTGCATCTCGCGAGCAAACTCCAAATACGTGCGGTCCCACCGCTTCCTCGCATTCCGAAACCTCTGCCGGTATGCCTCCGGGACCAACTCATAAATCCTGAGGATGGCCTCTTTCACCACCTCATACCTCTGGGCATCTTCCGCGGATAAAGCTGAGTAAGCTTGTTGGGCCTTCCCTTTCAGTACACTCTGAAGTAAAACAACCCACTTATCCCTCGGCCATTCCTGACTTATAGCCATCTTTTCGAAGTGGAGAAAGTACCGATCCACATCGGTATCGTCAAATGGGGGAACCAGCCTAACCTCCTGGGTCGCCCGGAACCCTCCACCTTGGTTCGGCACGAGCCCCTGCTCGGCCCTTATCTTTAACTTCTCCAGCTCAAATTCCCTTTCCCTCTGTTTCTCCTCTCTCTCCAACTGTCTGTCCCTCTCTCTCTCTTCTCTCTCCAACTGTCTTTCTCTCTCTTGCCTTTCTACCTCTTTCTCTCTCTCTCGCCTTTCTAACTCTCTCTCTTTCTCCTGCCTTTCTAACTCTCTCTCTTTCTCCTGCCTTTCTAACTGCTTCTCTTCGTGTTCTAACTGCCGTACCCGGAACTCGTGCTCGAGTCTCAGTTTTTCAAGCTGTACCTGTACCGCGTCTCCAGCAGGTTTTTCAATAGACACCACCCCCAGCTCACCTTGGGGAAACACACCTTTAGATACATAGTGCTCTACAATAGCTCTGTGTATCTCCTCTCTCCTCATTGTCGACTTCACCTTGGCAAGATTCACCCGTTTGGCCACAGCTATCAATTCCGATTTCCTGGCATCCTCTAATGCCTCCAAGGTCGGCGCCTTTATAAATTCCTCAACCTCCATTTCTGCTGTTTGTCTTTTCTTTCTTTCGGGAATTTTAACCCAATCAATTTACTCCGTCCCAAATTTAGCGTTCAAAATCGCGGACGAGAACCCCACTTATGTTACGTACCCCGTAACTGGGTTGCCAAACCAGCAGAAATGGATCACTCAGTTGGAGTCTGGAGTACTAGAACTAAGAAAGTTTTATTAAAGAAACAAGCAACACATTAATCGAAAGGATAATAAATGCAACAGTTCAGCGATGATAAACGCACATGTGCACAGAATTAAGATAACAGCATCAATCAAGCTCTATCGTTGTCTAGGGGTAAATGACCAATTTCAAAATGACTCAAAGTTCAGTCCAGTTAGTAGTTCAGTTCGCAGTAATCGTTGCCATGGCGGTGGACAACGTGGGGGAAGAGAGACATAGAATAGGAACAACTGATCATTCAGAACGGCTTCACTCACAGACCAGCGAGATGGCTCACAAACAGCTTTTGGGCAGGTCCTTGGTGATGTCACCTGAGGTCACCGACTGTGACCCCTCCTCCAGATGCGGTCGATCCTCTGCAGTGAACCCGGCACCCAGGCAAGGGCGGACACACACCGGGTTCCCGCTGATCGTACCTTTCCACCCTGGTCGTTGTCCGATACTTCTCACCACTCGTGAGAGGCGCACCGCTTCCAGGGTCTCGTTACCTCGGGTGGCGTGTGTGTCTGTCTTAGCGAACCTGTCCCTTTTTATCCCCCTTCTGGGGTATCGCCTGTCCATCACTTCAAACAGTTCAGGGTTCAAAGGGGGGAGCCGCTCCAGACAGCTCTCTCTCCCACATCCCTTCATTACACATCTCCAGACGCTGCTCCATTGTTCCTTATCTCTCCTTCCCCTGAGGGCAGGTGGCAGACCAACTGCTGATGCCACTGATGCTAGCCCAGGCCAGCAAACATCTTAATTTTATGTGTATTCTCGTAACACCTGAAATATCAATTGTTTCTCTTTCTTGACTTTTATAACGTGGCAAATATTTTCTGTTTTTACATTAGTTTGCTATATTGCTTTATCTGCTTTTCTCAAGTTTGTCAATGAAAGGGTGTTAAGCTGACTTTAGCAACTGCCACTTGCCATGAAACTGTTTTAGAGCATAAGACATAGGAGCCGAATTAGGCCATTTTGTCCATCGAGTCTGCTCTGCCATGTCAACTTGGCTGATCTCTTTTCCCTGTCAACCCCATTCTCCTGCAAAAGAAACTCCTCCTCATCACCGTTCTAAATCGATGTCTCTCTATTCTGAGATTGGGCCTTCTAGTCCTAGACTCCCTCACAATAGGGTACATCTAATCCATATCTACTCTATCTAGGCCTTTTAACATTTGATAGGTTTCAATGAGATACTCCTCAATCTTCAAAATTCCAACAGATGCAAGCCCAGAGCCTTGCAACACTCCGGAATCATTTTTGTGAACCTCCTTTGAACTTTGTCCAATGTCACACATCTTTTGACAGATAAGGGACCCACATTGCTCACAATACTCAAAGTGAGGCCTCACCAGTGCCTTATATGGCTTCAGCATTACATCATTGTGTTATATTCTAGTCTTCTCAAAACTAATGCTAACATTCCATTTGCCTTCCTTACCACCAACTCAAACTGCAAGTTAACTCTTGGGGAATCCTGCAAGAAGACTCCGAAGTCCCTTTGCACCTCAGATTTTTGAATTTTTTCCCCATTCAGAAAATAGTCTCTTTTGATTCCTTCTGCCCACGTGCATGACCATACACCTCCCAACACAGTATTCCATCTGACACTTCTTAGATTCTACTAATCAGTCGTACAATGTCGTACCGACCAATCACTCATTGTGCCAAGATTTCATCCACTTTATTCCAAATGTTACATGCATTTAAATACAGAACCTTCAGTCCTGTATTCTTCGCCCTTTTGAATATCGCCTCTGTTGTACAATATAGCTCTTTGGTCTGTCTGTATTTGTACCCAATCATTGACTTGTCCTTCCTTACATTCATGTTACACCCATCATCTACTTGTAAACCTGCTGGCTCATCTGCAACATTGGCTGCCCACTTGCTTTCCTGACAGTCACCCGGGTACCTGACTCCAGGATCTTAGGGGTGACTATCTCTCTGTAGCTCCTATCAATTACCTCCTCAGTTGCCTGTACGAGACAACGATCATCAAGCTGCAGCTCCAGTACCTTAAAAAGTTCTCTGAGGATCTGAAGTTCAGTTTACCTGGTGCCGATGTGATCATCCGGGATGATGGATATCTCCCAGAATTCCCACATTTCTCAAAAAGAACACAACTCAGCTCCTGGGGCCATCCTCACTGTTCCAACTACGTACCAACAGATGAGGAATGGAGAATGGAGAAGAAGAAACTTCCAGTTAAGTACCTCACACAAACTTGATAAAACTATGGTGGAGGCTATTGGTGGAAACTATGGAGACGGTGCAGAGGAGATTTTCAAGGATGTTGGAGGGACAGAGGATGAAAAGTGATGTGATAGATGTGTATAAGATGATAAGAGGCATTGATCGTGTGGCTAGGCAGAGGCTTTTTCCCAGGGCTGAAATGGCCAACATGAGAAGGTACAGTTTTAAGGTGTTTGGAAGTAGGTACAGAGGAGATGTCAGGCGTAAGTTTTTTACACAGAGAGTGGTGAGTGCGTAGAATGGGATGCCGGTGACAGTGAAGGAGGCGGATACAATAGGGTCCTTTAAGAGACTCCTGTAAAGGGTACATTGAGCTTAGAAAACTAGAGGGCTAGGGATCACCCTAGGTAATTTCTGAAGTAATTACATGTTTGGCACAGCATAGTGGGACAAAAGACATGTTTTGGCTTGGTTAAAAGGCTAGGTTTTCTATGTTCCCAAAACAAAGCCTCCCACTCAAACAGTTGCACTCACACAATGACCACTCCAACAATGGATGCTCTGTTTGTATCTACCATATGTTTATTTGTCCTTGCTAATGATTGCTGTTTCTTCGGGACATCGGAAAATGGCAAATCCCGCGAATACTCTTTCTTACATCTGATGAATGGACCTGTGAAGTGCCTTCTCTCTCTCTCTCTCTCCCAACACAACTAGGCTGCTGGAAAATCTCCTTTGATTCTTCTTTTATTCTAGTGATGAATTCCAATTCTTTAGTTTTCTTTTTAATTTTGTTCTTCTGGTTCTTTAAGAAATGTTCTTGTGCTGTTGTAGGATTCACTGTCAGCAAGTGGAACAATCATCATTGATGTGAGAGGAGACAATCTTCCAGACCAAATAAGGTAGCTTTTGATCTGAAATTTATACAGAGAAGGATAAATGCCTATTTCAGTCATTGTTATCATCAAAATGTCTAAATGCACAATTAATTTTACACAATAAGTGTTCCACATTTGTCTAGCTGGTGATGATTTAGGTTCAGATTTAACACAAATCAAATATTGGTTATTTGAAATTAACAGTGTAACAGTGCAGATGTTAAAAACCAGAAACAAACACATAAAATTCTGGAAGAACACAGCAGATGAAATAAATGTAGAAATAAAAACAGAGACTATGTTTCAAATAGAAGATCAATCATCAGAATTGAAAAATACTGTTGAAAAAATGCAAGTTGTCAGGAACAGAGCGTGTTGAAATTGATGGATTGGACAATGTGGTAATATCTGAGGGGTAAGGTCATAATTGTCATGGAACAAGATGTTGATGAAGATAAGTATATGAGAGGTTCATGAGGGCTTAAACAGTGAGAGGCAAGAACAAAGAAAGGAAAGTAAAAGGAGATTTTAAGACAGGGCTGAAGAAACTACTCAACAGGTTGAGCCATGATCATGGAGGGAGTAAAAAATGAACCAATATTAGAGGCTGATGTTTTACCAGAGAAAAGACGGATCATGGAGACATAGAGAAATCATGGTACTTCATGCCATTAATTTTGATATTGAGACATGAAAGATGTATTGTGCCTCTGTGGCAGCTGATGTGCTGTTTCTCAAGCTTATAGTAGGTGTCATTATAACTGCCCAGTCGATAGAACAGAGGTAGGTCAGAGTGGAGTTAGAATGAAGAATTAATTTGACATGCAACAGGAAACTCTTTGTTGTTACAAGGCAGTCACCTGATATGCATTTGGTTTTTCCATTGTCGATGAGACTAACTTTCAGACAATTAATACAGTATATTAGATTGTGAAATGTGCAAGTGAATGTCTGCTTCAGTAGTTTGCAATGTTTCAGTTCTGGAATAACGGGAGGGAAGTGGAATAAAGGCAGATGATGCATGTCCTGCAGTGGTCTGGGTAAACGCTGTGACTTGATGAAGATAATGATGCAGCCGAGGGAGGACTGTACATTCAGAATGTTTATACCAAAGACTTGTCTACCTGTGGAATTTTGTTAAAGAAAGCAGAAATTCCAAAGGATGATCACTGAAGTCCATCAGTTTTAATGAATACGCATCACTCACCAAATCAGAGAGGAAGCTGGGCAATTTCAGAAAGTGATGGGTCAACATGTTTTGTGGAGGCATGTTTGCATAGTGGATAGCAAAACGCAATTACAACACCAGAGTCATGGGTTTAATTCTCTCATAGAGTATGAGGAGTTTAGACATTCTCCCCATGACCACGGGGATTTCCTCTGGATGCTCTGGTTTCCTCTCACATTTGAAACATACACAAGATAGTCTGTGAATTGGTCACACGTGTGATAAGTTGGAACACGCTCGTTCGGCTGGAAGGGCCTGTTACTGTGCTGGAACTCTAAATACGAAAAAAATTCAGAGATAGACTGTATGAAAATGTGAGCAGAGTGCAAATTTTCAGCAAAAGTAAAGAAAGATTTGAGTCCCATACAAGGGTAGGAAGCAGAGTCAATAGATCTGACATTGTAGCAAAGAAATGGTTGAAGAAAAGAGCCCAAATTGAGTAGAAACTTCTCCACCGATAGTGCTGTGCCAAAGTCTGAGGCACATATATATAGCTAGGGTGCCTCAGATTTTGCAGAGTACTGTAGTAATTTTATATATTTCACTGTACTTCGGATGCAAACAATCAAATTTCATCACATGTGAGTGATGACATGCCTGATTCTGATATGGGTCTCAATTGTGGATGGAGAATGGGAAGGGAGCATGGAGAGGGCATCATAGATGGGAAAAGGGTAGGGGAGATGGGAGAGTGACATTCTGTTATGATGAATAAATCAATTGTCAAATACCTTGCCTGGTGTCTCAGGACTGGGTGTGTCTGCACCCGTGCCATCTCCCAATCCTGGCACTGCTTCTCTGCCACCCGTCCCACACCCTCGCCACTTCCAATATTGTTGGCTCTTGTCAGATTTACAAAGTCGTTCTCCTCTCAACATTGATAAATACAGTATCCTGTAAAAGTCTTAGGTCCACTCTGGTTCTCTGACTGCCCTGGATCATTTAACTTTAATCAGTTGCAAAATGCGTTTCAAAAGGGAAAACTGACATTGTACACTGGGCAGACTGTTTAAGACTTTTGTGCTTTGAGCATCGTCGGGTCTCCTGGAGAGGTTGGAAATGAGGATTACACCAGCATCGTTGAGTAACAGGTTTTGAAATTCATGTCAACAATGATGACAGACGAATATTGAATGTGCATGTAAGCATGGACCGAGTCACAGAGTCGTGAGAGTACAGCACAGAAACAGGCCCTTCGGCCCATCTATCCCTGAATGAGATGAAGATCTTGCTGTTCCTTGCTGTCCATATTGCTTTCATGTCAGTGGAGAATGCTGGATTCCAGGGTGCTGTTGGAGAAACCGTTGCCATATCACCTTCTTTATGGTGGGACCATGAGTCCACAGTGAACCAACAGAGAAAGGAATCAGTATCTGAGAACATCAATAGGCATCTCTTTCCTGCAGCCAATCTATTCTGGATATCAGTGAGTGTCTTTTGTTGTTAGAGCCTCACATTTCCATTCAGTTAGAGAACGTTACTTTATATCTCTCACATACACTGTCAATGTCAGAGAATAAGATAAGCATGAGATCTCACTGCCCACCTCCTCGCAACATCCTGCTCTGATCTGGTCCATTTGCCATTTGGCTGGTTCATTAGATTTTCTGATCATGTCAACTGTCAGCAAGTGTTTGTTGGGATTTGCTGATACTCATTCCACAACATGATGTTACCCTGGAGACCTGATCAACACATAGGCAGACACAAGAATATAATAATTTTTCTGACTTCATATCCTCAGTTAGATCAATTTGTTTAGTTCCTGACCAGTGCAAATTATACCAGTTCAGGACAATTTTAACAAGTGTGCTGTTCTTTACTGTTCTCACAACTGAAAGAGGAACCAAAACATGCTGTCATTTTCTTTGGAAATGAAAAGAGTAATCTTTATCTATATTGTGACAGGAAGAGGGTGTGACTGTGAACAGTTACGGTTTGCAATTGGAATGAGCAAAATACTTTGTTTTTCTTTCCTTCAGACTCCGAGGTGTTAAAAAAATTGACTAAATCCACTCCGGATTTACTTCGGGTTGTTTCAGAAGACTGGATCTACACGTTTCAGTATTTGTTTCACTCTGACAGGGAAAGAGATGGAACCTGTGAAATGAAGTTTTAAACTGGCTGCAGCAAAATGTCCTCTCTTCTGATATTCAGTTTATTTGTTTCGCTCCTTCAGTCTGGTTTCACCCAAAGTAAGTACTTTAGCTCACCGATTAGTCACTGTTGTTTTCTGCATTTTCAGTCCTTGTACATATCAGGAGGGACTGTGGATCCAGTGTGTCTGGACATTTAGTTGTTACTTCAGTAAGGTTGTACACAAGAAGTTAAAAGAAAATGATGTGGATGGTATTGGGTGTAATATGGAGATGTGCACAAAGGATATTCCAACAATTCAGGTGCTGTGGATATTGTTCAGCAAAACAGGTGAAGCGGACTGGAACTGAATTATTCAGAGGTTAAAAGAGTTCAAGATGATCTTACCAAAACATGCAAAATTCTGTGGTGTATAGAGTCAGGCCAAGTAAAATGAAAAAAAAAGATCTTTTCTGTATACTAGTTATTGTTCAGGATTTTCAGTTGTATAGAGCTGTGTACACTCTGTCATAGCAAGTACAGCGATCAATAGCATTCTGGATGTTGAAGGAATTATGGAACATGGGGTCAGTAGAAGAAAGTGGTGCTGAGGGTCAGGTCAGACATGATCTTGTTGAATGATATAGCAGGAATGATGGGCTGAATGGTATACTGCTGCTTCAATATTATTATTACTTATTGAACAAAAAGGCTCTTGAACAAAAGGGGATAACGACACACATTTAAGTACTCTTTTATCTTTCTATTTCATGCTTATTATTTATTGCAATTTATTTATAACTGCATTTGCACAGATTATTCTCCATTGATCCTGTTTACAGTTACTGTTCTATAGATTTTCTATGTAGGCGCACAGAAAAAGAATCTCTGGGTTGTATGTGGTTACATGTATGTACTCTGATAATATATTTCACTTTGAACTTTGAATTTCTTGAAGTCATACACTGGTTATTCAGAAAACAAATGTGCTCTTGATGTCCACAGCTCCACACCTTACAATCTGTGTAAAAATTCTTTCAGCTTCCACAAGACAAACAGCATCTCAGCAACTTTACCTGGAGTTTGGAGGAGCCATCACATTGCTTAATATTATAAATATATTTTAGATGGGATACTTGTGTCCTCAGAAACTGAACAGGACAGCACAGCAATGGGCTATTCTTCCCACTGTGTCGATGTCAAACATGATGCCAATTTAAACTGTATGACTGTCTGCACATTGTCTATATTGTTCTCCTCCTCTGTCTTGTCTCGAGCTTGTTTAAACACCTCTTCAATATTGCTCCTGTATCTGCTTCTACTAACTTCCCTGGCAGCAAATTCCAGGCCCCCTCTAATCTCTCCTTATAAAAACTTGTCTCATAAGTTTCATTTAAACATTCCCTCTCTCACATTAAAGCTATGCCATCTCGTGTTTCACATTTACACACTGAGAAAATCAGTATTTCAGTTATGCCTCTTATAACTAAAAATTTCTCCAAAATCTCTCCTTGGCATTGGAAAAAAAGCAATACATTTGTCTAATTTCTCTGTATAGCTAATACTGTTTAATTCAAGCTACATCCAGGTGAGACTCTTTCCCAGCTCTCCAAAGCCTCTACACTGTCCACACTTTCTGTTTCACTGCGACTGGAACAGCACGCAACACTCCGATGTGGCGTAACCAATGAACCAATGGTTTACACAGCTGCAACACAACCTGCTGACTTTTATACTCAGCACCCTGACCATTGAAGGCAAGTATACTGCGAGGCTCTTCACCAATCTATCAGAGACCAGTGGACTCGTACCACAAGGTGCTTGTGTACATCAGCAGCCCTGTGGGACATGGCATTTACTATATATATACCTCTTGCAATTGATGTCCTCAAGATCAACACATCACATTTGTGTGCATTAAATTCCATCAGGCATTACACTGTCCCAATTTATAACTGGTCTGTAAGCTGCTGAATTCTATGACAACCTTATTCATTATCCACAATCCACTGACATACCAAATTCCATTTTTCTCCAAATTATTGACATATATCAATGATCATTGTGGTACATGACTGGCAACAGGCTTCCAGTCAGACTGACACCAATCTACCACTTCCCTCTGTCAACTATGGCCAAACTGATTTCGAATCCCACCTACCAACTCTCCACAGATCAAATGTGGTTTTATGTTCAGTATCAGTTGATCACTAGGGATCATGTTGAAAGCTTTACCATGTCTGTGTATACAGCATCAAGTTTGTAAGACAAGATGCCCCCACGCAAGGCATGCTGATTATTCCTAAAGTTGGTTGTCCAGATGTGAGAACTCCCCCTCCATAACAAGATTTTCAAACAATTTCCATACAACTGATGTAAGACTCTCTAGCGTGTGTGGATTTTGTGAATAAAACATGTGAGATTCACCTGGCTTGGGTCTTATGTGCCTTGGTTGGAATAGCAATGTGTCTCTGATCCGTCCTGGGGTGTGCAGACACCCACATGGTCATGTCGTGATGCAGAGGGTATGATAGTGGAACCATCCAGGTCCTGTGGGCTAATTTAAGACAATCTTCAAAACTACATTCAGATTTAACTTTCCGAACTACAATAAAAGTCTTTTTGCTCCTTTTTCCAATGCAGAATAGACGATTGTAAGAGGGCTTAAGGAGGGATTGATGTGCATCATTGCAGACAAAAAGGAATGAGGTGGAACATAGGTCAACTGGAACCCAGTAAAGCTGTCTGGCATGGTGTGAGATAGGAAAAGGATTAAAGGAACTGATTTCTCTGAGGAAGGCAGATCGTTGCTGAGAAGCCAACCAAGTAGTCATGACATCAGGAATAAAATCACCCGCAGATAATGCCACTGCTGATGAACAAACTCACTGTGGAGGTCAGCAAATCGTGTTTTAGAGCCATCCCGAAACTCAGGAGGACCCAGAGGAGATGATCGTGCCAATACTTGACCATCAGAAGGGCCCTGAGAGCTGTCTTTAAGGAATAGTGAAACTGCTCACACAGGCCATTGGGTTGCGGGTGATATGGTATGGTGTGATCTAGTTTAACACCGAGCTGCAGCTCAGAAGTTGGGTGTGATTTGGGGACTGCGGTCAGAAGAAATATCAGGTCGGGCCCCGAAACGAGTGACCCAGTTATTGTTGAATGCCCAAACCATGTCCACCGCCGTCATTGATGCTCCAGAGACAACCTGTAGCCACCTGGTGGTGTGGTCCACCATGGTAAGGAGGTGTGTGAACCCACAGTGGTGGGCGGTGTGAGGACTAACCAGGTCTACATTAATGATTTCAAACCATCTCTCTGGGAGCTCGAAAGCTTTGCCGGTGCCCGCATATGACAATTAATCTCGCACTCCAGGCTCGCACAACCTTTCTAAGGCCATGCCACACAAACTTTAGAGCAACCAGTTTCAGTGAAGCCTTCCCGCCAAGTTGCGAGAGGCTGTGAATGGAATTATAAACTGTCTGCCTCCAGTTTGCAGGCACTATGGGGTGAGGGCAACCAGTTGAGACATCAGATAGGAGAGAAACTCCAGCGTCTCTTCAGCACGTGACCTCTATCCTGTAAGCCTCTATTCGGTAGCTTGGTCGGATGCCATGCCAGCTTAGTCAACCCTGATGTGTATGGCATCAATGGCGGGCCATGAGAGGCAATCAGCCACAGCATTATTTTCCCCTTCAATGTGCTATATGTCAATCATGAATTCCAAAATACAGGCCAGGTGGCATTGCTGCCATGCAGACCAAGTGCCTGATCCTTTGGCCATCACATACACAAAAGGTTTGTGGTCATTGAACACTGTAAACTGCCGACTCTCCAGTAGAAAACAAAATTGACAGATGACCAGATGTAGACCACGGAGCTCATGGTCAAACATCCCTCAGAGGAATAGAGGATCCAGCTGAAGAACACAAATGGCTACCACACTCCTCTAACCAACTGTTCACGCAGGGCACACACAGCAGAGACTAAAGAGTCAGCAGCGATGGCTGTAGGTTATTGGCGAACTGGTGCGCCTGTTGAATCATGCTCGAAAGAGCTTGTTTAGTATCATCAAATGCTCTGATCATGTCCGCTGACCACTCAAGAATGTGATTGGGGCTCTGCTTTTAAGGGCACTTTTCAAGGGGAGCAGAAATTCAGCACTTCGTGGAATTAAATGGTGATCGAAATTCAACATACTTTGAACTCTTTCTGTGCTTCAGTAGTGCGAAGCAGTGGAAGTCCATAATAGTGATGCCCTTGATAGCTGGGGACAGAAGGTGGCCAAGAAATTTGATAGTAGACAACCAGAACAGGCATTTGGCGGGATCAATAAGCGTGGAATGTTGGCTTAAGCACTTGAACAGTGTTCGGTTTTGGATGCACTGGCAACAAGAATGTCATCGAGGTAAACAAAAGGAACATCTGAATCGTTTAACATAGAGTTGATTTGGCATGTCATTTTCAGCCCCAGTGGCACGCACAGAAACTCAAATAGGCCAGACAGGTTCATAAACATGCAGTTTTGGGAATGTTCTCACCGCATGTCGGCAATGAATGGTAGCTCCTGAGTAAGTCCACATTAGAAAATTTCATCTTAATGACTAAACATGCTGAAAAACCTTGAATATGTGGGTCTGGGCAATAATTGGGTGTGGTGGTCTCATTATGTTGGTGGTAATCACTACATGGACGGCAACCACCATCGGGCTTCGTGACCATATGGGGAGGTGAAGCCCGAGGGTGATTTGACCCATGTACAATGTCAAGCATTTCCGTGTTTACAATCTCAGCTTTTGTTCTGGCCAGCTTCTCTGACTCTTGTCTACACGGACGGGCATGGACAAGTGAGCCAGTTGTGCAGATGTGGTGCCCAATCCCCATGCTTTGTGACTATAGTGGAAAATGTGGGTTTGTTGAGGTTTGTGAACTCACCCAGCAAGTGAGTGAATTCACATGGGCTGGTGCATAGAAACATGGAAACATAGAAAGCCTGCAGCACAATACAGGCCCTTGGGTGCACAGGAAATCTGCACCTAGCAGATGTCTGGCAAATCTAGCCAAGGCACAATCCCATATTGTCCACTGAAGCATCGTGTCAGGTGTCGTGTCCCTGTTGCCACCGGCAGCCTCCATTGAGGATCCTTTGCTCTCTGCCTTATCGACGATGCCAGCAGCACACTCACTTCAGCAGCAAGATCACACAGCTAGTGTCACCAGCACATCCACTGCCAATTTCTCTTACCCTGCTCTCCACGGTAATACTGACCCCTGTAGATGAGAAATCAGAGTAAATTTTGTCTATCATCCCTTTTCAATGTCAATTGTTTTGTTTCAATGATACATGACTGTAGTCACCACCCCTCCCACAGTGTGTATCTCCCTCACCACCCTTCCCACCATGTGTATCTCCCTCACTACCCCTCCCACAGTGTGCATCTCCCTCACCACCCCTCCCACAGTGTGTATCTCCCTCACCACCCCTCCCACAGTACAGATTTCCCTCCTGTACCTTGGTACATATGACAGTAATGAACCATCTTACCATTTTAATTGTGTCAGTGGTTTTGTTGTGATCAACTGATAAAATAGTAATACTGCACCAATGGAACATTGATACGCAGTGAAATAGAATGAAACATTTGTGATTTCATGCTGTAACATTTTCATTGTTTCTCTTTTTTAACAGAAAATCCAAAACATTTTTATATTTTTGATAAGATAGATAAAATTGTCTTCACTGGACTGGACATTCCTGGAAATGGCCCTGTTGGCTGGGATTGGAAACCAAGCTACAAGCAAGGCACAC
Source organism: Mobula hypostoma (assembly GCF_963921235.1). Taxonomy (NCBI): domain Eukaryota; kingdom Metazoa; phylum Chordata; class Chondrichthyes; order Myliobatiformes; family Myliobatidae; genus Mobula; species Mobula hypostoma. The sequence goes on along the minus strand of NC_086103.1, from coordinate 19,227,299 downwards.
AACAACTTGTGACATTTTATAAAGAAGGATCCAGAGGGTGGAACCCACGTTGGGAAATACACTTCAAACACGATGGCATCTTTCATGCTATGGACAGTACGGCTGGTACCATTGATCTGATAATTACTCAGCCCACATCTAAATTTGCAGGATCTATCATCTTGGTGCAAAGAGAGCCCAGTTATGAAATCTTGAAGCAATATGAAATTTTTGGGATCAAAGGTAAATGGGACAAAGATTTGAAAAGTGTAAAAAATGTTTCTCTTCATCAATAATTTACTTTCCAGTACTGAATGTTTTATAGGGATCATGTGAGGTTTGTATTCTCTGCTCATTTACACTCACAGGGAGAAAGTTGTGTTCATTTAGGTAAACACAAAATACTCTGCAGATGCTGGGGTCAAAGCAACACTCACAACACGCTGGAGAAACTCAGCAGGTCGGGCAGCATCCAAGGAAACGAACAGTCAACGTTTCGGGCCGGAACCCTTCGGCAGTACTGAAGATGGAAGGGGCAGAGGCCCTATAAAGAAGGTGGGGGGAGGGTGGGAAGGAGAAGGCTGGTAGGTTCCAGGTGAAAAACCAGTCAGGGGAAAGATAAAGGGGTGGGGGAGGGGAGGCAGGGAGGTGATAGGCAGGAAAGGTGAAGAAGGAATAGGGGAAAACACAATGGGTAGTAGATGGAGGCGGAACCATGAGGAAGGTAGTAGGCAGCTGGGGGAGGGGGCAGAGTGAAATAGGGATAGGGGAAGGGAGAGGGAGGGAATTTCTGGAAGTGGGAGAATTCAACATTCATACCAAGGGGCTGGAGACTACCTAGACGGTATATGAAGTCCAACCTGAGTTTGGCATCGTCATGGCAGTAGAAGAGGCCATGGATGGACATATCCAAATGGGAATGTGAAGCAGAGTTGAAGTGGGTGGCAACCAGGAGGTCCTGTCTGTTGTGGCGGACAGAGTGGAGGTGCTCGACAAAGTGGTCCCCCAATCTGTGTTGGGTTTCACCGATGTAGAGGAGGCCGCACCGGGAGCACCGGATGCAATAGATGACCCCAACAGACTCACAAGTGAAGTGTTGCCTCGCCTGGCCAGCTGAACCCTGACATTCCATCAGGTTCGGGGAGGATGTGGTAAAGAGTTAATTCCCTCTGCTCTGTCTCACTGAATTTGGTGTAACCAGACTGAGAGTTTGTGTGCCCATTGTGTTATTCTGTGTCGGAGACCCAACAATCTCTGTCCTGTAGCAAGACACAAGTGCTGATCACGGTCAGCTCCTGAGGTCAGTTTGAACCCAATCATTGGACATGTTACTGCTCACTCCACCCATCCAATATTTGGACCAAATATTGAAAGGCTGAGATAGATCAGATGTGCAGATGATGTTTCCGATAGTGGGGGAGTATAGGACCAGTGGGCACAGACTCAGACTACAAGAATGTCCATTAGAACAGAGATTAAGAGGAATTTCTTTAGCCAGAGGGTGAAGAACGTATGGAATTCATTGCCACAGGTGGCTGTGGAGTCCAAGTCACTGGATCCATTTAAAGCAGAGGTTTAAATAAGGGTTCTTGATTAATAAAGTTGTGAAAGGTTACAGGGAGAAGGTGTATGAAAGGGGTTGAGAAAGAAAATAAATCAGCTATGTTGGAATGGCCGAGCAGACGCAAGTGTCAGAATGGACTAATTCTGCTTCTGTGTCATTTTGACTTATGGTCTTATTTCTCACAGTTGTAGCAAATCCACGATCACCTGTAATGGGCAGTGACGTCACCCTCAGCTGTACCATCTCCAGACTCCCAGATACCGTCGGTCTCCACTGGAAACCAGTGGGCTCATCCCAGCAGAACAGGAGAAACACTGATCAGATCCGCCTGAATAACACCGTCTATCTGATTGTCCGACACGTTACAGTGGAGGATGGAAGGTTGTATCAGTGTGAAGTACAGGAAAACGGAAACATTGTTGGAACAGGGCAAGCAGACTTTACTGTAGACATGGGTAAGTGTTGTTACCTCACTGTACGTATTGGGCTGGAATATATCTGTCTGGTAGGAGGTTGTTAAAAATAGTACAGGAAGAGTTCATGGCCAGGTCTAAATGGATATTTCTCATTAATATTTACAATGCAGAAGAATTGGAAATTAGTGAATTCAGGCCAGAGAAAAGTGATATCGTGACGCATATCAACATTATGAAGGAGGAGACATTGGCAGTCCGTAAACTATGGAGTCGTACAGCATGGAAACAGGCTTTTCAGCACAACTGGTCCATGCCGATCTAAGCTCGTCCCATTAGTGTATTAGTGTCACACTTTGTTTGGCAGAGAAGAGTTGAAATGAAGGTTCTGTTTCCCCACCGTTTAACCCTGTGACTGAGATCTGGGGTTTATAGGGCATTAAAGAAAATAATACATAGATCAGGAGGAGCAAATCTGCGGTGGGAACAATTTTAAATTACATCATTACAACTTGAATTGAATTGACTTTAACTCTTACATCCTTTGTGTACTCAAGGAGTTAAAGTCTTTACATTACCTGTCCATCAAAATGTGCAATGTGCAATTTATAGTAATTTGTAATACATAGTATATACAACAGGACAGTCAATAAAACATAGAAATACAATTGTATCAGCATGAATTAGTCAGTCTGATGGCCTGTTGGAAGAAGCTGTTGGTCCTGGCTTTTGTGCTGCAGTACAGTTTCCCGGATGGTAGCTGCCTGAACAGTTTGCGGTTGGTGTGACTCGGGTCCCCAATGGTCTTTCGGGCTTTTTTACACACCTGTCTTTGCAAATGTCCTGAATAGGTGGAAGTTCACATCTACAGATGCGCTGGGCCTTCCACACCGCTCTGCAGAGTCCTGCAATTCAGAGAAGTACAGTTCTCCTACAAGGCAGTTATGCAGCCAGTCAGGACGCTCTCAATTTTGCCTCTGCTGAAATTTCTTCGGATTTGGGGGCCTATACCAAACTTCCTCAATGGTCTGAGGTGAAAGAGGTGTTGTTGTGTGTTTTATACTACACAGCCAGTTTGTACAGAGCATGTGAGATCATCACTGATGTTTATCTCGAGGAACTTAAAGCTGTTCACCCTCTCAACCCCAGATTTATTGATGTCTATAGGTGTTTGCCTGTCTGCATTCATTCTGTAGTCCACCACCAGCTCCTTTGTTTTTGCAACATTGAGGGAGAGGTTGTTTTCTTGACACCACTGTGTCAGGGTGATGACCTCTTCTCTGTCGGCTACCTCACTATTATTTGAGATTACACCAATCAGTGTAGTGTCATCAGCAAATTTAATTAGCAGATTAATTAACATTCATACAGTCATGGGTATACAGAGAGTAAAGGAGGGGGTTAGGACATGGTCTTGAGGGACACCCGTTTTGAGGGTCAGAGTGGCAGAGGTGAGGGAGCCCACTCTTACCACCTGCTGGCGATCTGACAGGAAGTCCAGGATCCAGTTACACAAGGCAGAGTGAAGGCTGTGGTCTCTGAACTTCTCGTTGAGCCTGGAGGGAATTATAGTTTAGAATGGTGAACTGCAGTCCAAGAACAGCATTCTCACATACGTAGTTTTGATTGGAATCATACCGATCATTCAATATGTCAGCGCAACATTCTCCAACTCGGAGACTAAAACCAATCATAATCACAATTCGGTACTGTAAATGTTCAACTGCAGTGGTGGATATTAAAATGTTACTCATGTACTCAGTGGTGGATATTAAAGTGTTACTCATGTCAAAGTGTTACAGTGAAGGAGGAGTCAACACGACAACCACCAGCACTTCCGACTCACACTCAGCACTGGGTCCCGGTTCACAGAGCATCACTGAACAACAAACCATTCTCTCTCTCACTGACCCTTCCTGCCAAGTCTTTATCGTATTTGTTGTGATTCCAGCTTCAATGACAGACTCAGGCTTCAGTGGAGATTAGGTCTCAAGTGTGGACCAATGAGATGTTGCAGCACTTGAGGTCCATTCAGAAACTGAAGCTGAATATGTGACTTAAACAAATTAGGAGAATAGACTATTTTCTAAGCAGGGAGAAAATTCAAAATTCAGAAGTAAAAAGAAAGGGGCTGAATCGTCCTTGTGCAGGATCCCCTAAAGGTTAGCTTTCAGGTTGATTAAGTGGTGAGGAAGGTAAATGCAATGTTAGTAATCATTTTGAGAGGATAAGGATATAAAAGCAAGGATGTCAAGGCTTTACAAGACATTATTGAGACTGGACTTGGAGAATTGTGAGCAATTCTGGGTCCCTTCTCTCAGAAAGGATGTTCTGGCTTTGCAGATGGTCTAGTGGAGTGTCATCAGAATGACTCTGGGAATGAAAGGGTTAAGAATGAGGAGTATCTGATGGTTCGAGGCCTTTCCTCCCTGGAGTTTAGAAGAATGAGGGAGGTCTTATTGAAACCTATCGAAGTTTGTAAGGGCTGAACAGAGTGGGTGCGGAGAGGATGTTTCCAATAGTGGGAGAGTCTAAAATCAGAGATCACAGCCTCAGAATAGAAGGTTATCTGTTTAGAGATGAAGAGGGTGGTGAATCCTTCGCCAGAGGGTAGGGAATCTGTGTAATTAATTTAAAGTAGTAAGTGATAGGTTCATAATTAGACAGGGCATCGAAGATGGACAGAAGAAGAGTTGAGAGGGATAATAAATCTGCCATGGTGTAATGGCAGAGGAGACTCGATGGGCTGAATGGCCTAATGTTGCTCCTATGCTTTATGGTTTTATGGCGGCTTCTCATCACTGCCTCCCGAATGGCATTGTAACATTTTAATGAGTTCTCCTCTCGTTCATGCAGATCGATATGATAAACGTTACACACTTTATCGCTCAGTTACGGATCACAGTGAATTCCAACTCATCTGTTACAGTCATTCTGTTTACAACAGTGCTGCCTGGACTTGGCTGTCACATGTTCATCAAAGTCCGTGGAAAACAATTGCAACAGCATTGAAATCTCAGCCCGTGAATGTCAGTGAGAACAACTTTGTGAATCGACTGATGCTCACAGAGACACCTTTTAACGGCTGGAATTTCAGTATGAGGGTTTTTCCTGTGGTGTTTGAAGATGCAGGAGATTACACCTGTACTCTGGAAACAAGTGTATTTAGCACTATCACACTAATCACAGTTAAAGGTAGGAGACAGAATGTGTGACAACAGATTTCCCAAAATCACAGCATTTTGCTTTTGTGCAGTATGTCACTCCTGTTTTTAAGGAGACTAATAACGTTTTTCTTGTTTCCACAGTCACGGCTGAACCGTCTGATACAGTGACTGAGGGAGACACCGTTACCCTGAGCTGCTCTGTGTCTGACGTCACTGCATCATCCAGACTGGTTTGGATCAACGGAGACGGTGAAACTGTTGGAGACAAAACACTGACTGGGGAAGAGAAATCACTGAGTCTGATCGTACAGAAAGCTGAGAGAGACAGAGGAAAATGGACATGTGGTGTTGTTGATCAGAACACTCTCCAGCTTTCAGTACCATATAATCTGGAAGTCAGAGGTAAGCGTCTCGAGTTTTTCCCAATGTACCAAGTTTCATAATGAGGCTTGGTTCTGTTTGCGAGCAGTGACTTTTTTCTTCCACACTGTGTGGGAGAATCTCACGGAGGTAAAGCTTAGAATTACAGTACTGTACGATAGTCTCAGACACCTACAGCATGGATGCCCCAGACCTTTGCACAGTACAGTATTTGTCAATGTGAGAGGAGAGCGAGTTTGTAAATCTGGTGGGAAGCTAAGGATTTTGGGAATGGAGTTGGGATGGGCACTGCAGCAGAGGTGTGGGACATGTGACAGAGGTGTGGGACATGTGACGGGGGGTGCTGAGGTGGGGGGCATATGACAGAGTGGTGCAGAGGGGTGGGATATGTGACAGAGGGGTGCTGGGGGGACATGTGACAGAGGGGTGCTGAGATGGGGACATGTGCAGAGGTGTGCTGAGGGTGGGGGAATGCACAGATGCTGAGGTGGGAGAATGCGCGGGTGCAGACACAACAAGCCATGAGACACCACGCAAGGACATTTGCTTCCAAGCAGTTGTTTTCTTGACCATTATGGAATGTTTCTCTGTTGCTTCACGCTCCCTCCCCTCTCCCTGTCCCTTTTCCCAACCATGATTTCCGTCTCCTTACCCCCTTCCCACTCTCAGTCCACAACAGAAAACTGTATCAGAATCTGATTAATTTTTATTCACATTTGTCATGAAATATGTAGTTTTTTTGCAGCAGCAGTATAGTACAATACATACAATTACTGCAGTACTATTCCGAAGTCTTAGGCACATCAACTGTATATATGTACCTTAGACTTTTGCACAGTACTCTAGTTTGTATTGAAACCAGGTTTGTGTATGTATGACACAACCTATCTTCTAAACTCCAGTGAATACATGTCCAACCTCCCCAGTCTTTCCTCATTGATGCAAACTAGGTATCCAGATATCAGCCCAGTAAAATTAAATGAGATCAATACTCCTCAAAATACTCCAGATACGATGTCATAAATGCTTCTATTTAATTATTTATTGAGATACAGCACAGGTCAACACTTCCAACCCTTTATGCCATGCTGGCTAGCAATCACCTGACTGCATCCTATACTAATCACGGGATAATTTACAATGACCAATTAGCCTACCAACCGATAGGTCTTTAGACTGTGGGAGGGAAACCCACGTGATCACAGGGGAGGGTACAAGCTCCTTAGAGGCAGCAGTGGGAATGCAACTTGGGTCGCCTGTACTGTAAAGCATTGTGCTAACCACTATGCTTCCATGCCACTACTCAATATCATTGAAGTATGTAAATATCAGTAAAGTGTGAGATCCTACTTTTGTGTACAACTCTCTTTGCAGTAAATGGAACATGTTAACTTCCCCATTTATATACTCTGGCAGTATTTCATGTCCCAGGATCCCCAGATTCCTCTGGATCTCAAAGCTCTACTATCTCTCACCATTTAGATGATAAGCTTCTTTTTTCCTTTCATTTATTCAGCCAGATTACTCCAACAGCATCTGTATCATAAGAATGACAAGGGTGCATGGGAGCAGGTCCACCAGCATGTTTCCCCTCAAAGTTGCATGATTTTGAAATGTATCTTTCAATGCTTATTAATTACAACAGTGGTCCCCAACCACCGGGCCGCGGACTGGTAGCAGGTCGCAAAGCATGTGCTATCGGGCCATGAGGAAACAATATGATTTGGCGATATGACACAATATGAGTCAGCTGCACCTTTCCTCATTCCCTGTCACGTACTGTTGAACTTCAACACATTGCCCACCCCCACGCCTCCGCCATCGGCCAGTCCGCAAGGATATTGTCAATATTAAACCGGTCCATGGTACAAAAAAGGTTGGGGACCCTTGAATTACAAGATCCAAATCCTGGACCTCCCCACCCAACAGGACCATGGGGGGACTTCACCAGAAAGTCGGTGTGAGTACCCCACCACTTTGTCATGGACAATAAGCGAGCAACAATGAATGTTGCCCTTGCAACGACACCACATTCTGCAAAATAATTCCTTTGAAAATAGATCTGTGCACCTTTAGGCTGTGATCAAGTGATGGAATATGAGTGAAGTCAGTAACTTCTTTCCAACAAGCACAAACACAACGGCTCAATGCCCTCTTGTCTAGTAAATTTTATATCAGCCCATGAAATATGTAATATTACACAAAGGCAATATCTTCCTTACCTTGTTTAGTTTTCCTCTGAAATAGTAATTATTTCAGTGTCAGTCTAGAACAGGGGTTCCCAACTTTTTTTTATGACATTGACCCCTACCATTAATGGAGGGGTCCATAGACCCCATGTTGGGAGCTCCTGGTCCAGACAATGAGCAAATACACTCCGTGTCCTTTTATTAAATACACCTGCTCCTGAATGCAAATATCTGATTAGTCAATCCTACAGCAGGAATTCTGTGTATAAGCATTGATAAGGCCAAGTGTTTATTTGTTGTTGAGATCAAACATCTGAACAGGGAAGAAATGTAAACTAAGTGACTTTGATCATGGAATAATTGTTGGTACCAGATGGAGTAGTTTTTGTATCTCAAAAACAGCTGATCTGTAATATTCACACACAACAGTTTCCAGAGTTTACAGAGAATTGTCTGAGAGAGGAAAAAATCCAGTGGGAAGCAGTTCTGAAAGTGGCTTGTTAATGAGATAAGTCAGAAGAGAATGGGCAGACTTGTTGAAGCTGACAGGAAGTCGACAGTAACTCAAATAACCACACATTATAGCAGTGGTGTGCAGAAGAGCACCTTGAATGCACAACAACTTGAACTTTCAAGCGGATGGGCTGCAGCAGCAGAAGATCACAAGCATATTCTCAGTGCCCACTTTATTTGGTACAATAAAGATTCCACTGAGTTTATGGCTGTTGTACAGCAAAAAGTGTAAAGCTGAATCAGATCCTTTATTGATCAGCCAACTCTACATATCTTCCAGATGGAATCTCTCAGCTAATACCACGAATGAAATCCCTGTGTGATTTATTTTTGCTTTATCTCTGTCAGAAGGGTCATTTGTAATACTCCAGTCTTCTTGTTTGGTTAATTTGGATTAGGAATCTAATGCAAAAGCATTTGGTCTTTCAGAGATCTTTTAAATAGTGATTAATTACTGTAATCTAAAGATGAAATTTGTGCTTACTCTTCTGCCAGATAACTACACCAATTATTATTATTATTGGAAGTCTATTATTGGAAGTCTAGTTCTTCTAGTTCTTCTTCTCATCATTATCCTGGGACTGGTGTTGTGTTTGAAGAAATGCAAGAGTAAAGGTGAGATGCATGACAAAAATCTTAATGAAAGCCCAAATCCAAAACAAAATTATCATTGAGGATTTTATCTTAGATGCATTTACATGCAATCTGTTAAATATTGAGTGCATGCCATTGCCTGATGTGATATTTCTTAAGTAATTGATTATGCTTTAAAACTTAGCATTGGTAGGGAGGGTTATGGTAAGGGTTTAGAATTCATTTGTGGTGAGAAATATGGTAGCTGCAGTTCAACCAAGAGTTAGAGCAATCGTTTTCACTCAAAGTTTGGACAATAGTATATGCGATGAAAGGTCAATTTGCTGATAATTTGAAGCTGGTGATGGGCAATGATCTTTAAGTTCAAGCTTATTGTCATTCAACCGTACACATATATACAGCTAAACAAAACAACATTCCTCTGGAACCAAGGTGTAATTAGCTATGTAACTGACGGATGGAGTATAATATAGGAAAACGGAGACCTTGAGAGGAGAATGAAAAAAATAACTTATTATTTAGATGAATGATACTACTAAATTTTGTGAGAAAAAGGGATATGAGTGCCCTATAGTGTGAAATACAAAGAGTTTGCATGCAGATACAACAAGTAATTAGGAAGGGAGATAGAATATCTATGGAGAATAACAGTTAAGAAGTTTTTATTCAACTTTATAGAGCATGCTGAAATCATACCTGGAGTATTTGTGATAGTATTGGTTTGCATACATAAGGAGGGATACGTGGATAAAATTCTCTGCATTGATTTCTGAAATGAAGGGCTTTAGAATTTACAGCAAAGTGTCCGTGTGCAGGTATCCAGAACTGGAGTGTGGGGAAATGGTTCAGAATAAGGGATTGTTGTTTAAAATGGAATTTCTTCTGTGAGCTCTTGATGCTTTGTAATTCTCTATTCTTGAGCAATGTGAAGGTGAGGATCATTCAAGGCAGAAATAGACAATTGTCTGAACTGCAGTGGAGTGAAAGGGTATGGAGAAAGCAGGAATTGGTGTTATTCAATCATGATTAAACTGATTGGCACAGCAAGTTTTAGTGGTCAAGTGACTATTCTTGCTACGTCTCCTTAAGTTGATAGGGTTGTGAGTTGTGATCCCATTCCACCGAGATGCAACACAGAGCGTCATGGGAAGTCATTCTTGCCTGTGGCCATCAAACTTTACAACTCCTCCCTTGGAGGGTCAGACACCCTGAGCCAATAGGCTGGTCCTGGACTTATTTCCTGGCATAACTTACATATTACTATTTAACTATTTATGGTTTTATTACTATTTAATTATTTATGGTGCAACTGTAACAAAAACCAATTTCCCCCAGGATCAACAAAGTATGATTATGACTATGACTAGTATGCATTTGAATATCTATTTCAGTGTTCACAAACTGACAACAGAGCTCTCCCTCAGTGTTATATAGATGACCAGATCTGATCACGTGCCCATGATAAAGAAAAGGTCCTGATGCCAAAACACTTGAAAACAAACTGGATTATACTGTGTCTTCATATCTGTGTCCAGTTTCATTACATGTTATTATAATATATTTCATACAATGAAGCACTGCAGCAAATCAAGCATTTTATAGAGTTTTAGGGGAATACAAGGAAATCATAAGAAAAAATGAATGTGTTTTAATAGGTGTCATCTATGTAAACAGATTCAGGAAATCAAACACAAAAGCCTCTGCAAACAGGTGGAAATAAAGAAGAAACATCTCATCTTTATTCAAATGCTGTTGAAGTCCAGCAAATGCAAGGTAACATGGAAACATCTAAACCAAAACTGGGCTTTTACTCACCGAGTGTTCCAATGCTGTTGGCAATGGTTCAGTCACTTTTGCCATTTTCAGATTAGGAACTCTTTATGGCACAAGTTGTGTATTTATTTAGCTTCACTCAAAACCTCAGAGGATTTGAGACAATTTGACAATTCCCCACAGTCTCACTTGTTGCTTTGTCACAGGCGCTCAAGACACACAAAGTGCTGAAACAACTCAGCACGTCAGGCAGCATCTATGGAAACGAATAGACAGACAACATTTTCCAACATCTGTAGACTTTCTCATGTTTATGATTTACGGATTTTATATAATACATTTTCTCTATAAAGATCCTGAACAATTGCTCAAGTTGCTACAATCAGCCACCCAAAACCCAATGAAGCTCATTCATTCAAAGCAGTGGAAATGATCTGGAATATTTATAGTTGAGTTCACTACTAATTGATGATGTGATGTGGATACCAATGATTGTCAAATTTTACATGCAAGACAATGTATCATGTTCTAATTTTATTCTTCATTCCCTGTAAGCATTGGGAAAAGATAGCATGCAATAATCACTTGCATGAAATTAAATCTTACTGATGGTTAACTTGCACGTTGATGCATCCTGAAAATAATGATGCCATACTGACTGGATAATTGTTTACTTCCAGGAGTGATCCTGCATTGCTTGTGAAATCAGCCTTCTGCCACTAAAATAATCTAACATACACCCAGTGTACTTTATTAGATACACCTATATACCTGCTCATTAACGGAAATATCTGATCAGCCAATCGTGTCAGAAACTCAATGCATAAATGCATGCAGGCATGATCAAGAGATTCAATTGTTGATCAATCCAAACATCAGATTGGGGAAGAAATTCAGTCTAAGTAAGTTTGACTGTGGAATGATTGTTGGTGCCAGACAGGGTGGTTTGAGTATCTTAGAAACTACTGATCTCCTGGGATATTCACACACACCCATCTCTAGAATTTATAGAAAATGTTGTGAAAAACAAAAAAACATCAAGTGAGCAGTAGTTCTGAAAATGCCTTGTTAATGAGAGAGGTCAGAAGAGAATGGTCATAGTGGTTCAAGCTAACAGAAGGGTAACAGTAACTCAGATAACCACACATTACAGTGGTGGTGTGCAGAAGAGCATCTCTGAATAAACAACACATCAAATCTTGAAATGGATAGGCTACAGCTGTAGAACACCATGAATATACACTCAGTGGCCATTTTATTAGTTACTGGTGATACCGAATAAAGTGGCCATTGAGGATATTTCACAAATTATCTTCAGAGATGAAGTTATAGATTCTCTCTGCAATGAGCATTGCTTTTACATAGGATAGTTTTCTCCGATGGACAATATACATTCTGATTGCTCTCTATAGCAATTGACTACTTTTTGTGTATATATATCTGGGAAAAATGTTTTAAAGTTAATCTGAATTAGAAAAATATGTATATTTTCCAGGAGATCAGACACCTGTAACTGAGACCAGTCATGTAGCTGAATATATGTCTGTCGATAACCAGTCAAAGCAAAAAGGTAAGGAGATGAATCAGTTATACACCTCTCAATGCAAGTTTTTTTTTGCTTGCACACCACTGTTTCTGACTGGCAACAAAGTTGTTCTTGGCAAGCGGTTAAAGTTCCTGGACTTCATGCATCATCATTCCAGAGGCATTCTGTCAGAAACCTCAACGCAGGTTGTCGTGATAGAACTGACAGTCCCTTAGGAAGAATGGATTGAGGACGAGTTTGAGTGTAAGAAAGTCAAACACCAGCAACAGCAGGTAGGGCAGTGCCAGAGACAGGGTGGAGCACACAGTGCAAGCTGATAGAGCTGGAGTGTTGAGGTTTGGCTGGCTGTTCGCTATGTAGAATCTACTCTCTCCTTAGCATACCAGGGGCTGCAAAGAAAAGAGCTATCAAGACTATAACAGAGGCTGCTGAAGCAGCCTCAAGATGGCTCTGGATCAAGAGGTGTAACTCGTGGACTAATGCTTCTGGGACACAAGCCAGGACCTGATCCATCCTGGCCGGGTTGCCTGGGTGAGAGTGTCTGATGTTGAAAGACCAGAAACTCCCAATGACCCCAGGTTACATCACAGATGATGTGTCCCAGCTCTTCCGAGGATGTATCTCAGCATTCTTTAAATAAAGACACTGCCATATTTCACAGAGCTAAAGTTTTTGTTAGCAATTTCATATTTTGTACTGGAAGCCCTATATATTTGTCATGAAGTCTGAACAATCTTAGGTAATGTTTGATTTTGTACTGCTGTGTAATCATGTGTTATAATGATGGTCCTGAGTTTTGATTTTTTTTTCAGCAGTACCTTACCAAGCAAACCTTACAGAATGTTAAAAATCTTTATTGGCCTCTCACTACTTAATGTTCACTTTACATATTCCAATATTTGCATCATTTATTAAAAATATCACCCCATATTTCTGAAATCATCCTTATGAAATGTTGTACTTTCTCCATTTGCTTTTCTAATACAATGTCTGAATGTGGTCAAACTGACATTTGGTGAAAGTTCACTTCCTCTCAACAATATTTTCATTGTCCTTATTAAATCGTGACCCTACCTTTAGTGAGTTACATATTTCGTTCCTGGACTCCTTTGCTTAAGTTTGATTATTTTTTAATCCATTCCCTATTGTTCTTGCCAAACAATAATATATTACCTTTATAATTGACAACTGGATGTCAACACTGATAATTCTATTCTGAAGTTTCTTGAAACTTCCTGCAAACTTCCTCAGTCATGACAGTTCCTTCACCTGCACCAAAGGCTTGAATTAGATGGCCTTTCAGATGTTCCTCTACTCTCCCAAGGTCAGATTGTTGTAAATTTGTTCCGTGTTTGTCTTGCTTTACATTCTCAAACTGCTGCTACTCAGCTGCAACAGTACAAATCCTTGATACTTCATAATCTTGATATTTCACATTCTCCAGTAATTTGTAGATGGGAAAATGAATAAATTATGTCCGAAGGAGCAAATGTGGATGTCAGGAGCACATTTGACTTTGCAACTTCACATAATCATTTAGCTTCCCATCACTATTCAGGCTGAAGGAATAAAGCACGTTGGGTTACAGGCCGGAAAACTCTTGGTATTGGTAGAAACACAGCATGACTCTATTCTTAGTTGGTGCAACTATAACGAAACCCAATTTCCCTTGGGATCAATAAAGTATGACTATGACTATGACTATGACATTGCAGAGATAGGAGTAAAGAAAAATAACCTGGAAAAGAAAATGTGATTAATTGCAATGTTCTTAATTTCAGTTAGTTAGCTACATAAGACAGAACCTATTTGACAATAGTATAATTTTGAAAATAGAATTCAGGGTTCAAAGCCCACTTTATCTAATCTAATCTAATCTATGGCTTTGAATGTGTTCTTTCTATTGACAAAACATTTGGAGAACTAAATTTGGAAAAGTGTCACCTTTCAGATGAAACCTTCCTTAAGAACATATAACATAGAAATTTATAGCACATTACAGGCCCTTTGGCTTACAACGTTGTGCCAACCATGTAACCTACTCTAGAAATTGCCTAAAATTTCCCTAGCACATAGCACCTCTATTTTTCTAGGCTCCATGTACCTATCTAAGAGGCTCTTAAAAGACCCTATTCCATGCATTCACCACTCTCTGTGTGGAAAAACTTACCCCCGACGTCCACTCAGTACCTATTTCCAAGCACCTTAAAACTATGCCTCCTCACGTTAGCTATTTCAACCCTGGGAAAAAGCCTCTAGCTATCCACACAATCAATGCCTCTCATGATCTTAAACAGCTCTGTCAGGTCACCCCTCATCCTCCGTCGCTCCAAGGAGAAAAGGCTAAGTACACTCAACCTAGTTTCATAAGGTACGCCAACATCCTTGTAAATCTCCTCTGCACTCTCTCTATAGTATCCACATCCTTCCAGTAGCGAGGTGACCAGAACGGAACACAGTAAAATTAATGTTCAAATTAATGCTGATTGTATTGATTGAGGGAAACCAGAGGAGTGGACGGGTGAAAACTCTTCCCTAAACTGATAAGACAACTACAGAGTAACTATTTGATTTTTCTTTCTTTTTCAATCTTTTTATTAATATCAAAATGTTAAACATAACATAGTATTAATACAAAGCTATTGGGATTACATTGTTAATAATTAATATATATTTATATATAAATATAAACTCAGTTGACACACAGGTATTAAACCTCCCAAAATTGTGCAAAATATGAATATAATATACAAAAAAAAACAAAAAATAGCATGAAAAAGGAAAAAACAATACCCCCTCCAATAAAAACTAATAACAATGCTCACCAACTAAACTAAGGAAAAGGAAAAGACATGGGCTGTTGTGTAATGTCAAAAGGAACCATTAGTGTCAATTTCCTATTTTTAGAAGCGTGAATAATGTTTGTCTGACATTAATATTTCCATTTTTAAGTCCAATGTATGCATTATGTAAGTTTTATGTTACTTGTCTCTGCAGATACAGAGAAAACTATTCATTATGGGGATATATACTTCAAAAATGAATCATCAGGTAATGAAAACACTTTTTTCAAATTTCTTTTTCATTTTTGCTTTATCTTTTCAGGCAGTTAGTGCTGTGTAAGAAAATTCATTGCTGTTAGTCTCCTTCGAACAGCTAAGAAGATGCTGGTGTAAAGCTCCTCACTATGTACCTCATCAGGAAATTAGCAGCAGAGGCACAATCAGTTACACATGCATCTCTGAGTCAAATCAGTGGTTTAATCGTTTTAAGAATATTGGTTGACTGGTATCCATCTGTCTCAAAGGAGAATGGGTGAGGATCATCATCATCCCAGGCCTGGGCAGAAGGTATGGAGATCCTGAGATTCCCAGTTGTCAAGATCTCTCTCTTGGCTTCACCAGTGTAGTCCAAAGGAAAGCTTATGAAGCAATATGTTTGGCATCAGCCTTGTTGCAAGAGCTGCTGGAAGGATGTTCAATGAAATCCAGCCACCTTAGGAGCTCCACTCCAGATTTGCTGTCTAGGTTCACTCCCATAGCCTACGTCTTTCCTGAGACTGCCCACAAGGCAGGGGGGCTACTTACTCATAGCTGGGTATCTGCTTCACGAGCACCAGGCCGTGTCCACACACTGGTGGGCTTATATGCTACATCTGCAGGGGCCAGACCTCCTCCCCATTCTCTGTGGTTCAGACTGAGTCCGAATAAGTTCGACTTCATATGTCACTAGCAAGGGGGCATTACATGAGGCTTGCTGTTGGAGAGGTTATGTACTGGCGGCAGACTTACACATTCAGCTCACCTTTTCGCAAAACTGCTAGCCAGTGATGTAAGCTGAAAGTGAGAGCGACAAGCACTACCCACTGCACTAACACTCTAGACCCATCACAACAACCATTTTGACACCAGTACTTTAAGATTATTAAAACACAGGAAACTATAATAATGGCCAAAAGTGCTGCTTTTCAGATAAAATGTTACACCGAGGCATTGTTTGCACACTCGGGTGATCACAAAGCTCTTCATTTCAGTGTTCCTTTTGATAAATACATTCATTTACATACCAAATAGGAACACAATATGGAATTTTGAAAGAAATATTCTACATGTTGTCTCAAATTATTAGAAATTGTATTGAGATTTCAGAACTTGAAACAAATAACAAGAAAACATAAAGGGCAGCCCAAGCATTCAATTTGTTATCGAATATGACAAAGCTAAATTGAATTTGTCTTTCTTTACCAGGATAATGTTGAGGGCTTCACAGGACAATTTACAGGAAAACTGCTGGGACTTAAGGACATGAATTATAGGGAAAAGTTGAGGAGGTTAGGACTATTCCCTGGAAAGTAGGAAAATAAGGGGAGATTAGATAGAGGTATAAAAGATTATGAGGAGTACAGAATGGGTTAATGTATGCTTTTACCATTGAGCTTCTGTGAGACTAGAAATAGAGGTCATATGTTCTGGGTGGAAAGCTAAATATTAAAGAGGAAGCTAAGGGGGAAGCTCTTTACACAGAGAGTGACATAAATATGGAATGACCTGTCTGCGGAAGTGATACTAGCAATTTCAATTGCAAAATTTAAAACAAGGTTGGACAAGTACATTTATGCAAGGGGTTTAGATCATAAGATATAGGAGCAGAATTAGGCCATTTGCCCATCCAGTCTCCCCCACAGTTCAATCACGATCAATCCTATTTTTCCCCCTCCTCAGCCCCATTCCCTGGCCTACTCCCCATAACCTTTGATCCCGTGGCAATCAAGACCTTCACAGCTGCCTATGGTAACAAATTCCACAAATTCACAACCCTCTGGCTAAAGAAATTTCTCCACATCTCTGTTTTAAATGGATACCCCTCTATCCTCAGGCTGTGCCCTTTTGTCCTATACTCTCACACACGGGAAACATCCTTTCCACATCTTCTCCGTCTGGACCTTTCAACATTCAAATGGTTTCAATGAAATCCCCCTCATCCTTCTAAATTTCAGTGAGTACAGGCCCAGAGACATCAGAAGTCACTCATATAATAACCCTTTAATTCCCAGAATCATCCTTGTTAAACTCCACTGGACCGCTCCAATGCCAGCACATCTTTTCCTGGATGAGGAGCTCAAATCTGTTCACAATAGTCAAGAAAAGGGCTCACCAGTGCCTTATAAAGCCTCAGCATCACTTCCTTACTCTATGTATCCTAGACCTCTTGAAATGAATGCTAACACTCCATTTGCCTTCCTCACCAGCGATTCTACCTGCATGTTAACCTTCAGGGTGTTCTGCACATGGACTCCCAAGTGCCTTTGCATCGCATATATTTTGGATTTTCTCCCCGTTTAGAAGATAATCTGCACATTTATTTTTTCTACCAAGGTGCATAACCATGCACTTTCCAGCACTGTATTTCATTTGCCACTTTCTTGCCCATTCTCCTAATCTGTCTAAATCCTTCTGCAGCCTCCTTGTTTCCTTGACACTACCTGTTCCTCCACCAATCTTCATATCATCTGCAAACTTGGTAACAAAGCCACCTATTCCATGATCTAAATCATTGATAAGCATAAGCATAAAAAGAAGCGGTCCCAACACCGACCCTTGTGGAACACCACTAGTCACTGGCAGCCAACCAGAAAAGGATCCTTTTATTCCCACTCACTGCCTCCTACCAATCAGCCAATGTTCTAACCATGCTAGTAGCTTTCCTGTTACACCATGGGGTTATAACTTAGTAAGGTGCCTCATGTGTAGCATCTTGTCAAAAGCCTGAAAATCCAAATATATAACATCCACTGTATCCCCTTTATCTATCCTACTTGCAATCTCCTCATAAATTCCTACAGGTTCATCAGGCTAGAGTTTCCTTGAAGGAAACCATGCTAACTTTGTACTATCTTGTCCTGTGTCACCAAGTACTTCATCACCTAATCCCCCACATTGACTCCAGCATCTTCCCAACCACTGAAGACAGGCTAACTGGACTATAATTTCTTATCTACTGCTTCCCTCCTTTTTTAAAGAGTGGAGTGACATGTACAATTTTCTAGTTCTCCAGAATCATGCCAAAGTCTGATGATTCTTGAAAGATCATTACCAATGCTTCCATAATCTCTACTGCTACCTCTGTCAGAACCCTAGGATGCAGTTCATCTGACCCAGGTGATTTATGTACCTTTAGGTCTTTCAGCTTTTTCAGCACCTCTTTTGTAATAGTAATTGCACTCACTTCTCTTCCCTCATATCCTTTAACACGTGGCACACTGTTAGAGTCTTCCACAGTGCGAGCTGATACAAAATACTTATTTAGTTCATCTGCCATCTCCATGTTCCCCCTTATCATTTCTCTGGCCTCATTTTCTTGTGGCCCTATATCCACTCTCATCTCTTTTCTTTTTATATACTTGAAAAGGATTTTTCTATCCATCTTGATATTATTTGCTAGCTTGCTTTCATATTTCATTTTTTCCCTCTTAATAATTCTTTCAGTTGCTTTCTATAGGTTTTTAAATGCTTTCCAATCTCTATCTTCCTCAAACATGAGAAAAGCTTCCCAATCCTCCATCTTCCTGCTAATTTTTGCATCGTTGTATGCCCTCTCTTTTATTTTTACATTAGCTTTGACATCCCTTGTCAGCCATAGTTGAACTATTTTGTCATTTGAGTATGTTTTTTTTGGATTATATCTATCCCGCAACTTCCTCATTTTCCCCAGAAGTTCAAACCATTTCTGCTCTGCTGTCATCCCTGCCAGCTTCTCCTTCCAATTTACATTGGACAACATCTTTCTCCTACCAGTGCAATTTCCTTTACTCCAGTGAAATACTGCTATATCAGATTTTACTTTCTCTATATAATATTTCAAGTTGACCTCAATCATATTGTGATCACTGTCTCCTAAGGGTTCCTTTACCTCAAGCTCCACCATCACCTCCGGTTCATTACATAACACCCAATCCGGTATAGTAAGCTCATCGACAAACTGCTCTGAAAGCCATCTCATAAGCAGTCAACAAATTCACTCATTTTGAGATCCATTACCAACCTGATTTCCCCAATTGACCTGCATGTTAAAATCTCCCATGACATTCATAACAGTTCCCTTTTGACTCGCCCTTTCTATTTCCTGTTGCCATCTGTTGTCCACATCCCAGCTACTGTTTGGAGGCCTGTATATTACTGCTATCAGAGTCCTTTTACCATTGCAGTTTCTTAACTCAACCCACAAGGATTCAACATCTTCTGATCCTGTATCACATCTTTCTAATGATTTGATGCCATTCTTCACCAGCAGAGCCACACCTTCCTATCCCTCTGATACAATGTGTAACCTTGGACATTCAGCTCTCAACTACACGCATCCTTCAGCCACGATTCAGTGATGGCCACAATCTGATACTCGACAATCTGTAAAAGTGCAACAAGATCAAGCACCTGATTTCTTATACTCCATATATTGAGATATGACACTTTGAGAAATGCATTTTCTATCTTTTTTTTTGTTTCCTGAATGCACTGATACTCACCCTGCTGGCTGCAATTGTCCTGTCATCTATCTGCCCTTCCTGAAAGTCTAACTGTGCACTGTCTTTGTGCTCCTACTATCTGTCCTCTCCTGAGTGCTTTCACTACAGTTCCCAGATCCCTGGCAAATGAGTTTAAACCCTTCCCAATACCTCTAACAAACCTGCCTGCGAGAATATTGGAGGGCTATGATCTACATGCCAGTCGATAGGACTAGGCATAATATCAGCGTGTCATGGACTAGATGGGCAGAAGGGCCTGTTTCTGTGTGGTGCTGCCCTATGATTCTACAATATTTCAGTACCTCAATAACTAAATTATCATGGGGGCAAAAGTGAAAAAGGTGATGAAGGCCAGACTGAAGGTGTTATATTTGAATGAAAACTGTATACGGAATGTTAGATCATGTTGTACCACAATTGCAGATTAGTAGGTATGATGTTGTGGGCATCACTGAATCCTGGCTGAAAGATTATAGTTAGGAGCTTGACATCCAAAGTTACACCTTGTATCTAAAGGACAGGCAAGTAAGAAGAGGGGGTGAGATTGCTGTGTTTGTAAAAAGTAAAATAAAATCCTTCACAAGAGGTGACTTCAGATTGGAAGATGCAGGATCCTTGTGGGTAGAATTAGGAAACTGCAAGGGTAAAAAGATCCTGATGGGAGTTATGAACAGGCTTCCAGTGGTCAGGATATGGGATACAAATTGCAATCGGAGATAGATAAAGATTGTAAAAAAGGCAATGCTAAGATAATAATAGGGGATTGCAAGATGCAGGTAGATTGGAAAAATCAAGCTGATGCTGGATCCCTAGAGATGGAATTTGTAGAATTCCTACAAGTTTGCTTTTTACAGCAGTTTATGGTTGATCCCACTAGGGGATCAGCTTTTCTGGAGTAGGTGTTGTATAATGAACTGGAGTTGATTAGAGAGCTTAAGGTAAAAGAAACGTTAGGAGACAGTGATCATAATATGACAGAATTCACTCTGCAATCTGAAAGGGAGAAGCTAAAATTCAAACGTATGGTATCAGTATTACAGTGGAATAAATGGAATTACAGAGGCATGAGAGAAGAGCTGGCCAAAGTTGATTGGAAGGGGACTCTACCACAGATGACAGCAGATCAGCAGTGGGTGGAGTTTCTCTGAGCAATTCAGAGTGTGTAGGATAGATACATCCCGAAGATGAAAAGTATTTCGAAAGGAAGGATGAGGCAACAGTGGCTGACAAGGGAAGTCAAAGACAGCATAAAAGCTTAAGAGAGGGCAGCGAATATATGCAAAAATATATGCAGGATATCAGAGGCTTCCAGTCAGAGAGTTACCCATCTACTACCACTCTCTAGCTTCTCTCACAAAACCAGATTTCCTTGAGGTGAGTGCAGTTGGTTCCACCTCACAGACCCCTAGCCAAGCCAGTCTTGCCACCAGTCCTGACAAGCAATAGGTTGAGAAGGCTGTTTCCCAACTCCGAAACAGCAAGATCTCTGGAGCAGACAAAACAATCAAATCCAATGGATGGACAGTGAAGAGACAAAATTCATTGTGAATTGATGGGTAAGGTTCCCCTCCAGGTTACATACCATCCTAAATCAGAGACATATCCACTATGCATCATTATCACCGTCTGAATTCAGAGATTAAAGACGTATGGTCATAGAACACTACAGCACAGAAAGAGTTTTTTCAGCCCATCTGGTCCCCTTAAACATTTCACCTTTCTGACAGGCTGCATCACTGTCAGGCATGGGTGGGGGTATGGGGTTTATTACTGCATGGGATTGACAGAAGCTTTAGAAAGTTGAAAACTTAGTCAGCTCCATCATGGGTACTAGCCTCCATAGTATTCAGGACATCTTCAAGTATCGGTGCCAAAGAAAGATGGCATCCATGATTAAGAACCCCCATCACCTAGGACATGCCTTCTTCTCACTGTTACAATCAGAAAGGAGATACAAAAGCCTGAAGGCACACACTCCTTGATTTAGAAACAGCTTCTTTTCCTCTGCCATCCGATTTCTGTGGACATTGAACCCATGAGCACTACCTCACTTCTTTATCATTTCTGTTTTTGTACTATTTTTAATTTAACTATTTAATATATCTATTAAAAATTACTGTAAATGTTTTTATATTTATCATGTACTTCTGCTGCTATGTTAACAAATTTCACGATGTATACCAGTAATATTAAACTTGATTCTGATTCTGATCTCCCATAACTGTTAGTTGTAGTCTCAGCCTAACCTGAGTGGAAAAAGCCTGCTTGCATTTACCCTATCAATACCCCTCATAGTTTTGTATACCTCTTTCAAATCTCCCCTCAGTCTTTTATGGTCTTGGGAATGAAGTCCTAACCTATTTAACCTATCCCGATAATGGAGATCCTCAAGTTCCAGCAACTACCTTGTATGTTTTCTCTGCACTCTTTCAATCTTAATCACAACTTTCCTATAGGTGGGTGACCACAACTGCACAGAATACTCTAAATTGGGCCTCAACAATGTCTTATATAATTTCAACACAACATCCCAGCTCCTGTACTCAGTACATTGATGTTTGAAGGCCAACAGGCCAAAAACTTTCTTTGCAACTTTTCTACCTGTGATGCTACTTTCAAGAAATTATGGATCTATATTTCCATATTTCTCTGTTCTACCACACTTCTCAGTTCCCTACAGCTTACTGTGTAATACCTACCCAGTTAGTCCTCCCAAAGTGCAACACCTCATTTTGTCAGCCTATTTTTCCAGCTGGTCCAGATCCTGCTGCAAGCTTTGATAGCCGTCCCAGCTGTCCATTACACCCCCAACCTTGCTGTCATCAGCAAAGTTGCTGATCCAGTTTACCCAGTTATCATCCAGATCATTGACATAGGTAACAACAACAAACAGACCCAGGACCAATCCCTATGGCACACCACTAGTATTAGCCCTCGGATCAGAGAGGCAACCATCCCTACCCAACCATGGGAATGTCTTAATCAGAAAATACCAGTGCTTTGCCAGTATCACTGCCAGGAGAGGTTGATGAGCAAACGGAGCCAGTTGGGAAATATGAAAGTAGAGACAGAGGCTGGGAGGTCATAAGTGGAGAAATCAAAGGTCGTCAGGTTCTGGAATATGATCAATAAAGAGTAAGATAAGTGGATGCAAATAAGGGAAGAATGATGACCTTTGCTAAATATTCCATCATCAATATTTTGGGAATTATCATTTCCTAGAAAATTAACTGTTCCTTGGATTCACTTGGAAAAACACATGGCCAACAATTCCTAACTGAGTTATCAGTGAATAATACCACTCATAAAGGAACTTAGTCCACTTGCTTCCCTGTGTAAATACTATAGTTAGTTTAGTTTTGACTCTCAGAGATGGCAACTAAGTCACTGTCAATTTGTGCCTTTGTTGACCTATTGTCTGTATAAGGCAAAGGCGACACAAAAAGGGTAGTTGTATCTTATTACGTTATTAATTAATATTATCTTTAATTGTGTTTGCAATTATCACAGATAGCAGACATGTCATGCAGGGCAGTAACAAATCATCAACTGTTGTAAGTAAATCAATTCCTATTGATCAAATCTTGAATTATTTTTTACTTGATGTTGCAAATTTATAAATTGTTCTTTAATGAAAAAAGGTCTAAAGATAGATTACCTTTACAAATATTTATTCTGTCTTCTCTTTCAGGATGTTGGTGATTCAAAGGATGATCAACGTGGTATCATCTATGCACAAGTAGCACAAGTAATATGAATAAACTCATAAACACAAGAAATCCTGCAGACGCTGGAAATCCAAAGCAACGTAAACAAAATGCTGGAGGAACTCAGCAGATCAAACAGCATTCACGGAAATGTTTTGGGCCAAGACTCTTCTCCAGGACTGGAAAAGAAGGTGGAAGATGCTGATATAAAAAAGTGGGGGGAGGAGAAGAAGGATGGCTGGAAGGTGATAGATGAAGCCAGCTGGGTGGGAAAGGGAAAGGGAAAGGGCTGGAGATGAAGGAATCTGACAGGAGAAGAGAGTGGACCATAGGAGAAAAGGAAGGAGGAGGAGTACCAGTGGAATGTGATAAGCAGGTGAAAATCAGATTGGGGAATTGAAGAAGAGGGGAAGGGAAAAATGTTTTACCACTCTTCTCTCCTATCAGATTCTTCCATCTCCAGTCCTTTACCTTTCCTACCCACTTGGCTTCACGTATCACCTTCTAACTATCCTCTTTTCCCTCCCTCCAATATTTTTTTTTCTGGCATCTTCCCCCATTTTCATTCCAGTCCTGAAGAAAGGTCTTGACTCGAAACACCAGCTGTTCATTTCCATGAATGCTGCCTGACCTGCTGATTTCACCCAACATTTTGATATGAGTGAACTGTTCAGAATATAAACCAAAATTTTGTAATTGTATGTTTTCGGGATTTGAAATCTTTCCCTTGGAACTGTTCTGTACATGTTTTTCATGGGAGTCTGTTCTGAGATAACATTATTCAAAGAAAATCCTCAATTTATGAAAAATTTCGTGGCAGTAAGAATTTTTTTTGAGTTTGAAAATATTTTCACAATTGCTGAAGATGCTATGTAAAAATGCAACTCCATTATGCAAACTATTTTGAACATTAGTGGTGACTTTACAATTGACTCAACAAATATTTCAAAATTGCAACTTTTTATGATTTAATCTGAGCATGAAAAACACAAGCTGTCAGTGATAAGGGAGTGCAATACATTCTGGGACATTGTGCTATTTACGTTGTCCACACTGGAGTGTCAAAAATGTAAAAATCACCTGCAGATTATTCCATTGACCCACCTTCAAAGTAGCTCTAATTGATCAGCTCGTGATGTGTAATTTGCAAGGCAAAAAACAAGGAAACAGCACAGCTGCCCAAGAATTATCAACTATTTGCACAGTACAGTGTTGTTGCAACCTAAAAAGCCAGAGCAATTTCTAGATTTCCATGGATACCAACCGAAAAGGGCAATTTCTAGATTTCCATGGATACCAACCGAAAAGGGCAACTGGCAGAAGGTGAAAGGCAACCAGATGAATATTCAAGTGTCAGTCCCTGAAATAAAAATAATCACATATTGCCAATATTTAAATGTACATAAGGCAATTTCCATTTAATTTCTTGGAGAGAAGGCAAGTTCTTTTTTGTTTAAGAGAAAGAGAGAAATTAAAGAGAGAAAATAAAACTTTTAAAATATTACCTCACTAAAAGAAGGATGCATTTCTTTTTTACTTTACAAGGTAATAATTTTGAATGGTGTTTTTTCACATTTTTTGAAGCTGAAAAACATACTGTCGGTTACCATGTTTTTAATATTTATAAAATAGTGAAATTATAAAGGAAATTTAAAAGTAGAAAATGCTCAAAGGCTTGAATACAACAGAATGATTGCTCTAGAAGGACAAGAGAAAATTAAAGGAAAATGAGGAAGTATCAAGCATCAGAGTTGGTGATTGGTTTATTATTGACACCTGTACCAAGGTGCAGAAAAACATTTTGTTTGCATGCTGTTCAATCAGATTATTCTAGATGTAGGGAGTATATGTTAAAATAATCAAAAAGATCAGAATGCAGAGGCTGATGTGATTTCAGGATTTCTCATCAATATTAGAGGTGTCTTTGCTTCTTGATGAGAATTTACCAAATGTAGTATGGTAAAAGCATTATTAGATGTGAACAGTATTTGTTTCTTTAAGGCTCCTACCCCTTTAGAAGTCATAGGACTGAGTGCTCTCTGGGTTGCAACAAAATGTATGTAAAATTTTGAAGCAATTAAACTTTTAATAAATGTATTCGTGTTCCTTGTGTCTCCATGTGTATCAAATTTGTGCAAAGGTTTGCTGGAGCTGTATGGAGGGTGGAGGTTGTTAAACTAGAGTGCAGGGAGGAGGGAACCCGAATGCCAGACCAGGTAGTGGAGTGGTTGAGTGGCTGTGGAGAAAGACGATGTTAAGCCCACATACAAGGCTAGCTCAGAAAGTTGACTTATGTTCTGAGCTGTCAATGTAAGGAATATTGTAGTTAAGGCAGATGAGCTGAGGGTATGGATCAAAATGTGGAATTATGACATTGAAGCCATTAGTGAGGCTTGGTTGTAGGAGGGGGATGACTGGCAGCTCAATGTTCTGGGGTGCCGTTATTTTAGATGTGATAGGGAGTTGAAGAGATTAAAGGGGGATGGATGGCATTAATAGTTGGGGAATATGTCATGGCAGTGGTCAGTCAGGATAGACTAGAGAGCACATCTAGTGAGGCTTTATGGGTAGAACTGAGGAATAAAAAGGGGATGACCATGTTAACGGGATTATATCATAGACCACCCACAGTCCATTGGATTTAGAGGAACAAATTTGCAGAGAGATCGCAGACTGTTGCAAGAAACACAATGCCGTGACTGTAGGTGACTATTTTTCCACATATTGACTGGAACTCCAAAACTAATGGATGGGAAAGAGTTTGACATGTGTTCAAGAAAGTTTCCTTAATCAGTATAGCAGTTCCAACTAAAGTTTTAAACTAAACTAGATCTCCTATTAGGGAATGAGACAGGGCAGGTGACAGACATTTGTGTAGAGGAAAACTTTGCATCTAGTAATCATAATGCCATTAGTTTCAAGTTAATTCTGGGAAAGGTGGGTCTGGTCCTTGGATTGAGATTGTAAATTAGCGAAAGGCCAGTTTTGATGGTATCAGAAAGGATCTGCCAAAGGCGTCCATGATAAACAGGAGGCTTCAAAATTGAAATTTTGAGAGTCAGAGATTGTATGTTCCTGTCGGAATAAAAGGCAAGGATAACAGTTTTATGGAAAATTGGTTTTCAAGAGCTGTTGTGTGCTTGGTTATGAAAAAGAGGAAGTAAATAACAGTTATAGCAGGTAGAAACAAATGAGGTACTTCAGGAGTATAATAAAAGCAAGAGAACACTTAAGAAGGAAATCAGGAAGGCTAAAATAAGGCATTAGGTTGTTCTAGCAGACAGATGTATTCAGAGCAAATGGAGAGCAAGGGACAAAATTGGTCCTCTGGAAGATCAGATGAGTAGGTGATTGCTGGTAAACTAGATCAGCAAATTCGCTGATGATACCAAGATTGGGGATATGGTGGACAGCGAGGATGACTATCAAAACTTGCAGTGGGATCCGGACCAGCCAAAAAAACGGTGCTGAGAAATGGTCAATGGAAATTAATGCAGACAAGTATTAAGTGTTGCACTTTGGGAGGTGTTGCACCTAGTGAGTGGTAGGGCACTGAGGAGTGTGGTAGAGCAGAAGGATCTGGGAATAGAGATCTATAATTTCTTGAAAGTGGCGCCACAGGTAGATAGGGTCTTCAAGAATCAATGAGCTGAGTACAGGATCTTGTACTCAAATTGCATAAAACATTAGTGAGACATAATCTAAAGAGTTGTGCGCAGTTTTGGTCACCTGCTTACAGGAAAGATGTAAGTAAGATTGAAAGTATGTAGAGAAAATTTACAAGGCTGTTGCTGGTACTCGAGGACCTGAATTGCAGGGAAAGGTTGAATAGGTCAGGGCTTTATTCTCTAGAATTTAGAAGAATTAGTGGAGATTAGATAGTTGTATAGAAAAT
Organism: Mobula hypostoma; assembly: GCF_963921235.1. Taxonomy (NCBI): domain Eukaryota; kingdom Metazoa; phylum Chordata; class Chondrichthyes; order Myliobatiformes; family Myliobatidae; genus Mobula; species Mobula hypostoma. Next base: position 19,200,056 of record NC_086103.1, on the reverse strand, counting down.
TCTGAGGAGTATAGATAGGGTAAATATGAGAAAGCTTATTCCACTGAGGTTGGATGAGACTGTAACAAGAGGCCTGGCTTAAAGGTGAAATATTTAAGGGGAACATGAGGGGGCAACAACTTCACTCAAAAAGTGCTGAAGATGCGGAATGTGCTTCACATGCAAATGATGGATGCAGGGTTGATTTCAGCATTAAAGAAAAATTTGGATAGGTAAATGGATGGGACAGTTATCCAGAGCTATGGTCCAGGTGCAGTTCAATGTTATTAGGCAGACTATATAGGTTAAAGGGCCTCTTTGTGCTCTATGACTTGATAACTTTATAATCTGCAATGGCCTGGCAAAGAATGATTACAAACACGTGACAAAGCAGCAATAAAATACCTGGTTATCTTTTGACCATTTGGCTATGTCGACAGTGAGTCAGTGAAGATCACAATAAATCACGTCTAAACAATAGACTTAAGAGTGAAAAAAAGAGGGAGAGAAAAGGCATTGTGTGCAGAGTTAATTGGAGTTAGAAACAAATCTGGTGATTATCACAGTGTAAATAATGCAGCATAGCAGGTCAGTCCCAAATTGGAGGAACACCTAGTGGTTTTGACATAACCCTTGCATATTGAATAGAGTTATTGACATAGATGAGCATGCTCAAAGCCAGGCCACCTGTGGATATGTGAAGGAGACATGTGCAGTTTAGTAAATTTACCTGCCTGTTATCAGTCAATTAATGCCCACTTCAATAAACCAATAGAGACAATCCTTTCAAACTTGCAGAAAAGTTCAAGTTTGGAAGGCATAACCAGAGTCAGGAGAAAATGTTTGGAATCAAGGATCTTGAAAGAGGGAGGAATGGAAAAAAAGTACAAATTAGGGAAATTCATGGGAAGCCAATATACACTCAGTGGTCACTTTATTAGGTACACCTGTACACCTACTTGTTAATGCAAATATCTAATCAGCCAATCACCTGGTAGCAACTCAATGCATAAAAGCATACTGACATAGTTAGGAGGTTCAGTTATTCAGACCAAACATCTGAAAGGAGAAGAAATGTGATCTAAGTACTTTGACCCTGGAATTATTATTGGTGCCAGACAAGATGTTTTGAGTATCTCAGAATCTGCTGATTTCCTGGTGTTTTCACAGGTAACAGTCTATAGAGTTTATAGTTAATGATGCAATAAACAAAAATATCCAGCAGAAGATCACTAAGATATATTCAATGACTGCTTTGTTAAGTACATCTGTACACAATAAAGTGGCCACTGGGTGTGTACCTAGGTTCTGATAATCTACACTTCACAGTACTTCAGGAAGTGACTAGACACAGTGGATGAATTGACCATCATTTTCCAACATTTTTTTTGATTCTCCATCAGTTGCTATGGAGTATATCAATCATGGCTGATATTATTTTTAGCTCCATTGTCCTGCATTCTCCCTGTATGTAACTATTAACACTTTATCAATGAAGAACCTATCAATTTTTACCATAGATACACCCAGTGACTGGACTGCACAGCCCTATGTAGTAATGAATTCCATAGATTCACCATTCACTGGCTGAAGAAATTCCTTTTAAAGGGAAGTTTCTTTTAACTGAGGCTGTGCCCTAAAATCCCAGATTCTCTAATTGACGAATCTCATAGAATTTTTTGAGGATGTAACTAGTAGAGTGGATAGGGGAGAACCAGTGGATGTGGTATATTTCGATTTTCAAAAGGCTTTTGACAAGGTCCCACACAGGAGATTAGTGTGCAAACTTAAAGCACATGGTATTGGGGGTAAGATATTGGTGTGGGTGGAGAATTGGTTAGCAGACAGGAAGCAAAGAGTGGGAATAAACGGGACCTTTTCAGAATGGCAGGCGGCGACTAGTGGGGTACCGCAAGGCTCAGTGCTGGGACCCCAGTTGTTTACAATATATATTAATGACTTGGATGAGGGAATTAAATGCAACATCTCCAAGTTTGCGGATGACACGAAGCTGGGTGGCAGTGTTAGCAGTGAGGAGGATGCTAAGAGGATGCAGGGTGACTTGGATAGGTTGGGTGAGTGGGCAAACTCATGGCAGATGCAACTTAATGTGGATAAATGTGAAGTTATCCACTTTGGTGGCAAAAATAGGAAAACAGATTATTATCTGAATGGTGGCCGATTAGGAAAAGGGGAGGTGCAATGAGACCTGGGCGTCATTATACACCAGTCATTGAAAGTGGGCATGCAGGTACAGCAGGCGGTGAAAAAGGTGAATGGTATGCTGGCATTCATAGCAAGAGGATTCGAGTACAGGAGCAGGGAGGTACTACTGCAGTTGTACAAGGCCTTGGTGAGACCACACCTGGAGTATTGTGTGCAGTTTTGGTCCCCTAATCTGAGGAAAGACATCTTTGCCATAGAGGGAGTACAAAGAAGGTTCACCAGATTGATTCCTGGGATGGCAGGTCTTTCATATGAAGAAAGACTGGATGAACTGGGCTTGTACTCGTTGGAATTTAGAAGATTGAGGGGGGATCTGATTGAAACGTATAAGATCCTAAAGGGATTGGACAGGCTAGATGCGGGAAGATTGTTCCCGATGTTGGGGAGGTCCAGAACGAGGGGTCACAGTTTGAGGATAGAGGGGAAGCCTTTTAGGACCGAGATTAGGAAAAACTTCTTCACACAGAGAGTGGTGAATCTGTGGAATTCCCTGCCACAGCAAACTGTTGAGGCCAGTTCATTGGCTATGTTTAAGAGGGAGTTAGATATGGCCCTTGTGGCTACAGGGGTCAGGGGGTATGGAGGGAAGGCTGGGTTCTGAGTTGGATGATCAGCCATGATCATATAAATGGTGGTGCAGGCTCGAAGGGCGAATGGCCTACTCCTGCACCTATTTTCTATGTTTCTATCCTCCCTGCATCCACTTTTTCTAGGCCATTCAGTATCTGGTAGGTTTCGTGGAGATACCCTCATCCTTCTGAACTCTGTTGAGCGTAGCCCCAGAAATATCAAAAGCCTTCATATGTTAATTCTTGTGAACCTCCTCTGGACTCTGTCCAAGGCCAGAGCATCTTTTCTTAGATACAGGGACCCGAATTGTTCAAATATTCCAAATGCAGCCTGGACAATACCTTGTAAAGCCCAAGGAATACAGTGCATTTTAGCTTTTATATTCTAGTCCTCTTGAAATGAAGGCTAACATTTCACTTGCCTTCTGTACTACTGACTGAATCAAGAAGCTAATTGTAAAGGAATCCTAACCTAGGTCTAGCAACACACATAAAAAGCTGGTGAATGCAGCAGGCCAGGCAGCATCTATAGGAAGAGGTACAGGCAACGTTTTGGGCCGAGACCCTTCGTCGTGTTTGCTAACCTAGGTCCTTTTGCACTTCTGACTTCTGGATTTTCTTCCTATTTAGATAATAGTCTACACCTTGATTCTACCTACCAAAAAGCATAAGCTTATATTTCCATAAGTGGTATTCTGTGCACCACTTCTTTACCCACTTTTCTAACTTATTAAAATAATTCTGCAGATTCCCTGACACTGTGACACTATGTTCTCTGCTTATTTTGCTATCTTCTGGAAATTTGACATCAGTTCCTTCATCGAGTTCATTAATGTTAAAAGGGAAATGATGCAATCCCAACATGAACCTTTGGAACACCATTTGTCACCGGCAACCATCCTGAAGAGGACCACTTTATCACCAGTCAATCTTCTCTCCATTCTGGTACCTTGTCTCTAATGCCATGGGCTACTACGTTGTTTAGTAGCCCTCTGTGCAGCACCTTGTCAAAGGCTTCCTGAAAATCCAAATGAATAATATCCACTGATCCTCCTTTATCTAACCTGCTTGCAAATCCTCAAAGAATTTGAATAAATTTGTCAAATAATTACAATAATGATTAACATAGAAAGTTGGGCATTGCAGGCTAATTATGTTTGACAAATTTATGTAAACTCCAGAAGGCTTACTTATGACAAGGTCTTACATGATAGATTAGTGTTTGAAATTGAAGTGTATGGGATTAGGGTTAATGTACTGTCATACAAAGAAAGCTGATTGGCAGCCTGGAAGAAAAACGATGGAATAAGTGGTTTTACCACTTTTTCCAAGTGGGAAATAGTGACCAGTGAAATATCACAGGGTTCATCTCTTGTACACACAACTGTTCACTATATTGGTAACACACACAAATTGCTGGAAGAACTCAGCAGGTCAGGCAGTATCTATGTAAAGGAGTAAGCAGTTGACGTTTTGGGCCGAGACCCTTTGTCCGGACCTTCACCAGTGCAGATGAAAGATCTCAGCCTGTAATGTCAACTGTTCACTCATATCCACACATGCTACCTGGTCTGCTGAGTTCCTCCAGCATTTTGTCAGCATTACTTTGATTTCAAGCACCTGCAGATCTTCTCTTGTTTGTGTCCACTAAGTTAGTAACTTAGATGAAAGAAGTAAGACCATAAGACCAGAAGATATAGGAGCAGAATTAGGCCATTAGAGGCCCATTGAGTCTACTCTGCCATGCAATCTTGGTTGATCATTTTTCCCTCTCCTAAGCCCCATTCCCGGGCCTTCTCCTCGTAACATATGATGCCACGTCCAATCAATAACCTTCCAAACTCTATCGTAAATACACCCAACAAGATGGCATCCATAGCTGCCTGTGATGATAAATTCCAGAAATTCACCATCCTCTGGCTAAAGAAATTTCTCTGCATCTCTGTTTTAAATGGATATCCCTCTATCCTGAGGTTGTGCCCTCTTGTCCTAGACTCCCCCACCATGGAAAACATGCTTTCTACATCTACTCTGTCAAGGGCTTTCAACATTCAAAAGGTTTTCAATGAGATGCCCCCTCATCCTTCTAAATTCCAGCGAATACAGACCCAGAGCCATCAAGAGTTCCTCATCTGCTAACCCTTTAATTCCCGGAATCATCCTCGTGATCCTCCTCTGAAACTCCTCCAATGCCAGCGCACATTTTCTTCGATGAGGAGCCAAAACTGTTCATAATACTCAAGGTGAGGCCTCACCGGTGCCTTATTAAGCCTCAGCATCACATCCCTGCTCTTGTATTCTAGACCATTTGAAATGAATGACAACATTACATTTGCCTTCCTCACCATCAACCCTACCTGCAAGTTATCCTTTGGGGTGTTCTGCACAAGGACTCCCAAGTCCCTTTGCATCTCAGATTTTTGGATTTTCTCACCATTCAGAAAATAATTTGCACATTTATTTCTATTACCAAAGTGCATGACCATGCATTTCCAAGATTGTATTTCATTTGCCACTTTCTTGCCTATTCTCCTGATCTGTCTAAGTCCTTCTGCAGCCAACCAGTTTCATCAATAGTACCTGCCCCTCCACCAATCATTGTATGATCTGCATACTTGGCAACAAAGCCATCTATTCCATCATCTAAATCATTGATATACAGAATCAAAATAAGCGGTCCCAACACCGACCAGTGCAGAACAGCACCAGCCACTAGCAGCCAAACAGAAAAAGATCCTTTTATTCCCACTCACTGCCTCCTACCAATCAACCAATGCTCTAACCATGCCAGTAACTTTCCTGTAATACCATGGGCTCTTAACTTGATAAGTGGCCTCATGTGTGGCACTTTGTCAAAAGCCTGAAATTCCAAATATACATCTACTGCATCCCCTTTAACTATTCTACTTGTAATTTCTTCAAAGAATTCCAACAGGTTTGCCAGGCAAGATTTTCCCTTAAGAAAACCATGCTGACTTTGTCCTATCTTGTCCTTGATCACTAAGTATTCTGTAACCTCATTCTTAACAATTGACTCCAAATAATAGAATATTGTCTCTAGCTCACATGATCGCAAAGGGCAAAAAAAGCAGTTCAGGCAGGAAAGTTTGCTCCCATTGCTCTATGAATTGCTCAGGTTAGTGGGCTTCCACAAAACGCTGCGGTACAAATCCAGCAGCATCTTGAAAAGCCTATTCCATCTGCGTTTGACCTGTCTCCCTCTCTTCTCACCGTTACCTTTGTGTGGGAGGTACAGGAGTAATGGTTCCCATGCTGCCAGGTCTGGAACAGTTCATGCCCTGCAGCCACGAGTTTCTGAACCGGCTTCACTCGCCTCAGTGTTGAACAGACACTGTCAAGTTTATTGTCATTTAACTATACACATGTATACCGTTAAACAAGACAACGTTTCTCTGAACAAGGGTGCAAGACGCAGTAGTACACATAACACACCCATTCAGTGCCTATAAAAAGTATTCATCCCCCCATGTAATATTGTTTTACATTGGATTTAATTTGGTTTTTCGACACTAATCAACAGAAAAAGACTCTTTTATGTCAAAATGAGAACAGATCTCTACAAAGTGATCTAAATTAATTATAAATATAAAACAGAAAATAATTGATTGCATAAGTATTCACCCCCTTCATGTCAGTATTTAGTAGATGTACCTTTGGCAGCAATTACACCCTTGAGTCTGTGTGGATAGGTCTCTATCAAGTTTGCACATCTGGACACTCAGATTTTCCCCACTCTTTTTTACAAAATTGTTCAAGCTCTGTCAGATTGCATGGGAATCCCGACTGAACAGCCCTTTTCAAATTCAGCCACAAATTCTCAATTGGATTGAGGTCTGGTGTCTGAATTGGCCACTCCAGGACATTAACTTTGTTGTCTTTTTTAAGCCATTCCTGTGTAGCTTTGGCTTTAAACTTGGGACATTGTCTTGCTAAAAAACAAATCTTATCCCAAATTGCAATTCTCTTTCAGACTGCATCAGGTTTTCCTCCAGAATTTCCTTATATTTTGCTGCATTCATTTTACCCTCTACTTTCACAAGCCTTCCAAGGCCTGCTGCAGTGAAGCATCCCACAGCATGATGCAGCCACCACCATGCTTCACAGTAGGGATGGTGTGTTTTTGATGAAGTACAGTGTTTGGCTTATGCCAAACATGGAGTTTACTCTGATGGCCAAGAAGCACAATTTTGGTTTATAAGCCCAAAGAACCTTCTTCCAGCTGACTTCAGAGTCTCCCACAGGCCTTCAGGCAAACTCTAGCTGAGATTTCATGCGAGTTTTTTTCAACAGTGGCTTTCTCTTTGCCACTCTCCCATAAAGCGCCTGGACAACAGTTGTTTTATGTGCATTCTCATCCGTCTCAGCCACTGAAGCTTGTAACACCTCCAGAGTTGTCATAGGTCTCTTGGTGGCCTCCCTCACTACTCCCCTGCTTGCATAGTCACTCAGGTTTTGAGGATGGCCTGCTGTAAGTAGATTTGCAGCTGTGTCACATTCTTTCCATTTCTTGATGATTGACTTAACTGTACTCCAAGGGATATTCAGTGACTTGGAAATGTTCTTGTATCCATCTCGACTTGTGCTTTTTAATAACCTTTTTGTGGAGTTGCTTGTAGTGTTCTTTTCTCTACATGATGTAGTTTTTGCAGGATACTGACTCACCAGCTGTTGGACCTTCCAGATCCAGGGGCATTTTTACTACCATCAATTGAAACACCTTGACTGCACACAGGCCTCCAGAAACAGATCTCCAATTAACAAATTATGTGACTTCTAAAACCAATTTGCTGCACCAGTGATGATTTGGTGTGTCATATTAAAGGAGGGTGAATAATTATGCAATCAATTATTTTGTGTTTTATATTTGTAATTAATTTAGATCACTTTGTAGAGATCTGTTTTCATTTTAACATGAAAGAGTCTTTTATCCTGTTGATCAGTGTCAAAAAAGTCAGATTAAATCCATTGTGATTCAATGTTGTAAAACAATAAAACATGAAAACTTCCAAGAGGGTTAAATATTTTTATAGACACACAATATCTTAGCAGAGTAAGGATAAAACCTACAGATGAGTTACACATAAGTAAACAAAGTAAATAGTCATAGTCATACTTTATTAATCCCGGGAGAAATTGATTTTCATTACAGTTGCTCCATAAATAATAACTAGTAATAGAACCATAAATAGTTAAATAGTAATATGTAAATTATGCCAGTAAATTATAAAATAAGTCCGGGACCAGCCTATTGGATCAGGGTGTCTGACCCTCCAAGGGAGGAGTTGTAAAGTTTGATGGCCACTGGCAGGAATGACTTCCTATGACGTTCAGTGCTGCATCTCGGTGGAATGAGTCTCTGGCTGAATGTACTCCTGTGCCCACCCAGTACATTATGTAGTGGATGGGAGACATTGACCAAGATGGCATGCAACTTAGACAGCATCCTCTTTTCAGACACCACCATGAGAGAGTCCAGTTCCATCCCCACCATATCACTGGCCTTACAAATGAGTTTGTTGATTCTTTTGGTGTCTGCCACCCTCAGCCTGCTGCCCCAGCACACAACAACAAACATGATAGCACTGGCCACCACAGACTCGTAGAACATCTTCAGGCAGATGTTAAAGGTCCTCAGTCTCCTCAGGAAATAGAGATGGCTCTGACCCTTCTTGTAGACAGCCTCAGTGTTCTTTGACCAGTCCAGTTTATTGTCAATTCGTAACCCCAGGTATTTGTAATTCTCCACCATGTCCACACTGACCCCCTGGATGGAAGTGCATAAATTAAATACTGTAAGGTACAGAACAGATTAGCCAGTGTCACTTCGAATGTGATCTGCCAGGGAGTTCAAAAGCCTGATGACCTGGGGGAAGAAACAGTTTCCCATCCTGATCATTCTTGTTTTTATGCATCAGAGTCTCCTGCCTAATGGTACAAAGTCAAGGAGAATGCTGGATGGACAGGTGAAATCCCAGATAATACTAAGAGCCCTGTGTACTCAGCGTTCCTGACAAATGTCCTCAGTGGATGCTAGGGAGACCCCACAAATGTCTTAGTACTTTGTAGAGACTTCCAGTCTGATGCTAGGCTGCTTGCATACCAGATTGAAATGAAATTTGTCAGGACACTCTCAATGGTGCTCCTCTAAAAATCAGTTAAGATTTGGAGAGGGCAGTGGAGCCTGTGGGCTCACTTTCAAGGTCTCTACAGTTATTATTCTATGTATTATTTCTTTACTTTTTTATTATCTGCACAACTTGTTCTCCGTTGTGCATTGGATGTGAATTGCTCTTTGTTATATGTGTTTTTTGTAGATTTCTTTGTTTTGCAGTGGGTGTCTACAAGACAATGAATCTCCAGGTTGTGTATGGTATGCATACTTTGATTATATATTTATTTTGTACTTTGAACTTCAGTGGTGTTGGTTGAAAGCAGCCAGTTGCTTTGTTTATAAAGTGTGGAATATGGCAAACCTAAGGAGTGGCAATAGGCAATGTTCAAACAGAAGGAAAACATCCCACCACAGAACAGGGGATTACGCAACCGTTATAAACCGATGGTTGAGTAAGGTGGGAATTGCATTACACCCTGTATACACAGATTAAGTCAGATTACGAAAAAACAAGTTCCTGATTTTAGATGTTGACCTTGCTCGTGTCTGAAAATCAATCAGACATGAACATTTCATCTAAGAATGAACAGCTGATATTTAAAAATGTGTTAAGATAGACAGAAACATACAACATTTATCCATATAAAACAATACAGAATATTATTCTGATAATATGTTTTGGGTTTTGGGTCAATAAAATGTGAGTCCATAGAGTTGCTGTAACACAAAATAAATCTATCTCTGTATTCTCTACTGGAAAGTGTGATAAAATGTATTGCTACTTTAACCACAGCATGCTGGTATCATTGGCAAAGCCAATAGTTATTGTCTACTAACCGGTGAGCTGACTCCTTAAACAACTAAGATTTATGTGTCAAAGCTGCAACGGTGGTAAGAGCTCTGTAATTTTGATCTGGTTACACATTTGCTTCCATATTTAGCAAACATTGCAACAGTTCAGCAGTGCAAACATGAGGAATTCTGCAGACGCTGGAAATTCAAGCAACACACATCAAAGTTGCTGGTGAACGCAGCAGGCCAGGCAGCATCTCTAGGAAGAGGTGCAGTCGACGTTTTGGGCCAAGACCCTTCGTCAGGACTAACTGAAAGAAGAGCTAGTAAGAGATTTGAAAAGAGAAATGAAACAACTAAGTTTCATGTGTCAAAGCTGCAACGGTGGTAAGAAATCTATGATTTCATCTAGTTACACATTTGCTTCCATATTTAGCAACTTGACAAATTATTTCCCTGTTTCAAACTGCCACAGTCTGTTAATATAAATGAGGAAGTGGATAATGACGATGTTTCCTCATCCATGTGTTGCAACAATTTAGCTAGTGTGTTCATTTCTAATTGATATTAACTATTTTTTCCCCTGAATTCCACAGGATGCAAATGTATTTCTTTTTCAATTCACACATGGTGAACTGTAAAATCTGATTAAGTTAACAGGAAGTTTCTGAAAAGTTGACTGAATGTCAGAAAAGCTGAGAACTCATAAAAGTGGTGAAATCTTAATAAATAGCCCCTAACAAAACTACCAGTTCCAAATTGTAACTTAGTCCGGTAAATTCCTATTTTAGTGCAAGGTTTTGGGATCTGAGCTTTCAGGTTACAACTTAAACTGAATTCCACTAAGTATACTCGATTATGCTAACGACACTCATGCCACAAAAGTTTTCGGAAGAGTGTTGTATAAAGCAAGACAAAAAATGTGTTATACAGTAGTGCATCCCTGAAAAGGGTGTGAACATTGCAGATGTTGAAATTATTTGCAGACACCGGTAACATTTATTGTGCATTTTGGAATCTGGGATGAGGCAGTCGTCTATTAACGGAAGCATGTTTCAGATTTGCTCGAGGCTGATATCCAAAGACCGATGAACACCTTGGTGAGTGGCAGTAGATCTCCTGCTATGAGTGGGAAGGAGCAAATGAGGCTAAGGATGGGCCAAGAACATGGTAAAGCTGCAAACACCAAAGTTTGATGATGTTAGCAGTGGGACCTCATGAACCTACTGTAGTTGGACCTCCCATCTCTGCAGTTGGCTGGACAGATAGACTGCCTGGGTGGCAGATAGGAAGAAACTTAAATGTTACAGAAAATAGGGACACTAAACAACATTCCTCAGGAAATAGGAGGAAGGGCTAAATCAAAAACTAATATTAACTGATAATTATTATAAATAGACTTAATCAGATGTCTGGATTATTGTCTTACAATACGGCTGCCCCTTCTGGTTCGGCTCCTCCTGAATGTGACACAGAGCAAAGCGGAAGCTCCAATTGCACTGGGACTTTTTAATATAACATTTATAGCTCATGTGAAATCTGCTGCAATACAACAAATTTCATGACATACGTCAATGATACTGGACCTCATACTAGTTTCCATGTGAACAGTTTGCTACCAAACTTTACACTTACGTAAATGTTGACGCCAGATATTTCTATTTGGGTTGGCTGAACGCAATACCAAGGAAGTGAAAGATGAAAGCTCGGGACCTTCTACATTGGATCATCATCATGGTCCCAGAAATGCTGTCATTCTTGGACAGATCTGAATGCCCATGTCACAACTGGAGATCAAGGGGACAGTGCAGGGTATCTGTGCATGATGGATGTGTTATGAACCCACAGGTTTCGTTTACTGTGGACTGTCACTTTAAGAGCACTTAAATGAGGCGGGACTATGATGTTGTTCACTGACTGACTTGCAGCTTGTTTAACTTTAAAACAAGGACACAGACATTCATGGTCAGAAGCCAGAAGGGGGGGAGTGGGGGAGGGAGGGAGAGAGAGAGAAGAAATAAAAGACCAGCTGCTGAAACTTCAGCTGGTCACTGTGATGGTTTGAAACTCTTGCACAACGAATGTGGGACTATCACTTCGTATAATCCAAAGGAGTGGATCTTTCGGGATATCCTGTGGAGACCACTTATGTATTGACCCTTGCCTGGGTATGTTGTGTGGTAATCATTTGAAGATGATATCGCTGTGACAGGTCACTTTCGGTGATAACTAGTATGTGGATTTGGAACAATGCAACAGAAAAAATCTTCGATGACGATACTTTCATTTACCTGTGAAATTCGACGCAACCACCTTTTCTCTACATTTCACCCTGGATTATAAATATCTCTCTCCTATCTTTCATTCCATGGATGAACTGAACTTCCCTACTTTACCATCTCAAGACTCTAAGACTTTGTTTCCCCAAGCTCAACATAGTTTGGGAGCTATATATACACATAACACTGTTAACTTTTGTCTGTCTTGGTTAAGTTACTATATTATAAGTGGATACTAATAAAGATAGTGGTTTTAACATTAAAATCAGACTCAGTGTGAAATCTCTTGCTGCTGGTTTATTTCTAAAATGTTACAATTTGTAACAGATGTCAACAACAATGATCTTTCAACGATAGTGAATCATTGATTCGTACTCTCCTTGATCCATACAGAAGTTAAACTCCGACTTTAAAATTCTCAGGGAATTTTGTCAACAGTTAAAGAAAACGGTGTGATTTCAGTGTTGGAAAATCTTGGAGTCTTGGAGTTTTCTGTTTTCTTTTTCTTTTGAAGTATTGCTGGATTGCAGTTCTTGAACACTGGCTGTTTTGATATTGATGACTAACAATGGTCAGCTCACTAGTACAGTTCATAACCAATCTGCTAAATGCAGATTTCCTTTGTCTCATGATTAGCTGGAGGAATTTTTTTAGCTGTTGGGAAAGTCTCACCAGCTGATGTCCTCACTCAGCCACTGTAACACAATGCTGGACACTCTCTTGTCTTTACCTCGATAAATGAGGTCTACCAAAAATGTGATGCTTGTGTTCTAAGTCACCCCCAGTCACTTTCACACATCACTCCAAAGTGTGTCAATGTATGATGACTTCCAGTTAAGCAACTTCACAAGTTTACATTCGATTTTTCTCTTTTCCCAAATCCTTTCAAGGAGTAACCTCTCCCTGTTTTGCAGTGGTCATGAGATTTCTCTATTCCTTCAGTTATTTCCCTATGAGCTTCCCAGCCTGCATAATTGCTGATAGTGCCTTTGGGTGGATGTAATTGTACTGGAGAGGTTGCAGAAAAAATTCACCAAGGTGTTGCCTGAATTAAAATACTTTAATTATGGGAAGAGATTGGGTAGGTTTGTCTTGTTTACTTGCCCTGGAGCAAAGGAGTGATCTTATAGCTATCTAAAATTATAAGAGGCATAGATACAATTGAGCACATCTTGAGATATTGATTTATCCATTCACTGTTGTTGATGGTGGAGTTCTACCACACAGAGCAGAGACACATTTCAAATCGATATACTGCTTCAACAGCTTAATTGATTGAATATGTAACAAATAATTTTAAAGTATTAAGAATATTAACATTTAATAAAATCTTTAATTATTGAGATTTTGCTAAATTGAGTCTCCCCTATTGACTGAGTGGCTTGTTAATTTTATCAATATAAATATTCTGAACTGGCTCTGGAATAGAAAGATCTGAAAGGGGAACAGTATCTGCCTCGCACATTCCAAAGACATACAGGTTAGTGTTAGTAAGCTGTGGACGTTCTTTCTTGGCACTGGAAGTGTGGCGATACTTGTGGGCTGCCCCAGCATATATTAAATTATGAGCCTCAAATCCAGTGCAAGTTAGAGCTAGATTCTGGTATTCTTCTTGAGTATCCAGTCAGAATTTTGTCACTGTTGTCATTGGACCGAAGACACACGATGATTTGGAGGTGAAAGTTCAGTCTAATGGCTGGCATTTATAGGCTGTTGTTAGAGAGTAGCAGAATCTCCAACTGCACTGAAACTTTTTAATATAATATTTATGGCTCATAAATTTACTTTGAATAATAGAATATTTTACCTATGGTAGAGATATCAAAAACTATGCTCAGTTCACCATAACTAATGGTATCTTTTCACCTCAATATTCATCAAGAATATGTCGCAGATAATTCTGCTTTTAACAGCCTTTAAGGAGGAGTTCCAAAGGCTCATAACTGGCTGAAGGGAAAATAGATGAACCCTTATCTTAAGACAGTGGTTTCCATGTTTCTCCCATAAGAGAATTTTGCCACCTTGTCAAACTCCCTCAGTACATTGAATGTTTCACGTGATCATTATCTTGCAAGGGTGAATTCCTCTACACCATGGGTTCACAACTTGGGGTCCACAACCCCCTTGGTAATTGTAGGGGTCCATGGCATAAAAGAGGCTGGGGACCCCTGCTCTACACAGATCAAAATGCTGGTATTGAACAAAGCAGGGTAAGTTGACTCCTTTGTGCAGAGGCTGACATTATGTCATGTGAAGTTTTATTTTTTATTGAGTGTTCTATATTAGTTACATGTTGTGCAAGAGACCCACTCGTGAGTCTTGAGCACATAAACTGGACTAACCATTTAACGCAATGCTGAGACAGTGCTGAATTATCACTAGCTTTCATATGGATGAGATGATGAAGCAATACTCCCATATGTCCACTCAGATAAATCTTCATTATTTCAGGACAGTGCTTGAAGTTTGGTGTAGACTTGGTGGGCCAAGAAACCACTTTTTTTTTCTGTATGTCCCTGTGCCTTTGTCTAGAATTCAAAGTTAGCCAGCATAGTGATTCCTCTTTGGACCACCAGTCCAATCACGAACTTGATGATTCCCGGACTCATTCTGGGCACATCCTCTTTTGTGGATGTGATGTTTTAACATTCTCACCTTCTGTATTTAGAATCATGTTCCAATGACAGAGATGTCTATTCCACTGCCTTCTTTCTTTTTTCAAGGCCACCAAACAGTGATCTTCAGATTTCTTCACCATTAGCCTTAAACAGATAGCTAGCTACCAGCCCAACTTCTACGTCAATTCCATCCCATCCCCATCCAGATCGATTTTCCGGCTCTGCTGAAAATGGCACTTTTGATGTAATCTACGTGGGTTTTAACACACAATCCAACATGATCGATTGCTCAAGATAGCAAAGGTCGACGGATTCCAAGGATCTCGTTAAATTGAATTATCAAATGGATCAGTGGAAAGCTGCAGGGTTTGAGATTGGATCCGATGGGTGGAGGGGTAAAACTTATTATCACGTAGAAGTATTGACAATGGGATAGGAATAACTAGCATATCACTAAAAGTCACCGTAGATATATTGTTGGATGTATCTCCTGATTGGTTGCATCATTGTCTGGTATTGCAATTCAGACTGGGGCAGCATAATAGCGTAGTGGTTAGCATAACACTTTTACAACAACAAGGGCTCGGATTCAATTCCGCTACGATCTGTAAGGAGTTTGTACATTCTCCCCATAACTGTGGGTTTCATCTGGGTGCTCCGGTTTCCTCCCACATTTCACAGTCCTATGGCTTAGCAGGTTAATTGGTCACATAGGTATAACTGGGCAGTGTGGGTCGCTGAGTTGGAAGACCTGTTACTGTGCTGTATCTCTAAAATAAAATAATATGCACAGGACCATACGTTGCAGAGAATGGTTGACTTGGCTAAATACATCAACTTCAAGCGTAATTGTCATTCAGCCATACGTGATAACCCATGAATACAACCAAACAAAACAGCTTTACTCTGGGGCCAAGGTGTGAAACGCAGTACCAACTGTCACACACAACACAACGCACATATAGCACACATAAATCAGTAAAATACAGTCACACACAAAAAACTGCAGTCCAGACCCTGAGCCCCTGAATCTTACAGCAGTTAACAGTTGAACACAATATTACTTGTCTTCTGCCGAGCGATCAGAGGGTGGACAGCACTGACTTTAGCTTGGATGCAGCACCACATTGCCTCTGACACTTCGATAGAGCGGACCAACTCCAACACCTCTCTTCTGAGTGGCTATAAACAGGCAACACCGGGGCTTGAGGCCGAGTCCTTGCTACGACCGAGGCCACGCAGCTCCCCTGCCATCCCCCCAATAAATCAGTGAATCAGACTTGCTGCAGTCCACATTGACAATGTCCAACAGGGTCTTGCGATCACAAGAAAAGCAATTAAGATGATCAGTCACTGTTAGGCTTCACTTTGCCTTTGTGCACCAGCTTCTCTGATGCAGGCAGCAGAACGATTGCACCAAGTCCAGCCCCTTCAGTTTCTCCACCAACGAGCAACTCACTGTTGAGGTAGACCTGCACTACTTTAACTTCTTAATGTCCAGCAGGGTTTTGTGATCATTACGCTGCTGATGTTTAGGGCAGCAATGAAGGTCCTCCATCTCTGTTTGTGTAGAAGAATTTGTCATGCTCTTTCTGTCACAATTGTTTATTGACCAGTCAGGGCAACCGTACCAAGAGCCAAAGCACAAGACCCTCACTCCAGACAACAAAGCTCTCCGGGTCATAGCAGCACGCACACCTCCGAAGCTGACGACAAGGTTGTGGTCCTTTGGCGGTGTGAGGATAAAAAAGAATGTTTAAGAAGGACAATAACTTTGGTTAATCCCATAGAAGCCACTGTGGCTGAGCATGCTGCCATCTTAGCGAGTCCTTGCACATCCCTTTCCACTATTGATAATATCTACAGGTGGCATTGCCTTAAAAAAGGCAACATACATCATCAAAACTCCCCACCATCTGGGCTATCCTCCCCACCATCAGGAAGGAGGTACAGAATCCTAAAGTTACACAGCACTATGTTCAGCAGCAGCTAATTCCTTCCCAGCAACCATTTGATTCTTGAGTCAACCAACACAACTCGAATCACTACTGTACAACATCACTATGACCACTCTGATTACTTCTCACTAAAACACTGACTTCTTTTTTTGTTCTAATTCTGTTCTTTCATACAAAAGTGTCCAATTAATGTTGATGCTTTTTTGTGTGTGAATCTTTTCTACATAATGCCTTAGCTTGTGATGCTGTTGCAGGTAAGTTTTCCATTGCACCTGTGCTTATGACAATAAATTTGACTTTGATTTTGAATTAATGTTTTGTTTTTACCGGTCACTGCGGGTTCTGTGATTTTTTTTTAATGCAGAGCTGACAATGCAGGCAGCTGGTTTCAGAGAGGAGCTGCAGAGCAGCAAATGTACAAGTGGACTTACCCAAAGCATACTGATATGAAGCCCTTACAGATGCAGAGACAAGATGTGCACAATCTCAGAAGAGCTATGTGCTATGATATGTGGACTGGATAATATTCACCAGTGTGAAAATGGTAGAACTGTATATGTTCACAGTGATCATTAGCCTCAGGGGAAGATCTTTATTGCTATTAAGTCCCACCATAGAGCACCAAGGAGGCTTTAGAAAATGCTTAGGAGCGTGTAAGCTGTCTCCTTAATGTTTGGTGCATGTGAGTAGCCAACAGGCTTAATTCAAGGCCAGAAAAGTATTGATTGTGAGGTGGTCAACCTGATGAGATGCATTTCTGATCTCTCAGCCGCCAATGAAGATTGAGAATGTTACGTACCCCGTAACTGGGTTGCCAAACCAGCAGAAATGGACCACTCATTGGAGTCTGGATTACTAGGAACTAATAAAATTTTATTGAAGAAATAAGTAACACAGTACTCTGATCGTAAGGATATAAATGCAACAGGTTAGCAATGATAATACACACATGTACACAGAACTAGGGTAATAGGAATCAAACCAAGCTCTATCGCAGTCTAGGGGTAAAATGATCAGTCTTAAGTGATGCAGAGTTCGGTTCAGCTTAGTACAGTTCGCAGTAATCGCTGTTGTGCTGTTGGAGAGAGAGAGAGAGAGAGAGGGAGGGGGATGCAATTTGATTCAGGCAGACCTTTGATGTCTTCGCAAGTGGTTTTCGGGTGGACCCTTTTATGTCTTCTATCCTGCTGTGGTCACCGACTGTGATCCCTCTGTTCCGGTTACGATCGTTCTTCCGTGGTGAACCCGGCACCCAGGCAAGGGTGGACACACACACCAGGTTCCCACCTATCGTACCTATACACCCTGTGAGCCTATGGTCGGTTCCCGTGAACCAGACCTCCAAACTCCCACCAACTTGTGGGGGTGCACTGCTCTTTGCAAGGTCTCATTATCTCGTGATCTCGTGGTGTGTCCGTGTCTAGCGAACCTGCTCTTCCAAATACTTATATATATATATATATATATATATATATATATCTTGTCCCTTAGAATACCTTCCAATAACTTTCCCACTACTGATATCAGGCTCACCAGCCTATAATTTCCTAGTTTATTCTTAAAGCATTCCTTGAACAGTGGAACAACTTTATCTATCCTCCAATCCTCCAGCGCCTCACACGTGGCTAATTATGTTTTAAATGTTTCTGTTAGGGCCCTTGAAATTTCTGACCTAGCCTCCAATATGGTCCAAAGAGACATCTTTTCAGGTACCAACCCAAATTCCCTCAAGACAACAAACACCTCCTTCTCTGTAATCTATAATCTGTAGAGGGTTTATGACCTCGCTACTGCTTTGCCTTACTTCTGTGGAGTCTGTGTCTGTTTCCTGAGTAAATACAGATACAAAAATCAATTTACGATCTCCCCCATCTCTTTCAGTTCCACGCATAATTATCACTCTGATCTTCCAGAGGACCTATTTTGTCCCTTGTGTAGTGATTTTATTTTCATAGTTTTCTGAAAAAGCTGTGTATCCTGCTGGTAGAATCTTCTTGGTTTCAAGATGGTAGGATTGGGATAAGGCTGTAGAGTGAGCCGGGCAGAGTGAGATCTGTGATGGACAGTGGAGGGGTCGTAATTACTTGATGGGAGATGCAAAGAAGGGAAGTTTGGGAAGATGGCCTAGATGATTTGATCCAATGGGAAGACACTGTTGCAAGGAGTGCTTTACAAGGTGAAGGAGTTCAAGGTGGGAAGTTCTGTCAGTGATTGGTGATGAGAATTCAGTGTCATGAGTAATGGCTATACCCAGCTTTTGGAAGAAATTAGCTGCAATGGTCATGTGCACATTTAGACTGGTCTAACTGTAATGGACCCTTTCATTTTTTTTTCTTTCTTTTCTTTCTCTTAATCCTTGTTTGATAAAAATGAAAGTGATAAATATACTTCCTTTATAATTTAATGCTGATGTACGATTTGTCATTTCTTGGAGACTGGTAATTCTGTATGGGCAATACTTACACAACTTTCACTTAAATCGAGGTTCCGTTCATCAGAACATCCCAGCGTTCCTGTTTGGTTGAACCCCAAATCATAGCAATCCCAGACATACGTATATTGTTATAAAGGTGGCTCTTCTCACCACTGAGTCACTTGACTGTTAGCAGAGTTAGCTATCAAGACAACTTTGCATATGAACCCAGTGAGGGTTATATTTGTTAACTTTTTGCTCTATTCACACTACAGAATCTGTAGAAGCTCTTTGGATTATCCTTTACTTGTCTGCTTCAGCAACTTCATGCCTTCGTTTAGCCTTCCTGATCTCCTCCTTAAGTGATCTCTTGCTTTTCTTATACTCCTCTAAAGACATGGTTATTGGACAGAAGGCAGATTAGAAGAATAATTACATATTTCTCTGTTTGACAGGTTGAAACTACTGAGGTTCTGCAGAGGTTAGTACTTCAGAGTCAGCTACTCTCAAAACAATATTAGCAATTTGGCTGAAGTGACCCAAAATGCTATATTTCTAAATCTGTTGATTTACACAACTGGCTGGGATTATACCGATGCAGCAGGATGTAAACAGGCTTCAAGAGGAAGTGGAAAAGCTGAGTGGCATGGCAGTGAGGTGGTAAGCATTATGCTCGACAGAGCCAGATGTAAAATCGTATTTCAATTCCAATTGCTCTCTGTAAGGAGCTTGTATGTTCTCCCAGTGTCTACATGCATTTCCTTCCACTGCTCCGATTTCCTCCAAATTCCAACGATATGCTAGTTAGGGTTAGTAAGTTCTGGTCAAGCTTTGTTGGTGCCAGAAACATGACAAGACTAGCGATTTCATCCACATGCTTGGACTCAAATGACACATTTCACATGCAGCTTCCATAACCAATTGTTATGTTGGTCTTCAGTTCAAGATATATTGAGTATAGGAGCAGACATGGCTTGCTGCAAATGCATAGGACAATTGAGAGACCACATCTGGAATATTATGGGCAATTTTGGTTCACATAACCTCGAACGAATGTGCAAGCTTTAAAAGGTGTTCAGTAAGGATTTGCTACATGAATCCAGTGATGTTACGTTAAACACACCTTATTATTACTTTTCCATGTTCAGAAAAATGTGAAAGGATTTCAGTGAATTTTTAAAAATTATTACAGGACTAAATAAGCTGGATGCAGGAAGAATATTTCTCATGGATGAAGAGGCTAATACCCTGGGTTACTACCTCAAAATAAAGGATTAGGCTATTGGTGAATCTTTGGAATAAACGACTCTGGAGGTTGAACACGCTCAGTAACTGAATTTATACAAAAGAGAGATCATGTTATTTCTGGACATGATTATGATTATTATGATTATGAGGACACGCAGTCCCCTTTTATTGTCATTTAGTAATGCATGCATTAAGAACTGATAAAAATATTTTTCCAGAATGGTATCACGAAAACACATGACATTAAAAATTAACAAAAACCACATAATTATAACATATAGTTACAACAGTGCAAAGCAATACCGTAATTTGATAAGAACAGACCATGACACAGTAAAAATCTCAAAGTCTCTTGCAAGTCCCATCATCTCACGCAGATGGTAAACCTCCAGCGCCGCCAACTTGCCGATGCAGCATTCGGGAAGCATCTGACCACAGTCTGACTCCGAGTCTCTCTGAAAAACTCCGAGCATTCGACACCGAGCACCGAGCGCCATCTCTGCTGAGCGTTTCGACCCCGGCCCCAGCAACAGGCGATATGCAAAGCCGAGGATTTGGGGCCTTCGTCTCCGGAGATTCTCGATCGCACAGTAGCAGCGGCAGCGAAGCAGGAATTTCAGAAGTTTCACCAGACACTCCTCTGCACTTTCTCATGGCTGTCCCATCAAATCCGGATTGATGCATGGCACCCCTAGTTACACATATCGATATTCATTTGGAACGGCCGCGTGCGCAGTGTCGCGCCACCATCTTCTCCTCCCTCATTAAAGGAACCATGGGATAAATCAAGTGTTGTAAAGCATTTGGTGGAAAATTAGCTATGATTTTGATGAATGACAGAGCTGTTTAAAGGGACATATGGCCTATTACAGTTCCTGCTTCTTATATTCTTATGAAAACCACCTTATTATGCTGAATGAATTTAAATGTTTAAAACTTTTTTTGTTGTAATGTGAGCAGCATTGGACAAGGAACCATTAATTTCCCATCTCTGATTGTGGAGCTCTGCCTTGATCTGCTGCAGGTCTTCTGTTGAAGGTGCTCTCCTAATGCTGAATTAAAGAATTCCAAGGTTTGTAACCAGTGAAGAGGAAGTGATATCCTTCCAGGTCAAAATAATATTTGACCAAGGGGACAATCCGTAGACATTGTGCTACTCTGTACTAGCAATCCTTGTCCTTCTTGGTGATTAAGTTTGCAGGTTTGAAAGGTGCAGTCAAAATAATCAAGTTGCAATAGGAATGCATTTTGCAGGTGGTATCCACAAGCCTATGCTCTGCTGGAGCTGGGAAGATGTTTAGGATAGTGGATGAGGGATAATGATGTGGGCTGCTTTAGTCTGAATGTTGCTGATCTCCTTCAAGATTGTTTGATGTAATTGTCAGTACACAAGTGTAAAAGAGAACAAATTAATTGTTAGTCCACCACAAAAAAATTGCACAATAAGATAATGAACACAATTATTTAAAAAACAGAACATATATAAATTCATAAGATAGTTTATATACCGTACATGGCTTGATCGTACGTCCATAAAGAGACCTAGGCACAAGAATGTCTGTACGTAAGGCAATTGATAGGAAATGATAAAGGAGTGGTGGTGCGGGGTGTGGAGGTATCAGTTAATGAGTGAAGTTGTCAATCAGCTTTACTGTTAGGGGAAAGTAACTATTTTTCGAGTCTGGTGGTCCTGGCAATGATGCTACATAGGTTTGGGGTTCTAATGTTTTCCTGTTACTCATTCTCTGGGGTTTTTCTTCTGCTTTGTGGATGTCTGCGGGGTGTAAGAATTTCAGGTTGTATATTGTATACATTCTCTGATATTAAGTGGAACCATTCAACCATGGACGTAGTCTGATAAGAGTGAAGGAAGGGTGGGATCCTTCTTGATAATACTGGCACTGTTCTGTATACATGACTTTAATGGCGAGTAAGCTGGTGCTGGTGATGTGTTGAGCAGTTTGACTACCTGTTGTGGAGCCTCCTTAAGTACTATTGGAACTCTACACATCTATCATATTCCTTAACTACGCCTTCTGAATGCCAGATGTGCTTTGGGAGTCAAGAGAATAGTAACTTGCCACAGGATATCACACCCAAACCTTTCCTTGTAGTTACAGTATTGATATGGTTGAGCATTTAGTCAACGGTGACAATCAGGATGTTGATGGTGGTGTTCATGGTGTTGCCAAAGGTGGTAGCTAGACACTCATTGCTTGGCATTGTTGTGACATGCCATTATTTATCAACTACCAAAAAGCTGTTAGCATGGACTGATTCATTCCTCCAGTCTTAGAAATGGAATTGTAAATTTTCAGTGCATCTCTCTACTTCTGATGCCACAATGGAAGTAAGCTCATTAATGTTGCAATTGAAAATAACTCAGCCTAATCCATCCTCTGAAGTAAGGGTAATATTTGCTGCATGATAAGAGTTTGTAAATGTTGATGAAGGGAGAGGGTCTTTACTCTTTTGGTGATAGTTGGACTTGTTATGGTTTGGAGAGAGAATTGAGTCTTGTCTTCCTCCAGACTGATGGGACTTGCTTATTCATCGCACCTTCTACTGAACAGATCTAAATATCATTACCGTATGATATTTCTGTAAGTTCTTAGGAAACACTCCTTAAAATATTGCAGTTGACATCAAAGCACTATTAGTCTTGAGAGAGCAAAGAGCTTATTTAAAACTGGTCAGTGTGGGATCAGGGAAGAATGCCCTCCAGTGGCTGCAGTTAGAACTACACAATTATGATAGGCTGGAGACTACACTACAAGGGTGCTGTAATGTTTGAGAGTGCTTGGTGAGGACCTGCCTGTCAACACAAATCTTACTTGATCCAATCATTTGACTGGTTTAGTTGCTTCTTAAATTTCATGTGAAATAGGTGGTCAGTTGTACATTTCTTTCTAGTTTACTTTCATTCTATCTTCTTGTTTATACAAATTTTAGTTATTATTTTCTGATTTCTAAAATTCTGTCAGTCCTTTGATTTACTAAACGTCTTTTCTATTTTACTTGTTCTTTTCAAGTTTCTTGTATAATTAGTTCCTAAAAGTGTAAGTACAGATGTATAATGGCACCTAAGTCAATGCCAATTAGCTTGATTTACAGCAGCAAACTCAACGGGATGCACTTCAGTATGAGAATTGTCCCTGTACTGTTTGAAGGTGCAGGGGTATACTCATGTTCTTTGGCCACAAATAAATATGTGACCATTGAATGAATCACTATTAAAGGTAAGAGACAGAATGCAAAACCTTTCAGTGATGAAAAAACTGTTTAAAATCTAAATGATGTGTTTTGTTCTCTAAGTCACGGCTGAAGCATCGGGTGCAATGACAAAAGGAGATAATGTTACTCCACCCTGCTCTGTGCCTGAGGTCACTGAGTCATTGGGACTTGTTTGGATCAATAGCAAACAAAAACTGTTGAAGAGAAAAATTTTAAGGATGACAAGCCAGAGGAGAAATTTTTACAATTGACTATTCTGGAAACCAATCAAGATAGAACAATCTGGATATGTGGTTTGTTTCTTCAAAGCACTCTGAAACACTTAATTCTGTTTCAGAGAGTTTACATTAAGTGACTCAGTTCTTGTGCTTTATGATTTCCACAGATCGTCCTTGATACCTGCTGATTTTTATCATCTGCCACCTATTTTTCATGTCCAATTGCATTCTTCATTATTGAGGTTTTCCATGATTCAAAATTCAAGCTTATTTATCATGTAGACATCAAAACATACAATGACAGTTTTCTCTTATTATCTCATAAAACTCAGCCTAATATGTTAATCTATTATCCAAAGACAATACTAGAAAGTACTGCTGTGTCAAGACCCTTAACAGTGTCGCTGAGCAGAGAGATCCTGGAGCTCAAGTTCATGGGTCCATACAAGTGGCTGCACTGCTCAACAGGGTGGCTAAGAAGGCTTATGGAATGCTTGTTTTTATTTGTCGAGGCATAGAGTTCAAAAGTCGAGTGATTATGTTGCAACTTTATATAACTCTGGTTAGACCACACCTGGGGTATTGCGTACAGTTCTGGTCGCTCCACTAAAGGAGGGATGTTGAGGCTTTGGAGAGGGTGCAGAAGAGCTTTTCCATGTTGCTGCCTGGTTTAGAGGGCATGTACTATCACGAGAGGTCAGACAAACTCGAGTTGTTTTCTTTGGAGTGGCAGAGGTTGAGGGGAGATCTGATAGAGGATTATAAGATTATGAAAAGTGCAGATTGAGTAGACAGGGAACATCTTTTTCCTCGGGTAGAAATCTCTAATACCAGTCAGCATGCATTGAAGGAGAGCTGGGGTAGGTTCAAAGGGGATGTGAGGAGTACGTTTTCCCAGATACCTGGAATTCGCTGCCAGGATCGTTGGTAGAGGCAAATACATTAGAGGCTTTTAAGATACACTTACATAGGCACATGAATATGAGGAAGATGGAGGGATATGGACATTATGTAGGTAGCAGGGATTAGTGTTTGTGTGTTTTTAATTTACTTTTTAGCTGGTTCGGCACAACATTGTGGGCCAAAGGACATGTTCCTGTGCTGTACTGTTCTATGTTTTATGTCATATTAATCATTTATAAGAATATGCTTTGCGATTGATAACGCTTCTGGTAGAAGAGCTGGTTACAAATAATTGTAAGGCACATCATTAGCAAGAGAATAATCATGAGGTAATTATTAATCATAAATAGTTGGCTGTGGATATTTGGATGGGAAGTAACTGGCTGGTGTATAACAGATGGGATTGGTTGGCTCAAGGATGATAGACCGGGTGGATAGAAAAGGATTATGATTTAATTCACAAAATCAGGGGTTATTATGAAATTTAAAATGATAGGGAGAGAAAATAACTTGTTTGACATTGAATATTAAAATGTTTTATATTTATTATACAGACACATATTTCATTTCTAGAAGTACTTTCTGTGTTTAAGCTTCAGAAATGTTTGTCCTTAAACTGCACAGGGGATTGGATAGAACATCTTCACGTGTACAATTCTGAGACTCAGCTTCATGCAATTGATATTATCATCTGACAGAAATGCCACTTACCAGAAAATCTGTCTGTTTGGAGCTTTATACTGGGCTGCAGGTGGCGACAGATGAAAAATAGCAAATGTACTTGAATCTTTTAAGTCATAGAATGTTCCAAGGCATACAGGAGTGAGACATAAATTGGAATGTTTGATCAAATGCTCGGGCAAGAAAGCAAGTTTTGAGGTAAAGGTAGAAGCAGTTCCCATACTCGTTGGTCTTGTAATCCATGCAAGACAAACTGTATTGGGCAGAATATTGAGTTTGATTTTTATACTCATGTCCAACCATGCTCATGATGGAGTTGGCTCAGCTGACAATTTTCTGCACCTCTTTCCAAGTCTCTGCAGTGGTCCCTCCATTCGAGATGGTGATGCAATCAGTCAGAATGCTCTCCACGGCACATCTGTAGAAATTTGCAAGTAGCCTTGGTGACATATCAATTCTCCTCGAGCTCCTATTGAAATACAGCTGCAGTCAAGCCTTCTTTGTAATAGCATCGATATGTTGCACCCAGGATAGATCCTCAGAGATGTGGACAACCAGAAACTTGAAGCTGCTAATCCTTTCCACTTCTGTTCCCTTGATGAAAACTGATGTGTGTTCTTTCAACCTGTGCTTCCTGAAGTCCACAATCAATTCTTTGCTCTTACCACAACACCACACAACCAGCTGATCTATCTCGCTCCTGTACACCTCCTCATTACCATCTGATATTCTGCCAATACTAGCTGTGTTGTCAGCCAATTTATAGGTACCATTTGAGCTGTGCCTAGCCACACAGTTGAGGGTGCAGAGAGAGTAGAGCAGTGGGCTAAGCACTCATCCCTGAGGTGCCCCAGTGTTGATTGTCAGTGAGGTGGAGATGTTATTTCTGATCCGCACAGACAGTGGTCTCCCAGTGTGGAAGTCAAGGTTCCAGCCGCAGAGGCCCAGGTTCTGGAGCTTTTTGATTACAGCTGAGGATATGATGGTATTGAACCCTGAACTGTAATCAATAAGCAGCAGCCTGACGTAAGTATTACTTCTGTCCGGGTGATCCAAGGTCAAGTGGAGAACCAGTGAGAACATATCCACTGTAGACTTATTGTGGCAACAGGGACATTTCAGTGGGTCCATGTTCTTGCTAGGCAGAAGCTGATTTTAGCCATGACCAATTTCTCAAAGCACTTCATCATAGTAAATGTGAGTGCCAGCGTGTGATAGTCGTTGAGGCAGCTCACCCTGCTCTTCTTGGGTAGTGGTATGACTGTCACCCTTTTGAAGCCCTCCTAGCATCCAGGAAACCTCCAGAAGGTGAGGCCTCAGAAAGGCAGCATCTATCATTAAGGATGCCTTCTTCTCATTCCTCCCATCAAGGAGGAGGTACAGGAGCCTGAATTGTACCTCAATGTTTCAGGAACAGCTTTTTCCTCTCTGCCATCAGAATTCTGAATGGACAATGAACCCATGTACACGACCTCCAGATTTTCCCCTCCTTTTTGTATTACTTATTTAATTTATTTTTAATATATTCTTATTATAATTTATAGTTTTTGTTATTATACATTGCAATATACTGCAGTCACAAAACTGCACGGTTCATGACATAATCTGGTGACATTAAATCTGATTCTTAAAGCTTTACTCAGGTTTACTAGGGAAAAAGTGATGATTACACTTAATGGAAATGAGCTAGATCCTCTTCAGAAAATAAAAAAATGTTTCATGGTGTTTCAGTCACTTTAGACATGAGAGAAGGTAAATGCAGCAGCTTTGGTGTATCAGATACCCTTGGCCATACAGCTCCAAACTCCTCAGCCACTGGATTTGCTCATCTGATGATCCCACCTGCTACTGCTGTCTACTAGTTGAAAGGGATGATGTTGTTTCTCCTTTAGACCAGCTGTGTCATATTTTCTTACAGTGGGTATTAAAGGTACTTTTTTCATTTAATGCTACTTTTAATGACAATATCCTCTGGCGTATTACTTTAAAGCTTCCTACGCATCAAGCAGATCTTCCCATTAGGTCACTGATCCGAGCTGTGGAAGTCGCGGTCCGTCTGTCCTGTATCCTGCATCCTTGGAAGTGGCCCAGTTGTCTATCACCTCATGAATATAAAGTTCTCCCAGCTGCCACATCTCTTTATTAATATTTAGTGAAATATATCTTTGCTCCTAATCCACGAAAAGGCTTCAACCATAATATAGAACTATGTTTATTAAATTGCCTTAGACGTTGTTAATTTCATGTTTGGTATAGAAATGATCTTCAGGGGGGAAAAAGCAACTGGGCCCCAGTGGGCTCTGCTTTCTTCGCTCACTATCAGGGAAACCTTTTGGACAACATTGATGTCAGTAAGGGTGGATGAACTTGATAGTCCACCAGGGATAAGACGGTAACACCATAGGACATAGAAGCAGAACTAGGCCATTCAGCCCATTGAGCCTGCTCTGCCATTCCATCAGAGCTGATTTATTAATACTCTCAGACCCATTCTCCTGCCTTCTCCCTTTAACCTTTGACTAAACAAGAATCTATCAACATCTGTTTTAAATATTCTCAATGACTTGGCCGCTACAGCTGTCTGTGGCAATGCATTCCACAGATTCACTACACTCAGGCTAAGGAAACTTCTCCTTATCTATGTTCCAAATGGACATCCCTCTTTTCTGAGGTTGTGCTCTCTGGTCCTAAACAAATCAACTGTAGAAAACATCCTGTCCACATTCACTCTACCTAGGTCTTTCAATATTCAATAGGTTTCAATGTGATCCAGCAAGGACCTGGACCCATTCTAATTTGCCTATCACCACAATAGGTCAACAGCAGATGCAGTCTCAATGGCTCTCCACATGTCTTTAGACCATGTAGACAACACAAACACCTATGTCAGGATGCTGTTAATGGATTAGAGCTCAGCATTTAATATCCTAATTCCCACAATCCTGATTGAAAAGTTTCAGAACCTGGGCCTCTCTACTTCCCTCCTCAATTAGATCCTCAGCTTCCTAACCAGAAGATCACAGTCTGTGGAGATTGGTGATAACATATTCTTCTCGCTGACGATCCACAGGAACACACTTCAGGGGTGTGTGCTTAGCCCACTGCTCTACTCTCTGTATACACATGGCTGTGTGGCTAAGCATAGCTCAAATAGCATTTATAAAGTTGCTGACGATACAACCATTGTTGGTAGAAATTCAGGTGGCAATGGGATATGCCAACTAGTGGAATGGTGCTGCAGCAATAACCTGGCACTCAACGTCAGTAAGATGAAAGAACTGAAGGGTAAGATGAAGGAACAGATACCAACCCTCATAGAGGGATCAGAAGTGGAGAGAGTGAGCAGCTTCAAGTTCCTGGGTGTCAAGATCTCTGAGGATCTAACCTGGTCTCAGCATATCGATGCAGTTATAAAGAAGGCAAGACAGTGGCTATACTTTATTAGGAATTTGAAGACATTCTGACAAGCTGTATCACTGTCTGGTATGGAGGGGCTACTGCACAGGACCGAAAGAATCTGCAGAAGATTGTAAATCTAGTCAGCTCCATCTTGGGCACTAGGCTACAGAGTACCCAGGACATCTTTAGGGAGAGGTGTCTCAGAAAGGCAGCGTCCATTATTAAGGACCTCCAGCACTCAGGGCATGCCCTTTTCTCACTGTTATCATCAGGTAGGAGATACAGAAGCCTGAAGACACACACTCAGCGATTCAGGAACAGCTCCTTCCCCTCTGCCATCCGATTCCTAAATGGACGTTGAAGCTTTGGACACCACCTCAATTTTTTAATATACAGTTCTGTTTTTGCAGATTTAAAAAATCTATTCAATATGCATAATTGATTTACTTGTTTATTTATTATTAAGTTTTACTTTATTTATTATTTTTTTTCTCTCTCTGCTAGATTATGTATTGCATTGAACTGCTGCTGCTAAGTTAACAAATTTCACGTCACATGCCGGTGAAAATAAACCTGATTCTGATTCTGATCTCCCCTCATTCTGTTAATCTCCACTGATTATAGGCTCAGTCGTCAAAGGCTCCTCATACGTTAACCCTTTCGTTCCCAGAATCATTCTTGTGAACTCCTCTATAACCCTCTCGAATGTCAGCACATCTTTTCGTAGTTTCTCTTATGAGACTTCCAACCAACAACTCTTTGGCTTGTGGAAGGAACCAGAGCACCTGAGGAAAGGCTACAGTTACAGGGAGAAAGTGCAAACTCCACACTGACAGTGCCTGAAGTCACGGGAACTCTGAAGCTGCTTGCACCATCTGAGCTGATAGAATGGAGGTTTGTTCAAGAGTATTACCAGGAAATTATATGGTTGACCTGAAACAACAGTGCAGAAAGGTTTAATTATGTTTGCGAATGATGCATTTTGAAAGCTGAGGAAATAGCAATAAGGATAGGAGTTTAAGAATTGTATTAAAGACCATGATCTACATGATTTTGTGTAATAAAATTAGTTTTAAATCAAATGTCTTCCATCTCGGGGTGTCACAGTTGCAATAAGAATTGAACCCAGGTTGCTGACACTGTAATAGCATCACACTAACTGCTATGCTACTGCAATGACCCGATGTGGAGGGCCAGTTGACTTTAAAACTAACTTTATTACTCAAAATCATGTAGCTTTATTTTGCTATTTCCTCAGCTTTCAAAATGCAACTTTCTCAAACATAATTAAACCTTTCTGCACTGTGGTTTCAGGTGGACCATGTAATTTCCCAGTGATGCTCTTGAACAAACTTCCATTCTTTCAACTCAGATGGTCCAAGCTCCGATGACCTCAGGCACTGTCTGTGCGTTGCTTGTACTTTCTACCTTTGACTGTAGGTCTATGCTCTTTCCATGACGGTACGGGTTGCCTTTAGCCTTCTCATGCTTTCCAATGATGATCAGGTCAGTAGGTTAATTGCTCACACGGATGTGGTTGGGTTGTGTGTTGTACCTCTAAAAATACGAAGTACAAGCCACTACAAACCACTACATCCTCCCCACTCACCACGTTACAAATTATTTCTCTTTGGTACGGGCAGAAATACATGGTACGGAAATGCAGAATGCTTTTTAAATCCTTAGCTTTCAAAATGTCTGGTCAAATCATGTTAGCCGCAGCAAAAATTTTGCTGGTGTTCCTCAGAGTAAGTACCTGTGTCTGGCAGATATTCTTCGGCCTTGAACCTTCTCCCCTTCGGTCATGGAATAGATAACTTCTCTAATAAATCTCATTGAATAAAACACCTTTATTTTTGATGAAAAAATAAAATTTTTCTCTGTTGAAGTGAGGAAACACTGACCCAGTTTCAACAATCACCCAGAATGGTTGAACTAAAGAAAAGAAGAATTCAGGGGGACGATAAAATTTAACAGGATTTTAGGCAGTTTTTAATCTTACAAAGCTATGATTTAAAAAGCACAATCTTTATCCTACACTTAGGGGTAAATAATCAGCATTGGATATTCATGTGCATTGGCATTAAAACTGCAAAACTAGTTCTTAGAAATGTTAAGAACATCCAGAGTTTATAATTCACAGTTAAATCATGTTATTTAAACGGACAAATAGCATTTTTTACACTGGATGCTATGATACAGAGCTGTCTTAAAGGCTGGGTTTATGTTTAATATTATGACCACACCCACTATTACCAGCCTATACAACTCCTAAAGTAATGGTCATGTGTTGGGGTAGCAACCAGGCAATTAGAGCTGGGAGCCCCTTTCCATTAGTTCCTACAGAGAAGGACAGAGACCCATCTGATTGTCCTCAACATTTTAGTTGAGGTAAATAGAGTGCTAAGTTTGCACTGATACATTTTAAGTCCTAGCCTGAACAAATCAAGCAACTCAACAGCCAGACCAATACACATTTCCTCCAACCCAAGCAGCAACTGGGTAGGTCCAACAGATTTTTATGCCTAGTTACGATCAGCACAATGACAATCATCTTGAATAACAGAACAGAGACTTGTTTGCTCGTGGGCATAGTCCCTAAATCCAAAAACCATGATAAAATTAATAAAAGACCGCACCTGACAGGATGGACGAACAACTAATGTGCATAAGGCAACAAACTGTGCCAATAAAAAAGAAAAAGAACAGATGATAATAATAATAATAATCAATAAATATCAAGAACATGAAATGAAGAATTCTTGAAAGTGAGTCCATAGGTTGTGAGACCAGTTCAGTGATGGGGCAAGTGAAGTTGAGTTTCATTTAAAAATGAGCTTAGGCAGTGATGGAGTTGAGAAGTGGTATAATTAAACTACAGAACTAGAGTTAAATTAGTGGCGGTAATTTGTTTGTAATACAAGACTGACAGCCTGCAAATCAGCAGTTTCAATCTTACTATATTTCACATCTCTTATCTGATATTGTTGGCCAGAAAGAACTGAAATCTACAAATCAGTAAACAGGAATGAGGCAAGAATAATGGAAACAGACAAAGCAAGAGTCTTGGTTGTTGCAATGTGGTTGCAGGAATGGAGGTGGCTACCTTGTGGGATTGTCCCAACAACATAGGTAAAAAAAAAAGGAAGGAGGTCCGGATAACAAGTACAGGGAGTTAAGACACAAGTTCAGAAACAGGACCTCAAGGGTACGAATCTCAGGATTACTGCCTGTGCCACATGACAGTGAGGATAGGAATAAAATGAGGTTGTGGATAAACGTGTGGCTGAAGAATTGGAACAGGGAGCAGAGATTCAGATTTCTGGATCATTGTGATCTCTTCTGGGGCAGGTGTGACCAGAACAAAAGGGAAGGGTTGCACTTGAATCCAAGGGGGACCAATATCCTTGCGGGCAAGATTACTAAAGCTGTTGGAGTGGTTTAAACAAATATGGCAGGGGGTTAGGAACCAGTACGATAGAGCTGAGGATGAGCCAGCAGGTTTACGAGTAAATGATGGGTGTAATATGAATGTAAGGAAGGACAAGCCAATGATTTGGTACAAATGAAGACAGTGCAAAGAATTAAATTGTACCACAGAGGCAAATTTCAAAAGAGCGAAGAATGCAAGACTGAAGGTGCTATGTTTAAATGTATGTAGTGATCAGGATAAGGTGGATGAACTTGTGGTGCAGGAAGAGATTGGTCGGTATGATATTGTGGGCGTCACAGATTCATGGCTGAAAGAAGACCATAGTTGGGAGATTAGCATCAAAGGATATACTTTATTTCAAAAGGACAGGCAGGAAGGCATAGGCGGTGGTGTGGCTCTGCTGGTAAGAGATGGAAATACATTTTTAGAAAGAGCTGACACGGGCAGAGAATGTTAAATCTGTGGGAATCTGTTAAGAAACTGCAAGAGTGAAAAAAACATTATGGGAATCATATTTAGGCCTTCAAATAGAAGCCAAGATGTGGGGTTGATATTGCAAAAGGAGCTGGAAAGGGCATGTAATAAGGATAATGACACTATTGTAATGGGAGGGGGGCTTCAATATACAAGGGAATTGGGAAAATCAACTTGTGTCGGATCGCAAGAGAGTGAATTTGTTGAATGCCTATGAGATGGTTTTTTAGAGCAGCTTGTGCTTGAGCCTGCTGGGCGAAAGGTTAACTTAGATTGGCTGTTGTGTAAAAATCCAGGTTTTATTGGGGAGCTTAAGGTAAAGGAACCTGAAGAGACAGTGATCATAGTATGATTGAATTCATACTACAATTTGAGAGGGAGAAGCATAAGTCAGATGTATTAGTTTTGCAATGGAATAAAGGGAATTACAGAAGCATGAGAAAGGAGCTTGTCCAGGTGGATTGGAGGGAGATATTGGCAGGGATGATGGTAGACCAGAGGTGGCAGATTTTTCTGTGAATTGTTCACACGGCACAGGATAGATATGCTCCAGAGAAGAAGTTGTTCTCAAATGTCAGGGGTCAGCAACCATAGCTGACAAGGGAAGTTAAGGACTGCATAAAAGCCAAGGAAAGAGCATATAATGTAGCAAAAGTGAGTGGGAAATTGGATGATTGGAATGTTTTTAAAATCCAACAAAAGGCAACTAAAAAAGCCATAAGGGAAAAAAGTGAAATATGAGGGCAAACTAGCCAATAACATTATGAAGAATACTAAAATGTTTTCAAAGAGTAAAAGGGAGGTGAGAGTTGATATTTGACCATTGGAAAATGATGCTGGTGAGGTAGTAATGGGGGACAAAGAAAAGGTGGATGAACTTAATAAGCACTTTGCATCAGTCTTCACTGTGGAAGACACTAGCAGTGCACCAGAGGTCTATGAGTATCAGGGAACAGGAGTGAGTGCAAATGCTAATTCAAAGGAAAAAGTGCAAGGCAAACTGAAAGGTCTTAAGGTGGATAAGTTACCCGGACCAGATGGACTACAGCCCAGAGCCCTGAAAGAGGATGCTGAAGAGACAGCAAATGCGTTGGTTATGATCTTTCAAGAATTCTGGCATGGTTCCAGAGGACTGGAAAGTAGCAAATGTCACTCCATTCTCTAAGAAGGGAGGAAAATTATAGACCATTTAACCTAACCTTGGATGTTGGGAAGGTGTTGGAATCTATTATTAAGGATGAGGCTTTGGAGTACTTGGAGACTAATGATAAAATAAGTCAAATTCAGCATGGTTTCTGTGAAGGGAAATCTTGCCTGGCAAGTCTATTAGAGATCTTCAAGGAAGTAACAAGCAGGGTGGATAAAGGAGAGACAGTGGATTTCATTTATTTGTGTTTTCAGAAGGCATTTGATAAGGTGCTGCACACAAAGCTGCTTAACAAGATAAAATCACACTACGTTACAGGAAAGATACTGACATGGATAGAGGAATGGCTGACAGGCAGGAAGCAGTGAGCGGGAATAAAGTGGCCTTTTCTGGTTGACTGCCAGTGACTAGTGGTGTTTCTCAGGGGTCAGTTTTGGGACCACTACTTTTCACATTATTTGTCAGATAATTGTTAGATAATAGAATTGATGGCTTTGTGGTAAAGTTTGCAGATGATACAAAGATACCTGGAGCAGTAGGTAGTGCTGAGGAAGCAACTTGACTGCAGAAGGAGTTAGACAAATTGGAGGAATGGGCAAAAATAAGGCAGATCGAATACAGCATAACGTATTACAATTCATTTTAGTATAAAGAACAAAAGTGCATTATCTATTATCTAAACAGGGAGAACATTCAAACATCAGAGGTGCAAGGGGACTTAGGAGTCCTCAAGCAAGACTCCCAGAAGGTTGATTTACAGGTTGAGTCTATCGTAAAGAAGGCAAATGCAATGTTGGCATTTATTGAAAGAGGAATAGAATATGAAAGCAAGGAGATAATGCAGAGGCTTTATAAGACCACACTCAGAGTATGGTCAACAACTTTGGGACCTATTTCTCAGAAAGGATGTGTTGTCATTGGGGAGAGTTCAGAAGCGGATCACGAGGATGTTTCGCGGAATGAAGGGGTTAACATAAGAGGAGCATTTGGCAACTTTGGTTCTGTTGTCACTAGGATTTAGAAGCATGTTGGGTATCTCATTGAGAGGACTTGTTGAAAGGACTCGATAAGATGGATGTGGAGAGGATGTTTCCTGTGGTGGGGGCATCCAGAACTAGGGGGCACAGCTTCAAAATTAAGAGGTGGCCCTTTAGAACAGAGTTAAGGAGGAATGTTTTTCGAGAGTTGTGAATCTGTGGAATGCTCTACCACAAACAGCTATGGAGTACAAGACTGTGGGCATATTTACAGTGAAAATTGATAGTTTCCTGATTGGCTAGGGCATCAAAGGATATGGCAAGAACATAGGTGTATGGAGTTGAGTGGGATCCAGGATCAGCCACGATGAAATGAAAAAGTAGACTCGATGGGCTGAATGGCCTAATTCTGCTTCTATGTCTTATGATTTTATGGTCCTTGCAGCTGCTATTTTGGGATCTGTTTGTTGAACTGATTCTCGCTTAGGCTTATCTTAATCAGACCAACTGAAAATGGGTAATGAGTTTTCTGCTGAGACTATTTTTAGATAAAAAGCTCTTTAGTATCTGAAAAGCAAGTCTGCAGAAGGAACAGCCTATTATCTGGTCATCTGGGCCCAGGATTTGGCTGACTTGGTTGAACTGTGCCTATCGTCTTGTTTATTATTTATTGTACTGCCCTGCACTGTTTTCTGCACTTTATGTGGTCCTGTGTAGGTCTGTAGTCTAGTGTAGTTTTTGTGTTGTCTTACGGAGTATAGCGTAGCCTTGGGTTGTCTCACTAAGTCTAGTGTAGTTTTGTGTTGTTTCGTGTAGCACCATGGTCCTGGAGCAACATTGTTTCATTTTTACTGTGTACTGTACCAGCAGTTTATGGTCGAAAGGACAATAAAAAAATGACTTGACTTGAACTGGTTTGAACCAGTCTGAGTTGGACAGAACATAAGTAATCAATGGCTGAAGGGAGAGCAATAAAACAATACTGATTGTTG
Organism: Mobula hypostoma; assembly: GCF_963921235.1. Taxonomy (NCBI): domain Eukaryota; kingdom Metazoa; phylum Chordata; class Chondrichthyes; order Myliobatiformes; family Myliobatidae; genus Mobula; species Mobula hypostoma. Next base: position 19,164,383 of record NC_086103.1, on the reverse strand, counting down.
GCTTGGGCCATTTCCAATCAGCAGCCAGCCCAGGTCAGTCAGATGACCTTGAGCCAACAAAATTGCAACATCATAGAATGATCTGATTATGAAGGATAGAAACCATGAGGAACACCTGGCCAGCAAAGACTTCCTTTCCAGGGATTACCTTTTCTATTTTTTGACTGTTCATGGACAGGAAGCGAAACCTAGTGGGTGTCCACACATCTAGTTAGTTTGTAAATTCATGTGCTTGTTCGTAGAGACAATAAAGATACTTGTCAGTAAATACAGATCCTCTCTATGTCTGTCAAATGATTATAATTGAGAAATTATTCTTGCAACAATACACTAACACCAGGAAGCTGTAGGGCATATGATTTGCTGATAACCTTATGTGGTTAACTCTTGCTCTCACTGACGTGTACACTACTTCCTGAGGCAACTAAAAATAAGTAATATTATGTGGGACTGACCATTATCTTCTGTATCTTGAGGACAAACGGCAATAGCAGAATAATCAATGCAAGCAATGGTTCACTGTTAGCACTTTTCACTGATAGAATCTTGTTTCTGTCTGACCTTACAAAAATTAAGTGTTACGGACAAGACCTATGAGTAGTTGTGTTTGAAATAAGGGTGAAAGCTATCAGCTAAATGAAGACAGTATTAAGAAATTATCTGACAATTCTTGAATGATATCATCTCAGATATTGTATATGTCTTCAAAAAGTAACTGAGTGCCATCTTGACTCATATGATAATACCTATGAACGATAGCACTCTTTGAGAGGAGTTGCGGAGAAGTCCTCGAATCAGGCTTTGCTTGCTACAGTCTGAGCTGAGGTAGTATGCGTGACTGATGATGTGGCTCTTAGTATAAATGTGCATCATTGCCTGGTTTGGATTCACACAGATAACCATCAGCTCTTGATAATAACAGAATCTTACTGATTAATTCCCTGGATGGATTGAATGCAATTAGTTGAAGCATATATATTCCACTGGTAAGCTTATTTTTTTATCAATGTTATACTTTAATTGTGTTGCTTAAAATTACCACAGGAAATACTGTAAGTAAGTAAGTAACATACAGGGTTAATTGTAAGGCACTGAGGAGTATAGTGGAACAGAGGGATCTGGGAATACAGATACAAAATTCCCTAAAAGTGGCGTCACAGGTAGATAGGGTCGTAAAGAGAGCTTTTGGTACATTGGCCTTTATTAATCAAAGTATTGAGTATAAGAGCTGGAATGTTATGATGAGGTTGTATAAGGCATTGGTGAGGCTGAATCTGGAGTATTGTGTTCAGCTTTGGTCACCAAATTACAGGAAGGATATAAATAAGGTTGAAAGAGTGCAGAGAAGGTTTACAAGGATGTTGCCGGGATTTGAGAAACTCAGTTACAGAGAAAGGTTGAATAGGTTAGGACTTTATTCCCTGGAGCGTAGAAGAATGAGGGGAGATTTGATGGAGGTATATAAAATTATGATGGGTATAGATAGAGTGAATGCAAGCAGGCTTTTTCCACTGAGGCAAGGGGAGAAAAAAACCAGAGGACATGGGTTAAGGATAAGGGGGGAAAAGTTTAAAGAGAACATTAGGGGGGGCTTCTTCACACAGAGAGTGGTGGGTGTATGGAATGAGCTGCCAGACGAGGTGGTAAATGCGGGTTCTTTTTTAACATTTAAGAATAAATTGGACAGATACATGGATGGGAGGTGTATGGAGGGATGTGGTTCGTGTGCAGATCAGTGGGACTAGGCAGAAAATGGTTCGGCACAGCCAAGAAGGGCCAAAAGGCCGTTTCTGTGCTGTAGTTTCTATGGTTTCTATGGTCTCTAAATTGATTCTTATCATTGAAATCAACTGTCCTTCTTTGTGAACACTAAATTTGCACACTTGATATCTCATGCAGAATTAAAGTAACATCTCACAGTGGGTAATTTTTCTTTGCAGATCCTGTCTGTTTCAAAGGGAGATGATTCACCTGCTCTCTACATACAAGTAGCACAAGTGAAATAAGAATAAGCTGTGGAAAATAAGAGATTGAGTTTGGAATTGGATGCATGGAACATTACACATTTAAGGACTGATATCTTTATCTCAGTTTCTTTGGAGGAACAAGATTCTGTAGATGCTACAACCTTCAACTAAAATAGATTTCCAGAGGAAGTCAGCATCTAGAGGTCATTGATATTTCAGGTTGAGACCCTGCATGACCTGATGCATCGATGATCTCTTTGCCTTCACAGATGCAGCCTAACTTGATGAGCTCTCCAGAAATTTACATTTTAATCCTGTATCTATCTACAGTATCTCTCATATAACACAGTCATTGTGAATATGAACAGCAATCATAAATGACAATTTGCAATGGAAACAAACATCGGTCTGCCTAACATTACTTCAAAATCTCCTTCAGAGCTTCTACGGCTGCAATATGCATTTTAAAAAAAAGCTTATTTATCGTCAAAAGCAAATTGGTGTCTCGTTTAATTTTGCGGACACTGAAGTAAAATCTCTGAAGTGCAGTATTTAACAAAAGTCATACCATTGAATTGCATTCTAATAGCCACCAGTATTTAATTCATTCACTTAATATTGCACCATCACTCTTTAAATCAAGATTCAAAGTACATTTATTATTGAAGTATATATACGGTGTACAACCCTGAGATTCCTCTTCCCACAGACAGCCACAAAACAAAGAATGGAACCACAAATGGAACCCATTCAAAGAAAAACATCCAACCAACACGCAAAAAAAAATCATGCAAACAGCAAAAGAAGATGAGAATAAAACACTAAATATGTAACATCAAACCCGAAGTCAATGAAACAGTCCAGGAAAGTTCAGTTTCAGCGCAGTTCAGATCTGTGCTGTTCACTGACGGCAGGCCACAGAGACAGTCCGCCCCGATCAAAATCGCACAAAATAAGGAGCAATCAGATCCAGAAGCACATCATAACATGAACTACAGAGAGTTCAATCGACAAACCATGTTGATTAAAACGTCTCCCAAGACCCAAAGCGTTGGCAGCATTGAGCAAGAGGGAGAGAGAGACCTGTCAGTCGCAGGCTGATGGTACTGAACTAGCTTTCAACTCTCATCCACGATGATTTCAATCTTTCTCGACTCTAATTGGCAAGAGAGGTGAGAAATTGAGTTGGTTGTGGGCTCATGTCCTGTCTCCAAGCATCTTGGCCTCCGGGCCACACACTTTGCTAGGAAGCTCACCGATCTCCCTTGGAGAGAGCAAACCACCAAACCACTCAGTCAGCCTGAAAACACAGAATCAAACTGTAGACCACAGGCTCCAGTGGTGGCTGAACCATACTTTAAAGCAGAAGGAAAAACAAAGGACGTAAAAGAAGTAATTCTGTGAACCGTCTGAAGGATGTCGCCTTTGGTCACGCTGTTCGCTGGCACCATCTTCTAGAGTAGACTTGTAGCCCATAGCTTACAAACATTGAACCTTTGTCACTGGTTTTGCCTTCTTCACTGGATATGGGACATAAGAGTACCTCATGGAAGGGCAATTTAGTTCACCTCCATCTCAATTCCGTCCTAATGCATGTATTGTGTAGGATGAATAATCATTATTTTTTCCATTGAATGTCAGTTTAAGGTAACATGAGGCATATGACCGACAGTAATTGTGAAACACCCTGTTTTTTTTCTTCAGGTAAGTGATAATTTTTACAGATACCATTTCTATGAAGGATCCTGTGGGCTATCAAGTGAAGGAGGCCTACTGTCACTATTTGCATACAAAAATTATTTCACTGAGTTTGCTATGATCCTTCACTGCAATGGTTCAAAGTTCAAAAAGGAGATATGAATTCTAATCATCAGTAACATCATTGGGTTTGGAACCTGCAAACATTATCCAAGTCATTCTGTAGTTCAGTGCATAACTTCTCAAGTATTATTAAAAAGAAAAAAAATTGATCAGAAATTTTCAAAATGCGTTAAGGTATTAAGGGAGCAGAATTGTAAAGGTGCAAACTTTCAAACAGATTCGTGAATCTGCTGCTCAATTTCAGGATTGTGTTCACTGTTGTAGAGGAGTATTGAGACAACATGGCAGTGATAAGTTTGGAGAAACTTGAAATAGGATTTGCAGACATGTTTGTCGATTACGGCTGACTACCAGCCGACTTGCAGTTTTTCCTATAGTTTTAATTAATAAAGATATGAAAGAAGCATAATCATTGTGGTGATAAACAATTCCCTATACCATATGTACATTTTGATTTACAAGTGTGTAGTTTCTGAATTTAATCTGCTGGTAATGCAGTTTGCTCAGAGTTGTAAAGCATATGACAAGAGGGAAAAAAGCCATGATCGATGGCAGAATAGACTCAATGATCTAATTCTGCACCCATGATTTATGGTCTTATGAGAGAATCTGGGATATTATAATTGCTCACAATTTACAGCTGATTTACTATTTTCCCTATTTCTAGCGTATCTCTACAAATTATAACAGGCCTTTCTTTTAAGAATATAACACAGGAGCAGCCTCTGTGATCTACAATGTTTGTGCCAACCAAGATGTCATTAAATTAATCCCATCTAACTGCCTGGATCCATATCCCTTCAATCCTTACCTGTTCAAGTGCCTTTCTAAGTTTAGAAGAATATGGTGGGCTCATATTCTTCTCAACCTGTCTTATCCATGTACCAGTCCAATGGTCTTTAAAGAATTTTATTGTACCTGCTATTTCCTCTGGCACTTCCTTCCACATACATATCACCCTTTGAGTAAGAAAGTTACTTCTCAAGTTCCTACTAAATCTTTCCTCTCACCTTAAACCTAAGCCCCCTACTTCTTGATTTCTCAACCCTTGGAATTCTTCATCTTTTATTCAAAACAGAAATAGGTAAATTCTGGACATCAAAGGAATCCAGAGATATTAATCATAATGGAAAATGGGGATGAGTTAGAGGATCAGACATGATCTAAGTAAATTGTGCAGTTCAGTTTCATTACTTAAAGAAAGGGATATCGTGGCTTTGGAGGCAGAGTAGAGGAGGTTCACCTGGTTGAATCTGGAGCTGAGGGTGATAGCATATGAGGAGAGATTAAGTCACCTGGGTCTATGTACTTGATGAGATTCAGAAGAATGGGAGGAGAAAACTTAAAGAACATATAAAATTAGACATATAAAAATGTTTGCACTGCAGAAGAATTAAGCATTATGGGGAAAGTCTGGTAAATGGAGCTGAGTCCACAGCCAGATCAGCCATGATGACCAGATGGCCTAATCCTGCTCCCACTGTATTTCTTATGTTGTTATGAATGCTGGAACAGACACACTGGATTGCTCACTGCTGTCCCTATTTCTTTTTATCCTGTAAATAAGAATATCACAAGCCATTTATTGCATCTATTGTGGAATCTCAGCCTTCCATGCTGACTACTGATCTGATTCTTCCAAGCTGTAAGTAGCATGTTCATACAATAAAGGACTCTGGTTGAGCTCATTTTTGAAGAGCCTATCATGTCTTCAGTTGTAAGAAAAACAATAGCACAAACAGGGAGCCATTATGTGGAATCAGGCCCTTCAGCCCATCTATTCTGTGCTAACAAAAGTGCCTCCCTGAGCTGGTCCCATTTGTCTTTATTTAACCTATATATTTCTAAACTATTTCAATTCAAGTACCTGTCAAAATGTATTTTAAACATTGTAGTTAAACAAAACTCTATCACTTTCCCTGATGGGTCCTTCCTTATACCAAACTCTGTCTTTACATTGCTCGTCTTAAACCCAAGACTTCTATTTTTAGATTTCATTGCCCTGAGAAAAAGACTGTGACAATTCACCCTTTCTATACTTAACGATTTTATATACCGCACCTCTTTTGGTCGTCTTCCTATATTTCAGAGGGAGAAAAAGAACAGCCCCAGCCTCTCTTCATTGCTCAGGAAGCCACTGACGGTTGAGGTCAGAGAGAGACCAAGAAGAGAGCCTTGTGCTGAACTCGTCTCTTCGCAAGGGAGATCGGCTGTTACAGAATTTATCAGCGGCTGAGACCCAGCTGTTGCGCAGAAAGGCAGCGACATACGAAGAGACGGGCTTGTTGGGGTACAATACCGAGAGGGGTGATGATACCTTTCTTCCTCCTGCTGACTGGGTCCGTTTTCACACAGGGTAAGTGGCCAATGGTTTTCGAACAAACCACTTAGCGAATGTCGACAAGCACTCGCGCTCTTCCTCGGGCATAGGAACATCTTTTAGACACTGGAGCCAGTGTCCAGAATTATTCACACCAGGAATGACTGCTGCTGAATTAAAACTGAAATAAGGGGATAAAATAGAGACACCCAGTCTAATGAAGCCGAAGTTGTAAAATCACACGGATAGACACCTCTCTCTAATGAATCGAGACTTTTCCGGCATGGTATTTGTAAGTGAACTGTAAATTTCCTGACCGAGTTGTAATACATTCTAAAGTTGATGATGTCTTCAACTTTCTCGTAGAAGAACCCACTTCTATCTATATCGGGACGCGGGAAAAACAGATTGTGCTGAATGGATCGGATATTCCCGTTGGGGGCGTTGGTGTCTGGGAATGGAGACCACACCGGGACCATCTCAGCTCGAAAACACTGGTCAAAGTGAAGGCTGGAGTGGACGGCTGGACAGCAGAGTGGCTCGCGGAAGATCCGAAGACCGATGCATTCCCGTTTCATCGGATCAACGACTCCCATCATCTAACCATTAAAAACGCTGCTTTTGAAGCTGCCGGGATGTTCACATTCAAACAGATGGAACCCGAGGGGAAAATACTGAAACAATATGAAATATTTATCACCGAAGGTAGGTAAGCTAAGAATAGTGAATTCGAACAGACATTGGGATTTAATAATAAATAATCCACAGTTTCTTTAGGGGAATCCTACAATGATTGCAAATATTCCCTCGAAGTATGATGATAGTGGGAGTAAAATTATTTTTTCTTGCATTTTCCTTACGTTTGTCCGTTGACTGTGGACCAGACTGTCCGTGACCTCCAGGGAGCTTAATGATGTGAACGTTGTGAATTCTGCGTTCCAGCCACTTCTTCACTCTGCCGTCTGGGTTTTGTTCCCTTCCTCTCTCAGTCCACACATAGCAGATGACTGTTCCTCTTTCATGAATGTGGCCAGATCTGCTGTCTGTGACTCTGGAACATCTGACAAATTCGCCCACAACTTTAATCAGCATACTTTTCTGCTTTAGCTTCTGTCACTCTTTAGCCTGCTCCGTGGCCGTGTCGGCAAATAACCGGCCTCGCCATTTCCATCTCCTTTCCTCACCTCACCTTGCTCTGTCTTAGGGCTCAGAGTCAGAGTCAGGTTTAATATCACTGGCAAAATCGTGGCTTTTTGTTGTTTAGCGGCAGCAGTACATTGCAATACATAATAATAAAAACGATAAATTGCAATGAGACATATATATGTATATAATTACATTCAATAGGTCATGCAAAAAAAAAGAGAACAAAAATAAATAATTAAACAGTGGTGTAGTGTACTTGGGTTCATTGTCCATTCAGAAATCTGATAAAGGAGAGGATGAGCAGTTCCCAGAATGTTGACGTGTGTCTCATGCTACTGTACCTCCTCCTTGATGGTACCTCAACTAATATTCTACACACACTGACTGCTTCATCACAATCACCTCCTGTTCTCTACCATCATCACCTCCAGGTTCATTCTCTCTTCATGTGCCTTCCGAAATAACCTTCTTAAAGCCCAAAAGTACTCAGTCAAAATTTCAGGCTGAGACCTTTTATCAGGAGTAGTCTAGGCCTGAAACGTCAACCGTTTATTCTTTACCACAGATTCCACCTGGCCTGTTGAGTTCATCCAGCATTTTGTGTGTGTTACTTGGATTTCCAGCATCTGCAGATTTTCTCTTGTTTATAATATTATTAGGTTCTCTAGCCTTGTGTGCGCAGCTGGAGAGCATGGGGCTCCAAGCATTTTTGAGCCCCTGAATTGGCCAATTGTTGTTTAGTAAGAATTATTAAGTCTAGAGTTACTTGTGTCTTTTCTTGAGTGACTTGCACATTCTAATGCGGTCTCCTGATGCTTTCTGTTTAATTTGTTAGGTTTAGACCATAAGATCATAAGATATAGGAGCAGAATTTGGCTATTTTGCATATCAAGTCTGCTCCACCATTTCATCACGGCTGATCCAATTTTCCTCTCAGCCCCAATCTCCTGCTTTCTCCCCACATCCCTTAATGCCCTGACCATTCAAGAATTTATCAACCTCTGCCTTAAATATACATAAATACTTGGCCTTCACAGGTGCCTGTGGCAATGAATTCCACAGATTTACCAGTCTCTGGCAAAATAAATTCTTTCCCATCTCCATTCTAAAAGGACGTCCCTGTATTGTGAGCCTATGTCCTTTGATCCTAGACTCTCTCACCAAAGGAAATATCCTCTCCATATCCACTTTATCAAGCCCTTCTACCATTTGATAGGGTGCAATTAGGTAACCCCGTTATTCTTCTGAATTCTAGTGAATACAGGCCCAGAGCCATCAAATGTTCTTCATATGACAAGCCATTCAATCCTGGAATCATTTTCATGAAAATCCTTTGAACCCGCTCCAATGTCTGCACATCCATTCTAAAAGGAGGTACCTAAAACTGCTCACAATACTCCAAATGAGGCCTCAACAGTGCTTTATAAAGACTCAACATTACATATTCTAGTCCCCTTGAAATGAATACTACATTGAATTTACCTTCCTCACTGCAGACTCAACCTGCAAATTAACCTTTAGGGAATCCTGCACAAGGACTCCTAAGTCCCTTTGCCCCTCAGATTTTTGAATTTTCTCTCCATTTAGAAAATAGTCTAGCCTTTTATTTCTTCAACCAAAGTGTGCAGCCATACACTTCTTGACACTGTATTCATCTGGCACTTCTTTAGCCACTCTTCTAATCTGCCCAAGTTCTTCCATTGTGTCTCTACTTCCTTAAAGCTACCAGTCCCTCTTCAGCCACCCCTTTCAGAAACCTGGGGTGTACACCATCTGGTCCAGGTCACTTATCTACCTTCAGACCTTTCAATTTCCCAAGAATATTCTCCCTAATAATGGTAATTTCACACACTTCATAACGCCTAAGACCTGGAACTTCCACTATAATGCTAATGTCTACCACAGTGAAGACTAGTGCACTGTACTTATTCAGTTCATCTGCCATTTCCTTGTCCCCCATTACTACCACTCCAGCATTGTTTTCCAGTGGTCCAGTATCCACTCTCACCTCTCTCTTAAACTTCATTTATCTGAAGAAACTTCTGGTATTCTCTTTAATGCCATTGGCTAGCTAACTTTTGTATTTCATCTGTTCCTTCTTAATAATTCTTTAGTTGCCTTCTGTTGGTTTTAAAAACTTCCCAATCCTCTAACTTCCCAGTATATTTTGCTTTATTATATGCCATCTCTTTGGCTTTTATGTTGGCTTTGACTTTTCTTGTTAGTCGTGGTTGTGGCATCTTGCCTTTGAATGCTCCTTCCACTTTGGGATGTACCCTGTGCCTTCATCTTTCTTCAGATGTAATTCAGTGATGCCTACAATATCATACATGTCAATCTGCAACTCTGTCATATATTGCGTGCATTCAAATGTAACGCTTTTAGTCTGGTATTCACCCTTTTTGATTTTGTCTGCCTTTTATATTGCACTCATTCTGTTGACAGCAATTTTGCCCTGTCATCAGCCTCTCCTTGCTAGGAGTCTCACTACATATTGCCTTTCTTTGTAAACTGACTACCTCACCTTCAGCACTCCAATTCAAATCCCCCTGCAAAATGAGATTAAACCCTCCCGAACAATTTTAGCCAACCTGCCTGCAAGGATATTGGACGCCCTCTGCTTCAGGTGTAACCCATCCATTTTGTGCAGGTCATATCTTCCCCAGAAGAGATCCCAACGATCCATAAATCTGAACCCCTGCCCTCTGCACCAGCTTCTCAGCCACACTTTCACCTTCCAAATCATCCTATTCTTATACTCACCAGCAAGAGAAAAATCTGCAGATGCTGGAAATCCAAGCAACACACAAAGCTGAAGAACAGGACCTCCAGGGTAGTAATCTCTGGGTGCCTGCTTGTGCCACATGCCAGTGAGAGTTAGCAACACACACAAAATGCTAGAGGAACTCTGCAGGCCAGACAGCATCTAGGAAAATAATACAGTTGATGTTTCAGGCCGAAAGCTGCCAAAGGGTCGACTGTACTCTTTTCCTAGATACTGCCGAGCCTGCTGAGTTCCTCCAGCATGTTGTGTGTGTTGCTTACTCTCACTAGCCTGCGGCACAGGCAGACAATCAGAGATTACTACCCTGGAGGTCCTGGTTTTCAGCTTTCTATCTGGCTCCCTAAAATCTCCCCTCAGGACCTCCTTGTCTTGTCTAACTATGTCATTGATGCCAATGTGCACCAAGACTTCTGGCTGTTGACTTTCAACATTAAGAATTCCAATCAGACATATCCCTGATACTGGCATCAGGAGGCAACATACCATCTGGGTCTCTACTGCACCCACAGAATCTCATCTCCGCTCCTCTGACTGTGAAATCTCCTATCAACACTGCGGTCTGCTTCTGAGCCACAGCACCAGACTCTGTTCTTGGACCTGGTCACTGTCTACCCCCACCCCTCCCAACCCCGGTAGGTCACCTCCCTCAACAGTATATAAAGTTATATACTTATTATTGAGAGGAATGGCCGTAGATGTACTCTGCATTGGCTGTGCACTTCCCCTCCTTTTCCTGACAGTCACCCGGTTACCTGTCTCCTGCAGTCTTAAGGTGACTGCCTCCCTGTAGCTCCTATCTATTGTGACGAAAGACCAAGTTATCAGAAGATTTATGCTAATGAGAGAGATAAGAGAGACAAAAGGGAGAAGCGTCTAAAATGTTAATGAGAGACGAGAGAGATTAACGAAAAGGGACACAGTTCCGAGTATTGACGGACCGGTTGCTTTGAACCTGAACTGTTTGAAGTTTGATGGACAGGCAATACCCCAGCAGGGGGATAAAAGGAACAGGTTCGCTAAAGCACGACAGACACCACGAGATCACAAGATAACGAGACCCTGGAAGTGCGGTGTGCCCCCACAAGTTGGTGGAGTTTGGAGGTCTGGTCGTGGGAACCGACCATAGACGCATAGGGTGAAAAGGTACGATTAGTGGAAACCTGGTGTGTGTGTCCGCCCTTGCCTGGGTGCCGAGTTCACCGCGGGAGAACGATCGTATCCGGAACGGAGGGGTAACAGTCGGTGACCTTAGAAGACATTAAAAAGGGCTCGCCCGAAAGCTAACTGTGGAGGAACATCAAGGTCTGTCTGAATTCAATTTGCATATCATCATTCGATCTCTCTCTCTCTCTCTTTCCAACGGCACTACAGCGATTGCTGCGAACTGTACTCAGCTGAACTGAACTCTGCGTCACTTGAGACTGATCATTTTACCCCTAGACTGCGATAGAGCTTGATTGATTCCTATTATCCTAGTTTTGTGTACATGTGTGTTTTATCATTGCTAACCTGTTGCATTTATATCCTTACGATTAGAGTACTGCGTTACTTATTTCTTTAATAAAACTTTCTTAGTTCCAGTAATCCAGACTCCAACTAAGTGGTCCATTTCTGCTGGTTTGGCAACCCAGTTACGGGGTACGTAACATAAGTGGGGTTCTCGTCCGCGATTTTGAACGCTAAATTTGGGACGGGGTAAATTGATTGGGTTAAAATTCCCGAACGAAAGAAAGGGCAAACAGCAGAAATGGAGATTGAGGAATTTCTAAAGGCGCCGACCTTGGAGGCATTAGAGGATGCCAGGAAATCAGAATTGGCAGCTGTGGCCAAACGGTTGAATCTTTTTAAGGGGAAGCCGACAATGAGGAGAGCGGAGATGCACAGAGCTATGATAGAGCACTATGTATCTAAAGGTGTGTTTCCCCAAGGGGAGCTGGAGGTGGTACCTATGGGAAAACCTGGTGCAGAAGCAGTACAGCTGCAGATCGAAAAATTGAGACTCGAGCACGAGTTCCGGGTAAAACAGCTGGAGCGAGAAGAGAAGCAGTTAGAACGCGAAGAGAGAATGAAATATTTGGAGCGAGAAGAGAGGGACAGGCAGTTAGAACGAGAAGCGAGAGAGAAACAGAGAGAAAGGGAATTTGAGCTGGAGAAGTTAAAGATGACGATAGCGCAGGAGCCCATGCCGAACCAAGGTGGAGGGTTCAGGGTGACCCAGGAGGTTAGGCTGGTTCCCCCATTTGAGGAGGCCGATGTCGATCGGTACTTTCTCCATTTTGAAAAAGTTGCTGCAAGTCAGGACTGGCCGAGGGATAAGTGGGCTGTTTTGCTTCAGAGTGTACTTAAAGGAAAAGCCCGACAAGCTTACTCGGCCTTGTCCGCAGAAGATGCCCAGAGGTATGATGTCGTGAAAGAGGCCATACTCAAGATTTATGAGTTGGTCTCGGAGGCATACCGGCAGAGGTTCCGGAATGCGAGGAAGCAGTGGGGCCGCACGTATTTAGAGTTTGCCCGTGAGATGCAGACATATTGTGAGCATTGGTGCGCCTCGAAAGGGGTTAATGGGGATTATGACAGACTGCTACAGCTAGTCCTGATTGTGCAGTTTAAAGGTTGTGTCCCTGAAGGTTTGAGACCCTACCTAGATGAGAAAGAGGCAGAAACCTTAGCCGCAACTGCTAAGTTAGCGGATGAGTACGCGTTGACACATAAAACGAAGTTTACCCCGAGTAAAAGCTACCAGAAGGGTAGTCAAGACGGCGGGGAGAGTCCGCCAGAAAAGCCAGAAAGTAAGCCGGGGACTAGTGAGAGGGATAAGGTAGACAGGAAGCAGTTTGGTAGGAAGTCTCCTGGGGTCATATGCTATAATTGTGGGAAAGTCGGACACTTTGCGTCCAGGTGCTTTGCCCCAAAGAAGGAGACGGGGAAAGGGAAAACGACGGTTCCGACTGGCTGTATTGAGCTGGTAAACAAACCGCTAGGGAAGGACAGGTCTGAAAAAGTTCAGGAAGGGCGCGAGAGGTTTATCTCGGCCGGATTGGTGTTGGTGAAGGAGGGGTTAAACCCAGTTCCAGTGCGGATCTGGAGAGACACTGGAGCTTGTCAGGCATTGATATTAAAGAGTGTTTTAGACTTTAGTTCAGAGACCGAGACTGGGGAGGTCAGTGTGATAAAAGGCATTGGGAAAGGGACTGAAGCAGTACCTTTGCACCAGATACACCTAAAAAGTGACTTGATCTCCGGACCGGTCACGATCTGGGTGAGGCCCGAACTAGTGATTGAAGACGTGGAGGTCTTACTCGGTAATGACCTCGCCGGCGGAGAGGTGTACCCGGCAGTAAGATGGACAAGCCAGCCTGCCAGCATTGGGGCCCCGCTCATAGACTCACAGGTTTATCCCGTTTGCGCAGTGACTCGGCGCATGCCCAGAAAGGCTGCCGAAGTGAATATAGATTTGGCTGAGACGTTTTTACCAGCCCTGCATCAGAAGGGGTTAGAAAGTGAGAAGCAGCGTAGTGAAACGGAAGTTAAGTTAGATTTATCATTAGCAAGGAAGGAATTTGTACAGGCACAGGAGCGAGACGAGGAGCTGATGGTTTTGGCGGAGACAGCTCTCTCTGAAGCAGAATTAAAAAGGGAGCCAGTGAAGGAGGGAGTACTAATGAGGAAATGGAGACCAAGTACCGTGCCCGCAGATGAGGAATGGGGGATGGTGCCAAAAATTTATGGGGATGAGATTCTTAACCTGGCCCACAAGATACCCCTTGGTGGACATTTTGGGGTGAGGAAAACAGTCGGTAGAATCATGAAAGAGTTTTACTGGCCGCACAGGAGGAAGGATGCTATTGACTATTGTAGACGTGAGCTAACACAATTACAGGCTATTGATATGCTAACAGCTTGCCACGATAGGCGAACTAACCTAGTCGGTGTTATCACGAAAATTAATGAGGCTAGGGTGCCACCTGATAAGGGGAAGACCCATTTTGAAAAGATAAGTATGGTGCCGACCAGATGGGGGAACTCTATTGTGTTGGCCAACTTTGCTGATGAGTTCTCTCACTTAATCCCCAAACAAAGCGAGCTACCGATAAAGCCAATTAAACGGCACGCACACGTATGTCTGGATGTCCCGAGGCGATGCAAAGAGCCGGGACATGGTGTTGTTGTCACATCAGTTCAGCCTAGTGAGCAACACACTACAGGATGATTAATTCAGTGACAAAAGGGCTAAAGAACACAGAAGCGTATATTGGCGATTTAGTGGTCTGGAGTGACACGTGGGAGGAGCACATTGTGGCACAGTTTAAAAAGCTGTTTGAAGCCAGCCTGACAGTGAACCTCGCAAAAAGTGAATTCCGCCACGGAAAAATCACTTATCTGGGATTTGTGGTAGGACAGGGGTAGCTGGCACCGATGCAGGCTAAGGTGCGGGCTATCTCTGAATTCCCCACCCCGACAGACAAGAGAGCCCTGAGAAGGCTCTTGGAGATGGTGGGGTACTATCGAAAGTTTTGCAAAAAAAAACTTTGCGGATATTACCCTCCCTCTTACTAAGCTCTTGCCAAAGAATGCTAAGTTAGTATGGGACGACCCTTGTTCTCTTTGTCCGGGACGAAAACCACTGAGAAGTTACACTGATCACAACTCATTAGTGTTTTTGACCACTATGAAGTTTGCTAAATTGGAGCCTGGTTTTAGAGGATTATTAAAATAATACACATAAAAGGAACGGAAAAGTGATGGCTGACAAGGTGTTGACAACTTAAAGTTCTCTTGTCTTAGCCAAATAGCTGATGACCATGTATATTTGTGTGTATCTAATAATGTATTCATGCCTATAATTTTTACCCCGGTAAAAATCCTTTGAAGGATAGGGGTGTGACGAAAGACCAAGTTATCAGAAGATTGATGCTGATGAGAGAGATAAGAGAGACAAAAGGGAGAAGCGTTCAAAATGTTAATGAGAGACGAGAGAGATTAACGAAAAGAGACACAGTTCCGAGTATTGACAGACCGGTTGCTTTGAACCTGAACTGTTTGAAGTTTGATGGACAGGCGATACCCCAGCAGGGGCATAAAAGGAACAGGTTCGCTAAGGCACGACAGACACCACGAGATCACGAGATAACGAGACCCTGGAAGTGCGGTGTGCCCCCACAAGTTGGTGGAGTTTGGAGGTCTGGTCGTGGGGACCGACCATAGACGCACAGGGTGAAAAGGTACGATCGGCGGGAACCTGGTGTGTGTGTCCGCCCTTGCCTGGGTGCCGGGTTCACCGCGGAAGAACGATCGTATCCGGAACGGAGGGATAGCAGTCGGTGACCTCAGAAGACATTAAAACGGGCTCGCTCGAAAGCTAACTGCGGAGGAACATCAAGGTCTGTCTGAATTCGATTTGCATATCATCATTCGATCTCTCTCTCTCTTTCCAACGGCACTACAGCGATTGCTGCGAACTGTACTCAGCTGAACTGAACTCTGTGTCACTTGAGACTGATCATTTTACCCCTGGACTGCGATAGAGCTTGATTGATTCCTATTATCCTAGTTCTGTGTACATGTGTGTTTTATCATTGCTAACCTGTTGCATTTAAATCCTGATGATTGGAGTACTGCGTTACTTATTTCTTTAATAAAACTTTCTTAGTTCCAGTAATCCAGACTCCAACTAAGTGGTCCATTACTGCTGGTTTTGCAACCCAGTTACGGGGTACGGAACACTATCAGCTCCTCATTCTTCAGTCTGAGTAGAAGGTCATCGAGCTGCAGATCCATTTCCTTAATATGTTCTCTCAGGAGCTGAACCTTGGTGTATCTGATGCGGATGTGCTTATCTTGGAGACAGGATATCTTCTAGACTTACTACATCCCACACACAGTACGAAGCCATTCTCACTACACTACTCTGCCCTGTCGGACAAATGAACAAATAAGAACAGAAAGAGAGGAACTTACCAGATACTTTACCTTGCTCAAGCCTGATAAACCAAATACTCTCTTGTCACACTCAAAAGAATGGCATCTCTACTTGCACTTGTGTTATTTTTATTGGCTCTTTCTAATGAATCCCCCTGGTTGATTGGTTGCTCCACAACTCTGAGAAACTGCGGCAAAACTCTCCTTTTTAAATCTTGATCAGGGACCTGATTTAAAAAGTAGCTCTTCTTTTATGCACTGCCTCTTATTGATTGGTCACTCTTCAGATTTATTTAGATAGGCTCAGTGATTCTGTGTTATTATTATTATTAAAGAGGTATTATTAAAGAGGTAAACTTGTATTATTAAAGAGGACTCCTGATTAGCACTAATAACGGGGTCCTAGTTTGGAGAATGTTATGTCTCATGGTGTAGCTCGGTTGAGCCACTGATGCTCTCGTTAGACTTCTTGTAACTACACTCTGGTTGCTGTCTCTTCATTGGAGTCTGTCTTTCCTTTGTGCTTGGAGTCCAACATTGCCAGTGTATATTGTGGCAATTATTCTTGTTCACCTTCCTGAGTCTCTCCTAAAATCTCAATAAGCTACATCCCTTCTCACTCAGTCAGATCAAATGAAATGCACTTTTCCTTCCTTGTCTTTTATTCCTGTGTCACTGTACAGTATTCATCATTTGCCAAAGACTCGTTGCATTAAATTATGAATGAGTAAATAGAGATTTTCCAGTGTAACAATTCCAAATCATTTCAGATTCTCTCATTTCTTTATTCTGCTCCTTTTAACATACAGTCAAGCGGGATCCCCGGTATCAATATCTGGGCAGTGACGTCACCCTCAGCTGTATCATATCCAGGCTCCCTGATACTGTCAGTCTTCAGTGGACTGAGAAAAATTCATCCCAGAACAGACTGAACAAAATGGACCAGATCCACCTGAATAACACAGTCTACCTAATTGTCCGCAATGTCACAAAACAGGATAAGGAGCAATATGCTTGTGAAGTACAAGAATATGGAAGAACAGTTCTCACAGTCGATATCGAATTGCACATCGTCTTATGTAAGTGCAAAATCTCCTTTGGAGTAAATATCAGGTATTGAAAAACAAAATGACTGTAAATAAAGCTTCTAAAAGAAACCTTTGTTGACCTGTGCCCAACTTGTGATCTCCAGTTTAAACCAGTCCCAAACTGATTAAACCATGGGTACATTTCCTTCCTTGTGTTTCTGTCATGTGAAAATTTCCCTGAGTATCTTCAAACCCCTCTCTTTCAGGATGAGAAAATCTGCCTCTCCTCTCATGACACCAATACTCAAATTTTGTGTTGGCTGTTTCAGTTGGTGTTGATACTGGTTCATGAATAACTGATCAGCTGAGAATGACAACTGATGTCAAATGAGTAATTTGAATGACAAATGAGTACTCCCTCTGCTGCACCTCTATATCTTTCCTCTCTTTCCTCTTCTTCCTCTCTTTCCTTTCTCTCCTTCTCCTTCTTCTCTTACTCTCCTCTTCCACTCTCTCTCTTTCTCCTTGTCCTGTGGTGGCATGACTTATTCCAATTGTCAAAAGCTACTTCTGTTGCGATTGGCTAGTTTAGAAACTGCAGCTGCTTTTCCCACTAGATTGCTGCCTGATGTCCAGATTCAAAAATCCTGGGTATATAAAATAGCACATGAAAGGGGTTTGCTCCCTTCTTCCTTTGTTTAAGGCAAGGATGCACAAGACGATTGAGAAGGTATACTCTATGTGAAATTTTATCTAAGTATGTTTGTTGAATATTTAGCTTTGTATTGTCTGTAACTGAGGGATATACCTATTAATATACCTATTCAAAGTCAGTGTCTTTCCTATCTCACTTGCCAGAACCATGAACTTGATTGAACATTATACTTCTCTCTTATTCCTTCTCTCCCTCTCCTCTCTCTCTTTCCTTCTCTCTCTCTCCCTCCATCTTTCTTAATGCATTGTCTGTTTTTCTATTTCAGCAAACTATGGGAAAGAGTACACAAGTTTCTGTCCAATTTTTCGTAACAATCCACTCTACCTGAACTGTAAAGGTGAGAACCGTAATCAATCAACATGGTACTGGAAAAAATACAATCATGAAAAGAGGAGGACGGTGATGTCTTCTGATGTCAAGGGACGAAGGGAGACCACACTTACCCCAGAACTTTGGAATCGAATCAAGCTGCAAGAGTTTGATGGGACGAGCTTTCCCCTGCAAATTTCTCCTGCAGAATTTGAAGATGCAGGCACTTACACATGTACCATGGAAACGGTGGAATTTGTAAAAGTGGAACTGATAACTACAAAAAGTAAGGCTTAGAACATATAGGCAGTGGTACTGAAATTCCCTATGGGTTCCAGCTTATTGTGGGCTTCGGGAGACATTGGAAAAACAATGGGAAACAAATAGTAATTTCTGTCATTTTCCAAGATTCCTGGTTGAGCTATGGTAGGAACTTAATGGGATTCTGTGGAATTTCAGCCACAGACTGTCTGCAAACCTGCTGAGTTCAAGAATGCATAAAATGTCTACTCATCCATTTGGACAGACATGCTTCCATATTCCCTTCTGGTTTCACATCTCCCTTATTCCTTTCACTATATCCCTTTACTGGTGAAAATATGAAGGGTCACAGATTCAACATCCAGTTGTAATGGGGAGAATCAGGAGCACTTCAAACTAATTAATTTAGATTCAGTTTTGAGTGAGTGTCAAACAACTTGCACCCAGCACACAGTGTATGCTACCAGAAGGCGTTAGGAAGACTACAGATAAATGTACTCTTGGAGTAACACACTTGACCTCAGTTCATGGCCTCCTCATGATGAGGCCACTCTCAGGTTGGAAGAATAACACCTCATATTCCATGTGGGTAGCATCCAAATTGAGGGCAAGAACATTGATTTCTCTAACTTCCAGTATTTTCTCCCCTTTCCTCCTCTTTTTTTCCATTCCCCATCATGGCTCTCCTCTTAGTCCTTCTTTTCTCCTTACCTGCCTATCAACTTGCTCTGGTGCCTTTATCTCCCATGCTCTGCTTTCCGCTCCTATCAGATTCCTTCTTTTTTAACCCTTCACTTGTTTCCACCTATCACCTCCTAGCTTTTCACTTCATCCCCCCCTACTCCACCTACTTGCATTCCCCTTCATCTGACTTCACCTGTCATCCTACTCCTTCCCCTGTCCCACCTTCCTAGGCTGGCTTCTTCTCCCTTCCTTTGCAGTCCCAAGGAAGTCTCTGAGCCGAAAACATCAGTGCTATTTCCTCTCCATAGATGCTGCCTGACCTGCTGAGTTCCTCCAGTACCTTGTGTGTGTTGCTCTGGATTCCCAGCATCTGAAGAATCTGTGTTTGTGTGTACACCCAGATATCCATAATAAAGGTGTTAGAATAAGTTTAAACGTATATTTGACTACAGAATAAGAAAACTTCAAGTCCTTAAAACCAAATATATGCAGATGCTGTATATCAGAAAAAGGAAGAGAAAATCCTGGGACTAGTCAGCAATGGGCAGTAGCTGTCGTAGAGGAACCAACTTGCTGTTTTAGGTTGATGAGCTTTTCAGTTACATGAACTAAGATGAACAGATTTTCTTTCCCTTCCCTAATGATCTTTGTGATCCATTTGGACTGGAAAATGGACAATCCCTTAGGGCTGAGCTGTGCTGCAAAGTCAAATGACTATGGGTTGAAGTTCTGCATTGAGAAGGGTTGTCGATGACCTTAGCTGTTCAATGGGGACAGTCCATCCTTATATTATTGGGTTTGAACTAATTGCATGAACAGTAACTGCCATTAGATTTCTGAATGTCCCATTAATATTACCTGTCTTTTCCTCTTTTGCACTATTACATTATTTGTTGGAACTTATATTTTTATGTCTTACTCTATTCTGCTGCCACAAAACAACAAATTTCACCACATATGTCAGTGAGAATTAAACCTGATTCTGATTCTACTTCAGAAATACTGAGGTCTCCAGGGTGGAAAAATTATAAATTCCCCTGACAATATTATTTACAGTAAATACCCTAAGTATGGCACACCTTGAGGATGAAATACCCTCATGTCACACATTACCAAAACACAGACTTTCTCTAATTGTAGTGACAGTGATTCCACCTCACCGTCTGGCTGAAGGAGACGATGTTACCCTTACCTGCTCCATTTCACACATCAGAGAAGCAACACGGCTCATTTGGATGGAAACTGGCAGGAAAAGTTTTGTTAAAGAAAAGACATTTAACCCCCGAGAAGAAGGAAACATCAGTCTGTCGGTGTTCATTCAGAAGGTTGGACAACATAACAGAAAATGGACCTGTCTTGTGTTTAATCGAAAAGTGCCGAGAATTTTTATCACAATCCAGCTTGAGGTTAATGGTAAGAGTCACAGTTTTGGAAATGTTTCATATTAATGTAACCAGCATTGGGATTCTTTACAATTATACATTTTCCAGTCAGTGGCTATTTTATTAGTAACTTCCTGTACATATAAAGTGACCACTGAGTGTATGTTTGTGGCCATCTGCTGCTGTGGCCTGTCTACTACTGTGCTTCAAGGTTTGATGTGTTGTGAGTTCAGAGATGTCTTTCTGCACACCACTGCAGTAGCACATGTTTGTTTAAGTTCCTGTCACCTTCCTGTCAGCTTAAACCAATCTGGCCATTCTCCATAAGACCATAAGACAAAGGAGCAGAAGTAGGCCATTCGGCCCATCGAGTCTGCTCCGCCATTTTATCATGAGCTGATCCATTTTCTCCTATCTAGTCCCACTCCCCTGCCTTCTCACCATAACCTCTGATGCCCTGGCTACTCAGATACCTATCAATCTCTGCCTTAAATACACCCAATGACTTGGCCTCTACTGCTGCCCGTGGCAACAAATTCCATAGATTCACAACCCTCTGACTAAAAAAATTTCTTTGCATTTCTGTTCTGAAAGGACGCCCTTCAATCCATAAGTCATGCCCTCTCGTACTAGACTCCCCCATCATGGGAAACAACTTTGCCACATCCACTCTGTCCATGCCTTTTAACATTCGAAATGTTTCTATGAGGTCTCCCCTCATTCTTCTAAACTCCAAGGAATACAGTCCAAGAGCG
The DNA here is from genome assembly GCF_963921235.1 of Mobula hypostoma. Classification (NCBI taxonomy): domain Eukaryota; kingdom Metazoa; phylum Chordata; class Chondrichthyes; order Myliobatiformes; family Myliobatidae; genus Mobula; species Mobula hypostoma. The sequence continues at coordinate 19,143,291 of NC_086103.1, read as the reverse complement.
GACAAACGTTCCTCATATGTTAACCCTCTCATTCCCGGAATCATTCTAGTGAATCGTCTCTGTACCCTGTCCAACATCAGCACATCCTTTCTTAAATAAGGAGACCAAAACTGCCTACAGTACTCCAAGTGAGGTCTCACCAGCGCCTTATAGAGCCTCAACATCACATCCCTGCTCCTATACTCTCTTCCTCTAGAAATGAATGCCAACATTGCATTCGCCTTCTTCACTACTGACTCAACCTGGAGGTTAACTTTAAGGGTATCCTGTACGAGGACTTCCAAGTCCCGTTGCATCTCAGAACTTTGAAGTCTTTCCCCATTTAAATAAAAGTCTGCCCATTTATTTTTTCTGCCAAAGTGCATAACCATACACTTTCCAACATTGTACTTCATTTGCCACTTCTCTGCCCATTCTTCCAATCTATCCAAGTCTCTCTGTAGACTCTCCGTTTCCTCAGCATTACCGGCCCCTCCACTTATCTTCGTATTGTCAGCAAACTTAGCCACAAAGCCATCTATTCCATAATCTAAATCGTTGATGTACAATGTAAAAAGAAGCGGCCCCAACACTGATCCCTGTGGAACACCACTGGTAACCGGCAGCCAACCAGAATAGGATCCCTTTATTCCCACTCTCTGTTTCCTGCCAATCAGCCAACGCTCTATCCATGTATGTAACTTTCCCATAATTCCATGGGCTCTTATCTTGTTAAGTAGCCTCACCTCTCCTCTCACCTCTCTCAATAATAAGCCATTTTTGCCCACAGAACGTCCACTCATGAGATGTTTTTTTACTTGTTTTTCACACCATTCTCTATAAACTCTGGAGACTGTTGAAAGTTGCCAGTTTCTGTGCAAATGCCAGTTATCTGCACCACATGCCTCGCTTAGGTACCCATTGTTCTCCTGTCCTCTGTGCAGAGACTTTGTACAGAGCTGTGTAAAAGCCTTAGGCACTCTAGATTTTTTTATAGGGTTTCGGATGGTACAGCCTCCACAGATCCCTGATTTCAACATCATTGAGACTCTCTGCGATTACCTGGACAGAGACAGAAGCAAACGAGACAATAAAATTCTGCAAAAGACTGTGGCAAATTATCCAAGATGTTTGGAACAACCTACCAACCAATTTTCTTAAAAAATTGCACTGACAATGTACGTAAGAGAATTGATACAGCTTTAAAGGCAAAGGATGGTCACAGTAAATATTAATTTGATTTTTTTACTGTTTACTGCTCTTTATAGTAATTTTTTGATATTTAGAAATTTTTATTTCATTATTTTTGAAAGTATCTTCGATTCGCAAATTTTTTTTTACATTAGCCTAAGACTTTTGCACAGTCGTGTTTATCAGTTAGGGTCACAGAGAGAATGTATAAACTCCTTACAAACGGTGGCAGAATTGAACCTTCGTCACTAGCACAGTAACAGGGTTGAGCTAACTGTTTTGCTACCGTGCCATCCTTTTTCAGTAAGTGTAAGGATTAAAGGCAAGAGTTGAAAGGAGAAGTTTAGTGACACAAGGAGGGCATCGACTTTGCAGCTGTGGCATTTAGGGCAAGAGGTTTCAGAAACCCTTGGCTCTGTTCCTGCACCACAGCCAACTGTCAATGTGGTTAGAAATTTGGCAACAGCTCAAGTTGGACACTTGCCAAGGATTCATCTGGAAAGAAAAGCTCGACAGAGCATCTAAAGCTATGAATAATATGAAGTCTAAATCTGACCCATTACTTTTGTACTCTGAATTCTGGTTGTACAGTATCAGAACATAAGGTATCTTCCACATTTCTGCCATTAAAATTATAATTACCTCCCCCCGTGTAAAACATTTACTTTTATATCAACATTATTATGAGAATGGATAAGAGTGAACCTGTTGTCAAGTCAGAGAGTACTGCAGCAAGGAAACAGGCCCGACTTCTCCATGGTAACCATTACGCCCACCAAACAAGTCCCATTTGGTCCATTTCCACTAAATCCATCCTATCCATGTACTTAGCCAATTGCTCTTAACTGTTATTCCTTCGAATTTAGAAGATTGAGGGGAGATTTGATAGAGGAACACAAAATTACGAGGGGTATAGATAGGGTAAATGCAAGCAGGTTTTTTCCACTGAGGTTGAGTGAGACTACATCTTGGGGTCATGGGTTAAGGGTGAAAGATGAAATGATTAAGGGGAACATGAGGGGGAGCTTCTTCACTCAGAGGGTGGTAGAATGTGGATGAGCTGCCAGTGCAAGTGGTGCATGCAAGCTCGATTTCAATGTTTAATAGAAGTTTGAATAGCTACACTGATAGTAGGGATATGGATGGGGCTAGGTAGTTTAAATGGTTTGGCATGGACTAGATGGGCCAAATGGCCTGTTTCTGTGCTGTACTTTCTATGATTCTATATCAGTACTATAACAACAGTTTTCCCTCGACTGATTTTCTTTTGAAAATGTTTGACTGTTTGTTGAGAGCTTCTAATGTCAGGTCACGTGGCCTCTGCTCATATGCAGAGACTAACACCAGACACTAAAACTGAGTCCAGCTATGCCTTTCTTGAAGCCCAGATGCATGCATCTGTTGTGTTGGGAACTATGGTCCTTTATTGAACCTGAACAATTGTAATCATTCTCAGAAATGCACATTTCACGTAAGCTAAATGTTTACTGTATAATTGACGCATCTCCAGATCTTTGTTTCTGGAGAAGAATAATTTCAGAGTTGTCTACTGCATACATACTTTGATAATAAATGAACCTTTGAACATTTTGAGCCTTCGAAAATGCCAGAGGAACTCAGCAACTCTGTAAATATCTATGGAGGGGGATATAGTTCTGATGAAAGTTCTTGGCCCACAATGTTGACTGTTTATTCCCCTCCATAATGCTGCCTGACTTGCTGAGTTTCTCCAGCATTTTGTGTCTGAGACTATGAAGCATGTGAGTTTCAGTGCAGTATCTTTTAGTAATATCTGACAGCTAAAGGCAGTGATGCTCATGATTGAAAATTATTGTTTGAAGGCTAAATTGGCAGGGTTAGGATGGCCAAAATGTTCTGACATCAGTTGTATCAATGCTATGGAGCAAGTTTTGGGCCTTTTCCTCTAAGCTGTTCGGGACAGAGTGTAAAGAGACTGCTAATGTCCACATGCATTGTTAATCATAACACTTATTCTTGCCAAGTTGTTAATATTTCCAATCTAAATATTTGTATGTCCATTATGTGCTGTGTCTATGACGTGAACAATCATGACCTTTCTATGACCATGATTGCTCTCGGCAATTTTTTCTGCAAAATTGGTTTGCAATAGCCGCCTTCTGGGCAGTGTCCTTACGTGATGGGTGACTCTAGCCATTATCAAAAACTCTTCAGAGATTAACCTCCTGGTGTCAGTGGTTGCATAACCAGGACTTGTGATATGCATGAGCTGCTCAGTGACCATCCACCACCTGCTCCCATGGCATGGGGGGCAGTTAAGCAGGTGCTAAGTGCCACCTGAAGTCTAGCAGAGGAAAGGAGCACCTTACACCTCCTTTGGTAGAGACCTATGTCCACCTTGTCACTCAGATATTCAATGATGCCAAAAGACATACAACACAGAAAGACTAACTACCAAGTTTATCAATCACCTATTGACACTATTCCTAAGTCTGTTCCATTTTATACAACTCTTATTTTCATCATTTTTTTTCTCTAGAGAAAACTGAAGTTGCTTATTTGAAGCTGATTCTCATACCTGTAGTCCTGGTGCTACTGTGCTTCATTGCGGTAATGATAACCTACTACACGAGGGTGCATAAACCAGGTAAGAGAAAACACTGTCTGCCAGACAATTCGTTAAGTCCCAGACAAAACTGAGGATAAGACAACATTTATTGTCCCCTTATGCACAAAGCTCAGAGCTCACTGGAGAGTTTTATGCTGGGAAACACAATGAGCAGGAATTAAAAGTGAAGTACAAATGATGCACAGGGAATGGTGAGCTAAAGGCCAGTCTGAAGAGGAAAAAGGTGTAGAGCTCACCACAGCCTTCTCCAAGCAACTTGGGAGAGGCAATAAATGCTGGCCATGGTACCAATAACCAGATCCTGAAAATAATACATCGATAAAAAAATACACATCTCCAGGAAAAAACATCAATAAGATTGAAAGAGTGAAGAGAAAGTTTACAAGGATGTTGCTATTTCTTGAGGCTCTGATTTACAGGGATAGGTTGAATAGGTTGGGACTTTATTTCCTGGAGTACAGTACAATGAGCTGGGGAACCTTAAAGATGGATACCGAGTTAAGGGGTACGGATGGGGTGAATAGATGCAGGGATTTTTTTTACCCCTGAGGTTGGGTAAGATGAGAACTAGCGGACATATGTTTAGGATGAAAGCTGAAATATTTAAGGGGAATGTCAGGGGGAATTACTTCACTGAGGTGATGCTGTGAGTGTCGTACAAGTAACCAGCAGAATGTTGGACGCAAGTTCAATTGTAACACTTAAGGGAAGTTTGGGTTGGTATATGGATAGGAGTCTATGGAGGGCTATGGTTTGGGTGCAGGGGGATGGGACTAGGTAGGAAACCAGGCTGGCATGGACTAGATGGGCCAAAAGGCCTTTTTCTATTCTGTAGTGCTCTACGATTCAATGACTCTATAGATTGCCAGTGAATACCACAGTGAGTTCTGGTCTCTACATTACAGAAAAAAATTGAAAGGATTTATGAAAGGCTGGAAAACTTTAACAATGAAAAGAAATTGGAAAACATCAGTTGCTTGTAACAGTGAAGACAAAAGAGGGATTTAAATTAAGGTATAATTTTGAAAGGTTGTAGAGAGTAAATAGAACTGATCTATTTCTCTTAGCAAAACCAAGGGGGCTGAGGCATAAAATAGTTGATAGGCAGGTTAGAAGGGACACAAGGAAATTTATTTATTTTCTTGTGATGGATTGGAACATCATTGCCTGAGGTGATGACAGAGGTAGAAACCCTATTTCTATGTGGATGGAAGAGGTCTGACTTTCAGAGCTATGAGTCTGTTGCTAGGAGGTGGTATTAAAGGTTGGATAGCTTGTTCTTCAACAGCATAGACATGACTGGCCAGCTCTGCTCATGCACGGTAGATGTCCTATGTTTCTAAGATCCTTTGAAGGCTTTACTTGGCATGAGTCTGAAGCTTATCCTGATGAATAAGACAGAAAAGGCTAGAATTGCTCGTCATTTCTGACATCAAGATAGCGTCAACGGAAAACAAACAGTTAACTTTTCAGGCCAGGGACCATTTTTTTGGAATAGTTTCTGATAAAAAATTGTCAATTTGAAGTACTAGCTCTGTTTCTCTTTCCACAGTTCTTTCCAGAACAAGCAGGCAATTCTACCATTGTCTATTTTGCATTTACAGTAGCTAAAATATTTTGTTTTTGGTCTACCCTGCAAGAAGTGTTATTTGCAGGAATTGAAGGGACTAGCATCTATCTCTCTGAGGTTCTATTACCCTTCAGAGTGGAATTTGCTTCAGACAAATGGGAAACCATTTAAATTTGTTTCTTATCTCTTTTCTCAATATCAATGAAGGATGCTAATGCTGACAATGAGAAACAGTTACTGAGAGAAAAAAACTTGATGAATATCTCAAATACTTTATCATTATCAATTCGCCTGCACAGTTCTCTGAATAAATTCATTATACTGCTGTCAGGTTTCAAAAGCAACCAGGCAATTTGCAAGTTCTATTGTACAAGCAATACAGATTGAGGGCCCCTTATTCAAAATTCCAAAATCTGAAAATATTCTAAATCTGAAATTTTTTAGAGCACTGACAAATTGTCACAGATGGAAAATTCCACAAAATTCTAGGAAGGTTCCCTGGTGTCACACAGGTCCCTGCACACCACAAACAATTCTGAGAAGTGACTTCACATTTGTAATAAACAGAGTTAACAAAAAACAGAAAAGCACTACATAAACTGAAAAATGAATATCTCAGTTGTGTGTTGAAAGAGTGGATTTGCTAGCGTTGGAATGGACATACAGTATGCTGCTCAGCAGTATGCTGATTATGAAACAAACAAAGGTCTATCACAACCCTCTGAAAAGTGAAGGTAATTGTGAATATTCAGCAGGCTGGTTGCAGAATTTAAGACAAGGCACGGCATTCAATTTTTAAAGATTTGTGGTGAAAAGCATCTGCTGATCAAAAGTAGTAGGGAAATACAGTGAGTTTGCTAAGATCTAAAATGTTGATCTGCTTCATCAGTACATGACAAAGGACTGCATACTGCTAGCACATAAATTCAGAGTCGGAAATGATGGCGATCCCAAGCTATCTTGTTATATATTCCAAAATATGAAAGATCTGAAATCCGATATACCTCCAGCCCCAAGCATTTCAGAGAAGGGGTACTCAAACCGTGTGTTGATCTCTTTTTTTTTGTACATTAATCAGCTGTATATACCTGTTTCTGCTATTATGTGAGAAAGGAATTTCTTGTGGGGTTTCCATTAGTCATTTTGTGTACATATTATCTATCAATGATCAATTATCACTAAGCATAGTTACAGCATCCAGCTCTTTAAGTTAAACCTTACAAAGCCACATAGAGTCAAAGAGCACTACAGCACGGAAACAAGCCTTCCACCTTATCTAGTCTGCGCTGAACAGACCAAATCGGCCAAATACTCTATATCCATCCCATCCACGTACTTATCCAAATTTCTCCTAAATTTTGGAATCGGTCCAAATAGTCTATATCCATCCCATCCATGTACTTACCCAAATTTCTCCTAAATGTTGGAATCAAACCTGAACGCACTGCTTCCGCATCTCTACGTCTTCATCAATACATGTTTATTGACTTATGAATTTGGAAACATAACAACTAGGAGCAAGAGTTGACAATTCAGCCCCTGAAGCCTGCTCTGCAGTTTAATAAAATTGTGTGTGCTCTGATTGCAGCTTCAAACCTGCAACCAAACACTCAAAACAATGTGAATCAAATGAATTTAATCTTATCTCATCTTAAATGACTGACCCGTATGCTTTAACAGTGACCTATATTTCTTGGTTACCCCACTAGGTGAACCACTATCCCAAGGTGTTGAGATCTGACTGGGTGTTGTATGTTTTAATGATGCCCCTTTTATTTTTTCACTCCCTTGCAGATATAAGCCTCACCTTTCCAGTCTTTATGTGTAAGATATTCCAGCCATTTGGAACTGCTTTCCACATAGTAATACTATATCTTTTGATAAATAATGGGGGCAATACTTTACATAATACTAGAAATGTTCTATAAAAATGTACTTAATCATAGTGCTCCTATGTTTATATCGATTCCCTTCAAAATAATTGATAACAAATTTTAGTTTTCTTTATTAATGCTATATCTGACCTTACAGAGGAATATAAAATCAGGAGGGACACAGATAAGGTCCTAGGGTAGGAGAGTTTTAAACTAGAGGGCATAAACTCAAGGTGAGATGGGAAAAATTTAAAGGTGATCTGGGGGAGAAGTTTTTCACGCAAAGGGTGGTGGATATGTCGAATGAGCTGCCAGAGGAAGTGGTAGAGGCCGATACAGATACAATGTTCAAAAGACACTGAGGTAGATACATAAAAGATTTAGGGGGATATGGGCCAATGGGACTAGCTCAGGTGGGCAACTTGGTCAACATGGACAAGTTGGGCCAAAAGGGCATGGATGACTCTAAGACTCTGCATATCTGCATATTAGCATTTACAAATTATGCACAATAACACTCAGATCCTTCTTTAGCTGAAAACCTCTGTGTTCTCTCACCATGGAAATAACATACTCCTTTTTTATTATTTATTTTCTGCCAAAATGGAGGACTTCACCTGTATTGGTATATGTTACCTCCAAGGCTGAACAACTACTTCTCATTTACATATTCCACCTCTGTAAGGTAGCTTGCCACTACCTCTATCACAGTCTCACTGCTGTTAAAAATGTGGTCATGGTTTTGAGCGCTGTGGACTCCACTTGTCTCATGCTGTAAACTGAGTCAGCCAAAGTTCTGCAGCGTTAATCTACTATGAATCATTCCCCTTACCAAACACCTCTGCATTTTTCAGTCAAAGCCTTCAATGTGAAATTTGGAACCAACACAGCTATTACCCACCTTAATGAGGAAGTCTAATATTTTCAGTATTTCGCATTTGCAATGTTTCACTTTGGCTAACCTGTAGCATGTGCAGTATTGTTCATCGAGTGTGCAGAGTTAGCACCCTCCCTTTTGCACTCACCTCAACTTCCAGCTCGTCTGCTGAAGCTGCAGCACACTCTTACCTACACTCCCTGCTCAGCTACTTGAGAAAACTCACAGGATACACACCTTAGCAAAAGAATGTGCCAAAAATTCATGCTTCTTAATGCTCTTAATGTGAAATAGCTGAGGGAAAAGCATGATGGATTTCTCCAATACTTACTCAAGTACTAAACTACTTTAATTCACCTTCACAGTTGAGGATGTTCAAAGGGAACCAGTTCAAAGGAAACCATGCGCTGCAGAAATTGAATATGCTACTGTCACTTTTCAAAACCGACCAGGTAATTTGCTAGTTCTATTGAATAGTGTTTTGATCAGTTTCCTTCAGTAACCCCAACATTCAATTACATCAATTTGCTCAAAGTTAAAGGGGACAAGAGAGAAGGTGGGACTAGACATGTGAATGTAGTGGCTATTCTAACAACCCAGTGCCACTGCTGGTGGCCCCACGGGTTGTTAAATTTGTATGCCATGGCCTCAAATCACTCCAATAACGATGTTCTAGAACTCAAAGAATTGTATTGAATCCTTTATCAGCAGCAAGCAAAACATACAATCCTGAAGTGATGCAATTAACTGTACTAGGCATAAATTAAGCTGTAACAAAGTGATCAGCAAAAGATATGACATCCATCTTTCCCCTGCCCCAAAATGACCAGAACAAAGCACGAATACATAACTTATTCCCTTCACTTCTACCACGCCCGCCCACTGACGGGACCAGTTACCATAATACACAAAATGAACACACAACACAGAACACAATGCTGATAGAAATCAGATGCATGTCCCCTATAGTGAAGGATCGGTCTCAATAGGTTTAAATTGCAGCAAATTATCCTTGATGAGAGATCCAACCAACAACCTTCAGACTCAGTGAGTAGCAATATATGTATAAAATAATGTAAATCCGTAAGTTCACTGGAGGCTGGAAGCCCGGAGGTGCCCTACCCTGGGGCAGGAGGACTATCTCTGTGTCTGAGTGAGTGGGTGGGAGGAAAGAAAGAGACTTGTTTAGGTGTTGTTCTGCTGTTGCTTGTGTTTTCTCTGTTGAACATTTTGGACATGCTATGTTGATGTCAGAATGTGTGGCAACATTTTCAGACTGCCTCAGCGCGTCCTTAGGTTGTGTTGGTTGTTTATGAAAATAGCATATCTCACCATATGTTACAATAAATAAAGGAATCTGAATAATTGAAGAACTCAGTGAATAGTCTTCAGTACATCACCTGTTTAAAGAAATGGAAATCAGACTGAAAACTAACCCTCCTGATCTATTGAAAAGAAGGTAGAGAAAAAGCAAAGAAATCTTTGGCTAGGGAATGTATTATTGTAGAATCAGACGGATAAATAGATATTCCTGAGCCTAATTTTGGGTTACGTTTAAGAAAATAATCAAAATTAGAATCAAGTTTATTATCACTAGAGCAGCTGGAATTTGTAGAGATACTTTATTTAATGTTGTGATTTTTCTCCAATCATTGCTTCCCACCATTTTGAGAGCAGAGAAAGAGGATAGTCACTGTAATTATCATTCAGTTCAGGAAATGATGCAAAACGCAGTTTTTCTGCTATGAATATCTTAATTTCACATATCTGGTATCACTTCCCTCTTTTGTCTCGTGGGTTAATAAATGGCACTTTATTAAGAACATTTTGAAAGGCCAATGCAGATGTATTGCACTCATCACTTCCTCAAAGAGTGCAAACAGATTTATCACCCCTGTCTGCTCTCATATGTCTTCTAAAATGCAGGTAAAGTTTTTGTATATGCACCATTAGTCAGTTTACTTAATAATGCATTTAGCATTAACTAAATGTAAAGATTAGCATTATTTGTCACACGTTGACCAAAGCATGCAGTGAAATGTGTTTGTGTCAAATCAAATTAGCAATGAATGTGCTGAGCAGTCCTCCAGTGCTGTCACTTTTCCAGTGCCAACATAGCATACCCACAACTCACTAACACAGACCGTACAACCTTGGACCCTGGGGGGAAACTGGAGAACCCGGAGGAAGCTCATGTGGTCACGCGGAGAATGTACAAACTTCTTACAGACGGCGGCTGGAATTGAACCCAGATTTTACAGCTGAAATTGTAAAGCGTAGTGCTGACCATGACACTACCATGCCCCTCTATCTCTACTATCACTGCTGAGTAATTTATACATTAAGTGAAGCCATACAGGATAACATCTCCTTCTTTGTATGAGTATGTGGACTTTTATGCATCCAGAAACATATGAATAAGGTGCAAAAATTTGTCACTCAGATTTTAAACCTGCTCTGTAGTTTAATAAAATTGTGTCTGTTCTGAATGTAATTGCAATCCCACACCCCTGACTACACAAGGTAACATTATACCTCCGCTTATCATTCATCTATCCACATCAGCTTTGGAAATCACCTCAGGCTCTGCTTCCTCTAACCTTTCAGGAAAGAGACAGTAAAAGACTTGAGAACTTCTGAAAAAGAGATCCACTTAATTTCTGTCTTAAATGGGTAACTACTTATTTAAAAATCCCTAGTTCTAGATTACCGCACTAGGTGAATTATACAGTCAGTCAAGAACTCACTGGATATTGCATGTTTTAATTTTGCCCCCTTTTAATCTTTTATTGCCTTGCAGATATAAATGTAGCTTATGTATTTTTCATCCATTTGCCAACTTGCCCATTCCAGCTATTACTCTGGCACACTTCACTGAATCGCTACTCACTCTGTAAAGTCCTTTTGTTGGTATTGAGGCAACACACACAAAATGCCAGAGGAACTCAGCAGACCAGGCAGCATCTATGGAAAAGAGTAAACAGTCGAAGTTTTGGGCCAAGGCCCTTCATCCATGGTCTTCTACCCTCTCCAATCTGATTCCTCCTTCTCCAATCCTTGATCTCTTCCACCTCTCAACTTCCCAGCTCTATTTCACCCCTCCCTCTCTCCCACCTTGTAGTTCTTCCTCTCCTCACCCTAACTCTTTCTTTCCAGTCCTGATGACGGGTCTCGGCCTAAAAAGCCAACTGTTTATTCTTTTCCATAGATGCTGCCTGGCCTGCTGAGTTCTTCCAGCACTTTGTGAGTGCTGCTTTGGACCTCCAGCAACTGCAGATTTTCTCTTGTCTATAGTTATTGAGATCTGTCAAAGGGTCTCTGCTCACAATGTCAGCTCTTTGTTTCTCTCCACAGAGGCTGCCAGACCTGCTGATTTCCTCCAGTATTTTGTGTGTGTTACTCCAGATTGTTAGCATCTGTAGAATCTCTTGAGTTTATTGAGCCAGTACTGTTCACAGTACTCCAGATATTGTCTAACTGATAGCCTACATTACTGAAGCACAACCTCTCTACACTGGTATACAATTGCTCTCACAATAAATAATAATCTTTTAGCTTAGATAATTCCATGAAATACATGAATTTTGGCTTTTATAGTTCTGCATCCAGATCCCCCTACAGCTGAGAACTTCTGCAATCTCTCACAATGGAGATAACAAGCCTCTTTTTTTCTCAGGGAAAGTGGACAACACATTTATTGGTATATGTTGCCTCCAAAGCTGAACAACCTCTCCTTGTTTACATATTGTATTTCTACCCTTGTAAAATTGTGTCTGTATTGCGTTCTCAACCTGGTTGCTGTCAAATATGTGTTCATTCTTTAGTAACCTCCAGTCTCAACCTATGCAATGTCTCTTCCTTTGCTTTCCAACATTTCCAAAGGGGTCCTATGACCAAACATATCTTTACCTCCCTCTGCCACCATTCCTCTTTCTTTATGGATCATTCCTCTTTGATTCCCTTGTCCATTCAATCTCATTAATCTCCCTCCCAGCACTTATTCCTGCAAACACCCAAAGTTCTACACCTGCTCTTTCACCTCCTCCCAGTCGAACAGTCCTTCCAGGTGAACCAACACATCACCTGCAAATCTGCTGGGGTTGACTCCTGTGTCCAGTGCTCCTGATGGGGCCTCCTCTACACTGGTGAGACCGGTTATAAGTTTGGGGACCGCTTCATCAAGAACCTCTACTCCATCCACATTCTACACAGGTTGTATTGAGAGCATCCTGAGCAGCTGCATCACTGCCTAGTTCGGAAATTGCACCATTTCGGATTGCAGGACCCTGCAGTGGATGGTGAGGTCAGCTGAGAAGATCATCGGGGTCTCTCTTCCCGCAATTACAGACATTTACACCACACGCTGCATCCATAAAGCAAACAGCATTACGAAGGACCCCACGCACCCCTCATACAAACTCTTCTCCCTCCTGCCATCTGGCAAAAGGCACCAAAGTATTTGGGCTCTCACGACCAGACTATGTAACAGTTTCTTCCCCCAAGCCATCAGACTCCTCAATACCCAGAGCCTGGACTGATACCAACCTACTGCCCTCTACTGTGCCTATTGTCTTGTTTAGTATTTATTGTGATGCCTGCACTGTTTTGTGCACTTTATGCAGTCCTGGGTAGGTCTGTAGTCTAGTGTAGTTTTGTGTTGTTTTATGTAGTTCAGTGTAGTTTTTGTATTGTTCATGTAGCACCATGGTCCTGAAAAACGTCTCATTTTTACTGTGTACTGTACCAGCAGTTATGGTCAAAATGACAATAAAAAGTGACTTGACTTGACTTGACTTGAACAGCAGAACTTGCTGGTGGCCGAACATTTCAATTCTGATTCCCATTTCCGTTCCAATCTATTGCCTCCTCTTATACCAAGATAAGGCCACCTTCAGGGTGGAGGAGTAACACCTTATATTCCATCTGGGTAGCCTCCAACCTGATAGCATGAATATGAATTTTTCTTTCCTGTAAAAACGTTTTGCTCCCCCCCCCCCAACCTTCTTCTATTCCCCACTCTGGCCCCTTAACTCTTCTCACCTGCCTATCACCTTCCCCTGGGTCCCTTCTCCTTCTCTTTCTCCTATGGTCCATTCCTCGCTCCTATCAGATTCCTTCCAGCTCTTTACCTTTCCCACCCACCTGGCTTCACCTATCATCTTCTAGATATCCTCCTTTTCCTCCTCCCAACTTTTTATTCTGGCATCTTCACCCCTTCTTTCCATTCCTGAAGAAGGATTTTGGTCTGAGACATCCAGTGTTTATTCATTTCCATAGATGTTCCCTGACCTGCTGAGTTCCTCCAGCATTTTGTGGGTGTTTCTTTGTCTCTTCCTCTCATCTATCACAATGGATCAGACAAAACATTGCCGTCCCAGTTTAACCTGCACCAGCATTTCTGATGAGAGGGATTGATCCGAAATATGGTGCTAACAATTATTACCTGCCTGATGAGGAAGTTGAGATTTTTCAGTACTATTTCACATTTCCAGTGTCTGCAGTACTTTGGTTTGTTTGTTCTATCGATCTAACTTTTCAATAACTGTAATTTGCCAGGAATGCACCTGTGCTTATCAATTCATCTAGTTTTCTTGCTCATCTACTGAAGCTACTGCACACTCTTGGCTAAACTCCCCACTCAGCCATTGCTTCTGTGTGTAGGTGAGGTAAATTTGTCAAAGGGGAAATACAGAAGCAGAAGTCATGCTTCCTAACACTGATGATGTGCAATAGTGGGTGAGAGAAAAAAATCTATAAGGAAGATATCACTAAGATTGAAAGAGTTCAGAGAGTATTTACATCGATATTTCTGGGACTTGAGGAACTATTATAGGGAAGATTTGAATAGGTTAGGATTTTATTCCCTAGAGCAAAGGAAAATGAGGGGAGATTTGCCAGAGGTATACAAAACTCTGAGGGGTATAGATAGGGTAAATGCAAGTAGGCTTTATTCGAAGGGAGGTTGAGTGAGATTAGAACTAGAGCTCATAGGTGAAGTGTGAAAGCTGAAATATTTAAAGGAACTATGAGGGGGAATGTCTTCATTCAGAGGATAGTGGGAGTGTGGAACAAGCTGCTAGCCGAAGTGGTGGATGCAGGTTTGATTTCAACATTGAAGAGAAATTTGGATAAGTACAAATTTGGAAATTTGGAATTGGAATCAGGTTTAATATCACCAGCATATGTATCGTACATATGTCGTGAAATTTGTTGCTTTGCAGCAACAGTATATTGCAATACATAGTAATAAATATTAGAAATTACAGTAAGTATATTATAAAAAATAACTTAAATCAGTCATGCAAAAACAGAGGGGAAAAATACTAAGGAAGTGTTCATGGGTTCAACGTCCATTCAGAAGTCTAATGGCAGAGGAGAAAAAGCTGTTCCTGAACATTGAGTGTGTATCTCCAGGTTCTTGTACCTTCTTCTTGATGGTAGCAATGAGAAGAGGGCATGTCATGGGTGAAGGATGTCCTTATTGATGGATGCTGCCTTTTTGAGGCATCACATTTTGAAAGTGTCCCAGATGCTGGGGAGGCCAGTGCCCATGATGGAGCTGACTGAGTTTACAACTTTCTGCAGCTTTTTCTGATCCTGTGCAGTGGACCCCATACAGACAATGATGCAACCAGTTAGAATGCTCTCCACAGTGGAGTTGCAGAAATGTGCAAGTGTCTTTGGTGACATACAAATTCTCCTCAAACTCCGAATGAAATATAGCACTGTCTTACCTTCTTTATAATTGCATCGTTATGCTGGATCCAGGATAGATCCTCAGAGGCGTTGACATCCAGGAACTTGAAGCAGCTCACCCTTTCCACTTCTGATCCCTCGATGAGGACTGGTGTGTGTTCCTTCACCTTAACTTTCCTGAAGTCCACAATCAATTCTTTAGTCTTACTTATGCTGAGTGCAATGTTGTTGCTGCAGCACCACTCAACCAGCTGATCTAACTTGCTCATGTACGCTTCCTCATCACCATCTGAAATCCTGCCAACAATCGTTGTGGCATCAGCAAATTACTAGTTGGTGTTTGGCTGTGCCTATCCACACAATCGTGGGTGCAGAGAGAGTAGAGCAATAGGCTAAGCACACATCCTTGAGGAACACTGATGTTGATTGTCTGCTGGTTATTTCTGATCCACGCAGACTGTGGTCTCCTGGTGAGGAAGTCAAGGATCCAAATGCAGAGAGAGGTAAATATTATTACTGTCCAGGTGATTCAAGGACAAGTGGAGAGCCAGTGAGATTGCTTCTGCCGTAGACCTATTGTGACAGGCAGATTGCTGCAGGTCCAGGTAGTGTATCTGCTGAGGCAGGAATTTAATCTAACCATGACCAACTTCATGGAGCGCTTGATTGTAGTAGATGTGAGTACCACTGGGTGATAGGCACTGAGGCAGCTCATCCTGCACTACTTGGGCACTGGAAAGGCTGTGGATGTTGTCTACATGGACTTTAGTAAGGCCTTTGACAAGGTCCCACGTGGGAGGTTAGTTCAGAAGGTTCAAACACTAAGTATCCATGGAGACGTTGTAAACTAGATTCAAAATTGGCTGTGTGGGAGAAGACAGAGAGTGGTAGTGGATGATTGCTTATCAGACTGGAGGCCTGTGACTAGTGGTGTGTCTCGAGGATCTGTGCTGGGATCATTGTTGTTTGTTGTCTATATCAATGATCTAGATAATAATGTGGTAAATTGGATCATCAAGTTTACTGATGACACTAAGATTGGAGGTGTTGTGGAGAATGAGGAAGGCTTTCAAAGCTTGCAGAGGGATCTGGACCAACTGGAAAAATGGGCCAGAAAATGGCAGATGGAATTTAATGCAGACAAGTGTGAGGTGTTGCATTTTGGAAGGACAAATCAAGGTAGGACATACACAGTAAATGGTAGAGTACTGAGGAGTGCGGAGGAACAAAGAGATCTGGGAGTTCAGATACATAATTCCTTAAAGTGGCATCACAGGTAGACAGGGTTATAAAGAAGGCTTTTGGCATCCTGGCATTCATAAATCAAAGTATTGAGCATAGGAGTTGGGATGTTATGGGGAGGTTGTATAAGACATTGATGAGGCCAAATTTGGAGTATTGTGTACAGTTCTGGTCACCTAACTATAGGAAGGATATTAGTGATATTGAAAGAGTGCAGAGAAGATTTACTAGGATGTTGCCGGGTCTTCAGGAGTTGAGTTACAGGGAAAGATTGAACAGGTTAGGACTTTATTCCTTGGCGTGTAGAAGAATGAGGGGAGATTTGATAGAGGTTTACAAAATTATGAGGGGTATAGACAGAGTAAATATGAATAGGCTCTTTCCGCTTAGATTAGAAGAGATAAATACGAGAGGACATAGTTTTAGGGTGAAAGAGGAAAGGTTTAGGGGGAACATTGGGGGAACTTCTTCACTCAGAGAGTGGTGTGAGTGTGGAACGAGCTGCCATCTGACGTGGTAAATGCGGGCTCATTCTTAAGTTTTAAGAATAAATTGGATAGGTACATGGTTGGGAGAGGTCTGGAGGGTTATGGACTGGATGCAGGTCAATGGGACTAGTGGAATAATGCTTCGGTACAGACTAGAAGGGCCGAATGGACTATTTTCTGTGCCGTAGTGTTCTATGGTTCTATGGTATGTTTGTCACCCTTTTAAAGCAGGTGGGAAACTCCGACTGCAGCAGTGAGAGATTGAAGAAGTCCTTGAACACTTCTGCCAGTTGGTTGTCACAGGTTTTAAGAGCCCTATTAGGTACACTGTCAGGGCCAAAGGCCTTCATCCTCTTGAAAGATATTCTGGCATTGCTTTCTGAGCCAGAGAACCCAGGATCAGCAGATGCTGCAGGAATTCACATAGATATGATTTAATTCTCCATTTCAAAGAGTCCGTTAAAGGCATTGAGCTCATCTGGAGGTGCAGCATCACAGTCATTCATGATGTTAAGTTGCAAATCTTGCCAGAGCTGATGTGAATCCGATTCCATCTCTAACCTCAGAAGGAAGAAATGACATGGAGGGCTTTGCTCCAGGTGCAGGTCAATGGGACTAGGCAGAATAATAGTTTGGCACTGACTAAATGGATCAAGGCCCTATAGTGCTCTATGATTCTATGCTTCTATTCCTCTTCACAGTCAATGAAAATCAAAGGCAACCTGAAGATCATCAGACAATCTCAGACTCAGAACCATACCAAAATGAAATTCATTATGCTGCTATCAAGTTTCAAAAGAGATCAGGTAATTTACAAGTTATATAGTATAAGAAAAATATAATCTTCTTTTATTCAAATACATTAACTCCAATTTTCAATACCCTCAAAGATCTTATCCTCAATGAGCAATCCAAACTGGAATCTCCAGACACAGTAAGTAAAAATGATCTACTTATAAACTTGGCTAAACATCCTAACTAGCTTTATATGGTATGGAAATAGAGATCACTGTAAAATCTAACACTTTGTCTTCATACTTCCTCAGAGTCAACATGTTCAGATGGAGATGGGTCATCTGTAATCTTTGGCACCATAACTCAAAAGAACATCTGAGTTTGGAAAAGCAAAACCTGCAGCTGATGAAAATGTGAAATAAAAGCAAAAAATGTGGGAGAGACACGGCAAGCTAGACCACATCTGTGGGGAAAAAAAAATTGTACTATGGTTTGAATAATCTGAGGAAAAATATAGTTGGGAGAAACAAGGACTTTTTTTTGCTATAGAATGGATTATTACATAATCCGGTTACTATCAATTGAGTTTGTGTTACATTTCAGAAAGTAATGGAATATCTAAGCCAATCAAGGGAACATAACTCCCAAATCAAGATGAATTCTTCAGGTAGTAAGGATCAAAGTGTTATGGCAAATTTCATCTATATCACAAATGGCAAAGGAATATAAGAATCGAGGAGGTCTGTTCTGTCATTCAAGCCCGAATATCTATTCAAATAAATGGCCCCATTTGAATGTTGCCTTCACGTGCTCTTGTTGGTATAGTGATCATTAACATGACATTACATTAGTCCCAGATATGACCATTACTTCACCCTTCTCAGCAATAACTCCATGAGGCAGAGAGCAGTAGTGTGCAATCACTCAAGTTGAGTACGGTGTTCTCCCAACAGGAAAGAGGGTGTCTATTGAAGGATCATCAAGTGACTGTAAAAGCCACTCAAGGATACACATAATCTGTGATTTTAGGCTGGATTCCCTTGTTGGAGAAGCCAGTGCTTGACTTTGTTTAAGGTGGGGAGACTAGTGCACGAGCAGACAAGACTCAGTCCATGGCAGATCAGGGTCAGGGTACAGTGGCATGGAATGCAAGGTGACTTCATCGCTGCAGCCTTCCTCCACTTTCACTGCTGTTGTGAGAGTCATAGACAAGTACAGAACAGAAAAAGTCCCTTCGGCCAATCCAGTTTCTGCTGAACCATTTAAACTGCCTACTCCCATATACCTGTATCTGGACCATAGCCTTCCATACCTCTACCATCCTTGTAACTATCCCAACTACTTTTAAACATTGCAATCAAGCTTACATACACCAATTGTGCTGGGAGCTCGTTCCACACTCTCATCGCACTCAGAAGTTTTCCCTCATGTTCTCCTTAAAATTTTCACATTTCACCCTTTAGCCCATGAATTCTAGTTCTCCCACCCAACCTCTGTGAAAAAAGCCTGTTTGCATTTACCTTATCTATACCTCTCAAAATTTTGTAGAGCTCTATCTAATCTCTGTCATTCTCCTATGTTCCAAGGAATAAAGTACTAACCTATTAATTTTTTCCTTATATCTCATCTTCCAGTCCCAGTAGCATCCTTGTAAATATTCTCTGTACTCTTTCAACCTTGTTTACATCTTTTCTGTAGGTAGGAAACCAAAACTGCACACGTTACTCCAAATTAGGCCTCACCAACATCTTATACAACTTCAGCAAATCATCCCATCTCCTGTACTCAATGATTTTATTTATGAAGGCCAAAGAGTCAAAAGCTTTCTTTTAGACCCTACTTTCCTGTGGTCCCACCAAAGTGCAACACCTCACAACTGCCTACATTAAATTTTATCTGCCATTTTCAGTCCTTTTTTTCTGGCTGTCCAGATCCTGCTGAAAGCTCTGACAGTCTTCCTTCACTGCAACCCAAATCATGGTGTCATCCGCAAATTTACTGTTCTAATTAACCACATTATTCAAATCATCGTTGACAAACAACAGACCCAGCACCAGTCCCTGTGGCACTTCACTATTCACAGGCCTCCATTCAGAGAGGCAGCCATCTACTACCACTCACTGGCTTCTCCCACAAAGCCAATGTCTTATCCAGTTTACTACATCATCTTAAATGTCAAGCAACTGAACCTTCTTCGCCAACCTTCCATGCTGCAGCTTATCAAATCCCTTACTAAAGTTAATGTAGACAACATCCACTACCTTGCCTTTATCAACTCTCCTGGTAACTTACATAAAAAATTCTATAACATTGCTTATCCACAACTTGTCATGCATGAAGCCATGCTGACTATCCCTAATTAGTCCATGTCTATCCAAATACTCATCCTTCTGGTCCCTTAGAATACCATCCAATAATTTTCCTACTGCTGATGTCAGGCTCACCAGTCTATGATTTCCTGGCTTATGTTTACTGCCTTTCTTACACAGTGGAACAACATTAGCTCTCTGCCAATTTTCCAGTACCTCACCTGTTGCTAATGATGATTTAGGTCCCTGCACTTGCCTCCCACAGGACCCAAGGGAACTCCTTGTCAGATTCTGGGGATTTCTCCACCTTAATTTGCCTCAAGACAGTAAACACCTCCTCCCCTGTAATCTGTGTAGGGTCCATGGCCTCATTGCTGCTTTGCCTCACATCTGTAGACTCCGTGTCTGTCTCTTGAGTAAATACAGCTGCAAAAATTCTATTTAAGATCTCCCCAAATCTCTTTTGGCTCCAGGCATAGATCACCATTCTGATCTTACAGTGGACCAACTTTGTCCTTTGCAATCCTTTTGTTCTTCACATATCTTTAGAATCCCTTAGGATTCTCATTCACCTTATCTGTTAAGGCAAATTCATGCCTTCTGTTAGCCCTCCTGATTTCTTTCCTAAGCATTGTCTTCCATTTCTTATACTCCATAAGAAGACATATCTTCATTTTCCATTAGCTCCACCATTGCAGTTTTGGTTGGATCTCTCTTTGTATGGAACCTCCCCCTTCACTTTAGTGCCATGGGTGACCCTACCAGGAGCTAAGTGCCAGAAGGCTAAACTTCAGGGAGCAGCCTTCTTGAGATCTCAGGAACTGTTCGCCACGACAAGGTGACAATCCTCAGAGAAAAAGGCAGAGGGCATTTCAATTTCACTAATATTGTGTGACTAATGCGTCTTTTATTAGATCCATTAGTAAAATTATGTCCCTGGTCTTGGATGCCACCGCCAGAGCATCTGGAATCCGTGGAGATACTTTGTTTCATTGTGATGACTCTTGCCTCCATTTTGTGAGTGGGGAATAGAAGGATCTTTGCAGTCATCATTCAATTAATGAAGTCTTTTAGAAGGCAATTTCTTTGCTTTTAATTTCTATGTCTGGTATCGCTTCTCCTTTAGTCTCATGGGTTATTATGTGACACTTTAGTAGGCATGTTTTGAAAGACCATCACATGCATA
This sequence comes from Mobula hypostoma, assembly GCF_963921235.1. Taxonomy (NCBI): domain Eukaryota; kingdom Metazoa; phylum Chordata; class Chondrichthyes; order Myliobatiformes; family Myliobatidae; genus Mobula; species Mobula hypostoma. The sequence goes on along the minus strand of NC_086103.1, from coordinate 19,122,536 downwards.
ACCCTCATTAATGTCTCTCCTGCATTCTTTTTGAACTATTTATATTTCTTATTGTAGCTCACAGTACTTTTTACATATTGTACTGTATGATGCTGCAAACCAACAAATTTCATGATGTGTCACTGATAATAAAACTTTTTCTGATTCTGTTACTTTATTAAATATTACCTCAGCTGCTGCTTGTGTGGAGATTACGAGTTTCCCTTGTATCCATGTGGGTTTCTTTCAAGTGATCTGATTTCCTCACATATCCCAAATACATGCCAGTTGGTAGGATTGGCTGCTTTGTTGCCCTGAGTAATTAGTTCAAAGTATATTTACCATATACAACCTTAAGATTCATTTTCTTGCAAGTGTCAGCAAGAAAATAAAAAAATACAATAGAAAACATGAAAAACTGTACATAACAATGACTGACAGGCAACACACACAAAATGCTGGAGGAACTCAGCAGGCCAGGCAGCATCCTTTTTTTCTCCAGTCCTGATGAAGGGTCTCAGCCCAAAGCATCAACTGTTTACTCTTTTCCGCAGATGCTGCCTGAACTGCTGAGTTCTTCCAGCATTTTGTGCACGTTGCTTGGATTTCCAGCATACGAAGGGTCTCGGCCTGAAACGTCGACTGCGCCTCTTCCTATAGATGCTGCTTGGCCTGCTGCGTTCACCAGCAACTTTGATGTATGTTGTCTGCAGATTTTATCCTGTTTGTGAAAGACAGAGAAAAGTCTAATGTGCAAAAGAGGACAAATCAGGCCAATAATAACAAAGTAAGTAAATAATACTTAGAACATGAGCTGCAGGGTCCCTGAAAGTAAGTCTACAAGCTAGAGACATACATGGATATGTAGTGAAAATCTTTGTATTGGGATATCAAAAACAAGAGGGTTGAGGTTTAAGGTAAGCTGAAGGAATTTTAAAGGGGATCTGAGGGGTAGTTATTTTTACATAGGGAGTAATTCATATCTAAAGTGTGTTGCTGGGGCAGGTGTGGAAATCACCCTCACCCATCACCTCTACACCGAAGATAAAGATTAGCTTTATTTGCCACATGTACATTAAAACATACTGTGAAATGCTCCATTTGCATCCATGACCAACACAGCCCGAGGATGCGCTGCGGGCTGCCTGCAAATGTCACCACACTTCCGGCGCGAGCATAGCATGCCCATAATTTACTAACCTACCTCGTACTGTCCCGCCGAAGGGTTTCGGCCCAAAACGTTAACTGTATTATTTTCCTAGATGCTGCCTGGCCTGCTGAGTTCTTCCACCATTTTGTGTGTTCTCCCCAACACATACCTCCGTCCCCTGACCTATCTCATTCCCTAACAGGAGATCTAGCACTGCCCCTTCTCTAGTTGGTACCCCTATGCATTGCTGCAAAAAAAAACTATGCTGCACACATTTTACAAACTGCAAACCATCCAGCCCTTTTACAGTATGGGCTTCCCAGTCTATGTGTGGAAAATTAAAATCTCCCACAATCACAACCTTGTGCTTACTACAAATATCTGCTATATCCTTACAAATTTGCTCATCCAATTTTCGCTCCCCATTTGGTGGTCTATAATACACCCCATAAGTGTTACCACACCTTTCCTATTCCTCAATTCCACCCAAATAGCCTCCCTTGACGAGCCATCTAGTCTATCCTGCCAGAGCACTGCTGTAATATTTTCTCTGACAAGCAATGCAAAACATCCCTCTTTTGTCCCTCCCATTCTATCACACCTGAAGCAATTAAATCCAGGAAAATTTATTTGCCAATCACACCCCTCCTGTAACCATGTTTCACTAATAGCTACCACATCATACTTCCAGGTATCAATTCATGCTGTAAGCTCAACCACCTTGCTTATAGTGCTCCTAGCATTAAAATAGATGCATTTAAGAATTTTTCCACCTCTTACTCTCTGTTTATCACTAACGGTGCAAACAAATTTAATATTTTCTTTTTCTTCCTTCTCCCCTATCTGTTCCTACGCTCTGGTTCCCCTCCCCCCTTGTATCTAGTTTAAATCCACCTGAGCCTCTCTAGCAAACCTACCTGCAAGAATATTTGTTCCCCTCCAGTTCAGATGTAAACTGTCCCACCAGAACAGGTCCCACCTTCCCTGGAAAACTGCCCAATTATCTATAAATCTGAAGCCTTCCCTCCTGCACCATGTCTTCAGCCATGTGTTGATCTGCGTTATCTTATTATTTCTAAACCCGTCTGCATGTGGCACCGGTAGAAATCCTGAGATTGCTATCCTGGAAGTCCTGTCATTTAACTTGGCACCTAACTCGCTAAACTCACCTTTCAGGACCTCCTCACTCTTCCTACCCACGCCATTGGTCCCTACATGGACCACGACATCCGGCTGCTCACCGTCCCTCTTGACAATACTGAGAACTCGATCTGAGATATCGCAGACCTTGGCACCAGGGAGGCAACAGACCATCCGGGACTTTTGATCTCTTCCACAGAACCTCTTATCTGTCCCCCTAACTATCAAATCCCCTATCACTACTGCTCTCCTCTTTTCCCTCCTTCCCTTTTGAGCTGAGGGTCCCGTCTCGGTGCCAGAGATGCAACCACTGCAAACTTATGTCTGGTAGGTCGTCCCCATCAACAGTATCCAAAATGATGTACTTATTATTGATGGGAATGGCCACAGGGGTGCTCTGCTCATTCTGTCTATTCCCTTTCCCTCTCCTGACAGTCACCCAGCCACCTGTCTCCTGACTCTTAGGGGTGACTATCTCCCTGTAACTCCTGTTTATTTCTGTCTCTGCCTCCCGAATGATCCAAAGTTCATCCAGCTCCAGCTCCCTAACTCGGTTTGTCAGGAGCTGCAGCTGGATGCCCCTTTTGCAGGTGTAGCCATCAGGGACGAATGTGCTCGCCGACTTCCCACATTCTGCAAACGGAGCATTCAACTGCCCTAACTGCTGCCTCCATTACCTACTGTTAAGGTAATTAGATTTATTAAAGGAACTTACTCAGCCTTACCTCACTTGGAGTGAAGCTCTTCCTCAGCCTCTGCTCGCCGAAGCCTCAGGAGCCAAAGCCTTCTTACTCTGTCTCCCACTGCTCCGTCGTCTGCTACAATATTGCCCCCTCCATTAATCTTCTCACTTTTAAACACTCCCACTGCCTCACGGTCCGACTTACACGCACTTGTGCAGTCGTGCCCCGTTCAACTGCCGAAGAAGAAAAAAAAATTTTAAGCTCAACTTTAATTGTTACTCACCCATATAGCTAAACAAAATGGCGTATAGTGGCTCAATGTGAATTTTTGACTGGTTAAACCCCCTAGAAACTTGAGAACATCTAATCTACATTAAAGATTCTATATCAATGCAGTTTATTAATATTCTTCAGGGAAAGATGGAAGCCTTATGAGTTGGAAACCAGTCATTAGCTCTAAGTGTAGCAGAGCATGCAAACATCTCCTTCTGCTCAACTCATCCATGCTAATCAAGTTGCTTAATCCAGTTGTTAGTCCCATTTTCCTGCATTTAGCCCTATTCCCTCTAAATCTCTGCCAACCAATCACCTGTCCAAATAGCCAAAATGTTTCATTTGTGGGGAACGTAGAGTGTTAGCTCTGAATCCGATCCTGGAGTAGTAAGCCTGCTGAACTCGGCAGAAACTTTATTCTGAATAGAATCAGATTATCGGAGGCCCATGTTTTAACTTTTTTTATAACTAACATGAAAAATATCATGCTCTTATACAGCTGTGTGCAACTAATTCTATTTTTAAGTCCAGGTGATGGGTTGAAGCGTGACTGTCTATTTTCCCTCATAGACTAATCTACAGTGCCTTTTGTATGTTGCTCCAGATTCCAGCATCTGCAGTCTCGTCTGTTTTCCTCCCCTGCATTCCCCCTGCTGGTAGGTCAGCCCCACTGAATACAGTACAATGAGTTGCACAACCCTACCCCTCAGGTTCAACTTCCCTTGGTAGAATTATACAGTTCATAACTACTCATCAGTATAGAATACGTTACAACCCCTAGTCTGATGTAGGCTATTCAGTCCTAGAACACAGAACATAGCACATAGAGCATGGTACAGGCACTTCGGCTCATAATGTTGTGCTGTGCCTTCAACCCACTCCAATCTAATAGTTCTGCCATGTAGAAACATCTGTCTTTCTTTCATAATGAGCCTAAGAGTCTCTTAAATGTCCCTAATGTGTCAGCCCACACCACTACCCATGGCAGCTGGTTCCATGCACCCACCACTCTCTGTGTAATAAAAACGGTCTCTGACATCTCCCCTGTACTTTCCTCCAATCATCTTAAAATTATGCCCTCTTGTATTAGCCACTTCTGCCTTGAGAAAATGGTGCTGGCTGTCCACTCTATTAATGCCTCTTATACGTCTCTATCAAGTCATATTGACTGGTTCTTCTGCCCACTTATAGGCCTTGCTTCTAACTAACAAAACACAGTCAGACCTGTCCAATTTAAATATAAAATTTGTTTTGATGCCTTCCATTGCTTTACAGAGTATCTCGTTCTGGAATACCGGATGCTGGATGTGGAATAGATTCTGTTACAGTCTCACAATTAGGAGCAGATTCTTCCATTCCTCTTTTTGAACTCAAGAAGGTTGGAGCTGGTCAAAGTCAAAAGCCAAAATAAAATTAATATCAAAATGCATATACATTACCATATACTAGCTTGAAATTCATTTTCTTGCAAGTATTTACAGAAATATAAAGAAATACAAGAGTTGACCAAAAAACTACATAAACAAAGACTGACAAATAACCAATGTGCAAATGAAGGCAAATTGTGTAAATTTTAAAAAATATGAGAACACTTGCTATAAGTCATAAATATAAACATATATGGGGAGAAAAATATAAAGTTTTTTCAGAAGACTGTTCTGCTGGAGGACCAATTTCCTCTTTCTATTTTGCCAGATTCCCCTCAAGTTGCAGAGTTACAACAGTATGAGTGTTGTGGATGAGCAAAGGAGTAGGGTCAAAGAGGGTTTGATACTCATTCCATTTCAATTTCCCCTGATAAACAGTGACTTGCTCCAAATTAAACTGCTCAAAGCCTCTTGTCTTCAATATGTACATATCTTGTCTGGCTGATTGTTGAAACCAAGGTGCTATAATATGATATGGTTTAACCTACCAGAAACTAACTTCCCTCAGCACTTATATACCAACATCTCAACTTCAATCTTCAGGTCTTTATTGGGATTATTGTCTGGTTTGGAACGGAGCAAGTTTTCACCAGGCTGCAGGCCTGGCATCTGAACGAATGTGATGGTAAAGTGATGGATCTCAGGAGCAATCTGCTTTCTGAACTGGATGGCAGTCTTGCATCGTTAGCTGGAAAGCTGAAGCTAACATCAACCAAAGCCTTAAACAGACCTGAACAAAGGATCTTTCTGGTTTAAAATTGCATGTCTTTTCTCCCCTCAACATTGAAGGAGGCCATTCAGCCCACCAAGCATGAGCACTTTCTGATACCTTTTGCCGCACTTATTCAAAGTCAAAGTAAACCTATTCTCAAAGTATGTATATGTCACCATATACTACCCTGAGATTCTTTTTCTTGCAGGCATTTCCAGGAAAATAACCTATTTACAGGAAAATGAATCTACTGTAACCCAAACCTCAAATATCCATTTCTTCCCCACCATATCAATCACATTGTTGAAATCATGATCATTGCTTTTCTTTAACTTGTTCCCTTGCGACATATTTGGCTTCTGATTCATTCACTAATACACATTCTCAATATGTTGAAACAAAGATATACACTCAGTTTGAACTATTGCAGAATACTGGTAGGTCGGGTTGGCTGTTTGGAAGTTTGGTTGATCGCTGAGCTTGGAAAATGTTTGCAGACATTTCAGCTCCAATCAAAAAGCCGTCATCAGTGCACAAAGTCCCTCAAATATACACTGATAGTGAGTTCTATATACTCAGTAGCCATACCATTAGGTACAACTGTTGGTTAATGCAAGTATCTTGTTGGCCAATCAGGTGATACCAACTCAATGCATAAAAAACATGGTCAAGATGTTCAGATGTTGCTCAGACCAACTTCAGAACGAGGAGAAATGTGACTTAAGTGACTTTGATCATGGAATGATTGTTGGTACCAGATGGAGTGGTTTGAGTTGATCTCCTGGGATTTTCATGCACAGCAGTCTCGTCTCTAGAGTTCGCAGAGAATGGTGTGAAAAACAATAAACATCCAGTGACCAGCAGTTCTATGGGCGAAAATGCCTTGTTAATGAGAGAGGTCAGAGGAGAACGGCCAGACTGGTTCAGCCTGACAGGAAGGCAACAGTAAGTCAAATAACCACATTACAAACGTGGTGTGCAGATGAACATCTCTGAATTGGCACAACACATCAAACCTTGGAGTTGATGGGCTACAGTGGCAGAAGACCACAAGGATACTCTCAGTGGCCACTTTATTGGGTACAAGAGGTACGAAACGTAATGACAACTGAGGGTAAATCAATTGCTGCGTCTTACAGAAAGTCATTCAAGAACTTCAAAAAAATAACATTTTATTGTCATTAGCAAAAAGAAAGCAGACTGTGTCCACTTGTGCAAGTTATAGATATTTGCAGTTCACAACTCAACCCAGAATTATTATTCTACATTAAAAGGAAAATCTGGATTTCATGAAAATTTCTGATACTTGATTTATTAAGTACAAAATTTGAGTTCTTAGTCTTTTTTTGAATCTTTGGATCTGGATATCAACTAAAATCAGCAATTTGAGCCCCATCCTGCAATTCAGTATACTTGGCTATTAGGTTTAGTCCCTGGAAATAACTAATGCTTGCCCTTTGATTCTAATGCATAATGAATGCCTAGGAGGAGTAATAAACAGTACTTTTGGAAAATAAGAGAGTCCTAGTTAAATAGACTAGCTAAAATGTCCTGTCCCATTCCTACATTGTATATAGTTTGGATAGTTATTCTGGTACTATTTTATATAAGAAATTAGAAAGTAGTTATTCAAAATTTAACTCTTGCAGTGAGAGTTGAGCCCAACTAGCTTCAATATACTTGAAGTCAGGATCATTTTAAACAATTGGCTATCCTGGACCTTGTAAATTTGTCAAGGCCTGCAAATTAAAAGGCAGCTGTATTAGAATAATGGGATTATGATTTCTCCATCCTTTTAAATCCAATTTTCACAAAAAAATTTTGGAAGTGGTATAATAATGAAGGATGAATCATTCTTCAATCAAATGCTGTTTTCTCTCATTAAATTAGAAGGAAACGCTGGAAACTCACCATTTGAGCAAATTCTAAGGATAGATCTGAAGAAGAGGCTACTTAAAGCAAAGGTTGATAGGTTTTTGATTAGTAACGGTGTCAAAGGTTACAGAGAAAAGACAGGTGAATGGGGTTGAGAGGGATAATAAATTAGCTATGATTAAACAGCAGAGAGGATATTATGGACCAAATGGCCATTTGCTCCAATATCTTAAGGTCTTATGATGAAATTTTATTGTTTGAACATAATATAGCAAGAAGAATTTGCATGGTGTCTCATGATCTAATGTGCAAGGGTTTTCAGAGGTTATCAATATCAAACACGGTCAGCAGCCTGATTCCTGAAGGCATATCTTTAAATATTATGTCGATTATATGGTGATTTTTTTTTACTCTTTCAGCAACTTAAGATATTTCCAATTATCTATGCAAGATGCATAAAAGGAAGCAAATGAAACAGTTCAAGAGCTCCCTCATTTAAGGTGGATTCCATGCTTTATATCAACCAGATACATATTGCAATTCTCAGATGCTAGTTGAATTCTTTAGCAAAGTTACCTAAACTGGTCAATTTTATTTGCACAATATACATATCTGCTTCCATTTTACGTAGCATCTGCAGAAGCAAAGAAGAAATAATAGAACTATATTAAGAGTTTCTACTTCCAAGCTATTATTCAAAAGTTACATATGTTAATTCAGAGCGAGTACAAAATATGTAGGCCAAACAACAGTTCACGAATTTGTTTCATTCCCTGCATCCAACTCCATCTTCTTTTCTTGGGAGGTTATTCAAATATTTGTTCGTGCTATCTGCGCATAGATGACAGATGAATGATCTTCCTTTGAAGAGACCAGGTTCTGATGAATCAAAAAATAACAATGAATTGGAAATTATTTGTTGTTGTATCCCTGTACGTCAGTAAACACCTCTATAAATTTGTTGCAGGAATTAATATTGATAGATATGGGAGCTCTCCAACAAGACTCAATGTACTTACAGTTTTTGAAGTTTGGTTAGCAGATTGCAGACTTTGTCTGTGTCCTGTGATAAATTTTAAAAAATCACAATTAACAATTTACACTGGCATATGCTCTGATAGAGGAATCAACAAGGTACAAGTATCCTGAACACACTGAAGTCATAGAAAACAATGACACTGAATACAGTGGATTCCGTTTAATTGGGCCAATGGTTAATCAGGGCAGCTGCTTATTTTAGACAAATCTTAAAGAACAAAAATAAATCAAGAAAATAGCAGGGATTTTCTTCATTTTTTGTGGGCAATATGCTGCTTAATTTGTGCAGGAGTCTGTTGCCAAACATTTTCTAACTGGTGTCAGTCGTGTGCACATTACGTGGTTGTTAAACACTACACCACGCTTAGAGCAACAGTTTTTGAAAAGCATCGGTTGTCTGTCTTTCTGTTTAAACAGCAGTGAGTTTTGTTACTGATAGTTGGTGAGAAATAAGCAGTAAGACAATTCAGAACTGTTTTGCTCACTGTAGTGTCATGCATTCAGGCTTGGAATTGCCAGAAATGGCCGGGAGTGAAAATGGAACGGTTTCACTACTTCAACAAGTCAGAAACTACAAAGAATTTGAAGGTTGAATGTTACTGTTGGTCCCCACCAGACATTCAGCTCTCACCTGTGGCTTCAAGTAGCTGTTTGTATGTGATGGTGACCACACCTTGGTATACTGCTTTGACTGATGGGATAAACCAGGTGAGAGTAGCCAGTGGGTCTCATATGCTTGTCCTAGCATGCAAAGCTGGCTCTGATAGACTGGATAGATGAGATCTACAGTGAGATCCAATGGCCAGGAAGGTGGTTCTCCAACACTTCTTGGAGGGCAAAGCGAGTGACGAGGCACAGATGAAGTTACCATTATCCACCGCAACCAGGGAAGACCCTTGTGACAACTACTTGTCTCTCTGGATCTAGTCCTCTGCAGTTAAGAGAATGGAAATTCCCCCGTGCAACAGCTTTTTGACTTTAAAAACTCTCCCATACAGATTTCCTGTCATCAGCAGATTATGATGGACAACCACCAGAGTATCAATAGTGTTCTAATTTTTCCCATATTTTATTTTTATGCCATGAACTCCTACCATTAAGCAAGGGGTCTGTGGACCCCAGACTGGGAACCCTGGATTTAAATACATAATTTGATACTCAGTTAAATGATACTTCGTCTTTTTTGATACCTTTTTAAATTATCTCGTCGGTTAATAGGGGCAGCCAATTATCGGACCAAAATGCACTGGTCCTGACATGTCCCAGTTAACCAGAATCCACTGTATTTGGCAGTGCAAATCATAAACATCACTGAACTGCTACCTCCTTGGTGTTCTCACCAACGTCCAATTTCCCTGTGCAACATCTCCGTGATTCTCAAAATGGGACCTTAGTCACTGCATTTTCTGCTTGCTGCATTGCAGTGTTTTACTACTATTTGCTCTTAACACCATACAGCTGCTGCAGGGGCAGATATTGTTCATGATATTTTCTTGAGTTCTTTTAAATTGGGAATTCCATGTGGATATTCTGAGGTTGGCGGAAAAATGAAATGAACAAAGTAAAAAGTATAAATCTCTTTCACGGTCTAAATCAAGTTGCTAAACATTTCATTTTGCAGAATGTGGCTCAAACTTCTGATCTTTATTTGTTATTCATTGCCTGCTTTCTCTGATCCAATTAAGAAGAGAAAGGTCTCCGATTGCATATTTCCTAACCTTAGACATCTGGATGTTTCATGGACCTAAGAATCTTCCTTCAAAGTACAATAGTAATCTTAGGTTGCTTTCTTTTGAAGTTCTTGAATAACTAATTGATGTGTGTTTAGGCAGAGCTTTTAGAATCTCAGAACATCCCAAAATGCTCCACAGTGATTAAGTACTTCTGGATTGTAGTTATTTTTTGCAGTGAAAGAAGCCCAGTAATCTAGTTGGCAAAGCAACCTTTCACAAAGTTATATGAGACTGATTGTGTACTCTAGTCCAAAAATTGGGCTATATCCAATTTAATTTAATGCCGAAACATCAGATTATATGTCACCACATGAACTGTGAAACCAGGGCATCCTTGCTTTAAGAAAATGATTGACCTTTGCTTTTACAATATGTTGAATAAGGTATTTTTTGAAAAGAAGTACCATTCTCAAATGCAGTCTCACAAGCATACTGTCATAGTCAGGAACACGTGCAATGTTACTTGTATACTGACCTGTGGAGATGGAGCAAACCAAGTGGGGGGAGGGGTCAGAAAGATGCAAAAAAATGGGCAGGGAGGTCACTGATCTTGAGATGGGGAGGGTTGGGTAGGAGGGATATGAAGAAATTGATTGAATGGTGCAGGACTCCTGAGGGAAACTCTCTGGAGTATGGAGTGGACAGTTTGCCTCTTGCGCTATGAGTGGTTTACAGAAGCCCAAAATGTGTACAGTGAGCTGTTGGGACTAAAAATTTATGGAAATAAAAGGAAAAGAAAATATTTTTTTACACATAAAATAGAATCTTGGGACACCCTAGATTAGCCAGGTTCCACTGGTTTCAAGATGATGGCTCTCCTCGGTGAAATGTGTCGTAATAATATAGGCTGTAAATTATTAAGGCTTTTGATCCAAATTAGCTGATATGTAAACAATATACATATTTTAATTAACACACACAAAATGTTGGAGGAACTCAGCAGGTCAAGCAAAAATCAATGGAGTGGAATAAAGAGCCTACATTTTGGGATGAGGCTCTTCATCAGGACTGGAAAGGAAAGAGTAGGAAACCAGAAGGTAAATGTTTTGATGTTAATATTACATGTATAAATTTTCTCAGGGAAAAAGACAATGGCGTTAGTGTGATTTATGATAAGAACTGTTCTGGGAAGAATACAAGTACTGATAAAAATATGAGAACAAATATTCACTATGTGCTCTTTAACACATAAAATATATAAATGGATTCTCCTGAAATAAATTTTAGGCCTTTTTCTTAATTATGTTAATTGGTATAGGACATCAGACTTAAAATTCCTTTCATTACTTCACAATTTAGCTGGGGAATTTTATGTCCCTTACACAGCATGTGTCTTGGTTTAACCTCTGACCCGAAAGGCAACACTACCAATAATATACTACTGAGTTGAAACATCTGCCCAGATCTCTGGAGGGGCTGTTGAATCCACTCAGACGAGGCTGCGCTACCACCCAAGGCTCAGTTGTCTGACTCACTGTGTATTAATGGACAGAGTGAAGGGTTTTATCCCGGGACTGTCTGATGCTGTTATATGTTTTCCAAAGACAACAGGGTTTCAGACCCAGTGCTAATAAAACTCAACTTGAGAAAAAAAAAATCAGAACTGAAAGAAGAGTTGGAAAATTATGCCTCTATACCACCTGGTGCATTCTTCCGGAAGGAGATGGACTCATAATGAATATCTTCCTCTGTATCTGCAGAGATGAGATAGAAATTAAGAATTTGATTTTATATGCAGAGGCCTTAACAAAGCAAAGATAATGGATTAGATCTGAAGTGAAAACATCATTGTTAGGTGAGTAACATTACCAAGGTTTTAAATTTAAGTAAAATAGCTTATTAATTAGTTATGTTGCTAACAGCTTAGTTAAGATCTTTCTTATTGTCTCTTAATATACTTGTGTTAATATTATTTTTCATTCTGTTTGTGATAAATGTACTGTGTTATGCAGAATGGTCCCAGAGGAATGTTGTTTCATTTTGCTGTATACATGTGTACAGTTGAATGTCAATAAACTTGACCTTCAATTTGAATTTTCATCAGGCCAGCTCCCTGCTGTCCTTCAAAACATTTTCAATTTACCAGCAAAACTGGTCTCAACTTTTGTAGTCTCCATGAAGCATTAGTCTAAATTACACATTCAAAGTCATAGCTGGTAATTGAAACCAAGGCTTTCTATTTCCAAAGTAAAGGGTCTTGCAAGATTAACTCTGTTGTGTGATATTGCAGACTGCATGGTCTCAGATTTATTAAACAGAGCAAGTTAAGAATATAGCTGAGTTATGTATTTGTCTCAATCTTACTCCTTTTTTTCCCTACCTCCTTTATTTCTCACTGGGCTGTGACTCCACAAAGTTTCAAAGCAAATTTAGTACCAAAGTAGAAATATGTCAACATAGAGTACCCTGAGATGGATCTTCTTGTGGGCATTTACAGTAAATACAAATAAACTGAATAGAATAACTGAAAAAAACTGCACACAAAGATGGACAGGCAAACAATATACAAAAGTCAACAAATTGTGCAAATATAAAAAGAAAAAAAAAGATAGATAGATAGATAAATAAATAGACAGATAGATAAATAATACTGAGGACATCAGTTTTAGAGTCCTTGAAAGTGAGTCTTTAGGTTGGGTCGAGTAAAATTAATCACTCTGATTCTGGAGCTTGATGGTTGAAGGGTTATATCTATTTCTGAACCTGGTGGTGTGGGACCTAAGGCTCCTCTGCCTCCTTCCTGTGAGAAGAGGGAGAAGTGAGCATGGCCTGGATGGTGAGAGTCCATGATGATCAAGGAGTGACAGCCACCAATATACAACATAAAATTCCCTGTTCCTGTGTGAAATTGACCAAGTGTTGGAAAAATGTGTGGTCATATGATCTCAAAGCCAAGCACGGACCTAACATCTACACTTGTTGCTTCAGGCTTACTTGACTTTGGAGATTCACATGAAGAGTTACTTTATGAGATAGATTAGCTTTATTTGTCACATTAAATCAAAATATTGAAAACATATAGTGAAAAGTGTTGTTTGCATCAACAACCAACACAATCCAGAACACTTCTGGCTTCAACATTACATGCCTACAACTTACTAACCCTTACTAAACCGTACTTCTTTGGAATGTGAGAACCAGCGGAAACCCACACAATGATGGTAGAAGGGACAAACTCCTTACGGACAGCAGCAGGAATTGAACTGAGATCTTACAGCTGGCACTGTGGAACATTACAGTACCTGCTAGACTACCACGCCAAACAGTTGGGAGAGTTCAACAGCCCATGAAAGGTAAGAGTCAGGACCATTAGAAGTGAATTGGGTGGGTAGACTGTAGAATAGACACTTTTGACAGTGAAATAGGGCTTGATCATAATGATCCTTGCCATGAGGAAAACCTTAATAGCATCCAGCTCATCCACAGATTGTACATTTGGGTACTTGGATAATGCTCAGGATGTTTCCAGGACCTAGGATGGCGGCCTGGAGCTACATCTCTTCCAAAGGAGATGTAAGGCACTCCTTCCCTCCACTAGCCTGTAGGTCACCTTTGAACAAGGTGAAGTACCTGTTTAGCAGCCCCCCCTCACTCCACCGATCAGGGTCACGTGAAGTCATGGGAGCTAGTGATGGATGGTCATATGAGCTACTGATACATATCACAAGTCCTGGTTATGTGACCACTGATGCCAGGAACTGAGTTTACGGACACAGATCAGCAATGATCTTATAGAATGGCGGGGCAGGCTCAATGGGCCAGATGGCCTACTCCTATTTCTTATGTTCTTATGCCAGCCAGACAATCTCTGAAGAGTAACCATAATGGCTGGGTCACCCATCTTGTGGAGACACTGCCCAGAAGGAAGTAATGGTAAACTGCTTCTGTAGAAAAATTTGCCAAGAACAATCATGATCATGGAAAGACCCTGACTGCCCACGTCATAAGAGCCCTCTCACTGCTACGGGTGGAAGTTCCCACTTGCTTCAAAAAGGAAACAATTATACCAGTGCCCAAGAAGAATAGTTTGGGCTGCTTTAATGACTATCGCCCGATAGCATTCACATTGACAGTGAAGATATACTTTGAGAGGTTGGTCATGACTAGACTGAACTCCTGCCTCAGCATGGACCTGGGCCCATTGCAATTTGCCTATTGCCAACATAGGTCAATGGCTCTCCACACGACTTCAGACCACCTGGACAACACCAACATCAGGACGCTGTTCATAGACTATAGCTCAGAATTTAACACCATCATTCCCACAAACCTGATTGAGAAGTTGCAGAACCTGAGCCTCTGTACCTCCTTCTGCAATTGGATCCTCGACTTCCTAACCGGAAGACCACAATCTCTGTGGATTGGTGATAACATATCCTCCTGGCTGACGATCAACACTGGCGCACCTCAGTGGTGTGTGCTTAGCCCACTGCTCTACTCTCTATATACTCATGACTGTGTGGCTAGGAATTGCTCAAGTACCATCTATAAATCTGCTGACGATACAACCATTGTTGGTAGAATCTCAGGTGGTGACGAGAGGGCGTACAGGAGTGAGATATGCCATCTAGTGGAGTGGCGTCACAGCAACAGCCTGGCACTCAATATCAGTAAGACAAAAGGGCTGATTATGGACTTCACGAAGGGTAAGTCGAAGAAAAACATACCAATCCTCATTGAGGGATCAGAGGTGGAGAGAGTGAGCAGCTTCAAGTTCCTGGGTGTCAAGATCTCTGAGGATCTAACCTGGTCCCAACATATCGATATAGTTATAAAGAAGGCAAGACAGCGGATATACTTTATCAGGAGTTTGAAGAGATTTGGTATGTCAACAAATACACTCAAAAACTTCTAAAGTTGTACCATGGAGAGCATTCTGACAGGCTGCATCACTGTCTGGTATGGAGCGGCTACTGCACAGGACCGAAAGAAGCTGCAGAAGGTTGTAAATCTAGTCAGCTCCATCTTGGATACTAGCCTACAAAGTACCCAGGACATCTTTAGGGAGAGGTGTCTCAGAAAGGCAGCGTCCTTTATTAAGGACCTCCAGCACCCAGGGAATGCCCTTTTCTGACTGTTACCATCAGGTAGGAGGTACAGAAGCCTGAAGGCACACAGTCAGCGATTCAGGAACAGCTTCTTCCCCTCTGCCATCCGATTCCTAAATGGACATTGAAGCTTTGGACACTACCTCAATTTTTTAATATACAGTTCTGTTTTTGCAGATTTAAAAAATCTATTCAATATACATAATTGATTTACTTGTTTATTTATTATTACGTTTTACTTTATTTATTATTTTTTTTCTCTCTCTGCTAGATTATGTATTGCATTGAACTGCCTTACTTTTTATCTGTCTCTACCGCCGGCCCTGACAGGGCATTCCACGCACCCACCAATCTCTGTGTAAAGAACACATCTCTGCCATCCTCTCTATATTTCCCTCCAAACACATAAAATGATGCCCCCTTGTAATAGCCATTTCCACCCAGGGAAAAAGGCTCTAAATATCCACTATATCCATGCCTCCTATCATCTTGGAAGTCTTGATCAACTCACCTCCCATCCTCCTTCAATCCAAAATGAAAGATAACCATATAACCATATAACAATTACAGCACGGAAACAGGCCATCTCGGCCCTTCTAGTCCGTGCCGAACTCCTACTCTCACCTAGTCCCACCGACCTGCACTCAGTCCATAACCCTCTATTCCCTTCCTGTCCATATACCTATCCAATTTAACTTTAAACAACAACATCGAACCTGCCTCAACCACTTCTGCTGGAAGCTCGTTCCACACAGCCACCACTCTCTGAGTAAAGAAGTTCCCACTCATGTTACTCCTAAACTTTTGCCCCTTAACTCTCAACTCATGTCCTCTTGTTTGAATCTCCCCGTCTCTCAATGGAAAAAGCCTATCCACATCAACTCTATCAATCCCCCTCATAATTTTAAACATCTCTATCAAGTCCCCTCTCAACCTTCAATGCTCCAAAGAATAAAGACCTAACTTGTTCAACTTTTCTCTGTTACTTAGGAGATGAAACCCAGGCAACATTTTAGTAAGTCTCCTCTGTACTCTCTCAATTTTATTGAGATCTTTCCTATAATTCAGTGACCAGAACTGTACACAATACTCCAAATTTGGCCTTACCAATGCCTTATACAATTTCAACGTTACATCCCAAATCCTATACTCAATGCTCTGATTAATAAAGGCCAGCATACCAAAAGCTTTCTTCACCACCCTATCCACATGAGATTCTACCTTCAGGGAACTATGCACCATTATGCCTAGATTCCTCTGTTCTACAGCATTCTTCAATGCCCTACCATTTACCATGTATGTCCTATTTTGATTAGTCCTACCAAAATGTAGCACCTCACACTTATCAGCATTAAACTCCATCTGCTATCTTTCAGCCCACTCTTCTAACTGGCCTAAATCTCTCTGCAAGCTTTGAAAACCCACCTCATCATCCACAACACCACCTATCTTGGTATCATCTGCATACTTACTAATCCAATTTACCACCCCATCATCCAGATCATTAATATATATGACAAACAACATTGGACCCAGTACAGATCCCTGAGGCACACCGCTACACACCGTCCTCCAATCTGACACACAGTTATCCACCACTACTCTCTGGTGTCTCCCATCCAGCCACTGCTGAATCCATTTTACTACTTTGATGTTAATGCCTAATGATTGAACCTTCCTAACTAACCTTCCATGTGGAACCTTGTCAAGGGCCTTACTGAAGTCCATATAGACAACATCCACCGCTTTACCCTCGTCAACTTCACTAGTAACCTCATCAAAAAATTCAATAAGATTTGTCAAACATGACCTTCCACGCACAAATCCATGTTGACTGTTCCTAATCAGACCCTGTCTATCCAGATAATTATATATACTATCTCTAAGAATACTTTCCATCAATTTACCCACCACTGACATCAAATTCACAGGCCGATAATCTGAGCTTGATCAATCTATCTTCATAAGACATGCCCTCTGTTCCAGGTGGCTTCCTGGTAAATCTCCTTTGCACCCTCTCTAAAGCTTCCAAATCCATCTTATAATGAGATGACCAGAACTGAACACAATATTCTAAGTGGGCTTTTATAAGAGCTGTAATATTACCACAGCCTCTTGAACTCAATCACCTGACTAATGAAAGCCAACACACTATATGCCTTTTAACAACCTGATTAATAACTTTGTCTTTGGTAATAAATTCCACAGATTCACCTCCTTCTGGCTGAAAAAATTCCTGTTCACCTCTGTTCTAAAGGGAGACCCTTCTATTCTGAGTGCGTGTCCTCTGGTGCAAGACTCCCCCACTACTGGGAACATCCTCTCCATGTCCATTCTATCAATACTTTTAAATGCAGGAGAATGAGTTTTATATTATGTGCTTGTGGAGCTATCAAACCATACAAACTTGAACCAGAGTTTACACTGATCCTTCCAAAGAGATCTCCTCACCTTCTTGAACATAGAACATAAAATAGTACAGCACAGTACAGGCGATTCGGCCCACATTGTTTTGCCAACCCTCAAACCCTGCCTCACATATAACCCCCCACCTTAAATTCATCCATATACCTGTCTAGTAGTCTCTTAAATTTCACCAGTGTATCTTCCTCCACCACTGACTCAGGCAGTGTATTCCACGCACCAACCACTCTCTGAATAAAAAACCTTCCTCTAATATCCCCCTTGAACTTACCACCCCTTACCTTAAAGCTACATCCCCTTGTATTGAGCAATGGTGTCCTGGGGAAGAGGTGCTGGATATCCACTCTATCTATTCCTCTTAATATCTTGTATACCTCTATCATGTCTCCTCTCATCCTCCTTCTCTCCAAAGAGTAAAGCCCTAGCTCCCTTAATCTCTGATCATAATCCATACTCTCTAAACCAGGCAGCATCCTGGTAAATCTCTTCTGTACCCTTTCCAATGCTTCCACATCCTTCCTACAGTGAGGTGACCAGAACTGGACACAGTAGTCCAGGTGTGGCCTAACCAGAGTTTTATAGAGCTGCATCATTACATCGCGACTCTTAAATTCTATCCCTCGACCTATGAAAGCTAACACCCCATAAGCTTTCATAAGTCGACGGATAGAGTTTAAGAGTCACGAGGTAATGATCTGAGTACATGTACCCCGAGATCCCTCTGCTCCTCCACACTACCAAGTATCCTGCCATTTACTTTGTACTCTGCCTTGGAGTTTGTCCTTCCAAAGTGTAACACCTCACACTTCTCCAGGTTGAACTCCATCTGCCACTTCTCAGCACACTTCTGCATCCTATCAATGTCTCTCTGCAATCTTCGACAATCCTCTACACTATCTACAACACCACCAACCTTTATGTCGTCTGCAAACTTGCCAACCCACCCTTCTACCCACACATCCAGGTTGCTAATAAAAATCACGAAAAGTAGAGGTCCCAGAACCGATCCTTGTGGGATACCACTAGTCACAACCCTCCAATCCGAATGTACTCCCTCCACCATGACCCCCTGCCTTCTGCAGGCAAGCCAATTCTGAATCCACCTGGCCAAACTTCCCTGGATCCCACGCCTTCTGACTTTCTGAATAAGCCTACCGTGTGGAACCTTGTCAAATGCCTTACTAAAATCCATATAGATCACATCCACTGCACTACCCTCATCTATATGCCTGGTCACCTCCTCAAAGAACTCTATCAGGCTTGTTTGACATGATCTGCCCTTCACAAAGCCATGCTGACTGTCCCTGATCAGACCATGATTCTCTAAATGCCCATAGATCCTATCTCTAAGAATCTTTTCCAACAGCTTTCCCACCACAGACGTAAGGCTCACTGGTCTATAAATACCCGGACTATCCCTACTACCTTTTTTGAACAAGGGGACAACATTCACCTCCTTCCAATCCTCCATTACCATTCCCATTGACAACGAGGACATAAAGATCCCAGCCAGAGGCTCAGCGATCTCTTCCCTCGTCTTGTGGAGCAGCCTGGGGAATATTCTGTCAGGGCCTGGGGACTTAACCGTCTTAATGTATTTTAATAACTCCCATACCTCCTCTACCTTAATATCAACATGCTCCAGAACATCAACCTCACTCATATTGTCCTCACCGTCATCAAGTTCCCTCTCATTGGTGAATACCGAAGAGAAGTATTCATTGAAGACCTTGTTGACTTCCACAGCCTCCAGGCATATCTTCCCACCTTTATCTCTAATCGGTCCTACCTTCACTCCTGTCATCCTTTTGTTCTTCACATAATTGAAGAATGCCCTGGGGTTTTCCTTTACCCTACTCGCCAAGGCCTTCTCATGCCCCCTTCTTGCTCTCCTCAACCCCTTCTTAAGCTCCTTTCTTGCTACCCTATATTCCTCAATAGACCAATCTGATTCTTGCTTCCTAAACCTCATGCATGCTGCCTTCTTCCACCTGACTAAATTTCCCACCTCACTTGTCACCCATTGTTCCTTCACCCTACCATTCTTTATCTTCCTCAGCGGGACAAATTTATCCCTAACATCCTGCAAGATATCTCTAAACATCAACCACATGTCCATAGTACATTTCCTTGCAAAAACATCATCCCAATTCACACTCGCAAGTTCTAGCCTTACAGCCTTATAATTTGCCCTTGCCCAATTGAAATTTTTTCTGTCCTCTCTGATTCTATCCTTTTCCATGATAATCCTGAAGACCAGGGAGTGGTGGTAACTGTCCCCCAGATGCTCACCCACTGAGAGATCTGTGACCTGACCCAGTTTGCTACTAGATATAGTATGGCATTCCCCCTAGTTGGCCTGTCACTGTACTGCGACAGGAATCCGTCCTGGACACACTTAACAAACTCTGCCCCGTCCACACCCTTGGAACTAATCAGGTGCCAATCAATATTAGGGAAGTTAAAGCCACCCATGATAACAACCCTGTTATTTTTGCACTTTCCAAAATCTGCCTCCCAATCTGCTCCTCGGTATCTCTGCTGCTACCAAGGGGCCTATAGATTACCCCCAACAGAGTAACTGCTTCCTTCCTGTTCCTGACTTCCACCCATACTGACTCAAAAGAGGATCCTGCTACATTACCCACCCTTTCTGGAGCTGTAATAGAATCCTTGACCAGTAATGCCACCCCTCCTCCCCTTTTTCTCCCCCTCTTTATCCCTTTTAAAGCACTGAAATCCAGGAATATTGACTTGGCTTCTTGTTGACAGTTGAATATTCAGCAAAATGATTTGACTCGGGGGAAGGTGTCTTGTTGGATCGTGGAAAGAAATATTTCTAATTATAATGTGAGAAATGTGGGCTCAATTATGGACAAAGCAATATGATTCAACTATTGTTGTTCAGACAATAGTTAATCTTTTGTTTAAAAACTTTTCAGTGATTTTAAAAGCTGATTAGTGGTGTTGAATTGTGTTGAGTGGTAGACAATATATCATAATATGGATAATCACTTCGACCTGTTACCATTGAGATCTAGGATGATCGGAAACATGGACTCATTGTTTGAAAGAAAACATTATTGCTTGAAAGCTTTGCTTTGACTATGGAGGCCTAGTCACTGGGTATATTTAAGTTGATTGGTTCTTGCTGAGTCAGGGCATGAAGAATTATGGGTGAAGGTGGGAGACTGGGATTGACGGAGAAATGGATTAGCCATGATGAAATGACAAAACAGACACAATAGGCCAAATGGCCCAATTCTGCTCTTATATCTTATGGTTTTATGGTCTTCAAATATTGCTCTTGGTAGGTTAAATCTTTAGCTCAGATTGTGATTAGTTATGTCAGTTGCTAGTGAAACTTTGTGACGGGATTATGATATCCCAAGAAGGTAGCGAGAAAGTGCAATGGGATATAAAGTGAGGTTATTATTTATATCATTAGTGGAAAACCATGACAAACAAGGTGTGCTAAACATGTTCAGATTGTTCAGTATTGTGGTTTCTCAATGTTTATAGAGATTGATGATAAAGGTAAAATTATGACATTGATGTTACATGCAAAATCTGATAATTAATGGAAGCACATCACATCCTGAGTAAATAACAAATACATTTCACAGTTGAGGTGTAACAGGATAGAAGTACAATAGTGTAATAAGAAGGGAAACCTGAACTGCCATAAGCAAATGGAACACACATGCAAAATAATTTTTCAATAATACCTTGGATTTGATGGAGTTCATTGACATTTGAATAAAGGTGCGATTCTTCTTGTACGTTTCCCTCTTTGTGTTTCTGCTCTTCCAAATCTGTCCAGACAAAGAACTCTTCTTAAAATTAATTTCACTTTTCTTTCAATTTCATCAATTCAGCAGCACAAACTCAAAACTGAAAATTTTCTGAAATCTGTTCCAAGTGTAACAAAAATTATGACTCTGTGCAATTAATATTTTTGCAGTCACGCCGTACAGACATTGATTTGCTTGCCGTCCAATTGTTTTTAGCTAAATGATATTTGCTTGTGGTCAACCCCCACTTCAGGTAATAGGCACATATTTGATTTAAATAAGGGACAATGCTGCTGAAATGGCTAACTGACACTCTCTGAGGCTTTATCTTATAATTAATGGAAGCACATCACATCCTGAGTAAATAACAAATGCATTTCACAGTTGAGGTGTAACAGGATAGAAGTACAATAGTGCAATAAGAAGGGAAACCTGAACTGCCATAAGCAAATGGAACACACTTGCAGACTAATTTTTCAGTAATACCTTGGATTTGATGGAGTTCATTGACATTTGAATAAAGGTGGGATTCTTCTTGTACGTTTCCCTCTGATTGTTTCTGCTTTTCCAAATCTGTCCAGACAAAGAACGTTTCTTAAAATTAATCTCACTTTTCTTTCAGTTTCATCGATTCAGCAGCACAAACTCAAAACTGAAAATTTTCTGAAATCTGTTCCAAGTGTAACAAAAATTATGACTCTGTGCAATTAATATTTTTGCAGTCACGTCGTACAGATGCTGATTTGCTTGCCATCCAATTGTTTTTAGCTAAATGATATTTGCTTGTGGTCAACCCCCACTTCAGGTAATAGGCACATATTTGATTTAAATAAGGGACAAGGCCACTGTCATGGCTAACTGACACTCTCTGAGGCTTTATCTTATAGTCCAGAAAGCACAGGTTCAATTTGCATATGATCTTATTCAGATTTTTAAAAATAAATTAAAATTGAAAATTTCAATAAAAATCTGTATAATAATTTGGCAATGAGCAACAATAACACACAAAATTCTGGAGGAACTCAACAGGTCAGGCAGCATGCAGAAAAGGGAAAAACAGATGAAAATTCTGGCTGAGACCTTTCATCAGGGCTGGAAAAGAAAGAGGAAGGAGGTGTGGGGAAGGGGATGGAGTATAGACCAGGTGATAGGTGAAGCCAGGTGTGTGTGGGAAGAGGGATTGGGTATAAACCAGGTGACAGGTGAAGCCAGGTGTGTGGGGAGGGGGATGGAGTATAAACCAGGTGACAGGTGAAGCCAGGTGTGTGGGGAGGGGGATGGAGTATAAACCAGGTGACAGGTGAAGCCAGGTGTGTGTGGGAAGAGGGATTGAGTATAAACCAGGTGACAGGTGAAGCCAGGTGTGTGGGGAGGGGGATGGAATATAAACCAGGTGACAGGTGAAGCCAGGTGTGTGATGAGGGGGATGGAATATAGACCAGGTGATAAGTGAAGCTACGAGGGGTGATTGATAATTTTGTGACCTAAGGTAGGAATCAATTTTAGAAAACCTAGCACATTTATTTTTCAACACAGTCCCCTCCAACATTTACACACTTAGTCCAGCGGTCGTGGAGCATACGGATCCCTTCTTTGTAGAAGTCGGCATCTTGGACCTCCAGCAAGTGGTCCACAGCAGGGGTGATTGATAACTTTGTGGCCTAAGGTAGAGGGAGATGAGTTATTCACTTCAAACTTTCTGCATAATCACTTAAAGAGTTGAACTACACGTGCATATAACGAGAGCTGTATAACTCATCACCTTAGGTCACAAACTTATCAATCACCCCTGCTGTGGCCCACTTTTGGAGATCCAAGACGCCGACTTCTACAAAGAAGGAATTCGTATACTCCACGACCACTGGACTAAGTATGTAAATGTAGGAGGGGACTATGTTGAAAAATAAGTGTGCTAGGTTTTCTAAAATTGACTCCTTCCTTAGGCTACGAACTTATCAATCACCCCTCGTAGGTGTGTGGGGAGGGGGAAGGAGTATAAACCAGGTGATAGGTGAAACCAGGTGTGTGGGGAAGGGGAGGGAGTATAAACTAGAAGGTGATAGGTGAAACCAGGTGTGTGGGGAAGGGGAGGGAGTATAAACTAGAAGGTGATAGGTGAAACCAGGTGTGTGAGGAAGGGGAGGGAGTATAAACTAGAAGGTGATAGGTGAAGCCAGGTGTGTGGGGAAGGGGAGGGAGTATAAACTAGAAGGTGATAGGTGAAACCAGGTGTGTGAGGAAGGGGAGGGAGTATAAGCTAGAAGGTGATAGGTGAAGCCAGGTGTGTGGGGAAGGGGATGGAGTAAGAAACTGGGAAGTGATAAGTGGAAATGATAAAGGGCTGGAGAAGATGGAATCTGATAAGCGAGGCGTGTGGATCACAGGAGAAAGGGAAGGAGGAGGGGCACCAAGGGGAAGTAGTAGGCTGGTGAGAAGAGATGAGGCAAGAGCGGAGCCAGAGTGGGGAATGGAAGTGGGGGGTAATTATGTTCATGCCATCAGCTTGGAGGCTACCCAGATGGAATATGAGGTGTTGCCTCACCAAACTGAGAGGAGCCTCATCGAGCAGTAGAAGTGGTCATGGACCGACATATCAGAATGTGGATTGGAATTAAAATTTAAAATGGTGGGTCACTGAGAGATCCAGCTTGTTCTGGATGGAGTGAAAATGCTTGACAAGATGGTCCTCCAATCTGTGTCAAGTCTCACCAGTACAGAGGAGGAGCTATCAGATGCTTAAAAAGGACACTAATAGAATCAGAAGAGAACAGGAGACAGTGAATCAAGTGACTAGTGAACAAGAATTAAAGATATCTACTATGGAAAAGAAAATTGTTGAGCTTTATTCAGAATTATTAAGAATTAAGAAGAAAACGACAGATCTGGAAAGCAGAAGTCGTAGGATGAATTTACGCGTACTGGGTTTGCCTGAAAACATGGAAACCGGTGAGCCACTGAAGTTTTTCATGAATATGCTATACTCACTTTTTAGTGAGATACTTGAAGCTCCTCCGATGATAGGTAGAGCTCACCTTAGCCCAAAGCCTTCCGTTGAGTTGAAACCTCACCCTGTCATTCTATGTTTGCATTACCTTACTACTAAAGTAGCAAGTCTTCGAGACGCTAGGAAGCGGGGGAAGCTAATTTATACTAATGGAGTAGAGATTCGCGTAGTTGAAGATTTTGCCCCAGAGGTTTATGCAGAAAGAATTAAATATCGGGAAGTTAAAAACGCAAACACGAAGAAATCTGCAGATGCTGGAAATTCAAGCAATACACACAAAAAATGCTGGTGAACACAACAGGCCAGGCAGCGTCTATAGGAAGAGGTACAGTCGACGTTTCGGGCCAAGACCCTTCATCAGGACTAACTGAAAGAAGAGCTAGTAAGAGATTTGAAAGGGGGAGGGGGAGGCATGGCTGAACTTTATAAGAAGAACTGTCGTCCCTCTTTGTGTTATCCAGCTCATTTGAGAATTTCCCCGCCTAACGCCTGCCCAAAACGATTTGACTCCCCAGGAGAAGCTTGGAAATTTATAAAGGAGTTTAAGCCCATCTTGAAAGCAACTTAAACACTTAATCATCGGCTGGGAGTAGTTTGTAGCTGGATCATTGAAAGTTCAATCTGCATTTTATGATTGTCCAGACATCACTTTGGCTGTGTAAGGGGTTTCTTCTTTTATGTTATTGCTAAGCTAATAAAATGGTTTCTTTGTCATGTTAAAAATAAAATGGCTTCTCTGTGATGTTAACTGCTGAGACAGTCGTTTTCTCTCTCGCAGCTTGTTTGGGTTATATTACTGATAATGAGAATTGTGTTCATTTGTTAACCAATTGGGATAGATGTTATTCTTTCTTGTGTGATTGTAAGCTATTGTTTTTGCGGGCTTTGGGGGAGAAGGCGCAATGGTGACAGAGAGAGGAGGTGCAATGCTGTAAGCTGGTTCTCCTCTTCTGGAGGAGAACCGAAGAGGAAGGACGTGCTGGATGCGCTCTGGTCGACCACCGTGGTTGGTCCCAGGCAGCGGGTCGAGGGGGTCGGAGGGAATCGAATGGTGGAAAGAAGAGTCCGTTAATTGAGCTCCAACTGTTGTGCATGAAGTGGTTGAACTCTGATAAGTTTGCCGACTTTTACTTTCCTTTTATATTGTATCTCCATTAATTACATAGTTCCAGTAAGATCTATAAAGTGTAATCATTTAATTGCATATGCTGTACTGTCTGTTAATTGACGTGGTGGGGTAAATCACACAGCATCTACACAAACTTGATTACTCAGTTTGGCGGGGCCAAAGGCTGCTCCCACAGACGAAAGTGAGCTGAGTGAGCCTGAGGCTTACCAGGGGGCGACAGCTGTTTTACTTTTTC
The DNA here is from genome assembly GCF_963921235.1 of Mobula hypostoma. Lineage (NCBI taxonomy): Eukaryota > Metazoa > Chordata > Chondrichthyes > Myliobatiformes > Myliobatidae > Mobula > Mobula hypostoma. The sequence goes on along the minus strand of NC_086103.1, from coordinate 19,096,892 downwards.
CTTTAGGATTTGTAAGAGTTCAACATTAGTCGTAACATATTATTTGGTTGGATCTATCTTTTTTGAATATGTGATCAATTTTTATTAAATGAACTTAAGATGGCCACTGTTAACTGCGCTTTAACCTCTGTTAGACATAATAGCAACATATTTGGAATTTGTTTATTTCTTCATGTATGTGTTGTTGTGTCTTTAGTCAGTGGTGTTAGCGTACAGCTTTTTAAAAAGAGTCTGCCTATTGGAGACGGGGATTAAGGGATTATAGTTTAGCATGCTGTCCGCCTATTGGACGGTTTACGGGATTTGGGGGGAGGGGAGTGGTGCTATTAGTTTAGGTTTTTTCGACTGGGCAGTCCTGAGAGGTTTTCCTGTCAATCATGTTGTTTTTTCCCTCTTTGATCGAATCGATAATTTGTCCTTCCCTGCGGGTGTGGTCTGTGCCAGCGCACTAACTTTTTTTATAAAATCTTACATTAAAGCCCTATTATAGATGTTAATAAAATTAATATAATCTCTTGGAACCTGAATGGCTTGAACCAACCTATTAACCAACCTATTAACCTTTTCTTAGGGGACAGATAATCTCACGTTCAGTAGCTTTAAGAAGGAAAACTAAAGCGGAACTTTTTGTGATTACTAACAGGATAAAAGAAATAGATAAATTTGTTCAGTAACACCTAGGTCAAACACAGTATGATCTGCTTCTGACTTTTCCCATTGAGCAGCAACTTTTGAAATATAAAAGTCAATTTTATATACATGGGGATAAGTCAGTTAAATTGTTGGCCGGTCAACTTAATGCATCTACGGCTAGAAGGCAGATTTTGAAAATACAAAGAACTGATAGAACTGAAACATCAGATTATCAGGAAATTAATAAGGTATTTCTGGATTTTTACTCTAACCTTTATAAATCTGTTTTTCCAGACAATTCTACTTTTATGAATAGATTCTTGCAAAGATTGAATATACCCAAAATTTCTGCTCAAGATATGAATACATTAGATGTGCCTATTAAACGAGAGGAAATGGTAAGGGCTATACCCTCTTTTCGATCAGGTAAAGCTCCAGGACTGGATGGATTTACAGTAGAATTTTTTAAGACTTTTACTGAAATACCTACACCTCATTTATGCCAAATTTTCACTGATTCTATATCCTCTGGGACCCTTTCAAAAACTTTCTATGAGGCATCAATTTCATTAATTCCCAAAAAAGAAAAAGATTTATCTGAATGTGCCTCTTACAGACTAATTTCCTTATTAAACGTGGATTCTAAAATTCTTTCTAAGATTTTGGCTATCAGGCTCGAGAATATTTTACCTAAGGTTATTTCTAAGGATCAAACTGGATTTATTAAGAATAGATACTTATATTTTAATATTCAGAGATTATTGAACATTATTCATCCCTCTCCATCTAAAGAATCCAAATGTGTTGTTTCCCTTGATGCAGAGAAAGCCTTTGATAGGGTAGGGTGGTCTTATTTATTCGAGGTCTTGGAAAGATTTAATTTTGGTCCAGGTTTTATTTCCTGGAATAAGTTGATCTATTAAGCTCCTACGGCGGCAGTTATAACTAACAATCAAAAATCTCCTTATTTTAAGCTATACAGAGGTACCTGGCAGGGTTGTCCTCTTAGTCCGCTGTTATTCAACCCGGCCTTAGAACCTCTTGCTATTGCCCTTTGGGACTCCAACAATGTTCAAGGTATTAAGAGAGGAGATAAAGTGCATAGGGTTTCATTGTATGCAGATGACTTGTTAGCTTATATTTCAGATTCTAAGAAATCTATTCCTTCTATGTTATCTATATTTTCTGAATTTAGTAGTTTTTTTGGATGTAAATCAAATTTGCACAAAAGTGAGTTATTTCCTATTAATAACTACTTGGATCAATACTATCAAATTCCTTATAGCATTGCTAAAAATAACTTTACTTATCTTGGTATTAAAATTACCAAAAATTTTAAGGACCTGTATAAATATAACTTTCTCTCATTAATTGAATACACGTAACAAATACTTTCTAAATGTTCTTCTATGACATTATCATTAATTGGTCAAATTAATGCTATTAAAATGATAGTGCTACCAATGTTCTTGTATGTATTTCAAGCAATCCCTTCCTTTGTTCCTAAACGGTTTTTTGATAGAATATACTCTAAAATGTTATCAAATATTTGGAATAATAGAAATCCTAGATTGAGTAAACCTCTATTGTAGAAATTAAAAAAAAACATGGTGGTATGGTTTTGCCAAGTTTTAGAATGTATTACAGGGCAATTAATATTCGATATATTTCATTCTGGATTCATTATTCAGACATACATGACTGTCCTTTGTGGGTGGATTTGGAGAAAAACTAGGGAAGGGGTATTCTTTGGCCTTTTTACTGGGAGCTTCTCTTCCGTTTTTGCTCTCTAAAATTGGTAGTCGAGACCTTAATCCCATTATTAAACATACATTAAGAATTTGGTTTCAGTTTCGTAGATTTTTTGAGTTTAATAACTTTGTTCTTTCTAGTAAAAATCCATCTTAATTATTTTTTAAACCATCAATTTCCCATCAGACCTTTTAAATTTGGAAAACCAAAGGAATATTAACTTCTTTAGATTTGTTTATGGGGGATTGTTTAATGTCTTCCACTCAGTTAATGGACAAATATGACTTATTTAATGCACACTTTTTAGATATTTACAAATTAGGAATTTTTTACCTAGTTTACTTCCAAATTTTCCCTCTGCTTATCCACCTAATATGATAGATACTCTTTTTCGGGTTAAACCATTTCAAAAAGGACTGTTAGCTATAACTTATAAATGGTTATTGAATTTGCAAAAGGTATCTAACGATAAAATTAAAGGTGCATGGGAATTGGAATTTCGAGAGTCACTTTCAGATAATCAATGGGATAAAATTTTTCATTTGGTAAATATCTCATCTATTTGTGCCCATCATTCCTTGATACAGTTCAAGCTAGTACATCGGGCACGTATGTCAAAGGATAAATTAGCCCGCATTTTCCCAATATTAATCCTTTTTGCGACAGATGTAATATTGAGGTGGCTACTTTAACTCATATGTTTTGGTCTTGTATCAAGATAGGTAATTTTTGGAAAGATGTCTTTAAAACTTTATCAAAAGTTTTGAATTTTGACCTACAACCGAATTTATCTACAGCAATTTTTGGGATCATTCCACCGGAAGCAGAATGTGTTCCTGTTTCCGCTCAACGGATAGCATTTACAACTATATTGGCTAGGATAGCCATTTTGCTTAAATGGAAGGTCTCTAATCCACCTACTGTTTTTTATTGGCTTTCCTCCATTATGTCCTAAGTTTAGAGAAAATAAGAAGTCAGACATTTGATACATCGTTTAAGTTTGAAGAAACCTGGCGACCTTTTATTCAATATTTTCATATGGTTTGATTTATTGCTCTTCCAGTTACTTTCTTGAAACTTTGGACTTGATCAGAAAGTTTTTCTTTTTTCTTGCTTTCACTCTTAATATGGGCTGCCCAGTCCCCTTTTTTACTCTTTTTCTTTTTATTAAATTAATTTTTGGTTTTGTTTATTGAGAATTGTGGGGTTTTATATATATATATAAATTACAAAAGTTTCTTTATCTTTTTTTTCTTTTTATGAAATAATAAGAGGAGAATTGATTATCTTATTTTTATTATATACTATTAGATTAATACTATGTATGATCTTGATAATGTTTATTTTACTTTTTATATGTATTGTTATCAATATAGATATCTGAGATAATCCTCTTGTTTGTATATATGTACTTTTTTAAAATTAATAAAAAGATTGATAAAGAAAAAGAAAGAGGAGGAACACCAGATACAGAAGACAACCCTAACAGATCTGTAGGTGAAGTGTTAACCTGGATCAGCATCCACAGTCACGAATAGACAACTCCTTAAGAGAACATCACACTCGACTCGAGTGATTGCACTGATGTATATGTATTATATACCTATATAGTTTTGAGGGGATGGTAGTATTAAACTAGACAATGGGGTGACCCGTTGGGACACCCTTTGAGAGAAGGGTAGTGCAGTCTGATGTGACCAGAATGAACATTAAATTTTTCTGAATGCTATTGGTATCGCTTTGCTTTGGAAACTGAAGTAGAAAACCTCAGTTTATTAAAGAAGAACGATGCGTAGCAAAGCAAATATGGTGCCTCCTCGTTTAACGAAGGACACTTTTGATGGCATCATTTCTGATTTATCTGCTACCCTTGTGCATCTTGTCATTCTGGAGACGTGCAGTCCTTTCATTCCCTGTCTCTTTATCTCTTCTGCTGTTTGTTCTTTGTCTCTGATCCTGGAAACGTGCATGCCTCTCCTTCTCTGTCTCTTCTTCTCTCCTGGAGTCATGCGGCCCTGGCCTCATCCGATTCTTGTTCTCTCCCTCCCCTTGCCACTTCTCGATGACATCTGGTGTCATCTCTTGACCATAATGTCCCCCTTCCCTTTCCACGCAGCATAATTAGGCTGACCATTTTTTTTTTACCCTAATGCTGGATAGAAGATACGAAGCACCAACACCAAAGATGCTGATTATTCTTGATGATGTGGTTGGTGCACTCCTAAATAGATGTGATATAGCCACCGCTGTCCTTTGACTGCAGCAAAGGGTTTTATGGGTGTCTCGAAGTACATCATTACAATAAGATTTAATTACCTCTTATAGATGGTTGGCAGTTAGATCTGTCCCAACCCTGCACATGCTGATGGTGATTAGCAGAATGTGACCCCTCGAAATAGAGCTGCCCTGCCCTTTTGCTCTGGTAGGTGTCGCTGATGAGGCTGGCTGTGCGCATGCGTAGGGCTGTCGCATCCTGAGTTCCATGATGGCAGATCGGCTCTCAGGTTACAGCTCCTCCCTTGGAGGGTCAGACACCCTGAGCCGATAGGCTGGTCCTGGACTTATTTCATAATTTACTGGCATAATTTACATATTTCTTTTTAACTATTTATTATTATTTTCTATTACTATTTATTATTTCTATGACTATTACTATTTACTAATAGTAATATTACTATTACTATTTCTATTACTATTTATTATTTATGGTGCAACTGTAATGAAAATCAGTCTCCCCCAGCATCAATAAGTATGACTAAAAGGGAGCCTGTTGATTTTTGCAAATGAGCAATTTTATACGAATACATAACCCTGAACTTTGCCTGCATTCTGTAAGTTAGTGCATTTTAATTCGATTTAGCCAAAAAAAAAGTGCCACTGTAATGCACCATTTGCGCTAGTTGGAGGTCACAAACAGACAGACAGAGCATGAGAGTTTTAGTAGTATATAGATTTTGAGCTGTAGTTGATAAAGTGCATCCTGAGGTATGCATCTTTGCTGTCCAGATGTTCCAGGGTTGACAGCAGAACACCACACTGACTGTGTGCCAACAAGCACTCTGACCATATTCAGTTAGCATTGGCTTACCCTAGCGGTGTTAACAGTCAATAGTAGTCACAGTAGTGCAATCACCTGAGTCAAGTATGATGTTCTCTCAGGAATTGTCCATTGGTGGTTCTTTAAGTGGCTGTAGAGGCTGATCCAGGACCCACATATTATGGAGTAGTGTGGGCATGAGTAACCACATTTCTCCTCCTTCAATTGCCTTTTGTAAATGCAACACCACATATCCTGTGCTCATGCAAAACTGACAGTTCTGCCCCCTTCATCATCTGCTGATCACCGCAGGACTTAAAACTTGGATGTTAGGGTGGAGTCCCTTAATGGAGAATGCCTGTGCGTGACTTTGTTTAACGTGGAGAAGCTGATGCAGTGGCAGCCATCATACGGTCCTTGACAGACTGGGGTCATGGAATGCAAGATGACTGGAGACTCTTCACTGCTCCATCCTTCCTATCTTCACTGCTGTTGTGACGCGTTATCATAATCTGCCAGCTTCACTGCTGAGGCCTTGGTTGGATTACACTTTGTCTGGAATCTGCCCTTTGTCCTTACCGCCAGGGGTGACCCTACAAGGAGCTAACAGCCAGATGGCTAAACTCGAGACAGCATCGCTCTCAAAATCTCAGGAACTCAGAAGACCCTCTGCTGTGACAAGATGACAACACTTGGAGGGATAACAGTCACTAGGTGGTCAGACCACTGCAGAAAACTGCCTGAAATTTTACACAAATTTTCTAATGCAACATTACCAGCCACACAGTAACTGCTGCATGTGACCATTATTCAGCAAACCAAAAAAGATAAAATAGTTATTAGTAGTTTTTTTTTGGTATCATGTGCTACATTCAAACAGCTTACCTGTGAGCTTACACTTCCTTAGACACAACACCATTACCAGGATAATGATGAGACGAAGGGCCACAATCCAAGTGATTACAACAGTGACGTGTTTAGAATAGCTATTCACTGTCAAAACAATAAGCACAGATTTCACATTAGTTTTTAGCTTAGAGCATGGAATATATAGTAGAACATAGAACATTACAGCACAGTATAGTCCCTTCAGCCCACTATGTTGTGCTGACCTAATCTACTCTAAGACCAATCTCAGGTGGTGGGGTGGAAGTAAACCAAAGGAGGTGTGAGGCGCACCTTCTCTCTGCTATCCTACAGGTCACTCTTGGCCAAGGTGTAGCACCTGTTTAGCCCCACGATCAGAGTCACTTGAAGCCATCGGAACAGGCGGTAGATGGTCGTACAAGGAACTGGTGCATATCACAAGACCACTGACAATCGCTGAGGACATTGATAATGGCTGGGTTCACCCATCTTGTAAAGACACTGCCCAGAAGAAGTTATAGCAAACCACTGCTGTAGGAAAATTTGCCAAGAACAATCATGGTCAAGACCATGATCATACAACATGGCACATAATGAATGAATGAATGAATGAATGAATGAAAAAAGATCAATCTAACCCCCTGCTCCTACATAACCCTCTATTTTTCTATCAGCCATCAGCCATGTGCCTAACAAAGAGTTTTTTAATGCCCCTAATGTATCTGCATCAACCACCACCCTTGGCAAGTCATTCCACACACCCACCATTCTGGGTAAAGAACATACCTCTGACATCCCCATCACACTTTCCTCCAGTCACCTTAAAATTATGTCCCCTTTGATTAATCTTTTCTGCTCTGGAAAAAAAAAGTCTCAGGCTGCCTGTGCCTGTTATCATCTATATGCTTCCATCAAGTCATCTCTCAGTCTTCTTCACTCCAAAGAGAAAAGCCCCAGATCACAGGTCAAGCATTGAACATCATTCAAAAGCACTTTAAATTATCCAGTATTAACTACATTGACTAATTAGCTGGTAACTAACTATTAACTGGCCCCACTCAGGAAGGGTGGAGGGTTACAATTGTCCTCAAACAATCACACTGAGTTCTAGTTCCCAGTTTCAATCAGTGACTCCCACTGGCTGCAGATGACTGGTCAGCAAGGCATCTGGTTCAGCTGTGGGGCTTCCCATTGTACAATGGCCAGATTGGTTTAAATAAGAATGGTGGCTGGGTGAGAACTGCATTCAACAGGGTGGATATTAACCTAGAACTATAATCCTCTCTAAACAGGAGCATGTAAATTTTAAATGGTGGAGGTGTTTAACAGAGCAGCCAACATCTGTGGAAAGAGAAATAGAGTTAAAGTTTCAGGTCGAAGTAATTTCCTCAGGTTCTAAGGGATCCAGAGAAATAAAAGAACTCTTTAGGATTGAAGTCCAGTCACAGTCGGGCATGAAGTGATACAGTTTATCAGAATAAAAGATCAGTAATGAAAAAAATGCAATTCAACACAAATGGAAGGGAAATGCAATGTTAACATCCATTTCGAGAAGACTAGAATATAGAAGCAAGGCTGTAATGCTGAAGTTTTATAAGGCCTTAAGTTAGACTGCGCTTGGAGAATTGTGAGCAGTTTTGGGCCCTTTATCAAAGAAAGCATATGCTGACATTAGAGAGATAACAGAGGAGTTTCACATGAATGATCTCACAAATAAAGGGATTAACGTATGAGGAGTGTTTGATGACTCTGGGCCTGTACTTGCTGGAGGTTAGAAGAATTACAGGGAAGTTCACTGAAACATATCAAATATTGAAAGGCCGAGACAGAGTGGACGTGGAGGATGTTCCTTATAGTGGGAGAATCTATAGTAGGAGGAAATACTTTAGCCAGCGGCTAATGTGGAATTTGTTGACACAGATGGTTGTGAAGGCCATCAATATGTATACCTAAAGCAGAGAACAATAGGTTCCTGATTAGTAAAGGCATCAAAGATTATGGGGAGAAGGCAGAAGAAAAGGGTTGAGAGGGATAATAAGTCCAGTCAAGATGGCACCTGAATATAACGCTCCTTTGGTCAACATTTTCTGGATAAATCATGAAACCATGTATTTCATGCCTGATATGTTTTTTATGTTTGTTTTTCATCTTGAATGAGATTTTTGAATTGTTGGAGCAAGTGATTTGCAGCTTGGAGATCGTTTGGGTGTTTCAGCAATCTGCAGTCTCTGAGAGGCAGAGGCTGCGTGCAGGAACCTAGTGGCGAGCAAGATGTGGAACAAATGTGGAGCCAGCCAATGCTCGACTCCATTTTGCTGATTAAAGCTTCCATTATTCGCCAATTACAGTTACAAGGGAGATTGAAACATCGAGGCTTATGCTGATGGTGAGCACCAGCTACTTGCTTTTATTGTTGAGGAATCGGTCTGCTGCCAGAGTGAGGAGACTGTCTTTGGTCGCTGGGGGAATCGCTCGTTGCCGGAGAGGGAAAGGCCTGCCGATGTTCCTGGAGAATGTTTCCCAGGTTCTCTGCATTTTGAATATGGATTTGAACTATAGACTTTTTTCAGTCTTTTTGTTTTTTATAGTCTGTGTTTTTCACCTGATCTTTCTTGTTTTTTGTGTGCAGGGGGAGGGAGATTTGGGGGTCGATGTGCCTGTTCTATTTTTGTTTGTTTTTCTTGAGCGGGGAGAAGGGATTTATGGGCTGATAATCGTGCTGCCATTCTATTTTTTTCTTGGTTTCATGGCCATCTGGAGATTCTGCTCTTATGTCTTATGGCTTTATGGTCAAAAATCTTTCTGTGGAGGTCGCAAACAACCGTTGCCAAGACACTTACTCTTCACCTTCAGATAATATGGAAAAAAAATCTTGGGTGTGTTTTGATGAAACAAACCACACAACCACTTCCTTCTGTCTCCAGTAGCTTCTGTAATATTCAGCTGTAATGATCTCTCCTCCTGAGTCTGCTCCATAAATATTTTCTCTTTCATAACTTCTCCATTGCTGTTGACCCAGACAAGTCTTATTGATTCAGTGACTCGAGACACAGAGCAAGTCAGGGTAATGGTGTCTCCCTCAGTCACACCATCAGGTGGTTCAGCTGTGACTGTGAAAACAAGAAATTCACTGAGATTGTAAACAATGGCCAGCATTTTCATTCAATTGGGTTGTATTTCGTTCTCTTTCAGTAGCTGATATTTGCATTGTGATCACTGTGTAAAATTATATTGCACACTTTAAGCTTTCGCAAGATTGCCCATTAAGCTGCCATTGTTCCCAGTTCTGTCCTTACCCACAGTGCTGGTGATAACCCTCCTCAGTGACCACAGATAAATTACTATTTTTAGGAAATTCCTTTCACCTACCTCATTCTTGAGCCTTCAGGGGGGCTTCAAATATTAAGCAGGGACTTTTGGGGGCAAAAGAACTCCAGGCCTATTTTAAGAGGTTTAGAATAATCTTTTTTTTTACTTAAAAACTAAAGCTTCAACAGAGCAGAGTAACAAACACAAAACGCTGGAGCAACTCTGCAAGTCGGCCAGCACCTATAGAGAGCAATGAACAGACAACATTTTGGACCAAGACCCTTCATCAGGACTGAAAAAGAAGGGGGAAGAGGCCAGAATAAGAAGGTGGGGGCAAGGAAAGAAGTACAAGCCAGAAGGCGATAGGTGAAACCAGGTGAGGTTTGAGGTAGGTGGGTAGTGGTGGGCCAGTGGGGAATGATGTAAGAAGCTGGGAGGTGAAAGATGGAAGAGATAAAGGGCTGAGGAAGAAGGAATCTAATAGGGGAGGATAGTGGGCCATGGGAGAAAGGGATAGAGGAGGGCCATCAGAGGAAAGTGATGGGCAGTTGAGGAGAAGAGAAAGGATAAGTAAGGAGCCAGAATATGGAATGGAAAAAGGGAGAAGGGGGGCGGGGGGGACAGAAATATCCGCAAGCTGGAGAAATCGATGTTCATGCTGTCAGGTTGGAGATTACACAGACAGAGGTGTTGCTCCTCCAGCCCAAGGGCAGCCTCATCATGGCCATGGAGCAGGCCATGGACCAACACGTCGAAATGGGAATGGGAAGTGCAATTAAATGGATAGCCACCAGGAAAGTCTGCCTTTTGTGGCAGATGAAGCAAAAGTTCTCAACGAAGCATACCATAGTTTTGTGCACAACAGTAGCCATATTTACAAAGGCTAAATTGTAAATATAAATCTAGAACTGACAACGTGGATCAGCAACTCTACATATCTAGTCCCAGGTTCCTCTTCTCACCAGTGTCTAAGAAACCGAGGACCCTGGCTATGTACTTCTTGGATTTTCACTGGGGTTGATGGTCCAAGAGGCTTTAGCTCAGATCCCTTGGAGCAAGTTTCCTACCCGCCCGTGAGTTCTGCTTCTACAAGACCTAAGGTGACCCTCGCCAAGCAGGCCCCAGGCCAGGGATGGCAATCAAGTGCAGGTGGGTTCTTAAATCCTTTTTGTCACTTTTCCATCCCATTACAGGTCTAGACTGCATCTTCCTCCCCACCCCAATCCAGATCAAGACTATCACCCAGTAGAGAATCCCTCATCAACCTCCACCCATCCATCTCCTTTCCCATTGTTCTCATAGAACACAACCACCATTAATAGACACCACCCACTCCCAATAATCTCCTGAAGTGTTCTGGGGGGGAACACTTATGAAAATAAGAAAACATTCAGGGAAATTTCACAGAAATATGAACTCTGCTTTCTGCACCTCAGTAACATTATCATTGAAATTAGCGGCAATGTATTGACTCCTACCTTTAAGTGTGATTAGTTCAATGGTCACATATTTAAAAGTTTGCAGTGAACATGTGAAAACTCCAGCATCTTCAAATCGCACAGGAATAATCTTCAGATTGAAGTTTGTGTCATTCAGTTTTCCCTCTATTGCTGCCAATCGATTTCCAAAGTAGGTCCTGTTGACCTTGATAGGTTCTGATCTGTTAGTTGAAGCTATTTCATTTTCTTCATTCTGGAAATGTTGTGACCTCCAAGTCCATTTGGTTTCAATGAGATTAGTACTAACTTTACAAATCAGGTCAAGTTCACTGTGATCTTTGTCTGACCGATAAATGGTGTATGTCTTCATACGCAAATCTGCAAAAAGGGGGGCAGGGAACAAAGAATTAGATTTTAACTGATGTCGAGAAATAGATGTTTCAAATTTTCTACAATGGCAAATGCTATCTTCTGGGATTTCAGCTGGGAAGACCACAATGGGACAGGGAAGTCAACTAGGAGCAGTGATATGCCATAAGTCCATAAGACAGAGGAGCAGAATTAGGCCATTCAGCCCATCGAGTGTGCTCTGCCATTCTATCATGGCTAATTTATTATCCCTCTCAATCTTATTCTTCTGACTTCCTTCCGTAACTTTTGATGTCCTTACTAATCAAGAACCTATCAACCTCCACTGTAAATATACCCAAAGACTTGGCCTCCACAACCATCCATGGCGAAGCTGGCTACCAAACTAGCGACCGATTGCTCAAATGCTAAGTTGTGTAACAAAGCCTCCCTTCCCCAAACATGGACCCCAGTGCGACTGGAGGTAAAACCTGTAGTACTGTTTTGACTCTCTGTTTTGTAACACTCTTCACTCATTTGTCAGTACTGCAGGTTCTTACACAGGGAGACAGAAATACTATCTGATAGTAGTGGACAGTAAAGACATCCCTAAGTGTAAGTCACTCAGAACAATTGAGTGAGGGACAGCAGTACTGAATCCAAGAAAATGTCTCAGCCAAGAACCTACTCTTGTATCTGCACCTTTAATTTGTTTGTATTTAAAGATGGGAGGAGAAGATGGCAGCGCACCGCGCGTGCGCAGCTCTCCGGTGAAAATGATATCGTATCTGTTAAATAGGGGCCGTGGACAATTCTGATTTGATGGAGAATGGATGTGAAAGCACAGAGGAATATCTGGAGAAATTTCTGAAACGCCTGTTCGCTGCTGTCATTACTGAGTGGTCGTGAATCTTTCGGAGGGTAGGCCTCAAAATCCCCGGCCTTGCCTGCTTTTGGCGACCGAGAAGGAGGTCGAATCGTTCGGACAGAGATGGTGCTCAGTACTCAGTGTTGGAGAGCTGATCAGAGCTCGAAGTTTTCGGATGTCCCAGAGTCGGATTGTGGTCAGCATGGCAGGGAGAGTTTTTCTTCCTTCTCCCGTCTGCGTGAGATGTGGGACATTTGAGAAACTTTGAACTTTACCGTGCTCACGGACTTCTTCATCAGGTTATGGTATTGTTGCACTGTTTGTAACTATATGTTATAATTATGTGGTTTTGTCAGTTTTTTCAGTCTTGGTTTATCCTGTGTTTTGTGATATCACACCGGAGGAAATATTGTATCATTTCTTAATGCATGCATGACAATAAAAGAGGATTACGTGTCTTCATAATCATCATATTTCTCTGTTCCATTATAGACTGGAAGACATTCACTTTTCTTCATTCTTGGATTTTGTCTCTTTGATTCCAAAGATTCAAGGTTCAAAAGATTCGAAGTACATTTACTATCAAAGTATGTATGCAGAATACACCTCTGAGATTCGTCCTTCCTCAGCTGCCTCAAAACAAAGAAAGACCATGGAACCCGTTTGAGAAAACATCAAACACCCAATGCATGGAAAAAATAGCAAATTGTGCAAATAGGTAAAAGTCAGTGAACAACACATAGAATATCAAACATCAAACCAGGAGTCCAGTAGTATTCGGTTTATTTCAGTTCAGCGTTCCTGCAAGCGAATTGAAATAATCTACTGATTCTCCTGGGCGGTTCTATTCATGAGGCTGAGAGGAAACAGGTAGGGTTGACGGTCAGAATCGCTTCGCCAGAGAAGAAATGCCTTTTAATGCTGGAGGGTGAAAGTTTAAAGATGACATGAGGAGCAAGTATAAACCTGAAATATTGAAAGGGCTACGTAGTGTGGACATGGAGAGGACGCTTCCTATAGTGGGATGTCTAAGACCAGAGGGAACAGCCTCAGAATAGGAAAACGCACCTTAGAACAGAGATGAGGAGGAATTTCTTTATGCAGAGAGCGGTGAACCTGTGGAACTCATTGCCATAAATGGCTACGAAGGAAAAGTCATTGGGCATATCTAAAGCAGAGGTTGATAGGTTCTTGATTTGTAAGGGTCAAAGGTTACAGGGAGAAGGCAGGAGAATGGGGTTGAGAGGCATAATAAGCCATGATGAAATGCCAGAGCAGATTTAGTGGGGGAACGGTCAAAGTCTACTCCTATGTTCATCATCTTATGGTCTTATTTTATGCAGAGAGGGGGTAGGTGGCTGGAAAGGGTTATCAGGCATAGTAATGGAAGCAGTCACGTTGATGGAGGTTAACAGGCTTTTAGATAACACACGCATATGAAAGAAATGGCGGTTTACAGATGATACACAGGAAGATGACAGTTGGTATAAATTGGCATCTAGATTGGGATCACACCAGTACCGTACTGGCCAGTCCAGTACTGTAATTATGTCTGGTCCAGTACTATGCTCACCTCAATCGTCTTATCAGTCTCAGTGTCACCATTTTATGGTTACACTGCATCCTGGGGTAAAAGCAATGACCACACCCTGCAGTGAAATCCCACAGTGGAGTGTGCTCACTGTACAATATGTGGAACAATTTATAATCAGCAACTATTTCATACCTGCTCCTGGGCAGCTTTGGACTCACCCTCATCCACTCCAACATTGGTGTCTCCAGTGAGAACAATGGAGCCTTTTTCCTGCACTTCCCATGTGTACAGACTGGGATCTCCTGTTCCAACATGTCGGACCATCAGATAGACGGTGTTATTCAGGTGGATCTGATCAGTGTTGTTGTTCCTCTGGGATGAGCCTCTTGGTTTCCAGTGGAGACTGACGGTATCTGGGAGTCTGGAGATGGTACAGCTGAGGGTGACGTCACTGCCCATTACAGGTCTCTGTGAGTCGGCCTCAACTGTGGAAACAGACACATAATGTGTGGTTCAGTTCCCCACAGGCTCTCTGAACTTCCGCAGGTGGAAACATCTTTTTCTTACGAGCAGATAGTTGACTGAATACTAACCAGCCTCACCCAGTGATGGAGATCCACACTTCCAAGTACTGGCCTCCTATCCCCATCCGAGTCCTTCTCTCCCTCAACTATATTTGCCTGTGGTGGACTGGCTGTATCCACCATGTTAGTAGCCTCGCAAACACGAGGAATTCTGCAAATGCTGGAAATTCGAGCTACACACATCAAAGTTGCTGGTGAACGCAACAGGCCAGGCAGCATCTTTAGGAAGAGGTACAGTCGATGTTTCGGGCCGAGACGAAAGGTCTCGGCCTGAAACGTTGACTGTACCTCTTCCTAGAGATGCTGCCTGGCCTGCTGCGTTCACCAGCAAATTTGATGTTAGTTGCCTATTCTGTTGCTGGGTAATGGTGTTTCCTTGCCAGGTTGTGATGCAGCCAGTTAGAATACACTCCACTCAGCACCTGTAGACATTTGTATATATAAAATTTCTATCTATGGAAGTCTCACAGCAAAAAAAAACAATTAATTCATTAATTTACTTTATTTATTTAGTGGTACAGCATACCCTTCCAGCTGAACAAGCTGTACCCTTCAGCAATCCACTTATTTAACCCTAGCCTCATCACAGGACAATTTACAATGACCAATTCACCACCTTCTGCTTCTTCTTCTTCTGACTTTTAATGGCGATTGACAGTCCAACTCAAAAATGCATTACTGCCACCAACTGGACTGGAGTCTGGCGTAGAGAGTTAGGAGATGAAACCCCTATTGGTTCTTTATCAACTGAAAACTAAATTAACCCAAAAAGCCTTATAGATTTTAAATAATGAAAGACAATATTGTAAATTAAATTAAAGTTACTTCCATAACTTAGTAAAGTTTTAAAATGAAATCTGTCAACCCCCAAAGCTAGTAGTGCAGCCTGCATTTGCTTTTTTTTTACAATGTATGCTTCATATTGTAAAAGAATGTTTTCAACTGTTTCATAATGATGACAACACGACACATCCCGGAGTGATGTTTTCCAACAAGGTATAAGGAATAATTAAGCATAGTCTGCCCAATTCGAAGTTGAGTCAATATAATTCCTTCCCTTCTTGTCTTACCCCTTTCCCCTATCAGTCCAGCAGTTATACATATTCTGTAAAGGTGTCTTCCCTTATGCCCATTATCCCATAAGTCTTGCCATAATCCCCTAAATTCTTAGCCCCACCAACCTCTTAGCTTCTGGTTTGCTAAGCAGAAGGTCTATATCCACAGATGAACTTTTAACAGATTTTTTGGCCGAAGTATCAACCTGCTCGTTTCCCTCAACACCACTATGTGCAGGAGCCCATAAGAAGATGACATGTAGACCAATACTTTGAACATGAAATCAAGAGCTTCCAGCAGTAAATCAGACCTACTGCTAGAATGACCTGATCTAAGACTAGTCAAAACTGAAAAAGAATCTGAATCAATTATAACCTTGCAAGGACAGATTTACTCCTCCTACTGTAAACCTAAAATGATGGCAACCAGCACAGCAGTATACACTGATAATTAGTTAGTAAGAAGTTTCTTTATTGTTACCTGTAATTCAGACACAGAAATAGCCACTCAAACATTCCCCGTTAGATTATCATTTGATCAATAAAAGTGGTTAACATATTACAATAATTTTCCTTAACATACTGACTCTCAGGCATATCAGGCATATCAGGTTCCTTGGATTTCATTAAGTCATGCAACCTAAAATCAAATAAAGCCACTGGGAACAAAAATGGTGAAGTTATCAAAAAAGCTACAGTGCGACAAACTACATAATTCAGCAAACCCATATTTCTAGCACGATGAGAACCCAGCCACCAAAAACTAAAAACACCCTTCTTGTGATGTTCCCAACAGTCTTCCAACACACTTTTAACAGGGTGATCATTCCTCTGCCCCCTCAAGTTAACTCAGTATGTTAAGAACAGCTTCATCCTCTGCAACTGCAAGGTTAATTGTCCCATTTCAACCAGTAAAGCTGAAGCAGGAGATGACGTTACTGCACCACAACACAATCTTAAAGCCTGAGATTTTATTACATCCAAACATTTTAAATTTGAAGATGAAGCTGATCCGTAAGCCACACAGCCGTAATCAAGTACTGATCTAATTAAACAGACATATATATATATAGTCAACAAAGATTTTTGTGTTGCACCCCAAGAATACCCACATAGACACCTAAGGATATCTAATGCCCCTTTAACCAATTAACTTAATGACCGATATGTCTTTGGACTGTTGGAGAAAACTGGGGCACTTGGAGAAAACCTATGCTGTTCACCGGGAGAACATACAAACTCCTTACAGTCAGTATCGGAATTGAACCCCGATCCTCAGAACGCTCTGAACTGTGATAGTGTTATGCTAACTGCTACACTACCATTTAACCAAACAGACACGTTTCAATACTTAAAAGAAAGAATTTTTACCCACCCACTCCATTGTCCACTCAGAGGTCAGGTCAGATAATACAAAAGGCTTATCTATGGATCCCCAAGGAACCACAAGCTCGCTACAAAGTAATGTCAGCACATTTTGATTTCTGCTCCTGTAGCTTAAGGGAGAGAATATGTTGCAAGTCTGATGCACATGCACGTAACCACTCCCTCTCTCTCTGTGTCTGGGAGATTGCAGTGACAGACATCCCACCCTGCAAAAACTCATTTCAGGGAGGTAGCACCATCAATTTGCAGGAGACTCCAGGAACTTCCGGGAGAGGTGGGATGTCTGCAATAGAGTCGCTCCTGAGCAGCTGGCCAGCTAGTTTAAATAACGTTAGCTATGCTAATGAACGAATGACACCTGTTAAACTCACCTCAACATGTCTTTTACAGTCTTAACCCACCATGGGCAATAGAAAAGTCACTGTTGCAAACAGTGCAGCGAGCAACACTGTCATTATTTTTTGACCCCTGTTAGGCAGGGGTACACTTTAGGGTAGTCCGGGGTGACGTACGTTTTATATTTTCTTTTTTTGGAACACTCCGCCATGGCGCGTGCTCGCGCTCTCTCTCTCTCTCTCTCATGCACGCTCTCTTGTTCGCTCTCTCGTGTGCGCTCTCTCTCTCTTGTGTGCTCTCTCGCTCGCTCTCAAAAAAATTAATTTCTGGGATATTGTACATAATTTGCCGGCATCAGGGAGCCGCTATTAATGTGCGGGAGACTCCCGGAACTTCCGGGAGAGGCGAGATGTCTGCAGTGAGATACTGCGCTAAAATTATGCCCTCAAGAAAATGAATCTCAGGGTTATATATGGTGACATACATGTACATTGATAAAAAAAATACTTTGAACTTTGAGACTAGATTTTCTTTGTACTTGGCCTCTCAGTTAAGCCTATCCAGCTCACTTAAATGTACAGTTTCCCATCTTCATTGAAAAATAAGCTAAGGTTTGAACTTATTTTTCTATATTCTAATATGTTAGTGAAATATTATGTACTTAATATTTCAGTAATATGCTTCCTGTAAGTAAAATACTGGAAGTTATATTACCAACAATATAAAGTCAAGAAATTATGTCAAGATCTTATAGCTTCACATGAGCCAGAGCTCCAGCAAAAGTGGATGGAAAGTTTTATTACACAGATGTATATGCAGATTGTTCGTTGAGATGGTGGCCAAATTTAAATTGTTAAATTGAACGTCATCCATTGAAGTTATAAGTTGTGTGCAAAACATAGCTTGCTCTTCACTGTGCTGATTGCTGTAAGATTTTTGCTAAAATTAAAAGACATTCTAAAAACTGTAGTATTGATCAATTGCATTGTCTGATGTCTATTGGTTACCATAATGTAATTTAGTTGTTAGCCTCATTTAAAACCGTTCACAAAAGCATCTGGTAGATTATGAGCAATACAGCATTTTGAAGGAGAAAATCAAAATTTAACAACAAACTAGTAATTTATTTATTTGATGGGAAATGAATGAGATGATTTTTCATAAAACATTAATGGGGTTATCTCTGTGAGAAGGTCAAATCTTTTAAAATGTTCCTCTTAATGTATTAATTTCATGATTTTGTGACATTCTACTATAATCACCAGAAGAGTCCAACATTAAAACAAAATATTCCTTTTTAGAACCCAAGTCAACGTGCCTTGACTCTTAGATAGCTGGCCCATCTGAGAAGGAATGAACCTTTCTGATTTGTTGTATATATATTTATTGATTATGCCTGAAGTAAGTAAATCTCAGGGTTGTATATGGTGACATATTTGCATTTTGATAATAAATTTACTTTGAACTTTGAACATCCTTGTAAATTTTCCTGCACTCTCAGAAATTACTTTAATTTTGCATCTTCTGAAATAATTTTACCATTCTATGATGATTTATACCAACTTTACCTGTTTAAAAGTTCAAAACTCAAGGTAATTTTAATATCAATGTACATACATGTCGCCGTATACTACCTGGGGATTCATTTTCTTCTGGGTCTTCATAGTAGATAAAATAAATACAACAGACTCAAAGAAAAAAACTAAACAGAAACAAAGATTGGCAACAACCAATGTGCAAAAGAAGACAAACTCTACAAGTACAAGATGTAAATAAATAAACAGATCGATAAATAAGTAAAACTGGGAACCTGAGTTGTAGAGTCCTTGAAAGTGAGCTTATGGGTTGTGGGATCAGTTCAGTGTTGAGGTGCGTGAAGTTATTCTGGCTGGCTGAGGATCCTGACAGAGACAGTCAAGAACAAGAGTTATCAGTGAGAATCAGGGTGGTATAGGGAGTGGGGCTCCAACTGTGTCATCCAGAGACATGGTCAGCACTCTCAAGCTGCATCCTCGAGAGCTCAAACTACTTAATGACAAATGGTTCCGGTGTTGTTGCGAGCAGGGAGTTGGGGGAGCTCTGGGGTATTGGAAGTGGAAGATCACAACAAGGTGTCAGTGTTAGGTTTGGAATATTTCTTCCATTCTGATCGACTTACCTTTGACCCCAAATATTTCCCACTGTCTCAGGATGCTCCCACCGGACTGTGTCTGATTCCAGGTGAACAGTCCTGCAAGTTCAAAGATGGGTTTCCGGATTCTCAGGTTATGAGTACCCCACTCCACATGTAACCTCCGGGAAACGTTTGTTTTACTGTACTCATCTGTCCAATGCGCGGCCCACCACCGATCTTCTCTGTGAAAAGTGGCCAATCGCTTTGTGGTTTGTTGCCCTGTGTGTGGACTCCATTCCAAATCAATTGAACCATTCCCAGGATCATCTGGCCCTTTCAGTACAAAGTTTCCTTCCTGATGGAAAAAGTAAATAGAAGTTCCGTTTCCTGCAAGAAAAGTGGAGGGGGGCGGTGTGGAGAGAACATATTTTGAATTCAGATAATAACTTCTCAATCTAAATGTACAATTAGCATTATTGTAGAAGATTTATCTTCAGTAAGTATTGAACAATGTACAGAACCAGGGTGGCAGGGTTGAACATATCAAAGGAAATATCAGATAAGGAGTTTTGTAGGCTCTGGGTCTGTACTCACTGCAGTTTAGAAGAATGGGGGAGATCTCATTGCAACCTATTGAACCTTGAATGTTAAACCAATTGAAAGGTTCAAAGGTCAAAGTAAGTTTATTATCAACGTACATATATGTCACTATATATAACTCTGTGATTCATTTACTTGTGAGCATACTCAGTAAATCTATAATACAGCAAAAACCATAACAGAATCAGTAAAATAACGCACCAACCTGGGTGCTCAGCAAGTGTGCAAAAGACAGCACACTGTGCGAGAACAACAAGAATTAAAACAAATAAATAAATAATATCAAGAACTTGAGATGAAGAGTATTGAGGCCAAGGTCTTGAAGGTTATTGGTTAGTTTGGAGGCAATAAAGTGGATGTGGAAAGGATGTTTCCTATAGTGGGGGAATCTAGGACCAGGGGGCACACCGTCAGAACTGAGGGTTGTCCATTTATAACAGAGAAGAGAAAACATTTCTGTAGCCAGATGGTGGTGAATATATAGAATTCATTGCTACAGATGGCTGTGCAGGCCACATCATTTGGTATAATTAAGGTGGACATTGATTTTTTTTTATTAATCAGGGCATCAAACGTTATGGGGAGAAGGCAGGAGAAGGGGGTTGAGAGGAATAATAAATCAGCCATGGTGGAATGGCAGAGCAGACTCGATGGGCTACATGGCCAAATTCTGCTCCTATGCCTTATGTTCGTATGACATACTATCCAGCTGGAAGAGGAACAGTCCTTTTCTCATCAAGACTCTGATTATGTGCTGGAATTTCTCAGATCCCAAACATACGCACAATAATGTTCTATTTATTTCTCTCATTTACTGGGGCAAACAACAACGTTACCTGTGTGAAACAATGCATATAAAGATTCAAAGATAATGGCTGCTTGATCTTGCTTTCTGCATTAATAGATCAGAAGATCACCAATCATAAAGCAGTGAGGACCAAGCCAGTTCAAAGGTCAGAATTCCATGTGAACAGACTCTGGAGGTTAGAGGCTGAAGGCATTCTGTTCTGGGTTTGGAGGACTGTGTACCTGTTTAGGGAGGAGCAGGACTTGTTTTACTGTTGTTGTTTCGTGTTTATTACATTCTGTGAAGATCTACCGTGCATTGTGGGTACGCTATGTTGGCACCAGAATGTGCGGCAAAAATTGTGGGCTGCTCCATGCAGATGGGTGTGTTGGTTGTTAACACAAACAGTGCATTTGATATACAGTGATAAATAAATGTGAATTTGAATCTGATTTCAAGGGTTACAGCAAACTCTGAAGAGACAATGAGAGGTGGCTGAGTTTATCAGGGCAGGAGAACTACAATTTAGATCCCTGAATTGTCTCTGATTAATTTGAGGGTAAATTCTGCAGGTGTTGTGACATGGTTTTATGAGTGTATTTCCAAAATTCTCCAAAAGACACTGCCAGAAGCTTCCAGAACAAAGCCAGTAGCTTAATCAACACCTGATCCAACATGTTGAGTATTTTCTCCCTTTTCTGAGCAGAATTTAGCCAAGTGCAGCAACTAAGGGGCATAATGAAAAGAACAGTTTAAAAAGTGAGGTCAATGAGAGTCAAAATGATGTTGCTCCTGTGTGTGGAACAGCTGAAGTTGTTCTGAGGTTTGGAAGCCAGTACATCAGCCCCAGGACAGCAGCTCAGGAATTCCTCAGGGCAGTATCCCAGACCCAACCATCTCCAACTGCCTTAGCAATGACCATCCGAAGGCCAGACACAGAGATTTCTGCTGAAGCTTGTGCAGGTCATATCCAGCGATAGCTGCAGAGAATAGAATAGTCCATGTGTGCATGTAGCATGGGATGGCTGATATTGAAGCATGGCCAGTTTAGTAGCGAGTGATATCCTTGCCAAATAATTTTATAGACAAAGGTCAAGTCCAACAATTTATTTAACTACTTGCCCTTTATAATCAATGTCTCCTGTAACACAGAGTACTTCACCATCAACAACAAAATGTCACTCCTGACTAACTTTAACTTGACTGGCCAGATGAATACTGTATTATGAGAGCAGGCTAGAGACTACATCTTAGAACATATGGTAGAAAATAGAACAGTACAGCCATGATGTGCTGACCTAGACATACATATTCCAAGATCAATCAAATTCTTCACTCCTACTCAGTCCATAATTCTCCAATTTGCTTACATCCATGTGCTGATCTAGGACTCCTAATTGTAATTGCCTCTATTACCACCCTGGCAGTATGTTCCAGGCACCCACTCTGTGTGAAATATATTTCCCTGCCATCTCCCCTAAACTTTCCTCCACACACCTTAAACATATTGTTTGACAAGAAGCTCACTTCCTGATTCCTTATTTGATTCTAGAGGGAAAAATTTTAATTTAGCTGGATTAGTGTGCCTCCTACAAGATTCAAGTGGCCTGTCAGCGTCCAGTATGAGGAAAGTTGATTCACAACCCTGGCCCTTTGCTCCATTCATTCTGCTGTGCTGTGTCAGAGGTTTACGATTGACACAGCTTCTACTTCCCAAGCCTCCTCAGCCTCTATCACGTAGATGCACGGAGTCATTGGCCCTTGGAAATGCTGCACCTTGTAAATTCTCTCCAAGTCACACTCATTTTAACCTAGAAGCACTTTGCCTGCCTTTTGATGCTGACAAAATCTGCGAGAACTCCACCAGTGCCCAGTGCTGGTGGAGTTCCATTCTAATTTGTTAAGTGAAATGTTTCGGGTCGACGCCCTTCATCTGGACTGGCAGCATTGCAGACTTGTGTAGAGATCCAGGTGAAGGGCCTCGATCCAAAATGTTGACTGTTTTTTCCCCTCCATAGATGCTTCCTGACCTGCAGAGCTCCCCCAGTACTTTGTACGTTGCTCTATAACACGTCTGCAGTCTCCTGTGTCTTCCATCGTCATTTGAATTGGAGTGGTTCAAGAAGTCAGCATCTTCACAGTGAAAATTAGCAATGAGCACTAAATACTAGCTTTATAAGTGACACAATTAGCCCTGAAGTAAGTACAATATAATTCTAAGCATTGATCATCGATGTGGGGCTTCCAGCATAGAATCTACAGGAGGGAGTACAGGAATATTTAGAAGTTTCTAATTAGTAGTCCAATCACTAGAGTCAAGTATGATTTTCTTCTGGGAGATATTCTCTTAATGGAGAATTCCCCTGCATGTCTTTGTTTAATGTGTGGAGGCTGGTGCTCTTGCAGCCACCACACAGACCTTGACATTTCAAGGTCAGGGTGCAGTGTCGTGGCAAGCAAGACCCTTCACTACTGCAACCCTTCTCCACCTTCACTGTCATTGTGACGTGTCATCATCTTCCATTAAATCCACCACTGAGGTTTTCGATCACTCTTTGTTTGGAACCTCCCCATTGACCTTATCACCAGGGTCAAGCTAAGCTCCAGATGGCATCATTCATGGGATCTCAGGAACTCACAAGCTGCTCCACAATGGAGGTGATCCTTGGATAAGAATTCTAGGCACAGTTTGAGTAATGACAATTCTCAAGTCACAACCAAGGTATTTGAGATATAGAATAGAAATTCACTGTCATGGAACTTATGGGGGAAACACAAAATGTGAAAGAAGCAACAAACGTTGTCAATTTTTGTCTATAATTCACATTACAGAAAATTGTGATTCAGGTAGCTCACCAGGAACATAATCCCTCTATAACGTGGGACTGTACCGTATAAAAAGCAAACACCACATCACTTACCGCTGGGGTCCAAGTAGAAAGGGAGTAAAAGCTGGGGCCTGCCTTGATGGAATAAACCGCACTTCCAATTCCATCTGTCTCGATCAAATTTCTTAATCATCAAACTCATAGATTTCTCTTCCCCATTCAGTGTCTTTTCTCGAACAGGTTTGCCATGACCGTTGATCCATAACAATCTCACTGATTCGGTGACCTTCGACACAGAGCAGGTCAAGATAATGGTGTCTCCCTCAGTCACTGAATCAGATGGTTCAGCTGTGACTGTGGACACAAGAACATAATTAAGGTTTTGAATAACATCGCTGACATTCTGTCTCAGAAGTCAACAGGTGTAGCATTGTGATTTAAAAAATGGCAATTTTGGAAGTTAATGGCTGTCAGTAACAGAAATCATTGTAGTACAAGAAACTTATGTGTTCCAATACTGCTGTTCTGTTGCCCAGAGTGAACAAATTATATTGTTTTTTAAATTATAAGCTGCAGATGATGGAAATCTGAAATAAAATAGAGAAAATGTCAACAACACCAAGCAGATTAAACAACATCAGTAGAAAGTGGAGCAAAAATAACCTTTCAACCCTGAGACCCTTTGACAACATTAACCCTTTTTCTCTTTCCACAGATACTGACTGAACTATTGAGTGTTTCCAGCAATTTCTGTTTTGGAGCAGGTTACATCGATAGCTGTGCAATTCCTGGTTAAAATCTTGTACAAAATTGCTGTTCACAAGACAGACACTGTTTACTTCTGTTAAAGCACAGGTCTCAGTAACACTGAAGGCTGCAGAGGAGTCTTATGAAAAGTGCCAGATACATTTCCCTTGCACTCATAGGCAGCTCAATAAACTGCAAGAAAACTGTCCAAAACGTGCTACCTCCAGATGACCTTTGGAGGTCCTCCCGGAAATAAAGAGGCCAAATGACATCTTGCAAAAGGACATGTGTCTGCAGTTCATCGAGTCAAAAGTAAGCGGCAAAACACGATTAAAGGTTGACTAGAGGTCTGGATTGGAACCTAATGGTCAATCAGAGATCCAGAGTAAAACCTGAAGGACCGTCAGAAGTCCAGTTGAGGCCCAATGGCCAGAGTCACAAGTCCATTAGGGAAGTCGGGGCTCAGTGTCTGTAAATCCATGAGTTCACTGGAGACTTGAAACTGAAGACAGGCTGTCCTAGGGTTAAAGGACTCTGTGTGCGTGTGTGTGTGTGTGTGTGTGTGTGTGTGTGTGTGTGTGTATGTGTGTGTGTGAGAGAGAGAGAACGGGTGTGAGTAACAGGCTTGTTTCACTGTTGTTGTTTTGATGCTTGGTATGTTCTGTTTTACTGTGTTCTGTGTTGTTCTGTTGAGCATTGCGGTGCTGGCATGGGTGGCAACACTTGTAGGTTACCCACAGCATCCTTGGTGTGGTGATTGTTAATGCAAATGGCGTATTTCACTGTATGGCTTGATGTCCACTTCCTGAGCTCAGAGCTGTGAGGAAACATCCTTCTAGAGCTACACATTTGTTCAGTATTAGTCCTGAAACAGGGACAATTACATGAGGGAGCTGGCAGCATTAGTCCTGCCGAAGGGTTTCAGCCCGAAACATCGACTGTACTCTTTTCCATGGATGCTACCTGGCTTGCTGAGTTCCTCCAGCATTTTGTGCGTGCTGCTAGGATTTCCAGCATCTGCAGATTTTTATCTTGTTTGTGATTGAATTCTGTGACCTTTTTTTTTAAAAGAGTGTTGCTAAAACTTTTTAATGCCAGGAAGTTATTGTATATTAATGACTGAGCGTCGCTCTCCTACCTTTCACTGTGATTAGTTCAATGGTCACAATGAGAACGGAATCCATGTAGCACTTGTAAACTCCCGCATCTTCAGACAGCACTGGGACAATACGTGCACTGAAATCATTGCCATTAAATTTCAGCACTGTGGTCACCATTCGATTCCTGAAGTAAGTCGTGTCAGCTTGGACTGACTGTGATCTTGAGGCAGTCACTACTTCTCTGTTCTGGATTTGGTGAAGATGTGCATTCCAAATCCACCTAGCACTATCACAGGAGGAATAAGATCTCTGGAAACAGATCAGGTAGAGTTCACTCTGACCTGTGCCTGAACGATATATGGTTTTTTGGCTTTGATATAATTCTGCAATGGACATGGAGAATACTACGTTAGAACATATTTCAATGATTTCTCAGATAAAGAGAAAATAGCAGTAAATTATTGATCACCGATTTCTGAAAACTTTATGTTTTGGTCTTCAGATTTATATTGATCAATTTATAGTTCATAAGACATAGGAGCAGAATTAGGCCATTCAACCCATTGATTTGCTCTGCCATTCCATTATGGCTAATTAAATATCCCTCTCAACTCCATTCTGCTGCCTTCTCCCCGCAAAGTTTGATATCCTTATTAAACAAGAACCTCTCAACCTCTACTTTAAATATACCCAAAGACTTGGCTTCCACAGTTGTCTGTGGCGAGGAACTCCACCGATTCACCACCCTCTGGCTGAAGAAATTCCCCCATATCTCTCTTTGGAAGGGATGACTTTGTATTATCTTGTGTTCTGAGGAACTTGAAAACTATACAGTCCTGAGGTCAAAAGAGAGAAGTTCCCAGAGAAATGTTTTTGTAGAATCTTTTCTCAATAAAGTTTGATTATTTTGTGCAGTGATGTCATAGGCTTGGTAATTTGAGCCTTCTTTGAAAAAAATTTTTTCCTCCAGAGCTCACCTCACTGTGTAAATGGGCAGTCCCGCAGGTTTCCGTCAAACAATATCACTGTTTGAGTTGGAGTTACCTCATGGGTTTTATCATTGTGAATGGCTATTTCTTTGTTCAATGATCTCCACTACCCATACTTCCCACTGCCTTGATAAACAGCATAGTCAAAGACCCCTCCCTACCCTGACTATGCTCTCTTCTCCCCCCTTCCATCAGGCAGGGGTATAAAAGATTTAAAGCACATTTCACCAGGCTCAAGTACAACAACAACAACTAAGTACCTTATTATCGGGGGGGGGCAGGGAGGGAGGGAGTGGGGGAGAGGAAAGGGCGGGAGGGGAAGGTGGAGGGGGGGGGGAGGGGAGGGGAGAGGGAGAGATAATGGTTACTCTGGATCTGATGCAGCATAAAAATATAATAAGCATATAGATAACACAATAAATATAAATATAAAAACAATTGCATAAAATAATATACAAGTAGCTGTTATATACTTGGACTGATCATATATACAGTACTGTGCAAAAGTCTTAGGCACATATGTATGGCTAGGGAGCTGAAGAGTTTTGCACAGTACTGCAGTAATTTTATGTATTGCACTGTACTGCTACTGCAAATAATACAAATTTCATGATATATGTGAGTGATGATAAACCTGATTCTGATATGGGTCTCCATTGTTTACTGAAAGTGGGAAGGGAACAGGGAGAGGGGAGTCATGGTTGGAAAAAGGGAGGAAGCAGGAAGCACCAGAGGGACATTCTGTGATGGTCAATAAACCAATTGCTTGGGATCAAGTGACCTTGCCTGGTGTCTCAGAGTCATGTGTGTCTGAACCTGCACCAGCATCCCCTCACCTCCCCACTCCTGGCATCCCTTCTCCTTCTCTGCCACCTGTCCCACACCCCTCCTGCAGCATTCTACCCTCGCCATTCTCAACATCCTTTCCTCCTGGCTCCACATTGACACATATAGTACTGTGCAAAATTCTTAGGCACTCTGGCCATATACAATATATGTGTCGATGACCTTTGCACAGTATTGTACATAAAGTGATGCTTGGTGATATGTATGCAGGGGTGGTGAGGTGGGATAATGAATGTTTTTGAGTGGCATGGATGTTGCATAGCCTCTTCCCTTATGGAGGTGGGAAACAGTCCATGAAGGTTGGTGACATCCTTCATATTTCTGGTGTTTTCCTGGAACCATTCTGTATATATGTCTTGACGGCAGGAAGGCCAGTGCCAGTGACGTGACTAGCCCATGACAATACTGCTGGCGAAAAGGAGATCCTTCTGCAAATCCTCCAAGTGCAGAAGTCTATGGATGACAGAACTTTGTGCTCATTCAGGTACTTTTTAATGAGATGACAGTCTCTGCCTTCACTACCTTCATATAGTGAGCTCCACGTGCTCATCGCTCTGTGTATAAAGAAAAGCTTTCCCCAAATCTCTTCTAATCCTCCCACCAATCCCCTCAGATCTGTTGCCAAGTTATTTCGGTCTCTGCTGAAAGTAAGGGATTCTCCCTGTCTGGATCTCTAATGGTTTTGAACACCTCAACTAAATATCACCTCAACTTCCTTTACTTCAGGAACCGACCATAGATCATGTTTTCATTTCCCCAGTTGGCCAATATATGCGTACATTCCCTCTCCTGTCAGGTGCAACTGCTTCCTTCCTGTTGTCAGCTCACCAGAACTGTATAGTTGTGCCTCAGCCGTGTTTCATACATGACTTGTGTGCTCTTACAGGCCTTTTCTCAACTAATAAAGCCATGTATTCAATTTGCCTCAAGAAGTATCTTGTCTGCTTACCCTGATACCTCCGGATGTCTGAGCATATGAACCCCACAATCCCTCTGTTCCTCAGCACAGTAACTCACCATTAATCATGCACCCTCAGCCTTGCCTGAAGGCAAGACAGCGGCTATACTTTATTCGGAGTTCGAAGAGATTTGGCATGTCAACTAATACACTCAAAAGCTTCTGTAGTTGTACTGTGGGGAGCATTCTGACAGGCTGCATCACTGTCTGGTATGGAGGAGCTACTGCACAGGGCCAAAAGAAGCTGCAGAAGGTTGTAAATCTAGTCAGCTCCATCTTGGGTACTAGCCTACAAAGTACCCAGGACACCTTTAAAGAGCGGTGTCTCAGAAAGGCAGCGTCCATCATTAAGGACCTCCAGCACCCAGAGCATGCCCTTTTTTCACTGTTACCATCAGGTAGGAGATACAGCAGCCTGAAGGCACACACTCAGCGATTCAGGTACAGCTTCTTCCCCTTTGCCATCTGATTCCCAAATGGAAATTGAATCTTTGGACACTACCTCACTTTTTTTTAATATACAGTATTTCTGTTTTTGCACGATTTTTAAAAAATCTATTCAATATGTGTAATTGATTTAGCATGATTTTTTAAAAATCTATTCAATATATGTAATTGATTTACTTGTTGATTTATAATTATTTTTTTCTCTGCTAGATTATGTATCGCATTGAACTGCTGCTGCTACTAAGCTAACAAATTTCACAACACATGCCAGCGATAATAAACCTGATTGTGATTCTGGTTCCGACCTCTGGAATGAGCTTCACTTGCCATGATTATCACACCTGCCCAGTCCAATGATAAATTCCTGCAGCATTACAATTTGCTCTCTCGCAATTAACCTTGGTAATAATTTTGAAATCATCAGCAAATTTCTCATCATAGCCCCTAGCTTTAAGTCAGGACCATCTGGCTAGAAGCAATGAGCCTGTTGCTGGGTCCAGTAGAATGCACTGTAACTGTGGTCAGTCGCTAGGGTGTCTGGTGAGCCAACTTTGACCTGAGTGGACCTCCCTCATCAGTCAGCATTGTAGAGTTATACAGCCATAGAGCACTACAGCCCAAAAGCAGGCCACTTGGCCCATTTAGTCCAGGGTGACCTGTTTTCCTGCTTAGTCCCATGTACCCACACCAGGACCATACCCCTTACCATCAGACCATATTGCATAGGAGCAAAATTAGGCAATTCAGCCCGATGAATCTGCTCCACCATTCCTTCATGCCTAATTTATTATCCCTCTTTACCCCATTCTCCTACCTTTTTCCTGTAACTTTCTGATCAAGAACCCACTGCATCAACCTTTGCTTTAACTACACCCAATAACTTGGCCTGGCAATAAATTTCACAGATTAACCACTCTCCTGCCAAAGAAATTCATCCGTATCTCTCATCCATGTGCCTACCCACACTTCTCTTAAACGTTGCAATTGAACCCGCATCCAGCACCTCCACTGGCAGCATGTTCCTGACTTGCACCACTCTCTGAGCGAAGAAGTTTCCCCTCAGATTACCTTTAAAATTTTCATCGTTCAGCCAAAACCTATGACCTCTAGTTCTATTCACACCCAGCCTGAAGGGAAAAAGCCAGAATGTATTTACCCTATCAATACCCCTCAAAAGATAATCTTTTCCCAAAAATCCAGGGAATGAAGTCCTAACATATTCAAACACACCCTATAACTCAGGTAGGACTGCCCTGCTCCTAGCACTATGACAAGTACCATTAGAGCTGCGACAGGTGGCCGAGAAGAGTGCCCGGGGCAGGGTGTGGTACGGGTGCAGACACACCAAGCCCTGAGACACCAACAAGATCATTTGATTCTAAACAACTGTTTGTTTGATCATCGCAGAAAGTCTCTCTGGTGCTTCCTGCTCTGTCCCCTTTTCCCAACCATGATTTCCCTCTCTCTGCCCCATTTCCACTCTCAGATCACATCGGAGACCCATATCAGAATCAGATTTATCATCACCCACACATGTTCTGAAATTTGTTTTTTTTTTGTAGCAGCGATATATAAAATTATGAGAAATCTGGACTGAAATCATGTTATTTCCAGTCCTGGCCCAGGTATTATTGCCATTCACTACTGTAGTACTTTGTTAGCTAATATGATTCCTGTGCTCCAATCACGCAGTGACATAACTCCCGGGAATTAGGGCACAGCATTCATTGGATAAAATTCAGAATCTGCCCTTTCAAATGGTTTTGACCACACTTCGCTAGCCAAGATATCACCTCCCCACTTTATGTACCCTTCAGGCAGAGAGTCAGGTTTTGCCTGACTATGATGACACCTTAACATGCCTCTTCAGTATCTAACAGTAAGCATTGACACTTACCATCTTTCACAGTAAAATATACTTTGCTTGTGAGAACAATGTTTTCCTTTTCCCACACTTGACACTCGTACAACTCGCCATCCTCCACTGTAACGTGTCGGACCATCAGATAGATGGTGTTATTCAGGCGGATCTGATCAGTGTTTCTCCTGTTCTGTTGGGATGTGCCCACTGGTTTCCAGTGGAGACTGACGGTATCTGGGCGTCTGGAGATGGTACAGCTGAGGGTGACGTCACTGCCCACCACAGGCCGCTCTGGGCTTACCTCAACTGTGAGAAACAGACCAGTGAGATTCAGAGCGAGTGGTGATGTGCACAGACCAATTATTGGGTACAAACTGAACTCATAAGGTCACCATTATCTGCATACATATCTTCTGCAAAGGGAGTCAGGCCAAATTGGATGAGAGCACCTAATGCAGAGCGTAATACAGTAGGCCTGAAAATTCTTCATCGTGCTCTACCATGGTCAGAATGGAAGAACTGGACAATGGCCTTCTCTGTAAAGGTAACACTATGTTCTGCAACCTGATATTACTTTACCCTTCATACTGCCTCGATGCTCTGATGTGATGAAATTATCTGTAGGGATGGCATGTAAACATAGTTTTCACATGGGACAATGATAGACCAATTACCAATTAAGTCTATGTCCTTTGGTCTTAGACTCTTCTGCCATGGGAAATGATTCCTACTAAATACCCTGTCTATGCCTCTCATAATTTTATGTACCTCTGTCAGGTCCCATCTGGTTCTCAGCATCCTTTGCACCAAGGGAAACGAATTAACCCCATGACTGAAATATCCTTTCTTAAGCATAATCTGTGTTACAAACTTCATGGATGTCTTGTGACTGTCTTATGAGGATGATTAATGGTCTTGAGGAGGTCACATGATGTAATTTTTCCACCAGTGAGGTCACATGATGACCTGTTCTCAACAGGTTTATAAAAAGAGACCCCTGATGTGACGCAGTTAGGTTTTCAGTTTAGTTTTGTGTTGGATGCTCTGTTTTTGCTGCGTCTTCAGCTGATGACGCAGTTTTGTTTTAAAGTGGAGTTCTACTTTCTATTATAAGTAGTATTGGAGAGTGAAGACCTTACCACAATTCAGGACTTTGCCGAGTCGAGTAAAGTTGGTGTCGTTCGGCAGTTTCGTAAAGCATCGACCTTATTGATTCTTCGGTCAAGAGATAGAGACCTGCATCTGAGACAACTCCTGCCAAAAGAGCAAGGAAGTTCGTGCAAGGGTCGCTTGCCAGGAAATAGGTCAGTTCCTTTTAAGCCGTTTATTTCCGTCGTCCTGAATCCTGCGGACAAGGCAGGCTCCTGCTGGGATCAGCAGTAATGACACGTCTTCAAGGAATTCTTTACTTCAGGAAAGTCTCTCCTAATTGACTGCATAAATCTCTTGGACTTTCGAATTTGCCGTTCTAAGAACTATTTTCGAATTTACCACTTTAAGAACTGTTTTCGCATTTACCCTTTTAAGAACTATTCCAGAGTTGCCTTATAGCAGTAAACTTCCTGTTAAGCTGGTCGTTTAAATACATTTCGCTGTTTTTGAGCAAAGTTTAATAAATGTTTGTTTGTTTTTATAAAACCTGACTCAATTCTATATTCATTGTTGCCGGCCACATGACAGCTGGATGAATCTTCTCAGGGTCCTTCCTTTAGTGTAGTGACCAGATATTGCACACCATATTCTAGCAGTGGCCTAACTTACAGCATTGTGCCGGAAGTCTTAGGCAATATATATAGCTGGTGTTAGGCAATATATATAGCTGGTGTTCCTAAGACTTTTGCATGGTACTGTAGTGATTTTATATATTGCACACTACTGCTGCTGCAAAAAATAACAAATTTCATGATACGTGGGTAGCATGAGTGCAGAATCACCCAGCCCTGAAACACCAGGCAAGGTCATTTGCTTCCAAATAATTGGTTTATTGATCATTACAGAATGTCTCTCTGGTGCTTCCTTCTCCTTCCTCTCTCTATTCCCCTTTTCCCAGCCATGATTCCTCTCTCCCTGCCCTCTTCCCACACTCTGTCCACAATAGAGACCCATATCAGAAGCAGGTTTATCATCACTCACATATATCATGAAATTTGATTTTGTTTATGGTAGCAGTATAGTGCAATACATTAAATTGCTACAGCACTGTGCAGAAGTCTTAGGCACATTTATGTAGCTAGGGTGCCTAAGACATTTGTAGAGTCCTTTAGTAATTTTATATATTACATCTACTGCTACCGTGGAAAATAAATTCCTGACATATATGAATGATGATAAACCTGGTTCTGATGTAGATCTTGATTATGGACAAAATGTGGGAAAGGGGCAGAGAGAGGGGAATCATGGTTGGGAAAAGGAGATTGGAGAGGGGAGAGAGCGCGAAGCACCAGAGAGGCATTCTGTAATGATCAATATACCAATTGTTTGGAATCAAATTACCTTGTCTGGGACCTCAGGGCTTAGTTCATCTTCAAACGTGCTACCACCCCACCCTTGGCATTTCTTCTCTGACAACTGTCCCACACCCCTCCCACGGTGCTCCACCCTCACCATTCTCAACACCCTTTGCTCCCACCAGATTTACAAATTCCCTCTCTGCTCCACATTGACAAATACAGTACTGTGTAAAAGTCTTAGGCGCTCTAGCTATATATATGTGCTTAAAACTTTTGTATAGTACCCCATATACTTTCTTCCCATCACCTTAAATTTAAGGACCCTCCTATCAGCCACTTCCACCCTGAGAAAAAGTCTCTGCTCATCCACTTGATCTATGCCTCTTATTATATTGTACACTTCTGTCAAGTCACCTTTGGTGTAGTTTGGATCCCCACCACAGGAGCCAGTACACACAACATTATATGTGGTTAACTCACAATCAGACTATAGTTTGAATCTAAAAAATAGAACTCTGGTAAAATCCAAGAGGTCAAGTAGCGTCTGTGGGGGAGAAAGTTTATGTTGATATCTTGGGATGAGATTCAGCCACATGATTGAGTGGGAAAAGGAAGAGGAAAGATTGCCAGTATATAGCATTATGAAATTGGAATTGGTTTAATATTGTTACATATACCAAGATACAGTGAAAAAGCTTTTGTTTGCATCCATGTAGACAAATGATTCTATACATGAATACATCGTTGTAGTAAAAAGGGAAAACAGAAAGCAGATATAATGCGAACACGAGGAAATCTGCAGATGCTGGAATTTCAAGCAGCACACATAAAAGTTGCTGGTGAATGCAGCAGGCCAGGCAGCATCTATTGGAGAGGTACAGTCGACGTTTCGGGCCGGGATCCTTCGTCAGGACTAACTGAAAGAAGAGCTAGTAAGAGATTTGGAAGTGGGAGGGGGAGGGGGAGATCCGAAATGATAGAAGAAGACAGGAGGGGGAGGGATGGAGCCAAGAGCTGGACAGGTGATTGGCAAAAGGGATATGAGAGGATCATGGGACAGGAGGCCTAGGGAGAAAGAAAAGGGGGAGGGAGGGGAAAAGCCTTTCTCCCCCACAGACGCTGCTTGACCTCTTGGATTTTACCAGAGTTCTATTTTTAGATTCAAACTATAGTCTGATTGTGAGTTAACCGCATATAATGTTGTGTGTACTGGCTCTTGTGGTGGGGGTCCAAACTACACCAAAGGTGACTTGACAGAAGTGTACAATATCATAAGAGGATGGGCAAGGGGTATATATTTATATACACATATTCTCTTTCCCTCTCTTCTTTTTGTCCCTCTGTCCCTCTCACTGTACCCCTGGTACAGTTGCAGAGAAAGTGTAATGCAGATGGACAAATAAAGTGCAAGGACCACAAAGGCACTGCAGTATATCAGTTAGTGGAATGCTATTACGTCTCAGGTCATCAGAGTTCAGAGTTCGATTCTGACGCCATCTGTAAGGAGCTTATACATTCTTCCCCTGATGCATGTTAGTTTTCTCCAGCTGCTCCAGTTTCCTCCATGGTACAAAGGCGTACAGATTAGTAGGTTAATTGGTCATCGTAAATTGTTCTGTGATTAAGGTAGGGTTGTTGCTTGGTGGTGCAGCTCATTGAGTTGGGAGGGCCTGTTCCATGTTGTACCATTAAATAAATAAAAGCAAAGGTAGATTTGGAGTTCAAGAATTCGTCTTTGAGTGAATAAAAAAAGATCTGGTCAAGGATCTGATAACAGAGGGTTAAAAGATGTCATTAAGTCCTGCAGTATTTTCTCTTAAGTTTTTGTATCTTAGACTGGTGGGTGTAGATGAGGAGGGTGGAAAGTGGTTTTGCTGAGATAGAGACTGGTAGGTGACAGGTGGAAACACACGGGGAGGGGATGATGAGCAGATAGAACCAGTTGAGTAAGAGGATGGAAAATATGAGATTTTTTGATGAGATTTTCATTCTGCAGCAGTTGATATAAAAATTACATGATCCAGGTAACTTCTCTGATTTACTTATTTGCATTCAATCGCACTACCACGTCTTGCCCAGTCACCTTCTCACTCACCTTTGAGTCCAAATACTTCATATTCTTTCACAATTTTCTTCTGCGGTTGCGGCTGAAACAAGGTGTATAATCCGGCAAAGCTAAACCTGGGATATATTATTCTTGTACTTATGGGATGATAAATATCGCTCCGTCTCATGGACCTGTGTAAGTCAATGTTTTCTAAGTAATCATTCCAGTCTGCTATCCACCTGCCCCATCTGTTTCTGGTGTAAGTTACCAGCTTCTGGGTACGTTGCCCTGCGTGTGGCTTCCATTTCAACACATGATCACCATTTTCAGGATTGTCTGGTCCTTCAAGTATAATTTCAGAAACAGAGTTTGAGAAGTAGATATGATCGGGGCTTCCTGTCAAAATTAGTAACAACATTAAAATGGTATCGCAAATCCATAATACGATGAATAATATTAGAATTTATTACTATGTTATCTTATTATAGTCAGCTAATCATTTTGCTTCCAGTTTAGATGTGATTTGTTATAAACTGAATGATCATATGTCTAATTTTAGAGCCCCTATTATATTTGTCATTGCTACAAAATAATAATTTAAAAAAAAGAGATAATTTTATTCTGGGACACGAAGCTAAAGGTTCCACATATTCTGGTAACTCCTGCTCTACAATGAACAGAAACTAGCCAGAGGGCTGGTGCAGGATGTAGTGAGGTTGGATTTGGATCATATTGTCGCCGGCTAAGAATTTATGAAGTGGGTGAGGATCAGTCTGCTGACCTCGTTTGAAGGGATGCATGACAGCCAAAAACAAGATCAAGGGACCCTTACACAGTCTCTCATGAAGGTCACTTTGCTTCATCTGTGAACGTGAAGGTAACAAATGCCTTTTACACTGATGGAGTTGGATAAGTCAAAGTGGCCTCTGGTGAGATTTGTCACATCAGTCAGTCAGTTGGCCATTGCTGCCTTTCATTAGATGGCTCTTTTAAATATGAATCATCAGGTAACTTCAATCCAAGGATAGAAGTCATTAAAATCCTTTTATTTGAGATTTAATGTTTTGGATAAAATTCCCTTATCTGCGACTCACGCTAACATTTAAATATTAACTTAACTTGTCACATGTACATTGAAACATACAGTGAAACACATAGCCTGCATCGGGGATGTGCCGCAGGCGAGCCTGCAAATGTCACATAGAAACATAGAAAATAGGTGCAGGAGTAGGCCATTCGGCTCCTCGAGCCTGCACCGCCATTCAGTATGATCATGGCTGATCATCCAACTCAGAACCCTGAACCAGCCTTCCCTCCATACCTCCTGATCCCTTTAGCCACAAGGGCCATATCTAACTCCCTCTTAAACATAGCCAATGAACTGGCCTCAACTGTTTCCTGTGGCAGAGAATTCCACAGATTCACCACTCTCTGTGTGAAGAAGTTTTTCCTAATCTCAGTCCTAAAAGGCTTCCCCTTTATCCTAAAACTGTGATTCCTCATTCTGGACTTCCCCAACATCGGGAACAATCTTCCTGCATCTAGTCTGTCCAATCCCTTTAGGATTTTATACGTTTCAATAAGATCCCCCCTCAATCTTATAAATTCCAACGAATATAAGCCTAGTGGATCCAGTCTTTCATCATATGAAAGTCCTGCCATCCCAGGAATCAATCTGGTGAACCTTCTTTGTACTCTCTCTATGGCAAGGATGTCTTTCCTCAGATTAGGGGACCAAAACTGCACACAATACTCCAGGTGTGGTCTCACCAAGGCCTTGTACAACTGCAGTAGTACCTCCCTGCTCCTGTACTCGAATCCTCTTGCTATGAATGCCAGCATACCATTCGCCTTATTCACCGCCTGCTGTACCTGCATGTCCACTTTCAATGACTGGTGTATAATGACACCCAGGTCTCGTTGCACCTCTCCTTTTCCTAATTGGCCACCATTCAGATAATAATTTGTTTTCCTGTTTTTCCCACCAAAGTGGCAAACATGACATGCCTACAACTTACTAACCCTAACCTGTACGTCTTAGGAATGTGGCAGGAAACCAGTGCATCTATAGGAAACCTATGCAGCCACAGGGGCAAACTCCATACAGCCAGCAGAGTGGAATTCACCCGAATCAGTTGTACGCCTGGTGCTGTAAAGTGCTGTGCTAACCGTTAAGGGCTGTCCCAAACTTAGAAAATGTAAGTATCAGAGTCTTTGGAATTTCTTTTTCCAGGATGCTGTGCGGGCTGACACCTTGCACGCATATTGGAAGTGATGAATATACCTTTAATCAATCAGGCAATCAAGTGATATAAGGCAAGTGCTCTCTCTACTCGAATGTCCATTAGGCTGCTAGCGTTTAGGGCAGGAATGAAGGTCCTTTATCTCTGGCAGTGTTCAGGGCTGTCCGGGTCGATGAGGCACACGAGCCTCCAAGAACTAGAACAAGGTTGTGGTCCTCTTGGAGGAAGGGCAAAGACAGATAGGTGGAATTGAACAATTCTGGATTAGTCATGATCTTTAAATGGTACAGCAGCTTGAGGGAATAAATGATTTCCGCCTGATCCCATTTTCTTATGGTCTATTGAGCAAACTTGATTTTTCGACATGTGTCATCCCTTTGTTGGAAGAAACTTCATTTTATTCAAGAATCATAGGACAGATGGACACTCCCAGAGACAGAGCCATAGATTTAGGAGTTGAGCTGATGCTTAATCGGGATCAAGATATTTTGGGCAGCAAAATGGAGTAACTGAGCAACACAGAAGCATAACGATTAGCACAATCAGTTTACTGCTCCAGAGATCATCAGTTTGCTTATTTGTATGGAGTTTGCATGTCTTTCCTGAGACCATGTGGATTTTCACCAGGTGCTCTGGTTTTGTCCCACATTCCAAAGACATATAGTTAGGGTTTGTGAGTTGTGAGAATGCTATATTGGCTCTGGAAGTGTGGCGACAACCGCAGGCAGCCCCCAACACAATTGTTGGACTGTGTTAGCTATTGACACAAAACGAAGCATTTCACTGTATGTCTTAATATATGAATGACAAATAAAGCTCATCCTTAAAGATAGATCTTAAACCATCTTCCATTACTGAAGTCTGCAGAGTGATCATACACTTCCCATTCAAAGGAGGAGTGAGATGGATTTAGGGTCTTACTGACTTGTGGGACACTAGACGGTCATTTCATGAAAGACTCTGGTGCAGTCAAACAATGTCATTTTGATTAGTGGAAATATGACACTTACTTCCTGGGGTAACAGATGGATGTAGAACAACAAGGAAACTGAATATCAAACCGGTGTGTATTTTGCTGCGGAAGAATTGTAGATTCATTTCGCAAATTCAGCCCTTTACCCTGCAAAAATACACACATAATTTCAGAGGCTGGTTATTCTCTGTGCCTGCTTCAATCCTGCATCAGACTTGGTTCCAGGCTGCCCCGTACAAAATATACACCACCTGCAAATTGACGAACTACTAGGGACCAGCTCCAGAATCACAGCTCCACGGAGGAACAAGCAATAATATATTACTTTAAGCCTTTCATCACACAGGTGCACCATGGCTGCAGTGGGATCCATGTGAAGGAAGAGCTGCTGTGGTGTTCCGAGAGTTCACCATCAGATCCTCAGAAAACTGACAGAGGCCAGAAGAGGAGATAACTAAGGGCATCAGACAATGCTATCCAATGAAAAAGGAAGGGAGGGATGGTGCATGGCATTAAGGATAGTGTGGGGAGCTGTCAGTGACAGACAGATGGACTAAGTGGGGAAGGATAAAGAAATTGAATGATAGGGGGCTTGAGGAGTTGGAAAGCAGGAGGCCATTTTAACTGGAGCTTAGTATATCAAACAAAGAAAGTAACAGAGCTGGAGTTAGTTGCCTGAAATCAGAGAAATTAGAATCATAAGACCATAATACATAGAAGCAGAATTAGACCATTCAGCCCAATGAGTGCTCTACCACTCCATCATGTCTGATTTATTATCCCTCTCAACCCCAATCTTTTGCTTTCTCCTCATAACATTTAATGTCCTGACGAACCAAAAATCTATCAACTTCTGCTTTAAACACACCCACTGACTTAGCCTCCATAGACATCTGTGTTACATAGAACATAGAATAGTACAGCACATTACAGGCCCTTCGGCCCACAATGTTGTGCTGACCCTCAAACCCTGCCTCCCATATAACCCCCCACCTTAAATTCCTCCATATACCTGTCTAGTAGTCTTTTAAACTTCACGAGTGTATCTGCCTCCACCACTGCCTCAGGCAGTGCATTCCACACACCAACCACTCTCTGAGTAAAAAACTTTCCTCTAATATCCCCCTTGAACTTCCCACCCCTTACTTTAAAGCCATGTCCTCTTGTATTGAGTAGTTGTGCCCTGGGGAAGAGGTGCCGGCTATCCACTCTATCTATTCCTCTTATTATCTTGTACACCTCTATCATGTCTCCTCTCATCCTCCTTCTCTCCAAAGAGTAAAGTCCTAGCTCCCTTAATCTCTGATCATAATGCATATTCTCTAAACCAGGCAGCATCCTGGTAAATCTCCTCTGTACCCTTTCCAGTGCTTCCATATCCTTCCTATAGTGAGGTGACCAGAACTGGACACAATACTCCAAGTGTGGCCTACCCAGAGTTTTATAGAGCTGCATCATTACATCGCGACTCTTAAACTCTATCCCTCGACTTATGAAAGCTAACACCTGATAAGCTTTCTTAACTACCCTATCTACCCGTGGTAATGAATTCCACGGATTCAACATCCTCTGGCTGAAGAAATTCGTCCTCATCTCTGTTCCGAAGGGATGTCCGTGGAGCTGAGGCTGTGCTCTTTGGTCCTGGAATCAGGTTTATAATCTTTGACATCTGTCGTAAAATTTCTTGTTTTGCGGCAGCAGTACAATGCAATACATAAAATATCCTAAAATTGCAATAGGAAATATATAGAGTATATTAAAAAATTAAATCAGCAGTGCAAAATGAGAGCAAAAATCATGAGGTAGTGTTTATGGATTTATGGACTGTCCAGAAATCTGATGGTAGAGGGGTAAAAGCTGTTTCAAAAAGTGTTGAACGTGACTCTTCAGGCTCCTGTAGCTCCTCTCTCATGGTGGTAATGACTAGAGGTTATATCCTGCATGCTGAGGGTCTTAATAATGGATGCCACCTTTCTTGAGGCATCCTCTTTTGAAGATGTTCTTGATGGTGGGGAGGCTTGTGTCAATGATGGGATTGGCTGAGTTTACAACCTTCTGCAACTTCTTTTCGAATTCTGTGCAGTGGCTCCTCAAATGCTCTCCATGATAGATCTGTAGACATTTCCTAGAGCCTCTGGTAACACACTAAAATCTTCACAAACTCCAAATGGAATATGGTGTGCCTTCTTCAGGAGTGTATCAATATATTGGACCCAGGATAGATCTTCAGAGATGTTGACACAATTCAAAGATTCAAAAAACTTTATTGTCATTCTAACCGTACATCAGCTCTGCAGGGCAGAATGAGACAGCGTTTCTCAGGAGCAGTGCAATCATAACATAACAAACGCAACACTAAATAATAAACATAACAATAAATAGTAAAACACAACAGCCACATGCCAGTTAAAATCAGTTATAAGTGTCCGGTACAAGTTAAAAGTGTTCAAAGCAGAGTCAGGTAGAGCAGCTATTTAGCAGTCTGACTACCTGTGGGAGGAAGCTGTTTAGTAGCCTTGTGGTTTTAGTTTTGATGCTCCTGTAACATTTGCCTGATGGCAGAAGAACAAACAATTCATGGAGAGGGTGTGAGGGGTCTTTAATGATGTACCATGTCTTCTGGAGGCATCGACTCTGAAAGAGGTCTTGGACAGAAGGTAGGGAGACCCCAATAACCTTCTCTGCTCCCCTAACCACCCTCTGCAAGGCTTGATGGCAATGACATTGGGCTGCAGACCATCCAGATGAAATATGATGTGCTGATCTTCCAGTTTGCATTTGGCCTCACCTTGGCTGCGCGAGAGGTTGAGGACGGACAGGTCAATATGGGAATGAGAGGGAGAATTAAAATAACTTGCGTCCGCAAGCTCACAGTGACTATTGTTGACAGAACACGGGTGCTCAGCAAAGTGGTTCCCTAGTCTGTGCTTGGTCTCCGTGACATAGGGGAGTTCACAAGAAAAGTTCCTAATACAACAGATGAGGTTGGAAGGGATGCATATGAATCTCTGACTCACTGGAAGAGTTGTTAAAGTCCCTGAAGGGAGAGAAGTTATGAGCTGATCAGGGAGTCATAGAGAGAATGGCTCTGAGCAAAAGCCGAAATGATTGGAAAAAGAAAGGTATGACTGGTGGTGGGATCATGCTGTACCTGGTGGAACTGTCAAATGTGCTGGATGTGGATATCGGTTGGGTGAAAATTAATGATGAAGAGAACTCTATCGATGTCCTGCTGGGGGAGAAGAACTGATGTAAATGGAGGAGATGATGCAGCTGTCTGAGTGAGGAGGAAGTAACATTTTTTTCAAAAAGGAGAAGATCTCAAATGTCCTGGAGTTGAAGGCTGATCTCAAGAGCAGATTCAGCAGAGATGGTGAAACTGAAGGAAGGGGAGGAGGTGTAATTGGCAACTATGGGAGTCAGTGGGTTTGTAGTAAATGTCCTGAGATGGACACAGGAATAAGGAAAGGGGAGAGACTTGTTGGAATTAGTCCAAGTGAATTTGAGGGTAAGGTGAAAGTCAGTAGCTGATGAAATTGATGAGTTTCACACAGCTGCAGGAAGAGTTGTCGATGTAGCAGAGAACGAGTTGCCAAGTGATGCAAAAGAAGTTTTACAACAAATGCTGCTCCATGTAGCCAACAAATGCATAGCTGGGGCCCATGCAAATACCAACGGGTATACCTTTGATTTATAGAAAATGAAAGAAATAAAAGCAAAGTTGTTCAGAAGAAGAACAAGTTCCACCAGGTGGAGGAGAGCATTAGTGGAAGAGGACCAGTTGAATCTATATTCTAGAACGAAATGGAGAGCCCAGGAGCCTTTGTGATGGGGAATGGAAGTGTACAGAGAATAAACCTCCATGTTAAAGATGAGGAGGTGAGGGTCAGAAAACTGGAAAAATGATGGACAACATGCAAGGTGTCCCAGATATAGGTGGGAAGGAATTGGACAAGCAAGGAGTAAGATAGGGCAAGGCATTAGGAGATAAGGAGAACAAGAACAGGCAGAATCAATAGGCCTACCATCTAGATTCTCAAATGTGTTTATCTATAATAAATTATGTAGTATTGAAAATGATGACATCATGTGTAAATATGATGCCAATATTCAGGTTAGTGTAAGGTCGAATAAAATATACACCTTTGTTGTGAAGCTCAGGATGACCTTTGGCTGTTACTGTGGTTAATATTTACCAGCACCCCAGCAGAATGGAGGTTCCACCCAAAATACTTCAACTCAGGTGACAAGAATCGTCTTCAGTTTTCAAGTGAAACCACTACTGGTGGGATAAATCAAAATAGAAAATGTTTATTGTAACCTCACCCTCGGCAAAGGATGGTTCCAGCTCATTGTGGGTGCTGGGTAAGCACTGAGCTTACAAGGGAAAGCAGAACTTGCTGTAGGTGTACAGAAATTGGTCACTGGGGAGGCCGGCTGGTGGCACAATGACATTGGCGCCGGACCCGGGAGCGGAGGTTCCCGAGTTCGAAACTAGTCGGGTCCGCCCCCAAGTACGCTTTCTGAGTGTCGATCTCACAACTCGACCTTGTAAAACAAAGGGAAAAATACTGCAAAAATGTCTGTGTGAGGAGTGAAGCGCCATACAGTCTCTCCCTCTCTCGCTCTGCGCCTTGTAAAAAAGCCATGAAAGATCCATCATCACGGGCAGACGCGCAGACTCGCACCACGCCAAAAAAAAAGAGAAATCGTTCATCGGTGTGGGGAAATGAAAGAAAGTGGTATTACTCAGTACCATCGTAACATACTGTCTGGCCAGAAAGCTAGAAACATCTGGTTTGCAGAGGCTGCCCAGTATTAACCGTTTGAGTGGCAATGACCTATAAATTCAGCCTATGTACTCAGGAAATGTGAGTAATTATATCTTCAAGCTGTCGCAAGTTTAAATAATCAAATGCTTGAAAGTGTATTTCCTTAGTGCACTTCAGACCCCCAAGCACAATACGTCCATACGATAAGTCTATGTACAATACTGTACAAAGGCTGTGGACACATATCTAGCGATAAGGTGTCTAAGACTTTTGCACAGTACTGTATTTGTCAACATGGAGTGGGAGCGAGTTTGCCTTTAGACTCACGTATTAAAGAATGACAATTAACAATTGAGAATCTTGAATTCTTCTTCAGCCCTTGACCTTTCTCACCTATCACCGAACAGCTTCTCACTTCATCCACCTCCCCCACAACTTCACCCATCTATCTTCCCCCTCACCTAGTTTCATCTGTCACCTTGTAGCTTGCACTCCTTCCACTCTCCCTACCTTCTTATTCTGGCTTCTTTCCCTTCCTTTCCAGTCCTGATGAAGGGTCACGGCAGGTAACATCAACTGTTTATTCCTCTCCATAGATGCTGGCTGACCTGCTGAGCTCCTCCAGTGGTTTGTATGCGTTCCTCTGGATTTACAACACCTAAAAATACTTTGTACTTTGAATTGTAAATGAAAATACTTTCTTTCTACTTCATGTGGCTTCATTCGGATTAAATTTTGTTGAACAACAAACAATCTGCTGGAGAAACTCAACTGGTGAAGCAGCAGTGGGAGGGAACTGTTGGCATTTCTGGTTGAAAACTCGTGTCAGCCTGATTCCAGCACCTTCGGTCTCTTGTACCTTCACTACATCAGATTAAAGTTGAAGAAGCCATAATCTGGTAGCTCCAGTAATGGGCCAGATGACCATCACAACACTTGGCCAACAATGCTGTGCTTTCTTTAAGACTAAAGATTAGCTTTATTTCTCACATGTACATCAAAACTTGAAGTGAAATGTGTTATTTGTGTCAAGGACCAATACATTCGATGATGTGTTGGCATGTTTCTGGTGCCAATATAGCACGGCAGAATTTACTAACCCTAACTGGTATGGTTTGGAATATGGGAGAAAACTGCACCTGGCGGAACCCATGAGGTCACAGGGAGGATGTACCAACCC
The DNA here is from genome assembly GCF_963921235.1 of Mobula hypostoma. NCBI lineage: Eukaryota > Metazoa > Chordata > Chondrichthyes > Myliobatiformes > Myliobatidae > Mobula > Mobula hypostoma. The sequence goes on along the minus strand of NC_086103.1, from coordinate 19,052,803 downwards.
CTTACAGACTGCAGTAGGATTTGAACCCTGATAGATTTTACAGTTAAAGCTGCAAAACACTGTACTATCCACATGCTACCTTGCCTGTTGGCCATGGGTCTGACATGCCAGAAGAGTTTGTGGTGGTCCACTGGGGTATGGGTTTGGAAAGTGCCACTGGTAACCAAGCTTATGTGGGCAGAGTGCCCATGGATATAGACCACATAAAACCAGTGGTATGAGGCTTGTATCGTGAGGTAAGATTGAGGTTGAGATAAATGGCCAATGATTGAGAGGTGGAGATTATGGTTGGCAGGTTGCATGGGGAGACAGAGAGAAGGAAGTTATAAAGCAAGATTGCAAGGGAATTATAGCAATTGAATTGATTTGAATTGACTTTGTTTCTTCCATCTTTCATATACATGGAGGAGTAAAAACCTTTACATCTCCGTCTAAATGTGCAATGTTCAATTTATAGTAATTTGTAATAAATAGTATGTACAATGGTACAGCCAGTATAGCATAGTAATACAATTGTATCAGCGTGAATTAATCAGCCCGATGGCTGTTGAAAGAAGCTGTCCTGGAGCCTGTTGGTTCAGGCTTTTATGCTGCAGTACCATTACCCGGATGGTAGCAACTGGAGCAGTTTGTGGTTGGGATGACTCAGATCCCCAATGATCCTTTGGGCCCTTTTTACACACCTGTCTTTGTAAATGTCCTGAATAGTGGAAAGTTCACATCTATAGATGTGCTGGGTTGTCCACACCACTCTCTGCAGAGTCCTGCGATTGAGGGAAATACCGTTCCCATATCAGGCAGTGATACAGCCAGTCAGGATGCTCTCAGTTGTGCCCCTGTAGAAAGTTCTTAGTATTTGTGGACTCATGCCAAACTTCTTCAGCCGTCTGAGGTGAAATGTGCTATGTGCTTTTTTCACCACACAGCCAATAAGTACACACCATGTGAGATTCTCAGTGATGTGGATGTCAAGGAACTTAAAGCTGTTCACCCTCTCAACCCCAGATCCATTGATATCAATAGGGGTTAGTCTGTTTCTATTCCTCCTGTAGTCCACAACCAGCTCCTTTGTTTTTGCGACATTGAGGGACCGGTTGTTTCTTGACATCACTGTGTCAGGGTGATGACTTCATCACTGTAGGCTGCCTTATTATTAATTGAGATAAGGCCAGTCAATGTAGTGTCATCAGCAAATTTAATTAGCAGATTGGAGCTGTAGGTGGCAACACAGTCATGGATATACAAAGAGTAAAGGGGGGGGGGCTTAGGACACAGCCCTGAGGGGCTTCTGTGTTGAGGGTCAGAGGGGCAGAGGTGAGGGAGCCCACTCTTACCACCTGTCGGCGATCTGACAGAAAATCTAGGATGCAGTTACACAAGGCAGGGTGAAGGCTGAGGTCTCCAAGCTTCTTGCCAAACCTGGATGGAATTATGGTGTTGAAGCTGAACTGTAATCCAAGAACAGCATTCTCACATAAGCATCCCTCTTCTCCAGGTGTATAAGGACAGTGTGGAGAGCTGTAGTTATTGTGTCATCTGTCAATTGGTTGTGTTGGTAGGTGAACTGTAGGGGGTCCAGTGTGGGTGGTAGCAAGCTGAAGCTGTAGTCCTTGACCAGCCTCTCAAAGCATTTGTTTATTATTGAGGTGTGGGTGACAGGAGGCCAGTTGTTCAGACTTGTTACCTTGGTCTCTGTAGGTACAGGAAAAATGGTGGATGTTTTGAAACAGGAGGACACTCTACATTGGGAGAGGGAAAGATTTAAAATGTCTGTAAACACACCTGCTGTTGTGCTGCACATATCCTTTGAGAAGTTGGAAAGAGATACATGAGCGGGGTTAAGGTCCAGTTTAATTTGGGACCAGGACTATTAGGGTCAGAGTAATTTCTCTCCTCTCCCCCTTCTCTATTTTTCCATTCCCCATTCTAGCTCCTTTCTTATCTCTTCCCTTCTCCTCACTAGCCCATTTCCTACCTCTGGTACCCATCTTCCTTCCCTTTTTCCCATGGTTCTCAGTTGTTTCTATCAAAATTCCTTCTGCTTCATCCCTTTACTTTTTCCACCTACCTCCTCTCCCCCAAGCTCCCCCATTGACCCCTCACCTGGTTTCACCTCTCAACTGCCACCTTGTAGTCCCTCCCGTCCATTCTTATTCTGGCTTCTTCACCCTTCCTTTTCAGTCCTAATGAAGAGTCTTGGCTCAAAACATCGACTATTTATTCCACAATATAGAAGCTACATGACCTGCTGAGTTCCTCCAGCATTTTGTGGATGCTTTGCAATGAATTTCCAGCATCTGTAAAAATCTTGTGTTTATGATCTGGTGATCATGCCTTTGGAGATTTTGGACTGGATTGATGCAGAGTTTGAGTGTTGATTAATAGGTACATTATTACCATTGTGAGCATCGGGAGGAATATAAAGCAGGGCTGTATCTTGCTTGGATTGATTATCAGTCCCCCAGTCTGTTGTAACGATCCATTTGCTCCAGGATTACCCAATGATAGTCATTCTTCCGACACTGGGGTCTACATTTTCTAAAGTGTGTCTGCCATAGGAATCAGGGATTCCTGATAGGAAGTGCCCACTGGTAATTTTGGATTGCTGAGGTAACCTGTAATCCACTCCGAAAGTGTGATTTTCTGGTGCACTGCACTTAAGTGCTCAGTACCACATGGCTCTGTATCAGGGTTAATGTTCCCTCTGCAAGAGTTGCCGTTGTGTTTGTTTTGGCAACAATTCTTCTTATATTGTCTCTTGCACTGTACTGTTATAAAAATGTGCCTTCAGGTTTAGCTGTTGGATGTACATTTGTATTTATATATATTATGTAAATAACTTACATGGTATAGAATGTGATGACATAGACCACTACAGCACAGGAACAGCTCCTTTGGCCCATCTAGTCCATGCCAAACTGTTCATTGTCCTGTCACATAAACCTGCACTTGGACCATACCCCTCCATACCCCTCCCAACCATGTTCCTATCTAAACTTCTCTTACTTGTTGAAATCAAACCCACATTCACCACTTCCTCTGGTGGCTTATTCTACACTCTCAACATCCTCTGAATGAAATTCTGTCTCAAATTCTCTTTAAATATTTCACCTTTTATCCTTAGACTAGTTTTATTCTTGACCAACCTCAATGGAAAAGGCCTATTTGCAATTACCCTACCTAAACTCCTCATAACCATATTGTACTGTATGTACGACATCATTATGCATACATGTGATATAAGCACCAAGCATCACTAGACCTTGACTAGACCAAAATGCACACCCATCTTTTAACCATGTCCTGTTGACCTCTAGCCATTATTGTGGACAAAGCCTACTGGCAACTCCAGCAGAGTGCACAGTCCACAAAAAAATGCCAGCCATTGGTGATAAGAAGAGACTTAATTTTTAATGTAGATCAGTGCTGAAAGGAACAGTTAAAGAATAAAATGGTAAATGCACCTCCAAGGGATGTCTGCTAAATCAGGCTTATTGTGGGTGCCAAGAAAATGTCCTGGTTACAAGGGAAAAGACTGAATTGGCAGAAAGTGCACAGACATTGATTACAACACTGAGGAAATGAAAGAAAGTGGTATTACTCACAAAATTTGGCACTGAAATGTGTCTCCCTAATTTACTGTCTCTTCAGAAAGTTGAACAGATCCGTTGAGAAGTGGTGCTTATTAGCTGAGTGCATCAACCTATGGTTATTTGAGACAGCAGTAAGCTATAAGTTTCTCTAACATTAGGAGATACCATAAGTGATTATATCTTCATGCTGAAAGACTTGTCAATTACTTCCTGCAAACAAGAGAAAATCTGCTGATGCTGGAAATCCGAGCAACATACAAAATGCTGGAAGAACTCAGCAGGCCAGGCAGCAACTATGGGAAAAAAATACAGTCGATGTTTTGGGTCGAAACCCTTCAGCAGGACTGGAGAAAAAAAGCTGAGGAGTAGATTTAAAAGGTGGGGGAGGAGAGAGAAACACCAGGTGATAGGTGAAACCTGGAGGGGGAGGAATGAAGTAAAGAGCTAGGAAGTTGGTTGGTCAAATGAGATGAGAGAGGAAAAAGGGAATGGGAGATGGGGTGGGGGGCGGGGGGGGGGGAGGTTGGAGGAGGCATTACCGGAAGTTTCAGAAATCAATGTTCATGCCATCAGGCTGGAAGCTACCCAAACGGAATATAAGGTGTTGTTCCTCCAACCTAAGTGTGGCCTTATCCCGCCAGTGGAGGAGGCCATGAATGGGCACATCAGAATGGGAATGGGAAGTGGAATTAAAATGAGTGGCCACTGGGAGATCCCACTTGTTCTGGTGGATGGAGCGTAGATGCTTAGCGAAGTAGTCTCCCAATCTATGCCAGCTCTCACCAATATACAGGAGGCCACACCGGTAGCACCAAACACAGTATATGACCCCAAAAGACTCACAGATAAAGTGTCGCTTCACCTGGAAGGACTGTTCAGGGACCTGGATGGTAGTGAGAGAGGTGGTGTATGGGCAGGTGTCGCACTTGTTCCACCTGCAAGGATCAGTGCAGGAGGGAGATCAGTGGGGAGGGACAAATGGACAATGGAGTGATCCCTGCAGATAGCAGAAAGCAGAGAAGATTGAAAGATGTGATAGTGGTGGGATCCTTCACTACTGGAAAAAGAAGCTGGTACCCAGACTAACAGACATGATTTGCTGTGACAACCAATAGTTTGAATTACCCATGTTGTGGCAGTTTATGCTGTGTTAGCTGTAATGGAAAAGTTGAAACTCAGTTGTGTTGAGTGTCTATCCTTGGAGAAACCTGCAAAGATGTTTATTGACAGAAGTGCTGCATAAGAGACAATATATGAATTAAATCTTAGGTTAAACCTGTTCCAGATTCCTCTGTTCTACTGTTTACTGATAAAGACCTACCCTGGTTTCTTCTGCCAAAGGGAAACACCACACACTTTTCTGCATTAAAGTCTATCTACTATTTTTCAGCTCATTTTGCCAGTTGATCCAAATGCTGCTGCAAGCTTTGCCATCCTTACTTGCTGTCCATTACTTGTCCAATCTTGGTATCATGTGTAAATTTGCTGATCTAGTTTACTACATTACCCAAGAAGCAGACACATATCTTCTCATCCAGCACAACTGATATTGCAGCATTCACTCAGAACTACACTTATCTGAGAGACTAACATTAAGCCACAGATGACTCATCTATGTTCAGAGCATTTGGTTTCCAAAAAAAAAAGGCAGATCAATTTCTTGGTGCAGGCTATTGCATGCTATGGTGTGACTAAATGTGACTGGGTACATCCTATGTGAATTGCAAGGTGTGCTAAATTTGTTCCAGGTTCTAGAAGGTATCTTTTTGCTAAAGTCTTGAAACACAGAATTACAGGCATTGAGTCTGGAACTTTTATCCTCTTACAAGAACATTTCCTTTCACATGGAACACAGAACAGTACAGGCTCTTTGGCCAACATTGTTGTGCCAATCTTTTACTCCTCAGTCAATCTAACCCTTCCATCCTATAGCCCTCCATTTTTCTTTCATCCATGAGCCAAAGAGTCTATTAAATCTTCTTGATGTACTTACCTTTACCATGCATTTACCACTCTCTGTAACAAACCTATCTCTGCCATCTCTCCTAAACTTTCCTCCATTCAACTTAAAAGGCTCTGGTATCTCTGGTATTAGCCATTTTCATCCTGGGATAAAGCCATTGGCTGTCCACTCCTTCATCTCATTCTCCAGAGGTACAAAGAGAAAAGCCCTCAACCTCTCCCCATAAGACATGATTTCTAATCCAGGCAGCATCCTGGTAAATCTCCTCTGCTCCTTATCTAAAGTTTCCACATTTTTCCTATAATGGAGCAACCGGAATTGATCATAGTTTTATAGAGCTGCAACTTTAAGGTCTTTCGTCATTGCTTATTTCTCAATATTACCAGTTGAGATAACCTCATTCCACCCACCACACACCACAGGACCCTTCTTATCCCCCCACAGCAAACACCCTCCCCCCAGATCATGTGTTGAAACAAGACACTCCTTGTAATCCTATTACTCTTAAACTACACTCTATTAATGACAAAAAATTGTCTTCAATAAGACACACATCAAATGCACATTATCCCTATACACTAATCTAACATGCTTTTGAGACACAAAAAAATCCTGGGCCAATATACTGAATATAAATGGTTAAGAATCATAAGCTAAATTATTTTTAAGGCTCTTTAAAATGTCAGTTAGAATCACAACAAACTTATTTAACTGAGCCTGAATGAGCCTCATAAATGACCTGAAACAGGAAGTGGTTACCTCATTAGTCAGTGTTTCATATTAACCACATATGCACATCCTGCAATCTGTTTGCAGGATGCATATGGAGCTCATATGAGACTATGACCAATCAGGTTGCAGGATGTGTATATGGTTCATTTAACACAGGTTTTGATCATATAAGACAATGACCAATGATTGATCGAAACCTGTCACATACAGTATACATAATTTCTGTTGTTCTGAATATTCACAAGATCTCAGGACCAGTTAGACTACATGTAAACATCCGAAGAACTTTTAACCAGATTTAAAAGGGGCAGCTGCTTCAAGTCACTGTCGTTGGAGGGGCAGCTGGTTTGAGTCCCTGCCGTGAGAGGGGCCACCAGTTCGAGTTGTTGCCCTCGGAGGGGCTGCCGGTTCAAGTATCTGAGTCCTGATGCTCTCAGAGATGTTATTGAAATTCTGAGATTTATAGATTGGACTGTAGTTCAAACTAACTGTAGTTCATATTGGGCTTTTTCAGTTCAATTTTTTTTGTGTTCTCGCCCATTCTTGTTGCAGTTTGGTGAGCTGTGGGTTAGGGTTTGGGTGAGCTGTTAGTTTTTGTGCAAGGGAGGGGTTGGGGTTGTTTGGGATTTGTGAGCTTTTGTTTCTCTTTCTTTTTGTGTTGGGGGGATTGATGAATCTCTTTCAACTATTTATATGGTTTTCTGAGTTCTATGGCTATCTGGAGAAGACAAGTTTCAGAGTTGTATTCTGCATGTGTACTTTGATAATAAAATTAACCTTTGAACCTTTAATTGTCTGATTTCTAGATATACACAAGAACACCAGAAAAGGGGAGCAGGAGCAGGTCAACAGGCCTCTCAAACTTGCCCCAACAGCAACGATTATGATCGTCGCTGATTAATGCTGACTTTAACTCTGCTTATATGTCCTTTTCACGAGAAGCTTAAATTCCTTAACCTTTCAAATATTCATCTATTTCCAAATTAAATATAGAGTGCCTATAAAAAGTATTCACCTCCCGGAAGTGATCATGTTTTATTGTTTTACAACATTGAATCACAGTGGATTTAATTTGGCTTTTTTGACACTGTTCATTGAAACATAAAAAACCTATAGCACAATACAGGCCCTGTGGCTCACAATGCTGTACTGAACACATACTTACTTAGAAATTACCTAAGGTTACCCATAGACCTTTATTTTTTTTGAGCTCCATGTACCTATCCAGGAGTCTCTTAAAAAACCCAGACCCAATCCTATCTGCCATTGCTGGCAGCCAATTCTACGTACTCATCACTCTCTGCGTAAAAAAATTATCCTGACATCTCCTCTGTACCTGCTTCCAAGCACCTTAAAAGTGTGCCCTCTCATGTTTGCCCTTTCAGCCCTGGGGAAAAGCCTCTGAGTCTCCACACGATCAATCCCTCTCATCTTGTACACCTCTATCAGGTCACCTCTCATCCTCCATCACTCCAAGGAGAAAAGGCCAAGTTCACTCAATCTATTGTCATAAGGCATGCTCCCCAAACCAGGCAGCACCCTTATAAATCTCCTCTGTACCCTTTTTATATTTTCCACATTCTTCCTGTCGTGAGGTGACCAGAACTGAGCACAGCACTCCAAGTGGGGTTTGACCAGGGTCCTATATAGCTGCAACGTTATCTCTTGGCTCTTAAACTCAATCCTAAGGTTGATGAAGGCCAATGCACAGTATGCTTTCTTAACCAGAGTCAACCTGCACAGCAGCTTTGTGTGTCCTATGAACTTGGACCCCAAGATCCCTCTGATACTCAACACCACCAAGAGTCTTACTATTAATACTATATTCTGCCATTATATTTGACCTACCAAAATGAACCACCTCACACTTACCTGGGATGAACTCCATCTGCCACTTCTCAGTCCAGTTTTGCATCCTATCGATGTCCCGCTGTAACCTCTGACAGCCCTCCACATGATCCACAACACCTCCAACCTTTGTGTCATCAGCAAATTTACTAACCCACCCCTCCACTTCCTCATCCAGGTCATTTATAAAAATCTTGAAGAGAAGGGGTCCCAGAACAGATCCCTTAGGCACACCAGTGGTCACCGACCTCCATGCAGAATATGACCCGTCTACAACCACTCTTTTTCTTCTGTGAGCAAGCCCTTCTTCTGAATCCACAAAGCAAGGTCCCCTTAGATCCCATACCTCCTTACTTTCTCAATAAGCCTTGCATGGGGTACCTTATCAGGTGCCCTGCTGAAATCCATATACACTACATCAATGTATTTAGTCACATCCTCATAAAATTCAATCAGATTCATAAGGCACCAACTGCCTTTGACAAAGCCATGCTGACTATTCCTAATCATATTATGTCTCTCCAAATAAAAAGATTTGTGTCAAAGATCTCTGCAATGTGATCTTCTTCTATTTCTAGCAGTTTAGACGCATCTAGATGTATTACGGCCCTCCGCGTGATGTATAATTATAGAATTTCAAGGAACTCAAATTCTCAAATGTAACCTAGTCTCACGTATAAACTGTCATGTGGTTTCCAAATAATTGCATTGCCTCAAATCAGATTAATTTTATTTGAATCATTTGTAAAACTAAAAGCTTCCTGTTTGAGAATATTCATTATCACATGCTTATCATTTAAAATTTCTGTTTTCCAAGTCTATCTGCTTTTCCAAGTATTCCTTTTCTTGAATCAAAGCTTGTAGTTGTTTATTGAGAACTTGAAGTTCTTCCTCAGTTGTCTCTATGTTTCCATTTTATTAACCAAATGTAGATAATTCACTTTGCAACAAATTCCTTTTTCCTTTTGTAACTTTGGAATAAGTTCCTCCATTTTTAATCTGTTTTCCATGTCACTGAATTTTGACAACAAGGATCTTTTCAGAAACCGTCTCCTTTAAATGCAGTACTGTTTCGTCCAATCTCTTTCCAACTCACAGATGTTCTTACTGAGTACTTCTATTTGTTGGAGTTCCGCACATTTACCCTGGGTTTCAACCACATTTCTTGTAAACATAATTCTGAGGTTTTCCCCTTAACTTCTGGTACATATTTCATAAATTCTTGATCATTTGCGACAAGACTCCGCGTGTGTGTGTGTGTGTGTGTGTGTGTGTGTGTGTGTGTGTGTGTGTGTGTGTGTGTGTGTGTGTGTGTGTGTGTGTGTGTGTGTGTATCTCTCAAAGGAATGCAATGAGATTATATATATATTAGAGAGAGAGAGAGAGAGATAGATAGATAGCTAGATATACACACACAGCCATTAATTTACCATCTCTCCTGCCTGTGAGTACGTGGCCAAGTGGTTAAGGCATTGGACTAGTGACCTGAAGGTCATGAGTTTGAGCCCCAGCTGAGGCAATGTGTTGTGTTCTTGAGCAAGGCACTTAATCACACATTGCTCTGCGACAACATTGGTGCCAAGATGTATGGGTCCTAATGCCCTTCCCTTGGACAACATTGGTGTCGTGGAGAGGGGAGACTTGCAGCATGGGCAACTGCTGGTCTTCCATACAACCTTGCCCAGGCCTGCGCCCTGGAGTGAAGACTTTCCAGGCGCAGATCCATGGTCTCACAAGACTAACAGATGCCTTTATTTTTGCCTGCCTGTGAACTGTTTGATCCTCCATTCAGCGTGTCTTTAACTGCTTCCCACCTAAGCCCTGTAATACCAAGATATTTCTCTGCAGACTTGACTATAATTTTAATTTTTTTGGTTTTTGTCTGTTTGCACTGATCAGTGAATTGCACCTACCATAAACAGTACAAAATCCTTCTACTCATTATTAGTGTATCCTTATTTATCATATTACAGCCCTCACAATTCACCAATTTATTATTCCTTGAATTTGTTTGCTTGATAGCCTTTTCTTTTCCAGCAAATGCTTTCGCTGCCTCTACGTAACTGATCCCTTGAGTTACTTTTACATATTGTATCTCAGCTTCTCTCTTGCTAATAACGCACCCTTGATAAGCTGAACTAAGTTCCTCGCCACAATTGCAGCTAGCTCCCGCCTCACACTTCCCATATTCATGTTCTCCAGCGGATCTTCCACATCTTTGTTTCCCTCTGCAGACCGCTGCAATGTGCCCAAATTTCTGACAATTAAAGCATCTTAAAGATGGTGGTATATATATTCTGATCTTATAACACATATCCCCTAAATAAACTTTAGTCGGCAATCTCTCTTCATCAAAGTTAATCATTACCAATAAACTATCACACTTTTTCACGTTTCTTGTAACTTTCAAACGTTTGGCCTCAATAACTTTTGCTCCTTTTATGTTCTGTTTAATCTCATCCATAGTAACTTTTGTAGGTATCCCCGAAATAACACCTCTAGTCCACTTGCTATTGTTGGGTTTTGAGCATTGTAGTTTTTTGCCGTTTGTTTTATTTAATCTTATCATTTTGCCTTGTTGAGCACTAACCTGAAAAATCAGTAATAGCGATCCATTTCATAAAATCTTTGTACTTTTGACTTCACCTACAAGTTTGTTGATTATCCTCGTCAAATGAATCGGGTTCCATTCACTAAAAGACGCTCCGTCTTCACTCAGTTTTATAATTGCTTTAATCTCATCTTCTTTCCGTTGTTTTGCTATTCTATTTCGTTTGCCCCCTGCCTCCTCAGAGTTTGACATCTCATACCTCTGTCTTCTTACTCATTCCACTCCATTCCTCTTTCTCACCAACATCCATCTCTAACTCACTTCCACCATCCGTCGACCAGCAGTTCATCCTGCGGGATATTCTCTTTATCAACTCGGCAGATGTGGCCTCCCTACTCGTTACTTCTTCAGCAGTTCTGCCCACGATCGGCACTCTGGTCTGGCTCGAATGGGTGATGAAAACAAGCGACATTGTCGCCCTCCATTCCTCACTGCCCGCAACATGCAGGCTCGGTACTCCACAATTCGGCTCCATTCGTTCAATTCGCCTCTTCCCAATTCAGCCTCAACTCAATTCAACTCATTCTCTACAAAGTGATCTAAATTAATTACAAATATAAAACACAAAATAATTGATTGCTTAAGTATTCAACCACCCCCTTAATATGACACACCAAGTCATCACTGGTGTAGCCAATTGGTTTCAGAAGTTACAAAATTAATTAAATGGAGATCACCTGTGTGGAGTCAATGTGTTTCAAATGATTGTAGTAAAAATACACCTGTATCTGGAAGGTTCAACTGGTGATGAGTCAGTATCCTGGCAAAGACAATACCATGAAGAAAAAAGGAACACCCAAACCAACTCCACAAAAAGGTTATTGAAACCACAAGTCAGGAGATAGATACAAGAAAATTTCAGTCACTGAATATCCCTTGGACTAAAGTGATTTATCAAAAAAATGTAAAGAATATAGCACAGCTGTAAATCTACCTAAAGCAGTCCGTCCTCAACAAGTAAGTGACTTGCAAGAAAAAGACTAGTGAGGGAAGCCACCGAGAGACCTATGACAACTCTGGAGGAGTTACAAGCTTCAGTGGCTGAGATGGGAGAGACTGTGCATACAACAACTGTTGCCCGGGTGCTTCACCAGTTGCAGCTTTATGGGAGGGTGGCAAAGAAAAAGCCACTGTTTCAAAAACACACATGAAATCTCAGCTAGAGTTTGAAAGAAGATGTGGGAGATTCTGAAGTCAGCTGGAAGAAGGTCTGTTGAAAGGTCTGTTCTATAGTCTGTTGAAACCAAAATTGAGCTTTTTGGCCTTCAGACTAAATGTTATGTTTGGCATAAACCAAACACTGCATATCATCAAAAACACACCATTCCTACTGTGAAGCATGGTGGTGGCTGCAACACGCTGTGGAGATGCTTCACTGCAGCAGGCTCGTGCACGTGGAGGGTAAAGTTAATGCAGCAAGATACAGGGAAATCCTGATGCAATCTGGAAGAGAATTGCGACTTGGGGGAAGATTTGTTTTCTAGCAAGACAATGATCCTAAACATAAAGCCAAAGCTGCACAGGAATGGATTAAAAATAACCAAGTTAATGTCCTGAGGTGGCCAAGTCAAGAGTCCTGACCTGAATCCAACTGAGAATTTATTTCTGGACTTGAAAAAAGGCTGCTTACTCACAACTCCCATGCAATCTGACAGAACTTGAGCAGTTTTGTGAAGAAGAATGGGGAAAAATAAAGTGCAGTGTCCAGATGTGCAAAGCTGATAGACACCTATCCACACAGACTCAAGGCTGTAATTGTTGCTAAAGGTGCATCAACTAAATATTGACTTGAAGGGAGTGAGTAATTAGGCAATCAATTATTTTGTGTTTAATAATTGTAATAAATTTAGAGCAATTTGTAGACATTTGTTTTCACTTTGCCACAAAAGTCTTTTCTGTTAATCAGTGTCAAAAAAGCCAAATTAAATTCACTGTGATTCAATGTTGTAAAACAATAAAACATGAAAACTTCCAAAGGGGATGAATACTTTTTATATGCACTGTATCTACCATTCTGGCCTCCACAAGCCTTTAGCAGAGAATTCCAGAGGTTCTCTACCCTCAGAAAGAAGAAATTTCTACATCATTCAGTTATAAATGACGGCTAACTGGCAAATTATATGGTAATTTTATCTCAGCAACATACATCAAAGTTGCTGGTGAACGCAGCAGGCCAGGCAGCATCTATAGGAAGAAGCGCAGTCGACGTTTCAGGCCGAGACCCTTCATCAGGACGAAGGACTGTCCTGACGAAGGGTCTCGGCCTGAAACGTCGACTGCGCTTCTTCCTATAGATGCTGCCTGGCCTGCTGCGTTCACCAGCAACTTTGATGTATGTTGCTTGAATTTCCAGCATCTGCAGAATTCCTGTTGTTTGGTAATTTTATCTTCTTGTTTGCAACTTGATCATGAAAAAAATAATTGCGGAGACTAACCACCCTGAAAAGTGCCTTTTCTAAAAGCTTCCTTCTGGAAAGTGGTATAGGCCTATTAAAATGAAAAAAAAATCATGCAATCCTAAAACTTTTTTCCAAAGCAGTTAGTCTGTTCAACCATTCTAGTTAGCATCCCTCCACCCTCCTCCATCTATTACCCTAGGCACTGAACTTCACTGAAGACTCTTTAAACCACTTTTTATAATATTGCACACACTTTAAAAACAGGTTGGTTTTTGTGTATTCGTGCATACATTTAACCTCTAACATTATTTCATATAATCTTTATAAATGATGAATATTGCTGTTCTCTGTTGCATGTCATACCCTGACCAGTACAGCAAATCCCTAATACATGTACATGTGAAATCAATGGTCCCTTTATTAGGTACACTCGTATTCCTGCTCATTAATGCAAATATCTAATCAGCCAATCATGTGGGGGAAACTAAATGCATAATAGTATGCAGACATAGTCAAGAGGTTAAGTTGTTATTCAAACCAAACATTAGAATGTAGATGAAATATAATCTAAGTGACTTTGACCGTGGAATGTTTGCTGATGCCAGATGGGGTGGTTTGAGTGTCTCAGACACTACTGATCTCATGGAATTTTCACACATAACAGTCTCTGGAACTTACAAAGAATGGTGCAAAAAACACAGAAAAAACTTCCATTGAGTAGCGGATCTGTGGGCAAAAACTCTTTGTTAACGAGAGAGGTCAGAGGAGAATGGCCAGACTGGTTCAAGCTGACAGGAAAGCGACAGTAACTCAAATAACCACACACCACAACAGTGGTGTGCAGACGGTCATTTCTAAATACACAACACATCAAACGTTGAAGTGAATAGGCTACAGCAGCAGAAGGCCATGACATACACTCAGAGGCCACTTTATTAGGTACAGGAAGTATCAAATAAAGTGGCTACTGAGTGTATATGGTGAATAAAGCTAATCATTGATCCTTGATCACTGGTGTAAACACCTCTCCTAGGGTGCATTTGCTAGGTTGACTCTTAGTCAGAGCCTCCTTTATAATGTGAACAAGGCACCATCTCAGACAACATTCTGTTTCTTTCAACTCACAGTTATAATAAAGGCTGAAGATGTAGCTGGCGTAGTTTCTAACCCTTCTCACAGACTGTTCATTCAATTGCAGTTGCTTCTTTTTCTCCTCGTATCAATCATCAGAGGAGCTAAACTAAAAGTAGGGAAAATCATCAAACACTCTGTCAACCAACTTACACCCACTTAAAATATTTTTTTAGATTATGAGAACACTCAGTCCATAGAAACCATAGAAACTACAGCACAGAAACAGGCCTTTTGGCCCTTCTTGGCTGTGCTGAACCATTTTCTGCCTAGTCCCACTGACCTGCACATGGAATAGAAACCATAGAAACTACAATAGAAACCATAGAAACTACAAAAAGTCTACAAAAGAAAGTCCTCTTTTATTGTCATTTAGAAATGCATACATGCATTAAGAAATGATACAATCAGTATTGATACTGTCAGTATTACGTACTGACTCATTAGTTCTTTGGAATTTAGATTATGATACTTTGACTTCTCATTTCGCTTTGAGATATTTTCACAGAAATTGATCTCACCCTTCAAACAATCAGGCTCCTGAACTAGCGTGGATAACTCCACTCACCTCAACAATAAACCAATTCCACAACTTAAAGACTCACTTTTGAGGATTTTACAACTCATGCTCTCAACGTTATTTATTTTTTTATTTGCACAATTTGTCTTTTTGCACGTTGATTGTTTCTCAGTCTTTATTTATGAAGAGTTCTTCATAAATTCTATTACTTTATTTTCCTGTAAGTTCCTGTCGGAAAATGAATCTCAAGATCGTATGCGGTCCATAAGTCAAGGAACTGAACAGACAGCAGAACTCTGAGAATAATGAAATCTCAAACAGTATCAAGTATTACCTGGGAATCCTGAAAATTAAATTAATTTTAGATGAAGCATTTGATCTCAACCACACACATACATGACTTTTGGAAATGTGTTCTAGTTTTACCCAATCTCAGGAGAAAAAGCATGCATATATTTTCCCTATCTATGCCCCTCATAAATTTGTATATCACGATAAGATTTCCTCTCATTCACCTGCATACCAAGGAATAAATTCCTAACCTATTGAACCTTCCCCTATAACTCACATCCTCCATTCCCAGCAACATCCTTGTAAATTTTCTCGGCAAAGCTTTAATCCTAGTGATATCTTCTCTGTAGGTAGGCGACCAGAACTGCACACAATACTCCAAATTTGGCATTCCACAATATCTTATACAATTTCAACATAACATCCCAGCTCCTGTATCAATACTTGGATTTACGAAGACCAATGTGCCAAAAGATTTCTTAACGACACTATCCCTCTGTGAAACCACTATCAAGGAATGAATGACCTGTATTCCCAGAACCCTCTGTCCAGGCACACTTCTCAGTGCCCCTCTGCCCACGGTGTAAGATCTATTCTGCTTTGTCCTGCCAAAGCGTAAGACCTCACACTTGCCTGCATTAAATTCCATCTGCAATTTATCATTTCATTTTCCCAGTTGGTCCAAAACATGCAGCGAGCTTTAATATTCTTCCTTTGCTGACCAAATTAAAAGTGTGTCAAGTAGTGTGAAGAGATCACTTGAGAATATTCCTTGATCAACTATTTAAGGAAATGATCATGAAACAAAAATAAACGATACCCCAGTTTAACCTGAAGAAAGGCAGATTTCAACAGAAAAACTCATAAGAGGAAAAGGTCTAAAAGCCAACAATTTAGATGAGGTCACCTACCTTGTTGAAACAGACCACTGAAGGAGTCCAAAGACCAAGCAGCAAAAATGAGAGCACAACAAAACATAACAAGCTGAGGGCCTCTCACTCTCTCTGCACAGTATCTGCCACTTGTGAAACCAAACAACCAGACACCTTCCTCTTCCTTTCCAGTTCGGGATTCAGACATCATTAGCACAGTGAGAAAACGTCGACTGAGAAAGGAAACTGAAGGAAATTGAAAATGGGAACTTAACAAGCTCACAATTATTTCAAAAGTTATATTTGATGGGGAAATTAAGAGGGCATATAAACAGTTGGCCTTTATTAGTCGGGGTATTGAGGTCAAAAGCTGTGAGGTAATGATGTAGCTCTATAAAACTCTGGTTAGACCACACTTGGAATATTGTGTTCTGTTCTGGTCACTTCATATTAGGAAGGATGTTCAAAATTTAAAGTAAATTTAATGTCAAAGTACATTTAAGTCACCATATACAATCCTGAAGTTCATTTTCTTGCAGGCATAGTCAATAAATTCATAATAGAATAATATCCATAATAAAATCAACGAAAGACCAATTTAGACAATCAATCAGTGTGCAAAAGATGACAAACTGCAAATACAAAAAATGAATAATAATAATAAATAAGTAAACAATAAATATGTGGAAGTTTTAGAGAAGGTACAGAGAAGATTTTCGAGGATGCTGTCTGGATTAGATAGGATGCCTTATGAGGATAGGTTGAACAAACTAGAGCATTCATTGGCCGAGTGAAGGAGAGGGAGAGGTGACTTGACAGAGCTATGCAAGATGACAAGAGACTTAGAAAGAGTAGATAACCAGAGATATTTTCCAAAGGCAAAAATGGCTAATACAAGTGGGCATAATTTTAAGGTAAGGAAAGGGTAAATGCTCATCGTGAGAGAAACCACAACAAACTATCAAACTCCCCACAGAGCAATACAAAAGAGGTCAAACGTACACAGAGGGAAGATGAAATTAGCGTTACAAAACTGATAAACTGATAAACTAAAAACTTCTTACAGACATATCCTTGAAGATACTGTCTTCAGGAACTTGTAGAAAATATTGTGGAAGTTTTAAGGAAAGTTTTTAACAGTTGACATGGTAACATGAGGATCACATGGGAGAACATTGAGGATAAATTAGATAAATTGACAGCCAGAATAACAAATTTATGTTTAGAGTCACAGAACACCACAGCACAGAAGCAGGTCCTTTGGCCCATCTATTCCATGCTGAACTATTAATCTGTTGAGTTTCATTGACCTGTACCCAGGCCATATCCCTCCATAATCCTTCCATCCATGTGCCTATGAATTATTTCCACTGGCAGCTCATTCCACACTCTCACCACCGTCTGAGTGAAGAGCCCGCCCCCTCCCCCAGTTCCCCTCAAACATTTTACCTTTCACCCTTAACCCATGACCTCTAATTCTGATATCAAGCAACCTCAATGGAAAAAAAAAGCCTGCTTGTGTTACCCTATCTAAACCCCTCATAAATTTGTATAACTCTATGAGAGCTCAGCTGTAATGAACTCTTTGGGCTTCTGTGGGGAGCCGGAGAGTGTTGAGCTCTGAAGTTTTCAGAGCACTTGAAATAGTATATTGTTCTTTAATGGGAGTCATTAATTATTTAGGGTTCCTTATGTTTTCTCTCAAATGACTCAGTCATTGTAATGCAGTCTCCTGGTACTTTGTGTTTAAACTTCTAAAATTTGGATAGGCTTGGGGTTATGTGTTAGTTATATTATTTAAGCAGATGCCCTTTTGGAGGGTCTTAATTTTGAGAATGTTATGTCTCACAGTGTTACTCAGCCAAACCACCGGCGTTCTATTGGAATTCTTATGAGTAAACTCTGGTTGCCGCCTGTCCATCAGAGTCTGTATTTCCTCTGTATTTGGGTTCCAACATTGCCAGTCCACATCGTGACACACCCCGCATTCTTCGATGCTGTAATGGATAAAGTCTTAACCTACTGAACCCCTCTCTGTAACGCTGATCCTCACTGTGTAAGTCCTACCTTGGTTTGCCTTTCCAAAGTGCAACGACTCACACAGGCCTGCATTAAATTCCACTTGCTATTTTTCAGCCTATTTTTCCAGCTGATCTAAATTCCGCTTCAAGCTTTGATAGAAATCCTCAATGCCCATTGAGGAATACTGTCAAAGAGTGTGAACCCAAACAAGGCAGAAGGTCCGACAGAGTACCAGGAAAGGCTCTGAAAACTTGTGCCAACCTACTGGCAGGAGTATTCAAAGACATTTTCAACCTCTCACTGCTTCAAAAGTAAAGTAAAGGCACCTGTTAGTCTTGCAAGCCCATGGATCTGCACCTGGAAAGTCTTCACTCTCCAGGGCGCAGGCCTGGGCAAGGTTGTATGGAAGACCAGCAGTTGCCCATGCTGCAAGTCTCCTCTCTCCACAACACCAATGACACCAAGGGCAGGGCATTAGGACCCATACAGCTTGGCACCAGTGTCATCGCAGAGCAATGCGTGATTAAGTGCCTTGCTCAAGGACACAACACGTTCCCTTGGCTGGGGCTCGAACTCACGACCTTCAGGTAGCTAGTCCAATGCCTTAACCACTTGGCCATGTGCCCACTTGCTTCAAAAAGGCAACAACTATACCAATGTCTAAGAAGAATAATGTGAGCTGCCTTAATGACTATCACCCAGTAGCACTCACATCTACAGTGATAAAATGCTTTGATAGGTTGGTCATGACTAGATTGAACTCCTGCCTCAGCAAGGACATGGACACACTGCAATTTGCCTATTGCCACAATAGGTCACAGCAGATGCAATCTCAATGGCTCTTCATATGGCCTTAGACCACCTAGACAATACAAGCACCTATGTCAGGATGCTGTTCATTGACTATGGCTCAGCATTTAACACCATCATTCCCACAGTCCTGTTTGAGAAGTTAGAGAACCTGGACCTCTGTACCTCCCTCTGCAATTGGATCATTGACTTCCTAATCAGAAGACCACAATTTGTCTGGATTGGTGATAACATCTCCTTCTCACTGACAATCAACACTGGTGCACCTCAGGGGTGTGTGCTTAGCCCACTGCTCTAATCTCTCTATACCCATGACCATATAGCTAGGCATAGCTCAGAAACCAACTATACCTCATTCGGAATTTGAAGGGATTTGGTATGTCAACAAAAACACCCAAAAACTTCTATAGATATACCATGGAGAGCATTCTGACAGTCTGGTATGGGGGGTGGTGTTACTGCACAGGACTGAAAGAAGATGCAGAGATTTGTAAATTTAGTCAGCTCCATCTTGGGTACCAGCCTACAAAATACCCAGGACATCTTCAAGGGGCAGTGTCTCAGAAAGGCAGTGTCCGCTATTAAGGACCCCCAGCATCTAGGGTGTGCCCTTTTCTCACTGTTGCCATCTGGTAGAAGGTACAGAAGCCTGAAGGTACACACTTAGTGATTCAGGAACAGCTTCTTCCCATCTGCCATCCGATTCCTAAATGGACATTGAATCCTTGGGCACTACCTCACTTTATATTATTTCTGTTTTTGCATGATTTTTAATCTATTCAATATATTGTATGTATACTGTAATTGACTTCTTCTTCTTCTTCCTAAGTTAACCAATTTCATGACACATGCCAGTAATAATACACCTTATTCTGATCCCCATTCTTGTTACTATCTGCAAAATTTACTGATCCATCCAGATTGGTGATGTATATGACAATGAACAATGAACCCAGCACCTATCCTTGCAGCACACTACTGGTCACAAGTCTCCAGTGAGAGAGGCAACCATCTATTACTATTCTCTGGCTTTTCCCACGAAGCCCATGTCTAATCCTATTTCTAACCACATCTTGAATGTCAAGTGACTGAACCTTTTTGACTAACCTCCCATGTGGGACCTTATCAAAGACCTTGCTAAAGTCTATGTAGACAACATCCACTGCCTTGCCTTCACCAACTTTCCATGAAAAACCCTATAAAGATGGTTAGACATGACCTACAGTGCACAAAGCCATGCTGACTCTCCTAATCATTCATGGTCTATCCAGATACTTCTATTCTAGTCTCTTAGAATGTCTTCCAATAACTTACTCAGTACTGGTGTCAGGCTCACCAGCCTATAATTTCCCATCTTATTCTTAGACAACAGAGCATTAGTTGTCCTTCAATTCTCTGGCACCATATCTGTGGCCAAGGCTGTTTTAAACATCTCTGCCAGGACCCCTTTAATTTCTGCACTGACCTTCCACAGGTGCTGAGGCAATGCCTTGTCAGGCCATGGGGATTTATCCACCCTAATTATCATTTAAAACACAAACACCTCTTCCTGTTGTCTGGCCATGACCTCACTTCTCGTTTGCCTCACTTCAATAGGTTTTGTATCTGTTTCCAGAGTAAATACAGATGCAAAAATTCACTTAAGACCTCCCCCATCTCTTTGGGCTCCATGCATAGTTGACCAATCAGATCTTCCAGAGGACTAAGTTTGTCCCTTGTTATCCTTTTTCTCTTATTATATCTATAGAAGCACTTGGGATTTCCGTTCACCTGTTCTGCTTGAGCAACCTCAGGCCTCCTTTTAGCCCTCTTGATTTCTCTTGCATTTCTTCTACTCGTGCATCCCATTTCTTGTTCTCTTGCATCCCATTTGTTCCTACCTGTCTATACCTACTATGCACGTCCTTTTTTTCTTAACCAGTGCCTCAATACTCTTGAAAATCAAGGTTTCCTAAATCTGTTATCCTTGTCTTTTTATTCTGATAAGAACATACAAACTCTGTACACTCAATATTTCACTTTTGAAAGCCTCCCAATTAATCAAGGACACATTTGGCAGAAAGACAACCTGTCCCAAACCACACTTGCAAGATCCTTTCTGACACCATCAAAATTTCCCCTTCTCCAATTGAGAATCTCAACCTGAGGATAAAACCTATGCTTCTTCATAATTATCTTGAAACTAATGGCATTATGATCACTGGATGCAAAGTATTCTCTTACACAAAATTTTGTCACCTGTTCTGTCTCATTCCCTAAGAGCGGATCTACTATCACAAGCTCTGTCACAATATACTACCCTGTGATAATTTTCTTGCAGGCATTCACTGTAGATAAATGAAATACAATAGAGTCAATGCAAAAGTGCACACAAAGATTGACAATCGATTTTGCAAAGAAGACTAGCTGTAAATAAAATACAAAATAATAATAATAGTCATCATCAATAAATAAATAATATTGAGAACATGAGTTATAGACTCCTTGAAAATGAGCCCATAGGTTGAAGAATCAGTTCAGTATCGAGCTGTGAAGTTATCCACGTTGGTTCAGGAGCCTGGTGGTTGAAGGGTAATAACTGTTCCTAAACCTGGTGGTGTGGGACATAAGACTCCTCTACTTTCTTCTCAATGGCAATAGCAAGAAGGGAGCATGACCAGAATGATGTGTGTCAATGATGATGAACGCCACTTTTTTGCGTTACCGCTCCTTGTAGATGAGCTCAGTGGTGGGGAGGGCTTTTCCTGTTACGGACCCAACTATTCCATGCTGAACCATTATCTGCCTAGTCCCATCGACCCACAGCCAGACCACATCCCTCCATACCTCTCTCATCCATGTACCTATCCAATTTTCTCTCAAATACTGAAATCGATAACCCTGCATCCACCACTTGCATTAGCTCTTTCCACGCTCTCATCATCTCTAAGAGAAGATGTTCCCACTCATATTCCAAATAAATATTTCATATTTCACCATTAACCCATAATATTAGTTCTGTTCTCATTCAACTCAGTTCATAGAGCTTGTTTGCAATTGCCCTATCTATATCCATCATAATTTTGTAATGCTCTGTCAACTCACCCCTCAATCATATACATTCTAGTGAATAAGGTCCTAACCTATTCAACTTTTCCCTATAACTCAGGCCCTCAAGTCCTGGCAACGTTCTTGTAAGTTTTCTCTGCACTCTTTCAATCACATTTACATCTTTGCTGTAAGTAGGTAACCGAAACTGGACACATTACTCCAAATTAAGCCTCACCGATGTCTTACATAATTTCAACATGACAGCCCAACTCCTGTACTCAACACATTGATTTATGAAGACCAATATAGTAAAAACTTTCTTCATGAGCCTACAGTATCTACCTGGACACCACTTTCACAGAATTATAGATCTGTATTCTCAGATCTCTCTGTTCTACCACACCCCTCCTTAAGTGCACACCCCACATTTTTTTGCATTAAATTCCATCTGCCGTTTTTCAGCCCATTTCACCAGCTGGTCTAAGTCCTGCTGCAAGCTTTGATAACCTTCCTTGCTGTCTACTACATCCCCAAACTTGGTGTCATCTGCAAATTTGCTGATTCAATTTAGCAGAAAACAACTCTTCCTCTGATCTTCCGGACAACCAGTTTTTTTCCTCTGCTATCCTTTTGCTCTGAATTTATCTGTAGAAGCTTTTAGGATTCTCCTTCACCTTGTCTGCTAGAGCAACCAAATGTCCTCTATTAGCCCTCCTGATTTCCTTCTTAAGTGTTCTCTTGCATTTCTTATGCTCCTCAAGTACCTCATTTGTTCCTGCTTGCCTATATCAGCTATGTTCCTGCTTTTTCTTTCTTAACCAGGGTCTAAATATGTCTCAAAAACCAAGATTCCCTAAACATGTTATCATTGCCTTTTATTCTGACAGGAACATACAAACTCTGTACTCTCAAAATTACACTTTAGAAGGCTCCCACTTACCACATACACCTTTGCCAGAGAACAACTTATCCCAATCCACCCTTACCAGCTCCTATCTCATACCACCAAAATTGGCCTTACTCCAATATAAAATTTCATCCCAAGGAACAGACCTATCGTTTTCCATAATTACTTTCAAACTATTGGCATTATGATCATTAGATGCCTGGTTCTGCACGACACAAACTTCTGTCACTAGCCCTGTCTCATTCCTTGTTAGGAGAACGAGCATCGCACCCTCAATTGTCTTAACAGCTGTGGTATGGCAACAATGGAATTTTTACTGAACTTGAGCACAGAAAAATATCAAGGAACAAATTGGCCTGATTCCATGTTGCACTGTGTGCCTCATATACACAACCCATGTTTGTCCCAAAACTGTGTTTATCTTCTGTGAACACATGGGTCTCAATATCCAGTGGATCTTCAAAGAACAAAGAATCTGTGGAACAAAAGGAAAACATTTTTAAAAAATGCTATATAACAACAGTTAAAAATAAATAAATTAATAGAAAACTTGACTTAATTAAAATAAAGGAAGTAATTGGTACCATCTAGGTTGTTGGACTCAGCTGATGTATCTACTGGGTGATGATTTCCAAAAGATCCAGAGTAGAAACTGTTATGTTTTATAACTCCAAAACATGAAACTAATCGAAAGCAAAAAGACAGGAGCTCAGGAAACCTGGTGTACATTTTTTTTACTTTAAGCGAGGTGTGCACCTTTCATGTGGTGGTGTAATGTATGCCATTTACATGCCTTTACAAATAACCTGCAATGCAATGTGTAAACAACAAAGAATGCGTAACAATATATTAACAATATTACCAAAATATTACTAAAATATTATATACACAATACTTCTCCCTGCTTAACTATAAACCTCAATTCAATATAAAATGCACCTCAACTATATACACAGTACACAATAAAATATACCAACTATATGGACATCCACAGCACAGAATTGTCCCATTCTGGCCTAAAGATTTAATCACTGTGGAGGACTTTTTACTCTTGTGGGATAACATTTTTTTCTGACGAGGGTGGTCACTCTGCTTGGCAGGTGAGACTTGTGGCTATAAAAACAATCTCAGTTCCAGAGGCCTCCTCCACGGAGGTTGTATGAGATGACTTTGGGACTGCAGGAAATGGTTTTACAGCTCTGGCCCCCGTTCTTCTCCTTTTCTCAGCTTTCCTACCTGGATTTACTTCGATCCTTGCTTTCCTCTAGATTTACGATTCTGGCTTCTTTCTCTCTTTTTATCCCACTCTTTTTCTTTCTCATGTTTCTTCTCTTTCATGCTTTCCTCTTTCTCACTCATGGGTGGATTTGATCATATTATGATCATTTTCCCCTACAGGTTCTTTTACCTTAAGCGGGACCTCAGTTGAGCTACAGGTGGCCTATTAAATCTGCTCTGCCACTCCGTCTTGGCTGATTTATTATCTCTGTCAGTCCCATTCTCCTGCCCTCCCCCTGTAACCTTTCAGACCTTCACCAGTCAAGAACCTATCAACTTTAAATATATCCAATGATTTTGCCTCTACATTAATGAAATGATCTAATGAAGGTGAAGAGAAGGTTTGCAAGGATGGATCCAGAAATAAGAGGGAATGCAGAATAGAATTGGACCTTCTCCTTGAGAATAGTTGTGGTAGATATTCTTTGGAGTCTATGCTTTGCTGTTAGATTTTCCCTGTATCACTGCGTTTCTTGAAGTGATTGAGGTTTGACTCTGAGTAAAACCATGAACCAAATCAGCCATAGGGGAATTGGTTCACATAACATGCTGGGGCTCTCTGGCCCCACCTAATGACTACAATGAGAATAGCACATACCAAAACAGGTAAATGTGTACTTCCACTGAAGAGAGGAAATGACAGCTTATCAAGCTCAGGAACATTTCAGAATATACTTATCTTGGGAATTGTTCTCAAGGAACCTGACTGACATTAATTAATGTAACTGGGAGGATCTCCTGCATTGTGGTGAGTTTTATTTATTTACTTATAAAATAGTACTCAGTTTTATTTAAAAACGCAAACACGAGAAAATCTGCAGATGCTGGAAATTCAAGCAACACACACAAAATGCTGGTGAATGCAGCAGGCCAGGCAGCATCTATAGGAAGAGGTACAGTCGACGTTTCGGGCCAAGAGCCAGCATTTTGTGTTCATTGCTCAGTTTTATTTATTTATTTATTGCTCCGGAGGAGTAGCACCTCTAGATGGGGGGGCGGGTGGGGCTTGATGCACTCCTTGGAGTGGCTCGTCATCTATGGGTCCCTACCAATGCCCAGCTCTCACCTGTGACTCCTTGTAGCTGTTAGCATGCGACAGTGCCCACATCCCGGGCAACGGCTTCGACAAGCCAGCTAAAACAGGTGAGGGTAGCCAACGGGTCTGAAACCCTTAGCGAGATAGGAATTTGCTCATCCCAGCATGCGAAGACTGCTTCGGTGGATCAGATGGAGGTATGCCGCCGAGACATCCGGGATGTCCTCATCACCAGAGCCATGCGAGGAGTGGAGTGCTGGACTGACCACAAGCTTGTCTGCACCACATTGAAGCTATGTATTGCTCCCAGCCATCCCAAGCACCCTCAGTTCATCAGAACAGCTTTTAACACCGCCAGACTCCAAGAGCCACTGTATCTTCACAAGTTCCAGACCACTCTTGATGAGAAGCTGTCTGCCAACGGACCACCAACGGGTGGGCAAACCCAGAAGTGGAATCAGTTTAGAGAGATGGTGACAGAGACAGCAAAATCAGTCCTCAGCCCCAAGGACCGGAACCATTAAGATTGGTTTGACGAGAATGACAGTGCCATAAAAGTTCTCCTGGCCAGGAAGAACAAAGCATTCATGGAGTGGCAAAAAGACCCAAGCTCCATTCCCAAAAAAAAGAGCAGTTCAAGTCCCTTCAGGCCCATGCCCAATGAGAAATTCACAAGATGCACGACCTGTGGTGGGATAGGAACGCTGAAGAGGTGCAACGCTTCGCCGACATCAACAACTCTTCAACTCCATTAAGATGATCTTTGGCCCCTCAAGATCTGGCTCATCTCCACTGTTGTCCGCTGATGGAACCACACTGCTAAAGGACAAAGAGAGCATCCAACACAGATGGAAAGGGCATTTCAGCCAGGTCCTGAACCACCCTTCATCGGGCGACCAGTCTGCTCTGGACCAAATCCCCCAACAGGAACTAGATCCTCTTTGATAGATGAAGTCAAGAACACTATCACGCAGATGAGCAGTGGCGAGGTGCCCAGCAAGGATGGAATACCTGCTGAACTGTACAAGGCACTCAGCAAGGAATCACTTGACGCTTTTTACAGCACCCTGACTAGCATTTGGGAAGAAGAAGCGATGCCCCCTGACCTCAGAGATGTAACGGTAATTGGCCTCTACAAAAATAAAGGTTCAAGGACCGACTGCGGGAACTACAGAGGGATCTCACTACTTTCCATTGTCGGAAAAGTCCTCGCCCACATCATCCTCAACAGACTGATTCCAACAGTGTAAGAAGAGAACGTTCCTGAGTCATAATGTGGCTTTTGTCCCGAACACAGCACCGTCGACATGATCTTCGCAGTGAGACAGAAACAGGAGAAGTGCCTGGAACAGAACATGACATTATACTCTGTCTTCATTGATCTGATGAAGGCGTTTAATATGGTCAACAGAAACGCACTGTGGATCATCCTTAGAAAGCTTGGCTGCCCGCAGAAATTCACTACACTCATCCACCTGCTCCACGATGGCATGACAGGAGAAGTGTTCTGGGATGGTTCCCCACCTGAGACTTTCAACATCTCAAATGGTGTAAAGCAAGGGTGTGTTTTAGCACCAGTGCTCTTCAATCTCTTTATCCAAATGCTGAAGCATGCTGTTAAGGACATAGACCTGGGTATTTACATAAGATATCACCTAGACGGATCAATGTTTGACCTGAGACGCCTTGCTGCAAAAACCAAAATGTTGAGGAAGCTCATCACTGAAGCCCTGATTGCTGATGACTGTGCCCTCATGACCCACCAGGAGAACCACATGCAGACGATTGTCGACAAGTTCTCTGCAGCCTCAAAGCTGTTCAGCCTGATAATCAGCCTTGGTAAGACAGAATTTCTCCTACAACCTGCACCAAACAGTCACCCTCCTCAGCCATGCATCACCATCAACAGCATTGTCCTGAAGAATGTGGAGAGCTTCAAGTATCTAGGAAGCACCATCTCCAGTGATGGATCCCTTGACAAACAGATCATAGCAAGCATCCAGAAAGCCAGCCAGGCACTCGGGAAACTTTGTGTCAAAGTTCTGGAGCACAAGGACACTCAGTTTTCAAACAGGCTCAAGGTGTACAAGGCTGTGGTCCTCACCTCTCTCCTGTACAACTGCAAAACCTGGGCCCTGTACCACAGGCACATCAAACAGCTGGAGCAGTTTCACATGCGCTCTCTGCGGTCGATCATGAGGATTCGATGACAGGACCGAATCACCAACCAGGATGTCCTTGACAAAGCCAACAGCACAAGCATTGAGACAAGGATCCTCCAGGCTCAGCTATACTGGACTGGCCATGTAATCCTCAAGGGTGAAACAAGAATCCCCAGGCAGCTGCTCTACAGTGAGCTTGAGAATGGCAGTCGCAATCAGAGCCGCCCCAAAAAAAGATTCAAAGACAATCTGAAATCGTATATCAAAAGGGCAGACCTCCAGCCTCGACAACTTGAGGAGTCTGCAGCCGACAGGGCTGCGTGGCGCGCCCTGACCAGAAAAGCTGCATCTGACTTTGAGGATGACCAAAATCAGCACCTTGCAGCAGCACGAGACCGACACCACAAAGCTGTGTGTGCACCTGTTCTAACAACCGCCATTCCATGTCCAACCTGCAACCGCATGTGTGATTCAGCCTTAGGCCTGCGAAGCCACATGCGTATCCATAGATGACTGCACAATGTTTAGTCTTCCTTGGACCTTGAGAAACGACCAGAGAACTCAAAGTAGTTAAAATTAAAATATTGGATAGACTTATTAAAACACTATAAATTTATTTAATGTACTTCAAGGAATGAAACCTAAAATCCTCACCCAACTTAAATGTGACTCCAAATCCACCTCTTCATGCAAAATGTTGCATTTGGATGGAGATGGACAATAATTTCTGGTGAAATCAGTAATGTCCACTGTGCAGTATAAATAAAAATGCAGTGTCCTTGTGTCCTGTTTATTTTCAGCGATCTTGTTTGAGAGGAAAGAATAATGAGGCCTAATAACTAGTAATTAGGATGTGGATTGTGCTGATGTGGTTAACAGGGACCTGGAGACAAAGCCTAGACATAGAGATGTGGAAGGCAGCAGTGACCATACCCAAGTTTCAGGATCTTCACTAACTATGTAATAGTGTGCACCTATTGTTATAATAGAAAATTAGATTTGCTGTTAGACCCGTGGATAATCATTTTATCGGGACCTAGTCCGCTTCTTAATTAAGTCTTTCTGTAGACACAGTTCTATTAACAAGTAATCTTGTCAACCGAGACTGTAAAAGCTGCACAAAAGCCATGCTCTGTCATGGTCCAGTCCGTGAATTCCGCATTCTGGTTCATGGTCCTGTCCGTGGACTCAGGACTCCGGGTCTTCCAGCTGTCCCTTGTTTTGATTGAGTTAATCATAGGCACCTGATTCCCATCTAGGTGCTTAGAATATAAGTAGCCTTGGGGTTGAGTGTGGGCTGCAGCTATTGGTGGAGATGGGGGATGGTGGGACTGGACTGGACTGGACTGGACTGGACTGGACTGGACTGGACTGGACTGGACTGGACTGGACTGGACTGGACTGGACTGGACTGGACTGGACTGGACTGGACTGGACTGGACTGGACTGGACTGGACTGGACTGGACTGGACGCTGGCTGTGTTTTGCTTCATGTGTGAGTGTGTTTTGGAACCTGTTGAGGGAAAGAGATTGGGGAAGGATTGGAAATTGCTGAGAGGGGGTTGTGTGGGTCTGGTAATGGTGGACAAGATAAGAGGTGGGGTTGAGGGAAAGAAAGTGGAGAAGGAGAGGGATAGAGACTTGGGACTAGAGGTAGGTAGCTGGGGAGAGGTGGATTATTGTGAAAGGAGAAATAAAGGGAATGAGGAGGTAGTGAGGGGTTGGATGAATAAAAACCAAGACAAAGGGAATAAAAGAATAAGAAATGATGGTGGAGAAAGCTTTGAAAGTGAGGAAGATGAACAAGCTCAGAGAGGAGGTGTTGTCATAACTAGGTTTAATGAGAAGGCTCAGGGACATATGAAGAAAATTAACCTGTTTGTGCTAACAACAACTCTGACAAATAAGATAGGGGAAATAGTATTTGCAAAAGTCCTTAATGATGGCAACTTATTGGTAAGATGTGTGAATGAGGAACAACTTCAGAAAGCACTCAAGCTAAAAGAGATAGGAAAATGCAAGGTGGAATACACTGGGAGGGTGGGAGCACAAAACAGTGGTTGTAAAGGAGTGATTATGGGGATACCAATGAGTAAAAATATGGAGGAGATAAAGAGTAATATCAAAGGAGGGAAAGTAATGAATGTTCAAAGACTGAAAACAACAAAGGAGGGAGTGAAAAAGGAAAGTAAATCTGTATTGATTGAATTTGAAGAAGAGTGCCAAGGAAGGTGTTCCTGGGTTTCATCAGTTACCCCGTAAGGGTGTATGTGCCAAAGCCACTGAGGTGCTATAATTGTCAAAGGTTTGGACACGTGGCTAAAAACTGTAAAAGGCAGAGGAGATGTGCTAGATGTGGGGGTGATCATGAATATGGAAAGTGCGAAACAGGAGTTCAACCAAAATGCTGCAATTGTGGAGGAGCTCATAATGTTGCATATAGTGGGTGTGAGGTTGTCAGATGGGAGACTAAAATTCAAGAAGTAAGAGTGAAAAGAAAGGTCACTTATGCAGAAGCTGTAAGAATGTCAAGAGAACAGAATAATGCTCCTAATGAACAGGGAGCAATAGGGATATGAGAGATGCAACAAAGAACAAATGACAGGATTTATGTAGACAAAAAGGCTCTAGTAACATTCATTGCAGGAATGATTAATAGTACTGCTGAGGTAAAGTCAAAAAGTGACAAAATTCAGCTGGTGGTAAAAGCAGCAGTAAACCATTTAGGGTTAGTAGGACTGACATGGGAGGAAGTGAGGGAGAACCTCAGTAATCAGTCAAGCCAGGAAGTGTCATGTGTTGGTTAATGCTAATTATGGTGATTCTTTTACAATGGAATGCAAGGAGCTTACTGGCCAATAGCCAGGAATTCAAGCACTTTATTAAAGAAATGGTTGTAAAACCGGATGTAGTGTGTATTCAGGAAACTTGGTTGAAACTAACTTTAGACTTTGTGGTATATGGGTATACAATGATAAGGAAAGATAGAAATCTAGGGGGAGGAGGGGGTTGTGCTATGTTAATCAAGCAAGGTATACCATATAGGGTACTGGAAAAAGGAGATGATCAGGAATACATAGTGGTGGAAGTGTGGGAGAGGGGAGGGAGTGGTTATAATTAACTACTACAATCCATGTAAAAGGTTGGATTTGGACAGCCTATTAAAGATACAAGGACAAAACAGACATAAAGTAGTGTGGTGTGCAGATTTCAATGCTCATAGCACAATATGGGGGGATCAGATTACAGATCCAAATGGAAAGGTAATTGAAGATTTGATGGAAGAAAGGGATTTGGTGAGTATGAATGATGGTAGCGGCACAAGGATAGATATAACAACAGGAACTGAGTCAGTGTTAGATATTACATTAGTGTCTAATAGCTTGGCTGGCATTAGTAACTGGGGAGTTTCGACTGCTTCAACAGTAGGCAGTGATCACTACCCAGTTTTGTGTTCAGTGGGCGAAAGAGTTGAAGTAAGACCAGGTGGCGGAACCCCACAGTGGGTGTTTGAAAAAGCTGATTGGGGTAAGTTCCTGAAGTTGAGTGAAGAAGGGTTGACAAAGATTGATATTTCTGGAAATGTAGATGAATTAAACAGTCAGGTGACTTCAGCAATTATCATGGCAGCAGAAGGATCTATACCTAGGAGTAAAAGTAGGATGAATAGAAAACTGGTACCATGGTGGACAGAGGAATGTTGTCAGGCTGTAAAAAACAGAAATAGAGCGTTCAGGCTAGTTAAAAGAACCCATAATATGCAGCATTTGGTTCAATATAAGAAAGCACAGGCAGTGGTGAGAAGAACTATACATCAAGCTAAAAGGGCAAGTTGGAGGAGTTTTTGCAACAAGGTAGGAAGAACAACACCTGTGGGAGAGATGGGGAATGATTAAGAGGATGGGAGGAGATAGAAGGGAATGGGAATATCCAGTAATGATATCTGAGGAGGAAACTGCAGTCTCCAGTAGGGATAAGGCTGAGGTTATGGCCAAGTCATTTGTACTGATGCACAGTTCAGAAAATTTGTCTGAAGAAGGGAAAGAATAATGAGCCAACACCCAGGTGTGTTAAGCAGGAGGGAAGGAACAGATGATATAATTGATGATCCATTTACATTAGCAGAAATGGTGAGAGCAATAAAGAGATCGAGACCAACCTCCCCAGGGAAAGATCTGATATGCTCTGTGATGCTAAAAAATCTAGGAGAAGGAGCGCTCTTGAAGTTGCTGCATTTTTATAACAGTGTGGGAGGAGGGAAGATTACCAAGTGCATGGAAAGAAGCAGTAGTAATTCCAATAAGGAAGCCTGGCAAGGATCTGTCAAAACCCACTAGCTACAGACCAATTGCATTAACATCAAGTATATGTAAGATAATGGAAAGGATGATAACAGAAAGGTTATCATATGAGCTTGAGAAAAGGGGAATGCTGGCAAGTTATCAGAGGTTTTAGAAAGGGAAGGAATTCCATGGACTCAGTGATTATGTTAGAGACTGAAATAAGGAAGGCCCAGGCAAATAGAGAGTCAGTAGTGGCAGTGTTCTTTGACATTGAAAAAGCCTATGATATAATGTGGAAGGAAGGATTATTAATTAAACTGCGCAAGATGGGGGTTGGTGGGAGAGTTTTTAATTGGATTAAAGATTTTTTGTTTGGTAGAAAAATTCAAGTTCGGATTGGATCAGAATTATCAAAACAGTACATAGTGGAAAATGGCACACCTCAAGGTAGTGTGATTAGCCTGTTACTTTTCATCATTATGATCAATGATGTCTTCACAAAGGTACCAGTGGATATAGGTAGGTCATTGTTTGCAGATGATGGGGCCTTGTGGAAAAGAGGCAGGAACATGGACCATATAATCAGGAAACTACAAGAAGCAATTGATGAAGTGGTGGAGTGGGGTTATGATTGGGAATGTAGATTTTCAGTAGACAAAACTCAAACTGTATTTTTTTTTTACCAGGAAAAGGGTTGAGGTAGGGAAGAAGTTAAGGATGTATGGGGTTGAATTCGAAAGGGTTGCATCATTTAAATTTCTGGGAATTATATTTGATTCACGATTAACATGGGCAGACCATATCAGGAAAGTTGAGGAGAAATGTAAAAAAGTAATAAATGTGATGAGATGTTTGACTGGTAGGGAATGGGGAGCAAGTTGTTCAGCTTTGAAGAGAATGTATGTGGCTTTAGTAAGATCTGTATTGGATTATGGAAATATAGTATATGGATCAGCAGCTAGGTCTCTTATAAGGAAACTGGATGTGATTCAGGCTCAGGCCTTGAGAGTGTGCAGTGGGGCTTTTAAAACGTCACCAGTGTCAGCCCTACAGGTAGAAATGGGAATAATGCCTTTGGAACTAAGAAGAATGCAACTGATGGCAAACTACTGGGCTAACTTGCAGGGGCACAATGATTCTCACCCTACTAAAGGAGTGTTGCAGGAGTGCTGGGAAAATGGGAGGTTTCAGAGGGCTACCCTTAGTCAGGTAGGGAATGATATCGCAAAAGAATGTGGAGTATTTGATCTGAGGATGTCCTTCAGTAGTTTATCTGGTTGTAGCTCCATGGAAGCTTGTATGGCCTGACATAGACTGGCATTTGTTAGAGGTAGAAAGGAAAGAAAGATATAAAACAGATTTGGTAAATGCATTTAACTGTCATGTGATGGAAAAGTATAGTGATTATACTCACATTTATACGGATGGTGCGAAGGAACCTGAAACAGGAGTGACAGGGTTTGGGGTGGTAATACCAGCAAAAGAAATTGGAATCAGCAGAAGAACATCTAATAAGTTAGGGGTGTTTACAGTGGAGATGCTGGCAGTGTTGGTTGTGTTGCAATGGGTGCAGAAAGCCAGACAAGCCAAAGCATTGATATGTTCAGATTCATCCTCAGTTCTAGCAAGTTTAAGGTCTTTTCACACAAACAGTCGGCAAGATGTACTTATGAAGTCCTTCAGTTAGTTACAAGGATTGCAAATCAGGGAGGTCAGGTAAAATTTCTATGGGTTCCAGCACATGTAGGGGTGAAGGGGAATGAGAGGTTGGATGAGTTGGCAAAGAGGGCGTTAAAGAAAGAAAATATGAAAATGCACATTAGTATCAGTAAAGCAGAGGTTAAGTGTGTAATCTGGGAAAAAGTCAACCGAATGTGGCAAGAAAGATGGGACAGGGAGGGGAAAGGGAGGCATTTATATCAAATACAAAAGATTGTTGCAGTTACTAGGGTAGGTAATGGAAACAGAAGAGAGGAAATTGTGTGGACTAGGTTAAGGCTGGGGCACTGTGCATTAAACAAAACATTGAAAATGATAGGGAAACACCAGACAGGATTGTGTGAGGAATGTCAGGAAGAGGAGTCAGTAGAACATGTAGTTTTGTGTTGCAGGAAGTATGGGATACAGAGAGAGATGATGAGAAATAAATTAAGGGAGTTGGGGATGCAGGAATTCACATTAAAAGGGTTGCTGGGCATGGGTGAGAGAGCACAAGTCCGGGTATTTTTAGCGTTTTTAAGGGGTACAGGGTTTTTTTTATAGAATATGATGAATAAACAGGAATAGGATACTAGGATGGTCAAAGATGGGAAGGGTGTGTGGTGTGTGTGTGTGTGGGTGGTGTGTGTGTGTGGTCTAGTCTAGTGTACATTCTGGAGCAGAGGGTGGCGGTAATGCACCATTAAGCAGGATGCCAACTGCCATAAGATAAGATACAGACAGACAGACAGTGTGGGCTGCATCTTTAGGCTGTGTTGGGGAACCATTCCCTTATGGAGCCTTGCTGTCAGCAGTTGGAGCTGTCTTTGCTGTATGGGTTCAGCTGTTTCCTGGGCCAGCTGAGTGGCTGCCAGCCACTCTGAGCTAGGTAGGGATCTGGCTGTTTCTGTAGCCAGCTGAGGTTGCTGGCTGAACTGTGACTTGGAGCAAGCTGATGCAGAGATGGAACTGTCTGTTGTTCTTTGGTGTTTGTCTTGTGTTATCCTTCCCTCTGTGGGGTAAGTTAGTCTGTGCTGCTGTTGCCCTGTGGGGGGATCTGTCTTGTCTTGTCATTGCCTGTTAGGTAAGTCTGGCTGTTCTGCCATTACCTGATGGACAGTCCTGTCCCACCTTGTTGTGGAGAAGTTGAGTCCTGGCTCTGTCTATGTACTGTCCTGTCTCATGTTTGTGTTGTGTTTACAATGAGTCCTGGCTTTTTTGAAGGATAAGCCCTGGCTCTATGTTGATGTTCAGTTCCTAGTCTGTCTCTGAGCTCCAGCCTCTGCATTTCAAGATCCAAGACCCCAGCCTCCTGTCCTGTAGTCATGTCATGTCCTTGCCTGGTTCTGGGGCCTGAGCCAGAGGCAAGAACCTGGTTCTGTGTCCTTGTCCAGTCTCTGGCTCAGGGTTCAAGCCCAAGTCTGCATTCTTGTCCCTGCTCCTTGTCTGTATCCTGTCACTTCCCTTCTCTAGTCAAGTCCTGTTCCTTGTACTTCAGTGTCTGTGTCTCTCATTTGGGTCTGTCTCCAATGCCCTATTGTGACATGCTCAGCTGGATTAGCTTTGACTGGTCTTCTGGTGCAAACCAGTTTTAATCAATTGCCCATTATTTTGAACACCAACTCCATGTGATCTTTCAGATCTGTTTACATGCACTTCATGTTCCCACAGTGTCCTGTTATTCATTGCAATGCTGTGTCCATTAAATCATTCCCAGTTATAGCTGAGTAAACCAGATTCATGCAGTTTCTATTCAGTAACGACAAAATGCCTTGGAAAAAGTCACATTTTAGCCTTCCTGCTTCCCAATGAATGTCTAATTGGAGAATAATCCTGGTAAGCAACAGAGTACTTGCTGGTGTTCTTTGTAAATGCAGATAAATTTTCAAGGTGCTGAAGATTAGGAGAGCAGATGCTGGATGAAGCTAGTGAAAGGATGAACACCTGGTTAGACAGCCCCAATGAAAGTAATTAAGAGATTGGGAAATTACAGCATTGACCAAAATATCTTAAGAGTACAAATGTTCAGTGATGTCAGAGTGCTACAGCACAGAAACAGGCCTTTAGCTAATCTAGTCTGTGCTGACCTGTTCTGCCTAATTTCCACCTAGTCCCATCTACCTGCATGTGGACCATAGCTTCCATACCCCTTTCATCCATGTACCTATCTAAACTTCTATTAAAGGTTGCAATTGAACATGAATCCTCCACTTCCATTGGCAGCTTGTTCCATACTCGCATAACCCTGTGAGTGAAGAAATTCCCCTCAGATCCCCCTTAAACATTATGCCTTTCATCTTAAACCTATGCCCTTGATCCTGAGGCCTGGGAGGCAATAAACCATCCCAATATCTGATCTGTGGAGACAGAATCTTGTGTTTCTATTGGGCCTTTCACAACATGATTGTATCTGCATGTGTTTTACAGCCAACAATTAACTTTCAAAGGTTGGTCACTGTTGCAATAACGGAAACAGGGCAGATAACATACACAACATTCTGGAGGAACACTGCAAGTCTGACAGCATCTACGGAGTGGAATATATGACAGACATATTGGGCCAAGACCCATGTTTGGGACTGCAGAGGAAGGGGAAAGAAGCTAAAATAAAAAGGTAGGGGAGGGAAAGGCAGGTGACAGGTGGAAAAGGTGAAAGGTTTGAAGAAGGGATCTGATAGGAGAGAAGAGTGAGCCATGGAAGAAAGGAAAGGAGGAAGGGCACCAAAGGGAGGTGCTCAACAGAAGGGGTAAGAAGGGAGCCAGAATGGGGAATGGAAAAAAGAGAAGGGGCAGCAAAATTACCAAAAGTTAGAGAAATTAGAGAAATCGATGCCATCAGGTTGGAGGCTATCCAGACAGAATATGAGGTGTTTCTCCTTCAACCTGGAGTAGCCTCAATGTGGCAGCAGAGGAGGCCATGGACTGACATGTCAGAATGGGAATGCTGAGTGGAATTAAAATGGGCTGCCTGTTGTGGATGGAGTGGCTCCCTCAAACTATGTTGGGTCACACCAATGTAGGGGAGGCCACACTGGGAACACCAGGTACACAGATGACCCTGACAGACTCTCAGGTGAAGTGCTGCCTCAGCTGGGAAAACTGTTTGGGACCCTGAATGGAAGTGAGGGAGGAGGTGAATGGCAAATGAAGTCTGCACAACAAACTTACTCAAACTCACATCTGACTTGCATAAAGCAGCACTTCTCTTCTCCAGTTATAACAAGACACTTTCAGAGAAGCATTCAGATCATAGTGCTTGACAAGAAACTCCATATCCCAACCCCTCTCTCTGATGACTGTAACTCTTGACAAGAAATCCCACACCCCAACCCCAACCCCTCTCTTTGTGCCAGTGAGCTTAGTAGAAAGATTGAATTGAATTGACTTTATTTCTTACATCCTTCACATACATGAGGAGTAAAAATCTTTAGGTTACACCTCCATCTAAATGTGCAATGTGCAATCATAGTTAATTATAATAATTTATAATAAATAGAACAATCAAAGTAATGTAGAGTACACTCAAGTCAGCGTGAGTTCATCAGTCTGATGGCCTGGTGGAAGAAGCTGTCCTGGAGCCTGTTGATCCTGGCTTTTATGCTGTGGTACCGTTTCCCGGATGGTAGCAGCCGGAACAGATTATGGTTGGGGTGACTTGTGTTCCCAATGATCCTACGGGCCCTTTTTACACACCTGTCCTTGTAGATGTCCTGAATCATGGGAAGTTCACAACTACAGATGCGCTGGGCTGTCCACACCACTCTCTGCAGAGTCCTGCCATTAAGGGAGGTACAGTTCACATACCAGGCAGTGATGCAGCCAGCTAGAATGCTCTCAATTGTGCCCCTGTAGAAAGTTCTTAGGATTTGGGGGCCCATACCAAACTTCCCCAGCCGTCTGAGATGACAGAGGACTGTTGTGCCTTTTTCACCACACAGCTGGTGTGTACAGACCACATGTTAAATTTTGGCCACTAAAAATTTCGGCAGGACTCTCCCACAAGGGACATTACGCCTAATAACATTGATTAGAATTACAGGGGTCTGGAGTCTCACCAGGACAGCCCCACAGTCTCAGGGTCCCAAGATTTAGACTTTACAGGAATACTCTGGTTAGCACCTTGAGTGTCTCCA
The DNA here is from genome assembly GCF_963921235.1 of Mobula hypostoma. Classification (NCBI taxonomy): domain Eukaryota; kingdom Metazoa; phylum Chordata; class Chondrichthyes; order Myliobatiformes; family Myliobatidae; genus Mobula; species Mobula hypostoma. The sequence continues at coordinate 19,015,484 of NC_086103.1, read as the reverse complement.
CCCTACAGGAAATGATGTGGAATCCATGCGCGACTGATCTACTCTCCCTCGATTCCTCTGCCACCAAGGTCACTTTTATTTTACAAAGTTACAGAAGTTTTGCACTCACAAAATACAATTTCAAATTAAAATATGGTGACAAAACACTCTGTTCTGGGGCGAGGGACGGGGCACAGTTACCTGAAATCTCCCCATGTGCCCACAGTAACCGCATGCTCCCTCTCTAACGACACGAAATTACCCTGGACGAGGGGCAGAGGCCTCGACTGCCCGCCGCCTGAGCTCCGGCACGCTCACCCCCAGTGATTTACTGTCGGCTTTGGTTGTATGAAGGATGCCCAGGAGCCGTGTTGCTGTTTCATCCGCTGAAACAATTTGTTTCTCTCTGGTTTGGTGAGTCCGTGGACTTCGCTACCTTCATCGAGTGGTTTTCGGCTTCCGGTTTTGCTCAGTTTGTTGCTCGGAGCTTCCTGCAGAGTTCGTCTCTGCAGAAAGCTGCTGGTGTTGATATTCTGCACATTGAACAGTGCCGCACCACATCCTGAAGGGGAAGAGCGGTGGTGAACCACAGTGTCTCACTTTGACACGAGTCTCCGCTCAGCCAACTCGTTATCCGCGGTGAGTCTGCGCTCGGTATGTGCGGGAATTTAGCTCTCGGTGTTCTGCTCATCGAGTTTATTTCTCAAACGCCTCAGTCTGCAATTGGAATAGGTTTATTTTTGACCCATGTACCGACATAGGACAGAGGTGCTGATTAACTGAAACAAGGTGACTGTGATTGGTGAAGGGAAATCCCTCTCTGTATGGAGAACCAGCCGTCAAACTTCTGCAGATTGTGTGATCTCCCACTTTGTGTTTGTCTTCCATTTGTGCTCAGCTGGAGCCGAGAGGTGCAGGAGATGGAAACTCAATGAACTGGAATCAGGAAATCAGGGAGCGAGGACTTAACTCATCCCAGTAGAAATCTGTCCACGTTGGGTGTGATCTCAGCTCCACTCTGGTGCACAACTCGGTCGCACTCCCCGCGGTAGTATAGCGGTTAACGTAATCGATTTACAGCGCCAGAGATCCCGATTCGATTCAATTCCCACCGCTGTCTGAAAGGAGTCTGTACATTCCGCGCTGAGGTGCTCTGAATGCTCCGGTTTCCTCACACATACAGAAGATGTACGGGTTGGGGTTGGTGAGTTGTGGGCATGCTGTGTTGGCGCCAAAAGCAGGGCAACACGAACATGCTGCCACAGCGCATCGCAAACTACTCGAAATGACGCACCTCACCGCATTTTTTAATGTTTGTTGCACATGTGACAAATCAAACTAATCTCTCCCTCTCACAAGCAGAATATGTTCCCTTTGAAGAATGCTGAGGTGAACTCTGGTGATCAGGAGGCCCAATTATTAGTAACAGTGATAGAAGTCACAGGGAGGGAAGAGGGTTGGGAAAATAGATTAAAAGTGTACCGGTCAGAAGTCCAAAGGTTCATTTTATTGTCAAACAATGCATATACAATACAACTCTGATGTTATCTTCTCCAGATAGCCATTAAATATATATGCAGAAATGAACAGTGACAGTGGAACCAAAACCTCCCCAACCCGTCCTACACACCCCACTAATCATCCACAAGAAAGAAAACACTGAAAAACTGAAGGAAACCTATATAAAGTACAGTCCGATAATCACATAAATCTCAGACTATTGGAAGCATCTTTTCATCTGCATATGTCCAGGAGTAGGTAATTTTTTTCCCCCCACTGAGAGGCCCTATCTCACAAAGTAATTAGCAGGAAAGGCTGTTCTATCAGTCAAGCAAAATGGTCTAGAGAGCCCTTTACCTTGGACAGACCCTCTTCTCTTTGCTTTCATCAAGGAGGTAGAGGAGCCTGAAGACACACACTCAGTATTTCAGGAAGAGCTTGTTATCATCCACCATCAGATTGCTGAATGGACAATGAACCCATGCCAGTAGACCCTCTGTATTTTTCCCTCTCTTTCTGCATGATTTATTTAATTTATTTTTATGTATACTACTTGTAATTTATAGTTTTTATTACTTTGTCTTGCAATGTAGGCTGCTTAAGGTTGTTAGGGCTGGGGTAAGCTCCCACTACATATTAAGTGCTCCCAATAGTGTGCATCTCAAATTGCCTCTGACAACCAAGTCCAGTTCCTTTGTGTGCCTCAGCTACTAAGCCCAGTGGAACCATTTCTGATAGCAGGAGAAGGGGCAAAGGCGAATTACCGACACCTTAAAACCAGGCAAATGGGAATTGTCAGCCACAGTTGGCAGCTCATCCAGGAGAAAGAACACTCTGATCTTAAACCTCCATCGCTTTTTGGCTATACCCACTCATGGGGAAGGCATTGGAAGTAAACCCTGGGAAACTATCAGGAGCTGGAGTCCCTAAAGCATTCCTACATTGAGTTCGATGCTGACTGGAAACTCCTGCAATGCCACTGGTGCCAAACAGTATCTGTCTCTACCATTCCTTTGGATTCGTCAGCTGTGTGGAGACGGGGAAAAGACAACATGGGAAACAGCTTGCTCTCCATATCGTGCTGCCCTGGCTTGCGTATCACACAGACAGCTGGGACGCAACATCCTTGGTCGACCTCGACCAACAGAGGTCCTCTATTGTAATCTACCGCTGCTGCAAAGCAACGAATTTCACGACCGGTGCTGGTGACAATAAACCTGATTCTGATTCTGAATGGGTTCATTTCTGGCCAGTTTAGAGTTTAAAGAAGGAGACAGGAGAGTAGGGGGAAGGACCTACCGGCAGTTAAATGAGTCTCAGAAAATCCTAAGGTAACATTTTCTTCATGGTGCCCAGATTTAAAATACTGTGATACAGAACCAGAAAATAAGTGAACCTGATCTCCTGTCCGCATCTATTATTGACACTGTTTGGGATTATTTCCCCACGGTTTGATCGAAGCACGACTGCGCAAGCGTGTGGACATCAGCCAGTTAGAACAGCGAGCAGAGTTTAAAAGGAGACAGCTTTATAGAGCGAGTGACAGAGTAGAGCGAGACAGCTTTGGTTTAACGAGGCTTTGGCGATAACGAGTTGATGCGAGGTAGGTTGCCTGTGTAGAATACAAACAGGAAGGAAGTATGTGTGTGAGGCCAGTGTTCTGTGCTCTGTGTCAGATGTGGGAGGTCCTGGAGACTCCCAGCTTCCCAGATGGCCATATCTGCACCAGGTGTGTCAAGCTGCAGCTCCTTAGGGACCATGTTAGGGAACTGGAGATGCAGCTCGATGACCTTTGTCTGGTCAGGGAGAGTGAGGAGGTGATAGAGACGAGCTATAGGCAGGTAGCCACACCGGGGCCTCGAGAGACAGGTAAGTGGGTAACAGTCAGGAGAGGGAAGGGCAGGAGTCAGATGCTGGAGAGCACCCCTGGGGCTGTACCCCTTGACAATAAGTATTCCTGCTTGAGTGCTGTTGCGGGGGATGGCCTCCCTGGGGGAAGCAACAGTGGCTACGCCTCTGGCACAGAGCCTGGCCCTGTGGCTCAGAATGGTAGGGAAAGGAAGAGGATGGCAGCAGTGAAGGGGACTCTATAGTTAGGAGGTCAGACAGGAGATTCTGTGGATGCAGGAAAGAAGCACAGATGTGAGTTTGCCTCCCAGGTGCCAGGATCCGGGATGTTTCTGATCGTGTCCAAGATATCTTGAAGTGGGAAGCAGAACAGCCGGAGGTCGTGGTAAATATTGGTACCAATGACATAGACAGGAAAAGGGAGGAGGTCCTGAAAGCAGACTACAGGGAGTTAGGAAGGAAGTTGAGAAGCAGGACCACAAAGGTAGTCATCTCGAGATTACTGCCTGTGCCACACGACAGTGAGTATAGGAATAGAGTGAGGTGGAGGATTAATGCGTGGCTGAGGGATTGGTGCAGGAGGCAGGGATTCAGATTTCTGGATCATTGGGACCTCTTTTGGGGCAAGAGTGACCTGTACAAAATGGAAGAGTTGCACTTGAATCTGAGGGGGACCAATATCCTGGCAGGGGAGTTTGCTAAGGCCACTGGGGAGAGTTTAAACTAGAATTGCTGGGAGGTGGGAACTGAACTGAAGAGATGGAGGAACAGGCGGTTGGCTCACAAATAGAGAAAGCTTGGAGACAGTGCGAGAGGGAGGATAGGCAGGTGATAGAAAAGGGACATGCTCAGACCAATGGTTTGAGATGCATCTATTTTAATGCAAGGAGTATTATAAACAAAGCAGATGTGCTTAGAACGCGGATCTGTACTTGAAGCTATGATGATGTGGCCATTACAGAGACTTGGATGGCTCGGGCAGGAAGAGTTACTTAGAGTGCCAGGCTTTAGGTGTTTCAGAAAGGACAGGGAGGGAGGCAGAAGAGGTGGGGCGTGGCACTGCTGATCAGAGATAGTGTCACGGCTGCAGAAAAGGAGGAAATCATGGAGGGATTGTCTATGGAGTCTCTGTGGGTGGAAGTTAGGAACAGAAAGGGGTCAATATCTCTACTGGGTGTTTTTTATAGGCCACCCAATAGTAACAGGGACATCGAGGAGCAGGTAGGGAGACAGATTCTGGAAAGGTGTATCAAAGGTTGGTGGTGTTGTGGATAGTGTGGAGGGCTGTCAGAGGTTACAGTGGGACTTTGATAGGATGCAAAACTGAGCTGAGAAGTGGCAGATGTTGCTCAACCCAGGGAAGTATGAGGTGACATACATCAAAGTTGCTGGTGAACGCAGCAGGCCAGGCAGCATCCAGCAACTTTGATGTGTGTTGCTTGAATTTCCAGCATCTGCAGAATTCCTGTTGTTTAAATATGAGGTGATTCATTTTGGTAGGTCAAATATGATGGCAGAATATAGTATTAATGGTAAGACTCTTGGCAATGTGGAGGATCAGAGGGATCTTAGGGTCTGAGTCATCGGACACTCAAAGCTGCTGCGCAGGTTGACTCTGTGGTTAAGAAGACATTTGTTGCATTGGCCCTCACCAATCGTGGGATTGAGTTTGGGAGCTGAGAGGTAATGTTGCAGCTATATAGGACCCTGGTCAGAACCCACTTGGAGTACTGTACTCAGTTCTGGTCACTTCGCTAAAGGAAGGATGTGGAAATAATAGAAAATGTACAGAGGAGATTTACAAGGATGTTGCCTGGATTGGGGAGCATGGATTATGAGAATAGGTTGAGCTAACTCAGCTTTTTCTCCTTGGATGAGAGGCATTGATCATGTGAATATGTCAGAGGCTTTTTCCCAAGACTGAAATGGCTAGCATGAGAGGGCATAGTTTTAAGGTGCTTGGAAGTAGATACAGAGGAGATGTCAGGGGTAAGTTTTTTACATAGACAGTGGTGAGTGTGTGGAATGCACTGCCAGCAACGGTGGTGGAAGTAGATATGATAAGGTCTTGTAAGAGACTCCTGGACAGATGCATGGAGCTTAGAAGAATAGAGGCTATGGTTAACCCTAGGTAATTTCTAAGGTAAGGACATGTTCGGCACAGCTTTGTGGGCCGAAGGGCCTGTATTGTGCTGTAGGTTTTCTATATTTCTCTGTTTCTGTGCTATGTGGTTAAAATGGTGAGTCTATCAGTCTCATTTATATCAAATAATTTTTCCTTTTATTTGATTGAGACTGAGAGAAGGTGCAAGAGGATTTCAGAAGCGGAATTTCACTGATTTTCCTGTTCCTCCTTCTCCTTGGGTAGTTTGTCACGACTAACTATGACTTGTATCCACTCTGGGTCTATGTGTCACAACCTCAGGTTGTCAGTGAGTGAGTATTCTGAGGTCTCGGAGTTTTTTGCTGTTTGTTTTTTTTTGCATTCTCTGCATTTTATTAATTATAATTATAATGCATTTTTGTGCTTTGGGTTTCTGGTGTGTTATAGTTAGGTCTTCCCTGGTTTACATTTAAATTGCAATTGTCCTTGGATTCTTGCGATTAATTCTTCTCGAGACTTTTCACATGTCCAGTTAAGTACCCTGGATTTTTGTCTCTTATCAAAATGGCTTCTTGTAAGCTTATCAAGAGAATGAGGTTTTACTTAGCTGTGCAAGTCCTGGATGTATTTAGCCTGTCAGGACTTTTTGATCTTGATCTTTTCCTAGTGAAGTTTGGCCAAGTTATTCTGACTTGTCCAAGATCTTGCAAATTCTGCTGTTTTGTTTTGTCCCTTTTGTTAATAAATTTCCTAGTTTCGTTTAAACTTTTCCGAGTCTCTGTGTGATCCTGCACTTGGGCCCGAAGATTCAGCATAACACTTTGAATTCTGAGGTAGCTGATCAGTCCATAAGGGAGCCACAGACTCTTTCATAGATGGGGCAGGGGCTGCCTGACAGGGTGGGTAGATAAAATGGGTAGACTGTGAGGTGGTGTGTGCCTTCCCCTGCTGGAGTATTACTTCTGTGTGTTCCTGGTGTGTGGAGCCAAGGTTTCCAGTACCATACTGTTCACGAGCTTGAGCCAACCATGGACCAGAGATTCCCAGAAGTCAGTGAAGATGTCTTCTCCTCAAAGGAGGACCTCATGATTATATTGACAGAGTTTATCTGCAGAAAGAGCTGCAAACCATATGATACCAAATTCTCAGTGTTCAGAACACCCCTCACATTCACAAGTACTGTATTTATAAACTAAAATTATTGAGAATTTTAAAGACAAAAAAGGGCCAAGACACGTGCAGTGCAAAGAATGTGCAAGAATGTAATTATGTCACATATATACTCCACATGCATCACCACCTCACCCTGAAAATGTGTACCAATTCCACACAGAACCTCCCATTACTTTAGATCCTACGGAAGTGAAGTGGAAGACATTTCCTGAAATTGTTTTTATTCCACATTCTCTTAAGTTCTACTTTAAAGTGGAATTTTGTAGAAGGAATAGTGAGTTGAAGTTTTGTGACACCTGAAAAGGTGTATTGATCTGACAATGTTGGGTATGTCATCAAACATTTCATAAAATATCACTGCTTTGAAATTCTCAGATTTTGAGTGCTACGGAACAGGCCTCACAGCTTTTCATGCGGAAAGGTTTTCCCTTTGGGATCTCCACCACTGTAGTACCATCACTGTTGTAAATGGAAGAGTGACCGCAAAGATGTGCAAAGGAAATTTCAACAGTGTTTTGTTTCAGTCTTTAAAATATCAGACAATTTATGATATAATAAGCATTTGCTGAGCTGCTGACTATTGCAGGCTGAGGACACGTTTGTGTTACTTTCTCAAAGCTACATGAGTCACTACCATTTCCTCCACAAATTGCCCAACGTCCAAAGCAGCGGTTTTTTCCAGTTAATCACATGATCTGTTGGAAATACGTTTATTATTGCTGACATGTGTCATCATGTTTCCTGTTTCATGGCAGCAGCACAGTGTAAGACCTAAAAAGTTACCGTGTCTATATCCATTACACTGAGCACCGGCGTTCGCCGGGGCTGCGTGCTCAGCTTGCTGCTCTTCACGCTGCTGACACATCACTACACTGCTCAATCCAGTTCAAACTGAATCATCAAATTCACTGATGACACAACAATGGTTGTCCTCATCCACAATGACGGCATATAGGAGCAGGTAAAGTGGCTGGTAGAATGGTGTGAGCACCACAACTTGAATGTCGATGTGGACAAGAACAAAGAGATGATTGTGGACTTAAGGAAGGTGCAGGCTGACCGTTCCTCACAGCACATAAATGGCTCCTCCATGGAAAGAGCTCAGAGCACCACATTTCTGGGAGTGCACATAACAGACAATCTCACCTTGTCCCTCAACACCACCTCAAGAAAGTACAGCAGTTTCTCCATTTCCTCAGGAGATCGAGGCAAGTGAGGCTTCCCTCTCTGCCCCACCCCCCCACCAACCATTCTAACCAATTTTACCGGAGCACCACTGAGAGTGTTTTGACCAGCTGCATCACCACCTGGTATGGGAATGGCAAGGCATCCGCCCGCGGGTCCCGACAAAGATTTGTGAGGACTGCTGAGAGGATCACGGGGGTCACTCTTCCACCCATCATAGATAATTATCAGGAAGGCTGCATACGCAGTGGCCTTAGCAATGTCAAGGGTCCTCCTTTCCGACCACTTGACAACCTACCATCAGGCAGAAGGTGTTGTTGCATTAAGACAAGAGACGTTAGGATGGGAAACAGCTTCTTCACCCAGGCCTATTGCTGAACTTCCTGCCACCAACCAGACCTAATCAAGCATGAAGAGCCAGTAGTGTTATGCTGTTCACTTTTTAACACGTGTCAGAAATGCACCTTATTATTTGTTAATTTACTTGTGGTAATATTAAATTATGTGTGTGAATCATATGTACTGTGTTGTGCTGCTTGCTCTGGAGGAACGCTGATTTGTTTGGTGGTATACAAATGTATGATTGAATGACAATAAAATGAACTCGAACTTGAACTTGAAATTGAAATTTTAAAAAAAGTAGCACAAAAGACAAAAATAAAGCAATATTCATGAGTTTGTGGACCATTCAGAAATGTGATGGCAAGAAGCTGTTCTAAAAATTTGCGTGTGAGTCTTCAGGCCTCCGTACCTCCTCATTGTGACAGTAATGTGCCTTCTTGTGCGCATGCGCCGGTCATGCACGCAGCCGGGTACAGCCGTTCCGATCTATTCTTACTTTTTAATTTACGTTATTTTTTGTATTTTTTTTTCTCACAGTAACACGTCGAAGCTGCACCCTCTCTAACATGCTGGTAGAGAGAGTTTTATTTGGGTTTTCTTTAGCGCTAGAAATGGTTACATCCTGAGACGTGGGACAGAAGCAAAGTCGCATTGTGTATTCCACGGACCAGCAAAGACCGGCCGGTTTAGCGAACAGAGCGGTGGACACCCCTGCTGAAATCCGGAGGAAAACACACAGAGGGGGATCACAAAGCCGAGGAAAGAGGGCCGGGTCGAGACAACAGACTTTTGGAGAAGAGGAGTTCGGTGGGTAATACTGTTCCGGCTGACTGGAAGTGCACTGGTAGCGGTAAGCGTATAAAGGAGTTGGGTGCTTACTGTTCTGGTTAACAACTGATGGTGCAATCCGGGGTGTATTACGATCGAGGAACGTGTTTGCAGACTGGATATTGAACTTTTTACTGTTGGACTTCGGCCACATTCCACCGTGATACAACACTTGGCGGCACAGGAGGTCGTTCCTGCCTGTGGCCATCGAACGTGCAGCTCCTCCCGTGGAGGGTCAGATAACCTGCGCCAATAGACTGGTCCTGGACTGATTTTCCATCTGGCATAGTTTTTACATTTTGTTGCTTGATTGTCGGGGTTTTTTGTATTGCTATATTTACGCTCTATTCTTGGTGCGGCTGTAACAAAACCAAATTTCCCTCGGGATTAATAAAGTATATCTATCTATCTATCTACCTATCTAATGCGAAGCAGACATATCCTGGATGGTGAGGATCCTTGATGATGGATGTCACCTTCTCGAGGCACTGCCTCCTGAAGATTTCTCTCTGACATGGAGAGTTGTGACCGTGATGACACCGGTTCATTCTACAACCCTCTGCAGTTTCTCGTAATCCTGTACATCACTGGCTCCGTACCAGGATGTAATACTGTAATCTGTAGAAATTAGCAAGAGTTTTTCTTGACATGCCCAATCTCATCAATTTCCTAAAGAAGTAGAGCTAATTGCCTACCTTCTTTGTGATTGCATTAATGTGCTCAGTCCAGTATACATCTACTGGAGAAGCTTGACAAGCAGAACAATTTTTATTAAATTCCTGAATTTTAAAAGCTCCAAATGACTGGAAATGGGAAATAATCTTTGTTTACAGAGCTGCAATGATGATGCTCAGATTGGGTGACAGGCTGGTTTGCATTACTGACTTGTGAATGGAAAATTGATAATGATCACAGGATGTGAATGCTGGATTCTGTCTTCAGGTGGAAGGCTGTGGGGTTGAGACAGATGCACAGAAGCTTGTTTCTGCTTTTTCTGGAATCTCACTAGAGGAACTGAAAGAACGAAAGGCAGTGGTCATTGCAACATTGAGAATTGCAAAATATTTGACCACAATATTTCCTCAGTTTTCTGACTGGGATTTAGTGAGACTGAGATCACAGGACTGCCAACTGTTGTGGGGCTTTGCACAAGAGTTCTCCCTTTCAACACGTGTGTAAAACGTGTTGCGCTGTTTGGGGAGTGAAGAATCACTGCAATAAGGGTTTGCCTTATAGGAAACATTGGCATGCAAGCCTTGCCAAAGCTGTTTCAAATCCATTTGTGTCTTTATTCTCTTGCAGAATTGCCTTTTCATTCTCGTAATTATCAAAAAAAAGCTCTCACATTGATTTGGTCTGCATTCCTTCTCAATAATACAGATTCTTTCTGGTCATGTTACCCAGAGTGGCATAAATTCTTACAATTATGGTCTAACTGGGGCTTGCCCACATTGTCCAACATCCCATTCACCTCTCCTTTACGATGACCGTTATTGGTGTTATGTACTGCCCCTCCACTCTTTTTATCAGCAACATAAAGAGTTAACTCTATTCTAATTCCAAAATAATTTCTCAGTGGCAATTGAATTGCCAGGAATTCCATTCCATGTTCTCAGACACAAGAAGGACTGTGTCTGAGGCAATTTTCACTTCTGCTGTTAAATCCAGTGACAGAGAGAGATATTTTCACCAGAGAAAAATAAAGTGATATGATCCAGACATTTAAAATGTAAAGAGTGAGGGACCTTTGCAGGCATGCGGCAGAATCTACTGCAGTTATCTTCCAAAAATAAAAATACTTCTTACATGCAAATTTTACCCCTGTGTTTTGAAATGGTAAACACTCATGTCAGTCTAAATTAAATATAAGCACTCTCTGAATTGTCAGTTTAGTGGGAATCATGCTCCTTCAAATACTCACTGGTTTATGCTTCTACAGAAATCACACTTCTCTCCATCTTCTGCCAGAAAAAATGTTACTGTTTCCCAGGCAACTAATCTGGCTATTCAGCAAGAGGCCTCCGTTGCTTCCCTTTACAAAATGCACTGTAATTTTGCAATAAAGCCGCTTTGTCAGTGAATTTTAAGCATGCTATATCTACTACCAAGGGGTGCAGGCATGTCGTGTCTTCACCTGTGCAGCTTTCCCTCCAAGTCACTTAGAATCCTCATGAGGAACTACACTCGCAGATTGTTATTAATGATTATGATATAGTTGGGATCACAGAGACATGGCTCCAGGGTGACCAGGGATGGGAGCTCAACGTTCAGGGATATTCAATATTCAGGAGGGATAGACATGAAGGAAGGGGAGGTGGGGTGGCGTTGCTGGTTAAAAAAGAGATTAACGCAATAGAAAGGAAGGACATAAGCCGGGAAGATGTGGAATCGATATGGGTAGAGCTGCGTAACACTAAGGGGCAGAAGACGCTGGTGGGAGTTGTGTACAGGCCACCTAACAGTAGCAGTGAGGTCGGAGATGGTATTAAACAGGAAATTAGAAATGTGTGCAATAAAGGAACAGCAGTTATAATGGGTGACTTCAATCTACATGTAGACTGGGTGAACCAAATTGGTAAAGGTGCTGAGGAAGAGGATTTCTTGGAATGTATGCGGGATGGTTTTTTGAACCAACATGTCGAGAAACCGACTAGAGAGCAGGCTATTCTGGACTGGGTTTTGAGCAATGAGGAAGGGTTAATCAGCGATCTTGTCGTGAGAGGCCCCTTGGGTAAGAGTGACCATAATATGGTGGAATTCTTCATTAACATGGAGAGTGACGTAGTTAATTCAGAAACAAAGGTTCTGAACTTAAAGAGGGGTAACTTTGAAGGTATGAGACGTGAATTAGCTAAGATAGACTGGCAAATGACACTTCAAGGATTGACGGTGGATATGCAATGGCGGGCATTTAAAGGTTGCATGGATGAACTACAACAATTGTTCATCCCAGTTTGGCAAAAGAATAAATCAAGGAAGGTAGTGCACCCATGGCTGACAAGAGAAATTAGGGATAGTATCAATTCCAAAGAAGTAGCATACAAATTAGCCAGAGAAAGTGGCTCACCTGAGGACTGGGAGAAATTCAGAGTTCAGCAGAGGAGGACAAAGGGCTTAATTAGGAAGGGGAAAAAAGATTATGAGAGAAAACTGGCAGAGAACATAAAAACGGACTGTAAAAGCTTTTATAGATATGTAAAAAGGAAAAGACTGATAAAGACAAATGTAGGTCCCCTGCAAACAGAAACAGGTGAATTGATTACGGGGAGCAAGGACATGGCAGACCAATTGAATAATTACTTTGGTTCTGTCTTCACTAAGGAGGACATAAATAATCTTCCAGAAATAGTAAGGGACAGAGGGTCCAGTGAGATGGAGGAACTGAGCGAAATACATGTTAGTAGGGAAGTGGTGTTAGGTAAATTGAAGGGATTGAAGGCAGATAAATCCCCAGGGCCAGATGGTCTGCATCCCAGAGTGCTTAAGGAAGTGGCCCAAGAAATAGTGGATGCATTAGTGATAATTTTTCAAAACTCGTTAGATTCTGGACTAGTTCCTGAGGATTGGAGGGTGGCTAATGTAACTCCACTTTTTAAAAAAGGAGGGAGAGAGAAACCGGGGAATTATAGGCCGGTTAGCCTAACGTCGGTGGTGGGGAAACTGCTGGAGTCAGTTATCAAGGATGTGATAACAGCACATTTGGAAAGCAGTGAAATGATCGGACAAAGTCAGCATGGATTTGTGAAAGGAAAATCATGTCTGACGAATCTCATAGAATTTTTTGAGGATGTAACTAGTAGAGTGGATAGGGGAGAACCAGTGGATGTGGTATATTTGGATTTTCAAAAGGCTTTTGACAAGGTCCCACACAGGAGATTAGTGTGCAAACTTAAAGCACATGGTATTGGGGGTAAGGTATTGGTGTGGGTGGAGAATTGGTTAGCAGACAGGAAGCAAAGAGTGGGAATAAACGGGACCTTTTCAGAATGGCAGGCGGTGACTAGTGGGGTACCGCAAGGCTCAGTGCTGGGACCCCAGTTGTTTACAATATATATTAATGACTTGGATGAGGGAATTAAATGCAGCATCTCCAAGTTTGTGGATGACACGAAGCTGGGTGGCAGTGTTAGCAGTGAGGAGGATGCTAAGAGGATGCAGGGTGACTTGGATAGGTTGGGTGAGTGGGCAAACTCATGGCAGATGCAATTTAATGTGGATAAATGTGAAGTTATCCACTTTGGTGGCAAAAATAGGAAAACAGATTATTATCTGAATGGTGGCCGATTAGGAAAAGGGGAGGTGCAACGAGACCTGGGTGTCATTTTACACCAGTCATTGAAAGTGGGCATGCAGGTACAGCAGGCGGTGAAAAAGGCGAACGGTATGCTGGCATTTATAGCGAGAGGATTCGAGTACAGGAGCAGGGAGGTACTACTGCAGTTGTACAAGGCCTTGGTGAGACCACACCTGGAGTATTGTGTGCAGTTTTGGTCCCCTAATCTGAGGAAAGACATCTTTGCCATAGAGGGAGTACAAAGAAGGTTCACCAGATTGATTCCTGGGATGGCAGGTCTTTCATATGAAGAAAGACTGGATGAACTGGGCTTGTACTCGTTGGAATTTAGAAGATTGAGGGGGGATCTGATTGAAACGTATAAGATCCTAAAGGGATTGGACAGGCTAGATGCGGGAAGATTGTTCCCGATGTTGGGGAGGTCTAGAACGAGGGGTCACAGTTTGAGGATAGAGGGGAAGCCTTTTAGGACCGAGGTTAGGAAAAACTTCTTCACACAGAGAGTGGTGAATCTGTGGAATTCTCTGCCACAGCAAACTGTTGAGGCCAGTTCATTAGCTATGTTTAAAAGGAAGTTAGATATGGCCCTTGTGGCTACAGGGGTCAGGGGGTATGGAGGGAAGGCTGGGTTCTGAGTTGGATGATCAGCCATGATCATAATAAATGGCGGTGCAGGCTCGAAGGGCCGAATGGCCTACTCCTGCACCTATTTTCTATGTTTCTATGTTTCTATTAACGCAGATATCTAATCTGCCAATTATCTGCCAGCAACTCTACAAATAGAAACATAATGATATAGTTAAGAGGTTGAGTTGTTGTTCAGATGAAATATCAGAATGGTGAAGAAATGTGATCTACCTGGAACAAAAGACAAAATAAAAGCATCCAGTGACTGCCGGTTCTGTGGGTGAAAGCACCTTGTTAATGAGAGAGATCAGAGGAGAATGGCCAGACCTGTTCAAGCTGACAGGAAGGCAACAGTAATTCAATAATCATGTGTTACAGTGTGCAGAAGAGCATCTCTGAATTCACAACATGTTAAACTTTGAAGTGGATGGACTATAGCAGCAGAAGGCAATGACTATGCACTTAGTGGCCACTTTATTAGGTACAGGAGGTGCTTACTAACATGATCACTATATCACCATTCTTCCATTATCGCCGGATCAAAACCATGAACCTTCTTAGGAATAACGGAGGGTATCCTATCCTGTAGGAACTCCATAATTCAAGAATGGAGCACACCACCACCTTCCACATTTAGTTTTTGATGGACTTTACCCTTTCAACAGCATACATTAAATGAGGAAGTCCATATAAAGCCCAGATATAGTGTCCTTTGAAGGACTAGAATGTTCATCTTACCCTGTCGTGCTTGATTTAAGTCATTACTGTTTGTCATGACAAGTTTTGAAACACAAATAATTAGCTTTTATTTGCCATATACACATCAAAACATGAAGCAAAATGTGTTGTTTTGTGTAAGCAACAACGTAGTCCAAGGGCAGCCCATAAGTATGGCCACACTTCTAGCACCAATATAACATGCCCACGATTCATACTAGTTGTATTGGTAACAAATATGCCCACACCATTTAATCTATCTTGCATAATGAAGCTGTTTATTTCACATGATGTCCGTAGAAACTGAAATAAAATGCTGAAATTGCTTTCAGAGAAATGGTTCTCATTTGCAAGTCAGAAGTGACGATGAAATGATTGAATCTTTGAATTTTGTCAACTCAGGACACATACATCGGTGAAAAGTACATCGTAAATCAAAAATATATATTAAAAAATTCAAAGTATGCTACTTTCCATGTGTTCACACAAGTCCTCCCCTTCTGATCTCGGCAGATTATTCATGTAGGTTTTTTTATTACCGGTGCATAGATAACAGATGAGATATTTTGATTTGAAGAAGACAAATTCTGAAGGAGAAAGAAATACCAATTATACTCAATGATCACTTCATTAGATACATCTGCTCATTAATACAAACATCTAATCAGCTGATCATGTGGCAGCAACTCAATGCATAAAAGCATGCAGATATGGTCAAGAGGTTCAGTTGTTCACACTAAACATGAGAATGAGGAATAAATGTGATCTAAGTGACTTCGATTGTTGCTGCCAGACAGGGTAGTTTGAGCATCTTCAAAATTGCTGATCTCTTGTGATTTTCACACACAACAGTCTCCAGAGTTTACAGAGACAGGTGTGAAAAACTAAGAGAAAAAGACATCAAGTGAGCTGCATTTCTGGGGGTAAAAATGCCTTGTTAATGAGAGAGGTCAGAGGAGAATACCCAGACTGGCTCAAACTGACAGGAAAGTGACAGTAACTCAAATAATCTTACATTACAAAGATGGTTGTTCTTGGTGATTAAGTAGTGATAAACTCCCACTACACATTATATGCTCCCAAGAGCATGCATGTCAAATAGTTTCTGACAACAATTCTGGCTACCAGTCTTCACATGTGGATTAGCTACTAAACCCGGCAGAACCATTTCTACTAACAGGAGAATGGGTAATGGCAGATGACTGTTAACTTAAAACCAGTCGCTTTGGACAGATGGGGCTTGTCAGCTGTGGTTGACAGCTCATCCAGGAGAAGGAAAACTGTGATCTCAAGCCTTCACTGCCTTGTGGCTATATCCACTCATGAGGAAGGCTCCAGGAGTAAACGCCAAGGGAATAGTCTGGAGCTGGGGTTTCTAAAGCAGACCTATGTTAGGTTCAACACTGACTGGCAACCCCTCCAATACAGCTGGTGCTAATCTGTATCAGTTCCTATCGTTCCTTTGGATTCAACAGCTGTGTGGAGATTGGAGGGGGCGGGGATGGTGGGAGTCTGCTGCATGGACAACAACTTGTTCTCCGTAGCGTACTGCTCTAGCGTATGTATCAACTTCGACAGCCAGGACATGACATCCATGGTTGATCCCAACCAATGGAGACCATCACAAAGGTGGAGAATAGAACAGCATCACTGAACGCAGGACACATTGAACCTTGAAATGGATGGGCTACAGCAGCAGACGGTCATGAAGGTACACTCAGTGGCCACTTTATTAGGTGCAAGATGTACCTCATAAAGTGGTCATTGAGTGTATACTTAAGCCAGTTGATAGTTTATCTGTTTAAATCATTAAAGAACTCTATAAATTTGATTTGGAATTTCATATTTGTTGGATTTGAGATTTCACCAACAGACCAATGTACTTACAGTATCAGACAGTTGATTGGAGGATAGTGTGGCATGCCTCTCCCCTGTGATAATTGCAAACACCACAATTAAAAGATGACAGTAGTGGATCACACTGACAAAGGAAGTGAGAAATAGAATACAAATCTCCTAAACTGACTGCATCACTCTCCTCATGACAAAAGATTAGCAAAACAATAACCACTCGACTTATTCGATCAAACATGTCATTGCTCGATTTAATTAGTTTAATCAATTTAAGTGCTAGGCCAAATTGGAAGGTTTGGGTATGGGCCGAATACAGGCAGTGGGGCCCGGGCCCGAAAACATATCAAAGTGGCAGGGCCCGGGTCTGAGAATGAGGATTGACCTGATGTGTGGATGATTTGAGCGCCGGGCCAGATTGAAATGGTCAGTGTGATGGGCCAGAGGCAAGGGACAGGCCAGTTCAGCTCGGTGCTCCATGTGGTTTACTCGTTTCTGTGCTGAACTGAGGCTGTAGTCAGGAAATAATGGGCTCCTGATTCAACTGAGGTGATGATTGGCTGCCCGACTGTGGACTCACATTTGTGAACTTCAGTTCTGAAAGTTATTTGTTTACTTTTATTGTTTGCCTGATTAGGTTTTTTTTTAACACCTTGGATGTTGACAGTCTTTTTTTTAATGGGTTCTTGTTTTTTTTTGTTTTGTGGCTGCCTGTAAGGAGGTGAATCTCAAGGTTGTATATAGTATACATACTTTGATACCAAATGTACTTTGAACTTTGAATTCTGAATTTGCAGAAAACTTGCTTCCATTCATACAGGTAAAATATACACGAACCACAGGGAGCTATTGAGATGGTTGTAAATTAGCTAAACTTTTTCCTCACCAGGTCATGACGAGTTGTGAATGTGAGTGTTTTTCAGATAAACCTACTGAGAAATAAGGAAGTAGGAAGCAAAAACCTATTTCCCATTTTATTTCCATTGGAGTCAGTGGAGTTCAGTAGAATGAGGAGAGATGTAATTGAAACCAATCCGATGCCAATAGGCCTGGCAAGATTGGTTATGGGGAGGTATTTCCATTAGTAGGCAAGATAAGGAGGAATTTCTTGAGCCAGAGGGTTGTGAATCTGTGGAATTTGTTGCCACTGTGGACTGCGGTGGCCAAATCATTGGGTTCAAAGTTCAAAGTACATTTTATTATCAAGGTATCTATACATTATACAACCTTGAAATTTATCTCAGAACAGGCAGCCATGAAACAACGAAACCCCAAACAAACCCCATCTATATGGAAAAAGACAATACCTAATGTTCAAAGAATAAAAATCCACATCATGTCCATAAGAAAATAAAATAACCCATGAAAAAGCCCACCGAACACCCACTGTGCAATGAAAGAAACAGATTACACAAACAGTGTTTCTGAATGAAGTCCACAAGAAAGTCCCACAGTTCAGTGCAGAGCCGAATAAACGTTGTGGAACTTTGATCTTAATCAGTCTGTATCTCACCCCGGGCTCCGATACCCTGACCTTTCTGACACCCTGCCCTTTTCAATCCGGCCTGGTGCTTAAATCTCTGTCTGAACAACAGGTTCTGCTGCTTGGATACATTGGACTTTGCTGCTTCAATTCGGCCTGTAAATCTGTCTCCAGATCCTGCTCAGTCGTATCCGGTGTCTGGACCCTGCGGCTTTTATTCAGCCTGTGCCTGATACTTTATGGTCTTCCATGCTCTCCGCGACCGGTCCGCCACTTCCCCTGGCCTCGGTTCTGCGACATCGAAATTCCCAGACATCCCACCTCTCCCGAAAGTTCCGGGAGTCTCCTGCATATTAATAGTGGCTCGCTGATGCCCGCAAATTATTTACAATATCATGGAAATCAATTTTTTTGAGAGCGAGTGAGAGAAAACGAGAGAGCGCGAGAGCGGCCACGAGAGAGAGCGCACGCGAGAGAGAGCGAGAGCAAGCAAGCGAGCGAGAGAGAAAGCAAGCGAGAGCACTTGAGAGCACACGAGCGACCACAAGAAAGAGAGCGAGAGGGAGAGAGCGCGAATGCGAGCGCGCCATGGCAGAGTGTTCCATAAAATATATAAAACGTACGGCACTCCAGACTACACTAAAGTGTACCCCTGCCTAATAGGGGTCAAAATAGTGACAGTGTTGCTCGCTGCACTGTTTGCAACAGTGACTTTTCTATTGCCCATGGTGGGTTAAGACTGAAAAAGACATGTTGAGGTGAGTTTAACAAGTGTCATTTGTTCATTAGCATAACTAACGTTATTTAAACTAGCTGGCTTGCTGCTAAGGAGCTACTCTATTGCAGACATCCCATCTCTCCCGGAAGTCTCCCGCAAATTGATGGAGCTACCTCCCTGAAATGAGTTTTTGCAGGGTGGGATGTCTGAATACCTCCAAGTCTAAAGGGAAGTTACAGACTATTCCTTGCAATGATCATTTGCCAGAAATGTGTGGTTAACAAATTATTTTGTTGCTATCCTTGGTTTGTTGGCTATCAGCCGGAAGTCACAGAGGTTCACAAGCACCATTTTAACTGGTGTATTTAAGGATTACTAGGCAAGGGGGTGAAGGTTTACAGGATGAATGTCTTTGTGAAAAGGATCAGTCGTTGTTTGAATAGTGGAGCAAACTTGATGGACCAAATGCCCTAATCCTGCTCCTATCCTTTATAGTTTTGATGTCTAATGGAAGAGTGAGAGATTAGAGAATAGCATCAAAATATAGAGTGAAATGTTAAGCAGGAAAAAATCTGTAGATATTGGAAATCCACATACAAAGTGCTGGAGGAACTCAGCAGATCAAGCAGCATCTATGGAAAGGAATAGTCTATATTTCAGGCCGAGACCCTTCTTCAGGACTGAAAAGGAAAGGGGGAGGGGAGGGAGGATAGCTAGAAGGTGATAGGTGAAACTAAGTAGGCTGGAAAGGTAAAGGGATGGAGAAGAAGGAATCTGATAGGAGAGGAGAGTGGACCATAGCAGAAAGGGAAGGAGGAAGGGACCCAGGAGGGGGGGATAGTTAGATGAGAAGTGGTGTGAGACCAGAGTGGGGAATAGAAGAGGGGAGAGGGAGAAATTGATATTCATGGCAGCAGGTTGGAAGCTATCCAGACAGCAGAATATAAGGTGTTGCTCCTCCACCCTGAGGGTGGCCTCATCTTGACATAAAAGGAGGCCATGGACTAACGTGTTGGAATGGGAATGGGAATCAGGATTAAAATGTTTGGCCACCAGAAAGTTCCGCTTTCGGTTCATTTGATTTGATGCAAACAGGCTGCCAACATGCCGCTAGGTTGACTTGACGAAAGCAACAGAGTGAAATGTGTCATTGTGTCAATAAAATCAAATCAAATCAGCTAGGATTATCAGTGATGCTGGCGATATAGACAGGAGATAAGACATAAGTTGTTGCGTCTGTGCACAATTACATGTCGATTAAATAAAAGCATACATGTGGGAAATGGCTTTAACTGGTGTGTTCAAGTTGCAACAAGACAGAGAGATCAATGCACATGCCCAGGCAACACAACAATATGTAGTGCTAAGTGGGGGAGGGGGTGTCATTGATCTAAAGGACAGATCCAAACATTACACTTCCTCCCCCTTTAGATTAAGGCAACATAAAAATGTCTAATAAACGAAACATTCAATTTCCCTTTCATAACCCATAATTTAAATAAACATGCTTTCACAATAACAGTCCATAACTAGCTTCACAGTTCTAAATGTTCAGTCTGTTGGGAGACGCTCTGTTTCTTAAAGGATAGTGCCTCTGGACCTGTGGATTGGCATCAGATTTGGTAGGTGTCTTGTCAATGATAACGATCTCCTCATGCCTCTGGACCTATGGAATGGTATCAGGTTTGGAAGGTGCCTTGTCCAAGACAACGTTCTCAGTTTCTGGTGTCATGTTGTTGTCAGTGACATCATCACTGTGAGGTAAGTTTGGTGATTGTCTGTCTCATTGGATGCATTTGACTCAGGTGTGTTCTTCAGTTGAGCATCCAGTATTTAGTCCTCACAACGTCTCCATGTCTGATCTCCAACATCCACTGTGTACATCAGTGGTCCAGTTCTTATAGTTATCCTACTGGGTGTCCATTTATACTCTCGGTAATCACACACTAGGAATTCCTGTCCAATCTCAAAGCTCTTTGCTGCCTCACTTAGCAACTAACTGAACTGTTTATTCTGCACTTCCTTCCACAGATCTGGTTTCAGGAGGTCTATGCAAGACCTCAGATTCCTATTCACGAACAGCATTGCAAGTCTTTGATTTGTCATCACATGAACAGAATTCTGATATATAAAAAGGGAGTTGTCCACCTTGTGCTGTAGAGAAATGTCTTCCTTTTCCATTGCTTTAATGGACTTCTTGAAGGTTTGGATAAACCTTTCAGCTAATCCATTTATGATGGGTGGTTAGGAGCTGAATTGAAATGTCTGATGCCATTTTGCTTCATGGTTAGTTGGAACTTCTCTGATGTGTATTGTGGTCCATCGTCACTCACAATTTGTTCTGGCAAGCCATTTCTGGTGAAGTTAGTCCACAGAGCGGCCTTTGCAGAGGTGGTTGACTTCATTGGTATAACATAAAAACATGGAAAACCTACAGCACAATACAGGCCCTTTGGCCCACAATGCTGTGCCAAACATGTACTTATTTTAGAAATTACCTAGGGTTACCCATAGCCCTCTATGTTTCTGAGCTCCATGTACCTATCCAAGAGTCTCTTAAAAGACCCTTTTGTATTCACCTCCACCACCGTCACCGGCAGCCCATTCCATGCACTCACCACTCTCTGTGTAAGAAACTTACCCCTGACATCTCCACTGTACCTTGCTCCAAGCACCTTAAAACTGTGCCCTCTTGTGTTAGCCATTTCAGCCCTGGGAAAAAGCTTCTGACGTCATAGCTCCAAGTACTGATCCACACTCTAAGCTCATCTGCTTTGTTCATGATACTCCTTGCATTAAAATAGACACATCTCAAACCATCAGTCTGAGCATATCCCTTCTCTATCACCTGCCTATCCTCCCTGTCACTCTGCCTACAAGCTTTCTCTATTTGTAAGCCAACCACCCCTTCCTCTGTCTCTTCAGTTTGATTCCCACCCCACAGCAATTCTGGACACTTCGAATGAGTATCCACAGCAATCTGAAACATGGAGTCCATGAATGGTCCATTAAAATCAATATGTACTCTTTGCCATGGTGACGATGGCCATTCCCATGGATGTAACGGTGCCTGTGGGGGTGCATTTTGAATTTTTTGGCATCCTGAACAGCTCTTGGCTAAGTTTTCAATCTGTTTATCTATTCCTGGCTACCACACATAGCTCCAGGCAAGACTCTTCATCTTGTCTATACCCATGTGTCCTTCATGCAGATTTTCTAACATTCTGGTATGCAGTTTGGAGGGAACCACAACGCAAGATAAACGTCCAAGTGTTCTTTGGCATACTGACAATTGGTATTGTCTCACTGAGAACTCTGGAACCATAGGGTTACCATGAGGTGGCCATCCTTGTATGATGATTTCATAGACTTTTGACAATGTTGGGTCATTCCTTATTTCCCTTTGTATTTTCAAATTTGTCACCAGTAATTGGTCCACCAGTGCGGTGTGGAACACTTCTACTCGGTCACAGTATGAAGACTTTTCTTCTACAGTTGCCAATAGTGGAAGTTGTGCCATGCCAATGGCATAGCTGTGTTGTTTAGTACCCATAATCTCTATGTCCTAAGAGTGGGCTCCTAGGAATAGTTCCCAACGTTGGAACCAGGTAGTGGACATCACTGGAATTCCCATCCTGGGTTTGAAAATGGAAACAAGAGGCTGGTGATCTATCACTAACATAATTTTTTTGTCTGTAGTGGTAGTAGTGGAATTTCTTTATTCCCTATAATAGACTAATGGCCTCTTGGTTGATATGTGTGTAGATGTGTTCTGCACTCGTCAGTGATCTTGAAGCAAACTCATTTGAGCATTAGATCCATCTTTTATAATGTGTGATAAAATGGCTCCAATACCAGAAGGGCATGCAACGCACCCCAGTCTGATAGTTAGGGATAGGTTATAATTGGTGAGCAGTTCATTATATGTTATTAGTCTCTTTGTTTCCTTGAATGCTTTTTCACATCTTTCTGACCATTCCGACTTTGGTCCTGTCTGCAACCGTGCATTCAATGGATGCAGCACTGTAGCAATGTTTGCGAGAAACTGGTGGTAGTAATTTGCAAGGCCCAAGTATAATCTGAGGTGTGACATATTTCCAGTTTGGGTGCCTGTTGCACTGTTTCAGTCTTCTCTTGTGACTTACGTATGCCATGCTTGTCAATGACATGTCCACGATAAAAGATTTCATTCTTGAAAAACTCACATTTCTCTCCCTTTGTACACAGACCATACTCACTCAGCCTGGTAAGCACTTTACCAAGCTCTGGAGATGCTCTTCATCATTCTTGCCAGTCACAATGATGTCATCAAGGTAATATTGTGTTCCTGGGATATCTTGGAGCACTTGGTCCATTGTTCCTTGCCAAATTGCTGGAGTTGATGCGATGCCAAAGACGAGACAATTATACTGGAACAGTCCCTTGTGAGTGTTGATTGTGAGGAACTTCCTGCTTGACTCCTAAATCTTCATTTGCAGATAGATTTGTGACAAGTCAATCTTTGAAAACCTCTAACCACCTGCCAAAGATGCAAATATATCTTCTATTTGTGGCAGGCGATACTGCACAGTACACAGCACAGGGTTGATGCTCACTTTGAAGTCCCAACTTGGACTTGGGACTGCTCTGACCTTCCCTTTCTTTATCACTGGGACAATAGGTGTGGCCCAAATGCTCCACTCAACCTTGGAGAGAATGTCAGATGCCTCCAAGCTCTGAAGTTCAGCATCCACTTGAGAACATTGTGCATAAGGCTCTAGACACACTTTATGGAATGTTTGTGTTTCTGTTTTACTCAGTTCAATTCTTTGAGTTTACCAATCCCCATCTCAAACACATTCTCATTAGCACTAAGCAGTTGTGCCAATCTTTGACTGATGCCACCATTTTGCCTGTTGATGTGACACTGAGAGCTTTGATTGAGTGCCAGTCTCATTGGATTTTTCTCAACCATTCACGTCTGAGAAGCGCTGGCCCTCCACTTTTCAACACAGAGATCTAACTGCAGTATTTGGCCTCTATACGTCACCTTCACTTTCAGTTTGCCTTTGCGGGACATTTCTTTGCCTGTATAGGTCTTTAGTATCACTGAGGTCTTCTCTAATGGTATCTTAGAAAACAGCGTGATGTAGTCAGCCTCTGGAATTATAGACAAATCTGACCCTGTATCCACTGCTGTTTTCAGTTCTACACCACGCACATCTATTATGATCCAGATGATTGTGTGTTTTGCTTAAGTTATACAATGCAGTTCTTGGCATTACAGTTCACCTTTGTCAAACTCTATGTTGTCTGATTCTGTTTTACATTCGATAACTTTATGCATTCGCTTAGTTTTGTGTTTAAGACTTTTCACTCGGTTGTGCTCTTTTTCTGCTTTGCACACTCTGTCTATGTGATCTTGTCTGTGACACTTTCTGCAGACTTTTTCTTTGAACTAACAGTCATTTGCATCATGGGAAGGTTTGCCACATCGATAACATCTTAGGCTTTTTGCACCATTCAGGGATATTTTGTGCATTTCACATTCTAACCTCCTTTTCTGTGGTTCTGCTACATCCTTTGTTGCAGTCTTTAACAATAGTGGATTGGTCAGTGCCCATTCTAAGGTTAGATCTCTTTCCGCCAATAGCCTCATTTGAATGCTTTGACTATACATGCCACATACAAGCCTATTCTTTAACGTATCAGAAAACCCATCTCTGAAGTCACAGTTTGCACAGTTCTGCAAAGTATTCAGAAAGGCTTTCATCTTTTGACTGGTTCCTTTTGTAAAATCTAAATCTCTCAGCTACTACCAATGGTTTCGGGCTCAAGTGATTTTGTAAAATTGTAACAATTTCACCAAATGTCTTGCTTGCTGGCTTTTCAGGGGCTATTAGGTTGCGTAAGACTGTGGTCCCCAATCTCTGGGCCGTGGACTGATACCGGGCCGCGAAGAATGCAGGGGTGTAGCTGTACCCAGAACGCACCCAGCACATCTTTAAGCAAAAGCCGAAATAAACAAGCTAATTAAATAGGTGCTGCCCAGCACATAAATGTTGGTCCAGATTAGAGGCGATGAAATTACGCGCCAGGCGGCACCTAACTAATTGGGAGGTAGGAGGTGTCTTTAACTGGTGTATTCATATTGCAGTGTGAGAGAGAGAGAGAGAGAGAGAGAGATAGAACAATGCGTATGTGTAGACAATAGCACATGCGCAGGCAACAGATCAATACGTAATGCTAAGATGGGGGGGAGGTCATAGCTCTAAAAGACATAGATTCATACATTACACAAGTCATTTTACAAATTCAGAATTGTGCTGACTGACTTTCTGTGTCCTCTGAGGACACAAATGTGCCTTGAGTTGGCACCTGACCAGCAGCAGCACTGCACCATTGTGTTGCGATATCAGCCCGGGTGTTTGAGCTTGTATCTGTGGGGGGAGACCGGACCTGCACACAGAAGGCTGGGTTATGGACTGAGCCTCAGCTGACTGTCCCACAGTGTGTTAAGGGGTAAGTGAGGAGCTTTACCCCAGGACGGCCATATCAAAGGCCCAAAGGGTTTCAGACTCATCACCAGCAATCATCATTCTGATACAAAAAGTGTTTAAAAATTCAAACAATTTTATCACCTGGCGCATTTTCCTTGAAGCAGATGGATCCGTAATGAATATTTTCTGCTGTGTCTGCAGGGACAAAATAGAAACAAAGATAATAAAGATAAAAATTAGCTTTATTTGTTCATGAACATTGAAACATTGAAACATACAGTGAAATGTATTGTTTGTGTCAACAACCAACACAGTCCGAGCTTGTGCTGGTGGAAGCCTACAAGTGCTGCCATGCTTTCTGCACCACATAATATGCCCACAACTTCCCAACCCTGACCATAGTCTTTAGAATGCGGGAGGTTGCAGGACAAGATATCAAGCTGAAGACATCTGATTTACGTATCTTGGCCTCTAGCTCTCTTATAGCTAGGAGGGCGCTTTTGTTTAAATGGAAAGATGTTTTTCCTCCTGCTCAAGCTCAATGGTTTTGCAACCTTATGTCATGCTTAGATTTAGAGAAGATTCGTTGTTCAATTTCTGAATCTCGTCAAGACTTTCAAACATTGTGGGGACCCTTTCTGAATTATTTTCAAAACTTTCAAAACCCTCAATTCGTTGTTTAAATTCAGATGTTAGGTATTATTAATTTTTTATTATATGAGAAGGTATTTTATCATTTTTCTCCTCAATAAACAGCTTCGGTCTTGGTAGGGGTTAGACTTTTTTGTAATAAATTAGCATATTTCAATATAACTATTGACTAGCTTAAATGAATATGGGGTAATGAGATTGTTATTATGAATAGATATAAAGTAATTGGTAGTTTTTAAAAATCTTTTTTTGACCTTTTATATACATTTTCTTGTACTCTGTGTTCTTCTATGTAGAAACTAATAAAAATATTGAAAAGAATGTGGGAGGATATCGGAGCACATGAGGAAACCCACGTGTTCACAGAGAGAACGTACAAACTCCCGAGAGTCAGTGGTGGAATTTGAACCCTAATCTTACTGCTCGTACTATAAAGCACTGTGTTAATCAGTACACTGCTGTGGTGTTACATTGACACTGCAACATAGCAACCTAGAGGGCACAGCCTCAGAATAGAGGGACATCCATTTAGAACAGAGATGAGGAAGAATTTCTTCAGCCAGAGAGTGGTGAATCTGAGATATTCTTTACCACAGGCAACTGTGGAGGCCAAGTCATTGGGTATATATTTTCTTTTAGATTATTTAAGGCAGAGATTGAGAGATTCTTGATTAGTCAGGGCATAAAGGGTTACCAGGAGAAGGCAGGAGATTGGGGCTGAGACAGAAATTGATCAGCTGTGTTGAAAAGGCAGATCATACTCAATGACCCAGATGGTCTAGTTCTGCTCCTATCTCTTGTGGTCTTCTGGTCTAATACAGACTGTGTCACTCAATATTTATTAGAACATGGCTAACTCAACTCTTATTTTCTCCAGTTTCATTTAGCCACCTCTCTCACCTCTGACGATGTTATTTCCACAGGATAATTAGTTCTGCCGTATATAAACACTGCCTGGGTGACCCTGGGTATTAGATGTTGTGAATCTGTATGGTCACATGGTCTCATGAGGCATTTGGGTTAATTCAAATTGTATTCTCTGGAATTTAGAAGAATTAGAGGAGTTCAGATAGAAACCAACAGAATTTCAACAAAGTGGATGCAGAAAGGATGTTTCCTACAGTGGAGAGTCCAAGACAAGAGTCATTCTGGACTGAAATAGGGAATTCCCAGACAACAATGATCCAGGTGAATTCTCCACTGGTTGATGCCAAATCATTAAATATAATCATGGAGTAAGACTTGGACTACATGGATTAAATAATTTGAGGAGAAGGCTGGAATTTGGAAAAAGATTTTTCACATGAAAAAAATCAGTGTGGTCTGATTTATTACAAACTACTTCAGATTTTTCAAGACAGACTGTTCTATTGTTGTTGTATATTCAGAAATATCACCTAATTTCTGGAGAAAGCAATATTGTCTAATATGGCATTCTCACACTACACTGACACTTTGGCTGATCATATTCAGTGATTCCAGACGCATTGAAGTACTGCTGAAGTGTGGTAGAGGTATTCAATGGCGGATGAGATCTCATGAAGTGGATGGTCACTTTTAGAGTGCAAGCAGTGTGGACTCATTCTGCAGCCACCAACCAATTTGCCAGAAGTGAGATCACATTGTGTGTGTTTATTTATTGATTGACTGAGATACAGTGTGGAATTGGCCCTTCTGGCCTTCGAGCCACACTGCCCAGCAGCCTCCTAATTTAATCTGAGCCTAACCATGGGACAATTTACAATGACCAGTTAATCTGAGCCTACCCACGGGACAATTTACAATGACCAGTTAATCTGAGCCTACCCACGGGACAATTTACAATGACCAGTTAATCTGAGCCTACCCACGGGACAATTTACAATGACCAGTTAATCTGAGCCTAACCACAGGACAATTTACAATGACCAGTTAATCTGAGCCTAATCACGGGACAATTTTCAATGACCAATTAATCTGAGCCTCACCACGGGACAATTTTCAATGACCAATTAATCTGAGCCTAATCACGGGACAATTTACAATGACCAGTTAACAAACCAACCAATATGTCTTTGGACTGTGGGAGTAAACCAGAGCACCCGTAGGAAATACACGCGGTCACAGGGCGAACGCACAAACTCCCTAAAGGCAAATTGTATAATTTGCACCCAGACCGTCTGTACAGTAAACTGCTGTGCTAATCACTACACTATGTTGTGGTTTATCTATTTTTAAGTCTTAACCATAATGGTCCAGTGAAAATTGGACTGTGGTAGAATGCAGAGAGAGCCCTGTGTTGTATGAAGAAGACTGGGAGTGGATGAAGGGTAGTCGACACTAGACAGAGCATTGGATTGATCAGCCAGTTCCATACTAGAGATTCAGTTCCTCTAAATGTAAATTTTAATTGCAAACCTGCAAACTCTTGAGTGAGTAATTTCTCAAAAGTACAAAGAGAGAAATTCATTGAATGAGAGATTGATCTATTTACCTTCTTGTATTGTCTTCCTACTCACAGACATATATTCAGCAATATGGCTGGTCTCAGGCTCCGGCATCTCATTAGTTCCTGGAAAATAAACATTTCATTTCCTTGGCTTGATTTTCAAGAAACAACATCAGGTATCTTTGGGAACAAAGTGCTGTATTAATAATGACAGCCACCAGAATGAGGAAAAATACTGTATGATCACACTATTAATGATGTGTGCTGGAAGCATTTAATGTGACAATGATAATATGGGGATTGATTCAGAGAGTGAATGGAAACATGTTGTACCACACTGCACATACATACATCGTGGAAGGTCCAGGTCAATTCCCAGTTTTGAATTCCAGTAACACAGAATGAGTGAACTTCAACAGGTTTTTTAATTGGGTAAATGTGACAGATCTTAACAGCAGTAGATTGAGTCTTATCTATCAATGGAAAGGGACGAGTTCCTGTCCTCTCCTACCACCTCACCAGCCTCCGATTCTAGCACATAATTCTCCGTAACTTCCATAATCTCCTATGAGATCCTATCACCAAGTGCATCTTCTCCATCCCCCTCTCACTTCCCAGTGGGATCGCTCCCCATGCGAATCCCTTGTCCACTCATCCCTCCCCACTGATCTTCTTCCTGGTACTTATCCTTGGAAGTGGAACAAGTGCCACCCCAGCCCCTACACATCTTCCCTCACTACTATTCAGGGCCAGAAACAGTCCTTCCAGGTGAGGCGACACTTCATCTGTGAGTCTGTCAGGATCATCTACTGTATCTAGTTCTCCCCGTGTGCCTTCCTGTATATCGGTGAGTCCTGATGCGTTTGGTAGACTGCTTTGCTGAGCATCTTCGCTCTGTGCACTATAAAAAGTGGGATCTCCTGGTGGCCACCATTTCAATTCTATGGCCCATTCCCATTCTGACATGTCAGTCAATGGCCTCCTCTACTGCCACAATGAGGCCACGTTCGGGTTGGAGAAGCAACACCTGATGGCATGAACATTGATTCCTTGAACTTCTGGTGATTGTCCCCTCTCCTTCACTATTCTCCCTTCCTGTTTCTTTTTTTCACCTTTTCTCCTAACCTGCCCATCACCTCCCTCTGGTGTTCCTCCCTCCTCCCTTTCTTCCACTGTTGTCTGTCCTCTCCAATCAAATTCCCCCTTCTCCAGCTCTTGAGCTTCTTCACCAATCAACTTCCCATTTCTTTACTTCAGCCCCTCCCCCTCCCAGTTTCACATTTCACCTACCACATTGTACTTGTTCCTCACCTCCCTCCCACAACCTTCTTACTCTGACTTCTCTTCCTCTCCAGTCCTGAAGAAAGGTCTCACCCAAAATGTCGATTGCTTACACATTTCTATAGATGCTGCCTGACCTGCAGAGTTCCTCCAGCACTTTGTGTGTAATGCCCAAGATTTCCAGCATCTGCAGGATATCAGCGTCTCAGGACACTAGTGTCAGGCATCCAGACAATGAGGTCATCCAAAACTTCCAGGCTCTCCTCGTGAATGTAATTGTCAGAGGATGGTGGTGTAGAGCAAGGGTATTTGTCTAACAATGTCCAGGATAAGGACTGTTCTCTTTTACTTTTGAATACAGTATATGTCTGAAATAAGACCATAAGACAGAGGACCAAAATTAAGCCATTTGGTCCATTGAGTCTGCTTTGCCATTCAATCATGGCAGATTTATTATATAAGACCATGAGACAATCTCAGGGCACTGAGACTGCTCATCTCATTGAATTGTTGTGAAATACAATCTGTTACAACAAAAAATAGCCTGTTATGATGGTGTATCCACTTGCAATACTGTGATTCTCTGACACCTCACTGACTGAATCTGTAGTGATTCTGGAACACACACACACACACACACAATCTGTGTACTGCACCTCCACAACTGAGGTTACATTGGTTCATGTCATGCTGGGAGATCGTACAGAATAATTATACAGGATTGAAAGGCTTATCATATGAGGGGCATTTAATGGCTGTGGGCCTGTACTCACTGGAATGTAGAAGAATGAAGGTGGCCCTCATTGAAACCTATTGAATATTGAAAGGCCTCGACAGAGTAGATTTGAAGAAGATGTTTCCTATGGTGGGCGAGTCTAAGACCAGAGGACACAGCCTCAGATTAGAGGGATGTCCATTTAAAATGGAGGTGAGGAGGAATTTCTTTAGCCAAAGAGTGGTGAATCTGTGGAATTCATTGTTACAGGCGACGGTGGAGGCTAAGTCATTGGGTATTCTTAAGGCAGAAGTTGATAGATTGATGATTAGTCAGAGTATGAAGGGTTACGGGGAGAAGACGGAGACTGGGGCTGAGATGGAAATGGGTCAGCAATGATGAAATGTCCAAGCAGACTGGATGGGCCAAATGGCCTCACTCTGCTCCTATATCTTTTGGCCTTATAATGCCATGATATTTCCGTGTTGAGGATTACTTTTAAGTTACAAAGGAAAGACAAAACAGCTGTAAGTTAATGGGTCACAAAAGTAAAATTTCTTTGATGCTTCTGTCTTGATGTTACCTTGTATTGGCTGCATTTCATTTGGATTTGCATAAAGGTTAGAATCATCTTCTGTGTTCCTCTCTGTTTGTCGTGATTTCTGGCTTTGATTTCTCAAGCCTGTAAAGACAGAGAAGAGCTCTTTTAAGTTTTTTTCTCCCACTTCATGCATTTAACAAAATGCTCTTCAACTGCCCATAAGCTCAAATCTTTACAAGTTAAAAAAATGCAACAATATGTAATTTATGTTTCTACAGTCATCAAATTCAGTTTCGGAGACACATTAATATCTGACTTATTTCCTTAATTTCAAAAGTCATTAGATTCAACCCAAACTCCAGTTTAATATTATTCCTCTGTGTAAAAAAGATAAAATGATAAAATTGCCATTGTTTGTTTTTGGAATCACGTTCCCCATTTCTTCAAGTACCTTACCTATAACCTTGCACTTTCTTAGACACAACACCATCACCAGGATAATGATGAGGAGAAGGGCCAGTCCAGCAGTAATTACAACAGTGGTGTGCTTAAAACTGTAATCTTCTGTCAAAACAAGAAGCACAAATTTCTCACTTATTTTGCTGACATCATTCAAAATCTGTCTAAATGACTGAGAAATAACATTGACTAATTTAGATCACAGGTTCTGGGTTTAATTCCTGATTGAGGTTAACAAACCTGAATGTTGAAGAGCTACACCTGTTCTCAATAACCATCAGAGAAAGACAAGAAATGAATCACAGTGGGATCGAGGTCCCGATTTCAATCAGGTATCTCTTTCTGGCCGGAGATGTCTGGGAATATGCGGCTGATAGGAATCCAGTTGTGTGAGGCCTCCCACTCTTCAACAGGGGAATGTCCATCATAGTCTGTGTTTCTACTGGAATAAGAATTGCCACAGTGGGGAGGCTTTTGCCCCAGAACTTCTATCCCCTCTAAACTGGAGCTGTAAATGCCAGATACACTCAGCAGGTTAGGCTGCTTCTGCGGAAAGAGAACTGGGAAAATTAATGTTTCAGGTCGAAAATATTCCATCAGATTTCAAGGAAGGGTCTTTGGAAAAAGCCCTGTCGGATTCCAAGACAGTTTCTTTGACCTGAAAAGTTAACTTTTTTCTGTTTCCTCAGATGCTGTCAGACCTACTTCGTGTTTCCAGTACTTCGGTCTTTCCTTCAGAATTCCTGCATCTAGAACTTCCTGATTTTCAAGTACTACAGTTCTGCTGTGCGTTTAACTACCGCCTACCAATAATTCACTAATCGATTACAGTGCTAGTGAAAATGTACTTGTGTATTTTCAGAATACACCCATCACTGATCTATTCACACTGTGACTCCTCTGACATTGTCTCCTGTTTTTAAAGGACACCTTAGCGCCTGAGAGAAGCAGGCTGTAGTTGGGCCAAAGGATGAGGAGCTTTGTGTTCAAGACCTACTGGAGTTGATGTTCAATATCTGGTATTGGGTATTGGTTTGTTATTGTCATATGTACCAAGGTACACTGAAAAGCTTGTCTTGCATACAGTTCACACAGATTAAATCATGGCACAGTGCACTGAGGTGGAACAATGTAAAACAATAACAATGCAGAATAAAGTGTAAAAGCTACGAGAAGTTGCAGTGCAGGTAAACAAAGTGCAAGTTTACATTGAGGTTGAGAGTACATCTTATCAGAGAAAACGTACATTCAAGAGTCTGCTTTGAAATGCTTTGAGAGGTAGGTCATGACTAGAATCAACTCCTGCCTCAGTGTGGACATGGGCCAACTGCAATTTGCCTATCGCCACAATAGGTCTACAGCAGACGCAATCACAATTCAACTTCACACGGCTTTAGATCACACGGACAATGCGAACACCTGTGTCAGGGTGCTGGTTGTTGACTATAGCTTAGCATTTAAAACCATTGTTCACACAGTCCTGATCGATAAGCTATAGAACCTGGGCCTCTGTACTTCTTTCTGCAATTGGATCCTCGACTTCCTAACCAGAACACCGTAATGTGTGTGCATTGGTAATAATATTTGTTCCGTACTGACAGTCAACACTGGTGCACCTCTGGGATGTGTGCTTAGCCCACTGCTCTACTCCCTCTATACCCATGACTGTGTGGCTAGGTATATGCCATCTATAAATTTGCTGATGTTACAACCATTGTTGGTAGAATCTCAGAAGGAGACAAGAGGGCGTACAGGAGCGAGATATACCAGCTAGTTGAGTGGTGTCGCAGCAACAATCGAGCACTTAATGTTATTAAGACCAAAGAGCTGATTGTGGACTTCAGGAAGGGTAAGCTGAGGGAACACGAACTAATCCTCAGAGGGAACAGAAGTGGAGAAAGTGAGCAATTTCAAGTACCTGGGGGTCAAGATCTCTGAGGATCTAACATGGTTCAAACATATTGATGCAGCTATAAAGAAGGCAAGACAGTAGTGATGTTTTATTAGGAGTTTGAAGAGATTTGGGTCGTAACCTAAAACATTCAAATACTACTATACAAATACCATGGACAGCATTCTGACAGACTGCATAACTGTCTGGTATGGGTTGGAGAGGGGAGGGGCTACTATACAGGACTGAAAGAACCCACAAAAAGTTGTAAGATTAGTCAGCTCCATCTTGGGTACTAGCCTCCATAGTATCCAAGACATCTTCAAGGAGTGGTGCCTCAGAAAGGCAGCGTCCATTGGTAAGGACTCCCATCATGCAGGACATGGCCTTTTCTATTTGTTACTGTCAGGAGGGAGGTACAGATGCTTGAAGGCACACACTCAGCAACTATTTCGCTGTATAAGAGCATATAGATTATTTCTGTTTTTCACTATTTAACATGCATATATACACACTATAATTGATATACTTATTTTTTCTCTTTCTATGTTATCATGTACGCATTGTACTGCTGCTGCTAAGTTATCACATTTCACAACACAAACTGATGATAATAAATCTGAATCTGATTCTAATAACAAGAAGATGTCCTTGAGCCTGGCGGTATGTGCTTTCAGACTTACATCTTCTGCTCAATGGGAGAGAGAGAATGTCCAGGTTGAGTAGAGTCATTTGATACATGATAAATGATACAAATGGTACAAGATGTTGGAAACATACAGCCAATTGGGCACCATTGGTGGACGAAGAAACAGTTAACATTTTGACCTAATGTACTTTCATTAGAAGGTTGACATCAGAAATGACACTGGTCAATGCTGAGTCCTGTATAAATGACACTGGTCAATGCTGAGTCCTGTATAAATGACACTGGTCAATGCTGGGTCCCATAAAAATGACACTGGTCAATATTGGGTCCTATCCAAATGACACTGGTCAATGCTGAGACCTATCCAAATAAATGGCAGCATAAGAGTGCCAGAATTGCCTAGAAATTGGATGTACCTCCATTCATAAATATTTTTGTGCCTATTTTAAATTGCTTATGTATATTCTCCATGCAAGAAACTAGTCTCCTCTACATCATTGAGACCCAACATAGATTGTGTGATGGTTTCATTGAGCACATAACAAGCAGATCTCCTGGAACATCCCATTTTAACTCCTGTTCGAATTCCCACACTGTCATGTCTGTCCAAGGCCTCCTCTCCTGCTATGTTGAGGCTAATTGCAGAATAGAGGAACAGAACCTCATATTCCACCTTGGGTGTCTCCAATCTAATGGCATGAATGTCAATTTCTCTAACTTCTGGTAAAAACTCTCTGGTAAATAATTCTCTCCTTCTGAATTATGTTCTCATCCCATGGGCCACTGTCGAACCATCTCTTCCCACATCCCCCTCCCCATCTCACCCGCACATTTCTTCCTCCAGTTCTCCTCACTTCCTTCACTTTATTCCGTGGTCCACTGTCCTCTCCTATCAGATTTCATCTTCTTCAGCCTTTTGTCACTTCCACCTATCACCTCCCAGCTTCTTACATCATTCCCACTCTCCATCCTCTCCCATCTGCGGATCTCAATGCCTCATGTCCACTTTTAAAATTGGCCAACTACCCTCTTCCTTTCTAATTTTGATGAAGGTTCTTGATCCAAAACGT
Organism: Mobula hypostoma; assembly: GCF_963921235.1. Classification (NCBI taxonomy): domain Eukaryota; kingdom Metazoa; phylum Chordata; class Chondrichthyes; order Myliobatiformes; family Myliobatidae; genus Mobula; species Mobula hypostoma. The sequence goes on along the minus strand of NC_086103.1, from coordinate 18,980,671 downwards.
TGAGAATCCATTTCCCACCATAGATGCTCCCTGATCCGCTGAGTTCCTCCATCTCTTTTATTTGTTGCAGCAGAAAACTGCACTTGACATTCCTGACTCAATCCATTTTTGACCAAGAGGCATTTCCTCAAAACATGAAGCTACATGTGCAATGCAGATTTCAGCATAGACGTGACACCTTCACATCCTTCCTAAACATTGTGAACTCCATAATCCACTTCCTGCATGCTTTGATCCTTGTTTTACTGTAAATGAAAATCAAAGTTTTAAGCTGCTAATTTTTGAATGAAATATTCATGGGTAAAATTCAATTAGGAGCAAACATTTCTCATTTTTCATATCTATCTGTCATATCATGGCTATGCTCATTAACTGTTTATAGTGACCAGACCTCACCAGTCCGTCGGGACCAAGAAAGATTTTCTCCTCTCTGGTTGATGAGGCCAATGTGGGAAGTACAGAGTCTTCTGCTGACAGAGTAGAAGCCACCTGACATGGTGGTCAGTGAGTAACTTGTGTGGAGTTTCACTGCTTCTATTGTTTATGCCATGCTTCTGTCTGCTGTCACCACAGGGACCAGAGGCTCTCGACGTTCTCCACCTTGAGTGCCCATTGGCTAGAGATTCCCAAGAGTTCAAAATTGTATGTTCAAAGTAAATTAATTATCAAATTACATACATATCATATAACTATATAATCATATAACAATTACAGCACAGAAACAGGCCATCTCGGCCCTTCTAGTCCGTGCCAGACTCTCACTCTCACCTAGTCACACCAACCTGCACTCAGCCCATAACCCTCCATATATATCACCGTATACTACCTTGTGATTCATTTTCTTGCATGCATTCACAGTAGAACAGAGAAGTAAAATGAAATCAGTGAAAGGCTACCCACAAACCGATGTGCAAAGTAGGACAAACAGTGCAAATAATAATTTAAAAAATTAGGAAATACTGTAAATTATACTGAGAGCATGAGTTCAGTCTTCTTGAAAGTGAGTGCATAGGTTGTGGAATCAGTTCAGAGTTAAGGTGAGTGAGGTGAGGTTCAGGAACCTCATTGTTGAAGTGTAAAAACTGTTCCTGAACCAGATTGCTCCAATACCACGTGCAGCTGGCACGTTAAATAGCAGCTATCATAACACTTTACAGCATCAGCGAACAGGGTTCAATTCCCGAGGCTACCTGTAAGGACCCTATATGTTCTCCGTGACTGTGTGCTTCCTCTGGGTGCTCCAGTTCCTTCCACATTTCGAAGACATACAGGTTAGTAATGGTTAGTAACTCGTCAGCATCCTACGTCGGTGCTGGAAGCATGACAACACTTTTGGGCTACCAACCAACACACCCTTGTACTGTGTTGGTCATTGTCAAAAATGACACATTTCATTCCATATTTGGATGTACATGTAACTAAGAAAGCTAATCTTTGAGGAGGATTTTGCTAAGTCTGCCTTGGTGCTATCTTTTGAAAGAATGGTCCCCTCCAACAACAACACAAAGATCCTCCATTACCTACTTCACTGTATAACACTGTCCACTAATAATAAAGGTTCACCGTGATACCCTGGGAAACACGGATCACTTGTCATATCTCAGGTCACCTCTCAGAAAGGACGGACATTGATGATTAAGTTCATGATTGCTTTCTATGTACTAAGGCAGCTTTTGCTCTATAGTCAACCATCCAACAGTGATCCCATCTGAGACCTGGTCTACTTACCATAGAAGTAAAGTTACAGGCATGTGATGGGCCCTGAGATATAGCAGAAATGTCTAAAATTTGAAAAAAGAGATATCAGAAACTTGAACGTAAGTCACTTACTGTTCACCTGAAGATAATATGGAATAAAAATCTTGGGTCTGTTTTGATGAAACAAAACACACGTCCATTTTATTTGGACTTTATCATCTGTTGGAATAATCAGCCGCAAAGAGTCACCTTCATTCTTCCATTCCATGAATATTTTCTCATCCACAGTTTCACCGTCTCCATTGATCCAAACCAGTCTGGTTGATGCAGTGACCTGAGACACAGAGCAGCTCAGGGTAACAGTGTCTCCCTCAGTCACTGCATCGGGTGGTTCAGCTGTGACTGTGGAAACAGCAAATCACTGGATTTTAAACAATGGCCAAAGTTCCAACTCAACTGTATTGCTTTTTTCTGTTGACTGTAAAACTAACCCAAATCATCACTGGCACTATAAGTAAGCAACATTTTATTGCACAATTTGAACTTGTCTTTTACATCAGTTTTGAACACATTGTATAATGATCAGCCCCTGAACATAATGACCCAGTGCAAAACACTCCCACTCTACAAGAGATGAATGAATCTTAATTGTAAAATTCCTGAATCACACGGCTGCATCACCATCTGGTATAGGGGAGGGGTTGGGGTGGAGCCCTGCACAGGATCACAATAAGCTGCAGAATGATGCAAACTCAGTCAGCTCTATCATGGACACTAGGACATCTTCGAGGAGAAATGCCTCAGAAATGCAACATGTATCATTAGGCAACTCCGTCTCCCAGGACATATCTTCTTCTCATTGTTACCAACTGGAACGAGGTACAGAAGCCTGAAGGCACATATCAATCTATTAGGAATAGCTTCTTTCCTCTGCCATCGGATTTCTGAATGGACACTGAACCCATAAACACTACCTCACCACTTTTTTTCTCTTTTTACACTACTCATTCAATTTAACCTTCTATCTTCAGATGTACATATCTATAGAAACTGTAATTTGCAGTTTTTTTAAATTATCACATGTTGCAAAGAACTCATACCAATTAATAACAAATTTCACAACATATGTCAGTGATATTAAATCTGTTTCAGATTCTTATTCATCTTAAAACCTTGATTGAGGCTTCAAACATCAATCTATAACATCTGAGGAGAGGAAGTATTCTGGGCATGACTTTAGAGGATTTGAATTAATTTTTTTTAATGTAATGAAGAAATACTGATTATTTGTGACTGTCTTATTTGTAGCTGTGGGAAACAAATTTCACCACATTAGTTCTCAAGAATAAAGTAAAAAAGTTTAAAAGCAAATTAAGTGAAAAGAATTTTTCAAAGTATTGCTAGATTCTGTTGGTTTAACACAGTAATAAAGTTTAGTAAGATGCAAATAAACTTCAGCAGAAGTTTTGGAGTAAAAAACAACTTCTCAAACAAGGGATATAACTGGAGAAACTTGTGCTGAAATTGCAGTATGTATGCAAACTGCACATTCTCTCCCAGTGACATATCACTGAAAACATTCTGTTTCCTACCTCTAACTGTGATTAATTCAATGGTCACGTATGGATGTGATCCCAGAGAACATGTGTAATCTCCGGCATCTTCAAACTGCACAGGAACAATCCTCAAGATGAAGTTACTGACATTCAGAATTTCCTGTGTAGTTCCCAGTCGGTTCTCAAAGTAGCTCCTCCTACTGATAATGATAGGCTGAGCTTTGTAGGTAGTTGCTATTTCCATCACCTGATTCTGGAAATGTGACTTCCAAGTCCATTTGGTCTTACTTAACTCAGAATAACTTTCACAAATCAGCTTGAGTTCACTGTGATCTATGTCTGACCGATAAACTATGTACATCTTACTGTGTAAATCTGCAAGAGAGGGACAGAAGCAAAGAATTAGGTTATCACAGATGCAGAGATATGGATGTTTCAGGTTTCCACTGGGATAAATACCCGCTGCTAGGATGGCTGAGACAGTGACGTTGATAGGGAGCTGGAATGTAGACGATACCAACTGAGATGCCCATTGTCCCAAAACACAGAGTCAGCAAAGAGACACTGTTGAACTGGAGATGATAAATGACCTGAGAAAGATTCAATGCTACTGAGAAATGAGAACTCCCTTTAAATAAGAAACATTTAGAATACTTCCTTAAGTGACTCATGCCAGCAGAGACCTCCGGAGAATGTCACAGCCAATAGCTTAATTGTGTTATTTGTTTATTTGTTTGTATATTTATTTATTGAGATACAGCATGGAGTAGACTAATTATGAGAAAATTTATAATGACCAATTAACTTACCAACCAGTACTTCTTTGGACTGTGGGAGGAAACTGCAGCACCCAAGGGAAACCCATGTGATCACAGGGGGAACGTACAGATTCCTTACAGGCACAGGTATGAAATGAAACTGGGTCGCTGGTATTGTAAAACATAGTGCTAACCATTACAATACCTTGCTGCCTCTGTATCTGTACTTTTAATTAGTTTGTAGTTCCCTTTTCCCCTCTTTCATTACAAACTGGAAGACTATTTGTTTGCATCCACGGATGGACTTTATTCACTTTGATTCCTGAAGGTGAATTGAAATGATTGATTGGTGGCTCCATCAGTCTCAGTGTCTCCACTTTACACTTTGTGGCCACTTTATTAAATTGTCCATTAGCTAATCAAGAGGCCACAGAGTGTATGCTTATGGTCTTCTGCTGCTGTAGCCCTTCAAATTTCAATGTGTTCAGTAATGCTCTTCTACACATCCCTATTGTAACACATGGTTATCTGAGTTACTGTCAGCTTGAGCCAGTCTCCTCTGACCTCCCTCATTAACAAGGCATTTTCACGCAAACAACTGCTGATCATTGGGTGTTTTTCTTTGCACCATTCTTGTAAACTCTAGAGACTGCTGTGTGTGAAAATCTCAGGAGATCAGCAGTTTCTGAGAATGTCAAACCACCCTATTTGCACCAACAATCATTCCACGGTCAAAGTCACTTAGATTACATTTCTTCCCCCTTCTGATCTTTGGTCCGAACAACAGCTGAACCTCTTGACTATGTCTGCATGCTTTTGTGCATTGAGTTGTTGCCACAGGATTGATTGATCAGATATTTGCAATAACAAGCAGGGGTACAGGTGCTGAATAAAGTGGCCACTGGGTGTATACATACACTTTGTCCTGGGGTAAAAGCAATGACCACGCCCTGCAGTGAAATCCCACGGTGGAGTATGCTCACTGTACAATATGTGGAACAGTTTATAATCAATTATATTCATACCTGCTCCTGGGCAGCTTTGGACTCACCCTCATCCACTCCAACTTTGGTGTCTCCAGTGAGAACAATGGAGCCATTTTCCTGAACTTCCCATGTGTACAGACTGGGATCTCCTGTTCCAACATGTTGGACCATCAGATAGACGGTGTTATTCAGGTGGATCTGATCAGTGTTGTTGTTCCTCTGGGATGAGCCTCTTGGTTTCCAGTGGAGACTGACGGTATCTGGGAGTCTGGAGATGGTACAGCTGAGGGTGACGTCACTGCCCATTACAGGTCTCTGTGAGTCGGCCTCAACTGTGGAAACAGACACATGATGTGTGGTTCAGTTCCCCACAGGCTCTCTGAACTGCTCCAGGCAGAATTGTCATTTCTCTACAAACAGATAGTTAACCAAATACTGACCAACTGTGCTCAGTTTATCTGAGGGAATTATGTTCCAGTCACTTAAAATCAATTTAGTGTATTAGAGTTTGATGATCTACATTTTAACATATGAAAAAATCTCTGTCTTAGAGCAGTTTATAAATTCTTCATATTTTCATCAATTCATTAATATCCAATTATTCCACTGGGGAAGTCTTAAAACAGATCACCCGATGGCTAAGCTGGGAATTACTGACAGCAACATCAGATTTCCACATGTTGCTGTGGCTGTGTGAAAATCTCAATGTCTCCATCAACTTCAATGAGCAATTTTACTGAACATGAGCCTCTCTGCTGCCATTCCAATTTCAAATTCCATGACTTTGTCACAGATGAGCTGTGGTTTAGATATTCAGGAGACCAGAGCCATTTTCCTCAGCTCTCACACAGGTTCAATGCCATCAACCCCAACTCTGCAGCAATGTTTATAAAAACTGACCATATAAACGACTCAAATATTGTTACCCACAAGGCTGATTTTAATGAACAATTCATTTCATGCTGGATCCTGGGCCGAGTGGATCAAAGTTTACAGTAAATTTATTATCAAAAACGTATATGTCACCAAATCTATTTTGAGATTTCTTTCGTTGCTGACATTTCCAGAAAATATGTGGATACAATCCCAACATGATGTTTGGAACCTGAAAAAATAGTCACAGAAAAATCATGTTTTTGACCCCATTGTACTCATTAACCAACTTACCTTTGATCCCAAATACTTCCCACTGTCTCACGATTTTCCCACCGGACTGTGTCTGTGTCCAGGTGAACAGTCCTGCAAGTTCAAAGGTGGGCTTCCTGATTTTCAGATTAAGGGTACCCCAGTCCACATATAACCTCTGGGAAATGTCTGGTATTTTACTGAACTCATCACTCCATTGTACGGCCCACCGCTGATCTTCTCTGTGAAAAGTGGCCAATCGCTTTGTGGTTTGTTGCCCTGTGTGTGGCCTCCATTCCAAATCTATGGAGTCACTTCCAGGATTGTCTGGTCCATTCAATACAAAGTTCCCTTCCTGATGGAGAAAGTAGATAGATTTCCCACTTCCTGCAAATGAAAAAGTAAAAATAATCAGACAACAGCTTCTCAATGTGATGTGTGTCATGAAGAGCATTTCGGAGAATTCATTCGTGTAAGTTGTGAATTCTGATTCTGTTCATACTTTCTGATTAAAATTGTTTGGGATTTCTGAAACATCCTTTCAGCCCCCGTCACAATGTGTACTGGCAAGAATGGAACCCAAGTGCAGAGGAAAGACAGTTTCTGATGCAGAGATGGCATTGAGAGCTTATTCATAATAATTCCAAAACTACATCGCTGGCTCGGCTGAGTGACACTGCAAGAAGTAACATTCTCAAAACTAGACGTAGTGATTAGCGCTAATCAGGCATCGAATTCAATAATACAAATCACATGGAATCCCTGAGCCTATCAAAATAAACTTTACATGTTGAAGCAGAAAGCATTAGGGACCACATTACAAAGAGTCAGTCTCAGGAGAGAAATACGAGGAACTCCAAATGATTAACATTCTTGTTAAACAACAGTAAACCAATTCAGGAGCTCTACAAACCTTGGTGTTCTCTGCTCTTCAGTGCCCCCTCACAGAGCCGATGATCTCATTACAGCTCCTGAAGTTCATATGAATCTTTCTGATGCACCAGGAGCTTTTAACAAGAAGGATACTTCACAGCAAGCAATGAAATAAGGTAATTAAAATGAGATGACTAAAATAACTGATCATTACAAAAATGAAAGATGGGTTTCACATGGATTTTTTTGAGGTGCTTACAATGCCCCATATGATAGACTGGTTCAGAGGGGATTCAAAATGTTTAGGAAGGTTGGAAAAATAATTGTCAGGGTGATTGGAGGGCAGAGGATGGTAGCAGCTAAGCATTTACTAACTGAAGGTCAGTACCAAGTGGTGTACCACAGCCAATTATGACTTACATGCAGTTTGTGTATAGCTCAAATCAACACCCTCCCTCATTCACCTTTCTTGAGTATTTCTTCAAAGCTCAATCAGATATGTGAGACATAATCTCCAACACACAAAAATTGTTCTCGCAATTTCTTCTACAACTTCCCTCAGTGCCTTTGGATACACTGGATCAGGCTCTGGAAACTTAGCTACCTTCAAATGTTTAAAGATACTCAGCATCTCCTCCACTGTAATGTGGACTATCCACGAGACTTGCCCAATAACTTTCCTAAGTTTCCTTGTCCTCATGCCTTATTCCATGGGAAAAATTGTGGAGATTTTTTTCATTATGGAACTCACGCATTTCCCGTGGCTCCACACACAGGCACAGTGGCCACTTTATTTGGAATCTCCTGTACCTAATAAAGTGGCCTCTCAGTGTGTGTTCATGGTGTACTGCTGTTGTAGCCCATCTACTTCAAGGTTCAACATGTTGTACATTCAAGGTGCTCTTCTGCACACGACTGTTGTAATGAGTGGTTATTTGAATTACTCTCAACTTCCTGCAGCTTGAACCAGTCTAGACATTCTCCTCCAATCTCTCTCGTGATCAAGCATTTTCACCCACAAAACTGCCACTCACTGGATGTTTTTCTCACACATTTCTCAGTAAACTCTGGAGACTGTAGTACATGACGATTCCAGGAGATTAGCAGTTTCTGAGATACTCATATCAACCCACCAGACACCAACAATTATTCCATGATCAAAGTACTTATTTTGTATTTCTTCCCCATTCTGATGTTCGGTCTGAAGAACAACTGAATCTCTTGACCACGTCTGCATGCCTTGTTCCTTGAGTTGCTGCCACATGACCGGCTGATCATATATTTGCATTAATAAGCAGGTGTACAGGTGTAATTACCAAAGTAACCACTGAGTGTATACATTCACTTTGGTTTTTCAGGGGCCCTTTTCTCTCCCTAGTTACTTTCTTTCCTTAGCATATTTTTAAAAATCTCTACAGATTATCCTTAAGATCCCTACTAAAGCTTTTCTTTGCCCTATTTTGCCAGCCCAATTTCTTTCTTAAATATCTTCTTGTATTCTTCATCCTCTTCCAAGGACTCACATGTTTCCAGTTCCTTGCACCTGAACCATGCTTCCTTCTATTTCAGAAAAGAGTCTCAATAACTCTTACCTTCCAGTGTTCACTGCAGCTGCCAACCTTTCCTATCAGTCTAAATGAGTCATCTCACTTTTAAAATCAATGATGATGTGTATTCATGTCGCAATTTGAGAGTTTAATGAATGAGGACTGACCCTCCCTTGTCACTGCACTCCACATCTGGACTGCACATGGATTCTTGGGTCAAGCTTTAGAGACAGGGACCATTAGTCACTGGACATCTTTCAGAAGTTATGGGTGATTTACTTAGAGATACAGAACAGACCAGGCCCTTCCAATCCAATGAGATGTGTGTTCATCCATCGTCAACGTCGATGAGGACCTCAACACCAATTGATAGTGTCGAGACTAGCGCGTGATTTGGATTTAAGTGAGGGAGAGTTGTGCAGCGTCAGTCTCACTCTCTCTTCCCAATTCCCATCTGGATCCAGTGGCAAGACAGAGTGTAGACGGCTGGAAATGGGACTAGGCGCAGTGGATGACCAAGATGTCTTCTGTGTCTTGTCCTGCTCTACACATTCCACAACGCTTGCAGAGACCGCCTTCTTGACTGTTGGAGCTTCCATTGGTCTCGCCCACTCAATCAGCCGGAGTCTGTCTTCCCATGCTGGGATAGACAACTCCCTATCTCACCGAGGGTTTGAGACCCGTCGGCTACACTCACCTGGTTTAGCCGACTTGTCGAAGCCGTTGCCCGGGGTGTGGCCGCTGTCGCATGCATGTTCCCCCACCAGAGGTGCTACCCCTCCCTGACACCACATACACCCCAGCTGTACCACCCAGCAACCCCACCTATCCAGTCCTAGCCTAATCACTGGACAATTTACAATGACAAATTAACTGACTAACTGGTACACCTTTGCAATGTGAGAGGAAACCAGAGCACTGGGAGGAAGCCCATGTGCTGATTAAGACGTAGAAACTCCTTAAAGTTGGCACCGGAATTGAACTCTGAAGATTGATGCCCCAAGCTGTAAGTTATCACACTAACTGCTGCTCTGCTGTGATGCTATTGAATCTACAGTAGGTTGGGAATAGCAGCCAGTTAATACAATGAAGAACTGATCGTCCATCTAGTACAAGGCTTGTCAGTTGAATACACACTATTGTCTGCAGAGAGAGCTGTCCTTCAACACAGTGACTAAAGAACTATATTTTAATTGCCTGGCACTTTTCCTAGGAAACCATCACATAGTCCACAGATGTCAGAATATTCAAAGATACATTGTCAGTGGAGATTTCCACCCATTGTACACATGTATTTATATACAAGACTTGAACACACCTGAATAAGTCCATATTTTGAATACAAACAAGAGAAAATCTGCAGATACCCAAGATGGTGCTGCGTACGGTGGCCACGTTGCAAGTTCTGTTCCAACTTGACAGCATACTTTTAATTTTTGTGATTTCCTTCTCAGTTCTTGTTCAAGTAGCTGATAGTCACATCAGATATGATAGACTGACTCTTCTGAACGTCGGGAAGATGGCATTTACCCACTGGGTGCCACCTTTTCTACATTGGGTTCCCCTGCTTGCGCGATCACCGGGAGACTCACCTACTACACCGCCGCTATCTCGGAACTGACATCAGAGGCGAGGGAAAAGGGCCAGCGTCCTGGTGAGGTTGAGATGGCATGCAAACCGGCCACCGCTCCCCAGCATACTCCTGGTTAATGTTCAATCTCCGATCAACGAGCTGTGCAAACTGAGAGCCAGAATCTCCTACCAGTGGGAAACAAAGGAATATAATGTTTTGCGCTTCGTGGAGACCTGGCTGATGGAGGAGATACCGGACCGTGCCATCGAACCCTTTGGGTTCTCCCTGTTCCAGGCGGACAGGTGTAAAAACCTCTCTGGGAGGAGTAAAGTATGCTTCATGGTCAATAATGCCTGGTATGACCCCTGGAACATGGACGCTCTCAAATCCTTTTGTTTCCCAGATCTGGAATACCTGGTGCTGCTGTGTAGACCTTTCTGGCTGCCGAGAGAGTTCACAGCTGTGTATAGTCCACCGCAGGCTGATACTTACCGGGCTCTCAAGGAACAGTATGAGACCATTAGCACCCTGGAGACTGCACACCCAGAGGCTGCCTTCATCGTCGCCAGTAACTTTAATAGAGTGACACTGTCTAAAGTCTCTCCGAAGTTTTGCCAACACATCCAGGTGGGCACGTGGGGAGACAGCATATTCAACCAGTGCTAACTCCCCTTTTGCATGCTTACAAAGTGCCCCTCATGCCCTCCCCCCCGCCCCTCCATTTGGAAAATCAGATCTCTCTTCCATTTTTTCTGCCACCTAAGTACAGGCAGAAGCTGAAACAAAGGCGGTCATTATTAAAACCGTCCACTGTTGGTCCGACCAATTGGTCTCCATGCTACAGGACTGCTTTGATGACATCGACTGGAATGACTTCCATGAGGAGGAAGTTTCTGAATTCACAGAGCGGGTCATGAGTTTCATCTGGAAGTGCATCAAGGATAATGTCACCCAGAAATCGGTCAGGGTCTATCCAAACCAGAAACCCTGGATGAACAGTTCAGTGCGAGCAGCACTTACTGCGCGACACAGAGCTTACGTTGCCGGTAATCAACAGAAACTCAGGAAATGCAGCTACGATCTGCACAAAGTCATTAAGTCAGCGAAATAACAATACAGAGACAAGATTCAGTCTCAACTTTCCACCAATAATACACGCAGCTCATGGCTAGGTCTGCACACCATCGCAGACTTCAAAGCTAAACGCAGTGGAGTTTCCAACATCACTGCCTCTCTCCCAGACGAGCTAAATCTTTTTCACGCTGGATTCGATGTTGCAAATACTGAGCCCCTGAGGAGACCTGCAGATGATGCAACCGGCAGCTTGGTCATCTCTGAGCTCGAAATACACGGGTGTTTCCAACGGGTGGACAGTCACAAGGCTGTGGGACCGGACGGCACCCTAGGACGAGTACTCAAAGTGTGCGCAGCACAACTGGCAGGTGCATTTGCAGACATTTTTAATCTCTCCCTCTCCCTGTGTAGAGTGCCCCCCTGCTTCAAAATATCCACCATTATCCCTGCACCTAAAAAGACCGAGGTAACATGTCTGAACAACTGACGTCCTGTCACACTCACCTCAATAGTAAGCAAATGCTTTGAGAGGCTACATCTGTAGCATGCTGCCACCCACACTGGACCTCCTACAATTCACCTTCTGACACGTCGGTAGACAGATGACACAATAGCCACAATTCTGCACTCTGTCCTTACACGAGTGAAGAAGAGGGATGCTGATGTGAGAATGCTGTTCTTGGACTAGAGTTCAGCATTCAGCACCATAATTCCCTCCAGGGAATTCAACAAGAAGCTCAGAGACCTCGGCCTCCACCACGCCTTGTGTAGCTGGATCCTGGACTTCCTGGAAATTTCCCAGCAGGTGATAAGAGTGGGCTCCCTCAACTCTGCCCCTCTGACCTTCAACACAGGTGCCCCCAGGGCTGTGTCCTAAGCCCCCTCCTCTACTCCCTGTATATCCATGACTGTGTCGCCACCCACATCTCCAATCTGCTAATTAAATTTGCTGACGACACTACACTGATTGGGCTAATCTCAGATAATAATGAGGCAGCCTACAGAGAAGAAGTCACCCTGACACAGTGATGTCAAGAAAATAGCCTCTCCCTCAATGTTGGAAAGACAAAGGAGCTGGTTGTGGATTACAGAAGGAATGGAGACAGGCTAACCCCTATTGACATCAATGAATCTGGGTTTGAGAAGGTGAACAGTTTTAAGTTCCTCAGCATAAAAATCACTGACGATCTCACGTGGTCTGTAGATACCAGCTGTGAGGTGAAAAAGGCAAAACAGCACCTCTTTCACCTCAGACAGTTGAAGAGGTTTGGTATGGGCTCCCAGATTCTAAGAATGTTCTATAAGGGCACAATTGAAAGTATCCTGACTGGTTGCATCACTGCCTAGTATGGGAACTGTACTTCCCTCAATCGCAGGACTCTGCAGAGAGTGGTGCGGACAGAACACCGCATCTGTCGATGTGAAATTCCCACTATTCAGGACATTTACAAAGACAGGTGTGTAAAAAGGGCCCGAAGGATCATTGGGGACTCGTCACCCCAACAACAAACTGTTCCAGCTGCTACCACCCAGCTATCGCAGCGTAACAGCCAGGACCAACAGGCTATGGGACAGCTTCTTCCACCAGGCCATCAGACTGATTAATTCACAATGATACAATTTTATTTCTATGTTATATTGACTGTCCTGTTGTACATACCATTTATTATAAATTACTATAAATTGTACATTGCACATATAAATGGAGATGTCATGTAAATATTTTTACTCCTCATGTATATGATGAATGTAAGTAATAAAGTCAATTCAATTCACTAATTGCTGTGATTCCCAATATTACACTGAAGAATCACTCTCTAATATGATCCAGGTCAGGTCTGGTTGAAGGTGGGAAAGGAGAAGCAATTTCTCAGTTGAAATTCAGTTGGATGTTTTCAGCATCTTGCTTGTCTTTTACAATTTGAGATTTTAAAGATTAACCATTTAAATTTAATTTTAAGAGCTTTTAACTGCCTTTCTGTGTTTTGTTGGAGTTTCTACACTGAGTTACCTGATGCCCAGTCAGTCTCAGGACCTTGTCACTAATGTCCTGAATGTGTTCAGCATCAGCCTATACGGACATGGGAGAAGGTGTGTGGTGATTGTGTTCAGGATCAGCATGTGTGGACATGAGAGAAGGTGTGTGGTGATTGTGTCAATGGTCCAGATCCAATGGGAAGTCTCCATTTTGCTGTCATTACCCAATGTTGTCCTGATTCCGTGAGCCTCCCAAGAGCATCAGTGTTACAGGGAAAAGGGAAGTTTCAAGACTGATTCTGAGGACACAGAATTAACCCGTGGTTCGTATTACAATCCTGTTGGATGGGCTGTGAAAATGTTGTTTATCTTGCAGTTTAACTTTGTTATGCTAGTTTGTATTTTTATATAATCTCTGACACACATGTGAATGTTCAGTGTTTAAAGTTGCCTCAGTATTTTTCTGTAAAATTTTTAGATTCAGAGGCTGATATCTTGTTAATTGAATCTGGCTATTTATTTAGTTAAATTACTGGTTAAATTTCAATTTCAATGCAATCAATGGTTTGACATAAGACCAGATCCCTTTGTTTGCTCTCTTTTTTCCTGAGCTGTCTTTCACTGCTCTCTGTCTCTCACCACACTTCTCCCCTCGTTTCCTTTGTCCTGGTAAAATTTAATAGAACGATCAAAAGCAAGTTCTATGCCTTTGTTAACTGACGAAGAATATTTTCGATCACAAAAGCAACAGGATCGACAGCCCAATTAGAGAGCCACCCACACAGGATATAAAGAGGTGTCACTGCTGGCAAATAGAACAATTGGTGACACAAAATGTGATCATGTTTCTCAATATGAAGATCAAACCCGCAGTAACTCACCACTGTGCTCTTGATAATACGGGACGATAATCCGGATCCTGTCTTGATCAAGCACACCACACGTCCATTTCCCTCTGCCTCTGTCAGCTTTATGTACGATCAGACTCAGTGATTTCTCTTCCCCAGTCAGTGTTTTGTCTCCAACAGTTTCACCGTCTCCGTTGATCCAAACCAGTCTGGTTGATGCAGTGACGTCAGACACAGAGCAGCTCAGGGTAACGGTGTCTCCCTCAGTCACTGTATCAGACCGTTCAGATGTGACTGTGGAAACAAGCAGGTTACTTACATTTTAAACAATGACTTAATTGATAAAAGCAACTGTAACATTCTGTCGTCTACCTTTCACTGTGATTAACTTAATGGTCAGAAATGTAGTTGGTTCCCGATAACATGTGTAAACTCCGGCATCTCCAAACAAAACCGGGACAATCCTCACGTTGAAATTCGTACCATAGAATAGTTTCTCCGAGGTCCCCAGTCGATTCCCAAAGTCGCTGCTACTGACGTTGATGGGCTCGTAATATTTTGCAGATGCTATTTGTTTGTGATAGCCCCGTGGTTGATGCAATGACCAGGTCCACACACCATGAGTGTAAGCAGTATAAGAATTGTAAGCCAGTTGGAGTTCACTGTACTCTATGCTGGGACGATAAAGGGTGTAACTCCTCTGATATAAATCTGTATCAGAGAAACAGTGGAGGTCACTATCGAATTTTATAACAGTGTATTTCAGAGACAATGAGCAATAATTATCAACTACATTTATTTCAGAATTACTTGTGTTTTGTTCACTTGTTCAAGGTTGAAATGGTAACATCTTGTGAAGTCCACATAACAGCAAATTAAATCTGAAAAGCATACTACAGTAATTACAATTTGGTTTCAAATTATTTTTAAATGTCACATTTGACAACTCTTACCATCAGTGTCAAGGAGGTGGGACAGGTTAAGACTGTGGACAGAACAGATCGATGAGCACTGATCCCTAAAGGAGGGATATCCCTGCAGGAGGGATGGTTTTAATGAGGTGGGTTTTGCCATGAAGATTGAGCTGGTCTGGCATCCCAGCGACTTCCCCATGAGTGTCCCCAGACCCTGTCACTCACTCTCACACAGGACCAGTGTGTTACAACAATCAGCACGTACACTCCAATCCTGTAAACACCCTGGATCACGTCTCAAAGGGGGACAAACTGATCATCAAGGGAGATTTCTATATCATGCGTGGAAAAGATTTGCAAGGAGGAGAAGAGTAAAATCTAACTCCAACAGAGACCATCTATTGGCAGCTGCAGCTTGGCTAAAGTTTTCCAAAGTTCTTGTTCCCTTCAGGCAAGTGGAATCCTTATGTACAAGTTCTAATTATTCTGACAGGAAACCACCTAGAGTTTCACAAGTTTTGTCTATTTCCCTCCACAGATGCTGCCTGACCCTCTGAGTTCCTCTTTTCTTTTTGCTCTGGATTCCAGCATCCACACTCCCCTGTGTCAGACATGATGTTGTTGTCCCAGAAATATCTAATTCATATGAAACCACTCCATGTGCCTGACCCTCTTTACAATCACTCTGACAGCAAGCTAGGTGAGTTCAAATCAACACTCTCCTGGTGTGCATTTGATTCTTTTTGTATTTAACGTTTCTCAGAGGTCTCATCTGACGATTTTCCACAAGTTCGTTTACTTTTTCCAAAGCTCTGTCAAAGCACTTTCCTCTTTCTTCCCAATACCTTCCCACCCCCCCACCCCCCGCCCCCGGGTAACATGCACAAAATGCAGGAGAAACTCAGCAGGTCAGGCAACATCGATGGAGAGGAACAAACAGTCAATGTTTCAGGTGAAGACAGTTCATCAGGAGTGGAAATGAAGGGGAAGAAGACAGAATAAGAAGTTATGGGAGAGGAAGGAGTACAAGCTAGAAAGTGACAGGTGAAGCCAGGTGAGTGGGGAAGAGAGACAGGAAGGAGAAGAAGAAATGATATAAGAGAGAAGAGTGAACCATGGGAGAGAGGTATGGAGGTGGGGAAACAAGAGGAGGTGATAGTGAATGAGTGGGCCAGTGAAGGAGTGGAGCTTTGAGGCTTTGACTCGAGAGAATCTGGCAGTTTTGGCAGTTGGTCTGTGCAACCAAGTCAATCAAGATTTGAATGGATCAACAGAAAGCCGTTGATTAGACAGTTAATATTTGAATAGCTCAGACTCAGCAGAAAGCAGCTGATCGGGCAATTGAGGTCAGGTGACCAAGCATTTTGAAAAACTCAAACAGATAAATAGAGGGGTAGCTCAAGCGGAGCGGCCAGTGAGTGAGTGGGCCAGTGAAGGAGTGGAGCTTTGAGGCTTTGACTCGAGAGGCTTCGACGAGAAGAGGCGGAGGACAAGCTTCCTCGCAGTTGGACTTTACAACTCCTCCTGAGACGGTGATGTGCCTCTCATATGAGATGTGGCAGTCTTGGGGGAACACCCCTCTCCCACAGAGTCGCATCTGCCAGAAGTGCATACAGCTGGGCGATCTGAAAGACCGTGTAAGGAATCTGGAGCAGCAGCTGGATGATCTTCGACTTGTAAGGGAGAATGAGGCAGTCATAGATGAAAGCTACAGGGAGGTAGTCACACCTAGGCTGTCGGAAGCAGGTCATTGGGTGACAGTCAGAGGGGGGAAAGCGAAGGTGAGCAGACAGGTAGTGCAGAGCACCCTTGTAGCCATTCCCCTGTATAATAAGTTTACCATCCTAGATACTGTTGGCGGAGACGACTGACCAGGTGTGAGCCATGGTGGCAGGCCCTCCGGCACTGAGTCTGACACGGTGGTGCAGAAGGGTGGGACGGAGAAGAGGAGAGCTGTCGTCATTGGAGACTCTATAGTCAGGGGAGCAGACAGGAGATTCTGTGGACATGAGAAGGACACCCGCATGGTTTGTTACCTCCCGGGTGTCAGGGTCTGGGATGTCTCTGGCCGGGTGCATGACTTCCTGGTACAAGAGGGAAAGCAACCAGAAGTCATGATACATGTTGGCACCAATGACATAGGCAGGAAGAGGGATGAGGTCCTGAAGTGTGAGTTTCAGGAACTAGACAGAAGGCTGAAGAACCAGACCTCAAGGGTGACGTTCTCAAGATTGCTGCCAGTGCTGCGTGACAGTGATGATAAGAATTGGAGGAGATGGCAGTTGAATGCGTGGCTGAGGAGTTGGTGCAGGGAGCAGGGTTTTAGATTTTTAGATCATTGAGATCTCTTCTGGGGAAGGTGGGACCTGTACAGATTGGGTAGGTTGCACCTGAACTCGAGGGGGAGCAATGTCCTTGCAGGTAGGTTTGCTAGCATGGTTCGGGAGGGTTTAAACTAATTTGCAAGGGGGATGGGACCCAGAGCGATAGAGCAGTGAAAGAAGTGCATGGAGTAAAGCCAGATCTAACATATAGAGAGGCTTTGAGGAAAGAGAAGCAGAATAAAGGGTGTAAAGGTAGTAAGGTAGAAGGACTGAAGTGTGTGTACCTCAATGCAAGAAGCATCAGGAGCAAAGGTGATGAACTGAGAGCTTGGATACATACATGGGATAATGATGTAGTGGCCATTACAGCGACTTGGCTGGCACCGGGGCAGGAATGGATTCTCAATATTCCTGGATTTCAGTGCTTTAAAAGGGATAGAGAGGGGGGGAAGGGGGGGAGGGTGGCATTACTGGTCAGGGATACTATTACAGCTACAGAAAGGGTGGGTAATGTAGCAGGATCCTCTTTTGAGTCAGTATGGGTGGAAGTCAGGAACAGAAAGGGAGCAGTTACTCTACTGGGGGTATTCTATAGGCCCCCTGGTAGCAGCAGAGATACAGAGGAACAGATTGGGAAGCAGATTTTGGAAAGGTGCAAAAATAACAGAGTTGTTATCATGGGTGACTCTAACTTCCCTATATTGATTGGCACCTGATTAGTTCCAAGGGTTTAGATGGGGCAGAGTTTGTTAAGTGTGTCCAGGACGGATTCCTGTCACAGTATGTGGACATGCCAACTAGGGGGAATGCCATACTAGATCTAGTACTAGGTAATGAACTGGGTCAGGTTACAGATCTCTCAGTGGGTGAGCATCTGGGGGACAGTGACCACCGCTCCCTGGCCTTTAGCATTATCATGGAAAAGGATAGCATCAGAGAGGACAGGAAAATTTTTAATTGGGGAAGGGCAAATTATGAGGCTATAAGGCTAGAACTTGTGAGTGTGAATTGGGAAGATGTTTTTGCAGGGAAATGTACTATGGACATGTGGTGATGTTTAGAGATCTCTTGCAGGATGTTAGGGATAAATTTGTCCCAGTGAGGAAGGTAAAGATTGGTAGGGTGAAGGAACCACGGGTGACAAGTGAGGTGGAAAATCTAGTCAGGTGGAAGAAAGCAGCATACATGAGGTTTAGGAAGCAAGGATCAGATGGGTCTATTGAGGAATATAAGGAAGCAAGAAAGGAGCTTACGAAGGAGCTGAGATGAGCAAGAATGGGGCATGAGAAGGCCTTGGCAAGTAGGGTAAAGGAAAACCCCAAGGCATTCTTCAATTATGTGAAGAAAAAAAGGATGACAGGAGTGAAGGTAGGACCGATTACAGATAAATGTAGGAAGATGTGCCTGGAGGCGGTGGAAGTGAGTGAGGTCCTCAATGAATACTCCTCTCCGGTATTCACCAATGAGAGGGAACTTGATGATGGTGAGGACAATATGAGTAAGCTTGATGTTCTGGAGCATGTTGATATTAAGGGAGAGGAAGTGTTGGAGTTGTTAATATACATTAGGACAGATAAGTCCCCGGAGCCTGACGGAGTATTCCCCAGGCTGCTGCACAAGGCGAGGGAGCAGATTGCTGAGCCTCTGGCTAGGGTCTTTATGTCCTCATTGTCCACGGGAATGGTACCGGAGGATTGGAGAGAGGCAAATGTTGTCCCCTTATTCAAAAAAAGGTAGTAGGGATTGTCCGGGTAATTATAGACCAGTGAGCCTTACACCTGTGGTGGGAAAGCTGTTGGAAAAGATTCTTAGAGATAGGATCTATGGGCATTTAGAGAATCATGGTCTGATCAGGGACAGTCAGCATGGCTTTGTGAAGGGCAGATCATGTCAAACAAGCCTGATAGAGTTCTTTGAGGAGGTGACTAGGCATATAGATGAGGGTAGTGCAGTGGATGTGATCTGTATGGATTTTATTAAGACATTTGACAATGTTCCACATGGTAGGCTTATTCAGAAAGTCAGAAGGCATGGGATCCGGTGAAGTTTGGCCAGGTGGATTCAGAAGTGGCTTGCCTGCAGAAGGCAGAGGGTCGTGGTGGAGGGTGTACATTCAGAGTGGAGGATTGTGACTAGTGGTGTCCCACAAGGATCTGTTCTGGGACCTCTACTTTTCGTGATTTTTATTACCGACCTGGATGTGGGGGTAGAAGGGTGGGTTGGCAAGTTTGCAGACGACACAAAGGTTGGTGGTGTTGTAGATAGTGTAGTGGATTGTTGAAGATTGCAGAGGGACATTGATAGGATGCAGAAGTGGGCTGAGAAGTGGCAGATGGAGTTCAACCTGGAGAAGTGTGAGGTGGTACACTTTGGAAGGACAAACTCCAAGGCAGAGTATAAAGTAAATGGCAGGATACTTGGTAGTGTGGAGGTGTAGAGGGATCTGGGGGTGCATGTCCACAGATCCCTGAAAGTTGCCTTACAGGTAGATAGGGTAGTTAAGAAAGCTTATGGGGTATTAGCTTTCATAAGTCGAGAGATAGAGTCTAAGAGTTGTGATGTAATGATGCAGCTCTATAAAACTCTGGTTAGGCCACACTTGGAGTACTGTGTCCAGTTCTGGTCACGTCACTATAGGAAGGATGTGGAAGCATTGGAAAAGGTACAGAGGAGATTTACCAGGATGCTGCCTGGTTTAGAGAGTATGCATTATGATCAGAGATGAAGGGAGCTAGGGCTTTACTCTTTGGAGACAAGGAGGATGAGAGAAGACATGATAGAGGTGTACAACATAATAAGAGGAATAGATAGAGTGGATAGCCAGCGCCTCTTCCCCAGAGCACCACTGCTAAATACAAGAGGACATGGCTTTAAGGTAAGGGGTGGGAAGTTCAACGGGGATATTAGAGGAAGGTTTTTTACTCAGGGTGTAGTTGATGTGTGGAATGCACTGCCTGAGTCAGTGGTGGAGGCAGATACACTAGTGAAGTTTAAGAGACTACTAGACAGGTATATGGAGGAACTTAAGGTGGGAGGTTATATGCGAGGCAGGGTTTGAGGGAGAGCATAACATTGTGGACCAAAGGGCCTGTAATGTGCTGTACTATTCTATGTTCTAAGTTCTATGTTCTATAGGCAGGTGAGAAGAAGAGAAGAGGTAAGAGGGATGCCAAAGTGGAGAATGACAACAGGGGGAAAGGGGACGAAGAAAAATTACCAGGTCAGAAAAATCAATGTCTATATGAATAGGTTGATGATACCCAAATGGAATATGAGGAGTTACCCAATCACCCTGAGAGTAGCTTCA
The DNA here is from genome assembly GCF_963921235.1 of Mobula hypostoma. Taxonomy (NCBI): domain Eukaryota; kingdom Metazoa; phylum Chordata; class Chondrichthyes; order Myliobatiformes; family Myliobatidae; genus Mobula; species Mobula hypostoma. Next base: position 18,960,111 of record NC_086103.1, on the reverse strand, counting down.
TCATGGCAGTAGAGGAGACGATCAACCAGCAGACCAATTACGATGGTTAATGAGTGTGGAGCCTGTAATTAAAATGCTGGCCACCAGGAAATCCAAGGCAAAGCGGTCACCCAATCTGTGTCAGGTCTCACCAAGGTAAAGTAGGCAGCATCGAGAGAGTTTGCAGGTGAAGTGTTGGCTCAACAGGGAGGATTGTTTGGGGCCATGAATCGAGGGCAGGAGGAGGGAATGGGCAGGTATAGGAATTTTTCCATTTACAGGGTTAGTGCCAGGAGGGAGATTAGTGTGGAGGATGAATGACGGGGGGATGAGACCACACACATAGACTCCGTTACTTCTCTCTGTTCACCAGCTGCCTTCCTCCTCTCTCTTTGCATCCTCCACCAACCTTCCCTTTATTCCTGTTATGCCCTGTCCATCCCTGAGTGCCATTCTCACTCAGCGATGCTCTGCCCTCCCTCTTCCCTTGGTTCTGTTCCCAGCTGAATGCTGCTCTGAAGCCTCAGTCTACAGTCGTCACTTCACACAGCATCAGGACTTGGTGGGAAGGATCACGGAGGGAGAGAGGACAGTTTGCTGTTCAGTGTTGACGTGTAAACGCAGATCCAGTGCTGAGTTTGAGCAGGAAATGCCGGTGGTTGTCATGGCAACACCACTTTCTGTGCAGCACCTTGACATGATGTTGTATCAGGATCTCAGTCTAAGATACTGAAGGACTGATGGAAATTTAAACTATCAAAATATTTTAATGATCAAATGTGACAGAAGAAACTCCTTCTTGTGTGCTGTGACTGGCACAGAGACAATCAGTCAGCTGCTCCACAGAGATTTTCTGGAAGATTCTCTCAAACTATTGCTGTAATTTACACAGGACAGTTAATCAGAAACTACAATTTTTCAAGGGGTTCACTCCAAACATTACATAAACCACCTATGATACAAGTACAATTTTAGTATCCAACATTTGAGAACATCATTTACCTGTGTGTACAGTAAAATCTGCTTTGATTGTGAAAACAACGTTTCCGTTTTCCCGCACTTCACACTGATACAACTTCCCATCCCTCACTGTAACATGTCGGACCATCAGATAGACGGTGTTATTCAGGCGGATCTGATCAGCGTTTCTCCTGTTCTGCTGGGATGAGCCCACTGGTTTCCAGTGGAGACTGACGGTATCTGGGAGTCTGGAGATGGTACAGCTGAGGGTGACGTCACTGCCCAACAGAGGCCACTGTGGACTCGTCTCAACTGTGAAAAACAGACCAACGAGATTCAGAGTGAGTTGTGATCTGTACAGTCCAATGATCGGGCTCAAACTGAACTCAGGATGTGACCATCAAGGAAAAACTGCAGATGCTGGAAATCTGAAACATAAAGTATTCTGATGATGTGTGTTTGACCGGTATGTTTAACTATTCTCCCTTCCGCAAGTGCTGCCTGATTGGCTGAGTTTTCCAATCCAGCATTTTCTGTTTTGACCTCAGGATGTTTCCATCCTCAGCAGTTCTGCATTAATGTGTGCATCCAAGTCGTGGAATTGCACAGCAGGGCCATTGAAACTCAGCCCAGCTCAACCTGGGTTAGTGAGGCAGAGCAGAACAAGGGACCTTTCCCCTGAACCCACTGGAGTGTCAGAGTTCAGCTCAGGGACACACTGTTTGAGGGGGTTTGTGACTGTCAACAGCCCAGTGGACAAGGGATGGAATCTCACCAGAGGAGGGTGCACTGTAAACATAGTGCCTGTCTTACCAGGATTACCGTATTACAAGGAAAAGATACCAGTCTGACCCTGTCCTCAATGTGCCAGCACACTTCAGTAAGTCAACCTGACACATGCCTCGGAGACTGTGGACAAAGTTGACTTCTAAGGTCTTTCCAGTCAGACAATTATTTAAATTGATGAGCTGCCAGAATGTATTGAACAGGTCTCCAATCATTGAGCCTCCATGAGGAAGGAGAAACTGGTTCTCTAAATGCCTGCCCTGACTTTCAGTCCCTCCTGGAACATGGCAAGAAATAATGAAATCCAGGAGTGTATAAGTTACGGGACATTCTGATGCGGTGAATTCAATCTGGTGCAATTTCATTCCAGGAGCAAAGGTCTGAGGCCAGTCCTTTGGTCAGGATGGCACTTCAGAACCCAACTCTGCTGTTCCTTAGTCTGTCTGACAACAGCACCTAATGAGCTGGAGGAACTCAGCAGGTCAGGCAGCATTTCTGGAGAGAAATAGACACAGAATGTACATTTCTCTGCGTGGAAGCTGCCTGACTTGCCAAATTCCTCCAGCTCTTTGTGTATTGATCCAGATTTCAGCATCTGTAGTCTTTTGTGTCTCCATGAGACAGTGACCCTCCCCTCATTTAGATGTCCGCACAGCACCGACACAGCAGGTATCAATGTTTATCCCATCCCTGGTGCTCAGACTGGATTAGTCTGGGTTGTGCCGAGGGAGTTGGCAGCTGACACTCACTGCTCTGATTCCCCAGGGCCCTACACTCACCTGGGTTAGATCTATGGGGACAAAGATTGGCTGGGAGCATCCTGGAGCCAATCGGCTATGCCATATATGGTGCACAGTCTAATTGAATAGTCTTGTGTCAAACAGATGGGACAGACTAACCCCACCTGCACAATTGTGGAGAATTATGCACGGGTGGCAGAGTCACACTCCCAGGTTTGTCCCCTGCTGAAGCTGCTAAACAGTTGCAATGTTTCTGAATGCCATCAACTATATTAAAATTAAATAAACAGATATTTTCATTTATTAAATATTTAACATAATTTGAAAATGCATCTAAAATGAACAAATTCATCCAAACACAAACTCACAGGATCAAATAATTTCCTTCCGTCCTCCCTTTCCTCCTCACCGCTGTAAATTCCCCAGTGAAATGAGTGACCTTGCGGATCCTGCACCAGATCCAACCAGGCACCAGGACCGTCAGCAGTTTTCCTGCTGTCAGTGCCGGGGAATATCAGTGTATTCCTGCTACATCAGGGTGTCCGTGTGGAGCACAGTGATGAGGAGCACCGTCACCTCCAGGAAAACTCAGCAAGTCTAGGAATTTCACCTCAGGAAACACAGGGGTGGAAATCCTAAATTTGTTCACATTTCCCACAGGGAAATTCCAGCTGTTCTCAGGGTGACTGCTGGTGGAACCTTTCCGTCTCAGTGTGGTAATTTTGATTCAGGGACAGAAACGAGATTCAGGTACAAATGAATTAATACATTTATCCCTTTGTCTTTGATATTGCTCCCTCAGCTGTCCGCATGGAGTGAACTGTCTGACAGGGTCCAAATTCCACAGACAATGGGCTTCCTCATTGATCTTGACAGAGTGAGCCATTGACATGGTCCACTGGGTAACACTGATCAGCAGTTTCAATGTCCGGTCTCACCCCAGACCCACAGGGCCCGGATTTATTACAAGTCATCAATGTGTTTCAGAACACAATTCAGTCCATATTACACCATGTTAGTGAACAGACCATAATACTCACTGTGGGGTAGATTCCTTGGCTTCCTGTTCTTGCAGAAAATTGACAAAACGTGTTTATGTGAGAAGCAATGAACAAATACTTTTTCTCTTAGTTGTTTCAGTAGGAGATTTACTCTAATTATTTGCAAAGAAACATGTTATTGATCCTTGTCTGGTCCACTCACCTTTCATCCCAAAGTTTGCATATTATTTTTCAATTTCTTTCCTCAGCTGTGTTTGAATCAAAATGGACAATCCTGCAAGTTCAAATGAGTATTTTCTAATTCTCAGATTAATAGTGCCGGAATCAAGCTCCATCTGCTGGGACACGTGTCTGCTTCTCTCATATGGCACACTGCTCCACCAGGCCCTACCTGTTCTTTGGAAAGTCTCCAGTTTCCAGATGTCTAGCCATGAGTGTGGCTTCCATTCCCAGACTACAGGGCCCTTCCCAGTCTCTTTCCCCTCACCAGCCTCTGTGAACTGCACATGACCCACACCTTCCTCCCTCGTTTCCCATTTCCTCCTCCTTATTCCATGCTCCACAGTCCTCTCGTATCAGCTTCCTTCTGCCTCAGCCCATTGCTTCTTCCACCTATCACAGCCCAGTTTCTCACATCATTCCCTTCCTTCCCCACGTACCCCACTCTCCTCCCTCACATCGATTCATTTATCACCCGCCAGCTCTTGCTCCTCCCTCTACCCCACCCTTTTATTCTGGCTTCTGCCCTTTTCCTGTCCATTTATTTCCTCATGAACGATCTCAGAGAAAAACATAGACAGTTCATTTCAATTTATTGATGCTGCCTGACCTGATGAGTTTCTCCAGAATTTTGTGTTAGTTGCTTCCTTTCCTTGCTGTTCCTGGTGAAATAATCAGGCAAAGTTTGCTCCTGTCAAAAACTTCACGCAGATCAAGAATCCTCACCCTATTTGTTTCAATGAGCAGTTCTCTCTTCATTGGCTGAATGAAATCTCACGATTCTCATGATCCCTCATCATTTTGCATGAAATCATTTGCAGAGAAGCAGAGAACCTATCTGACTTACGCACCTTTGATTCCAAATATTTCATATTGTCTCAGGATTTGCTTTGTTGGCTGTGTTTGAGTCAAAGTGAGCAATCCCGCGAATTTAAATTTGGGTCTTCTAATTCTCAGATTAACAGTATTATATTCCAATCGCAGTTCCTGGTAGAAGTCACTGCTTTTCCAGTCATTGTTCCAAAGTTCCCTCTGACTGACTGAGTAGACTCTGATGAAAGTCCCCAATTGGTGGGTGTGTTGCCCTGAGTATGGTTTCCATTTCCAGACAAAATGACCATTCCCAGGATAGTCTGGCCCTTTTAACACAATGTCTTTTCCTTGATCCAAGAAATAAATCTGATTTCTGTTTCCTGGTGGAAAGAGAAACAACAACTGAATGAATATTTAAGACTCATTTCCTTCATCTCATGTAGGTCATTAATGTTGAAGTTCATTTATTTCCATTCTTTTTCGATCTTCTGCAGAACCTTCAGTGAGGCAGGCACAACCCGTGGAAATCTGCCTGGATTAATGCAAGCAGGCTTTGTCCGCTGAGGCTAGGTTGTTTCACAACTAGAATTCATGTGTTAGGAGTGGAAGGTGAAAAGTTTAAGGGCAACACGAGGGGAAACTTTTTCATTCAGAAGGTCAAGACAGCATAGAATGAACTGCCAGTGCAAGTTCGATTTCAATGTTTGAGTGAAGTTTAGCTAGGTACATGGATATTAGAGGTATGGAGGTTTATGGTCCCAGTGTGGTTCAATGGGAGTAGGCAATTTAAATGATTTAGATTTAGACATTGACTAAACAGGCCGATGGGCCTGTTTTCGTTCTGTACTTTTCTATGACTCTGTGACTTCGTGTGGCTAAAATGGATAAAAAAAATCTCAGTTACAGACTCAGAAATCTCCTTTCTTGTCTCCTTCCTTAACCTGGGAAAGAACCCAGCAGACCCTGGGGAATCATCTTCCTCAAAGTGACTAAACGTCTCAAGCCTGGGAATATCAACATACTCTTCCCTAATTTCAGTGTCCTTAATGTCCTTCATGTCCTTCTTCTCATTGAAAACTGATGCAAAGTTCATGCTTTGCACCTCTCCCAAGTCCTCTGGATTGCCAAGCACGTTTTCACTCTGAAATATAACAAATGAACTCTGCTCTCAAACCTCCACTGCCTTGTGGTTATACTCACTCATGGGGAAGCGGGGAAGGCTTCGGGAGTAAACCCTAAGGGAAAAATCCGGAGCTGGTGTCGCTAAGGCAGACCTACAGTGAATTCAATGCTGACTAGCAACTCCTGGAATGCCACTGATACAAAACTGTGATGACCTCTGCTGTTCCTTTGGGTTCATCAGATACATGGCAGGAGAAGCTTTCTACATGGGAAACAGCTTGCTCTCCATATCGTATAGCCCAGGCCTGTGTATTTATACAGCTAGGATGCAATATCCATGGCAGCTCAGCTCGCATAACAAACAACAATTCAGAGTGGATCAATAATATGTGCATTTATTTTACATGCAGCAATGGAAGACTAGCACTGTACAAGAGCCATTGATAGCTTCGGAAAAAAAACACAGACAGCATAGTCACTCCTTTATACACAAGTGTTAGCTCCTGCACATCAGTTCGAGGACAACATCCTGGGGGTTACCATTGACAGGAAACTGAACTGGTCTGGCCATATAAACACCGTGGCTACCAGAGCAGGTCAAAAGCTAGGAATCCTAAGGTGTGTAACTCACCTCCTGACTCCCCAAAGCCTGTCCACCATCTATGAGGCTCTATCTAGGAGTGTAATGGAATACTCTCCGCTCGCCTGGATGAGTGCAGCCCCATCAACACTCAAGAAGATTGACACCATCCAGCAAAAGGCATTCCACTTAATTGCTACCCCTTCCACAGCATCCAATCCCTCCATCATCTACAAACACAGCAGTGTGTGCTATCTACAGGCTGCACCTCAACAATACACCAAAGTTCCTAAGGCAGCACCTTCCAGACTCACGACCACTACCATTTAGAAGAATGAGAACGGCAGATACCTGGGACAGCACCACTTGGAAATCCCCCTCCAAGTCTCTCACCATCCTGACTTGGAAACATATCACCATTCCTTCATTGTCGCTGGGTCAAAATCATGGAATTCCCTTCCTAACAGCACTGTGGGTGTACCTACACCTCAGGGACTGCAGCGGTTCAAGAAGGCAGCTCATCACCACCTTCTCAAGGGCAACTAGAAATGGGCAGCAAATGCTGGCTTAGCTGGCAGTGCCCACATCCCATAAATGAATAAAAATAAAATTAATATACTACGTCAAGAAACTTTGCTGGATGCACGGAACTAATACTGTGTGACCTAAAACTCAGCATTACATTGTCCTGGTCAATATTGAGGAGATTAAAGATATCAACTCAAGTACCTGTTGCTTTTACACTTCTCATAATCTCCCCATGTTCTATTCCTTTATCTCACACTGTCTTTGTGGATGGAAGCCCATCTCCTGGGAGGTATAGTACTCTGTCTGCTATTGCTGTCTTCAGCCTCAGATGGTTGCCAGGAGATTGATGGCGTGGTTGTTCGGGAAAAAGCTTGCCGTGGGACTGAAGACAGAGGTATCAGCAATTATTGTGTTGGATGGAGTGTGTGTGTGTGTGTGTCTGTGTGTGTAATATTTGCTTACATTGTATTGGACACCCCACATGCAATCTAGAAGTTTGGAGATGTGGAGGGTTTGAGGGAGGGGCTGGTGAGCTCAAGGTTGTGTCAACAGTTGACTAGTGGAAACCAGAATCAGTTTTCAGTTGGTGCCATCAAAGAGTGGCATGACAATGAGAAATAGGAGGGTCCCAGGACAGAGAGAGCCAGAGGAGCCTGTGCGGGAGGTGAAGTGAAGATATTTCAACTGAGTCTCAAGCTGCAGACAGAACGGGAAGGCGAGAGCCCTTCCACCTAGCTGCACTGTGGTGCAGAGTTGTTGGAAGAGATGTTGTGGACATCTGTATCAAAGTCTGCAGACAGGCTGGGTAGGATAATGAGGGAGAGTTTCCCTCAGCAACATGCTCACTGGCTGTCATTACTGACTGTGATAAGAACTGTGTTGGTGCAGAAGGAGGGAGTCCTGACGGAAGGAGCTCAGAAATGGATCTCCATCAATGGTGGCAAGGATTGTGAGACAGCAGCACATTCAGAGATTCAGAGAGGAAAGTGAGTTTGACACTGGGGAACGAGGTTACATGAATGATAATAAAGCAATGTTTCAAAGGTTTCAAAGGTACATTTAATGTCAGAGAAATGTATATAATATACATACAGAAATGCTTTTTTTTTCTCAACCACCTACGAAAACAGAGGAGTGTCCCCAAAGAATGAATGACAGTTAAATGTTAGAACCCCAAAGTCCCTCCCAGCTCCCCTCCCTCCCACACATGACCGGCAGCAAGCAACGATACCCCTACCCCTACTGTCAAAAAAAAGCATCAGCACCCACCACCAAGCACTCAAGCGCAAAGCAACAGCAAAGTCACAGACTTGCAGTACCTCAAAGACTACTAGTTCACCCAGTATTTGACATACCACAGGCTCTCTCTCTCCCTAATAAGGGAGAAAGAAATGTCTCCGTTTCACAGCGAGAGGGGAGACATAACTTGCTGGTTTACGATGTTAAAAGTCCATTGCGTCGCTTTTTCCGAGCACTGTGCCCAAAGATCTCCCGTCCGTGGGCACACAGCCATAGATCTTACGACTCCCCCGACGACACATCGACCTCCTGCCATGACACTGACCTTCTATCCGCCCGTCTCCAGAGCCACGAGATCTTGGATTTCTGAAGGCAAGCTGAGCTCTTAGGCTGAGCCCTTGGCATGCTGAATAATGGTCTGAAGTGAAACACCGAGAACGGGTCCTATTCCCGCAAAGAACCCGTATTGTAATTATGATCAGTGAAGAAAAAATACTTACTTTGTGTGGAAACAGGATGAAGAAGTAAAACAAGGACATTAAACATCAGACTGTCTGGGAAACTTTTACAGTGAATCCTCAGCCTCATTTTGTGGGTTTCCTACAAGAAAATAAATGCAGCTTTAGACTGAGCAACAGGAAACAACAGACAGCATGAGTCAGCACGTTGAGTTTCACTGTGGAGAGGGTCAAGTGAGTTACACAACTTGGCAAATTATTCATCATTTTCAACACATTGATTCTACACTCAGTGGCCATTTTATTAGGTACACCTGTACACCCACTTGTCAATTCAAATATCTAACCAGCCAATCATGTGACCACAACTCAATGCAGGAAAGCATTCAGACATGGTTAAGAGGTTCAGTAGTTGTTCAGACCAAGCATCAGAATGGGGAAGGTGTGTGATCCAAGTGATTTTGATCATGCAGTGATTGTTGGTGCAGACGTGGTGGTTTCAGCATCTCAGAAACTGCTGATCTCCTGGGATTTTCACACACAGCAGCGTCGGGAGTTTATGAAGAATGATGCAAAAAGCAAAATAAAGCATTCAGTGAGCAGCAGTTATGTGGGTGAAAATCCTTCATTAATGAGAGAAGACAGTGGACAATGGCCAGAAGGGTTTCAACTGACAGGAAGGTGACAGTAAATCAAATAACCACGTGATACAAGTGTTGTGCAGAAGAGCATCTGTGAATGCACAACATGTCGAACTTTGATGTGGATGGGTTACAGCAGTGGAAGACCATGCCAGATTCCAGTCCTGTGTCCTGTGAGAGGCTACTGTGTGTTTTTGGTCATCATCGATGAGGTTGGCATTTAGACCATAGACCATAAAACATAGAAGCCAAATTTGGCCATTTGGCCCATCGAGTTTGCAATGCCATTCAATCATGGCTGATCATTTTTATCCCCTCGTCAACCCTATTCCCTGGCCTTCTCCCCATGACCTTTGATGCCATGTCCAAACAAGAACATATTAATCTTTGCCTCAAGTACGCCCAATGACCTGGCCTCCATAGCTGCCTTTGGTAACAAATTCCACAACTTCACCACCCTCTGGCTAAAAAAAATTCTCCGTATTTCCTTTTTAAATGGACACCCCTCTATCCCGAGGCTGTGGCTCTTGTCCTAGACTCCCCCACCATGGGAAACATACTTTCCACATCTACTCTGTATAAACCTTTCAACAATCAAAAGGTTTTAATGAGATCCCCTCCATCCTTCTAAATTCCAGCAAGTACAGACGCAGAGCCATCCTCGTCTGATAAACCTTTCATTCCCAGAATCATCCTTGTGAAACTCCTCTGCACCCTCTCTAATGCCAGCATATCTTTCTTAGGTGAGGAGCCCAAAACTGTTTACAATACTCAAGGTGGGGCCTCACCAGTGCCTTATAAAGCCTCAGCATCATCTCCCTGCTCTTGTATTCAAGACCTCTTGAAACGAATGCTAACTTTGCATTTGCCTTCCTCACCACCGACTCAACCTACAAATTATCCTTTTGGGTGTTCTGCACAACAAGTCCCACATCTGTTCGCATCTCAGTTTTGGATGTTCTCCCTGTTTAGAAAATAGTCTGTAAATTTATTTCTACGACCAAAGTGCATAACGTGCATTTTCCAACATTGTATTTCATTTGCCACTTTCTTACCCATTCTCCTAATCTGTTTAAGTCCTTCTGCAATCTACTTGTTTCCTCAACACTACCTGCCTTTCCAATCTTCGTATCATCTGTAAACTTGGCAACAAAGCCAATATTCCATCATCTAAATTACTGATATACGGCATAAGAAGAAATGGTCCCAACATCGACCACTGCAGAACACCACGAGTCACTGTCAGCCAACCAGAAAAGGATCCTTTTATTCCCATTTGCAGCCCCCTACCAATCAGCCAATGCTCTAACCATGTTAGTAACTTTCCTGTAATACCATAGGCTTATAACTTAGTAAGAAGCCTCGTGAGTGGCACCTTGTCAAAAGCCTGAAAATCTAAATATACAACATACACCGCATCCCTTTATCTATCCTACTTGTAATCAGCTCATAAATTCCAACAGGTTCGTAAGGCAAGATTTTCCCTTAAGAAAACCATGCTGACTTGGTGGCACAGGACTCTTGTCCTCTGTCACCAAGTACTCCATAACTTCATCCTTTACAACTCACTCCAACATCTTCCCAACTACTGAAGTCAGGCTGCCTGGTCTTTAATTTCCTTTCTGCTGCCTTCCTCCTTTCTTAAAGAGTGGAGTGACATTTGTAATTTTCCAGTCCTCAGGCACCATGCCGGATTCCAAAGATTTTTGAAAAATTATTGCTAATGCCTCCACAATCTCTAACCGTATTTCTTACAGAACTTTAGTGTTCAGTTCATTTGGTCTGGGTGACTTATATACCACAAATGAAAACTCTATTACTTTGGTCGCTGACAGATACTTTGTTAGGTAGAATACTTTGATAATCTTGACCACGGAGCACTTTAGAATAGATTCAACACAATTACATGAGTAAACAATTCCCTTTTGTGGGCTGTGCCAGGGGTATATTGTCACTGCTGTAACAGAGTCAGAGAGTACTACAACACAGAAATAGGCCCTTTGGTCCACCTTGTCTGAGCCAGCCTGGTCTTCTGCTCACTCCCATCTATCTGGATTCAGACTATAGCCCTCCATACCTCCTACATCCATGAACTCTGTCTTAAATGCTGTAATTTATTTCACATAGAGTCATAAAGTCACAGAACACTATAGCAGAGAAACAAGACTTTCAGACCATCTCATCTGTGGGAAACTCTAATTCTGCCTAGTCCCATCGACCTGCACCTGGACCATAACCTTTCATACCTCTCCCATCCATGTATTCATCCAAACCTCGCTTAAGTGATGCAATCAAATGCTACATCTACAACCTTTGCTAATAGCTCGTTTCACACTCATGATCCTCTGAATGAAGAAGTTCCCTGTCAGATTTCCCTTAAATATTTCATCTTTCATTTTAACCTATGACCTCTAATTCTCAACCCACTAAACCTCAGTGGAAAGAGTCTGCTTGTATTTGTCCTATCTATATCCCTCATAATTCTTCTAACTCTACCAAATCATCCCTCATTCTCCCACACCCAGGGAAAAAAGTCCTAACCTATTTAAACTTCCCTTATATTCAGGTCATCAAGTCCCAGCAACATCATTGTATTTTTTTCCTGCATTTTTTCCATCTTATTGATATCTTTCCTGTATGTAGGTGACTGAAACTGCTCCCAATACTCCAAATTTGGCCTCACTTATGTTTAAACAGTTTCAGCAAACATCCCAATTCCACAATACTCTGATTTATGAAGGCTAATGTATCAAATGCTCTTTTTAGGACCATTAGGATTACTGACACCACTTTCAATGAATTATGGACCTGTATTTTCAGATGCTTTTGCTCTACTGTATCCTTCCTCAGTGCCCTATCAGTCACTGGGTAACATCTACCTTTGTTTGTCCTCCCAAAGTGCAAGACCTCACATTTGTCTGCATTAAATCCCATCTGCAATTTTTCAGCACATATTTCCATTTGGTTTCTAACCCACTGCAAGTTTTGATGGTCTTCCTTGTTGTCCACTACCATTTTCGCTTGGAGCTTGTTCCACATTTGCACAACCTCTGATTGAAGAAATTCTGGAATTGCTGCTGCCATTCTATGATTTCAATCTCACATTAAAGAGCTGCCTGCTTAGTTTGTCTGTGATGTTCATCCGCACCCTTCCCAGCAAAATGGTTTCAATTAAGTTTGACCTCATTGCTCAGGCGATGAACTGAAGAGGCAGCAGAATGGTGAGGAAGAATGAAAACCTCAAACAGTGCCAGAGCGTTGACGGGGAAACAGGAAAAATTAAATCCATTTTGACATTGAAAGTGTCGTATTGACCAGGTAACAAGAAGGAAAGATTAAAATGTGTATAATATGGGATTCTGGTCATTGATCTATGAGAATCCTGCTTTATTGCAATTGAGAGAAAAACCAAGAAAAAGAACAAATTAATAATGTTTTACTGCCCTTGTTTAATCGACAGTGAGGCAGACTGCAATGGTAGAACTGTTTGAAAGAGTGAAGTATCAAAGAGCACAAGATAATTAACACTGAATTAACCCATTTAAACCTATCCTTTGCTTAAAGTGAGATTGCATTGAGGTCGCCTACCTTGTGGGACGATACTGGTGAAGGAGCCCAAAGACTGACATAGAATCTCCGAATACAGTGATACACAACAGTCTGAGTTCCCCAGACTCTGCTCTGTAAGTGACAGTGTCTCTCGTGAAACCACAGGGCAGGCGAGCTTCCTCTTCCTCTTCAGCTCAGGGTTCAGGCATCACTCGCGTTAAGTATGTTTGAGCCAATGAAAAATCAGCTTGAATTAGCTAATTTGGATAATCCAAAAATGGGAAGTTACTGAATTCAAAAATTTATTGGAGGAGTTTAGGTTTGGAATATAATTTTAAAGCCTTGGAAGTGTATCAAATGTGCAAGGTAATGGTAAATGATGGAATATGCCATAATGAATGGAACATGGCCAATTTTGTTGGGTTCCATGTTTGTTAATTGATTGTGGTGGCCTGCTAGTTTTAAACTGTATCCAGATACATCACCACTTGGCAAACTTTAAGATGAAGTAAACACAAATGAGTTTGATTTGATATGTAAGGTAATAAAAGATTTTCAAATGTAAGGGGGTTTCGACTTTTATGTTACTGCATGGGCCAATTAAAATGGCGTCTTTGTTATGTTAATCTGGGGAATGCGGCTTTGTTGTGTTAAACGCTGAGAAAGTTTGCGCATCACAACCTGGTACTCCAGCTGCAGTGCTGTCGACAAAAAAGCCTTGCAGAGGGTGGTTAGGGGAGCAGAGAAGGTTATTGGGGTCTCCCTACCTTCTGTCCAAAACCTCTTTCAGAGTTGATGCCTCCAGAATACACGGTACGTCATTAAAGACCCCTCACACCCTCTCCATGAACTGTTTGTTCTTCTGCCATCAGGCAAACATTACAGGAGCATCAAAACTAAAACCACAAAGCTACTAAACAGTTTCCTCCCACAGGCAGTCAGACTGCTAAATAGCTGCTCCACCTGACTCTGCTTTTGGACACTTTTAACTCACACTGGACACTTATAACTTGATTTTAACTGACATGTGGCTGTTGTGTTTTACTATTTATTGTTATGTTTATTATTTAGTGTTGCGTTTGTTATGTTATGATTGCACTGCTCCTGAGAAACACTGTTTCATTCTGCCCTGCAGAGCTGATGTACAGTTAGAATGACAAGTTTTATGAATCTTTGAATCTTTGAAACTTGAATCTTCTCCCCGTAATCTTTGACACCCTTACTCATCAACGACCTATCCAGCTCCGCTTTAAATATACACATTGACTTGGCTCCACAACGGAGTGATATTCCTGGCCCTGCTGATCTGCTCTCACTCAGTTTCCACTGTTGCCAAAGACACTCTATCCCACAGGGATCTCCACAGCTTAGTCTGTGTCCATCTGATCCCCCTGAGTTTACCTTTAGCAATGTGAACAGTTACTTCACCATTTCAACAGACATTTCCAGTGAACAAAATGAGGAAATGGGCAGATAGGATTGTTCCTCATTTTATGCTGTCTTAGTCACAATTGTCTGTAGATAACGATCACTGTGCTAAATATTTGCTGATAATTACCGTTTCCCCCAGATATTGTTCTTCTGTATTTTCTGTAGGTTTGGTTAAAGAGCAAAGATTCACAGATGAGGACAACAAAGAGGAGGCTGTGGGAGGCAGGAGAGCAGCTGTGAGACTGGTTTGAGTCAGTGGACTGGTCGTGCTCAAGGACTCATCTGTGGATCTGAATGTGTACAGCATGGTTGCCACGGACTTTATTAAAACATTTTATGTGAGTGTGTCCCCATAAAATCATTCAGAATTTTCCCAAGAAAGTTACAAGAGGTCCAAATACAATTTCTGCAAAGCCAACTCAAGGGTGAAGTGGCAATTCCAGACTAAACTTAAATCAAAGAAGGATGTTTGACAGTTGTGTCTGGACTTGAATACTATCACCTCTTAAAAAGTTAAATCAAACAACATAGGCGACGGCAGGGCTTCACTTCCAGATGAACTCAATGCCATCCATGCTCACTTTGACCTACAAAACATGGAGGAACCATCACAAACTTTCACAGCCCCCGATAATCCTATGATTTCAGTCTCTGATGTGTGAGCAGCCTTCAGGATGGTAAACCCTTTGGAAACACCTTGCCCAGCCAGGTTACCTGAGCAAGTACTAAAGGCCTGTTCTGATCAACTGTCTGGAGTGTTCACTGAGATCTTTAACCTCTCACTTCAGCAGTCTGCAGGACTTCAATTATACCGGTGCCCAAGAAGAATGTGGTGACCAGCCTTAATGGCTATCATCCAGTAACACTGATATCCACAATAATGAAGTGTTTTGAGAGTTTGGTGATAAAATATATCAAATCCAGACTAAGAAGTGACTTAGATCGAATCCAGTGTGCCCACTGAAGAAACTGGCCCACAGCAGATGCCATCTCATTGGCTCTTCACTCAACCCTGGACCATATGGATACCAGTGATGAATGCACCGCAATGTAGTTTATTGACTATAGAGCAGCATTTAATACCATCAAACCCATAAGTCTAAATCAATAAGCTTCTGATACTTGGCCTCAATGCCTCTTTGTGTAATTGGTTCATTGATTTCCTCACGTACAGACACCAGATCAGATCAGATTGGCAACAAACTCTTCTCCATGATCTCCACCAACATAGGTGCACCACAATGCTATGTACATAGCCCCATGCTCTACTCACTTTACACTTATCACTGTCTGGCTATGCACAGCTTCAATGCCATATTCAAGATTGCTGACAACACCACTGTTGTAGACCAAATCAAAGGTGGTGATGAATCTGCATATTGGGGGGAGATTGAAAATCTGGTGGAGTGGCGCCTTAACAACAACCTCCTAGTCAATGTCAGCAGGACGAAGGAGTGGATTATTAACTTCAGAAGGAGAAAACCAGACTTCCATGAGCCAATCCTGATTGGAGGATCAGAGGTGAAGAGGATCAGCAACTTTAATTATTATTTCAGAGGACCTCTCCTCTGAAGTGCAGTTATGAAGAAAGCACGTCAGCGCCTCTACTTCCTGTGGATTTTGTGAAGATTCGGCATAACATGAAAAATTTGACAATCTTCTCTCGATGTTTAGTGGAGAGTATATTGAATTGACTTTATTTCTTACATCCTTCACATACATGCGACATAAAAATCTTTACACTACGTCTTCATCTAAATGTGCGATTTGCAATCATAGTAATTTATAATAAATAGAACAGTCAATGTAATATAGAATACACTCAAGTCAGTGTGAGTTCATCAGTCTGACGGCCTGGTGGAAGAAGTTATCCTGGATCCGGTTGGTTCTGGCTTTTATGCTGCAATACCACTTCCTGGATGATAGCAGCTGGAATAGATTGTGGTTGGGATGGCTTGGATCCCCAATGATCCTACGGGCCCTTTTTACACACCTGTCCTTGTAAATGTCCTGAACCATGGGAAGTTCACAACTACAGATGTGCTGGGCCATCTGCACCACTCTCTGCAGAGTCCTGTGATTAAGGGAGGTACAGTTCCCATACCAGGCATTGATGCAGCCAGTCAGGATGCTCTCAATTGTGCCTCTGTAGGAAGTTCTTAGGATTTAGGGGTTCATACCAAACTTCATCAACTGTCTGAGGTGAAAGAGGCTCTGTTGTGCCTTTTTCACCTCACAGCTGGTGATGTGGATGCCGAGGAACTTGAAGCTGTTTACCGTCTCAATCCCAGATCCACTGAGGTCAATAAGGGTTAGCCTGTCTCCATTCCTCCCGCAATCCACAACCAGCTGCTTTATTTTTGCAACATTGAAGGGGAGGTTGTTTTCTTGACCCCTCTTTGTCAGAGAGAAGACTTCTACCCTGTAGGCCACCTCATTATTGTTTGAGATAAGGACAATCAATGTAGTCTCCTCGGCAAATTTAATTAGCAGATTGGAGCTGTGGGTGGTGATACAGTCATGGGTATACAGGGATTAAAGGAGGGGACTCAGTACGCAGCCCTGAGGGGCTCCTGTGTTGAGAGTCAGAGGGTTGGAGGTGAGGGAGCCCACTCTTACAACCTGCTGGCAATCTGACAGGAAGTCCAGGATCCAGCTACACAAGGCCGGGTCAAGGCCAAGGTCTCTGAGCTTCTTGTCAAGCCTGGATGGAACTATGGTGTTGAATGCTGAACTGTAGTCCAAGAAAAGCACTCTCACATAAGTATCTCTCTTCTCCAGATGTGTAAAGATGATATGTAGAGCAGTGGCTATTGCATCATCTGTTGATCAGTTGTGTTGGGAGGAGAATTGTAGAGGCTCCAGTTTGGGTGGTAGCTAGCTGCAGATGTGATCATTGACCAGCCTCTCAAAGCATTTGCATATTATTGAGGTGATTGTGACAGGACGCCAGTCGTTCAGGCAATTTAGCTTAGTCTTTTTTGGTACAGGGACAATGGTGGATAATTTGAAGCAGGAGGACACTCTGCACTGGGAGAGGGAGAGATCAAAAATGTCTGTAAACATATCTGCCAGCTGTGCTTCGCACAATCTGAGTACTCATCCTGGGATGTTGTCTGGTTCTGCAGCCATGCTGCTGTCCACTCGTTGGAAACATCTGCGTACCTCAGTCTCAGAGATGACCAGGTTGCAGGCTGTAGCAATGGCTTTCCTCGGAGGCTCAGAGTTAGTGACATTGAGCCGAGCATAAAAGCGATTGAGCAAATCTGGGAGAGAGGCCACGATGTTGGCGGCAGCACAACGTTTGGCTTTGACGTCTACAGTGTTATGCAGCCCTCGCCACAGGTCATGTGTGCTGTTCGTTGTGAATCGTGACGCATTCTTCTCCCTATATTGTTGTTTCACAGCCTTGATAGTTTTGCATAGAACATAGCTGGTTTACTTGAGCTCTAATTGATGGCCAGCGATGTAAGCTCTATGGTGCGCAGTAAGTGCAGCTCGGACAGAACTATTGATCCAGGGGCAGGACCCTCTGGTCCAAGACTCCTCACTCTCCCCATACGTAAACTCTTTGATTCCCAGAATCATTCTCATGAACTTCCTCTAGACCAGGTGCTCCCAAAATTTTTTATGCTATGGACCCAACCATTAACCCTCGCTAAGGACCCTCCGCAATGAAAGACACATACGTTGACTGTCTACTCTTTTCCATAGATGCTGCCTGGCCTGCTGAGTTCCTCCAGCTAATTGTATGTCGAACGGTTGATAGCTCTGGGATTTTGTTCACTGTAATTCAGAAGAATGAGAGGGTTTCGCATTGAAACTTATCGAATGTTGAAAGGCAGAGATAGAGTGGATGTGGACAGGATGTTTTCAATGGTGAGGAGTTCAGGACCAAAGAGCACAGCCTCAGTGTAGATGCATGTCCATTTAGGATGTAGATGATGTGGAACTTTTTACGCAGAGTGTGGTGAATCTGTGGAATTTGTTGCCACAGGCATCTGTGGAGACCAGGTGATTGGGTGTATCTAAGGCGGAGGTTGCTAGGTTCTTGTTAAGTCAGGATATGAAAAGTTACAGACAGAAGGCAAGAGATTGGCATTGAGAAGGAAATGGATCAGTCATCCCTGCTAGCATCCCCATCAGTCAACTTTGACCAGCTCCTCTTTCATGCCTCTGTAATTTTGCTTACTCCATAGTAATATTGGCAGATCTGAGCCAATAGGCTGGTCCTGACACCCTGAGCCAATAGGCTGGTCCTGGACTTATTTCCTGGCATAATTTACATATTACTATTTAACTATTTATGCTTTTATTACTATTTAATTATTTATGGTGCAACTGCAACGAAAACCAATTTCCCCCGGGATCAATAAAGTATGACTATGACTATGACTAATTTTAGCTTCTTGCTCTTAAACTGCAAAGTGAATTATATCAGTCCTCTGTGACTGCTTTGAATCGGTGGACTGGTTAGTATTCAAGGACTCGGCAGCTAACCTCGATGAGTATGCCTCAGCTGTCACAGACTTTATTTGGAAATGCACGGAGGACAGTTTGTTTTGCAAGACGATCCGTGTATTCCCTAACCGGAAACCTTGGATGAATTATGAGGTCAAGTCCCTTTTGAAGGCTAGAGCTGTGGCTTTTAGGTCCGGGGATACCAGTCGCTACATGGAATCCAGGCATGAACTCCGGAAAGCTATTAAGGGTGCCAAGAGGCAATATCGAGCCAAATTGGAAGCCCACGCTAACCAGTGGGATGCCATTAGACTATGGCAGGGTCCAAATGAGATCACTGTGTGCAAAGAAAAGGCTGGGAATATCAATAACTGTGGTGGTTCTCTTCCTGACGAACTTAACGTATTCTACACAAGATTCGAACAGAAGCGGAGCGTCCCGCTCCCTCCGGATGAACCGGACCTGGTGACATCGAGATTCATCATCACCGAGGAGGACGTTAGAAGGGCCTTCCTGAAGATAAATCCAAGGAAGGCGACAGGCCCAGATGATGTCCCGGAACGGGTTCTCCGGGCCTGTGCAAGCGAGCTAGCTGCAGTGTTTGCTGACATCTTCAACTGCTCCTTGCATCAGTCTAAGATCCCCTCATGTTTTAAGAAGGCAACAATAATCCCAGTGCCGAAGAAGAGCAAGGTGGCATGCCTGAATGACTATCGACCTGTGGCTCTGACATCAATTGCTATGAAGTGCTTCGAAAGATTGGTTATGGCACACATCAACCACAGCCAACCGGTCAACCTCGATGCTTTTCAATTCGCCAACCGGAGCAACAGGTCAATGGCAGATGCCATCTCTCAGGCCCTACATTCCTCCTTAGAACACCTGGAGAATAAAGATGCATACATAAGGCTCCTTTTCATTGACTACAGCTCTGCGTCTAATACCATCATTCCAAATAAACTGATTCCTAAGCTCCGGAACCTGGGCCTTACACTCAAATCTACAGCTGGATCTTCAACTTCCTCACAGACAGGACCCAGGCTGTAAAAATAGCGGCATCTCTCCTCTACAATCACGCTGGGCACCGGTGCCCCACAAGTCTGTGTACTCAGCCCCCTGCTGTACTAACTGTACACCCATGATTGTGTAGCCAAGTTTCCATCGAACTCAATATATAAGTTTGTTGATGACACCATTGCAGGCCGTATCTCGGGTAATGATGAGTTTGAGTACAGAGAGGAAATTAAGAACCTGGTGGCATGGTGCGAAGACAATAACCTATCCTTCAACGTCAGCAAGACGAAGGAATTTCGGTGGTGCGCAAGTGGAACAGGTCAAAAGCTTTAAGTTCCTCGGGGTCAATATCACAAATGACCTGACTTGGTCCAACCAAGCAGAGTTCACTGCCAAGAAGGCCCACCAGCGCCTTTACTTCCTGAGAAAACTAAAGAAATTTGGCCTGTCCCCTAAAACCCTCATTAATTTTTATAGATGCACCGTAGAAAGCATTCTTCTAGGGTGCATCACAACCTGATATGGAAGTTGTCCTCTCCAAGACCGGAAGAAGCTGCAGAATATCGTGAACACAGCCCAGCACATCACACAAACCAATCTTCCGTCCTTGGACTCACGTTACACCGCACGCTGTTGGAGCAGTGATGCCAGGATAGTCAAAGACACAACCCATCCAGCCAACACACTTTTCATCCCTCTTTCCTCTGGGAGAAGGCTCAGAAGCTTAAAGACTTGTATGGCCAGATTTGGGAACAGCTTCTTTCGACTGTGATAAGACTGCTGAATGGATCCTGACCCGGATCTGAGCCGTACCCTCCAAATAGCCGGACCTGCATCTCGGTTTTTTTTGCACTACCTTACTTTCCATTTTTATATTTTTATGATTTATAATTTAATTTTTTAATATTTTCTATCGATTTGTAATCCAGGAAGCGGGAAGGGTAGAATCAAATATCACTATGATGATTGTACGTTCTAGTATCAATTGTATGGCAACAATAAAGCAAAGTATAAAGTGTCATGTGATCGCTGACTCCTAAGGGAGCTGGTTCAGTTCCCTAATCAAATCTGTTCCATTACACAACCTCTCATGCACAATTTCCTATTCATTAGTGGACTCAACCACAAGCTACTCTAAAGACGATCTTGCAGGCATTCCACATATTCCTTCTCTTGGGATCCAGCACCAACCTGATTTTCCCAATTTAAATGCATATTGAAACCCCCATGACTATATTGCCCTTTTTTTTACATGCCTCTTCTATCCGTCATTGTAATTTGTATCCCATTTCATGGCTACTGTTCGGAGGTCTGTACAGAACTCCCTTCAGGATCTATTTAGCCTTGCAGTTTCTTAACACTGCCCATAAGCACGTTAAACTTCCAACTATGATCTACTTTAATCCATAATTGAATACTCTGGAAATTAGAAGGCTGAGTGGGGTTCTTATTGGAACATATAAGATTATTAAGGGATTGGACACGCTGGAGGCAGGAAGCATGTTCACACTGATGGGTGAGTCCAGAACCAGAGGCCACAGTTTAAGAATAAGGGGTAGGCCATTTAGAATGGAGTTGAGGAAAAACTTTTTCACCCAGAGAGTGGTGGATATATGGAATGCTCTGCCCCAGAAGGCTGTGGAGGCCAAGTCTCTGGATGCTTTCAAAAAAGAGATGGATAGAGCTCTTAAAGATAGCGGAATCAAAGGTTATGGGGATAGGGCGGGAACTGGATACTGATAGTGGATGATCAGCCATGATCACAGTGAATGGCGGTGCTGGCTCGAAGGGCCGAATGGCCTACTCCTGCACCTATTGTCTATTGTCTATAATTCAGATGGGCTCACAACATCATACCTGCCGAACTCTAACTGTGCTATAAGATATCTACCTCATTCCATTTACAGTGTGCATTCAATTATAACAGCTACAGTCCTGTATTCATCAGCCTTTTTAATTTTGCTTCCATGTTAGCAAAAGTTAAATTCTTATCCTTTATAAACTTTTTGTATTTTTATTTATTCTGCAGACTTCTCCTGCACTCTCCTTCCCTTTTACTTTATCCTCACTTTTCCAAACTGCCAGACTGGTGCACTTACTATTTAAATAAAACAGAAGACACACTAAAAACAATCCCACTGGCTGCAATTCTGTCCTAAACCATTCCTATCCTTCCTCACAATCTCACTACCCACTACATCCAGTTGTATCCCATTGCCCCATCCTCTGCCCAGTCACTCTAGTTCCCATTATCCTACCAAATTAGTTTAAAACCTGTTCCCCAACAGCTCTAGCAAACATGCCCACAAGTATACTTGCCCCCTCGGCAAATATACATGCGTGACTGTCTTTTTTGTTTCCCCAGAAGAGATCCCAATGATCCCTGCAAGAAGTTGGAAACCCTGCCCCCTGCACCAATTCCTCAGCCATGCATTCTCTGGCCAAATCATCCTATTCTCATCCTCACTATAGCGTGGGACAGGCAGCAATCCGAACATTACTACCCTTGTGGTCCTGCTTTTCAGATTTCCAGCTGGCTTCCTATATTCTATCTTCAAAACCTCATCCCATTTCTTGCCTATGACATTGGTAGCAATATGTACCACAATCTCTGGCTGTGCAGCTCCCTTTTGGAATACTTTGGACCTGATCCAAGATGGCTTTGATCCTGGCACCTGGGAGGTAACATATTATCTGGGTACCTCTTTCCCATCCACAGAATCTCCAATCTGCTGGTCTAAATATTGAATCTCCCATTCCTACTGCATTCCTCTTCTCTCCCCTTCCATTCTTGCTCTTAAACTGCAGCCACAATTGGCAAATGAAATACAATATTGGAAAGTATACAGCCATGCACTTTGGTGGAAGAAATAAACAGGCAGACTATTATTTAGGTGGGGAGAGAATTCAAAATGCAGAGATGCAAAGGGACATGGAAGTCCTTGTGCAGGATGCCCTAAAGGCTTACCTCCGGGTTGAGTCAGTGGTGAAGAAGGCAAATAATGTTGGCTTTCTGTTCTAGAGGTACAGAATATAAGAGCAGGGATGTGATGTTGAGGCTCTATAAGGCACTCATGAGACCACACTTAGAGTATTGTGTGCAGTTTTGGACTCCTTATTTAAGAAAGGATTTACTGACATTGGAGAGGGTTCAGAGAACATTCACGAGAATGATTCCAGGAGTGAAAGGGTGACTGTATGAGGAATGTCTGACAGCTCTTGGGCTGTATTCCCTGGAGTTCAGGAGAATGAGGGAGATCTCATAGAAACATTCCGAATGTTAAAAGGCCTGAACGGATTAGATATGGCAAAGTTATTTCCTATAGTAGGGGAGTTCAGGACAAAAGGGCACAACTTCAGGTTTGAAGGACTTCAATTTAGAACAGATATGGGAGAAATTACTTTAGTCAGAGGGTGGTAAATCTGTGGAATTTGTTGCCACAAGCGGCAGTGGAGGCCAAGTCATTGGGTGCATTTAAGGCAGAGATAGATTGGTTCTTGATTAGCTAGGGGATCAAAGGGTATGGGGAGAAGGCAGTGGATGACTGGAAGAATTAGATCAGCCCATGAATGAATGGCGGAACAGACTCGATGGGCTGAATGGCCTACTTCTGCCCTTATTTCTTATGGTCTTATTCTGAGACACACACAGAATCTCAGTGCCAGAGATATGGTCAAATGTGGTGATGGAGATCTTGAAGTTACCAGGCTGTTGTAGACCCCTCCTGGTTGACTCCAGTGTTTCAGGTGAGCAAATCTCCCCTTGTCCTAGTGAGCACTGGCAACGTCTGAACCCACCTGTGGAGGAACAGCAGACTCCCATGCAGAAATAGAAACAAAAGGTTATACAGAGGGATTTCGACAGAACATCAGAGGCACAACTGAGCGACACCGTAAGCAAACCATTCAGCGTACAAAGACCCCACGATGGGCGCTCAGTGGGGGTTCACATTAAATAATCCTAGAATGTGAAAAACCCATGCCAATCACAATTAACTTGACAAGGTGAAACAGAAAGTACAAGGGTTAACAACTCTAGTTAAGACAGCTATCAGTAAATACAGTGCATGAGAAACCCAGATGCCCAGCACTCTACGGATCGGTGCAGAGGCCGCAGGGCTCATAACACACCTGGTCAGGCCTACATGTGACTGCAGACCTACAGCAATGTGGTTGGTTCTTGTGAGCCCCATGAAATGTCACAGCCCTCCACCCTGTTCGGAATTAGTTGGGGATGGGCAGTGAAAGATGCTGGCTTTGTAGCAGCCTCCACGTCTCAGGATTAACATTTAAATATCTCAAATAAGCTTCGTCAGAATGAAATGGAATGTGTTTTACAAATGAAGAATTGCCAGTGGGCTGCACTATGAATATATTTCAGCGAAGAACCAGTGAACGGTTCTTCAGAGGTTACAGCGGGACATTGATAGGATGTAAAATTGGGCTGAGAAGTGGCAGATGGAGTTTAACCCAGATAAGTGTGAAGTGGTTCATTTTGGTTGGTCGACTATGATGGCTGAATATAGTATTAATGGTAAGACTTTTGACAGCGTGGAGGATCAGAGGGATATTGGGGTCCGAGACAATAGGATGCTCAAAGCAACTGCGCAGTTTGACTCTGTGGTTAAGAAGGCTTATGGTGTATTGGCCTTCATTAATCATGGAATTGAATTTAGGAGCCGAGAGGTAATGTTGCAGCTATATAGGACTCTGGTCAGACCCCACTTGGAGTACTGTGCTCAGTTCTGGTCACCTCACTACAGGAAGGATGTGGAAACCATAGAAAGGGTGCAGAGGAGATTTACAAGGATGTTGCCTGGATTGGGGAGCATGCCTTATGAAAACAGGTTGAATGAACTCGGCCTTTTCTCCTTGGAGTGACGGAGGATGAGAGGTGACCTGATAGAGGTGTATAAGATGATGAGAGGCATTGATTGTGGATAGTCAGAGACTTTTTCCCAGTGCTGAAATGGCTGCCATGAGAGGGCACAGGTTTAAGGTGCTTGAGGGTAGGTACAGGGAAGGTGTCAGGGGTAAGTATTTTACGCAGTGACTGGTGAGTGCATGGAATGGGCTGCTGGCAACGGTGGTGGAGGCGGATACAATAGGGTCTTTTAAGAGACTTTGGATTTGTACATGGAGCTTAGAAAAATTGAGGGCTTTGGGAAACCCAGTAGTTTCTAAAGTAAGGTCATGTTCGGCACAACTTTGTGGTCTGAAGGGCCTGTATTGTGCTGTAGGTTTTATATGTTTCTTTGTTTCTAACGTGCGAGGCGATGAACTGTCACTTCCAAAAATGGAATATCACATCACTCATGTTCAAAAACTGTGATGTTTGTGGTGCATTCTGTGATGTTAGAGGTGAGCAGCAATGAAAGATACATCAGAAAAGCAGATAATTATAAACAGTTTGGCAGGAAGTTTCAACCTTGGGTGAAATTGGCTGTGCTGGAACAAAGAGTGAACAATTTTGTAAATTGCTTTTAACTCAAGTTTCTCTCTGTATTTCACTGACCCCAAAACAGATTCAGAATTAGAATCAAGTTTAATATCACTAGCATATGTCATGAAATGTATTGTCTTTGTGACACCTGTACATTGCAATATATATAATAATAGAGAATAAAATGTGAATTACATTAAGTATAGATATATAAAATAGTTAAATTAATTAAGTCATGATGTAGTGTTCATGGGTTCAATGTCCATTCAGAAATTGGATTCCAGAGGGAAAGAAGCTGTTTCTGAATCGTTGAGTGCATGTCTTCAGGCTTCTGTACGTCTTTCCTGTTGGTAGCAATGAGAGCAGGGCATGTCCTGCATAACGCAGTCCTTAATAATGGATGGCTCCTCTTTGAGGCATCGTTCTTTGAAAATATTTTGGATATTATGGAGGCTTATGCCATTGATGGAGATGAATAAGTTCACAAATCTCTGTAGCTTATTTCAAACCCGTGCAGTAGTGATCCATCACTGCCCGTTACCAATACAAGGTGATGATGAAGCCAGTTTGAATGCTCTCCACAGTACATCTGTAGAAGTTTGCAAGTGATTTTAGTGACAAACCAAATCTCCTCAAACATTGAATGAAATATAGCCATTGTCATGTCTTCATTTACCTGCAATGAAATGTTGAGCCCAGGACAGATCCTCAGAGATGTTGCCACCCAGGAACTTGAAATTGCTCACTCTTTCTGCTTCTGATCTCTCTGAGGATTGGTTTGAGTTCCCTCATCTTACCCTTTCCAGAAGTCCCCAGTCAGTTCTTTGGTATTACTGTCATTGAGTACAAGGTTGTTCCTGCAATACTACTCAACTAGCTGATGTATCTCGCTCCTGTAAGCCTACACACCACTATCTGAATTTCTGCCAACAGCAAATTTATAGATGCCATTCGAACTGTGAACTGTGCCTAACCACACAGTCATGGGTGTAGGGAGAGTGGAGCATGCTCTGAACCAGCACAATCAGAAGAGTTTTATATTCCCTTGAAGATGTGAATTGAGCAACCAAGTGGCCAGGCAGCATGTATGGACATTATGGGTTGACACCCATCACTGGGACAAGAAAATACAAAACAGAGCTGTACTTGGTAATGCAAAATGTGAGGATAACCAAAGTAACTTTGTATCAGGATAGTGAGGAACAGAAAGGTCTCATGGAGATTGTGCACTGATCCCTATTCATATCAGGGCAGGTAGGCAAGATGGTCAAGGGATCATCTGGAATTTCTGGCTGAGTCATTGTATACAGGAGCAGGGAAATACAAATTGGCATTCAGGGAGTTACAATAATAAACATTCAGCTTCATAGTTCACCCGTCTTCCCAGCCCATCCAGTCACCATTTCCCTCACCTGCTCTCACCTATCAGTAAACAGCTTGGACTCAAGTTCAAGTTTAATTGTCATACAACCATACATGTATAGACATGAAAACTGCCAAAGGAAACAGTGTTCCTCCAGTGCCACCGTGCAAAACACAGCACCAACAGTCACACACAGCACAGGGCACATATAGCACATATAAGATATCAGTAAACATACAGTCACGCAAAAAAACATAACATAGCCCATATCTCCGAGTCCAAGGATGTTGTCAGCAAGAACAAGTTCATCCAGCTTTTCTTCCACCAAACCAATATTGAAGTACAGCACTGATGCAAGCGTACACACCTTACCACACTGCCTCTGATGTCATCTCTCCTGGGTGGTTGCAGCAGGTGACACTGCAGCTTCAGGCCTAGTCCATGCTACAACCATGGCTACCTCTCTCTGAACCCAAGGAACCCAAGGGACTTACCCACTTTCAGACCCTTCCGTTTCCCTAAGCACCTTCTCTTTAGTAATAGCAACTACACTAATTTCTGCTCCCTGACACACATGAATTTCTGGCATACTGTTGGCATCTTCCCCAGTTAAGACTGACACAAAATACGTGTTAAGTGTGAAATTTCTTTATCCTCCATTACGACCTGCCCAGCGCCATTTTCCAGTGGACTGATATCCACACATTTATCTTTTACTCTTATGTATTGAAAAACTTTCAGTATCTTCTTTTATACTGTTGGCTAACTTCTCATCTTTTATGCTGTCTGAATTGTCAACCACAGTTACCTTCCTTTAGAATACTTCTTTGCGATCAATCTATTCTGTCCTTTCTGAGTTGCACCCAGAAACTCCAGCCATATCTGTTCTGGAGGACACAGTTTCCTTTGACTGTTTTCATGTCTGTACCTGTTTGGTTGTACAATTAACTTTGAATTTGAGTACAGCGGGCAGTTGATAGGTGAAAGCAGGTGAGGGAGAAGGTGGGTGGATGGGTTGGGAAGACGGGTGTATTAAGAAGCTGAATGTGTATTCATGTGTCTATCTGAATGTATTTATTGTATTTCCCTGCTCTTGTATAAAAAGACTCAGCCAATTCAGGCAAAAATCCTGGATGATTCCATGACCATCTTGCCCACCTGTCCTAATATGAATAGGAATTGGTACACATGCTCCATGAGACCTTTCTGTCTCTCACTGTCGTGATACGAGTTGCTTTGATTACCCTCCCTATCTGCATTACCAAACAGATCTCTATTTTGTATTTTCTTGTCCCAATTTTGGTTGTTAACTCAATATGTCCATACATGCTGCCTGATTGATCCATTCTCCTCTTCAAGGGAATGTAAAACTCTTCTCATTGTGCTGGTTTGTGTATGTTTTAGGTCAATGAAATACAGATGGACACTTGAAGTAAAAGCAGCTTGTGAATTTGTGTACTGTTTGTCCCAGCAATGCCAGTATCACCCAAGGGTGAAACTTCCTGCCACACTGTTCATAATTATCTACTTTTCTGATGTATATTTCATTGTTCCTCACTTCTAACATCACAGAATGCGCCACAACTATCACAGTTTTTGAACATGACTGTTGTAATCTCCATGTCAGTTCATCATCCACACATCTGCTGGTTTATCTCTGAAATCTATTTCTGATACAGTCCCACTGTATTTCACTTGTAAAATATATTCCATTTCACTTTGACAATCCTTGCTGGAGAGATTCAGTTTTTAATCCGGGGGTGTAAAGGCTTCTATAAAGCTTGTATTTATTGCCCACACCTCACTAATTCCAAACAGGGTGGACGGCTGTGATCTTTCATGGGGCTTATAAGGATCAACCACAGTGCTGTTGGTGTGTGTTATGATACAAGGGTTATTGCTGCAGAAAAGACAGCAGGAGTCACTTAGCACTTTGTGCAAGAGTGTTTATTCAGTTCGTCAAAAAAATCAAACTAAACAAAATGTAGCAAAAAGCGATCTACCAATATTTACAAACATATATCAGACAGAATGCACAATACTACTACCACGTCAACTTAGGCCTAGGAGCCGGCGTCAGGCACGATGACGGACTCTCCACTTCTCCCCCTCCCATCAATGTGTTCAGTTCATCCACATTAGCCACGCCGCTGTCTTCTGGGAGCATGTTGACCATCGTCTTGGGAGGGGGCCCAGGATTCATCCTCCCATGCTTGGGCTCCCATATGATGACTAGGCTAGCAGGTAGCTCGGGGTGACGTAGACAGTGCCCTGCTAGTTGCAGTCTTCTCACCTCGATTTTAATGGTGACCATCAGTAGGCTGTTATAGAGCTCAACGTTCGTCATGTGCTGTTGCCAACTCACATCAAGAGACATCCAGAGCATTCGTGTATAGCAACCATCTAGAGACTTTCGCATAGTCTTGGTGAGTGTCCACATCTCTCATCCATACACAATAAAAGATCAATACTTGCTCCAGTGTGAACTCCTGGCATCTATATATCTCGCTCTTTCTCATTTCTTGCAGGGATCACTGAGATCTCTTGTAGGGAAGTATGACCTATACAAAAAAGGATGGGTTACAAAAGTATATTTGCCAGGGGGACAAATATACTTGTGGGCATGTTTGATAGAGCTGTTGGGGGAAGGGATTTAAACTAATTTGGCAGGGGGATGGGAACCAGAGTGGTAGGGCAGTGGATGAGGCAGTGGTATACAAGTAAATATAGTGAGATTGTGAGTAAGGACAGGCATGCGATGGGACAGAATTGCAGTCGGTGGGATTGGCTGCACTGTGTCTTCGCCTTTAAATTAAATAGTAGGCACACCAGATCAACAAAGTGAGGATAAAGTAAAAGGAGAGTGCAGGAGAGGTGGTGAAAGTCTGCAGAATAAACACAAAAACAAAAAGGATAGAGAGGATCTGAATTTAACTTCAGGTAACATGGAGGAAAAATTGAAAACGGTGATGAATACAGGACTGAAGATGTTATGTTTGAATGCACGCAGTATAAGGGACAAGGTAGATATTTTGTAGCACAGTTAGAGATTGCCAATGATGATGTTGTGGGCACATCTGAATTGTGGATGAAAGTAGATCATAGTTGGGAGTTTAACATCCAAGGATACACATTGTACCAAAAGGATAGGCAGGCAGAGGGGGTGGTATGGCTTCATTAGTGAAAAACGAAATCAAATCCTTAGAAAGAGATGACATAGGATCTGAAGCTGCAGAATTCTTGTGGATGGTGTAAAGGACCAAAGGTAAAATGACCCTGATGGGAGAACAGTGGGCATGAAATGGGAAACAAATTACAATGGCAGGTAGAAGAGGCATGTAAAAAGGGCAATATTATTACACTCATGGGGGTTTCAATATGTATTTAAATTATGAAAATCAGGTTGGTGCTGCACCCCAAGTGAAGGAATATGTGGAATGTCTGAAAAATGGCTTTTTAAAGCAGCTTGTGGCTGAGCACACCAGAGGAAAGGAAATTGTGCATTAAGATTTGTATAATGAAACGGATTTGATAAGCAAATGAAGGAACTCCATCGGGGGCAGTGATCATAATATGATAGAATTCACTCTGCAGTTAAAGGGGGAGAAGCTGAAATCAGATGTATCAGTATCACAGAGGAGTAAAGAGAACTACAGAGACATTAGAAAGAAACTGGTCAAAGTTGATTGAAAGGGACACTAGCAGGAATGATTGGCAGAACTGCAATGGCTTTAGTTTCTGGTTACAACTCTGAAGGCACAGGATAGATTCATCCAAATTCAGAAGCATTTTAAGGGGAAGATGAGGCAACTGTGGCTGACAATGGAAGTCAAAAACAGCATGAAAGCAAAAGAATAGGCTTATAGCAAAAAATAGTCAGAACTTGGAAGATAAGGAATCTTTAAAAACTAACAGCAAAGAAAAAGCAAAATATGAAGGTAAACTAGTCAATAATATAAAAGCTGATACCAAAGGTTTTTCCAAATATGAAAAGTAAAAAAATAAACAAATATCGATATCAGACCACTGGAAATTGTTGCTGGACAGGTAGTAATAGAGGGTGAAGATACTTCATACTTGACAAGTAGTTTGTATCAGTCTTTACTGGTGAAGATGCCAGCAGTATGCCAGAAATTCCTGAGTGTCAGGGGGCAGAAGTGAGTGTAATTGCTGTTACTAGGGAGAAAGTGCTTTGGGAAGCTGAAAGGTCTGAAGGTAGATATGTCAACTGGACCAGATGGAATACACTCTCTTGTTCTGAGGTAGCTTAAGTAAAAAACAAGGCGTTAGTAATGATCTTTCAAAAATAACTGGATTCTGAAATGGTTCCTGAGAACTGGGAAATTGAAAATGCTATTCCATTCTTTAAGAAGGAACAGAGACAAATACAGCAATTTATAGGCCGGTTAACCTGACTTCATGTGGTTGGTAAGAATTTCGTGTTCATTAAGAGCAGAAGGCTTTTCGAATAAGACATTCTGAAAACAATTAGGCCTTTAGGCCCATTGAATCTGCTCCACATTTCATCATGTCTGAGCCATTTCCCTCTCAGTGCCAATCTCTTGCCTTCTGCCTGTAACTGACAAATCAAAAGCCTATCTACTTCCACCTTAAATACATCCAAACACCTGGTTTCCACAGCCACTTGTGGCAACAAATTCCACAGATTCACCACCCTTTGACAAATGAAATCCCACCTCATCTCTGTTCTAAATGGACTTCTCACTCCCCCTCCAGAGGCAACATCCCCTTCACATCCACTCTCTCTATTCTATTCTACATTCAATATGTTTCAATAGATCTCCCCTCATTCTCCTAAATTACAGTGAGTGAAGGCCCAGAGCTATCAATTACACCTCATACAATGAGCCTTTCATGCTCAGATTCAATCTTGTGAAACTCCACTGCACCCTCTTCAATGTCAGTACATCACAATACTCCAAGTGAGGCTTTACCTGTGTCTTAGCATTATATCCTTTCTATTTTAGTCCTCTTCATATAAATGCTATCATTGCATTTACTTTCCTCACCAATGACTAAACCTGCAAATTAACCTTTAGGGAATCATGGCTGAGCACGCACAAGTCCCTCTGCACCTTAGATTTTTGAATTTCCTCCCTGTTTAGAAAATTGTTGATGCTTTCATTCATTCTACCAAAGTGCATGACCATAAACTTCTCAACACTGTTCCATTTCCCCTTTCTAAGTATTTGATTTCATGGTTTACCAACAGAGACACACGAGCCCCTTTGCCTACCTGCCTGTCCTTTTGATACAATGTGTATCCTTGGATGCTAAGCTCCCAACTATAATCTTCTTTCATCCACATCTCAGTGGTGCCCACATCGTCAAATCTACCAGTCTCAAACTGCACCACGAGTTTCTCTGCCTTATTTCCTATCCTGCGGGCATTCAAATAACACCTTCAGTCCTGCACCTATCACCTTTGTCAATTTTGTCTCTCTTTTACACTGCAAACCATGCCACTGATTGCAATTTTGCTCTATCATCTGCCTGTCCTTTCTGACAGTCTCATTACACTTTTCCTCTGCTTATAAACCAACAATCCAATCCTCTACCAGTTCCCATCCCCTGCTTAATTAATTTAAACCCTCCCCAATAGCTCTAACAAACTGCCCTCAATGATATTGCCCCACCCTTTTCTCTACCCATGTCACTGGTACTAATAAGTGCCAAGACCTTTGGCTGCATATCCTCACTCTTGTTTTGTGGTACTTGGAGACAGATGATTAAAAGTCAGCATTGTTTCTTTTAGGGAAATATTGCCTGAAACATCGGTTGGAATTCCTTGAGGAAATAACAGACACAACAGGCAAAGGAGAGTTAGTGGATATTGTTTACCACGATTTCCAGAAGGCCTTTGACAAGTTGCCATATATGAAGTTGCTAAAGTAGATCAGAACTCATGGTGTTACAGGACAGAAGTTAGTATGGATAGCAGACTAGTTGACCGGCAAGAGGAAAAGAATGGGAATAAAGCGACCTTTTCTGATTGATTCAGGGGTCAGTGTTGGGGCTACTTCTTCTCACATTTCGTCAATAATTTGGATGACTTAATTGATGGCTTTGTGGAGAAGTTTGCAGATGATACAAAAATGGACGAAGGATCAGGTGGTGATGAGGAAGTAGTGAGTCTGCAAAAAGACTTGGACAAATTAGGAGAATGGGCAAAGAAGTGGCAGATTGAATACAGCGTACAGAACTGTGTGGTCATGCACTTTCGCAGAGGGAATAAAGGCATAAACACTTTTCTAAACGACCAGCTAATTCAGAAATCAGAAGTGCAAATGGACATAGGAGTCCTCATGCAGGATTTTCTAAAGGTTAACTTGCAGGTTGAGTAGCTGGTATGGAAGGCAAATGCAACTTTAGCATTAATTTTGAGAGGACGAGAATATAAAAGGAAGGATGTAATGCTGAGGCTTTATAAGGCATTGGTCAGGCCACACTGGGAGTTTTGTGAGCAGTTTTGGGCCCCGTATCTAAGGAAGGATGATTTGTTTATTTGTTTAGAGATACAGGGTGAAACAGGCCCTTCTGGCCCAACAAAACGACTAATTAACACCGGCCTAATCACAGGACAATTTACAATGACCAATTAACTTACTGACTGCTATGTCTTTGGACTGTGGGAGAAAAACCATGTGGTTCCTGTTGAGAATGTACAGACTCCTTACAGACAGCGCCTGAATTGAACCCCAAAGTGCAGAACGTCCCGAGCTGTAATAGCGTCACCGAACCATAACACTACCACGGTACGACCGTAACTACCGGATGTGATCACATTGGAGACGGTCTAGAGCAGGGATTCCCAACCTGGGGTCCACAGCCCACTCAGTTAATTGTAGAGCAGTCCCTGGTCTAGAGGAAGTTCATGAGAATGATCCTGGGAATGAAAGTGTTTACATCTGATGAGCAGTTGATGGCTCTGGGCCTGTATGTTGTGATTGGAGGGAGGGTTCTCACTGAAACCTATAAATATTCAAAACAACAGTTGGAGTGGACCTGGAGGGAATGTTTCCCATTGTGAGGGAGTCCAGCATCAGAGGGCCCCAGCTCTACAGAGAAGGACATACATTAAACTAGAGATGAGGAGGAATTTCTTTGGTCAGAGGGTGGTGTATCTGTGGAACTGATCACCACAGATGGCTGTGAAAACAATCAAAAGTAAACTTATTATCAAAGTACATATATGTCAGCACATACAACCCCGAGATTCACTTTCTTGTGGACATACTCAATAAATCCAGAGTAGAATAATAACTGTAATAGAATCAGTGAAAGACCACACTAACTTGGGTACTCAGACAGTGTACAAAAGACTACAAGCTGTGCAAATACAAAAAGAAATATTAATAATAAATACATAAGCAATAAATGATCCTCTGATGAGGACTGTCTCATGGACCACTGGCTTCCTTCTCCTCAAGTCAATAATTTGCTCCCTGGCCTTGCTGACATTGAGTAATAGGTTGTTGTTATGGCACCACTCAGCCAGATGTTCAATTTCCCTCCTCTATGCTGATTCGTCACCACCTTTGTTTCGGCTGCGGTGTCATCAGCAAACCTGAGTATGACATTGGAGCTGTACTTAGCCACCTGGTCATGAATGTAAAGCAAGTAGACAGGGGGATTCAGCACACAGCCTTGTACTGGGCCTGTGCTGATGGAGATTATGGAGGAGATGGATTTGCTATTCTGCACTGACTGGGGTCTGCAAGTGAGGAAATCAAGGATCCAATTGCACAAGGAGGTATTGAGGCCAACGTCTGAGAACATATCGAATAGTTTTGAGGGGATGATAGTTTTGAATGTTGAGCTGTAGTTGATAAAAATCATCCTAAAACAGAATCTTTGCAGTCCAGATGTTCCAGGGTTGAGAAGAGCCAATGGGATGGCATCTACGGTGGACCTGTTGCTTCGGTAGACAACCAGCCTCTGAAATCACTTCATCACTATGGATGTAAATGCAATTGGGCAACAGTCATTGAGGCTGCTCACCACACTCTTCAGTTACTGGTGTAACTGGAGTCTGTTTGAAGCAGGTGGGTATCTCAGCCTGCTGAAGCGAGAGGTTAAAGATCTCAGTGAACTCTCCAGCCAGTTGATCAGCACGGGTGTTTAGTGCTTGACCAGGTTCCCCATCTGAGCCAGATGCTTTTCATGAACTGAAAAGCATCTTCCTGATGGCAGCCCCATTGTCAGCTTCAGAGTCTGAAAACATAGGATCATCGGAGGCTGTGGGAGTTCATAAAGGTTCCTTCATGCTTTGATGGTCAAAGAGGGCGTAAAAGGTATTGAGATGATCTGGACACGAAGCCCTGCTGGCAGCTGTGTCACGTGATTTACCTTTATAAGAAGTGATAGTATTCAAGCACTGCCACAACTGATGTGCACACTTCATTGATTCAAGTTTAGACCAGAATTGCCACTTTGCCCATGAGATGGCTTTTAGGAGATTGTACTTAAATCTCCTGTAACTTTCTTGGTCACCAGACTTGAATGCCTCTGATTAGGCTCTCAGCAGACTGTTTATCTCATAGTTCATCCAGGGCTTTAGATTGAGGTAAGTTCTGAATGATTTTGTGGGAACACACTTATCCACAATTGTGTTAATAAAGTCCGTGCCAACCATGGTATATTCATTCAAATCCCAAAGATGAGTCCTTGAACATGGCCCAGTCCACTGGCTCAAAGCTCCTCTGCCTCCTGCAACCATCTCTTTGTTATCCTTATCTCTGGAGCTTTTCTCTTCAGCCAAACTGACAGATAATACAGAACAACAATGTTTTGGAGGAAGCTATAATTAACAGTCAATATTTAGCACATCTGTTGGGCAATTGCAAATGAGTCAGGAAAAAAAAAGGAACAATCTTAACTGCTTTTTGCCTGATTTTGTTTCTTGGAACTGGAATTTATCTCAAATAATAATCAGGCAGCTGGCAGAGAAGTCATCACGCTGACACAGTGGCGTCAAGAAAACAACCACTCCCTCAATGTCACAAAGACAAAGGAGCTGGTTGTGGACTACAGGAGAAATGGAGACAGGCTAACCCCTACTGACTTCAATGGATCTGGGGTTGAGAGGGCGAACAGCTTTAAGTTCCTCAACATTCAAATCACCGAGGACCTCACGTGGTCGGTGCCTCTTTCACCTCAGACGGTTAATGAAGTTTGGTATGGGCCCCCAAATCCTAAGAACTTTCTACAGAGGTACAATTGAGAGCATCCTGACTGGCTGCATCACTGCCTGATGTGGGAACTGTACGTCCCTCGATCACAGGACTCTGCAGAGAGTGGTTTGGACAGCCCAGCACATCTGTGGAAGTGAACTGCCCTCTATTCAGGACATTTACAGTGACAGAAGCGTAAAAAAGACCTGAAGCACCATTGGGGACCCCAGTCACCCCAACCACAAGCTGTTCCAGCTGCTACCATCTGGGGAACGTTACTGCAGCATAAAAGCCAGAACCAACAGGCTCCGGGACAGCTTCTTCCACCAGGCCATCAGACTGCAGAATTCACGCTGACATAATTGTATTTCTAAGCTATATTGACTGTTCTCTTACATATCTTACTATACATACTATGTATTACAAATTACTATAATTTGGACATTGCACATTCAGATAGAGATGTAATGTAAAGATTTTTCTCCTCACATATGTGAAGGATGTAAGAAATAAATTCAAGTCAATTCAAATTAACTGTCTGTTGACATGAGGAATTAACTGTTCAGATTGCTAAAGATAAACTCAGGGGGATCAGACGGACACAGAGCTGACTGTGGATATCACTGTGAGTTAGAGTGCCTTTGGCAACAGTGGAAATTGAGTGACAGAAAATCAGCAAGGCCTGGAATATTAGTTGATTGTGGGCCAAGTCAATGGGGAGATGTAATGCTAAGGTTTACAGGCTATTGATGAGTAAGGCTGCCAAAGGTTATGGGAAAAAGACAAAATAGAGTTGAGAGAAATAATAACTCAGCCGTGATGGAATGGCAGAGCAGACACGATGGATTGAAAGGTCTAAATCTGCTCCTATGTCTTATGGGTTGATGGAGAGACAGCAATGTTTCACAGCTGTAGTTTTTCAGTTGAGGAAGTGCTCAGAATAGATTTCAAACTTCTGCAAATCAACACACTGAACTAGAGGTAGTAGAAACAGCTTTAAACTTCCACTTTTATACATAAACAGTATTTCTTAATCTATTTTAAGGTAAGGACTGTTCAGTTCCATTAAGACTGTTTAAAAAGAAAATTGGCTTCAGCCAGTGAACTGGGAGTAAGCAGACCTTAAATAAATGAAAATTACTTTTCAAATCAACATTACATTGAATTGGCATCGGAATAAGAAAGATGGCAAGTTATTCTCAAGAACTGTGAAGGCCTTGGGGCAATCTGTGAGATTGTATTTGGGAAACACTAAAAGACACAGGAAAGAATTAGATCGTTATGAAGATGGTGGCTGAAACTTCTGCCTTGGTAAAATCTAAGCTCAAGCTCAATATTGGGACTAACTTTTAAAATCTTTTATTACCTTAAATATCAAATCAAGCTCATTTGTGTTTACTTTAACCTATAATTCGCCTTGTCGTGTTGTATCTGGATACATTTTAAAACTGGCAGACCACCACAATCCATCAACATAGAACCCCACAAAATAGACCATCTTCATTTCATTATGGCATATTCTGTCATTTACCATTGCCCTGCATATTTGATACACTCCCGAAGGCTTTAAAATAATGATGTTCCGTCATCTACAAACAGGAAAGTTATCAATAAGATTGAAAGAGTACAGAGAAAATTCTCAATGACATTGCCAGGACAGGACATGAGGTATAAGGAAAGATTGAATAGGTTAGTTCCTTATTTCCTTGGGTGTGGGAGAATGAGGGGTGATTTGTTAGAGTTTGATGAATTATGAACGGGATAGGAAGGGTAAATGCAAGCAAACATTTTCCACTGGGATTTTGAGAGACTGGAACTAAAGGTTATAGGTTAAATGTGAAAAGTGAAATATTTAAGGGAAATCTGACAATAGAATGAGATGCCAGCAGAAATGATGGAAGTGTATTCGATTACATAATTTAAGAGAGGTGTGCATAAATACATGGTTGGGAGACATATGGAGGGCTATGGTCTGAGTGCAGACGGATGGGAGTGGGCAGAAGACCAGGCTGGCTCAGACAAGATGGGCCAAAGGGCCTGTTTCTGTGTTGAAGTACTCTATGACTCTATTATAACAGTGACAATATACCAGTAGCAGAGCCCACAGAAGAGAATTGTTTACTCATGTGATTGTGTTGGATTGATTCTAAAGTGCTCCGGGGTCAAGATTTTCAAAGCATTATACCCAACAAAGTACCTGTCAGTGACCACAGTGATAGGGTTTTCATTTTGCCAAATAATTCCAGGCCCCAGTTCCAGCCTCAAGCTCTCTGTTCTGAGGTGAAATGACAAAGAAATCTAGAACTCAAAGCAAGTCTGGTTAATAGCAAATGTGAAAATGTATGTTCTTGTAAAGAATACTCAGTTACATTACATTCCACCCACACCCAGCCTGGATTGTAACATCATAAGACCATAAGATATAGGAGCAGAAGTAGGCCATTCGGCCCATCAAGTCTGCTCCGCCATTCAATCATGGGCTGATCCAATTCTTCCAGTCATCCTCACTTCCCTGCTTTCACCCCATACCCTTTGCTGCCCTGGCTATTCAAGAAGCTATCAATCTGCCTTAAATACACCCAATGACTTGATCTCCACAGCTGCTCGTGGCAACAAATTCCACAGATTTACCACCATCTGATTAAAGTAATTTCTCCACATCTCATTTCTAAAAGGATGTCAATCCTGAAGTCATGCCCTCTTGTTCTAGAAATCCCTCCCATGGAAAATAACTTTGCTATATCTAATATGTTCAGGCCTTTCAACATTCTGTATGTTTCTATGTGATCCCCCCTCCTTCTCCTGAACTCCAGGGAATACAGCCCAAGAGCTTCCAGACGTTCCTCATACGGTAAACCTTTCATTCCTGGAATCATTCTCATGAATCTTCTCTGAACCCTAATCATTCTCATAAATCTTCCTTGAACCCTGTATGATTCTATACATATACTGTATGATTCACAGAAATGTTACTGACACTGAAGTGGTCTTGCAGTCCCCTCAATTCAAGAACAATTCAGGCTGGGCATTAAAGGACGGGCTCATCCGTGACGCCCATCGCCACTCACAGGAGTGGAACACAGTGTGGTCCTCTGCTGTTGTAGTCCAACCACTTCAAAGTTTAACATGTGTGTTCAGAGAGGCTGTTCTGCAAAACACTGCTGTTACATATGGTTATTGGAGTTATTGCCACCTACCTGTCAGCATGAACAACTATGGCCATTTTGCTCTGAACTTTCTCATTAGCAAGGCATTTTGACCCACAGATGTGCCTCTCACAGGATTTTATTTTTGTTTTTTTTTTTGCATCATTCTTTGTGAACTCTGGAGACTATTGTGCATGAATATCCCGGGAGATCAGCAGTTTCTGAGATATTCAGAACACCGCATCTCACACCAACCATTATTCCATGATCAAAGTCACTTAGACCATATTTCTTCTCCATTTTGATCTTTGGTTTGAACAACAACTGAACCTCTTGACCATGCCTGCATGCTTTTATCCATTGAGCTACTGCAACATGATTGGCTGATTAGATATTTGTATTACTGAGCAGATATACCAAATAAAATGGCCACTATCTGTAATTGGTATTTTTTCTCTGAAAGGTGCATTGAGCTTTTTCCTAAAGCTTTTGTCTACAGCTGATGGTCCCTACAGAGAAACTCATTGAACTGACTCATCCTTAGGTGGGTTCCTGCTGCTCAGTCTCGCCTGCTGGTACGTTCTTACAGACAGAGAAGGGAGGAGCTGTTTGAACGACAGTTGGTACTCAGTACGGGGAGATAGATAGAAGGTCAGATGATAGACCTGAGACATATGATTTTGGACACTGAATGAGCTTTGTTGTGCCCACAGAAAAAGTAGGTTTTGGAGGATCGATCAGTGGCTCTCGCAGTGTGGAGAAGGTCTTATTCCTCCACCGCAGAAGAACGGTCCCCTTTGTTGTGGTCACAGTCGGTGACTTTTAAAGGATTTCAGAGGACAATGGGAGGATTGACAGCAACAGCTCACCCAAAGACTCAAATTTCTCCCTCTCCCTCGCTCTCTTTCTATCACTGCTGAACTCAATACCATGAACTGAACTGAACTTTACTCATCATCGTAAGACTATCTATTTACCCCTAGACTCGAAGAAGCTTGGTTTTCATATATTTCCTCACTTACTGATATGCTTGCTTATATATAATCTTTGCTAATCTGTTTTATTTATCTGCATTTATATTACCGTATTGCGTAGTTACTAATAAATACCATTAGTTAATAGCAATATTGGACTCCAAAGTGTTTTCCATTTCTGCTGGTTCTTTAACCCGTCAAGGGGTACGTGACATGTGATAAATATAATAATGGAGAAGCTTCACTTATTCAAATATTTTGGACATGTCCGGGTCTTGGAAAATATTGGAAAGAAGTATTTCAAACTTTTTTGATACTTTTTAAAGTAAATTTCAAGCCTAATCCTTTGACTGCTTTATTTGGTATTGTTGGAGGAAAGGGTATTATTTTGGAGCCATCTGATTTGCATATTTTGGCTTTTATGTCTCTTATGGTCAGACTTTGCTTAAATAGAAAGATGTGGCTCCTCCTATTAACGCCCAATGGTTACATGATATGATGACATGCAGAGGATTGGCACTTTGGGAAGGAAGAGGAAAAAGCTTTGACAGAAATTTGGAAAGAGTGAAAGGACTTGTGGAAAATGATCAGACCATACCTCTGAGTAATGTTAAATACAGAATCAATCAAATGTACACCAGGAAAAAGTTGATTTGAACTGACCCAGCTTGCTGTCAGAGTGATTGTAAAGAGGGTCAGGACCATGGAGTGGCTTTGTATGAATTAGATATTTCTGGAACAACAACATGGTATCTGACACAGGGAGTGCAGATGCTGGAATCCAGAGTAAAAAGAAAAGAGGAACTCAGTGAGTCAAGTGTCATTTGTGGAAGAAAATAAACAAACCCTGTGGAACTCTGGGTGGTGTCTTCTTTCAGTAATTAGAACTTGTGCATGAGGATTCCACTTGTTTGAAGGAAAGAAGATTTTTGGAAAACTTTGACCAACTTTGCAACAGACAATAGTTGGGGTTAGATTGTGAATCTTTTCTGAACCCAATCTTGGAATTTCTCACGAAGATCAGTTTGTCTCCCTCTGAGACGTGATCCAAGGTGTTTACAAGCTTGGAGAGTATGTCTTGATTGTTGTAACATAATGTACCTGCATTAGCGTGAGTGACAGGGTCAGGAAATATTCTCAGGGGGAGTTGCTGAGATACCAGACCAGCACAATATTCAGGGTGAAACTCACCCCATTAAAAGTTTCCTTCCTGCATGGGAAGGTCAGATCATCTTGAATTTCCAGTCTGTCTGGTTCAGTAACAGTGCAGGTGACCTTGGGCTATTCTGTCCGCAAACTCAATCTGCCCCACCTCCTGTAGACTGACAGTGAGAGTAGTGGAATATGAAATTTAAAAAATTCAAAACCGAATTACAATCAATGTTTATTTTCATATTTATTTTCCTTTTGTGTAGAATTCACAAGATGTCACCATTTGAACCTTGAACATCTCAGCAAAACATAAATAATTTTTATATAAATGTGGTTGAGAATTTTTCCTCACTGTCTCTGAAATTCACTGTTATAAAATTCGATTGTGTTCTCCACTGTCTCTCTGATACAGATTTATATCGGAAGCGTTACACCCTTTATCGTCCCAGCACAGATTACAGTGAACTCCACCTGGTTTGCTATTCTCATTACACTTTTGACTCTACTGCTGTGTGGAACTGGGGATCACATTAACCACAGGACCATCAGAAACAAATATCATCTGCAAAAATCCATCAGCTCATCAGTGTCAACAGCACCGACTTTGGTCATCGACTGGTAACCTCGGTGAAACAATTCAATGGCAAGAATTTCAATATGAGGATTGTCCCGGTTTTGTTTGGAGATGTCAGAGTTTACACATGTTCTCTGGAATCAAATATATTACTGACCATTGAGTTAATCACAGTGAAAGGTAGGAGACAGAATATTGTAGTTGCTTTTACCAATTAAGTCATTGTTTAAAATGTAAATAACCTGCTTGTTTCCACAGTCACATCTGAACGGTCTGATACAGTGACTGAGGGAGACACCGTTACCCTGAGCTGCTCTGTGTCTGACGTCACTGCATCAACCAGACTGGTTTGGATCAACGGAGATGGTGAAACTGTTGGAGACAAAACACCGACTGGGGAAGAGAAATCACTGAGTCTGATTGTACAGAAAGCTGAGAGAGGCAGAGGGAAATGGACGTGTGGTGTCTTTGATCAAAACAGGCTCCGGATTATCGTCCTGTATTATAAGGAGCTCAGTGAAGAGTTACTGTGGGTTTGCTCTTCATATTGAGAAACATGATCACATTTGTGACATTAGTTATTCTATTTGCCGGCAGTGACCCCTCTTTATATGCTGTGTGGGAGGCTGTCCTATGGGGCTCTTCAATCCTTACGCTTTTGTGATCCAAATATTCTTTGGAAGTTAAGAAAGAAGCATAGAACGTGTTGCTTATGATCATTTAATTAAATATGACAAGAACCAAGGGGAGAAGATGAAGAGGAAAAGAAAAGAGCAGAGAAAGAATAGTAGAAGAGAAGTTGATGAAATAAAGAGAGTGAACAAAGTGATCTGGTCTTCTTATACCATCCCATTGATTCCATTGAAATTGGAATTTCACCAATAATTTAACCAAATTCAACTAACATGATAACTGCCTCTGAAACTAAGAATTTTCCAGAAAAATACAGAGGCAACTTTAACCACTGACCAATCTCATGTATGTTGGTGATTATTTAAAAATACAAACTAGCATAAAGTTAATCGACAAGAAAAATAGCAATTCCACAGCCCAGTCCAACAGGATTGTAATACGGACCATGGAATAACAATCTTGAAATGTCCCCTTTCCCAATATCACTGAATCTTTTGGGAGGCCCACAGGCTCAGGACAACATTGGGTAAAGTCAGGTAAATGGAGACTTCCCATGGATTTTGATACCAGGCCCACTGCTACAATCACCACTCACTTTCTGCCATACCCATGCTGACCAAAGCTGAACACTTTCTAGACATTAATGGGAAGGTCCCAATGGAGACTGAGCATCAAACAACCCAGTGCAGACTCCACCCCGAACACTGTAAAGCAGATAAAACTCAAAATCAAATTCAAATACCAACCCGTTTGAAATGTCAATTTGTAAAACACAAGCAACATGTTTAAAACTTCTGAATGAAGTTCAACCGAGAAAGACCTCCTCCTTTCCCCATCTTAAGCCAGAAGGAGGGTTGAAGATGAGAGAAGAGGGCTTCGGTGTCGGTTAGAGAGTCCTTGCCAAAGAAACAGGCTTGGAGACAGAGGTGGCAGAAGGAGAGCTCAGTGTGGTCGGGGGTGCGGAACTCACTGATGTGCGGACGCAGGGGGACAAAGGTGAGGCCCTTACTGAGTTCAGAACATTCTGTTTCAGAGAGGGAGGTTCGGAGGGGATGGTGAAGACCCAGCAGGGATATGGCCTGGGATCAGAGGGGAAGGGGAGGTTTGGGGTGTTCAGGGATGGTGGGATGAGAGGAAGATGGGGTCTCTGAGGACCCAAGAGCTGGCAGTGGGTTTGCTGGGTCTATATTTTGGGAAGACAGGTACCTCAATTGGCACCTGGTTCATTCCAGCTCCTTATCAAATTCCTGGTCTCAGCCATCCTAGGAGTGGGTATTTATCCCAGTGGAAATCTGAAACATCCATATCTCAGCATCTGTGATAGCCTATTTCTTTGTTCCTGTCCCTCTTTTGCAGATTTACACAATAAGATGTACACAGTTTATTGGTCAGATATAGGTCAGAGTGAACTCGAGCTGATTTGTGAAACTTATTCTAAGTTAAATAATAGCAAATGGACTTGGAGGTCACATTTCCA
The DNA here is from genome assembly GCF_963921235.1 of Mobula hypostoma. Taxonomy (NCBI): domain Eukaryota; kingdom Metazoa; phylum Chordata; class Chondrichthyes; order Myliobatiformes; family Myliobatidae; genus Mobula; species Mobula hypostoma. The sequence continues at coordinate 18,916,634 of NC_086103.1, read as the reverse complement.
GAATCAGGAGAAGGAAATATCTACTACCTACAGATCTCAGCCTATCAATGTCAGTGGGAGGAGCTACTTCGAGAACCGACTGAGAACTACAGAGGAAAATCTGAACGTCAATAATTTCAACGTGGGGATTGTTCCTGTGCAGTTTGAAGATGCCGGAGTTTACACATGTTCTCTGGGATCACATCAATATGTGTCCATTGAATTAATCACAGTTAGAGGGAGGGGACAGAATGCTCCTGTTTTCAGTGATACGTCACTGGGAGAGAGCTTGTAGTTTGTGTACATACTACAATTTCAGCTCAAATTTCCCCAGTTACTTCCTTAGGTTAAAGAGTTCTTTTCTTTTCTCCAAAACTTCTGCTAAAGCTTATTTACATCTTGCTGAACATGAAAACTGTCCAAAACTAACATAATACTTCTCACTTAATTTGCTTCTCAACATCTTTTGCTTTATTCCTGAGAGATAATGTGGTAAAATTTGCTTCCCAAATCTATAAATGAGACAATTTCAATATCTGTTCATCACTTTTATTTAAAAACTCATTCAAATCCTCTTTAGTCATGCGCAGACTATTTCTCACCCCAAGTGTTACAGCTTGATGTTTGATGTTTCATTCAAGGTTGATAAGCAGATATGATTGAGGATTTCACAATGAAGATGCATTTTTCTCCAGTAAAGGGGGTGTGTTGTACCCCGCACTGTGGACACGGGCACTGTGCTCAGGGCTGATCATTGTAAACTGTGTTCAAAACTGTGTGAAAGTCTGTGGAAGCTCAAGTTGTCCAATAATATCTCTTCAGCAGTTTCATCGGGGCACGACTGCGCAAGCACTTGGACGTCAGCCAGTGAGAACAGCGAGAAGAGTTTAAAAGGAGACAGCCTTATAGAATAGGCACAACAGTAAAGGGAGACACAGTAGGAAGGCTTTGGCTCAATGGGGCTTCAGTGATAAAGGGTCAAGGCAAGATAGGTTGCTTGTGTAGAATACAGACAGGAGGTATGTGTGTGAGACCAGTTTTCTGTGCTTGGTGTCAGATGGGGAGGCCCAGGAGACTCCCAGCCTCCTGGATGGCCACATCTGCGCCAGGTGTGTTGAGCTGCAGCTCCTTAGGGACCATGTTAGGGAACTGGTGATGCAGCTGAATGACCTTCATCTGGTCAGGGAGAGTGAGGAGGTGATAGAGAGGAGCTATAGGCAGGTAGTTACACCGGGGCCTGGGGAGACAGATGAGTGGGTAACAGTCAAGACAGGGAAGGACAGGAGTCAGATGCTAGAGAGCATCCCTGTGGCTGTACACCTTGACAATAAGTACTCCTGTTTGAGTATTGTTGGGGGGGGGGGATTGCCTACCTGGGGGAAGCAACAGTGGCCGTGCCTCTGGCACAGAGTCTGGCCCTGTGGCTCAAAAGGGTAGGGAAACGAAGAGGATGGCAGCAGTGAAGGGGACTCTATACCTGGGAGGTTAGACAGGCGATTCTGTGGACGCAGGAAAGAAGCACAGGTGGTAGTTTGCTTCCCAGGTGCAAGGATCCGGGATGTTTCTGATGGTGTCCAACATCATTTGAAATGGGATGGAGAACAGCCAGAGCTTGTGGTACATATTGGTACCAATGACATAAGCAGGAAAAGGGAGGAGGTCCTGATAGCAGACTACAGGGAGTTAGGAAGGAAGATGAGAAGCAGGTCCACAAAGGTAGTCATCTCGGGATTACTGCCTATGCCACGCAACAATGAGTATAAGAATAGAGTGAGGTGGAGGATAAATACGTAGCTGAGGGATCGGAGCAGGGGGCAGGGATTCAGTTATCTGGATTATTGGGACCTCTTTTGGGGCAGCTGTGACCTGTGCTAAAAGGACGGGTTGCACTTGAGTCCCAGGGGGACCAATACCCTGGCAGGGAGGTTTGCTCAGGCTGTTGGGGAAAGTTTAAAATAGGATTGCTGGGGGATGGGAACCAAACTGAAGAGACGGAGGACGAGGTGGTTGGCTCACAAATAGAAAAAGCTTGGAGACAGTGCAAGAAGGAGGATAGGTAGGTGATCGAGAAGGGACGCACTCAGACATATGTTTTAAGGTGTGTCCATTTTAATGCAAGGAGTATTATGAACAAAGCGGATGAGTTTAGGGCGTAGATCAGTACTTGGAACTATGATGTTGTGGCTATTACAGAGACTTGGATGGCTCAGGGGCAGGAATGGTTACTTCGAGTGCCAGGCTTTAGATATTTCAGAAAGGACAGGAAGGGAAGCAAAAGAGGTGGGGGTGTGGCACTGTTGATCAGATAGGGTCATGGCCGTAGAAAAGGATGAAGACACAGAGGGATAGTCGACGGAGTCTCTGTGTGTGCAAGTTAGGAACAGGAAAGGGTCAATAACTCTACTGGGTGTTTTTAAAGACCACCCAAAGTAACAGGGATATCGAAGAGTACACAGGGAGACACATTCTGGAAAGGTGTAATAATAACAGGGTTATCATGGTGGGAGATTTTAATTTCCCACATATCAGTTGGCATATCCCTAGAGCTAGGGGTTTAGATGGGTGGAGCTTGGTTAGATGTGTTCACAAAGGTTTCTTGACACAATATGTAGGTAAGCCTACAAGAGAAAAGGCTGTACCTGAGCTGGTATTCGGAAATGAACTTCGTCAGCTGTCAGGTCTCTCAGTGGGAGAGCATTTTGGAGATAGTGATCATAATTCTATCTCCTTTACCATAGCATTGGAGAGGGATAGGAACAGACAAGTTGGGAAAATATTTAATTGGAGTAAGAGGAAATACGAAGCTGTCAAGCAGGATCTTGGAAGCATAAATTGGGAGCATATATTCTCAGAGAAATGTACGGAAGAAATATGGCAAACGTTCAGGGGATATTTGCATGGCGCTCTGCATAGGTACGTTCCAATGAGACAGGGAAAGGATCGTCGGGTACAGGAACTGTGGTGTACAAAAGTTGTTGAAAATCTAGTCAAAAAGGAACAAAAAGCTTCAGAAAGGTTCAAAAAACTAGATAATGATAGAGATCTAGAAGATTATAAGGCTAGCAGCAAAGAGCTTTTGAATGAAGTTATGAGAGCCAGCAGGGGCCATGAGAAGGCCTTGGCGAGCAGGATTAAGGAAAACCCCAAAGCATTCTACAAGTATGTGAATAGCAAGAGGATAAGACATGAGAGAATAGGACCATCAAGTGTGACAGTGGAAAAGTGTGTATGGAACCCATGGAACTTGCAGAGGTACTTAATGAGTACTTTACTTTAGTATTCACTGCAGAAAAGGACCTTGGCGATTGTAGGGATAACTTACAGCGAACTGAAAGGCTTGAGCATGTAGATATTACATGAGAATATTACAGGAGAAGGGAAGATGGCGGCACAACGCAGCTTGTAGCGGCCACTCTGGTGGTGATGTCTGTTATTTGTCAAGTAGGGTGCCGTGCACAATCCTGATTTGATGGAGACGGACATGAGAGCACGGAGGAACATCCGATGAAACTTCTGAAATGCCTGTTTCACTGCTGCTGCTACTGTGTGGTCCAGATTCTCCGGAGGAGAAGGCCCCGAGTCCTGGGATTTGCTTGGTGCTCGGCGGCCGGGGTGGGGTCGAAGCGCTCGGCAGAGGTTGGTGCTCGAAGAGGCTGTGTTGGAGGGGCTGGTCGGAGGCTCGAAGTTTTCGGACGGACTCAGAGTCCACTGCGGTCGGGTGCTTCCAATGCTGCTGCATCGGCAAGTTGGTGGCGCTTGGAGATTTATGGTGGGGAGAATTCCTCCCTTCTGCCACCTGCGTGGGATGATGAGTCTATCGGGACTTTGAGACTTTTTTTTATTGTGCCCATGGTCTGCTCTTTATCAAATTATGGTATTGCTTTGCACTGTTGTAACTATATGTTATAATTATGTGGTTTTGTCAGTTTTAGCCTTGGTTTGTCCTGTGTTTTCTTGTGATATCATTCTGGAGGAACATTGTATCATTTTTTAATTCATGCATTTCTAAATGACAATAAATGAGGACTGAGTGTCCTCATAATCTAATATTAAGAAATAGGATGTGCAGGAGCTTTTGGAAAGCATCAAATTGGATAAGTAACTGGGATCAGATGAGATGTACCCCAGGCTTCTGTGGGAGGTGAGGGAGGAGATTGCTGAGCCTCTGGCAATGACCTTTGCATCATCAATGGGGATGGGAGAAGTTCCGGAGGATTGGAGGGCTGCGGATGTTGTTCCATTATTCAATATTGGGGAGTAGACATGGCCCAGGAAATTATAGACCAGTGTGTCTTACTTCAGTGGTTGGTAAGTTGATGGAGAAGGTCCTAAGAGGCAGGATTTATGAACATTTGGAGAGGCATAATATGATTAGGAGTAGACAGCATGGCTTTTTGAAAGGTAGGTCATGCCTTATGAGCCTGAATGAATTTTTTTAGAATGTGACTAAACACATTGATGATGGTAGAGCAGTAGATGTAGTGTACTGTATATGGATTTCAGCAAGGCATTTGACAAGGTACTCCATGCAAGGCTTATTGAGAAAGTAAGGAGGCATGGGATCCAAGGGGACATTGCTTTGTGGATCCAGAACTGGCTTGCCCACAGAAGGTAAAGAGTGGTTGTAGACGGGTCATATGCTGCAGGGAAGTCGGTCACCTGTGGTGTGCCTCAGGGATCTATTCTGGGACCCCTACTCTTCATGATTTTTATAAACAACCTGGATGAAGTGGAGAGATGGGTGACACAACGGTTGGAGGTGTGGTGGATAGTGTGGAGGGCTGTCACAGGTTACAGCAGGACATCGGTAGGATGCAAAACTGGGCTGAAGTGGTAGATGGAGTTCAACCCAGATAACTCGCGGATACCTCCTCTTACTTACCCCTCAATCATGACCCCACTAAGGAACAAATTGTCTCCCACGGCATCACCAACTTTATCCGCTCAGGGGATCTCCCTACCATTGCTACCAACCTTATAGTTCCCATACCCCGCACTTCCCGTTTCTACCTCCTACCCAAGCACCACAAACATGCCTGTCCAGGTAGACCCATTGTTTCAGCTTCCTCCTGCCCCACTGAACTCATTTCTGCATACCTCAACATTGTTTTATCCCCCACTTGTTCAATCCCATCCTACCTATGTTCGTGACACTTTTCATGCTCTGAATTTTCTCGATGGTTTTAAGTTCTCTGGCCCCCACCGCTTTAGTTTCACCATGGATGTCCAGTCCCTATATACTTCCATCCGCCATCAGGAAGGTCTCAAAGTCCTCTGCTTCTTTTTGGATTCCAGACCTAACCAGTTCCACCTCCAATGGGATCCCACCACTAAGCACATCTTTCCTTCCCCCATCCCCCGCTTTCTGTTTTCCACAGGGATCACTCCCTACGCAACTCCCTTGTCCGCTCGTCCACCTCATCCCTTCCCACGGATCTCCCTCCTGGCACTTATCCGTGTAAGCGGAACAAGTGCTACACATGCCCTTACACTTCCCCCCTCACCACCATTCAGGGCCCCAGACAGTCCTTCCAGGTGAGGCGACACTTCACCTGTGAGTCGGCTGGGGTGATATGCTGTGTCCGGTGCTCCCAATGCGGCCTTCTATATATTGGCGAGACCCGATGCAGGCTGGGAAACCGTTTTGCTGAACACCTACGCTCTGTCCGCCAGAGAAAGCAGGATCTCCCAGTGGCCACACATTTTAATTCCACATCCCATTCCCATTCTGATATGTCTATCCACACCTCCTCCACTGTAAAGATGAAGCCACACTCAGGTTGGAGGAACAACACCTTATATTTCGTCTGGGTAGCCTCCAACCTGATGGCATGAACATTGACTTTTCTAACTTCTGTTAATGCCCCACCACCCCTCGTACCCATCCGTCATTTATTTATTTATTTATCTCTCTCCATTTTCTCTCTCTGCCCCTCTCATTATACTCCTTGCCCATCCTCTGGGCTTCCCCCCTCCCCCTTTCTTTCTCCCTTGGCCTCCCGTCCCATAATCCTCTTATGTCCCTTTGCCAATCAACTGTCCAGCTCTTGGCTCCATTCGCACCCCCTCCCCGTCTCCTCCTATCATTTCGGATCTCCCCCTCCCCCTTCCACTTTCAAATCTCTAACTATCTCTTCTTTCAGTTAGTACTAGCGAAGAGTTTCGGCCCAAAAAGTAGACTGTACCTCTTCATATAGATGCTGCCTGGCCTGCCGTGTTCAGCAGCACTTTTTATGTGTGTTGCTTGAAATTCCAGCATCTGCAGGTTTCCTCGTGTGTAAGTGTGAGGTGGTTCATTTTTGCTAGGTCAAATATGATAACAGAATATAATATTAATGGTAAGATTCTTGGCAGTGTGGAGGATCAGATTGATCTTGGGGTCCGAGTCCATAGGACATTCAAAGCTGCTGTGCAGGTTGACTCTGTGGTTAAGAAGGCATACGGTGCATCGGCCTTCATCAATCGTGGGATTGAGTTTCAGGAGCTGAGAGGTAATGTTGCAGCTATATAGGATCCTGGTCAGACCACACTTGGAGTACTGTGCACAATTCTGGTCGCCTCACTATAGGAAGGATTGTGGAAACCATAGAAAGGGTGCAGAGGAGATTTACAAGGATGTTGCCTGGATTGGGGAGCATGCCTTATGAGAATAGGTTGAGTGAACTCGGCCGTTTTTTCTTTAAAACGACGGAGGATGAGAGGTGACCTGATAGAGGTGTATAAGATGATGAGAGGCATTGATTGTGTGGATAGTCAGAGGCTTTTTCCCAGGGTTGAAATGGCTAGCACGAAGAGGGCACAGTTTTAAGGTGCTTGGAAGTAGATACAGAGGAGATGTCCAGGGGTAAGTTTTTTACGCAGAGATTGGTGAGTGCATGGAATGGGCTGCCAGCGACGGTGGTGGAGACGGAAACAATAGGGTCTTTTAAGAAACTCTGGAAAGGCTGTTATGGAGCTCAGAAAAATAGAGGGCTATGGGTAACCTTAGGTACCTTCACAACTTTGTTGGCCAAGGGGTCTGTATTGTGCTGTAGGTTTTATATGTTTCTATGTTTCTAACATTTTGCACACTTGTATTGCCAGTGATCATTTGAGTTAGTTTCACAGACAACAGAAAAAGAACAACATACTTGAGTCGAAAAACTCTGACATATTTTCGAATCTGAATGATCCCAGTACGTGTGCTTGCAACACTGTGTGTCCGACAGAGTGATCAGCAGCATTGGGGCTCCACAGTGGACTGTCTTGTCTCCCTTTCTCTTCACCGTTTACACCTCGGAATTCAACTACTGCACAGAGCCTTGTCATCTTCAGAAGTTTTTTGATGACTCTGCCATAGTTGGATGCATCAGCAAGGGAGATGAGGCTGAGTACAGGGCTACGGTAGGAAACTTTGTCACATGGTGTGAGCAGAATTATCCGCAGCTTAATGTGAAAAAGACTAAGGAGCTGGTGGTAGACCTGAGGAGAGCTAAGGTATCGGTGACCCCTGTTTCCATCCAGGGGGTCAGTGTGGACATGGTGGAGGATTACAAATACCAGGGATTACGAATTGACAAGAAACTGGACTGGTCAAAGAACACTGAGGCTGTCTACAAGAAGGGTCAGAGCCATCTCTATTTTCTGAGGAGACTGAGGTCCTTTAACATCTGCTGGACGATGCTGAGGATGTTCTACGAGTCTGTGGTGGCCAGTGCGATCATGTTTGCTGTTGTGTGCTGGGGCAACAGGCTGAGGGTAGCAGACACCAACAGAATCAACAAACTCATTCATAAGGCCAGTGATGTTGTGGGGATGGAACTGGACTCTCTGACGGTGGTGTCTGAAAAGAGGATGCTGTCCAAGTTGCATGCCATCTTGGTCAATGTCTCCCATCCACTACATAATGTACTGGTTGGGCACAGGAGTACATTCAGCCAGAGACTCGTTCCACCGAGATGCAGCAAAGAGTGTCATAGGAAGTCATTCCTGTCTGTGGCCATCAAACTTTACAACTCCTCCCTTGGAGGGTCAGACATCCTGTACCGATAGGCTGGTCCTGAACTTACTTCATAATTTACTGGCATAATTTTACATATTACTATTTAACTATTTATGGTTTTATTACTATTTAATTATTTATGGTACAA